>NC_069383.1:129495338-130834921 GCF_027475565.1 Acinonyx jubatus | reverse complement strand
TTCCCTGTCTGGGGCTATTTTGTAGCTGATACACTTTGGGATGTTAGATGTTTTCGTTGTCCATGGATCAGGGAGTGGGGGTAGGAGTGCTCAGAAGGCACTTACTTGGTAAATAAGAGTAGCTTTTCATAGCAGAACCACTCACGATTGCATTTACTCTTGTTTTGAAACGCACCCCATCATTCATATTTTCGTTAGGTCGTAACGTACTTCCAGAAAAACTATAGTTTCCATCTCCTTATTTTCTTTGCACAAAAACACCACTTCGGGTATTTAAAAAAATTTAAAATTCCAGGACATGTACCAGATCAGCCTGTTTCTTTGATTTTTCTCCTCTCTAGGTGGAAAATATTTTTAAGCATCGTGCAATATGATACTACTACACGACCTTCATAATTTAATTTGAGTGCATAAGGATCACAGACTGAATGTGGGAGTCTCATTCGATTTTTTGTTTCACACTATGGTTTTTCTGCTTTTTTGGTTCATCCCTCTTTTCTCCTCATTTTAGTTTGGCATGTGTTTCTAGAGAAATTGAAGTTGTAAAAATTGAATTGAGGGCTTTCTTTTTTTGCACTCCATGTGTTGCGGAATTATTAAGTAATAATGTAATAACAGGCACTTATCTAGTACTCTATTCAAGGACTTCTTATTTGCAACTCTGTCCCTGGAGAACACTGAAAATGTTTTCTCTGTAAAGTTTCCAAAGTAACACCAACTAATCTTTCTCTTCTTGCTGTACCCCAACAATGCTGGAGTTTTTTTTTTCATGCATTAGTTATCAACTAAATGAGTTGGATGATATATATCTGTAAAGTAGAACATCATTTCTCTTGAATTGTGTTTTAAGTCAAGTAAGGCAATCCGGCTTAAATACATACTCTTCACATTTGGGAGGACGGCCTTCTGTATGTCCCTCATCTACCCCACCCATTCATTTATATGTTTATGTGAATGCAATAAATCATCAACCATGGATAACCAATATAGGCAAGTCAGCTAGTGCACATCACATTTTGATACCTGGTTAAGATTTGTTCCTGCCTAGAACAGAGAACATAGAGTGTTTTAATTATCACTCTGAGCCTCACTTTGAGCTAGGCAGGTTGTAAGTCGAAATGGCAGAGGAGCCATGTAAGAGATGGCTAGGATACTGAGCAAGAATCTATAAGCAAGTTTTCTTTGGCCAACCTGTGTTGTCGCAATACTTGAAATTCAGATAATTTAAGACAGAAACTAGAACTCACAGTGTCCCTTGAAAAATTAGTCAGTTGGCAAAAGGGGGCCCTCATTCCTGCTTGGCCCAAATCAGCACGAGCTATAGTGTTTTTTCCCCCTCAAAGAGGAGGCACATGCCCCTGGTTTGCCAGGATCTCTGCATTATTTCTCTTAGCATCTGACATGCTTTAGTTGCTTACAGTCCTTGCTGGATCCCTGTAGCCTTTCAAGTGCGTGATCATTGGAACACTAACATCCCTGGGGCGCCTAGGTGTCTCTGTTGGTTGGGTGACTGACTTCAGCTCAGGTCATGATCTCATGTTCCGTGAGTTCAAGCCCCGCAATGGGCTCTGTGATGACAGCTCAGCCTGGAGCCTGCTTAGGATTCTGAATCTCTGTCTCTTTGCCCCTCCTGCTGTTGGCGCTCTCTCTCTCTCTCTCTCTCTCAAAAATACATAAACATTAAAAAAAAAAAAGAAAGAACACTAACATCACCTATGTGGTAGGCAGCTTTTAAATGACCCCCCAGTGACAGCCTGCTCCTAGTTGTTAGGACTTTGTGTGATCCCCTCCCTTTGTGGTGGGCTGGAGCTAGTGATTGTCTTCTGAAACACACACACACACACACACACACACACACACACACACAAATTTGACAAAATTGATGGGATCTTCTGAGGTAGGTTATTAAAGGATATGACCTCCATCTTGCTGGCATTTTCTGTCTTGCCTTCTTAGTCTGCTTACTTGCATGAAGCAAGCTGCTGGCGTGATGAAGCACACTGAGTAGGGAAGCAAGAGTGACCTGTGGCCAAGAGCCAGTTAAGAATTAAGGCCCTCAGTCCAACGCCCTATAAGGAACTGAATCCTGCCAGCAACCACACTGGTGAATGTGGAAGCAGATCCTTCACTGGTTGAGTCTTAAGATAAAGCCACAACCCTGGCTGATCCCTTGGTTGTAGCCTGAGAGACCCTGAAACAGAGGACCAGATATGCTATACCCAGATTCCTGACCTCCAGAAACTATGTTGTGTTAAGCTGCTGACATTCAGAGTGATGTGTTAAGCAGCAATAGATAAATAATATATCATATTACTTCAGAGAAAAATGGTGCTTTGAGTAACCCCTACAAGAAACTTATCTTGGGGGCACCTGGATGGCTCAGTTGGTTGAGCATGTTGGTTGATTGCAACTCAGGTCATGATCCGAGGATTGTGGGATTGAGCCCCTTCCAGGCTTCGTGCTGAGCATGAAGTCTGCTTAAGATTCTCTATCTCTCATGGGGCATCTGAGTGGCTCAATTGGCTAAGTGTCTGACTTTGGCACAGATTATGGTCTCGCGGTTCAGGTGTTTGAGCCCCATGTCGGGCTCTGTGCTGTCAGCACAGATCCAGCTTCAGATTCTATGTCTGTCTGTCTCTCTCTTTGCCCTTCCCCCACTTGTTTTCTATGTGTGTCTCTCTCTGTCAAAAAAGTAATAAACGTTAAAAAAAAAAGATTCTTTTTGTCTTTCTCCCTCTCACTCTACTCCTCACCCCTGCTTGCACTTTTTCTCTCTCTCAAAAATAATATTAAAGAAAATCTCCTTGTGATGATAAAAATCAAACCAGTGATTTTTTTAAATCTCATAACTATAGTTTTAGCATAATGACTGACATTAGAAGTACTCAGTTGCTATGAAATAAAGGTTGCCAATGGTACGTTAACTGTCCCATGAGACTGTTACACAGAAATGTCACTTGTATAATATTACATCAGTATTGTTTGAGTAGATTTTCTCTGAAGCCCCTTCAAATATTCTTCCAAATATTCTGATTATCTCGAATATTCTGTATGTCTCGAATTCAAAAAGGTTGAATACTATTGACTATACTAAGTTCTCAGACTATCAGACTCCTAAAGGAGACTCTATGAAACTCCAGACACATGGATGGGCTCCTATCAGTAAGCATGGGTTGAAGAGCAGTGGTTACAACTCCCTCATCTGTAGAGTAGGATGAAATCTAAGTTAAAAAAGAAGCAGGACAGGGCAAAGACCCTGTACTCACTAATCAGAATATGATTCTTTGATAATAAGCTGTATAACGCTTAGTGGGTTACTCAGTGTCACTGTATAACCCGTAGTGGGTTCCTCTTTGTCAGTTGGAAAACAGGATCCTGTGCATTTCTGTATTCAGAAGCTTTGTAAAAGCCTCCAGATGGGACCAGTAATTGTGTTCCGTTTCGAGATAAAAGTTGATAAGACATGGAGTGCAATGCATGGTGCCTTTAGCTTCTGAGATTATAATATTTAGGTTTTAAGGGCTACAAACAGTGCAGTAGTATTTTATTCAAAACTATTTTGACGGGTTAACATACTCAAATACAGACCTGAGAATTCGGAATGATGAATGCTATGTTGTTGCTCCAACTTGTACCCCTGTCATGTCTTAATTCTCCTACTTCTGTATCATACTGAATTTTTCAGATGAACCTGAAACATCCTTTTAAAGGGCTTAATGATACTCACACACACATACTTCACTGTGTGTTGTAATGTAATCTCTTGTAGCCCTTATACCATTTCTTGGTATAAACCTTGCACTCCTGTGAACCTTACATAAAACATAGTACTTTATGCATTATATACATTTATTAGCAGGGTGGGCCAATTTATTTTCTTACTTGATAATAAATCATGTTTTATAAACATTTTCATTTTACGCATCTGATAGTGATAAATATCACTTAGATTTAGTTGAAAATAAAAATAAATATAATTTGTATCTAGGTTCAAGCAGTTAATAGATAACATGTTAATAATGCAAATCATCAAAATCACATTTCTGTTACCTCTTGTATTAATAAACTCTCCTAAATAATTATCCCATTATAAAATCCTTGCTGTATTCAATACATTTGACCTGAAGAATGTGTATATAGTTTTATTATCAATCAGTAGCATCACCTGGCCCTTGCTTTTGGTGAAAATGGTAGTCTGAGACAGCTTTCACTCTTCAAAAAGTCCATTAATCTTGCCCAAGTTCACCTTTTAAAGTTTTCCCAGGACCACTCATTGTCCATTAAGCATGCAAAGTAGATCAAAGGTTAATGATGCTTAATTGGGCTTCATTAAGTGATAATATAAGATCTCCAGCTCCTCATTATGTTCCAGGATTGGACAGCAATGTCATAACATCAGGAAATAATGAACTAGAAGACATGCATTATCATGCATTAGAACACTCCAGCAACTTATTATGTCTCAGATACATTGTCTCAAGTGAGGTATAAAGTGAGGTGCATATTAATAGCTTGGTCAAGTTCCCATTTTGAGAATGAACTATAGTTTTGATATAATGAAGACTTTCAGATTGGAACTGTTATGATTCGGGAAGAGTCTATTGGATCCTGTTTATGTTTAGTGACTATTTATTAGCTGCCCTCAGCCATGAGAGACAAGGTTGTTTGATCATTCCACCACTTAGGCAGTCCACTTAAAACATAGCTTTTTAATCATGCATCACTTTTGAATGTAAGTACTGGCCATTATTTCATTTCCTTTGTGGTGATTCCAAACCCACTTTGGTAATACAAGGGATTAAGATAGCATATTTGCTACTAAGCACATTTTATGTAGATCGGAGTCAGTTCTCTAGTTTTCATTTTGCTCAGAGAATGGGAATCCATGCATACTGAACAGTCATAACTGTAGTTAACATGTCAGGGAGAATGAATACACAAATGTGTAATATAATTCCGTGTGCTTCAGAGATAACCACAATGAGGGATAATGAGCTAACCCTGGTCTTCTGTAATGCAGAGCTAATATACTCAAAAAGATACTGTCCTTCATCACAGTTTAATGTAATTGCTCCTAATCCATAACCTGAACAATAAACTCAAATGTCTTATCCAAACACTAACATTAAGCTCCTTGTCTCCAGGATGTCAATGTGGCATTTTACATTTGTATGCCTCAGAAGGGACCTGGACAGCAAAAAGTACCTCCTGTACCATGTTCTCCTTGAACTTTTCTATGAATTTCTGTGAATAAGGAATCAAATGACTGAGTTGATGCTAACATTTATAACTCAGATGATTGACAGAAGATGGATATGGTGATGAAATAAATCACTTCTACAAGATAACATGACAGCAATCTCAGCCTAAATCCTACACAAAAGCAAATAACAGATTTGATGGCCTTGTGGGGTTGGAGGCTTAGGAAATTATTAGAACTCCTGTTTTGGAAACACTGTGGCTAGAAGGTATACCAACATATTTTTCACATTTAAGATAAGCTCTGTGCACACACGTGTGTGTGTGTGAGCGTGTGCATAAAAATCACACCGCAATAAAATAAGCTGAAATGTTACAAATGTATTTGGGGGATGTCTTTGCTTCTGTCTCTAAATGGGTACTATTGATGATCTCGACAAAGCAGGTGTTGAATAAATATTGGGTTTGAGTAAATGAGCAAAGATAAACTACTCACTCGTGTGGAATTGTTCTAGCAAAAGAAAGATAATGGGTCCAAAGGATATTGCCTGTCATACGTACACACTTAATCTTTCTCAAAATAATGTATGGACGACTATTTTACTTGTAAACAATGTTGGTTCCTCAACCTAGTGTGATGCAGCAGATTCTCAAAGGTGGAAGCCTGGGGAAGTGTGTTTTACACCAGCGCCCAGGAAATCATTCTGCAATCTTCATTTGAATAACCAGTGGTATAAATTCAATTTCCTGTTTGGGATGCTTCTTCTCCCCCACTCATCAACTTGATAAATATTTAACTACAATATGTGATAGGAACTTGGCCCAAACACTTTGTCGCATAGCTGCCAGGCTGTTAGGGATCACAGACAACTGAACACACAGCACACATGCACTTAAACTAATCTGTGTTGGAGCAGCAGGAAGGGCACCCCTGAAGACATAGCATTTGAAGGGCCTTGAAGGCTGTATAGGAGCCAGCCAAGGGCAGGCAAGGAAGGGAAGATACAGAGATGGGAGACTAGCAAATGGAGACAATCCTATGTGTGGGCCCGGAGTCAATAAAACAGGGTGGATTGAAACACAGAAAGCGTTAATGGCTGGAAAATGGAATGGAGGACTGTGGCATAGAAGGGGCTGGATGAAGGTGGAAACTACAGGACAGTATAAACTTGTGCTCAGCCGTCTTCAGTACTTTGATACCGCTTTTATGATTTTGTTCCACTTGGGTACGCTTGTACTGTTAATTCCTGAATATGAGGCTCTGCATCTATTCATTTCTTTCCTTAAATGCATTTGTTTTCGGGACGCCTGGGTGGCTCAGATGGTTGAGCATCTGACTTCAGCTCTGGTCATGATCTCGCGGTTCGTGAGTTCAAGCCCCACGTCCAGCTCCGTGCTGACAGCTCAGAGCCTGGAGCCTGCTTCCGATGCTGTGTCTCCCTCTCTCTCCGCTCCTCCCCTGCTCACACTATGTCTCTCTTTCAAAAATAAGTAAAGATTATAAATAAATAAATAAATAAATAAATAAATACAATCAAATGCCTTTGTTTTAAAGAAAGACTTCACACTGCTATCTAACATATTTAGGAGGCCACTTTCTAAATGAACCAAACTGAAACAAAATTAGATTGTTAAATGCAAAGTCAGAATTGCTGCCCTCTGAAGATACTAAGCCTGTTCTTTGTCAAAAAGGGAGGGGAGCCGGTCTTAGGAAGGAGGTAAAGCTAGCCTAGCGCCAGTATGAAACTTTCTTCTTATAAGAAAATTGATAAACTTTCTTATCGTGCAGTCATGGTTATTTAGTGCCTCAGCCATGTACCGCCCCTTTGGAGTACTATCCACAATCATCTTGAGAGTCTTCTATAATACATTTCCCACTCTTTGGGAATAGTTATTTTAAATCATAAAGATTTTGAATTCTGTCCTAAGAGCAATTAGAAACTGTTGGAGGGTTTTTAGAGAGTTCATGGTATGCTTCCCTAACTTGTCCACCGAGTATCCAGAAAAGCCCGAAGCCAAAGCAGCAAGTTGAAAATGCCTTTGAGTTCTTGTGTTCTGTTTTCAATATTCAAGTGTGATTTTGCGCTCTCCGGCATAATGCAGCCGCCTCTCATTGTAATAATAGACCGTTGGGGTAAAGCCTCTTTGACTAGGATGTGAGTGCAGATCCTAAGCTTTTGTTTACTTTCTTTCACTGTCCTACCCCTCATCCCTGCCATAGGGACGGGCACATAGTAGTGCACCATAAATGTATGTTAGTAAGTGGACAAATTCCTGGTGATTGTAGTGTGGCATCTAGTGGCCTCCAACACATGCATTTTTACAGTTAAAAATCATACACTTAATGCATTTATTTCTTTCTCTTACTGAAGGAAAATATGCTTTTGAATTGGCAATTGATTGATATTTCCATGTTTCAGGTATGCTTCTAAGAAGTCTGGTGGCATCAGTTACTAAGAGAGCAGAGTTCTGCATTCTCATTACTCCATTTAACCAATGCAATTCAGGTTGTATATTTTACATGTTGTACTCTGAGTCAGATCTCCATTGCTGAGAAGAATCCTTGTCTTGTCCCCACTTGGAGCTAGGAAGGATTGTTGGTTCCTCTGTTGGTGACTCTACCCTTCTATTAACCCTTCTTCATGCAGACGCTTAATCTGCCTGGGCTCTTTCCTTCCCTCTCCCCCCCCTTCCCCTTCTCCCTCTCTTTCCCCTTCCCTTTTTCCCTACTTCTCTCCTTGTCTTTCCTGCTGTCTCCAGTTCATTAATTCATTTATCAAATGTAGTGTGTGGCAGAGTTTTTACTAAGTGCTCAGGATATATTGAATTGCATTAAGCTGCTAGGAAAGCTCAAACTTTGGGGAATGGCATGCTAATTTCCCATCTTGCTAGGAATTGGCCCCTTAAAATGACCAGTATATCTAGTCCATAAAATACACTCCTAAAAATGATCTTTCTTTCCTCTGTGGGTAATGAACAGATTTTTGAAAACATATGGAACTTGTTCAGACAATGACTCAGGCCAGTTTTCCTAGATACCCATCCCATCATTAGGTTATCACTCTGTTTCAGGCCAAACTTTTATGGAAATTAGGAATATCTGTGCAATAATGAAGCCCTGAGTCGCATGCTCAATTCATCTCACTTATCATTTTTGAGTGTGGATAAAAAATAAAACATGAGCATTGCTTCTTTGTCTACTTTCCCAAATAATTTGAAATCCTTTTCTGTGTATAATAAGCAGCTCTTCAAAGTATCTTTAAAATTTTTATTTATAGAAGTATCACACACAAAGAAGTGTGCAAATTATCCGTGTAGAGCTTGATGTATCGTCACCAAATGAACACGTTAGAGCCTTAAGTAAAACATTATCAGTGACTCAGGAGGAGCCTTTCTCATGCCCCTCCTATTTACCTCTACTTCCGACTGAAGGTACGATTCTCACTTACAACCCTACAGACTGGTTTTGTCCATTTGTGAACTTCTGGTGATGGACTGCTACTCTGTGGTCCTATTTGTGCCGTAGTATGTTTGTGAAATTAACTACGTTACGTGGTATAGTTCATCACTGCAGGGTAGAATTGCAGGACCATTTTTATAAATCCTCTGTAGTAGTGAATTTCAGTGTGGAGCCATTATAAGTAATGATGCCATGAACTTTTTGTGTTCTGGAAGCACGTATTGCCATTGGGTACATACTTAGGTGTGGGATTTTGGGGTCATTCTATGCAAAGCATTTGTTTAGCTTTAGTAGAAAATACCAGTCAGTTTTTCAGCATGTTAGACACATTTATATTTATGCCAGGAGCAGCATATAACCCTTTGGGCCGGGCATTCTTGCCAGCATTTCATTCTGGGTTCTGCCAGTCTTTTTTTTTTTTTTTTTTTTTTTTTTTTTTTGCCATTTTGGTGAGTGGTGCGGTGGCGTTTTGCCTTTAATTGCATTTCATTAATTCCTAATGAAGTTGAACTCTTGTTCATGAGTTATTGGCCTTTGGGATATTCTATTTTGTGAGCTTGCTGTTTCTGTTCACATTTCTTGCCCATTTTCTACCGTATTGTCTAGCTTCATCTTATTGATTGAGAGCAGTCATTTTATATTCGGCATTTAAGACTTTTCTCATCTGTGTTGCATAGTCTATTCTGTAGATTGCTTTCTCATTGTCTTACGGGTGTTTGCTTGCTTGGTTATAAACTTAACAGAAAATTTTACCTTTACTGCAGTCAAGTCTACTTTTTTGCTTGTTGAAAAATCCTCAGTAACAACCTACAAAATTCCATGCTGCCCAATTTTCCTGAACATTGGTAAGAGCAAGTTTGCAATGTGATTTCCCCTATCAGTGCTCAGTTAATTATTTTAAATAGTCATTTGGCTTTAAGGCGTAATTTTTAATGGATTGGAATTGCTCTAAATATTTTTCTATAAGGCCATTGGAAACTAGTATCTGTTATATCTGTGTTAATGTTTACAGAAGCAACACTGGCTCTTTCAGTGAAGTCTTTGTGTTTCCATGAAGTATTAAGTGCTTTAGAGAGAAAGGACAGTAGCTTTTCTTAACTCTTAATTCCATTCTTCTTGGCACTGAGGATAGAACCACGGATGAGTAAGGAAAGATGACATTTTGACACTGACCACCATTTTAAATGATGCTTGTTTCGGTTAATTTTTATTAATCAGTGCAATTTTGATGAAATATATTCTTTGTGGCCTGCCATTTCTATTTCCTTAATAGATGAGGGACCAGGTGTGTGCCATGGAATAAGGAGGGCTTATGACCATGTTCAAGTCTTTCTAGATCTAGGCTGTGGTCATCAATTTTGGACAGTCGGACTCTCAAGTTGGATCACCATGAGTGATTATATTCTCAGGGGCTTGTTTGCACCAGTTGAAATCCATGGAGCATGACCTAAACTCTTGGAATGTAAAACTGTGGAATGCAAGTTGCATGAAGGTGGGATCTGTGTCTTGTTCATCATTGTATTCATATGGCTAGGCACACGGTAGGTGCTCAGTAAAAGATGCTTCAGTGAAAGAAGAATTATGTACTAGAAAGTAACTAGCACTGTCTGATCCTTGGCTCTTTTAATTTAGCATTCTCACCCATATGCTATTTTTGGCGGGGTGAGGGTAAGGAGTCTAGCCCCAGAAAGTAAATTTGTTTTAAATATTGCTTCACAATGACCTTTAATATCATCACCCCTGCATCTGTTCTTGTTAACTCTATTTCATACATTCTGGGCTTTATACTCCCAGTTTAAATATCAACTCTGGGTTGGCAACCCATTTCAGTTAGCCTTTTGTATATTTAAATATGGCTGCCCACTCACAGCCTTGCCCCAAACTCTGATTCCAAGGCCTCATTGAGAGCTTCTCACTTCTAGCACTCACCCTTTAGAAGTTCACAAATTAAGCCAACAAAAGGTGCTCTATTAAGAGAAAGAAAACAAAATTATAGAAGCTATGTTTTATATTCAGATAAAAAGAGCCTCAATGATGTCTTGTCCACTTAATTATTATGTAGCTATTCCCTTCATTCAAATTGTTTGATCTCTCTAAGCCTCAGTTGCTTCATATCTAAAATGAGAGCAGTAATGAGACCTCCCTCATAGAGAAGCTTTGAATATGAAATGAGACACTGTAGGACAAGGGCCTGGCACAAAGGGAGTTGCCCTAGCTCTTGTTCTTGTCAATTCTGTAATTCTTAATGGCATCATTGGTGTTCTTGGTCATCTGCTGTGGGAGTTTTTCCTGGCATGTGAGTGGACTTTGGAGACCCATTTACAGAAGAGAAGATTGCTCGGTGAGAAAGAATTAGAACAAAGGAAGCTGGTGAAGTTCATAGATGTTTATATCAGGGTCCAGGGACTGGATGAATTCTTCCTCCACTTGAAGGACATTCTGTCAAAAGAACTGCTATTATGTGGAATCAGCCTGCTCTCTCCTTTGAATGGTGTCAGAGAGATACTAACAAATTCTAATGTTTGTCATTTTTTTTCCCCTTTATTATTCATTGTCGGTCACCAAAAGCTTCTTTTATGGCTACATTGTACTGGAGTGAAAGAAATGATTAATTAGATCATAGCTTATCTGAGATTCACTACATTACAGCTTGGCAGTCTTTCTGATAGGGGGAGGCTGGCCTTCCTTTGGATCAGCTTTCAGTGATACCCGCACGTCATTAGGAAAGACATTTGCAAATATTTCCTGAAGATTCTGCCACTCAGGCATCTCAACTTGATATGTAGGAGGGTTTTTTTTCCTGAAGACAAAATAGTGAGGTGGGAAAAGCATGCGCTTAAAGTCTGTCACCCTAAGTGAGTTGGAAGGGGTTAGTGAGAACAGAATAGGAAATTCACCACAGGAGCTGTGAATAGATATTTTTGATGTATCTTTTTGAACCAGAGAAATATAAACTTTTTATTTATTCCTAATATAATATGTATCTGGGGCTTCCTCAAACAAGGTAGTATGAACTTGGAGAGACCAGAGTTCAAATACAATAAATACAGTGTCTGTCCCAAGGCACAATTTTAACAAACACCTCTCACTTCATATTGACATCCTAGTACTTGTAGGTGTTGCCCCCATATTGCAATCCTCATGTTTTTGAGGTCTTAAATGCTCATCTGCATAGCAGGTTGAATTCAGAAATTTGGATTCAGCCAGTCTGAGATGTGAACTTCAAATATGCCCTAGAGGAAATCGCACGTAAGTGGTCTTGACACTACGTTTAGAGAAAAGGCTAGTGAATGTTTTATGATTAATATATAGCGTGTCTATCTTGTTTGTTTTGTTCTGTTCTGTTGTTTTGTTAAACTCAGTGGCAAACACAGTACAACACTTTTAATCCATATGATGTACTTTCTCGTTTAATGTCCTTCCTACGGAATCGCCAACAACTCGACAAAGAGCTGAGTACATAGTCAAGGTAGCATGTGTCATTAATTTAGACCTTAAAAGCATTTCCCCAAGACACCTAGGACTGTCATCATGGAAGTATTTATTAATCCTGTTCAAGCAGTGAAAAACCATGGTTATTGTCAAAAGAGAGTGAATTACATTCACGGGTAAACTGAAGTTGAAACTTGTGGCTTCACTAAAGAGGCAAAGCTGAAATTGTACCCAGTTATTCTTGTCTTTGCGTGTTTGTTCATTTGGCTTTGGTGTTGTTACTTGTAGAACTGACAGAGCAAAGTATTTAAGGGAATGCTATAGTTAGGTCAAGTTCCATATTAGTAAGTTGGACTTGATTCATCAGCTCAGCCTAATTCTGTAGTTGCCACAGGTTTTTTTTTAATTAAATTTTTTTTTCTTTTTATACAGCGAAGGCCGTAGAATGAAAGCCTACCAAAGCCTACTTGGCTTAAGGTCCCAACATGACAGGTAAACTTTAGGCCGTGCAGCTTTGAGGCAAATACTCATAGGTCCCTAAGCCAGATGATAATGGGCAATTGGTTTTCACCATGGGCAATTTAGGGGTCCTGATTGATGTAGTCATTATCTAGGACCTGACCTGATGGTATTGGAGTAATCTTCTCAGTCATAGTGATTGAATTACCTGCTTCCTCCTGATTCAACCATTAGGTGAATTCTCAATGCAGGGCTTCCTTCCATGTTTTAGGTTTCTCTCCTTTGCTTTGGTCTCCCTTTTGTTCCCAGAGCCTTGCATAAATGTGTTATTAGCTTTAATTCTTAAGTACTTGTCTTCTGAGCTATGAGAATTGTGTCGCTCTAGTCCGACAACTTTTGAGTGACTACTCTGTGCCCTATGCGGGGGCTAAGGGAATAAGCAACACAGCTTCTATTCTCATGGAGATCACTACAACTAAAAGTAGACAAACACCTTTTAGTTATGAGATGAGTAAGTTCTGATGATCTAATATACAGCACAATGCCTATCGTTAATAACACCATATTGTATACTTGAAATGTTCTGAGAGTATAGCTAAAGCATTCTTATCAAAAGAAAGAACAAAGTAACTTTGTGAGGTGATGGATGTGTTAAATAACTTGATTGTGGGAATCATTTTACAGTGTCCGCATATATCACATCATCACTTTGTGCACTTCAAATACATTGCAGTTTTATTTATCAGTTATACTCCGATAAAGCTGGAAAAAAGTAAACAAATGTGACTAAAATTATAATGAATATTTTAGTAGGAAAGTAAAGGAGACTCTAAAAGTGTATAGTCCTGGGCTTTATCTCATCTAAAGAAGTAAAAGATGTGGTCCTGAAGGGCATGATGGATCATGTGAGACCTGAAGCTTGACAAAGAAGTTAACTCCGGGATGGTGGGGCCTATGGTATAGTTGAGCAGAGGGAATAGAGTATAGAAATGTGCCCAGAGAGGTCCAGGATGACTGTAAATCAAACAGGACAAAATATAGTAGAGAATATGAGCCTAGATGGTAGGTGGGGGTATACCATTCAGGGCTTCTTAAGCCTCATTAAAGATGCTGAGCTTTACGCCAGGGGGGAATGAGAAGCCAATGAAGTGTTGTAAGTATGAGGAATCAGCCACAAGACCTATGTCTTACTCCTGAGGAAAAGATAAATGATAGTGTGTGTCAGGATAAGAGAGGATCTGGAAAAGTCTTCATTCAACATACCATGCTATTTTTTTTAAAGATTTTTAATGTTTGTTTATTTTTGGGAGAGAGTCAGAGCATGAGTGGGGGAGGGGCAGAGAGAGAGGTACACAAAGAAACTGAAGCAGGCTCCAGGCTCTGAGCTGTCAGCACAGAGCCTGATGTGGGGCTTGTACTCACGAACAGTGAGCTCATGACCTGAGCCAAAGTTGGACACTTAATGGACTGAGCCACCCAGGCACCTTTTATGTATCATGCTTAACTACAGTCCTAGAGGGGTAGGATCTGGTAAGAGAGAGATACCTTATTTTTATTTTAGGTACTTCCCTATTATTCAAACATAAGTTATTTTTGTATTAAAAGTTTTTTTTAGTTTTGATAGCATTGATTTCTGCTCTAATCTTTATTATTTCCTGTCTTCTGCTGGTTTGAGGTTTTATTTGCTGTTCTTTTTCTAGCTCTTTAAGGTGTAAGGTTAGTGTGTGTATCTGAGACTTTTCTTCCTTCTTTAGGAAGAACTGGATTGCTATATACTTTCCTCTTATGACCGCCTATCCTGCATCCCAGAGGTTTTGGGTTGTGGTGTTAGCATTTTCATTGGCTTCCATGAACTTTTTAATTTCCTCTTTAACTTCTTGGTTAGGCCATTCATTCTTTAGTAGGATGTTCTTTAGTCTCCAAGTATTTGTTACCTTTCCAAATTTTTTCTTGTGGTTGATTTTGAGTTTCATAGCGTTGTGGTCTGAAAATGTGCATGGTATGATCTCAATCTTTTTGTACTTGTTGAGGAACAGAGGGTTACTGGAGGTGTTGTGGGAGGGGGGGTGGGCTAAATGGGTAAGGGGCATTAAGGAATATACTCCTGAAATTATTGTTGCACTATATGCTAAATAATTTGGATGTAAATTTAAAAAACTTAAAAAAATTAACAAGGGAAAAAAATGTTTTTTTAAAGATGTCAAGTTAAAGAAATAGCAAAACATTATGTCCTACCTTAAGTATTTTACTAAAAATGTCAATAAAGGGAACAGCAAGTTAAATAGTATTCTAGAAAGAAAAGTTGACCAGAACATTTACCATTGAAACTTAACCAAACATCAAGAAAACAAAAAGCCAGACTATGTCTTCTTCCGATGAGCCTTCTTCCCTCAGCATGAATTGATACTCAACAGTTGCTTGCATTGTCAAGGACAGGGACTTAGGCAGAGTTTTATTTGTTGAGTCTGCTGCATTCTTGAGAGTGTGGCTTTCATTATCATTTGGAAGCCAACATTTTTCCCCAGGCAAAAACATCTCTGAAATGATTATGTGAGTCAATAGGAAAATATGATTTTCCTTACACAAATTCTGTTTTCCCCAAGTTTGTCAGCTTACCTAGGCTTTAGAGCTGGGTTGCAAAAAAGTAGAATAGATCTCCTCTGTATCTGTGATATATGGTAGCTATATTAGATTTCTGTTCTTATGCTGTGTAACAAGAAATCATCTGAATCCCAGTTTCTTAGGACTGTATATATTTATATATAGGTTCATGGGTTTGCCTTTCAGTGTGATTTAGCTGGTCTTGGCTGAATTTGGATGGGATGGGCTATACTTCAGGCTTTGTTTCAGATTCACATTGGCTTTGTGTATATTCGTTCTGAGGCTTAGGAAAGATTGTTGTCTATCTGGGGTATGTTCTTCCTGTGGCAGAGGGCTAAAGCTCATGGGGCTGGTGGAATCTTGCAATGCCTTTTAAAACCATGGGTTAGAATTGAAATATTATCACTTGTGCCCACTGTAAAGCAAGTGAAATGGTCAAGCTCAAAGTCAGTAAGTTAGAGATACATGTTCTGCTTCCAGTAAGGGGACTGTCTGCCAAGTTATGTGCAAAGGGCGTGTACAGTTCTATCAGAGAGAGGAAGTGAAACATTGGGAGCAATAATCAAGCCTACCATGGTGGCTAAAGTATCATTAAATGGGAGTCTCCTTTGTTTTCTCCACTTAGACTATGCCATTGTGCAAATTGGAACTCTTTAACCACTCTGGGGGCGGGAGGGGGAAGATTTGACTAACCAAAGAATTATCTCTACAGATACTCTAATGGCAGACTTGGTGTCAGTTGATTAAACAGTAAATGCTGTGCTATCATTATCAAAGATAAACTGCATTCAAAAAAATCAGATCATACGACCAAGCAGTATGATTTTTTTTTTTTTTTGCCACATAATATCCACTTAAGATGTTCTTCAGGGATAAAGGACATTTGTATGCAGTAAATCAGTTAGATATTGTAAAATTAGAAATGAAAGCTGTTTCAAGAAACAAGCTTGTCATTTTTAGCTAATAGAGATAGTTTTTTAAAGCAGGATTGAGGTTGAGTTGGAAGTAATAAAGTAATAAAAACAGAGTAAGAAGACAGAATAATAAACAATTCAAAAGTATTACTTTTGAATGGGAAAACATGAGTAGATTTTAGTAGTACTCAATACATTTACTCTTCAAGTTCTCTTTAAGAAAGTAATACTGCTTTTAAAAATGGTAACAAGGTGATTAGAACTAAGAGCCATCTTCTGTGTTAATAAAGCTAAAAAACAAAACCAAAAACAAAATAAAAAGGGTAAGTTTTGTTGGGTGTCAGCCATGTATCTCATATACCTAGACATCCCTTTATTGCATTTTGCAGCTACATTATTTATGTGCAGTGACCTCCAATCATGGCCCAGAGGTTCTGATTATAATTTACAATTCATTGTGCAAAAGGGGAAGTCAGGATGGCAGAGGAAGTAAGAGCCAGACTGTGGAAGCCTCAGTTAAGTTTTGTAACTCTCTGTGCCTCAGATACCTTTTATGTACAGTAGGGATAATAATAGCATTAGGGTCTCAGGGCTCTTAGGAGAATTGACACAATGAATGCCTAGAACACACGTAGAAAATTGTCTAGCACACAGTGTCTCTTAATAAATAAGTGCTTGTTACATAACAGGGCTCTTTAGGTAGAGGATGTACATGGATCGTGAGTGGGAGACATGCTTACGTCCTTCCCTTGGGGCATTGCGTTGAATTGTGACCCCACACCCCAAAAAGACACATTGAAGTCCTAACTCCCAGGATCGGTTAAGTGAGATCTTATTAGGAAATAGAGTCTTTGCAGATGAAATCAAATTAAGACGAGGACATACTGGATTTTATTGAGTAAAGAGTATCATAAGGAGAAGATAAGTTGGAGTTAGACACACACATATGAGGAAGAAGGCCAGAAGACAGAAAGTAGAGTGATGCAGCTACAAGCCAGGGAATGACAAGGCTTGTTGGCGACCGCCAGAAGCTAGAAAGAGGCCTACAGGATTCTTCCCTAGAGCCCTCAGAAGGAGCACGGTCCTACCAACAAGTTGATTGCAACGTCTAGCTTCTGGAACTATGAGAGAATGAATTTGTTGTGTTAAGTCACCTCATATGTGGTCTTTTGTTACGGCAACCCCAGGAAACTAATATGCTAGGTATACAGCTCGGGGCAGAGTACTTCAGTGTATGAAAACTTCATTTCCTCTGCTTTAAAATGACAGTGACAGCAGTAGCTGTCCCAGAGGGTGTAAGGTCTTATGTGGAAAGTGCATAATACAGAGACTTGCATATATGACGTATTCATTGCAGGGGTAGGGTTGTCATCGACATCATCACCAAATAGGGGTGATTGTTTTCTTCCAGATTTCTCAGTAATAGTCACTCCTTGAGTCCAGCCATTCCATGTTCTATAATCCTGCTTAAAGTGGATGTGTTCCCTGTATGCTAATCTATGTCTGGCTTTCATGTGCTTTTTTTAATGTTATCTTGATGGCAAAGGTCATTATGAAGCAACATTTAAAACAAATTTACTTTCTGGGGCTAGGTTTCTTGTGTCCCCCGCCCAAAAAAAAATGGCAGAGGAGGTCGAGGGTGTGTTTGAAGGGATTGGGGCTGTAGCCTGAAATAGCCCATAGCATTTGAAAATGTTCTTTTGAGCTTCTACCGAATTTATGTGCATTTGCTTAAATATAAATATGGGTGCTTTGAATTACTACTACATTGCTTACTTTATTTCTAAATTCTCCAGGGGAAAGTTTATGCCCTGAGAGGATACAACATAAGGCTTCTTGTTCCCATTTAGTCCCCCTAGTCCCAGCATACTACTACAAACATGTGGACTTATCAACTTTTAATTAGAGTTTGAGAATTTCTTATGTACAGATGCTTATTACTGTGTCTTAGCTGGAATTTCAGATAAGATCTATCCATTAAAAAAATTTCTTTTAATGTTTATTTTTGACAGAGAGAGAGAGAGAGAGAGAGAGAGAGAGAGAGAGAGAGAGAACATGAGTGGGGGAGGGGCAGAGAGAGATGGAGGCAGAATTCGAAGCAGGCCCCAGGCTCCTAGCTGTCAACACAGAGCCCTACGCGGGGCTCGAACTCACAGACCACGAGATCATGACCTGAGCCAAAGTCAGACGCTCAACTGACTGAGCCACCAGGTGCCCCAAGATCTTTCCGTTTTTCAACTTCAGTCCATTTAGGCCAGGGGTCCTCAACCAGAGGTGATTTACCCCCCAGGGAAGATTTGACAATGTCTGGAGGCATTTTTGGTTGTCATAAGGGAGAATACTACTGGAAGTTGTGCGTGGAGGCCAGAGATGGTATACAACATCTTTTGTTGCGCAAGCCCCACACGCCAGTAAATCCTCAGGTCCCAGATGTCAGTGCCAAGACTGAGAAACCTTGCTCCAAACCATGCCCGGGATGATCACATTGTATTTGACTGTCTCAAACCAGAGAGATTTCTACTTTGCAGTGAGGTCATTACCATATAATACTTGATTATTCCCCCCTCTGGCTCTCCATAGCTTGTTTTGGTGTTGCCTTGAGCTCCTAGCACGGCTCCTGGGAAGTAGTAGATGCTCAATAAATGTTTTTGGATGGAGTCTGCTGTCTTGCACCCAAGTGACTCTGCCACTTGGGATGAAAAAATATATTTTCTTTCTTCCTGTCATTCAAATAGCACCAGAATTGCATAGGATTTCAGAAACATTATGATTCTTAGAAGCTGGGTCATGCATCAAAGAGCTGAGGTTTGGGGGAAAAAACGATCCTCCAACAAGGGCAAGGTGGAAGCTGGTCAAGAATGAGGGACCTGGCCCTGCCCTTCTCATCCATGGGTGAGCAGCTCTCGCCAGGCCCACGTTGCTCTGTTCTCTGTAACTTAGTACTTACCCCTAGGCCCTCAAAATACCCATTTCACATATCAATGGGTAACTTGAGTTTAGTTCATTGTTCTGTGCTTGAGGCCTCGTGGAGCCATTCCCTAATTTTCTTAGCATCCAAGAATGCTTTCATCAGACCCTCAATTCTCTCTGCACACTGCAACTAAAGCTATCATTACATTGTACCAGAATAGCTTTTTGGTACATACCTTTCCCTCTCAACAGTGAACTCCTGAAGGCTTGGTCTTATTTATTTTTGTTCCCCCCAGTGCCTGGAACACAGTAGGTACCTTGCACGCATTTGAACAGGTGAATGAATCTTGGAGGCAATCAATGTATAAATCAATCAGTCAGTTTGGATGATACTTCTGTGGGTCTGCATTTGTATTGACTCATCTGTTTCCCAATGTATAGTCACCATTCTTTTAGCTGAGGAAATGCATGTCATGTTACTCTAAGGGAAAAACCAAAGGGAGATTTATTCCCTCAAATACTTTGACAGACCAAGAATGTAGTTGCATATGGGGAGCAAAAATGATATGATCAGATTTCCATCTTTTGTCTTTCCTCCTCCTTCTGTTTTCCTGTGTTACATTTCCTGTATGATTGGAACCAGGCGTTCCAATTGCTATTGTCAGCACTGTGTCTCTGTCCATCTTACAGATGGGCCAGAAGGCCACCGTCAGTCCCTGCTGAGCAATCATGCCCAGAATCTTCTTGAGAACCTTCCTAGGAAGAACTTTGATTGGTTCAGTGTGGGTCATTTGCCAGCATCTGAACCAATCACTCTGGCCATACAGGTTGATCCCAACCATAGGACCAAATCTCTGGCTGGGGAGGTAGAGAAAACTCCAGCCAATGGCATGGACTGGATTTCAGAGACCAAAGAAGGAGTTCATAACTAGGAGAAAGTGTAGAAAGAATTGCTAGACAAGAAAGCATAGCGGATGCCCAGCATATCAGATATCATATCACAGATTCACCAAGTGTTGCCTCTCTTTTTCTTCTACAAGGCCTAGAATCAAGCTTTATACCCCAGCTGTAATTGGCGAATATACATAATCCCCAACTGAAGAAAATGTGTGATAATTTACTATGCTAGGTGTTGCCAGCACTCTGGTTTATTTAGAATGGTTTGCCAGCACAGTGCATGAAAAATTCCATAGCCCATAAATAGAACATTTATGCTTGCTAAAATGTTTCCGGCTGCATACTGTATGGCTTTTCTTAACAAAAAAAAAAAAAAAAAAAGGTAAAATTTAGGAGAACTGAGTGGGTATGGTATGGATTGTATGCTTTCATCAGATCAGGTATATCTTTTGGAATTACCTGACTTTTCCCTAGCACATTTTATGACCGTTCAGTCAGAAGGACAAGCTCCTTTGAGGTTAGGGGAACACGGTGAGCATTGCATCAGGCAACAATCAAAATTCAAGACCGTGGTGTCTGTTCTCCATATCAGGGGCAACATCTAATTATACAAAAGGAAATGTCAGTGCCTTTTTTTCTTGATTGCTGGCAAGGTGGTTGTTATTAAATCTAACTTCGGTTGACAGGAACTATTCCAAATTATTTTACACAAATGTACAATCAGACAAGGCCTAAATATATCTTCGTCAAAACTGCACGTAAGAGCTCTTGTTTAAAAACTTAGCAAATAACTGTACCTTCAGGCTTCGATGGTAAACTCTGTTGCAAACTCACTGCACCGTGAAAGAAAAGTACTTGGAGAACTGAGATCTGTTAAGTTATATATTTTTCGTTTTTCATTTTTGGTTTAATTGTTCCTGAATATACTGGCTTGAATGCTTCTGAAACTTGAGTTACATGTGACTGAATACAATGTAACTCAAGTTCTGCTAGAATGTTAGCTCAGTGGGTACAGGAGTTTTTGTCTGTTTTGTTCAGCCCTTGTATCCTCAGGGCTCGCTTAGCATGTAAAAGTTGTCTAATAAATATTCAGCAAATGAATGAATAGTGATTAGTCTTTAAAAATCCTCCCAATGTAGACCTTAATACTGGACATACATTTCCTAGAACGCTTCATAACACATACTTTATCAACACATATGTAATGAGCACCTACTTAATTACAGCATAGTGTTCAGTTCTAGAGATTAAATAACAATTTCTGGAGATACTCATCAGAATTCAATCAGTAGCTATTCAAATTATCTTAAGTGAAGAAAGGGAATTTACTGGATTATGTTTTGGAAAGTCCACGAAAGTAAATATGACCTCAGTTATAGCTGGATCCAGATGTCCTAATGATAAAACCTGGATTCTGTCTCTCTGGTTATATTTTCATCTCTACTTTCATCTGGGATGGCATAATTCTTTTTTTTTTTTACATGTATTTATTTTTGATAGAGAGAGAGAGACAGAGCACAAGTGGGGGAGGGGCAGAGAGCGAAGAAGACAGAATCCGAAGCAGGCTACAGGTTCCGAGCTGTCAGCACAGAGCCAAACGCGGGGCTCGAACCCACAAACCGTGAGATCATGTCCTCAGACGAAGTGGGACACTTAACTGACTGAGCCACCAGGCACTCCCGGTTTGGCATAATTCTTATACATCTCATAGCAAAGATGGTCATGAGAAGGCCAAGTTTCACCTGGCCTTATGGTTAGAGATCCCAGAAAATGAGTCCATTTTTCCGTCCCCCTACATCCATATGAATTAATAAGTGATTCTGATTATCTCTCTTTCATGATACTGCTCATTTCTGAACCAGTAACTGCGTCTCGAGGTGGAGATACCCTGATAGAAGAGCTTAAATCATGCACCATCACAGGGCAGGAAATGCACAACTGGGATTGGCAGCCTCTGGGACTAACATGAAGAGAAAAAGAGGTAGATCCCGCAAATAAGGACCAAATAAAAGCAACAATCCCAGAGCAGTTCAGGACAGATGGCCACCACATTCTCTCTTTGAGGTTTTCTGTATAGAGTTTGATTTCAGTGGTAAACTTTCCCAACTCCCTTATGAGTAAACTGAAATGCTCAGGCAAATGTGATTTGCTCAAGGTCATCCAGTGAGTTAATGACTAATCTATGAGATAACTAAGATCTACAGTTGCCTGGTTGAGAGCCTGTTCCCACTGTATCATTTGGCCTCCCAGATGCCCTATAAACCTACTCCCTTTTTTTCCTTTCACTTCAAGCATAACTTTTCCCATTTAGTAAATCGTATCCTATTATAGAATTATAAAGTAGATTGGCCAATTGCAGTTGCACATACAGGATGAAACTGACCTTGTATGTAATGTGTAGGGATTCCATAACTTGGGTAAGCCCAAGAAAATGAACCATGAGTTAATAACATTGCAGTGTGAGAATTATGTGAAGGAGGATTTTTAACTTATTCTGTAAGATAGGCGTGATTTTTAGACATCACACTCTTCCTGAGATGATTAAAATCAGTTCAATAGCAGGAGTTTGTGCTTTAAGAGCTGAAACTCTTAGTCGATAAACCCAATGGAAATCATTGCAAGGATCGGGACTCTGGCTGTGTTCATTTCACAGCCGCTCTTTACACAGCTAGTAGCCACTGCGATATGCTAGACTCGGCCTCAAAGCCTTGAGAAGAGGTAAATGACCATAAGGGACTGTAGGAAATGGAAAAGAACATAGGGCTTGGAGTCCAACAGGGCTTTCTGACTTAGGACAAGGCACACAATCTCCAAGTCCCACTTTCTTTCTTTTTTTTTTTTAATGTTTATTTATTTCTGAGACAGAGAGAGACAGAGCATGAGTGGGGGAGGGGCAGAGAGAGAGGGGGACACAGAATCCGAAGCAGGCTCCAGGCTCTGAGCTGTCAGCCCAGAGCCCGACGCGGGGCTCGAACTCACAGACGGAGAGATCATGACCTGAGCTGAAGCCGGACGCTCAACCAACTGAGCCACCCAGGCGCCCCTCCAAGTCCCACTTTCTATATGGGTTAAGATGTGGATATTTAGAGATCACATACTAGGCAGGTCCATCAGTAACGAGCAGCTACGTTGCTATAAGAGGGCAAAGGTGAACTTAGCCTGACACTAGACTCATGGAGACGGGACAGTGTCCCTAGATAATCTTTTCTTCAAACCACTATATTTATTTGTAACTGATGTGAATTTCCAAAGGAACAGATCATAAGTGAAATACAAATTATCATAAGCTGTGCCCCAGAAAAAATAAAATTACTGTTTACCTAAGCATGAATAAAGACAAAAAGAGCAATTATTCCTAGAATTGGTCCTGCTCACACTAACAAGAATATGTTCGGTAGCAAAATACTAACCTGGAGAAAGGGGAAAAGTTAGGTGGTGTTCAGATTTTCTCTTCGGTTAAATCGAGCTTTCTGGAAACATGCAAAAACATTGCGTGGTTACAATGCACTGGAATCCTTTTGCAGTGGAATTAAGAAGATAGTCACCCTGATACAGCAACCATATGACTAAGGGCATGGTCTAAAATTTCCTTATCAATCCCCATGTCACATGGAGATTGGGATGATTTTAAGTGGTTTCAATCTTTGTTCTGTGTTTTATTTTAAAACTGCAGATGTACACGGATGTAACCAGCCATCTTTGACTAGTAAAGAAATTTAGAGTAGGTTTTAAATTATGTCTAACATTATGAGATAATAAAGAGATACAGTATGTGTTTATTAAGGGAGTAGCATAATGGCTGATTTGAATTTACTTCCCTATCAATGTAGAGAATATGATATTTTCTTAGAAAAAATGTAGTATGACAACCAATGACAGATTAAAGCTAGTTGGCAGTCTTAAAATAAATGTTAGGGCTTCTTCTCTTTTCTATGTCTGTGATTTGTCATGAAATGCTATAAAATATGTGTTGATAATAAGTTACTCATGTTTTATAAAAATAGAACAATTTCCAGCACTCTTTCAGTCTCACATAGAAAAATCAACTTAAATTGGCTTAAACAACAACAAAAAAAGGATTTATTGATTCATATATATGGAAAAAAATAATATGTTTCAGGCATAGTTGGGTCCAATTGTTCAACATCACCATTAATCATGCTCCTATTTCTAGGCTTTGCTGTTCTCTGAGTTGGTATTGTTGTCTGGTAAGGTCTTTCTGTGTGAAGACAAGAGACCTACCCCAACCCCCAGTTCCTGCTTTACATTCTGTCACCTTAATTACTTTGAGCCTAAGAAAACTTCTTTTTTTCAAGTGGTTTCAAACTGGGCTATGTCAGTCATACTTTAACATCAATAAAATCCATAAATGTTATGTACATAGTATGCACAGGTAATAGGTTTAAGGTCAAGGACCTTACCTTTGGTAAGGACTACCCTGAGTGTTACCAACCTGCCTGATTAATGGTTTTTACAAAACAGGTAGTTTTCAGCCCCATATGAGCAAAAAATGAGGATGCTTCTCACTGTTGACAAATACAGGGTGACTTCTTGGTAATCAAGATCCATACATTTATGGTTGTCTAAAACTTTCCTATTCTTAAGGCAGGGGTCCAAGATCCTACACATCGTGCTTTCTTGGGGTTTTCCAAATTAAATGATGTTAAAATGTCACAGTTAATTAAAACAGGTACTATTTCTGTAAACCTTGTGAAAAACTCATAAAAGTGAAAAATATGCCCACGTGCTGAAGGGTTGACTGTGCAGGAGAACATCATTACCGCTTGGATTGCCTCTTTTTCTTGTTGCCCTCCTGAAGTGGCCAACTTCACAGAGTAGACCGTGGTCATGAGCATGTCATGCCAATTCTTGGGGCCGCACTCCAGGCTTGGGATCCACAACTGTGACACTGGGTCCCAGTAGTCTCTCTTTAGTTGAGTCATCTATGTGCATCTAGATGCTGATGCACACTAAGGTTTAAGAACTACCAACTGCGAAACCAGCAAGCGATTTGTTGGCACGGTTTTGTAACAACAATTCCATGAAAAGTTTTTGTTCCAACAGTACTAACCCTTGCCATAGTGGAAGTAATTACTAATCTCTTAACCGTATCCGAGGCATAATGCACGTCTCATTTGGTGAGCATCTCTCTCCAATTAGGTGCTTTTATGAGTCCCATTTTATAGAAAATGGAGAGGGAAAAAAAAGTGTCTCTTCAAAGCCATACCTCTAAATAGCAACACTCTCATTTTCTCACCTTTCCCTCTCATTCTGTCATTTTGGCACTTGGAAAGGTGCTTTCTTCAGGTATCAATGGAATAACAATAGGCTTCATATTCCTTTGAATATCAACCCGGCTTGTTTTTTTATTTTTAGTTGTATGGGAAAAGAAAAGGGAAAGTTACTATTGTTAGTTTTAATCTTACAACGTTGTCCACGGTAAGACACGATTTGCCAGTCACCGCTGTGGAGAGGATGTGCATGTTGTAAGCTATCCCTTCTGTCTGCCTGGGACCCGTGCACCAGTACAAACCTCGTCATTCCATTTCAGTGCCTTCTGGCGTCAGTAGAGCCCCTCATGCATTTAAATGTCGGAGCACACCCTGTGGGTTGGCTCAGTGGTGTAGCCAGCCAGGTTGTTACTGCAAGCAGAATCTATGCAGTATATGTGGGCACACTTTTCTCTTGACCCTGAGGCCTCTCTGGGTACACACTTCCAGAGAAGACTTTCTGTGCAGGTGGGGTCCTGCCAGATTTGAGAAAATACCTGAATCCTTTCTGCACCCCGCCTTTAGTAGTCACTGTTAAGTCACTGGTCAGGAGAACCTACTCAAATAATTTGAATGCTTTCATTTAGGGAATGGCTGGCTCTTGGGATGAACTCAGCCCCAGCAAGGCCACATTCTTGTCTTCAGAATAAAGCTGTTTCAGTTCTCTCGGAACAATACCATAACCACCATCGTTTAGTGGCCCAGGCAGTTCCTCTCCCTGCAGAAAAAAAAGAACCAAGGCAGCTCTTCTGGTGGCAGGCATGTGCCTATGCCCATGCTGGCCTTCTGTGCAAAATTGCCTCGAACCTGTATGCCTTTGTTGTAACCAAAGTTAGAAGGTGGCTCCCAAGACCCGCCCCCCCTTCCTGGTGTCCGGGCCCCGAAGAACCCCTGCTCTTGAGTGTGACCGGGAGTTACCTACTCAGGTGAGTCCTTTAAAAGCAAGCCTAATGATCAGTCAGAAAAACCTGAGAAATGCAAAACTGTAGGCTCACCTCCTCCTTTTTATGCTGTTGAATGGATAGGGCCTGAGAGAGAGCTCTGGGTGCTGAGGTCCTCAACCAGCATCTAGAAAAAAAATGGGGAACCCCAGTCATACAGCTGCTAGGAAATGAATTCCACCAACTTGAGGGTGCGTGGCCTCAGATCTTTGCCTAGTCCAGCTCCCAAATGAGGATACAGGCAGCCAATGCCTTGATTTCAGCTGTCAGAGACCCTGAGCAGAGGACCCAGCTGTAACGTGCCAGCCTCCTGACACACAGACACTGTGAGATGATCAATTTACGTTGTTGGAGACCACCACCTCTATGGAAAGGCGTTAGGTGGCAATGGAACACAAACAGAGCCTGGAACATGTTTAGCCCTCCATCCGGAATACTCCACCACGTAGTGGTAATTTCCGAGAACTGTTAGACAAAAACTGGATCATGTGGTTTCATAGCAAACGGAAAGCAGCACAGAAATGCTGTGATTCTCACCGACAGTTAAGAGGCTGGCATATCATGTTGTTATTGTCCCTTCTGGCTTCTTAACCAGTTGTTCTGCTGTCTCCCACATGCACTATTATATCATATGTGTGGTCTCTGCCCATGGACTTCCTGGGTTTTTGGCTTCCAGGGTGTTGGCACATAGATTCAGAATTGCTGTAGTATGTTTTCTTTTCGAAATCGCCGAAATATTTTCATTGAATCAATAAATACTGCAACATCCCTAAGGTGTTTTTTTTTTTTTGTCTCTGTTGTTCATGAGTGCTATATTGGAGAACTGAATATTTCAGTTTTATAATACAGATACAGCTCTAACAAAAAGTGTAAGAGCCACCGAAATTGATACCTAGTGTATCATCAGGTTGAAATGCAGGAATACATAGTCCCAAGTAATAGGCATGATGAAACCTTTAGTGACTGAAATTCTGGGCCTCTCTTTTAAACTCGCGTACCTCAGTTTTAATTTTTGTCTTAAGTGCGTCCTTGAAAGCATCAAAGTTCATCACACATCTGTTTTGTTTCTCATTTTGCTGCCCCGGATCTGTAGAGTGCTTGTGTTTTGAGAGAAAAAGAAAGGGAGAAAATAATTGCAACGATCTCTCCTATTACTATCAAGTCCTATTTTTGAAGAAATTTCTATTATTTAACACATTCCATTTGTTTTACCTTAGAAATGTGATTCTGTTACCAGAAGTTGAAGAAAGTGAAACTAACTTAGAAGGCTTTGTCACAAGTAGCTTGACTCAACTCAGGAAAACCAGGCTGTCACAAGCCTGAAAAACAGATCAGTGTAGCTAAAGCACAGTGAGTGGGGAGGAGAGGAGTATGAGATGAGATTGGAAGGGGGAGAAAAAAGGCCAAATAACAGGTGCCTTGTGGGTCCTTTCTAAATGCAATGGCAGCCATTGAGCCAATGACAGGTTTTTAGTAGAGAAGCAACATGACGTTCTTTAGGTTTTAGGTTGACCAATCTTGCCACTGGGTAGAAAATGGATGGACAGTTTCACCTGCTATTATTGTCATTCTTCTTTTTGTTTTCTTTCGTTGGTTCTGCGTGTGCACACTCAGCCCCGAGGCTGAAGTAAACACGGAGCCTCTAGATGGGCTTGTAGCCCACTATTCCGGCCAAAGAGGACGCTGTCATCTTGAGAAGCTCTCAGGATATGCTATAGTCTCTTTCAGTAAACTTTCTCAGGGTTTGACAGACATAACTTCCAAATGGTGGTATTTATAAAAACGATTTTAGGCAGAGGAAAAAATAAAACATAAACCTAGAGATGCCACCATTTTCTTTGCACTTCAGTACCGCTTGGTACCTGATTCTTTTAGGTGATATGATCAGTTATAAAACTTTGTCGTCAGTTAACTAAAAGGCAACTCAGCTAATGTAAGTAGAAAATAAATTTATTGGATGACCACCAGGAGACTAGGTAAATTGAAGGGAATGTTGGAAAAACATTTTTGAGGGAAAAAAACCAGCAACAAAACCCCAAAGAAGTCATTAGCTGGCCATGATTTAAGATATAGGATCTAGTTCACACTTTCTTCAGGTTTTCACTTCCATAATGAGTGGATTTCACCACTTTTGTTATTTTCCTTTTTGCTTCATTCTCCTTAACTTTAAAAATTTTGAAAGCTCATTGTAGTTCGACACTGTGTACTTGGAAGAAGTAATATTCCAAAAGGAAATCATGGTGTCTTTACTACAAGTGATACTTTCCTTTCTCTTCCTCTGCCTCCAGATTCCCTACAGGGTGAGGCAAGGGAGGATATTGATGTATGAGAGATATTAAATCTTAGGGGAAATTGATCTGTGGATTCTACCAATCTCACACCCAGCCAGAAAGAGGCCCAACTTACACGTTCAGGGTTATTTGATCAGTAAATTATGAAAAGTCATATACCACATATTTCTGCATAATAATCTCCAGTTTAAGAATTATACCCATGGTTAATGTGTGAGGGTATGTCTAGCTTAAATATTCTTACCATTGGAGTCAACCAGAAAGTTTTGCTTAAACCTAGAAGAGCCCTTAGCACATTCTTCCAATATTGAATCAATTCAACCTTGACTTCAATAAAAAAGTACTTGACTTTTGTCCATCCTTGCCTCAGATGGGTATTATTATACACAAAACATATGATTATATATAAAAAAAGAGTTAACTTCAAAGTAGTTCATGTTGTTCCCACTATCAGTTGTGTATGTATGTGTCTACTCTGCTATACCAGTGGGATGTCCTGAAGCTGTTTCTCAGTTGATTCTGACTATCCAAGTCAAACATAATAGCATTGATTTCTTGGATTAGCTTGTTAGAAAGAACAGATCACCTAAGTTATTGGTCTTTTCCTTGGCATACATTGACAGCTCAGCATTCAATATGGTCCAGATGCTTTTGTCTCTCCTTCTCATTCCTTCTAGTTATTTATAGAATACAGTCAAACATTTTGGAGCAACATAGCTTAGTTACTAAATTGATGAGGAACCGAGCTCTGTAAATAGAAGCTATGATGTTTGGTCACTCTCCTGGCCACATAGGGTAAGTACAGCCTTTTGAGTAGTCTTCCAAAATCCTCCCATCCAAACCTTAGGTGCTATGAGATCTTTCCCTTTGCAAGAAATTTGGCATGTTAGAAGGTCTGGCCTTCTAACTGCATGATTTCCATTGGGTAGAAGGGCATTGTGCTTCAGAGCAAAGGTTCTGGATTCAGAGAGACCCAAATTCAAATCCTGATGCCATTCTGCCTCACTGTGTGACCCTGGGCAAATTAGTTCATTTATTTGGGTCTCCATTTCCTGGTTTTCAACTATAATAAGAGTAACTGAGGTTAAGTAATGTAATACGTGTTCAGTTTTTTTACTGTGTCTAACACACATCAAGAGATCAAAAAATGTTTAAAGTTACCAGCAGCTTCCCTGTCCCCTTATGACATGCTTTGCAGGCTATTCCCAGTCCCCCCATATACGAACTATCTTTGGTGATTCATTGCACTCATAAGAGAATTCTTTGCACCTGTCTTTTAAATAATAAATGCCGAATGTTTGCTTTTGAAGGTGATAAGGAAAGAGAGACCCCAAAGAGCAAGTGGGGACTTCTCTACAATCTTAGCTCAAGTGTCTCAATAAGCAAGAAAGTGATAGTTTTGCTTAGAGGTTACATGTATCTATTGCTGATCTGTGAAATGAAGGGAACTCAGATTTCTGCATTATTTAATCATAGCAACATAAAGCTCCATAAAGCTCCTTTAAATTCAGTGCTACGTTTTTAGGCCAGTATGCCAGAGAGGTTTCACCATGAGTTAGTGTGGTTATAACTGAAATCAAAACCCAAGGTAGTTGGGGTGCTTGGGTGGCTCAACTGGTTAGGCATCGAGCTCTTGATCTCAGCTCAGGTTTGTGAGTTCGAGCCCCACCTTGGGCTCTGTGCTGACGGTGAGGAGCCTGCTTGGGATTCTCTGCCTCCCTTTCTCTCTGCCCCTCTTCTCCCACCCCTTAAAATAAATAAATAAACTTAAAAAAAAACTTTAGGTAATAAGCATGTCCAAGAGGAATATTAATAGTAGCAAAAACAAAGTAACAACAATAAATGGAAAGGCAGGTTGTATCCAACATGCCCAGAGTACTTTCTATGCGTTATCTCATTTAATCTTCACACAAATGACATAGTTCTGAAAAATCATAAAATGGAGGTGGGGGGGCGTCAGACAACCTGAGTTGACATACAAGCTATGTGAACTTGGCCCAGTTATATTTCACTCCCAATTTTGCCATAAAAAAAGAGTATATAGTTCTTAAAAATTGGACGATTGGAGAAAATCTAGGTTGAGTTGGGTTTGATGATAAGTTTTAAGATACAGTGCTAAAACATGAACCTCCAAAGAAGATACTGATAAATTAGACTTTATCAAAAATAGAATTTTTGCTCTGTGACAGATTTTAAGAATATGGAAAGACAAAACCACAGACTCTGGGAGAAAATGAATGGAAAACAAACACCCAGTGAGGTATAGCAAGCCATTGGAATGGCTTAAATACTAAAAAAACTTCCAAGAGCAGTTGCTGGCAAGGATGTGAAGCAAATAGAATTCTCATTTGTTGCTGGTGGGAGTAAAAATTGGTACAACCACTTTTCAAGACCATTTGACACTTTCTTACAAAGTTAAACATAATCTTACCATATGATCTAGCCATTATTCTCCTAGGTATTTACCCAACTGATATAAAAGTTGATGTCCACATGGAAACCTGCAGGTAAATGTTTTTAACAGCTTCAGTATGTGAATGCATAAACAAACTATGGCATACCCAGACAGTGGAATATTATGCGACACAAAAAGGAGTGAGCTTTCTAGTCATGAAAAGACACGGAGCAAACTTAAATGCATATTGCTAAGCAAAAGAAACCATTATGGAAAGGCTACGTGATGCATGATTCCTACTGTGTGGTATTCTAGATCATCTGTGGCCAGATATTCAGAATGGGGCAGGATTGAATAGATCAAGAGCAGTGGATTTGTTTAAGGCAGTGAAACTATGATGAGTGATACTGTTATTATGGGTACATGACACTATGCATTTGTCAAAACCTATTAAAATTTACAGAAAAAGAATAAACTTTAATGTATGCAAATAAAAAAATCCTTTAGAGGTCAAGGGAATCCCAGATGAATGTAGACTAGGAAAAGAACAACAACAACCAAAAAGAATCTTATTAAAATATAGGAAACAACCTCATTGAAAGGAATAGAGAAAAACAACACTGACAAGTAGTCTTGGAAATGCATGGAGTTTGTAAAACCAGAGGTAAAAGAAATTGCACATAAACATGCACTGTAGTTGATAAAGGTGTATCAACACATATGGGTTAAATGTGTATATATTTGGGTTGATAAAGACACACAAATGCCCTTGCTGTAACAATGAGCACACTTAGCATCCAGATCTTGGTTGCTAATAGTATTATCTAATAAAAGGATCCAGGACTCCTTGCAGAAGTGGCTAATTCAAGGACTAAGGCAGAAAATATAGAAGATGAGCCTGGGGCATCTTATAATGCCTGAAAGCAAGGATGTGCACACACAAAGTAAACACCCCACACTAATAGAGTCAAAGGGACACAGGCACCAACGGAGAGAGCTCCCAGCAAACAAAACCAGAAAAACAAAATAAAGTGGTTGTGGGTTATAACCCAAAGTTTAAGATAAATACCCATGAGTTCATAATGATGTAAACAAATAATTAAACCCACAAATACATGGGAAATAATAGATCTACCCTGTAGAAAACTTCCAAATAATTTGTTTAGATGCTCTCCCTTCAAGGATCTAGGACACAACTCATTACTCTACGTGTAGGTTGTGAGTAGTGACCTCCTTCTAAAATGAACAATATGACAACAGGGGATGGGAGGGAAGGGTGACTTGAAAGTGGTAAATTTGACGGACAGCACCTCAGCCAGGTGATTAAGGTTAACATGATCAGTGATGCCATTTCGATAGTATGTGCCTTTGATGCAATAAGATGAAAATGACACTGGGGGAAAACTGGTGACTTAGTCATTTGAGCGTATGACTCTTGGTTTCGACTCAGGTCATGATCTTAAGTTTCACAGGATCGAATTCCACATTGGGTTCGGTGCTGACAGTGCACAGACTGCTTGGGATTCTCTCTGTCTGTGTGTCTGTCTCTCTCAAATAAATAAACTTAAAAAAAAAAAGAAAGAAAATGACACTTGGGCTCTGTGGTCATCCTCTTTGAAACCCATAATCTCAGTCTAATTATGAGAAAGACATGAGATAAATCTAAATTGAGTGGTGTTCTACAAATTATATGACCAGTACTCCTCAAAACTGTCAAGGTCATCAAAAACAAGGAAAGTCTGACCAAGTGTCGCAGCCAAAAAGAACGTAAGAAGTTAAGATGATCAAATATAATGTATCCTGGGTGGTATGCTAGAACAGAAAAAGGACATTAGGAAAACACTAAGGAAATGTAAATAAACTAGGGCTTTAGTTAATCATAATATGTCAGTATGGAATCCATAATTAAGGCAAGTAATGTAGAATATTCGTAATAGGGGAAACTGGGTGTGGAGTCAGTAGGAGCTCTATATTATCTTCATAGATTTTCTGTATGTCTAATACTGTTCAAAAAAATTTTTGTTTTAAAACTGGAGAGTTGGTAAAAGTTAAGATCATGTATATAGTTCACACATTTTATGTGTATTAATTTAGTTCATTCTTACAACTCTTTGATAAGTGCATTTATCTCTTGTAATGTTCACCATAACCCTTTGCATCACTTCATTTGCATTAGCTTTTATTATCATTATCATTTTTATTTCGAAGGTTATTTAGACTTGAAGACAATGAATATCTTTCAAAGTGGTGGATGAAGCTCAGAAATGATAAGGCAAATGCTATGTACTTGTATGGCTTTCTAGGAACAGTATCCAAAGCACCTACCATGTCTTCCGGTCATTACGGCAGATGGATCTTTACACACTATGTTCCCTGGAGATGTAATCTGCATCCCTCAATAGTTGTTGTTTGCATTTTCCAGCAATGCAAAACTCAGTGTAAAACGTTCAAGCCTTTCAGGCCCCAACTGTAGAAACTCAATGAAGGGTCTCAAGATTTCCATTTCTATTTAATTACGTAGATGTAGCTTTCCGGGTATCTTCTCAACATTGAATGACAGATAGTTTTAAAATACTAATAGTGGTTTAAAATACTAATAGTATAAAATGCCAGCTGAAAGTGTGTTTCAATATAACTATATATTTAGGGGGATCAAATGTGACTTCTTAATATCCAGGTTAATTCATGACACTTTTTAGAGGGGAGGATTTTATTCTTGATAGTCCAGATCCCTGGTTTGTGGTGATTATTTCCCAAATTACCACACGTTTGTGGGGAATGACGCTGCCTCTGTCAGTGCAGACCTTGATGTTGGAGTCTGCAGTGGTGCTTATCACTCCCATTGTCTTGAAGTTTTACATCTTAGATCTTTATGTCTTTAAGTTTCATGCCTGGCCCAACTGGTATCCATTTTATGACAGTTAGTAATACTAGCAGCTACCATCAAATGTTGGAAGTACATCCAGATAGAAGAGAGAGAACTTATTCTCTGGAGTGCCAGAAAGTAAAATTTATATAAAGGTTAACATTTACACTGAGCTAAATTTCTCTTGAATTCACCGGAGGAATATGTTGGCTTGTGAGATGGTTAGATCTCTGGCTGTGATCCTTGCCGTAGAGGAGTGTCTGAATTTGGGGTGGATGGAATGAATGGCCCCCTGGATTTCTGTCAAGATTTGAGAGTGTACAGATGTGTTTCTTTGGTACCTTTTAGTTTCTTACCGCCTCTGACCGTCACAAATAGAACTTCATCTTCTCAGCTCTGAATGTGAAATCCTTTTGAGTGTCCTTGATAATGCTGAAGGATTTCTAAATAGTACTACTCCATTCCTAAGCATTCTTTTTTTTTTTTTGAAATTATTTTAAACCAAGATGTTCTCTAAAAGGATTTATAACTTACCATTAGAAACCCTCTTCATTGCGTTTTAGCCCTTTAGGATTTTGTAGGGATTACTAAGGGGATTTCTTTTTATCACTAGGGAAATATGGCTGCAGCTATTATGTCTTAAAAAAATAAATCTTAGGCATAGCCTGACAGTGAGAAATGAATTTACATTCCTCTCCAGAACAGGTTTTCTTATAACGCAAAGACATTTTAAAAAGTATTTTAATTTGACAAAACTGTGGTGAAATAAAACCCAGAGGAGGTAAATCCACCTGTGAATATAGTTTACTAATGCAGACATCATTGAACATCAAAACATAGTTGGGAATGCACAGTATTTAGAAAGTAGTGACTTTCTAGCCCTCTGTCCCTCTTCCTTTTCAGATCTACCAAATGCAACTGCGTGCAAATACAGGTGTCTTTGTAACACCTCACCGTTGCACTGCCTCTAACCCCAGGTCCATGCCATTAGCTTTCTTGCTGGCTATCTACCAGGAGTCACTCTCAGGAGCCCCTCTGTTCTCACACATGGGTGTTTGCTTTCTCCAGGCCTTCCAGAGAGCCCATCACTGATGCTTCACCTTTTAAATGGCCCACCCGATTTGGTCAGGTTCATCCAGAATCTCCTTTATGGTTAACTTAAAGTCAACTGATTGGTAACCTAAGCAAGGGAAAACTATTCTGTCGGGGTCACTGGTCCTGCTCACACCAAAATGAGGAGAACCACAGGGTGCCTACATCAGAGTGTGGGAATCTTGGGGGCCATCTTCAATTCTGCCTGTCGCAGATGGTAACAGTTTTGGCTTACCATTGGTTTTGAGTTCTGTGGATTTGTTACCACAATACGAGACCTTGTGCATACTGGGCAACAGATAGGAGAGCTACTATAGTCATCAAAGCATGAAGTTTTTGTCCTCCACCATCATTTGTAGATTTAATATCATAAACCAGTTTAGGGTTGGCTGGGAGGCTCAGTCAATTAAGCATCTGACTCTTTTTTTTTTCAATATATGAAGTTTATTGTCAAATTGGTTTCCATACAACACCCAGTGCTCATCGCAAAAGGTGCCCTCCTCAATACCCATCACCCACCGTACCCTCCCTCCCACCTCCCCATCAACCCTCAGTTTGTTCTCAGTTTTTAAGAGTCTCTTATGCTTTGGTTCTCTTCCACTCTAACCTCTTTTTTTGTTTTTCCTTCCCCTCCCCTATGGGTTTCTGTTAAGTTTCTCAGGATCCACATAAGAGTGAAACCATATGGTATCTGTCTTTCTCTGTATGTAAGCATCTGACTCTTGATCTCAGATCAGGTTATGATGTCACAGTTCGTGGGTTCCAGCCCCGTGTCGGGCTTCTTGCTGGCAGCGCCGAACCTGCTTGGGATTCTGTCTGTCCCTCTCTCTACCCTTCCCCTGCGCTCTCTCTGTCCCTCTCGCTCACTCTCTGTCTCTCTGTCTGTCTCTCAAAATAAATAAATAAATTTAAAAAATCATAAGCCAGTTTACAAGTTTTACATAGACCCACTTAATTAGGTGAGTCACAATATGAACTATAGTAGAGCACAAATTAGACCTTAGAAACAAAACATTTTTAATTAGAAAAAAATGCCATTTAGCTTCTAAATTCAGTTTGTTTATTTAGTCAATAAGACAAAATATTACAGGATCACTGGAAAGGATACCCTCAGAGAGTTTGTAGGTTTGGGACATTGTTATACAAATCTTGTCTGCAGTACAAATCTGAAAAAAGTCCATGCTCAAGTAAAGTGAGATCTGGCAGATGTTAGATGAAGAAATGATTAATTCAAACTCAGTTAATTCTCACAGATAAAGAATTGCACTGAGGCTTGGAGCAGAGCAGGGTAAGGCATTTAACTCTTGATACAACCTGAATGTGCAGAAAAGATGTCATTTCTTTAAATAATCTATAACTAATACACTCTTCTTCCCAAGTCCTTTACCCTGTAATTAGTGAAGGAAAAAATATAACTATGGGTGAATTTCCAGTCAAGATAACAGGTCTGTCTGATCTTTTAGTTCACACAGTCTCTTTAGGAAGTGTTCAGTCTCTTATTCAAGAATGTGCTGGAAAAAAGGTGTTCAGCCTCTGATTTGTACCACTACCCCTGAGATATCCTCCAATATGGCATCTGGGTGTGTGGGTGAAGAGGAATGGCTTTCTCTGTCTCTTGGTGGAGAAGATTTTGAGGTCCTTAGGTCATGGAATTCTCTGGCTCCTGTCTCCTGAGTAATATCCCTTCTTTCTCTCTCTTTAGCTTATACTGCTGGCTTTGGGGGTGGCTGGTGGTATTGTTGACTAGGTCTGTTTTGGCTTCACTGGAGTTAGTGGTGCTCACAGCAGACTTAGACTTAAGTCATCTCCGCTGGGAGAGATGCCTGTGACCTCTGCAGACTACCTGTGACCTCCATCAAGACCTGGCTTCAGTGATTTGCTTATAGCCCTAGTAACAAAGCTGCCTTCCTCCTGCTATAGTGCCTCTGTTGGAAGCCTTCCAGTCATACCCTCAGCAAATTCTAGTCTTAGGTCTATCACACCAGAAACAAGAGTTGGCTCAGGAATGCTGAGCCTCGGGACTTCTGTCTCCATGCTCTTGTGACACACTGTGTCCTCAAACTGACATGGGAAATGGCTTAGAAAACCATCATGTTCTAGCACCAAGTGCCCTTTTTCATTTGCCCATCTAGTCAACTCCACTCATTGGGCTTTGACCTAGAGTGAAGAAAATCCGGACCGAATTTTACTCCCCTCTTCTTTTTCTCCTTTCCATTATTTCCTTGGGCCTTAAAACAAGGGGTTTATCCCTATTCCTGTCTGAGTCTTCCTTATGTGAAACTGTAACATAAAGAGACTAGATTGCCTTTTGATATGTTAAATGAGGAATAAAATAATTCTGATTATATTTTCTCAAGTAAATAGCACGGCTTGTAAAGCAATTGTTTTACAACAACCTTGATTTTTTTTTAAGTTCCAGAAGGAAAATTACCTTTCTCCTTGTCCTGCTTCTGTTCCAACATTTATTTTTTTTAACTTTTTAAAAATTTATTTATTCTTGAGGCGGGGAGAGGCAGAGAGAGATGGAGAGAGAGGAGAGAGAGAGAGAAAGAGAGAGAGAGAGAGAGAGAGAGACCCAAGCAGGCTCTACACTGTCCATGTGGAACCCAACATGGGGCTTGAACTCAAAAACTGTGAGATCATGACCTGAGTCATGAGTCAGATGCTTAACTGACTGAGCCACCCAGGTGCTCCTGTTCCTACCTTCCTAATACCCATCCTCTTCTACAGCAAAACAGGTGAATATACTGGAACAGTGAGGTAAAAGTAAGAAAGAGTCCATGAAAAGCACCTTAATGGTTTTGAAACTCATTTCAAAGTTTAATTGGTAATTTAATCAGCAGAGTAGGTAGGTAGAAAAGAAAGAGCAAATATACCGTGGGGAGATTCTTAATGAATATGATACACCAAAACATGATGTGATCGTGCTATTTTCTTTCATCCCTTCTGATACGCCATTAAAAATCATAATATTTGCAGTATAATTTGAACACACACAAAAATGTTACCTAATATGTGTGGTAGAACAAGAACTCAGAGTGTAGTTGTTGAACATTGAAATATAATAGAGAATGACACCTGGACAGTGCTTTGGGGCCAGCTATGGAGAGTCGATTCCTCAAGATGAATAGCTGCTGGTCTTGAGCAAACCCGAAATCCGCTTTTTCATTTTACTTTCATGGTCTGAATGAGAGTGAGAGGGATCAGAAGAAAGCCTGGCTCATTTAAAGTTTGTGGTTCTGATTTACAGATGCAATGCCATGTGTCTTTTAGAACCACAGCACAGCTAAGGAATAAAGGTTGATGTGGTTTCTCTTGCCCTTTCCAGCAAACTTGATCTGATGTCATGGAGGAAGAAGTTGGCCTGTAGATAATTGTTCTTTTCACAAGATAAATTTCATGCCAGATAGGGAAGCACTGTGTTGTCCTTTGTGTCTCCTTTTCTGGTCCATCTTTATTTGCAGGGTTTAAAGTAAGGCAATTAGAGTTGGTCTCTTACCTGCTTGCCTCTCTGGCTGACAGCTTCTGAGTTCTAGGAAGAGTGGGGCTGTTTTGCTCCATTTCCATACCCTTTCACCCTTCCAGTTCCTAGCCTAGTTTTTGTTTTTGTTTTTTTTATCTTTTTCCACCTGGAGGGGATTCAATATCTATTTGATCAGTTAATTTGGTAGAATTAGCTTCCTGGAGTTTATTTGTGCAGGATCTTTGTTCCCTCTCTGTGCAGCAGATTGAGTGCTCATTCCAATGGAGGAATCATTGTTATGAGTCGTGACTTAAGAATTCTTTTTTTTTTTTTTTTTTTTTTTAAATGGGGCATCTGGGTGGCTCAGTTGGTTGAGTGTCCGACTTCAGCTCAGGTTGTGATCTCATAGTTCTTGGGTTCAGACCCCGGGTCGGACTCGGTGCTGATAGCTCAGAGCTTGGAGCCTGGAGCCTGCTTCGGATTCTGTGTCTCCCTCACTCTCTGTCCTTCCCCTGCTCACGCTCTGTCTCCATCTCTGTCTCTGTCTCTGTCTCTCTCTCAAAAATGAGTAAACATTAAAACAATTTTTTAAAGGATTTTTTTGAGAGGGCCTATCATTTTTTAAAACAGAAATCACATTCTATTGAACACCCTTAATTATGACATTTTTCTCATCCTTTGTGACTTCATTTCCCTTTTGAAAGAAAGCAAGTCTTTGAAACCCGCGTTTGGTGGCCGAGTTGGGGGGGATCAGGATGAATGTTTCTCTTTCTGGCAAAGATAATCTGTGCTTTCCTTAAGGGCCTATTAAATAATTTTTAAGGCCGTTTCAAAGTACTTAAGGGTGAGATAAGTTACCAAGCCTCTCAATCTTTCCCCACACCCTTGGAGGGAAATCTCTGCTCATAAACAATCTAGAGTTTCTACTCAAAGTTTTGTTGTTGTTGTTTGTTTGTTTTTTCAATTAATGAGTACTTGCTATGTCTTAGACATCGTGCTAAGTGCTTTGTATGTATTATGTTATTCAGTAGTGTCATCCAGTATTTACAACCAAGGTGACTGAGCTTTAGAAATAAAGCGCTTTAAGACCCTTGCTAATTTTCTCCAGTGAGTGTGTGTGAGTTACACGTAGATGCACAAAAGTCTCTTATACACGTTTCTTATCATTGCCATGCCTCTGTAATAAAAACCTAAGTCTGCAGAATTTTACCTACAAACGGATGGATAGCATGCAATTCTTGAAAGACCCTCCCAAGTTCCCTGGGTGATATCCCAAATATTTAGCCCTCTAAGAGTTTTCCTTTTGCCTGTTGATGGGGTGAAGAAGTTTAGACAAATGGCTGTTATTTTATCAGGAATGTTATTTACCCAGAGCCATGACAAATGCTGGTCAGGGCAAATGTAATTCATGCCACACCTAAAGTTGTTAGCAGTTTTAGACTGAAATCAGTGATTGATCAGAGCTGTCTGGGTTTCACCCTGCTTTGTGTTAAGTTCAGCATTTAAAATAGAATGCAAGGCCATACGGCCATGTTTATGTGAATGCCCCAACATCAAATACATTAATTTGCCTAAACCTTAATCCATTGTTTTCTTTGTCCAGAATGCAGTTAATGAGAATAAAATTTATTGAGCACAAATTTTATAGCCATCAACCGTGCGAGTCTTGGCAAACTGCTAGTATTTTGGGTGTATTATGTCTCCCTCCCCGATGAACGTTTTCTGGTTTGCTGCTCACATTCAACATAAAATCTGAAATATTTTGGGAAGGTTGAAATGCACATCCAAATCACCTTCAGTAAATTAAGGTAGATTTAGGCAAATGTAAGACTAGCTCCTAAGTAGGAGTTAAGACTATTACTGGCTCTGAGCCCCCTGCAGGTGGGAGCCTGCCTTGAGGCAGTCAGAACCCCCAGCTTATTTACCTCTCCTTGAAATGTAAGAGGTCACACAATCACCTACTCTTTAGGGTCCAGGCTTTGACAGAGGAAATCCTAAAACGTTAAATACATTTTAATCTTCTTTTTAAAATTGTTGTAATCGAAGCCGAAGGGCTACTAAGTTAACCTTAGCTTCTATGGGAAACCCTTTGGGATTCTACAAATCCAGGAATCAGAGGGGTGTTAAGTTTGAGATGTGAGCTTGTTTCTTGAAAACTCTATGGCCTGTGGCTTTCGATAGAAGGAAAAGTAACAGCATAGTAAAAAAACCAAAAAGAAACAAAAACAGATGGGCCATGGGAGTCACTCTCCTGAATGAGGTTCACAGGCTTTTGTTTTGAGCAATTCTCTTCATTGCTCTGGGCCCCAGTTTCCCCACCTTTGAAATGCAACATTTAGCCCATTGATTTCTCTTTTTTTATTGATTTATTTTGAGAGAGAGAGAGAGAGAGAGAGAGAGAGAGAGAGAGAGAGAGAATCCCAAGCAGGCTCCCGATTGTCAGCACAGAGCCTAACGTGGAGGTTGAACTCATGAACCATGAGATCGTCACCTGAGCTGAAACCAAGAAACAGTCTTTGAACCATCTGAGCTACCCAGGCACCCCTCGCCCAATGATTTCTGAAAGACTTTGAGCTCATACGAGTAGTCAATAATAGAAAGAGGGGATCCCAGACTTGTGGTTTGGAGAAGGGTGTAAGACATTGCTGAGGAGGACGGCGATGCTCTCCTTGGTATTTTGAATTTAAGAAACGCTTTGCCTGTAGCACTGTATTCATTGTTTGGGTGGAATTTATTTCTCTGGGCTTAACTTAGTAGAGTAAGAGGAGACACATCAGGGAAGTTTCGAACAAGCTGTAATGTCTAAGAAGGATCCTCTGCCCATACATAGATAGCAACTAAACAGGGTCATCTATTTAAAATACATTTACCCACACCAAAGGAAGCATTGAGAGCAACAGTTGAAATAGATGGCCTTGGAGTTCCGGCCTGTGGTGGCAATATGGTGCCACAGAAGGAGGGCCAGCTGGCGACCTTGAGGAGGTCACGTCTCCTCTACACATGTCTTCGCTCTCTGCCTCAGGGCACAGACCCCAATAATGACGGGACATACGTATTTCCTAAGCACCTACTATGTGCCCGGCTCTGTACCAGGCATCTAGCATGTAGAGCCCAAAACAGCATAGTAAGGGAGTAGGATATGTCCTCAGTGTCTCTGGGTTCAAGTCCTGCCTTTACTCTTACTAACCTTGAGATCTCCGGCACTGTAGTTAATTTTTGTAAACTAAGCCTGACTTCCCGCATCTTGAATTCCTCTTTGTTTGTCTCCCTACCTGCCAACGTGTGGAATCCTGAGCAAGTTTTCAAAACTCTCTGAGCCTCAGGTAACCCGTGTGTGAAAGGGAAGAGCTAATAATACTTGCATCTCAGAATTGCCGTGAGCATTGCGTAAACATAGTCGCTATGAAAATACTTTGAAAACCATCCAATATTATGGGAGATACTGTTTGTTATATATAAATTTATAGCTTATAGTTGAGACATGACTGGAAAAGTCATTTTGCAAAAACTGTATCACAGCGCTCAATGGGCATGCAGTCATTACAAGAATTGAATTTCGGGTCCCATTTTCAGAGTTCAATTTACATAGGTTCAAAGAAAGACCGATAGAAAAAATGTGATTTATTTTATTTTATGTTATTTTATTTTATTTGGTCTCGAGGTCTACCTTTCCCCACTATGTTTTAGCACTTCTTGATCAGACAATTAAAAACAAAGGGTCAGGGTATACCTCAAAAGGAAATGATTTTGCATTGTAGACAAATGCTTTTCGCTCATCGGCGGAGGCGCTTAGAAGTATTGGACATGCTTTCATGCCCATTAACAAAGGGAGAGGAAAAACCATATTAGCACAACCACAGGGTTTCTGTCCGTGTTCTGTTTCATGTTCAGATAAATGACTCTCATGCTTCTGAGGGACATAATTTTTATATGGGCATATGAATTGTCATTTCAAAATGTTTACTCGCCCTCCAGCCCATCCTTGCCTCCCCCATGTATCCCCATCTCTAACATGCTTTCCTGTGAGGTTCTAATATAGGAGACACAGGGGCTTCACGAGAATAAAACTTGAGCTCTATAATCTAGGACCTCAGGGAGCTTGTACTTTAAGTGAGAGTGAAGGTTTAGGCACTGCTTCCCTTGTCCTTTGCCCTCCTCTTCTTCCTGTTAAGTTCCATCGTACAGCACATTTTACAGATATGCTGATGACTATCCGGTTACTTACGACAATCAGTCGTCGTGAGATGTAAGCCGTGCATGAAGTACTCTCTTTCTTTTGAAATCTGAAAGCTCAAACATGATTTGCCCCAAGTCACAGAAGCAGTAATTCTCAGACTGGTCACTTCCCGGCTCGGCCCTTCCTGATCCTAATGCTTCCTCATTCCGCCCCACCCGCCACGCAAACACTTGGGAAAACCATTCTTGGCAAAGGCAGTGACTGCCAGTGAGCACCATCAGGAAGCAGACTTGATGTTTGGAGGGGCCAAGGGTACCCAGCTTTGTCCTTAGGTGCTGCAGGGCACATGAAGAGCGGCTGATCTGGCCTCTGTCACTTAGAGAACATTTATTATTATGGGAACCAAGATGCATAGGTGGGGTTGCAAGCCTGGAGTCAACTAGTTATTGTTACTGGTAAAACTTAGCCTTTAAGTGTTTCACACAAAAAAATTTTTTAACAGGAGGCAAATATTTCCACTATGTCCAGCTTATATATGCAAATATTGCATATGTCATACGATTGCATGTAATACAGCTAAAATATGCAAATTTGGCATGTTTCATATAGAAAATAGATACTTTGAAAATTGTGGATTAGCTCATATCCTAGCACTCTCTGTTTAGGTATCATCTAACTGGAGTGAACTAAAAATAAATCATATGTCATTAGATAACCTCACAGTACATCCATTAATTTCCCTTCCTGCTAGAAAGCAATGAAATTGTGGTTGGAGCTGTGTTAAGAACATTACATGAAAAATGAGGAGAGGGAATCAAGACAGATTAGAACATAATTACGGGGGGCTGGCCTTCAGCCAGGTCCTTTCAAGCCTGGCCAAGTTGGAGACCGCCTATCTCCAGGTGAACTTGGAACATGAGTACTTCAGACTCAGAATGCCACCTCCCACATAGCTGGACTCCACACAGCAGTACTGGTGGAGGGGGGCGGTGGAAAGAGTGCATCAAAGAAGACCACCAAATGCAAGGGGGGAAAAATTAAGAGGAAGGCTGGATGGAAATGGAAAAAAAAATAGTGATCACCTCTGTATTAGAGAAAAAAGTGATGTGGTTCTATTCCAACTCTGTCAGAGATATTAACTTTCTCTCTACAGATCTGTCTCAAATCCTTAGTGAATTCCCAAACAGGGTGTGAATTTATCACTCAATATTGGGAGCATCTGGGGCTTTTCATTTTATTAAAATGATTCCTTTTTTCCCACCACAGATGCTCCATGGACCAAGGTCTGTACATTGTAAGTGAAAAGTGATTCCCCAAAAGGAAATCTTTTATCACCAGCTGTAACTTAGAGTTGAACACATGCTTTATTTTGGACACTGCCTTGCGGAGAAAGCAGCAAAGGGTTGAACTTGGAGACAGGCTGACAGGTGCAGAAGCATCCAGCTTGCAGCTGGACCTCCTGGATGGGAAGATAAACACACCCTCATCCAGCAGGTGTATTTGAGGTTGGCTCATCTGTAAAAATGGAGAAAAGAATAGTGACCTGACTGGATAATTATGAAGATAAAAGGAGATCATGCACGTAAAGCATAATCTCATCACCTGATGTGTTGTCAGCCCTCGGTAAATATTAACTTGTACTACGTCAAGGTTGCCTGATAACCAGACTCAAAAACATGTCTATAGAAAACACATTATTATTACTATTATATATTTTCTTTTCTTTATAGCAATGCCATATGGCTCTGTACTTACTTAATTTTCTCTGGCTGCCATGGTAAGTAACTGTGTCCGTATATACAAGTTTACTTGATTTAAAAGCAGCTTCTTAATAAGTCATGCTTTGGGAAAGAAGTCAAAACCTGAATAAAACCATCTCATGTGATGTCACACTGGAAAGGGACACAGACCAGGATGGTACCTACCCCTCCTCCAAATAAGCTGAGTCCTACCCATAGATCTAAGGATAAGTGAAGGTTGAAGAAAGGAGAAGATTTGGGGAAAAGAAGATGGAAAAGGGACACTATGAGGATAAAAGTGAACGGATTGCCCCAAAGAGTGCGTTTTGCACAGGACACTTTCCCTCCTCTATCCTGTGGCCCCCTGCTCACTGCCCCCTCCAAACATGGCATCTATCACAACTGTTCAAAAACAGGTGACTTGATGTTCCTCAATTCTAGAAATCTTGGCCACTGGCTTTACCTCTTTGAACCAAATAAGCACAATAGTGTTGGCAACATTTTGTGTTACAGTAGATTTGAAAGTCATTCTGAATGTTTCCTTACTGGTTTTCTTCACTGAGAAGGTAACTCAGATTTCCTGTTGCTCGTTCTAATTTTTTTTCAGTGCTCAAGAGCAACAGTTTGATCTATGTGAAATAAACATGTGTAAGAAATCCTTATATGCTAGCTGAAAAAAATGTTAAGTTCTTGCCGGGGTATCTTATTCTAAAACAGAAAAAATACCTGCTGTTCTACAGTCTGAAATATCATCTCTCAACAATTTTTGTGGTTTGTGGTTGCCTTGGGGCAAATACCCCAAAGTAACCAAAGTAATAGCACAAAATATCTTTTTTGTTTTTGTTTTTTCCCCAAATGCTGCAAAATGCTTTCCTAGGGTAGAAAATGTAGAAACATAGGCTAGAAGTACAGCATGGCCAGACTAATTGTCACCTAGACAGTTGACTTTTTCCCCACAGGTGGAAGGAGACTCCTAAAATTGTGATCATTTGTCATGTGAGTTGCTCCCAAGGTACATTTGTTAGACCGGAATATAGATAGGCTTTCCTTCACGTTGGATCTGTTTCATGTTCGAACTCTTCCACTTACATGTGCATTTTAAAACCCTTTAGGCCTTAGCTTTTTCATCTGTATAAGAGAGGTATTTATAGCACATGCCTCACACAGCTGTTTATAAAAACTAAATGTGATAATGTATGTAAAGTCCTTAGGACAGCACACAGCAGATATGGCGGTGGCTTAATAAGTAATTGTTTGAATATCATTCATTCATTATTTACTGAGAGCCATCTCTAACCACAAGAATCTTAGCATATTTTGTGTATTTTTCTCAAGGACGGAAGGGGGTCATTTGTTTATATTTTTTACTTAAATATATGCATTTGTGTTTGTGGATTTACACAGAACTACACTAAGAGGAAGATTCCATGCTTTCTGCCAGGCCTGGAGATACGAACTTTTGTACACATGTATTTTACCTAGCATTTCATTATGAACATTTCAATATCCAGAAACAGGAAAATTGAACAATAAACACTCGTTGCCAACATCCAGCTTGCACAGTTAACATTTTATATTTATCGTATGTCAACAGATCCATTTGTTCTGGAATCCATTTTATTTTTGCTAACAGTTTTATTGAGATGTGATTTATATGCCTGAAAGTCCACTTGTTTCAAAACACACAATTAAACGATTTTTAGTAAACTGGTAGAGTGTATAACCGTCGCCATACTCCAATTCGAGAACATTTCCATCATCTTGTAAAAGATGCCTCATATCCGTTGACAGTTACTCCCTCTTCGTACGTTCAGCCCCAGGCAACTTCCAGTCTGTTTTCTGTCTCAATAGATTTGAAAGGGCATAAGTTTTAACCAACATAGCATGGATTCATGGGGTGCTCCTATATTTTGGTTCCCAGAACTACAAAGATTTTGACGAGACTGTCCAAGACCAGAGAGACCTGATTATTTTTTTTTCATGAGGCAGAGTTTATATGACACAAAAAAATATGTCCCTATAATTATTGTTATCTTTCTGCTCCCTTCAATTCCTTATACCTAGAGCACGAAATCATTCCCATTTTACAGATACAAATGAGGCAAGAAAGAGGAGAAGGAGGAAAGACTGAAAGTGGCCAGAAAACCCGGAGACCCAGGCTGTTCATTTTGCTGACTGCTTTGAGGCTCGCTTTGCTGAATATCTCTGTACCTGCATGGAAGATCCCTAGATGGGGGAATGCACAGATTACCCAGCAGCTGATGTTTCTGTGGGTTATCAGCTAGGGTGGTAATTGCTCGAACAGATCCCCCACCATGGCATTTGAGCGTGCAACCTGACAACAGCAATGGCAGGTGTTTGGAAACTGCCTTTGGAATTGGCCTCCTACAGGAAGGAGTTAGATGCTGACTTCGTGGGTGAGGAGGGAAGTCGAAGGCGTTCTCAGAGGGAAGTCGCTTCTGTGGCAGGTTTCCAAGCAAACAGATTGAGGTTTCTTTGACATTAAAATCCCCTGAAGATATAGAAGGGTGAGGAGCGGGCAACTGGAACGCCTCCCTCACACGTGGGGCATCTTTCCTTTCGGGGATAAAATTGTCACTGCCAACTCAATGGAGACAATTTGAGGGTGGTCACATCTGAGTGCAATTGAAGTATAAAAAAGCACCAGTGCTTCCAACACGTTGTACATCTACGGTTCCCATTTTTCTGTTTCCAAAACGATTGGCCCAGACCCATTCACAAGTGACACTGTTCTGGGTTCTTTTTTCCTGGCTTTCACCTGGCCCATCAAAGTGCTGCTTGGCCTTCTAAGACCGAGTCTTCCCTGCTTAGGTTTTCTCCAAGAGGTTAATGTCTCCCACATTTTATAGTTCTGGGAAACCAAACCAAAACAAAACCAAAACAAAAAGTAAAACCAACAAACACAGTGTTATTGGCGCTTGCAGTCAATGTACTTAGATTTCCTCCGATGATTCAGTCCCTGCAAAGCAAATGGTTGAGGGCAAAGTGACAGAGCAGGTCACTTTTATTTCAAGCATTGTAGCTTGCGTTGTCTCTTTGGTGCAGCTGGACTTGAATTTCTCACAGACCGGACTCTCTGCTCCGCCCCCGCGTGTGCATACACGTGCATGTGTGCACATATACACCTTCCCTGGAGTTTTGAAGGTCTTGCCCTAAAAGGGCAATTGCATTTTCATTTCAGTTCAAGGTGAAGGAGCTAGTTGCTGCTTCTGTAAGGATCGTAAGTATTCTGCCTCTAATATTGCTGTTTTCTAGAGAGACTTTGAGTTCCGCTCTTGAAGTAGAAATCTTACCCAAATCCAAATAAGTGTATTATTTTGAGTTAAACACTTCTTCCTCCTACATCTTGCCACATTAGTCATGGAAAGCATTTTGGAGATCATCCCCTTACAGACTGGGGCTCTTCAGGAGTAATTACTTTGTCTCTATTATATTGATAGCAGCTCTAACACCTACCAATGATGAAATCCTGGGCATGTTAATTAATTTCTTTGAGCACCCACTGTCTCATCTGTAAATCACATGTAATGATTCAAAGAAATAGGTGTATCAGGAGGGTTAAGTATTGGCTTATAGGTTGGTACTTAGCCAAAATAAATAGTGCATGCTGGAAATGTAGAACTTTTGTTGATGTCTGTCCAACACCTCTTTCCATTTTTCCTAGAGAGTCTAGGGAGTCCTTGTGATGTAGTTGGTGCTGAACACACCCATCTTCTGTGAATCTGGCCAATGAAAGCTTCCTGTGACCCCGGTAGTCCATTGAGACTCAGAGCTGGGATGCTCATGTACATGTTGGCAAAGAGAAACTGCCTTTCAGCTGGAATTAAGGTGGGGGAGTATAAATCTGGAGCTTCCAAGAACCACCACGCACATCGAAATTTCTTTTTTTTTTTTTAACTTGTTTTAAATGCTTATTTATTTGAAGAGAGAGAGAGTGTGTGTGTGTCAAGGGGAGTAGAGAGAGAGAGAGAAGGAGAGAGAGAATCTCAAGCAGTTTCCATGCTCAGTGTGGAGTCCAACACAGGGCTTGATCCCACAGCTGTGAGATCATGACTTGATCCGAAATCAAGGGTCAAATGCTTAACTGACTGAGCACCCAGGTGCCCCCACATTGAAATGTCTTGCGAGTGAAGTTAAAGCGGAGAAAAGTGGAGCTGAGATAGGGCAAAGAGAAATAGAAATAGGGAGTTCTTGCCACATGGGTTGACCATCTTAGAGCTACCTCTGAAACTAGAACTGTTCAAAGACTTCCATTTGTTTAAGTTGGTTTGAGTTGGGTGTTTTGGCAACTGCAGTTGGGAGTCTTGATTAATGTACTCTTGTACTTGTCAGTAGCAAAACCACCACGATATTGCCCTCCTCTGCCAATCTGTTGTACAGGTTGATGCTCAGTAAAGGCTGAACATGGGGCGCCTGGGTGGCTCAGTCGGTTGAGCTTCCGACGTCGGCTCAGGTCATGATCTCACGGTCCGTGAGTCCAAGCCCCACATCGGGCTCTGTGCTGACCGCTCAGAGCCTGGAGCCTGCTTCGGATTCTGTGTCTCCCTCTTTCTCTGACCCTCCCCCATTCATGCTCTGCCTCTCTCTGTCTCAAAAATAAACAAACATTAAAAAAATTTTTTTAAATAAATAAATAAAGGCTGAACATTTGACAGTTCATAGTTCAGTAGAGCCAAGGGAAAGGATCGCATTATAAAAAAACTTGGGGGGAAGGACATGCCTGAGTGGCTCAATTGGTTGAGCATCTGACTCTTGGTTTTGGCTCACGTCATTGTCTTGAGGTTTGCAAGATCAAGCCCCATGTGGGCTCTGAGCTGGCAGATGGAGCCTGCATGGGATTCTCTCTCCCTGCTCTTTGCCACCCCCCTCCTCTTTCTCTCTCCCCTTCTCTTTCAAAATAAATATTAATTAAAAAAATAAAAATGGTAATTCTGAACCATCTAATTATTCATATGTCTAATTTCTCAGGGCATACTGACTAATTTTCTAAGCTTTTTGTTTAAAACATACACACACAGGGGCACTTGGGTGGCTCAGTCGGTTGGGCAGCCGACTTCAGCTCAGGTCCTGATCTCGCGGTCCGTGAGTTTGAGCCCCGCGTCGGGCTCTATGCTGACGGCTCAGAGCCTGGAGCCTGTTTCAGATTCTGTGTCTCCCTCTCTCTGACCCTCCCCAGTTCATGCTCTGTCTCTCCCTGTCTCAAAAATAAACGTTAAAAAAATAAAAGTGTTTTAAAACATACACACACATACACACATACACATCAGTGAGATTGTTTTAGTTATACGTTTATTTCAATAATTCATACTTTGAAAAATATATTTCCACATACTAGATCCTTCAGAATGAAATTACAAATCACTACCATTTTGCCTGTGTGGTTCAGTCATTTAAGCATCTGACTTCGGCTCAGGTCATGATCTTAAGGTTTGTGAGTTCAAGCCCTGCATCGGGCTCTCTGCTATCAGCACAGGGCCCACTTGGGATCCTCTATTCCCCTCTCTCTCTACGCCACCCCTGCTCACTACTGTCTATCTCTCTCTCTCTCAAAAATAAATAAAAACATTAAAAAAAACACAAATTACTACCATTTCTGGAATTAGGAAATGGCATTCCTATGTAGGCGAAAAACTGGGCTAAGACCAGTTAAATTCACTCCCTTTCATTATTTGTTAATGGACTCTGTGACTGGGATAATAAAAATAAGATGTGCTAAAAGGAGATATTTATGGCCCCAACTTAGGAGGCAGATAATAACCAAGTACACAATGGGAAAAAATAATTATGGGGTGGAGTTGTTTAAAACACCTCTATTGCACCAGATAGTTCAGTTACAGTCTCTTATATTCACAGTGAGTTAATATTATTCATGAGAAATTGTTCATCTTAAAGTGGATTTTAATTATTCCTGAAACTAAGTGTCAATTAGAACATCTCTGTTGGGTCACATAAAAATGGCTTCGTGAAATGACATCTCCACTGAAACCACTTCAATGAACCTCCTGGCTGAGTTGTGTTGGGAGAGGCAGTACCTTCTCATGATATCATGATTGTGGAATTATTTGTGGAGGGATATTGATGGCGCATCAATAGGAGCTCATAAAACGTGTGCTGGAATTAATGTGGCTTCAACAGGAATCTCAGAGATGAATTAGCTGCTCTAATCAAAATTAGGTTGTGTTCACTAAACGGTAAACCACTGAATAATTTCACAAGCATATGTTAGCATTGTAAGACACGATGCACAGCGTAGACTATTGATCCTCAAGTAGCTAGTAGGCTGTCAGTTGGTTTATTTTAAATGCTACCCACACATCAAGTGCTAATGGATAATTAGGCATGTATATATGAATTCAGGTATTCATCAATGCAGTCCATGACATTCTGGGAATAACATATCTTTGAGGCAGATTATATCATAATAAATACATAATCTATGTTTTTCTTAGCTTTTTTAAATTAATTGTTTTTGAGAGACAGAGAACACGTGTGTGCATGGGGGAGGGGCAGAGAGGGAGGGAGGGAGGGAGAGAGAGAGAATCCTAAGCAGACTCCACACCCAGTGCAGAGCCCAATGTGGGCCTCGATCTCAGAACCGTGAGCTGAAATCAAAAGTCCAGGGCTTTACCGACTGAGCCACCCAGGTACCCCTCTTTTTTTTTGTTTTTAATTTAAAATTTCTCTTTGTTGTTTGTTTTCAACTACAAATATATTCCTTACTCATTGTAAATAAATAAATAAATAAATAAATAAAACTCTTTCAAAAGATGCTGGATTAGGGTCCAAGCATAAAAGAGAAACCACACAATAACTGGAACAGAAATTTAACATAAAGATTTATCGTCTACAATAGGGAATTGGAGTACCATGGGATTGGCTACTAAGATTTAAAGAAACCCTAAATATAATTAGAATAGGAGATATAATGAACATTCACTACCCTTAGTGCTGAGACAGAGAACCCTTGGAGAACCTTCCTCCCCCAGGCTGAGATCTAGACCTTGTTGGGTTTCATGAACCATCTTAATTTTACCAGCTAATTTTTCCTATTGGTTACATGCACTGGTTAGAGGAGAAATTCAGGGTTTGCGATGAAGAGGGACTGGCAACTCAATGCCAGGTCTGGTTATGTGTTTCCTTCAGGTGAATTGTCCAGGATAAAAGCTTTAATTTTCATATGTATAATGCTTGTCTATGACCCATTAATGCAGCTAATTTTTGAAAATTTCACTTTTATGACAATGACAACTTGGTAGGGGGTTGAATGAGACTTTAATCAAACGCTGGCAGAAAGTGACTAAATACCAAAGGAAGAGTGGAATTGTTTTCTGAATTCTTTCCTTTGCCAAGTTGATGGTTGACGATTCAATATTTTGTAATATCTTAATGGAAACATGGACACTGCAGACAACCATGATATTAAATCCATTTTTTGGTCTCTCTTCTCTCCATGGCCCCAGTCAATACATACGTAATTTTATAGGGGAAATCCTTCCCTGAAGGAAAACGTTACCTTATTAGTGAGTATTTAAATCCATAGCTTAAGACTAGTTTCTTTCAACAGATACTTAAGTTTGAAACATGTGAAAATTAATGGTCTATGGAGTTCTTTTGGGGTCACACCTTTAAAACGTATCGAACTTTTTTATTTAGGCTGATTTCTAAGAAGTTTTCCCAAATGGAAGTTCTTGAGCTAAATACAGCCTTTTTCATATTAAATTTTTGCTGGAGACTGATTTTATGAGGCATAGACTGGAACCACCCTAAGAATGTGTATTTATACTTATTTGTGCCAAAACAAACTTTTATAGATAAGTCAATTAAATGGGAAGTAAGGAAATCCTCTTAGTTTTCCATTCTTCTTCCTTTACCCCACTTTCCATTTGTCAAGAATGCGGTATTGAGAAGTATCATGAAGAAGAGAGTAGGGGCCAAAAAATTAGTATCGTTTAAGCAAATGTTAGAAGGCTTGTCAATAAGATGTTAGAACTCAGGAGTCTTCAGTCTAAACTCACATAGTTGCTTACAGTTAAGTGCTTGGATTTGTTTCTTAATTAGCTGTCTTAAATTTCCAATTTCTGGTAGAACAGTTACCATCCTTTCTTCCCTAATGTTTGGGAAGAGGATATTTTTTTTTCCTGTTTGTCACTCTTTACCCAGGAGAAGCACCTGAAATTCTGTGTGAGTTACATCCCCTACCCCACTCTAGCTCCAAATAAAAACATTAACCCTGATGATGATGTTGCCAGTATTTAAAGATGGGTCCAAGCCTTTCAGAGAGTTCTCAAGGCACACGTAGAAGGGTGTAAGTAGTGTTTAGTGTAACTTCTAATCTCTCGGAGGCTTAGTTGCCAAAACAATTAGCAGTTTTAGTCGAGGGGAAGGAAGCAGTCCATCTGCTTCTTTTGTGGCATTTAGAGCAAACAGCCAACTGATCACTGAATCCCTCAGACAATTAGTCAGAACCATTTGCGGCCCCCGTGTCCTCATGAAACCTCATTGACACGTTCATAGATGAGAAGACAGATGGTTTTGTTGGAAATGAACTTGCCTTTTAAATATATAATAGCACCTTATAAATAAATAGTGCTTTACCACTAAAGGGCTTTCTTGTGCATTCTGAAATCTGATGCGCCCAGCAGCTCTTTTGTAAAATGAGTGATTTTACAAAGGAGGCAACAGAGAATTAAGGAGGTGAAGCGATTGCCCAAGTTCGTGGCTGAGCCAGGATTAGAACTTACTGTCTTTTGACTGCCAGTTCGGTGCTCGCTCTACTACACTTTTAGAAACGATGGAGGGAATGGGTTGCTCTTGGATATTTTATGCCAAACGATCTAGGAATACTCCTATCTTATCCTCAAGTAGTCCACCCCACTTTATGGTGTCCCTTCAAGAGACAGATGAACAGGAAAGTTGCTTCAGAACACAATAGCACTTCGTGTGCAGGTGAGCATGTGCAAAATAGTAAGCCAGAAGTCTTAACAATTAAGGGCACCTTAGGGATTTTTCCCTCTCTTTTAAACACAAAGGCAAGTTTCAGACTATTGTGATTGGCCCGCTACATGGGACACCAGAAAGCGAAGCAGAGAGAGTGCCAGAAGATGTATGATTAAGAACATCACCAAAACCTTCCTCTTTTTGTTATCACTCCAGCTGCACAGAGAGAAGCAGTACCTTCACACTGTGTCACATTCGTATGACCTTTTACTACACAGCAACCTTGCCCACTGGTAAACAGGGACCATTCTGTGACATAGACATAGTATGTCCTAGAATTTGATGCATTGAATATGTGTTACTCTCCTCTGGTAAGCAAGATAGACAGGGATAAAGAGAGGCAAAATCTTGGTTCTAACATTGTGTTAGAGTTCAGTATGCCTTCTGAAACTGCTTTGCATTTTATAAAGAACTTTCTCCAAAGAACTCATGGACAGTCTCTTACTGATTTGGACTACCGGTTGGGGGCGAGGGGAAGTAGATATGCTTCTCTTCCTCAGTCTAGGCTTTGTTGCCCAAAGACAGAAAGCAACTCGGCCATAAGTACAGAATTGTATGAAATACTAAAGAAGTCTGTGTTTTGACCATATTTATCTCTGCCAAAGAAAGCTTTGAGGCACTAAAATCATCTCTGGTGTGGATATTCTCATATCTTTCTTTGAGACGGGGGGATACAGATCTCTTCAGATATAAACCATCACAATATTTCTGGTTTGCCTATCGGAAATTATAATAAGAAATTTTATGTCTTCACCATGATTAGGTCACTTCTGAGAGGAGTAAAGAAAATGTTGGCATTGCAAAATGATCCTTATATTTTTCATAAAATTGCTCATTAGAATAGTTATTTCATATAAAAAGTTTTGCTACTTGGCCTATTAGAACACAAAATTGGTAGTCTCTTTATTACAGATTTAAATAGAAGTAAAAGAATACAACAATTACTTGGTGACCTTTTGTGTGTGGTTTTTTTTTTCCGATACCGTGAGATGGCATAATTATAGGGATATTTTTGGACAAATATTATGATTCTATGAGATTTTTTTTAAGGCTTTCTGGACTCAGAGTGTATTAATGGGAGAAACAATGTTAAGATGTCCATCTCATCATGACTTTTAAAGAATTTTTTTCAGCTTGTAAATAAATGAATTAATGCCAGAAAGAAATAGAACTTTAGAGCGAGACCCAGAAAATGACTCTAAACTCCAAATAGATGTATTTTTCCAAGGATGTAATAATGCTTTTCCTATAATGGATTGGGGTCAGACGTTGTTGTATCTTAATTTCGTCTGATACTTAAACTTCCTCATGGCTCTGTTCCGGTACCAGACCCAACTTTAGACCTCTCGCAGGCCAGTTGGGGTGGGGGGTGGGGGGGGTGGTCAACAGCTCAGTGAATAAATGAATGGGCAGAGGAAAGGGTGTGACAGACAGACACATGTGCATTACACACAATTTATTGCTTGATACCAAGGTTTTATTTTTTTTCCTTCCCAGCAGAACCCAGACTCCCAAAAAATGCATTAATCTTGGATCCAGGGCCAAAAGCAAGACCCACAGAAGCATAGGGTATGAGAAAGATATTTTTTTAAAAATGGCCATTGGAAAATCCAGCAGCTTAGCAAATTATCTGAGTACTGAAAATGTGGATACCATTTTTAAATTTTAGAAATAAAATTTTGGAACCAGAGATTTTGTTTTGCCCCTTTGTCATGTTAATTGTAATTTTTGTTTGTCTGTTTGTTTGTTTTAATCCTAATAGCCCTGGATTTTGGCCTGACCACTTGTTCTGTCTGTGCAGTGATACAGCCTGAGGCTGGGTTATTAGGTTGGCAAGCTGGATGCCATTTAGGGTACCAACTGGAAGCTGGGGGGAGTTCTTTTGGCATGAATGAGTTTAGAGGAGTCTCTTGGGAAGGTCTAGTCCCTGTCCATCCCATATCTCAAGCATCCGTATGAAGCAATAGATAGGAAGCATTTCTAATAAACCCCTCCGTTCTTGCACATACACAAGAATTTCTAGAGTACTCACTGTTCCTTTAATAAGTTGGCTCTGTTTAAATATTCTTAGACACTTCTTTGCAGTTTGTTTATATGGCAAATTCCTCTTTTTCTTAAATATTAAAATAAAGATACGTAAAGCAGTCTAAGTTATTACAAGTTCTGAATTAATGGAATCTAAATTAATGAGGTTTTACTGTACGTTAAGTATAGTACATCTCCAGCACTTGTACCTAATGAATTTTTGCTCCTAGTTATAAGGTGTTATTTAATTATAGCTGGAATCTTTAATATCACCTAGTTTAATCACCATATTAAAAACAATTTAGAGAGTTGATTTGCTAACATCACAAATTTAGTTATAGGACCAAAAATGTGATTTCTTTCTCCTATTTCAGTGTGACTGGTCAGAATTAAGTGCAGGCACATATCGTTACATAAACTGTAAAATTTGATGCGGACTATATAAAACTTATTGCTGTATGTGTTGTATGTAACACTTAGCATATGGGGATTCTCAAGGAGCGATGTGAGATGTGTGTGCATGTGCAGTGGAGAAAGTATGATGAAATAAATGCTGCTTTCCATCTCTAATTTCCTAGGAAGCATTTTAAATTATTCTCTCTCCCGAACAGCACGGGTACCCGTGAGCTTCGGTGTCACAGTGGAATTTTTCCTAAAGTGCAAGGCTTTGCAAGTGCTTACCTAAAATCCTGAAATCAGCATAGTTTTTGTAACTTTGTATTGTGAAATAATCACAGATTCCAAAGAAGTTGTGACCAAATGTATGGTTTGGGGGTCCTCTGTCACACCCTTCACTCAGCGGCTTCCCCAGCGTTAACCTGGTGTGCAATTAAAGTACCATGGCAATGCCAGGGAATAGACGCTGGTCCAATTCACCGAGCAAATTCGCATTTCGCCAGTTGACGCCTACACTCATGTGCATGCGTGTGTGCGTGTGTGCATATATGTGAGCACGCCTATATCTGTGCAGTCTCATCACGTGTAGCTTCACGGACCACCACGGCAATGAAGATACTTGATTTACTGTCATCACAAGGCTGCTTTGTGCAAACCCTTTATAGCCACACCCATGTGTTTCTCCCATTTCTAGCAGCTCACGACCGCTAATCTGTTCACCATTCTATGATTCCACTAGTCCACAAATACAACATATGTGGAATCATGCAGTATGTAACTTTTCAAGAGGGATGTTTTTCATTCGGTACAACTTCCTTGTGGTTTTTCCAGAGCGCTAGGTGTATCCAGAGTCCACTCATTTTTATTGCCACATAATCTTCCACGATAGAGATACGCCGCAGTTTGTGTAACCATTTACCGTCTGAAGAACATTTGTGTAGTTTCAGGGTATTGGGTATTGTGAGTAAAGATGCTGTGCACATTCTAAGGAGAATAATTTTTCATTTCTCTGCAGAAAATAACCGATTGTGCGATTTCTGGATCGTATGTGGTAATTCCTTTTTTAGTTTTTAATGCAACTGCCAAGCTATTTTCTAGAGTGGCTGTACCATTTTATATTCCAATAGTAATGTGTGAGGGATGCAGTTCCGCTGAATCCTCACCAGCATTTGATCTGACGACTATTTTTTATTGTAGCGATTCTGATAGGTGTTCAGTGATACCTTATTGTGGTTTTAATTTGCATTTCCCTAATGGCTAATGATGTTGAACATCTTTTCATGTGCTTAGTTGCCGTAGGTATATCCTCTCCAGTGAACTGTCATGTCATTTATTCATTTTCTAGTTCCAGTGTTCGTTTTCTAATGTTGAGTTTGAGGGGAACTTGATCTATTGTAGTTTATGCCTGTTATCATATATGTGATTGGCAAATAGTTTCTTTCAGCCCCTAATCTGTCCTTTCATCTCCTTAATGCTCTTTTGCGGAGCAAAATCCTCTTTTTGCTGAGCAGAAGTTTTTAATTTTGACCAGGTCCACTTTCTCAGTTTTTCCTTGCATTCACTGTTCTTTTGACATCAAGTCTAAGCACTTTTTGCTTGCTCCTGGGTCCTGAAGACTTTCTTGTTTTTTTCCCCCTAGACATGTTAGTGTTTCATGGTTTAGATTGACGTCCATGATCTATTTTTAGTTAAATTTTACAAAAAGTATGAGGTTTATGTTCAGACTCATTTGATTTCCTGTGATGTCCATTGACTCTGGCAATGGTTATCAAAAAGTTACTCCTCATCCACTTCATCACAGCAGGATATTTTAAAAGATACATAGTCCTTAAGTAAGTTATGTGTCGTCTCCCATAATGATAATTAGAAACTTTTGAGTACTTACTCTGTGCCAGGCATATTTATAAGCATTTTACTTAAATTATTAACTGTTATTTTGCATACAAACTTATGTGTGCATTATTATTATGTTCATTTTAGAGCTATGGAAACAAAGGTTGGAAAACATTAACCAATATGACAAGATCGCAAAGATAATGTGATATAAAGAGTTAGAATCCAGGTGTCTCTGATCAAAAACCCATAACATGCTTAGTACTAAAATGTTTGCTCACCAAAGGAAGCTCAGAATCAAGGCTTTTCATCTCTCAAGTCATTATATTGCTCAGTCAGGATCAAAATGACCTCTTTGGCAGAACTTTCAAAATACGTTTCTGCAGATCAAGAAAGCAGCTAGAAGTTTGGAGACCAGTAATGAAATTCAACCAGAAGTTTGCTATTTTATCTATAACCATTTTAGAAAATGAAATGATGTCTTCATCCATAATCATTTTCTTTTTTTTAAACAAACTTTTAATGTTTATTTACTATTTTTGAGAGAGAGAGAGAGAGAGAGAGAGGCAGAGACAGGGAGACAGAGAATGCAAAGCAGCCTCCAGGCTCCTAGCTGTCAGCACAGAGCCCAACACGGGGCTCAAACTCAGGACTGTGAGATCATGACCTGAGCCGAAGTTGGACGCTTAGTTGACTGAGCCACCCAGGCACCCCCAGGATCGCTTTCTAAATGATACTCTTTACCCTGCCAATGGTTACAACCAGGGCATCTAACACATTTTTGCTCTTTTTTTACTCAGTTTGTATTTAACAGAAATTCTTCCAGAATCATTCTGATTTTCAACAAAGATCACATAGCTATGGATGACTTTCCTTATTTGAGTCTCTAATTCCTTTTTAAAATCTTGATAGGCTATTTTCCTGGACATTAACCTGTAGTAATGATTTCTTTGTGATTTACATGTTATAACCAATTTACATATATTTCTAATGTGCTAGTTTTCATTTCATGGAGGCTTGCTTAGATGTTGCCAATTAAAGCAAAGTGAACAAGAGGGTCACCTAGTGCCATATGTTGCCTGGAAGGGAATTGGCAAGAGTTCTTTTTTGTTTTGTTTTGTTTTTTTACCATAGTTCTACTTTTTTTCATAAACATTTGGTACTTGGTCACCTTTTGCAAATAGAAAATGTTGTGGGTAGAGCAAAAAATCACAAGATGAATTGCTTTGCTTCCTCTACCGGTTACTTGCTGAATGACCTTGAGCAGCCTCCAATTCTAAACCTGCACATCTTATTAGTGTAGATCACAAAGGAAAATAATGCTTTGCTCTTGAGGGTTAGCTTTTATTGTTTTCACTGTGTTGTGCAATGTATCAGCTGGGTGTTTTGAAGCAAGAGTAAGCATGTGGGTCTTTGACAGGAGCCAAGAGAAAGCCTATTGAGGGCAGTAGGCAAGACACAGGCACGGGTAAAAGTTAACGTGACACAGTGTCCAGAAATGGAAGGACCAAGAATCTGTGTGTTTCATTCCCTGCCCCTATCTCCGAAGTCAGCAACAGAGTCTGGCATTCCCCTCTGTCTGCTCTTGGAGTTCCTTTTTCCATACCTCTGTGTGGAGCTTGTAAGGTAGTGAAATCAGTTGAAGTGCCCTGGAACTTGAGTATCTCACACTTAGCCTAAGGCAACCACCCAAACCCCAGCCATCTGTTGCCTTCATTGTGCCCAAACCAACCTCGGACGGGGTCCCAACCTTCCCAGGGACACAACACTGGAATAAGAAAATAAGGGTTTGGGATCCTCTTGGTCAGTCTGTTTTCATTGGTCTCATTGTTTTCTCTCTGTATAATGAGCTCTCACTGGTCTGTTGTGAATATGAAATGGGATTTTACAGGGAAAGGACTTTGCAAATGGCAGAGTGCCATCCCCAGTCAAAGGATTGTTACTGTCTCCTAACAGGAAGTGGTGCATTGTTCTGCTTCAGCTCACTGACTTGGTTCCACCTTGCACTATAATGCGAGGATTAGAGTACTTGGAAAATGGGCAAGTCTTCACTTTTCCCCCTGGGGAGAAGGATCGGAGAAAGAATAGGTGACTGGTGATTCTGAAGGGTAATACAGGTGAAAACATGGAATGAGAAAAAACAAAGTTAGGGAATTAGGCCCCTTGAGTCCCAATATTGGCCCCTGTGCTTATTGAGCTTCCTGGTGCCTCAGTTTCTCCGTCAGCTAAATGCCAGAGGATATTGATTCTCGCCTCAGGGGGTTGATGAAATGAAATTATGTCAGATGATGAGCAAAATGCCTGGCACATAATAAACTTCATGACATATGAGTTATTGTGTTGCTATTAATAAAACGTCGAACCACCCTACGCACCCCTTACCTGGTTCTTTCTCCCTCCTTCCTTTTCTGGAGTGTGAAAGATGAGTGTAATGAGAAACACAGAGATGTTTGTTGTGTATCATCGTGAAGAAAGTCCACCTGGAATATCCCCTCCCACACTAGCTAAATCTCTGTTTCATATGCATCCTCTGGAGGAGATTCTCTCTTTTGCTAGGAATTGTTTAATTCCTTCTCCTCCTGCTTTGAAGACTCCCCACCCCCACCCCTGCAAAAAAAAACAAAAAAACAAAAAAACAAAAAAACACCAAAAAACAAAAACAAAGGCATGGGAGGATTACTTTTTCTCATTTCACATGTCACCAGAGCTAGCACCTGTCCTAATTCCAGCCCTGGTGAGCTCCAGCAGGCCTCCTCACCTGGCCTCGTTTGGAACCTTGTCAATTTCAGGATGGTTTTTGCCTGAAGCCACTTCAAGTCGCTCCCGCTACAGGTTTGGCCAGGGGACCTGGAGGTGACAGGCTGGGCAGGATCCGTGCACCCTCGGGCCCGGGATTCTGTAGGGCTGTAAGCAGGGTCCTGTTTGACTCTCTCCCCAAGCGCTGCCCTCATCGTTTTAATTTGTACTTGCTGGACCCTTTCCTTTTTCCACAAATTTCTTTAAGCCAGTGATCTGATTGCAGCCCTGCATGGGAGAAAGGGATATCATTACGTCTGATTTAAAAAACAAAACAAAACCACCCTTGCAGGAAGGCTTCTGACTCTACCCTGGAATGTGAAGGGGAAAGTCTTGCAACTGGGTGATTGAATTAAGTTCTGGTGGGCACCTTGGGCTCTGAGCTCTCTGCAGTGTTTCTGCACTGAGCCCGAATCAATTAGCCTGATCACTCTTTGTCTCCATTTGTGTGGAGATGCGTAGAAAGTCTGTCGTTGTGAATTATGTAGTGTAACTTTGGAAAGGTGACTTAAATTCTCAGGCTGTGGTTTGTATCCTTGAAAAACTGTAGATCATTTGAATATCAAGGTACTATAGGCTAAAGGGCAGAACTAAGGGTGACCACATCTGGAATACTTAGTTGCAAAAACTGTTACAAAAAAAAAAAAATCTCATTTTAAGATCCTTTTAAGACCTGGACTTTGAGAATCCGATGAATGCGAGCCTTGAAAACATAACTGGCTTTCAGTGCATGCTTGTCAAAAACAATGGCTAAAATGATTGTTGTTAGGGTGGCCAATGACCCAGGTGGCAAAGAATTGCACGGAGTGGACCAACAGACAGGATAGAGTTTACTTACTCTCCAAGGGAGGAGAGGGGCCGGACCTCAAGAGTGATGGCCCCGAATTTCTATTAGCGTGGGACTTTTAAGGGGTTTGAAGGATGTGAGAGGGTTACAGCTATGTCCATAGGGGAGAGTGTGTAGGGAGGGGGTCATCTCTTGGCCAGGTAGAGTAGGAGGTGACGGTTTCCCAGGGGGCCGTCCTGGATGTGGGGTGTGATCCAGCTGGAGAAGAATATGTTTTGTAATTGTGGTCTATTTTCTGAGAATGGGGAGCATCATGACCTAGAAAAACAAAGAGTTAGGGCCAAGTACGGACACCTGTGAGTTTTGTCTGCAAGCTTGGCTGGGGAGGGGGCTTTGACTAGAACACTTTCAGTTGTGAAACAGTAAAAATATGCATTGTAATAATCTCTAATAACCATTATGCAGTGGTAATAGTACAAAAAGCTTTATTTGCGAAGTCCGAGTGTGGGGCTACTTGTTTTATAAATCCAAGAAAATCCCAGTTTGGTTCATACACAACCCTAATAAGGACCACTAAGTGCAAACACTTGATAAAGCTCTGTAGTTGCAGATCATTAGTGGAGAGAAGATTTCAATCTGCCTTTAGGCTTGACATTTCTAGAAATAAAATTAAATTATTGAGAAAAGATTAAGGATGGATAGATCACTTGGAAAGAACAAAGTTTGTACAATGGCTGAAACCAGACATCAAAGTAAACATCTTACTAAAGTCAGCATGCCTACTGAAGATATCCCCACACAAGCCAGCTGCCTTCAGAAACCCAATTCAAATAGGTTTAAGCACCAAAAAAAAAAAAAAAGAGTAGTTCAAGTGACTAAAATAATCCAGAAATAAAACCAAATCCAGGAACTCAATGACGTCCTCAGAACTTGGGCTCCCCTAATCCCTGATCCTGCCTGTCTTACCTGAGTTTCACTACTGGGCAGAACCTTCCCGACAAGTCAAGATATTTCAGGGGTTCCAGGCTTCACATCCACCAGGTCACAAATTCCACTCGGGAGAAAATGTCTCTCCCAGGTGAATCAGCAATAGTTCTGAGACGGAGTCTTTGTTACCTGGTTTGTGTCCCAGGACACCCCTGAGAGGTTCACGATTACCAGGGCTTGATTTCAACATTGATCCTCCCTTGTATCAAGAGGCATAAGAATACAATAAAGGTGTTTCTCCAGAGGTGCCTGGATGGCTCAGTCGGTAAAGTAACCGACTTTAGCTCAGGTCATGATCTGGGTCCCACGTTTGTGAGTTTGAGTTTGTAGTTTGTGAGTTTGAGTCCTGCGTTGGGCCATGGCTGACAGCTCAGAGCCTGGAGTCTGCTTCAGATTCTGTGTCTCCCGGGGCGCCTGGGTGGCTCAGTCGGTTGGGCGGCCGACTTCGGCTCAGGTCACGACCTCACGGTCCGTGAGTTCGAGCCCCACCCGGCTCTGGGGTGATGGCTCAGAGCCTGGAGCCTTCTTCGGATTCTGTGTCTCCCTCTTTCTCTGCCCCTCCCCTGTTCATGCTCTGTCTCTCTCTGTCTCAAAAATAAATAAACGTTAAAAAAAGAAAATTAAAAAAAAAAAGATTCTGTGTCTCCCTCTCTGTCTGCCCTTCCCCCTGCTCAAGCTCTGTATCTCTCTGTCTTTCTGTCTCTGTTTCAAAAATAACTAAACATTAAAAAAATAAATAAAATAAATAAAGGTGCTTCTCCAGAGGAAGTAGAGCTTCTGTTACCAGAAAAAGTAGAATGGTTGCCCAAGAAACATAAACAACATGGTGTCCTGTACCACCCCCTGCCAAAGCTAAATTTGGAAGGAATGGGATGGAAAACTGAGCACCTCAAGCCCAGGAAGGAGAGAAACACTGAAAAGAGGACATGAGATGGCCTACCTCCCCCGCCCAGTGCCTGAGATCCACTTTACCACTAGACAGAAGGGAGCAGAATAAAGCTAAGGCTGCCCAAGCTACAGAAGGTGCAGCACTGCCCCATCATGAAGCCCTGTCTCAGAGACGTGCTGGTATTTTCTGAGTACTCTCCGGGGCCGGAAGCACAGCCTCCGCTCCAGTGTGGGCCCCTAGACTGTGACGTATGTGTTTCAATTACTTGTCCTCCAAAGGCACATACCTGAAGAACACCGAACAATGAAAAATGGCTCTCTGACCGACAACTTTTTCAGGGTTTTCATCTCCCAAATGTATATCGAGATTATTAATGTGAAGGCACGCAACAAATCCATTCCGGAGAAAAAGTAGTTCAGTGAATAGGCATGCCCTGTCATTACCTATAGTCCTATCCCTGCCTCATGGTTCAATGTGGTGATTCTAATCCACACTCCTCTGCCTGCTAACTGTGTATGTAACCCTGGACAAAAGTGACTCTCAGTTTGCTTGTCTGTCCCATGGGGATAATAATAATACCCCTTGCAAAGGTTTGTTATCTTGACACTGGACAGACAGTAAACACACTTTCTAATTATTGTTCAGGCATTTTGGCATCGTTTGAAAATGGTCTCAGAATTAACCAGACCTCTTTGCTTATGATATCCTGAGAAGGTATGATATACCAATGTTCGGTATTAGGGACCTGAAAACTAGAGCAGGAGTTACATAATTCCTAGTTCAGCCTGGCCTCTGGCTCATATTTTATCCCGAGGTGGGGAGGGGGGAGACCTACCTTGTCTCTCCAGACTCTCTCAGAATAACCCATAATATTTCCCATGGTCAAGAGACTAGCTCCGTTCCCAAAACATTCACAGACTTAGCAACAGATTATCTTGTGCCCTTTAAAATCCCCACCTATTATTTCTTCTTCAGGTGGCCAACCCCTAAGGCAAAAGGAAATGGCTTCAGTGGGGATTCCAACAGGGATTCAGAGAAGAGAAGGAATTTACTAGGCACGTTGGGCAAACTTAAGTGGTCCTTTGGTCTTTTTTCTAGCAATTTTCTTTCCCCTCCCCCCCCACCCCAGACAAGGATCTATTTTCAAGTCAGTTACTATTCATAAAGGGCCTAATTACACAACAATCAGAAAAAGAACCTTCTTTTCCTTATTATGGTAATGAAATGGTAATTTTTGAAAGAGCTACAGTACATAAGATATTTGGCATTTGCTTTCTTTTGACTTCTCGCTGCTTTTGGTGGAATACCGCACCACTCCCTTATCTCCAGTTAATTAGCAAAGCAGTGATAAGTGGCAGTTTATAGATTATCTTTAAACAAGAAAACAAAAGAAAACAAAATGTGGCCATTCACTTCTCACTCAGTGCAGGTGATAGACCTTCAAGAGTTTGGGTCGTGAAGGTGGGTACAGATTTAGCTGCTCACGATCCTGTTCACAGTCTCAGACACCAAGCTCCAGGGCTCACCTCCAGCTCTCTGCCCTGTCTTAATACCTCCTGTCTTTTTCAGCTACTTTTTCTTCTTTAATGTTTGCTGCGGCTATGTGCTAAGTGCTTGACGCGTATCGTCTCTTTGATCTGCATACTTCTCTGTTAGCAGTTCTGTTCCCTTCCTTTGTCGTTTTCATTCTATCCATTCATAGCCTTCAGTGAGCATTCGCTGAGTGCCCACTATAGGCCAGGCACTGTCCTAGGTACTGTGGATATAGTGATAAGGAAAGGCAAGGTTTGCCTTCTAGTGGGGGCACGAGGTAGTAAATGAAAGACGAGACGGTGGTGGAAGAGAGGGAGTAAAAAAATTAAATCTGAGCAGAGAGCTAAGTAAAGCAATGGTGTGAGTGAGCTCCGGGGAAAGTGTTCCAGGCATAGAAACCATCCTGTGCAAAGGTCCTGTGGAAGAAACAGTGCTTGTGAAGAACAGAGTATGGCCTCTGTGAATGGAATGTGCTGAGAGGGGTAGGAGGGCCAGGGCCTTGGAGGCCAGATAAAGACCCTGGATCTCTTTCTGTGGATAATGGAAAGCCCTATGTGGGTGGAGCAGGGAAGTGAAATGCTTCACCTGCTAGGAAACTGAAAACAAAGGGATAATAAATAACTCACTGATAGGACCCATTTGAGAAGCCCACAGCCAGGGTAAGGCGTCTATGCAATTCCAAAGCGTTAATCATTTATAATCACAGCATAGCTTTTTAGTTACTCAGTAGATAATTTCACATATGTGTACCCTTTTATTGATTTTATTGACAAACTTAACTTTGAAATTAGCTTCCTTTTCTGTTGACATCCCCTCGCTCAAAATCTCAGCTGGCTTATTTCTTATTGTATTCCTTGCTTTCACTTACCCTTAATCCCCTCCTTCAGTCACAGATCCAGTTAATTATCCCCTATAAAATTCACAGGGTGTGGCCCTTCTTTTCCTTCAATCCCACTATCTTATCGCCTTCCAGCTATGTATGCTCTATCTTCTTGTGATTTCCGGACCCTCAGTGATCTGACAGCAGCCTACCTTTTCAATCCCATCTCTCCCATATCCTCAACATCTCAGATTGCTCATCTGCAGGTGATATTGTGACCATACGTACCTTTTTTTCGAAATGTTTTTTTCCATACAAATTAGGATACTAGATTCTCTTCTAGAAAAATCGGAAGTCACAACACCGGACCCGTGTTCCCACAGGCTGAAGCTGAGCAGTGGCTGCCCATTTGGTGTGGGGCATGAGCTCTCCGGTTTTCCACAGTCTGCACCACTGTCTATAGTCAGACATCCACAGACATCATATATAACCTGTCTGGTCCTTGTAGGCATGGACACGGATTTTGGCACTAATGAAGAATGTTAGCTCTAAGTACTTAATGGAGCCAAAATAGTGGGTTGACATTCCAGCTCTCTCACTTACTCAACTTAGGATGTTGACTGGTTACTTGAAATCTCTATGGCTCCTCTGCAAAATGTAGGTAACAGTGATACCTATCTCATATCCCTGGTGTGATGATTAAATGAGTTAATACATGCAAAAACATTTAGAACAATGACTGGTTGTAGAAAGCACTCAATAAAAGGTAACTTTTAAGGTTGCTGTTTATAATTTCTGCTCTGTATCAGTTAAATTGGTATAGTTTTCAAAGTGAACATGTCTTTTACAGTCTCATCTCCCTGCCAGGCACTATCCTAAGTGCCTATCCCAACCCTCATTCCCAAATTGCCTATCCGATCCACTGTGATCACTGATTCCTATTCATCTCTTAAGGTCCACTTCAAAGCTTACCCCTTTATGAAGCCTTCACTGGCCACCCTTGCTGGACTTCATTTCTCACTGCTTTCCATTCCTCCAGCTCTGATTTTGTGTGCTGTCCCTTGTACATTCATCTACTCCTTGGCATTGCTTTTTAAAAATTTTTTCAAATGCTCATTTATTTTTGAGAGAGAAGAGAGTGCGAGTTGGGGAGGAGCAGATAGAGAGGGAGACAGGGAATTCGAAGCAGTGTCTGTGGCGTCAGCACAAAGCCTGACATGGGGCTCAAACCCACGAACCATGAGACCTTGAGCCAAAGTCAGACATTTCAACCAACTGAGCCATCCCGGCACCCCTGCATTGCTTTCTGGCTATCTTGTGCTGGTGTTTTCTCTCTCTCTAGCCAGATAGGAGAATCCTAATAGAGATGCATGGCAGGTGATGATTGGGTCATGTTTCAACCTGTTGGCAGAGAGTTGGCACCAATGCTCTGCAGTATAAAATTTATTTTCTGAGACCTCATGAGGAAAATTTTATCAAGATACTTTTCTTGGCCAACAATACCAAGTTAGAAGGTCATGTTTCTCTCCAGTCAGTGGAAGGTTGGAAAAGGTAGCCAGTTACAAATTGCAAAGTTGTGGAGTTGAAATAGTTTCTCCATCCCTTTGAATGGCGGTTGAGATGGGTGGAAGGTCATGACTGTGTGACACTAATTCCAAGTGGAAGCTCTAAACCTAATCGGCCAATGTATAAAAATGACTAGGGAGTCTGTTTCTTTGGAGTTCTCGAAGTTATATACGAAACCGTATATACACATACAGAAATGACTGTGGCTCATATTGGGCCTTCGTCTTCAAGATGGATAAAAGACAAAATATGAGAATTCAAGATATATTAGGTTATGTGATAGAGACAATGCAAATAATTACTGAGAAAGTGTGGAAATCAGTTACATCAAGATTGAGCCATCGAAGATGATTGTTAGTAGAGGTGGAAGATTCAAAGTGTACTTTTTGATAAATGTCAGTGAATTGCTGTGTAAAATTCAGTCAAATCTCAGAAAAAGTTTTTAAACCTGGAAGGAAGATACTTGTGCCATCATTTGCATAAGTCTCTGAAATAAAACACTATTCCATATGCCATCATGGTGGGGAGTAGGGCTATAATTACCAAGGCCATTTTCTAAATACTACTGCTGAAATCCATCCATATGGAAACCAAAGAGATCTTGTGATGGATAGTTATTACCTCTGTGGAGGAAAGCTAAAGATAAGTAGCAATATTACAAATAATCCTGGTTTTTAACCGTGGGTCTACCACAATTAAGTCCTAGTTTTCTGAAAGTGACCTTCTAGAATGTTCATGTCAAACTCTCCCAAGGACCATGGTATCTGCCATGCCGGCAGAAGGGAGTAGTGAGGTCATTTGATTGATCACAGAGAACCAAATTAATTCTGCTGGCAGCAAACCACACACACAATGCCAGCCTACATCGTGAAAGGAATAGAAAAGGTAATTTGATCCTCTGGCTAAAGCTAGCCCTGGAAGTGGCAGACACTTGGCCCCACTGAAAAGGTGGGGAGGAAATGAATCTTGTAATGAATTACTTGTCACTCAAAGGTATTTGATTTTACAATAGGAAATAATAACTCCTCCAAAGAGTGACCATTTTGTCAAAAAAGGAAGCAATAAGTCCAATAAGCGCTAGTGAAACAGGTGACGAATATTCATGCATCTTTAGGTCATCTGCAACTCCAAACTATTAGATTAAAGTAGGATGATTCAACCTGAGAAGTGTGACTGAGTAAAGAAGGAATAAAGAAACGGTGTGGCTTTTGTATGACCTTCTATTAAATATTGGTTTTTTCTATTAGCTTTGACTTACAAATCTACGTATGTAAATCTGGTTTGTGTCTAATTTAAAATAATGTAATCCATTTACATTTATTGGTTTGGTACCGATTGCAAGTTATCATTAAATCTGGGTAATGAAAAACACTGACCAACCCTTTGGTATACCAAAGAAGTATTCAAAATTGAGGACCCTTTGAAAAGTCTTGATGTACAATCAGCAGTCACCAGTGTTTTTCCTTAAATGTGACATTTATTGGGAAGGAAACTTTATATTCCACTTTATGTCTGGTAGTGTGAAGTACCTATTGTCTTGATGTCCATTCATAGGATACCACGATCAATGGCTGCAACATAGGGAAAGACCAAGGGAAAACTAAATCCCATGGTAGAGATCTTTACATTTTTTTTTTGTTTGTTCATTTGCCTGTTTTGTGAGGAATGATAATTTACTTGTTTAAGGGACCCAGAGCTTCTTGGGATTTTCTTTTGTCTAACATGTGTGTAGCAGGGATGATTGGAGGCAGGCTGATAGAAACTGAAAGGCCACTCCAGTTTCTCTGGCTGACAGACAGTTAAAGCTGTCAAAACTGAGGAGGTTTCTGTCTTAACAAACATGTTTTTATTTAAGAGAAATGGGGTTAATGAATCTATTTACTATTAACTCATCTTGTCAGTGATTCTATTTGGGACTAATTCATTCTTTCAGAACAGTAGCTTTAACTGCTGCAATACATACTATTTATCAAAGCCAGAAAATTGAATTAAAACATTTGTGGAATATTAGATTCTCATATCAGGCCAGATGGCTACCTCCAGCTACCTTTAAGTTGGGGCATAATAACAGCTTTTTCAGTTGTGGAGTGGAATACAAGAATTTTTATTCTCACTTGGTCTTTCAATCTCACTCGGTCTCAGGAGTTTTTAGGGCATGGTTGCTAAAGCGTTGCCACATTTTAAAAATATACTTCTTTAATTCTTCCTTTAGCCACAGGGAAATGCCAAGTATTCTGTCAAACCCAAACTCCCTTGCACTGAGATGTGTCAGAGCATGTAGATAAACTGTGAGATCAAGACATTAATTAGGGTACTTAACATTTTTGTACTTTAGTTATCACATCTGTAAAGTGGGGATGATAATTGTACCTATCTCCTCACATTGTAGTTAAAGTCACATCTTTAAATGATGCTTCACCTGCGGTGTTATTTATGAGCTGTTACTGTGTCCTTAAGAAAATAATGTCTCTGTCCATTACTTAGCACTCACTGTTAAACATCTTGAGTGTCTACCATAAAAAATAAAGATAGCATTGAAAGCATTTGTATAATTGTTTTTGAATGTTTTCATGCATATAGTCTTATTTATAAATTCATGTGCATGAACTTGATGTGAAGAATGCTTTTTGGAGACTTTGGAATGTGAGGACAACAAATTTAACTGGAGGGTTAATTACAATGTAAATCAAGCTGGGTAATAGGGGAAAAGAGGGTTGTCGGAGTTTTGATGTTTGTTGATGTGTTTATCGAGTGGGTCCATCCACTTCTCCCTCCCTCTCTCTGCTGCCACCATCTCTGCTCTGCCCACATTAGCCATATCTCCCAAATGCCTTTGTACCTCCTCTGGTCTGTTTTTCACACTGCAGCCCACCTGATTACTGAGGATTGTCCACCACCTCGTGTCACTCCCATGCTGAGCATACTCACTTCTTGGACTTGGGGTAAACAGAATGCATCAAGCTCCTGCCTCCCTCTCTCGCTTCATGTCCCGTCCTGCCTCGCTCACTGCCTTTAACCACACTGTCCTTCCCTCGGTCCTTGAATACATGAAGTATTTTTAGCCACAGTACGTGTGCACATGCTGTTCTCCTATGTGGGACACCTTCCATTTGTACTTCCTACCTCTCGTTTCTGCTCATCCGTCAGATCTCAGCTAAATATAACTTTCCTAGAGAGCACTTCTTTGAAGCCCAGCCACCCTACCCTAGAATTTAAATTAGTCTCCCCATCATTAATCTGTTTTTCTGAAAAGCATACTGATCTTTTCCTTTGTATAACTTACTTCCGTTAGTAGTGTTACATTTTTCTCTGTGTTTGTTTAACATCTGTCTTCCCCAGTAGACAATTAACTCTATAAGAACAGGGACTGTGTCTTTTGGTTGATTGGTTGGTTGGTTTTTAACATTGTATTTGGATACCCAGGATATTGCCTCAGGCATGATTGGTGCTTAATGTATAGTTGTTGAATTGGTGAATGCGTGGACAAATGAACACCTACTGTGTGCCAAGCCCTGAGCCAAGGGCACAACACTCATGATTTTATTTCCTCATCACAATAACTTTTTGAGTTAATTACCTTTAGAATTGCCATTTTGCAAAAGAAGAAATGATCTATCTTCATAGAATGGGCATAGAAGGGACTCTTAGTTTCCTCTAAAAGTTGGCTACCCTTCCCCTACAGTATGGGATGAACTTAATGACTTGCTTCCAAAGAATAGCGTATAAATGGTAGGAAAAAAGGTAAAAAATTATAACTGTGTTTACAGTGGCTAAACCTGGAAGGCACTGTCTTAACCAAGTGATCAAGGTAAATATAACCAATGCTAAAGCATTCATATCATGCACCCCCAACATGGTGGGATAAGAAAGACACTCCACCTGGTTGATATCCTTCCCCCAAACTCAGAATTCCAACTTAATCAGGAGGAAACATCAAACAAACTCAATTTTAGGGACATTTTACAAAATTCCTCTTCCCAACTCTGAAGATCATGAAAAACCAGGAAAGATAAAGAAACGGTAGAAAGCAGAGGAGACAAAGGACACACATGTACTAAATAAAATGTGTGATCCCGGGGAAGAAAGGGACAAAAGGGAAAAGGCTAGTCAAATTCAAAGGCGGTTCTGGTTTGGTCAACAGTAATGTACCCTTGTTAATTTTTTAGTTCTAACAAATGAACTGTGATTATATAGGATGTTAATACTAGGCCAAGCTGAATAAAGGATATGCAGGAGCTGTCTGTAGTAGCTTTGCAACTCTCTATTAACCTAAAATAATCCTGGGGCACCTGGGTGGCTCAGTCGGTTGGGCGGCCGACTTCGGCTCAGGTCATGATCTCGCAGTCCGTGAGTTCGAGCCCCGCGTCGGGCTCTGTGCTGACAGCTCGGATCCTGGAGCCTGTTTCCGATGCTGTGTCTCCCTCTCTCTGACCCTCCCCCATTCATGCTCTGTCTCTCTCTGTCTCAAAAATAAATAAATGTTAAAAAATAATTTAACCTAAAATAATTCTAAAATTAAAAAAAAATAACCAAAGTGGGTTAGAAATCAGGAGTTATGTTTAGCTAATATACCCTGGTTGCCTAGCTAGTATACCATGACTTAAGTTGATGCAACATGTTGGTTCTGATTGGCCAGGGGTCCTGTATGGCATGTTGTTGACTGTTTTGATTCTTAGGAGTATGTTATACTGTCTCTGTTTAAAAACAAACAAACTTAAAATTGGCTTTCTGTTACAGAGTATTTCCTTTAAAATATTTTGTTTCAGAATAATAAGAAACTGATGTGACTTAGTCATTTTGTTTAACTGAGTGGTTGCCATGGTGAATCTAGTGTTCAGTGAATATTTGCAAATCAAAATTTCTGATAATGCTATTCCACAGAACAAGAAATACCAGCTGCGGATGGTGTGATTTCAGAGTCTTGTAATAACTTTGTAAATTGATGCCTAACACTGGAAGCCTTCTCCTCCGATGTCAGGCCATGTTTTGCTTTGGATATCATCAAAGGTATCCTAGCATGTTTTCCATGTAAAACACAGTCCAGACACGAGCAGCACCTGGGAGCTTTGTAGAAACTCAGAATCCCAGACCCCACCCCACACTCACTGAATAAGAATCTGCAGATTACCAATAAGTTGTGAGGATGTAACGTATAATGTAGCGATGATACACAGTTGATAACACTGCACATCCAGTTGAAATTTGCTTAAAAGAGTAGCGCTTAGATGTCTCAACCCAGAAAAAAAGTAAAAAAGGTTGATGTGTAAGGTGATAGTTATGTTAACCTACTGGGCGGAGTCCCTTCACAATATATACAAACACCAGACCATCATGTTGGTTGTCCATTTTAAATATCTTATAATTTTATTTGCCAGTTATACCTCAGTAAAGCTGACAAAAGATGGTAAGACTTTATCGATAATTATTAAGAGCTCCTATAATAACATATGGCCCTTGTATAAAATTAGCATGTGTTATGAAAATGTACATAAAAATTGGGGGCATTTTTATATAATATTGAAGTTAGAAATTCCGGGGCTGCTTAATTGGCAATGCAAGAAACATGTTCAATTTAGTATAGTTTCCATCCTTCCAATTTTTATTTTCCCCTCATCACGGTTCTGTTTAACTCGAAAGCTTTTTTTTTAAAAAGAATCTCATCAAAAACCCTTTCTGAGCCTCTGTTCACTTAGATCACAATCTCCTATTTAATTTTCCTCAGCCGTTATTAACATGTGTTGATTTCACTCTCTTTGTCTTAATCATTTCTTGCTAGGAAATCTAACCGCAGCATGCTCCCTGTGTATTCCAAAGGGGCCCTGGCCCTGCTGCCTCCAACATCAACCTAATTTGAGAGGTCTTTTCATGTGAAAATGACTCCCCACCATCAAGGGCAACTCATTCGTTAATTAAAGATGATTTAGCACACTCACCCAGCGTCCCACCAAGACCGGCCTATTGACTCCTGGCAAGGTTTGGCCACATCACACTTGATGTTCCCAGTGGGAATTTCTATGAATTCTGAAATGTCGGAAGGATGTTTTGATCTGTCCCTGTAGGGAGAGGAAGTTTTCTAGGGCACAGATGCGATGTGAAGCCCGAACTTACTGAGTTCGTCTTCAGTCCTTAGAAAGATCACATGAACATGAAAAACACGGCTTCGCAGCCAGTTGGAAGGAGCTGTCTCTGTGAGGCTTGTTCCAGAGCTGGCCCAAGACAGCCAAGTCCCTTCCCTCCCATGGTCTACAAGCGCTGCTGAGTGACAGAGAAGCTAAACCAGCCCTTTAGAAGGGTCTGGACCACCTGGCCCTGACGTGGCTCATTAAGGTGCCAGGCCCAATAGCATTGAGCTATTTCTCCGGGACACTTCCCCCTCTCACCTGACCGGCGCCGTCAGATTGAGACTCCCCAGACGCAGTCAGCCAGTTCTTATTCCTCCTGCACATGCCAAGCTGCTATACTTAAGGGCGTAAAACCTTTCCTTTGTAGGGAAAAGAAAGCACCCGTGATAAGGGCAACATTAAAGTAAAGTGGTCACCGCTGGGGCTGAACTGAGACAGAAGTGGAACGTCATCGTTTTCATGGGGCGCGATTTCAGCTACAGCCAGGATGGTCGTTTAAGTTTTGACACCATTGGAGTAAGGGTGTCCCTGCCATTGGTGAAGAGTGAAGTTTGATTTGGGGCTTAATGGAATGAGAGGGAGATAGAAAACCTCTTTAATTGTAGAGATCTCTAGGATGTGTGTTGTGGAGTTAAAGGTTTTATAAGAAACATAATGCATGTCCTTTCCTCGAGGAGGAGGTCCGGATAGACTGACCCTAAGTAAATCTCTGCCTCCCTTCACTTCCACTGCTAGTGATACTGACATTTGGCTCATTTTCTAAGGTTTACAAAGAGCTTTCACAAACAGAAGTGTGTTGAATCTTTATACCTCCGTGGCGTGCCCAGGATTGCTATTCTCCTTTACCACACTTGTTCCAGGTTTGAAATGCTGCATTTCTAGAACACAGGGCTGTCCGTTCTTGGCTAGGGATTGGGAGCACAGATCATTCCAGGAGACCTAGAGCAGGAAATGCGGTTTCTAGATGCTTGGGGATGTGCAGAGAATAGGAAAGGAAGGCCAGAGAATCGGGCCACCTTTGTCCATCAGCTTATCTGGCTTCTGCAACCATCTTCCCTAGGGGATGCTGCCCAGCTCCCAGGCATAAGCGTGTGGTTTTAATTGGCTTATTGCCATAATCTGAAGCCATGTGTCCTGCCTGACTGGTTTTTAGTGGGGCACATCCACTCTTGGGTTTAGTCAAGCGAAGGAGGCTTCTGTGGATGAATACACCTCAGTTTCTCCTGTGAATATTCCCGAAGATGCAGAGAGCATTGGGTGCCAGTAAAAATAGATTTCCCAGGGATAGTCTTCCTGCATGCGAATGAGCCTCCTTCCCAGGGGTACATTAACAAAGAGCTGAATTTCTCCTTGGGGTAACCATGTGTTCCCACCCCCTGGTATAAACTGGGACACTGGGACACATAGATTAAGACTTCTACACCCATACTTTTTACTAAGCAGTTTGCATGTATTATTTTATTCAAGCAAAACGATGCTGCGTCTGCGTTACGGTGGGTAAACTATTGTCGTTTCATATGAGGAATCTGAGCTCCAAAAGCTGAAGTCCAAAAGCTGAAGTTACTCATACCAGCTTTACCAAAAAATCGAGTCTGAAGGCAAAACTTGAAGCTCAACTGTGGGACTCTAGAGCCTGTGTACCTAGAGGTCTCAAGAATTGTCCCCCTGCTCTGGATGGAAAGCTTTCTGTCACCACCTCAATGTAAGTGAATTTGTGTAGCAAATTTGTGGGGACTCCTCCTCACAAAAGGATTCTCGATTACGGCAAGGTTTCTCTGGTAACTCCTGGAAATTTTGTTCTCCACTGCACAGGTTGCTTGAAGGATTTCCTTTCTAATGTTTAAGGGGTAGGGGTGGGGAGATCCAAACCCTTACATTACTCTTTGTGTATGTAACTTTTCAATTCTGCCTTTTCTTTTCCTCTGAGGGCTCTTTCCCTGTCTCCTTCTTGTTTCTTCCAGTAAGTCATCCGCAGTAGGAAGACTACTGGCATGAGATACATCTCTGCTAGACGATTGTCAGATGTTATTAGGGCTACGAGGTGCTACTAGGAATACGAACTGGCTAAGATGACTCAGTTCTGGAGTTTTTCACAGTCATGAACTAATTAGAAGGGCTGTGGTCCCTTGCCACTGGCAGTCCAGACAGCGCGTTTGGCTTGTTCTTTGTGTTGAAATTTTCTGACAGTGTGGAAAAGGTAAGAGGTGAGACATATTTTCAGCATCATTTTGTCTCTCTCTTTTATGACACCAGCTCCAAAAATAAAGTTCTGAAGTCTTTGACAGCCATTACATGCCCTTCTTATTTCGAGAAGATGCCTAAAGTTTTGGCACCGAAAGACAATGTTCTAAAAAAAGGACAGCCGGGTCAGGAATCTAAGAAAATAAGAGGGGAGAAAACGCCATTTCAGTTTCAACAAGAAGAGATATATTTTAAGGTGTTGCCTTAACTTTGACATTTGGAGGTTTAGCACATCCAAACCAGAGACCAAAACTGCCTGGCCCCGGTGACTCAGTGCACTGTGGTGCTGACAAGTTGAGGGGGGGGGGGGGTGGGCAGTTCAATTGTCAGCTAAATATTAGAGCTCCTGAGGCATTTTCTTCCTCTGCTACTTGACCTCTCTTTGATGGCCATTATCATCATTGTTCCCCCACACTGGGAGAAAATAGGGCGAAGGAAATGAAAGGTGAAAGGGATAGAAAGGAAAAGAATGAACAGTGGCCAGTGGCCAGACACCCTGATGGGTGGGAGAAGAGGGTCGAATGAAGCCCTTCGGTTTTCTTCCAGAAACCTAAAAATACCCCCCTCTTACCTGGTTGACATTTCTACTCTGCTTTCCTTATGCATATGCTGTAGGGGCTGCTATTGTTGCTTCTCTGGCTTGCTCCTTGCCCTTTCCTGCTGTTAGAAAGAAACCAGTCAGTTGAGTAATCATGATAATTGAAAAAGATGTAAACTTTCAGAGTGGCTGACACTAACTCATTACCCTAAGCTGTCTTGCCTGACTGAACTAACATTAATTCTAATCTCCCATTACACCAGGCATGTGAAAGTTTCCAGCGAATGTGAATATTTCTTCCTCCCTTACTTTCCTTCCCTTCCACTTTCCTCCCTCCCTCCTTCCCTTCCCCCTTCCTTTCTTTTTTTCTTCCACATCTGCCAGCCTTGTTCTCATTGATGCTTATGCGGCTCTTCTAAGGACCACACACTGATAGCTTGGCCCAGTCCAGTTGATTGCAAATCTGGGTGTGCATTTGCACCACTTGGGGGACTTATTGAAATACAGATTCGGATTCAGTAAGTGTAGGATGAGGATGAGGCTGGGGATTCTCCTTTTTATCAGTGTTCCTGGAGATGACCGTGAGGCAGACTCTGGGATTACGCATTGGGAAACTTCAAGACAGGGGTCCACTCGTTTCTAGTGCTTTTAGAGGTCACTGATTTTTAACAAAACCAAAGGCCGTGCCAGAACCTGTTCGCTCAGATCTTCGTTTGGTGAAATAGTTCCCATCTCAACTCTGGGAAGTCTGATGCCCTTCCCCAGTGCTAAGAGGTTTCCAGGAACCACATCCAAATGTATTCTTCCCCTCTGTTGTGGTACAGAATTGAAGTGGCTCCAAGACTTCTAGATTCCAGCAGAAGTGGATTTCAGTCTATTCTCTATTGCTTTCTAAGGGAACCTCTCTAAACCCCTGGTTAAAGGAAGTTTGAAAGTAGTAGGTGCCTAGATGGGTTTGTGGATGGCCTCAGTGGAGGGTTAGCAAGCATCAGAACACAGGAGTTCAGGTGTAAGCGGTTAATATTTTGAGGTGATTCTTGTCACATTTGGTGTGGGTTTTTAATGTTTATTTATTTTGGAGAGAGAAAGAGAGAGAGCAAGGAAGTGAGCAAGCAGGGGAGGGGCAGAGAGAGGGAGACAGAATCTAAAGCAAACACCAGGCTCTGAGCTGTCAGCACAGAGCCTGACATGGGGCTCGAACCCATGAACTGTGAGATCATGACCTGAACCGATGTCGGAGGCTTAACCAACTGAGCCACCCAGGCGCCCCACATTTGGTGTGTTTGTATTTAGGAAGAAGAGGAGAGACCATTCCAACGTTTCTAACATTGTACTTGGAATTAGGAAGTATTTAATGTTACTGTATGTGGAAAGTTAGACAATGCTCAGTGTATATACAAGTGGCTTAGTGTTTTCATGCAGCACTGATTTCCCCGTCAGTACAATCATTTGGAACTTGACTCCTGTTGGTACCAAGGGTTTTTCAAGAGGTCAGGGTTATCTGTGGGCCAAGGATGAAAATGCAATCTGGAACTGCCAAATGATTCAACCACAAGTAGGTTTCTACTTGGCGTGGAGCTTCTAACATTGGTGTTGATCCTTTGGATGAAGGTTCTAGTGGAAAGGTCAAAAGTAACTATTTCCTGGGAGGTGTGGTAGACTAACCCACCAGCAGCTGTGGGACATATCATAGATTAAACAGTAGAGGAAAGTCAACCCTCAATCAAAATTCATTAGGGAAGCACATGGGAGCCATTTAGCTTATATGAGCCATTTAGAAAATGAGCTCAGAATGATGGGAAAAGAACAGAAAATATTGCTTTTATTGAAGACTTCTTAAAAGCATTGATTTTTGATCTATATGAATCAAGGGTCTTTGTTGAAAATGATACAAACCCAAGTAAAACTGCTTAAACCAAAAAAAAAAAAAAAAGGCAGGGGGTGGTGGTCGTGGAATTTGTTGGGTTGAATAACTGCAATTCACAGGATACGGCTGGTTTGGGGCATGGCACGATTCAGGGGATCAGTGTCCTGTTCCACAGCCCGCCTCTCTTGCTCTCTCTTCCTCCCCATCTCTTGGTGTTTCTTTCTTCTGGTTTGGTTTCCATCTCAGGAAAGATCTCTCTGCTGGTAGAAGGAGGGCCACGATCCATTCCAGCTGTATTTCCCACCACGGCCTAAAACTCCAATGAAACAAAGAACACCTGCTTTCCAAGCACAGACCCATGGAAGTCCTGAGATGGAGTTTTGTAGGCCTAGCTTTGTCACACATTTGTCCAGGAACCAATAATAGTCCGGGGGGATGGAATTGTCTCCTTCTAATTGGCCAGACCCAGGCCATGCACGCTACATCCCTGAGAATGTGATAAAGACGATATCTCTAATAAAATCAGGGTATTATTTCAAGAAGAAAGAATGGATTATGGGCAGGAAAAAGAACTGATTTCTAAGATCTCAAAGGGAATAAAAGTGATATATTCCTTAAAAAAAAAACTTGGGTGAGAGAGAATCCAAGCCTTGACAAGAAAGAGTGCCTGATGTCTGTCAGAGACAAGGTGTTTTTGGCAAATACTTGACAGCTTCCAAAGGGTTAAGAGTTGAGAAGTTGGGGTGGAGGATTATACCTACCAGTATTTTGTCACTTTCCGTAGTAGATTTTACTCTTACACTTGTGTGTGTGTGTGTGTGTGTGTGTGTGTATAAATGTACACAATAAGCTTATTCACCTCAGAATTGGGGATGTGATGCCAGCCAGAGGGTTTTACTCAAATGATGGAAATGTGGCTAAATGATTTCCAAGTATATAGCTATTTGCACTCTGCAACTCTAAGTAGATGCCCAGGGGAAGATTCTCTTTCCCCAATCCTATTGACTTATGGAGATGTATGAGGAGATCCAAGCTCTGAGCACAGTGAAATACTGCTTTGTATTGCATTCGCTTTCTGCCAAGGATAAAAATCACTTTCCGTGAAAAGAGCCTTATTCTCACCAGGTGAAAAGCTGCTTTTTTGTAATAAAGCACAGCACTCTGGAAACCCGTGTCAGCTCCCAGGTGCCACTGGAGTGCCCTTCAAAGAGGGAGGGAAGAGGGGGGCTTGAAACCATCTGCTTTGCACCAATATGGCCTCCAATTGTTCTCCTGCTTGGGGACCTGCTTTGCTTGCTAAACCTCGGTTTCCTCATCTCTTCAGTGACTATGATAAAGTAACGGAAAGCATGGGGGTCTAGTCAGATCAAGCCCATTAAACATAAAACACAGGACTTGGCATACGACAAGGACACAAACAATTGGCGATCGGTAAGTGTATGACTGTTTGGTGTAGTAAATGGACCCTAATAATTCCATGCAAGTTGGGCAAATTCTATTTGGGGGGATTCTGGATTAAAAAACAGACTACGTGTTGAACTAAAAGCCTAAGCAGCCGTTTTTTTGTGACACTTATGGGAATGCATCCCTTTTCGCTGTAGGTTCCTCATCTATGAAACAAGAGATTCCAAATACAACTTTTAAAACCCCTTCAGACTTTAAAACTCAAAAGATTCGCAGTAAAAAAAACTTGTGGTAGCTTTAGTTTTTGTGTACAGTAAGAACGTGGTGAATGTTTTTGAAACAGAGCTAAACTTGTCATCAAGTTAAACAATGAGTTGGTAGTGGCTGAAACTGATAACATATTAAAATAGCCTTTATTTTAATACTTTCGGCTTCCCACCATTGGATATGCACTGGGTTGGGAGGTGAGCGCTTTGGATTCAAGTCCCATTCATGCTTTTATCTTACAAGGATGAACTGAGTGCCTGCTCTGTCCCTTGCTCTTTGCTCAGGACAGGGGTTATATTTTAATTGGGGGAAGGGGGGTAAAACTATGTGATGGCAAAATAATAACAAATTTTGCTACATGCTATGAAGGAAAGAGAGAGACCAAGAGAAACAAATATTACTAATTAAGGCAGCCTTATTTTCCTATAGCAAGGCTTGTAAAAGGAAGTGAGATCTAAGTTGAGATACAGAGTAAAAAAAATTCAGCTAGGCAAAGGAGAAAGAGAAGAGCATTCCCAACAGAGGGCAAAGGAAGTGCAAAGGCCCTGAGTTAAGTGCAGTCTGGATATCTTTGAAGAACCAAACAAGTAGGGCTGAAGCAGGGTTAGTCAGGGAAAAACTGTGTAATTGCAGAAAGGAAGGGGCCATATCATATGTGCTCTTGTAGTGTTGACAAGAGCTTGCTTCATTTTTGTTTTTGTTTTTTTTGTGCATTGAGACACGGTTGCAAGAAACAAGTTGACTTATCTTTAACACCACTCTTGGTACTGTAGGGAAGGAGCAAGAGTTTGGTAGAGACGATACCAGTTAGAAAGCTGTTAGAGAAATCCCCTAAGGAGACAGGGGCTACACTGGAGGGGGCAGGATGTGTGACATTGTCACCCACACAAGAAGAAACTTGCAGCCTTAAGAGTGTCTATGACACTTGTTTGCATCCCTTTCAATCTCTGGAGCTCCGTTTCACTGTAATAAGGGCATGCAGAATACAATCTCTAAGGACTCTCCTAGATCAACATTTTATTCTAGTTTATAAATATCTCTAAGCCAGATGAACCCTTCTATCAAATCTGTTTGGCTTAGGTCAGATGCGGTAATTTGCTCTGACCAGCTTCCCAGACCTTCCCCAAGGCAACAGTGTGGGAATATTGATGCACCAAAGAATAAGAAATTAGCGTGGATCCTCTTGAGAACTGCGCGGGTTGGCTTGCCTCGAAACGGTGTTATTTTCTCTCTTTTCCAGTTGCAATGACTTCAAACAATGGTAACTCGGGTACACAAACAAATGTCCAATTCCACATGCAGACTATAAAGTTCCTAAATCCAGATTATAGGTTAATTAAGTTTCACTCGGGGGTGTTTAGGATGATGGTTTTCATGGAGAGGTGCAAACGAGTAAAAAGAGCTGTGATGAAAGTTTTATTAACTAAAGAATTAGAAAGAGAACACTCTCCACACCTCCTCCGACATTTTCTTTCTGGCGTTCAGATAAAAATGAAGAGCAGAACAGTGCGGGATGCCAATACATTCAAGAAAAGCCAAAGTTCGTTTCTGCTTGCAGATTCAAATGCTGCCGGCAGATCAATGTGAGCTTCACAGCGCGCTTTGCAAAAATCGTTCTGCAACTAATATCCTCAAGGACAAGACACAGCCTGCTTTGGCTTCTCCAGGAGTTGGTCTGGATTGCTGTGGGAGGCAATATTTTGTACTGGGAGGACGTTGGGGGACTGGATAGTTACACTACCCATAAATCACATCATCAGGACCTCACAAGAGTGCAGAGGCTTTTTAGTGTTTGCATTTTCCCCATAAGGCGTGTGTGTCACTACCCTTAGAAAGTTCAGTTATGGGCTCCTGCTTCAATTCAGTGAGATTATGACCATGTGTGCATGCTCGCTTTCTCTTTTTGCCTTTTTTTTTTTTCTTTCTCTCATTGAGTTCTATTCTCCGGAAGTGATTCTCTTAGCAAAGGACCTTTTTCACAGTTTTGTTAATGTTGCAGAATTAATATTTAGTCCGCACGTAATCTGTGGAAACACCGTGGAGGTGTGTGCCTAAAGTTAGTATTCCTTGAGCAAAGCAGACAAGGTAAGTGTTATTAAATATTCTATTAGATGTAATTTTTCAAAACCCGTTTTAGGATGCTGGATGGAGGAAGTTAATCAGTGTGCATCTGTTGAGCACATAGCCTAAGAACTGGGGTTCTGCCTTGATAGGGCTTGCGCCTAAAAGAGAAGGCAGCCAAAAGAAGCCAATAATTAAAATGTAATAAGTGGGGAGAAACATGGAAGGCAGCCCTTGGTGGATAGTGGAAGAAGTCACATTTAAAGATAACTGCTCGGGGCGCCTGGGTGGCTCGGTCGGTTAAGTGTCCAACTTTGGCTCAGATCATGATCTCACAGCTCATGAGTTCAAGCCCCGCATCGGGCTCCATGCTGACAGCTGGGAGCCTGGAGCCTGCTTCGGATTCTGTGTGTCCCTCTCTCCCTGCCCCTCCCCCACTCATGCTGTGTCTCTTTCTGAAAGTAAATAGACTTTGAAAAGAAAAGAAAAGAAAAAAGAAAAGAAAAAAGAAAAGAAAAGAAAAGAAAAGAAAGATAACTGCTCAAGAATGAATAGTTACCTGCCAGGGGAGGTGGGAAGAATTTTAGGCAAATGCTCAAAGATGGTATGTTTTTCTTTTGTTCAATTTATTTATTCGAATACAGTTGATGCAGAAGGTCACGCAAGTTTCAGGTATACGACATGGTGATTGCCCATCTCCACACACTATGCCATGCTCCCCACAAGTGTAGCTACCATTAGTCACCGCAAGATGCTATTACAATATCATTTGACTCTATTCCCTGTGGTGTGCCTTTTACTGCTGTGGGAGGCAGCATGCTCTGATGAAGGGGCAGAGCAAGACCGGTGTGGCTAGAAGGGAGAAAGAAGGAAGGCAGGAGGGCTTCAAGTAAGACCACCCATGTCTTCAGATGTTGTGTCATCCAAGGCCTTGAAGTACTGTGGGCCGTTTTTCCAAAAGTCATAAAAAGTCACCGTCGGAGAGACAAACGCTATACAAGTAATCAAGAGAATTTTAGAGCAGGAATATGGAACGGGGCAATGAGACACAGAAAGCTTAGAGGAGATAGTAGCTAGGATAAACAGGAATATCTCTGGGAAGAGGTGACATTGGAACGGAGACCTGAATGGCGCAAAAGGCCCAGCAGAGGAGAGATGGGAAGAAAGGATATTCGTCCAGCGAAAGAGCTAGAAGGTGCAAAAGACCAGGAAGCAGGACTGTGGTTGGGTCTGATGAATAGATAGAAGGCAATGGTTGACTAGGATTTGGACTTGAGTGTGTACTCATTAATTTTACTGCTCGCCAGTGCTGTCACCTGTCTGGGTTTCCTGCTTCCTGAGGTGTGGGGGCTTTTTCTCTTTCACAGAGACCACGTTTCCTCTATTCTGTACTCTCAGTGCCTGCGACAGTGCCTAGGACTCATTAGACACTCAGCAAACGTTTGTTTCACAAAGGAATCTCTCAGATAAAGTGGCCATAAATCTAGGGTTAAAATTCTAAAACTAGAAAGAAATCGTTTAAATGTTGACAATCATCAGCCATTTTGTAGTCTAATACCCCAATGTTTAAAAATCTAGAAATCAAAGCAATCAAATTACCTGGAAGGGTAGATAGAACCTAAGTAACAAGACAGGGGGAAAAAATTATATAAATCAGGGTTTCTCAGCCTCAGAACTGTTAATACTTTGGACTGAAGAATTCTGTTCAGCTTAGCAGCATGGCTACACCCTGCCCACTAGAAACTGGTAGCACCCCTTCAGTGGTAACAACCCACAGTGACTCCAGATATTGCCATATGGCCCAGTTAAGACAACGGGTGTGAAAGTATTAATGCCGGGGCGCCTGGGTGGCTCAGTCTGTTGAGCGTCTGACTTCGGCTCAGGTCATGATCTCACAGCTGGTGAGTTCAAGCCCCGCGTCGGGCTCTGTGCTGACAGCTCAGAGCCTGGAGCCTGCTTCGGATTCTGTGTCTCCCTCTCTCTCTCTGCCCCTCCCCTGCTCACACACTGTCTCTCTCTCTCAAAAAAATAAACATTAAAAAATTAAAAAAAAAAGTATTAATGCCCTGACACTTGGTAAAATGTTGCAGAATATGTACCACCTGGAGGAGTTTCAACTGATTTGTGTGCAAAGTTTTCTCGAGAGGTAGAAATGTGTCCCCTGAATTGAAATACTGTACATCATGCATATGTTCTTAGCAGCAGCTAAACAAAGATGCTTAATTTTTTTATGACTTTTTATGGTTAGTGTTCAGACATCCATCATTGTAAAAGAAACCACTTTCAAAGTTTTTCTTTATAAATATGTAATATAATTGTAGAGTAAACCTCCTTTATCATTCTGATGGGGGATCAGACTAATATTCATCTGGCATATTGAGTTTTATCAGAATTTTATTCTATTTTTTAAGTAGTTTGTTGAGGGAGGGAAAGAGGAGAAAAAAAGTTGACCTGAAATGTATTGTATTCTGTGGAATAACACAGTTCCACTTTGTCATTAAGCTGTACCATATGGGGGCGCCTGGGTGGCTCAGTCGGTTAAGCGTCCGACTTCAGCTCAGGTCATGATCTTGCGGTCCGTGAGTTCGAGCCCCGCGTCGGGCTCCGTGCTCACAGCTCAGAGCCTGGAGCCTGTTTCAGATTCTGTGCCTCCCTCTCTCTCTCTGACCCTCCCCCGTTCATGCTCTGTCTCTCTCTGTCTCAAAAATAAATAAACGTTAAAAAAAAATTTTTTTAAAAAAGCTGTACCATACGGTTTTCCCATACAGTTTTAAGAATTTTTAAAAAGAGCTTTTTTCCCTAATCTTAAATATTCAGAGAATATAGGCAAGTATACAGAAGAAAATTAAAATCATCTATAAACCCACAATCTAGAGGTAACTATGTATATTATGCTTTAATAGATTAATTTATTCCCTCATTAAATTATGGGCCAGATTTTGTGCTAAGGCTCAAGATTCATGGTGAACCAGATGTACAGGTACCTCTTTAGGGGAAGCCTATTTGCATATATATTAGTATGTATATTCTGCCTCTACTCATACCAGATGTACCTGGACACCTGGGTAGTTAAGGAATGCTTGGCCAGGAACTGTTGGGCTTTAAGTGGCAGAAACCTGAAAACTATTAAATTAATGGCTTTATCTTACTTACATAAAAAGTTTGAACCCTTCAGGGCTGATTCAATGAGTCCACGCTTCCCCTGGGAACCCAGGCTCCTTTGTTTTTCTCTTGTGCTATTGCTAAGCATGGATTCATTGGTCCAAAGCTTACAAAACAGCTGCCCTTCATTCAGATGTTCATCCAGATTTTGAACTGGAAGAAGGTAAAGGAAAAAATGCAAAAGGAAGGGCCGTGTGAGTCTGATCCTGTAAACAAGCTCTCTCAGAACTTAAGAATTTTCCCAGTGATGGAGATTTCTATCTCTTGCCTAGAACTGTCATGTGAATCCAGATGCAAAAGGCGAGAAGAACCATATGAAATTGTACAAAGTTAAAAGTGATATACATCTTTCTAAAAGTAGACATTCTCTTTCCCTAAGATAAGCATCGACTGTTTGGAATTAAACTTCCATATGCTTGCTTATGTATAGACAAAGAGAGTCACACACATTAAAGTTATTTTTTCTTCCCATTAAAAGGTATGGTAGACCTTTTCTTCTTCTCAACAGTGTATCATTGGCAACCTTTCAGATCAATATGTTTAGACTTAAACCATTTAGAAATAATAATTGTATTATAGTCCCCACAGTGAATATATTATAATTGTTAAACTTCCCCATCTGAGTAGATACATAGACTTTCTCCAAATTATTGTTAACAAGTAAGGCAACAGTGTGTATCTTTGTACTGTATGCATACACAAATGGATGACTTCTTTTGTACATAAGCATTCTAGAAATAGAATTGCTGGGTCAATACATATGAAACATTTTTAAACATTCTAATAATTACTGTCAAGTTGCCTTCTAAAAGGTCATAATCATTCATGTTCCCAACAATATATGAGAATTTCCTTTTCCATATCTGCATCAACGATGGATGTTATCAATATTATTGTTTTATAACAACATAGGCAATAATGTATCACTGGATGGGTTTATTTTGTAGTGTTTTGAGAGAGAGAGAGCGCGTGCGTGCGAGAGAGACAGAAGGAGTAGGGGAGAAGGGCAGAGAGAGAGAGAGAATCTCAAGCAGGCTCCACACTGAGACCCAACATGAAGCTCAATCCCACAACGCTGGGATCATGACCTGAGCCAAAACCAAGGGTCAGACACTCAACCGACTGAGCACCCAGGTGCCCCCTGAAACTTTTTATCATGAAGAATATCATGGATACTCAAAAATGGAATGAATAGTACAATAAACTCTCATTGCCCATAATCCTGTTTCAATAGTTACCAATATATGGCCAGACTTGTTTTATCTGCATGGGGTTTAATCCTTTGCTTGCTTTTCCTGCCATTTCCCTCTCCACTCTTTGTTGTTGTTGTTATTGTTGTCGTCATCATTGTTTGGTTGTTCGTCTTTTACTTGTCATCCTAGTACCAATTTTGATTTCTTCACAGTTTTATGTATTTGGTCTTGAAGCATCATATCCACGAGTCAAGTTTTCTCTCTATCACAGAGATAATAAATATGTGGCAAGAATCTCATTACCTTTCCCCTTCTGTACCTTGGTAGATATTATTAATTGAGCTATACATCTTTTTGCAGGAAGCCCCAGTGTATCCTTATGACTCTCGAGCAATGGTTCTCAAACTTCAGTATGCATAGCATTACCTGGAGAGCTTGTTAAAAACATGTTCCTAGATCCCTCCTCCATAGATTTTCATTCAGTACATTCGGTGCAGCACCTACAATTCTGGATTTCTAATAACCTGCTAGGCAATGCTGATGGTACCTGTCTATATATTACACGTTAACATTTTTCTAGACCAGTGCTTCCATTGCTGCACAAATGAATCACTAGAGATCATGTTCGAATGCAGATTTGTATTCAGTGGGTCTGCTGAATAGCCTGAGATTCAGCCTTTCCAACAAGGTTCCAGTTGTATTGCTGGTCCATGGACCAAATTTCAGTATGTAGATCTTCAGTGGCCACACTGCCATAGAAAGAAGGCTTGTGAAGTTAATCAGCCAGCGATGCCTGACCGAGAAGGAAGGGCTTTCTTGGTTTCAAAGAGTCTTGAATATCACTACACAGACTAAGCCCACACTGGATACAGAATAATGAACTGCGAAACTTTTCTTAAAATTTAGACTTCACGGGCACCTGGGTGGCTCAGTTGGTTAAGTGTCTGACTTCGGCTCAGGTCGTGATCTCGCTGTTTGTGAGTTCCAAACCAGGACTGACAGCTCAAAGCCGGGGGCCTGCTTCAGATTCTGTGTCTCCCCTCTCTCTGCCCCCCTCGCTGTCTCTGTCTCTCAAAAATAAGTAAACATTAAAAAAAATTAGATTCTAGGGGCCTCCAGTGAGAAATCCTGATTCATTGAGTTTGGAGTGGAGCCTGGAAATTTATCTTTCAGACAACTCTTTTGTCAATTTGAGGGCACAGGTAAGTGTTGGAGCCACTGCTTTACATGCCACAGATGATGCACAGGTGTTCTTTCTTGGATTCATCTGGTTCATTTCCAAACCATCCATCTTATCAAGACACACGTATTTGCATTGACCTTTTACATGATGCTGCTGCACGCTGTGGGCCATGCAGAGATGAATCAGGAGTTGAATCGGAGATGATCGTATCTCTGTAGATCTGAAAACCTGGTGAAAGATACAGATACAATAACACATAATCTACCTGTATAGGAAGTCAGAGAAGAAAAAGATTGGTTTTCTTTCTCTGCTTTCTCTCTTTTAAAAGTTAAATTTAAACATTTGCTCAATAGGAAACTCCCCGCTCAACAAGAAATCTCTCAAAGCCTAAGAATGCCAAGGTGATGGTCCTCCATGTAATCATCGTATGGGTTTTGCACATGGGTTATATTGCCAATTATTAGCTAGGTTTGTAAGAATAATACAACATGTTGTTCATTACACAGTATATACGACAAGAGGAAGTGAACACCACCTAGAGAACCATAACTTTGTTCATTCTTTGACTTTGGGGGAATTTCAATTTGTAGCCTTAATGAGATACAACTGTAGTTTTTGCATTTTAAATAATGTGCCAATTGTAGTCTTGCACCGCATTCTTGTTTTCCTAAATTCTCGTCCTGTATAGCTTTCTATACAGGGTGTAAAAATTCTGAAATGCTAATAATGTAAGTGATATGTTTACCATCTGCTGGATGGTGCTATTCACTGTCATTAAGATTCTAAAAGGATTGCTTGAGAAAACAGAATAGTGAAAAGGAAAAAGAACTATAATCAAGCATAAAAAGACTTATAAAAGAGGGAACTGAGACATCTTTCAGCAGTGACCTTTCTAACACTGATATTGGGCCGGGACTGTAATTGTCCATCATTCTTTTCAATGGTCAATACTCCACTCACCACAACTCATTCTTTCAATACCATTGATCCCTTTAACAACCTTGGTTGGCAATCACTCTTTGTAAGTTACACAGTTAGTGGCATTCTTTCTGCCCTGTTTTGTGGTTCACTGTTAAACAGTCTCAACATATATGTGTTGATGAATTCAGCCTAGTGAGTGAATTAGGAAATTCCACAGGTGGTAAAAAAAAAAAAAAAAAAAAAAAAAAAAAAAAAGTGGCTTTTAGGCAGGATATCATACTCGTTAAAAGGATGCCTAGATATAGACTGTCAGCCTTACGATCATTGCTAGAGATCTCTACCTCCATTTCTAAAGGAATTGAGCATGCCTGTACTTGATTTGGTGATCTGTCCCCTGCTGCACAGTGGGATGGTTAGAAATATTTTGATGCTGTTAGGCAACTTATTTCTTATTCTTTTGGAGTATTCTTAAGGAATAAGAAACCCATATAGTTTCTAATAAAATATTTTATAAGATTTTAGCATTTTCAAATTTATATACATTGTCCCCTTCAGTTCTTAAAATAGGTCTATATGATAGCCATGATAAATGTTTTATTTGAGGTTTTACAGATGATTAATTTGAATCTTGGGATGTTTAAAGACAGTGATTACAACCTGGAAGCCTTATGCATTACAAAGAAACTTAAAGTTGCACAAAAAGAAATGGTATGAGACTAAAACCTTCATTTTCTGACTTAGTACTTTTCCTGTTATACCATTTTGCCCTTGATATTATCTTTATGCCATATTAAAATTTTATTTTTAGTGGTTTCTTTTTTATTTATTTATTTTGTAAGAAATGTAGGGGCGAGAGAGAAGCAGAAAGAGAGGGAGAGAGAGAGTCCCAAGCAGGCTCCACACTGTCTGCACAGAGCCCAATATGGGGCTTGAACTCACCAACTGTAAGATTATGACCTGAACAGAAATTAAGAGTCAGATGCTTAATTGACTGAGCCACCCAAGTGCCCCTATTTTTAGCGATTTTTGAATAAAAAAATGCTGAAAACATGCTGTAACATGAAGCCCTAGAATCAGTTATTTAAGATGTTTTGATTTGGGGAGGGCCCCAATCTCCATATTAAACACTCTAACAAAGCAGATAGCTGCTTCTTTGAAAGGAATTATATTGAATTCTCTTTATTTACAGTACAATAGTGATATAGGTGAATTGCAACCAACTTAAAATTCATATTCAGATTTTTCATTCGTCTGGGTCATTGTTCACACAATCTGTCATCAGCTCCAAAATTCAATTAAAGGTACGGGGGCCTTTTATTTGATGTGATAGTTCTGTGGCAGCTGATACATTTGACTTCTTCCATGAAAAGTTTTTACTCAGGATAATTAAAAGAGTGGATGTGTCTGTGGCACCACCATTCTACTTGTTTGATTTCCATTAGAATAAAATAGCAATATATCTGATCCACCCAAGTGGGTGAATTCAGTTTGCTCTCTTTCCTTTCCTCTTCCTAATGGTGATGATCATGGACAGGTCCTGAGAACTTAATGTGAACCAGACACTATTCTGACTAGTATGTGTGTTATCTGTACATAACCCTGCGAACTACCTTGTTGGGCAGCTACAGTTATTGGGCAGTTATTATCCCCATTTTACAGATGAGGAAACTGAGAATCAGGATAGTTGCGTGATTGGTAGAACTGGAATGTATCCACTGGCTCTCCAGATCCAACACTGATTCTTTTAGAATTGGCCAGATTATGCTGTCTTTCCCGGTATTATATTTAATTTATTGTCTTTCCTGGTACTATAAAGCAGACTTGTGGGCATCTCCTTGTACTTAGCAAAGAAATATCTTTGGGTGGTGGTATCCTGTGAGAACTTCACATCATATGCCTGACATGACTTTGATTCCTTCTCATCACAATCAACCTAACCACCCCTTCATGCAGCAAGATAATGAAAACTCTTCTAAGGGCATTGCCGATGTGTAGGCTACCTCTTTAAGTCTGAAGGTAGCAATTTCTTAGTAACGTAAGATGGCAGGTTATGTCCATCTTAAGGATTGTAGTTAGAGCAAAGTCATGGAAACCACAACCAGGTACATAAATGGGGAGCACAGCCAGCCCCCTGGACAGCACCATCACAGCAGCATCAAGGTTGGGAGGAGCTGTCCCAAAGCATTTCATCTTTGAAGAGGAAAATTGTTGGCCTTCATTCTCTAGCGGGTGAAGTATTTGCCTAGTGCACGCAGTTTCATGGACAAGCTGTCCAGTCTTTTCTTTCACGAAGTCAGTCTGAAGTATATCAAATTCCCGGTTAACTGATTCTGGGTCTACTGTAGCCAAACCACTGGTCGGCTGATTCATGGAAAGAGCCTTCAACTTTGAGCTTGCAATTAGGTGAATGGGTTCAGTTGGCTGTAGACTTTGGGACATCTATATCAAATTTCTCTGAACCTTGGTTTTATTCATAATGCAATAGGAATAAAAAAAAATCATGTTGCATACACAGTTTACCTTTTGGTTGATTTTGGAAGATAAACTTCCTTCCACCTGTGATTCTCCTATATTGTAAAATTAATTCTCAGAGCAACAGACAGATGTAATTTATTTTATGATTAAAGAGGATTGATACTTAAATGAGTAAACCCTGCCATAACTGTTCACCTATAGAGATTTTATAACTACCTTAAAATGCAAAAAAGCAGAGAGCCCTGAGTCTGTATCTGATATCTTTTGTTCTTTCTTTTACTCTAATATACTGGTTCTCAAGCTGTAGTATACGTAAGTATTACTGTTGGGGGTTATATACACCAAGCCACTTGGCCCTGCTTTGTGGGATATGCAAAGAATTTTTTATGATAAGTTATGCATACTTTTAATATTATCTCTAAATTTAATAAAATCTCCATCCTCCTTAGAAGATAAAACTCCATGGCATTCCTATATTTCTGGGTGAATTCTGGCCCAGGCATTTACAGTAAAAGCTTCTAAATGCTTCTGAGCCTCAGTTTCATTCTCAGTAAAATGGAATAATAAAACCCACCTTGATATATTTTAGTGATGACTGAATTAGATTTAAGACTATATATACATTAAGGTTCTTGCATATTACAACAATTTTAACAACAAAGGTCTTGACACATTATAAATACTTGGCTAATGTCACTTTCCTTCCCAGCTTGCCTCTCCCTACTATAAAGCAGCAATGAGTGTTCATTCCTGGGTTCAAGGGCATGCAGCTGTTTTCGTTTGCTATTAACTTTTATACATTGCATAGGTGCACATCTTGCAAAATACTCATTTATTGGCTGAATCCTCTTGAATGAATGGTTGAGTAGTTTCACACATCTTGTTAAGTTAGGTAAAAGCTGTAAGTTACAAGATGAACATATCAACTTGAACAAGAAGCCGAGACTGAGATTTCTCTGGTTATTCCACATCCACCACGTGGTATTACTTGTAACTGGCCAGGTTGACATTAGGCTTTTGATATTGAATCTTCATAGGTGCCCACATCAGTCAAAGAATTTTGAAAGAGGAAAAAGTTTGATGAGATTTTAGTCTTTATAAATTTTTCAGCCAACAACCTTAATTACACTTCATTGATGTCAGAAGATACAACTCAGAAGACTGTGTTCCTATTAAAGTCTAAACACTTATGTAAGCTGTTGGATTATTAATTTTTTCCATCACTTTGGGAATTAAAAATAAATGCCAGCACTGTAAATTCATCAGTCACTGCACCAAATTTTTCAGAATGGCCAAAATTTAAAAAATTGGTAATAAGTGTTGGTGCAGCTGTGGAATAACTGGAAAGTTCGTATTTTGTTGGTGAGAATGTCAAACGGTAAGCCACTTTAGAAAACTGGGAGTCATTAAGAAAACATAGGTCTCCTCTATGACCCAGCTTATGTTCATAAGATATTGAGGTATATGTCTTCAAAAAGATCGTGCGTGTTTTTAGCACCCTTATTTACAGTAGCAAATACTGGAAACTATCCAAATGTCCATCAGCAGGAGAATGGGTGAATTAGTCATGCTATGTTCATACGATAGAAAACTGCACAGCAGTAAAAAAGAATAAACTACAAATACATTGAGAAGCACGGATGAAACTCAAAAACCGTTAAGATTGATAAAAGAAGTGAGGTACAAAAGAGTTCATAATGTATAAATTCATTAATGTGAAGTACAAGGACCAGTCTATGCTGATGGCAGTCAAAATGGTGTTTGCTTCTGGGGGGATAGCTGATGACTGGAAAGTGGTGCAAGAAGTGTTGGGATAAAAATGATCTAAATATTGATCTGGGTGGTGCCAGTATTCAACACGTGTGTGTGTGTGTGTGTGTGTGTGTGAAATGTATGCCTATGTGCTTTAAAGATTTGTAGATTTTGTCATATCCACATTATGCCTCAAAAAACTCCAAATAACCTGTCTATTGTACTAGAAGAGATTTATTAATATAAGATAGACACAGGAAATTACTGATTTTTATGAAAAACTTTCTGAATACCCACTTTCTTCAACAAATATGGGACATGAAAAAACGGAGTAAGAGGTAACTATCACAGATTTAAAAATTTTTAATAGGCATATCAGTCAAATGCAATTTATGTGGATTTTGTGTGGATCCTAATATTAAAAAAAACTGAAGATATTTTTGAGTCATTGGGGGAAAACTGAACATGAGCTAGTTGCTAAATGATATTAGGGGCTTATATCATTAGGGGGATGATAGTATCATGACTCAAGGTAAAATGGTAAGGTGTCTAGGACTGGCATTAAATATTTCACCCAGTAAAGGGTCAGCAAACAAATGAAACAAGAATAATGCCCAGATGTTGAATTTTAGAAATGAAATCCACTTTTATGACTTAGGTGACTGAAATAAGTAGGGCAAAAATAATAAGTGTTAGGGTGGGATGAGGGGTGAGTTAATGAGTCCATTTAAAAAAATTTTTTTAACGTTTGTTTTTGAGAGAGAGAGACAAGAGAGAGAGAGCACGCACGTGCGCAAGCAGGGGTGGGGAGGGGCAGAGCGAGAGGGAGACACAGAGTCTGAAGCGGTCTCCAGGCTCTGTGCTGTCACCACAGAGTCATCAATGACTCAGGACTCGAACTCACGTACCGTGAAATCATGACCTGAGCCGAAGTCATGCTTAACCGACTGTGCCACCGAGGCACCCCAATGAGTCCCTTTTTTGAAACAGAGTTTGATGTATCCGTGAGCTGTTCAAGAGGAGCTTGCTGACTCTGTGGGCCAAGAGCTCATCGCTGAGGTTGGGCCCAGAGAGAAAGATAAAAGGACCCCCAGTTCTTCAAGTTGCAGCTCTGGGTTTGAAAGAAACCGGATACAGAGAATATCTGGAGCGAACCAAAGAGCTGGCACAGCCGAAGATGCTTAATATGCAAAGAATAGACAAAGGGAATGGAGAGCCTAGAGCAGGCTAACTGGGATGAATGAGGTGACCCAGGAGGGGAGGAAAAAAAAAAAAAGGGCAGAAAGCCCAGGAAATTTAGGAATTGCAAAAAGCATTTTGTGAATTGCAATCAGCAAATAGTTTCTGAGCACGTCCCATCTACCCGCCCCCCCCCCCCCCCCGAGCATTGAGCAGTGGAGAGGTTGTTGCTGACATCTTCCTGAGGCTGTCCCACTGGACTCTTGGGGGACTAGGGGACAAGCACAAGGTTGCAGTAATGCAGAGCAATCAGAACATGGAGTATTAAACTCTTACCAGAAGGGTGGGTACAAGAGAAGAGTGAGCCCGTGAGAGACATCTGAAGCACTCTCTGCTCCTTATGCTGACAGAACCAGAGGACACCATCTCTCCGGGAGAGCCAGGCACGTGTGTTGGCATCACACTTTTAACAGTGCCATCCTTTACGCTCTGCAATCAGAATAGAGGCTCCCTGCATTTCAAGCAGGGAAACTCCACGGTCACAGGGCCCTGCAGTCAACCACACTGCAAAGAAAAATGCCAGGAAATAGCCATTTCTCTGGCCTAGAATTAAAAGTGACCCGCTTTCATAGTTCCTTGGGCTCTGCACGCCCAAGTGGAGACCCTATTTGCCAAGTCTCAGCCCACGGTTAATTTAGTTCCCTTTTATTTTTCCTTAATCCTTGAATTATCACCTTCGTGAAAAACTGCGTGTGTCATAGAAAAGCTGACACCAGCCAAAGTGGAGTATCGCAGCCCAAATGAGGCTCCTATTATTGCCCTATTACACGGGGAACAGGCTTCCCTTTGCCCTTCATTCATCACCTGCAAACTATGGAAACCTGATCGAGCCGCTTTGTTTTAATGGCAGCTGTTCTGCCCTCCCCCGCACTGGTCTCCCCACTCTGCTCCATGAGCAAACAGATGAGTTCCATTTGGAGTTAAAGTTATGGTGCGTGAAAATCACAGTGAGGGGCAACAAGATTTTTTCTTTGCTTTCACGGGACAGGGAGCATTAAGCACTGTTCTCTTTCCCTTCAAGTCTATCCCAGGACACCCGGCTGCTGGGCACCCTGTGAGATCCTTTGCAGACTGGAGGACCTCACCTTTCCATTGTGCCCCCTGCTAAAGGCTTTAAAGATCACTCCTGAGGTTCCTGTGTGCATTTTAAGTGTATGAAAAATATATCTGAGGAAATGATTTTAACAGTGGATGTTTCCTAGCCTGTGTTACACATTATATACACTTCCAATTAGGATTCTTTATTATCCCTCCCTCCACGATGCCCTGAAGTAAGGCCCATTTGTGAAATCTAATTATACATGCATCTTTCCATAGATAAAGGACATTTTTAGACCTCTCAACATGTACACACTTCTTACGTCTGTAAGGTGTTTGTTTGGTAGTAGGTTTTTTGGGGCAGGGGGCTGTCTTTCTGAAAGTCCCCAAATGATTAGCGTCCTTTGATTGATTTTTTTAAACGTCAACTTTCTGAGGACATTGCAAGAGACCATGTAGACTCCTTTTAGTGACGTCCTGTCCTTGGTTTCTGAAAGCTTTTGCTCTCATTTTCCATTACTTTTCTCTCTGGTCATGGATGATCTACCCTCTCCTTGCAGGGTTGAGAGTTCATGGCTGTTTCTAATTCAGAATTAGCAGATAGAGAAAAATATGCTCCTCGAGGTAATAATTCTCCCACATTTGTGGCTGCTCACCTGTCACAGTGTAAAACAGAACGTGGCTCTAGGCCCCCGTGTGATGCCTGACATTGCCACAGGCACAAAAAGAACATTTATTTTTTTAAGCAGCTCTGCTAACATGGAGCTATCCTTGGGCTCATGTTTGTGTTGAATCTAAAGGAGGTGGTGAAGGCAGAAATGAGGCAAATAAAATGCAGATCGGCTGTGGGGAAGCTTCCATTTCCTTGGCTCAGCCTACTGGAGGATTGGCCCATGCAAGATTACGAGACAAGAATTCTTTGTGTTTGTAGTCTTCCCCAACCACTATTTTTCATGATGTCTCTTAATCATTTCTCATCCAAGCACTTTTCCCTATCTGCTATCAATGCTAATGTCTCCCCATCCTGGTTTTCAAATTAAATATCGTACTTAAAATATTAATACCGCTTGTTCTTGGATTCTTTGTTTATTCATCTTATGCAAAACGCAACAGCGAGCCCCCTGTCTATATTAAATGCTAGTGTATGGGCAGACACAATGACTTATTAATGACTGTTGTATGATATGGAGAGCTAGAGCTTTATATAAGCATGCAATTCTTATTCAAAAATGCTCTGCTGGTACTACCCTGTAGGGAAAAAAAAATGAAATATGTCTATCTTTTCAAAGAAAAAAATGACTTGTCTTGTAAAGACCATTGTAGAGGTAAGGAAGTATTCCAACTAGGCCAAGTTTCTTGAGTCCCCAAGGAAGTTAGCTCATGTCTTAAAGTATTTGGGTATGCAAATTTTTGTAGCATTTATTGAAGTGGAAACCACATACTGTAAACCTATAGCTCAGTGAATTAACACAAAGTATATAACCACAGCTGTGGCCAAGAAATAGTATATTTTAAAGGTGCCTTATTCGTGTGTCTAGCCCATATTCTTTTGGGTTGTTTCCGCTTCTTGTATGACTTATAGCTGTTGTTTTCTTTGTAAGGATTAGACATGGATTCTCTGTGTACTCAATGTGCTAATAAAAGCCCACTGTGTAGGCTGAATTTTCACTCTTTTATTCATATCTTTTCATGAATAGAAGTTCTTAATTTTATTGTGGTCTAATTTACAGAATTTTCTGCTATGGCCTGTGTTTTTTGTATCCGATTGTAAAAATCTCTTTACATGAAGATAGTCTTCACTTTTACTTCCTAGAAGATTTACTGCTTGCCCTTTGGAGTCAGATCTACATTGACCCCAAAACTTATTTTGGGTGTTGGTGTGAGAACGATGGGAAACCACTAGAATATTCCTAGAAGAGGCTTGGCATGGCTAGTTTTTATTTGATAAAGACCTTTTTTGGCTGCCATATGGAAGATGGACAAGAGACGAAGTAGGGAGAACATTTAGAATATTCTCCTTCAGCAGTTTGGACAAGAAATGGTTATGGCTTAGATTTGGGGGAATAACAGTGATCATAGAAAGGAATGGTTGGATTTGAGAAATGTTTCAGGAGGTAAGCCTTCAAATTTTATAGATGGGGAGGAGAGAAAAAGAAATTAAGGATGCCTCCTTGGTTCTTGAGCTGCTGGGTGAATGACGGTATTACCGATTATGATTATGCAGGCAAAAATTAAAAAAAAAAAAAGATTTGTAGGGCAAACTAAAAAAATCATGTTTTATTCAGGTTCAGTTTGAGGTGATTCATCTAAGTGGAAATGAATGAAAGAATGAATGAGTGATCCACTAGACTTGTACATGACAAAACTGGAGCACCTAGGTGTTTTGACCCTACGTTTAGGATTTTTCTCCATTACAGCAATATAATGCACAGAACATGCCATTGAACCCATTACAAAGCATTATAGAAAAACAAAGTAAGATCTTCTGGTCCAGTAACTTTGGATACTTTTTATACTAACTCCCTTGATGGTTTGTTATATACATCACTGAAGTCTCAGGGAAATTCTGTAAGAAAACAATGCTACTTTTGCTTTATTTAACCCGATATTTCTCTAATTTTTTTCTACAAAAGTGCTTTTTAGGAAGACCTGTTAACATGCCTTGAAACTAGCATTAGTATTCTGTGAAATAATCTTCAGGAAAAGTTATTCATCAGCCTGTGCTATTGTGTTAACACAAACGCACACACCCTGGAGACTTATTGCAACACTCAAAAATAAGCGAACAGTAAACATTATGCTTGATCAAATTTGTCTATTTCTGCAATCTTATGCAAGTGGCAAAATGTCTTTTAACTGCCCTTTGTGAAGGGCAGTTCCCTTGTGTCATAATAATTGAAAATTAAGAAGTTACGGAGTCATAATTAAATCGTCCCCTTTGAACCTTTGTTGACTAAAGCTGCATATTAACCACATCCCATTCAGACACAAGTAGCAAGAAATATTCTTAACACCAACTGCTACAAGATAACATAACAAGCTTTGACAGCTTCCTAATTACCTGACTATCCAGTAGTTAAAAACACTTTAATACTGTAGCAAGTTTCTTCTTTGCACATAAGTCAAAAGGTATATCTAATTTGCTATTTAATTGATATCTATATTGCTGCTCTTAAAAGAATGTACGCTCCCCAGTATGTTTAACTATTAATTTGTAACCTTTGATCTGCATATGAGAAATAATTATAAAAAGAAATTACTCATGATCAAGCCCACGGATGTCAAGCATAGATAAATCTAAAACTGTAACCCAAAATGGAATGAACCATTTTAAAAAAAATAAACATTTTTTCCTGAAGATATAACTCACTTTCAATTGAATTTCAATTTCGATTATGTGTTATTTTTCACCCAGCTAAGCTTTACTTTTCTGACCTGTAGAATGGGAAGAATAATGATTCTAGGATCATCGTGAACATCAAATAGAAAGGATGTGTATAAAAGGATTAGAGCAGAATCTGGCCCATATAAAATGTGCAAGGAACGTTAGCTCTATCCATCTCAGTTATAAAGACTTTTCGGTTCGACAGGAGTATGAGCTCAACATGTATTTGTTCAATTGAAATAACATTAAATCACATTGAAATTTCCCTTATGACATTAGTAGACTAACAGATATTTAGAACCAGAGTTATAGACCGTAAGATACTATCCCATCTTCGATACAATTGGCCATGTAATTATGAATAGTTACTAGACCTGGAAGATAACTTTGAGAACACTGTTCTAGCATCCATACACAGAGTATACTTTACCTGTCCAGTGCTATGCTAAGCCTTTTACAAGCATGCTCTCAGTTAATCTCCATAACAGCCCTATGAGGTGGGCAGTATTGTGGATCCCGTGGTACAAGAAAAACAAAATTAAGCCTAGAGACTGTAAGACCAAAGAACGAGTAAGCGATGGAGGTAGATTTTGACCTAAGTCTCTTTGCCTGCAGAACCCATACTCTTAACCACTGTAAGCACTACTTTTGAAAGACTCTTATTAAATAAGTCCTTTCCTAAAAGAAGGAATGGAAGCTAGAGGAGGATCCACACGTAAGGTAGGGCATGTTAACACAATAGGTCCATTCCGTACAGAAAGAATCTGGATCACGTTTAAAGAATTTTCATAGTGTTATAACCCAAAGTGATGTTGATGTCCCTAAACCCACAAATCCCACTGGATTGAATGCTTCCTTCCAAATAACCATGTTTGTTTAGAGAATCCTGGGTCCGCTGCTCTGCGAGGAATAACAGTTAAAATGCATTCCCTGCCCTTAAAAAGCTGGTAATTGTCTAGTGGGAGATAAGAGAGTGGCAGGTGATAATATTTTTCCTTAAAATATATAGGAGCTGGCTGCATGAACCAGGGCACTTCAAACCAGAAGAGAATATAACCACAGGGAAAATAGGGGGCAGCAGAACCATTAAGGGGAGTGAACAAGGAGAATGTGGACATTTGTGGGAAGTGTTTTGGGAAAGGTGGCTCTTCCTCTAGGTGGGATTAGAATAGGTTGAATAACTGGACAGTTGGGCTACTTTGGCACACAAGGAGACGAGTATGGCACAGACTCATCATTTGCTCTGAGCCAACTCAAGGTAGTCAGCCTGCTTGGAGGGAGATCCATTAAGATGTGAGAGAAAAAGTAAGTTCCCAGGAGAGGAGTTTACATTTGAGGGAAAGCAATCTTTGCGGGATCCTTTAAAAAGTTGCACAATTGCAGGGTGCCTGGGTGGCAGGCATCTAGGTTGAGCATCTGACTTCGGCTCAGGTCATGATCTCACGGTCTGTGAGTTCTCGCCCCGCCTCGGGCTCTGTGCTGGCAGCTCGGAGCCTGGAGCCTGTTTCAGATTCTGTGTCTCCCTCTCTCTCTCAAAAATAAATAATAAACATTTTTTTTAAGCTGAACAATTCCCTTGGCTTGGAACTCTATAAGGCTTCTAACAATGATTTTAGAAAAATTTCAGAGAAATTTACCTTTCAAAATCTTTAGAACATTATTGCTGTATTTTTACAAACATGGTTTCAACCTCCATTCATGGCTTATACTCTTCTGTTACCATTTTCTCTCCCAGCCACAATAAACCTGGGCACATTTGTAGTTTCTTTCTATATACGTTACGTCAAATGTCTTATACTCTTCGTATACGTATCCCGAGATTAAGAATCCCTCTTAGCAACCTCTTTAGTTTCCTTGATCTTGACTAGAATGTTATGGTTCACAGTATATACTCAGGATCGATGGGTAAGAGCTCAAACCTTGACCTTGTCTTTGATATTTAATCACGGGCAAGCTGGCCACTCCTAGTCCCATGGTTCAGGTAAGCATCTACGTCTTTGGACGTCTGTAAAAGATTAAATGAGATGTTGGATATGACGGGGCATAGTTTGTTGCCTGGCACATGGGTTTAATCAATGTTAACTATTGTTCTCTTCATAAAACGTTTGTAATTACTTAGTATCTCAAGCTTTTCAGTGGAAATGGAAGGCAGGGCAAAGAAGCTAGTCACGAGAGACCAATGAGGGAAACTGAAGATCGATTTCTAGGTTGAGAACTGGGGTGAGAAAGGCCCTTTTCATTTCATTTTGAGGCCTGGTGGGGGATGCTCCCTCCAGCCCTTTTATAAAGGAGGGCAGGGAGAAAGCAAACCTTGTCAAAAAAACACAAAGAAGCAGAACTTGATCAAAGCAGGGAATCTCTCTGCAACACTATCGAATAAGATTTAGGATTTTTTTTTTTTTGTTCATTTGTAGTGAAATGCATTCAGAGAAACATTACCAATCCATTGAGAGAAACTTATTTTATTCTTGCTTAGTTCTTCCCTTACTTTAGGGAATACTTGACACTATCTGTGATGGTCAAAGTATGCAATAAACAACAACAAAAATTCACGTTTTAATACCATACACAATGTTCTCCCAATGCTTATGGAATTGATAGGACAGTGTAATGCAGAACAACATCAGTCAAATGCAAGCCACATGCTTGACTTTAAATTTTCATGTGGACGCATTTTAAAAAGTTAAAGTGAAATTATATCTCATTTCATCCAATATATCCAAAGTATCATTTCAGCACATACTTAATATACAAATTTGTTAATGAGATGTCTTGCATTCTTATTTTTATACCAAGTCTTGAAATCCATTGTGTCTGTTACACTTACAATGCATCTGTCTTCTGATGCTAAATTTTCAGTGATAAAAGTAAAATGCCAAAATAATTAGGTTGTGTTTAGAGAAAAAATATTTTATATTATTTTTATTTTTAAATTAAATAAAATTAGCAGCACCTGGGTGGCTCAGTTGGTTAAGGCTCCAAGTCTTGATTTTGGCTCAGGTCATGATCCCAAGGGTTTGTGAGTCTGAGCCCCTCATCGGGCTCCTTGCTGACAGTGGGAAGCCTGCTTGGGATTCTCTCTCGTTCTCTCTCTGTCCCTGCACCTCTCTCTCCCTCTCAATAAATAAACTCAAAAAAATTTTTATAGAAATAATTTGGGGCTCCTGGGTGTCTCAGTGGGTTAAGCATCCAAACTCTTGATTTCAGCTCAGGTCATTATCTCACAGTTTGTGAGTTCGAGCCCCACATTGGGCTCTGCACTGGCAGTGTGGAATTTTCTCTTTCTGTCTCTCTGTCTGCGCCTCCCCTGATCTCTCTGTATCTATCCAAATAAATAAATGAACTGTAAAAAATAAAAATAAATAAAATTAAAACTCCTTTCCCTGAGTGACATAGCCACTTTTGCAGTACATAATAGCCACGGGTGGCTCGTGGCTGCCATATTAGAGCATGGGTTTACAGGGAAGAATGTGAATTTATGGTCAGAAGCTCCAGGGGCACCTGGGTGGCTCATTCGGTGGAGCGTCCGACTTCGGCTCAGGTCATGATCTCACGGTTCGTGGGTTCGAGCCCCGCATCGGGCTCTGTGCTGACAGCTCGGAGCCTGGAGCCTGCTTCGGATTCTGTGTCTCCCTCTCTCTCTGCCCCTCCCCGACTTGCGCTCTGTCTCCCTCTGTCTCAAATATATTTAAACATTAAAAAAAATTTTTTTTAAAAAGTGTCTGACTCTTGATTTCGGCTCAGGTCATGATCTCCCAGTTTGTGAGATCAAGCCTCACGCCGGACTCTGTGCTGATAGCATGGGGCCTGCTTGGGATTTTCTCTCTCCCTCTCTCAATGCCCCTCCCCTGCTCACACCTCCACATTCTCTGTCTCTCTCTCTCTCTCTCTCTCAAAATAAATAAATGAATTAAGAAAAAAAAATAACTAGAGTCAGAAGCTCTAGATTTGAATCCTGTCTCCCACTTACTCACTGTGTGTCTTTGTACAACTTGCTTAACTTCTCTGAGCCTCACTTTTTTTGCTTTTACAGAGCCCCCCGCCCCAAGCTGTTAAATTTGTTTGTTGTGAGAGTTGAGTAAGATAATGGACTGTAAAATGAAATGTAAACATAAGGTATTTTAAATTTAATGATAGGGAGGGAGTTAATTTTATAGGGATTTCAAATCAGATTCTACATTTGTGGAGACTGAAACAAATCATCGTCCCTATTGCTAATGTTGATTATAAATCCTAAAGGTAGGATTCTGTGGGTTGTTGCCTTTTTAAAGCAGTTCTTTTTTCTGCTTCCTGTTAGCAACATCAATGCTTTCATCTTGATTTTTAGTTCTCAAGATATAGTTTTTAAATATAAAGGAATACTTCAGAAGTTTCTGAGGAAGAGTTTAAGTGGTAGCATGGTCACAGTGGGGTGTGTGTGTGTGTGTTTGGAAAAATACACATCACATTGTTAAACCTATCTACCCCATAGGTAGAGATTCAAAGAGGGGCTTTTCTGTTTTGTTTCAAAGTCCTCTGTGTTATTTCAGTTTTAAACAAAGAACATACATTATTTCTGTAATAAAAATCAGGACGTGAAAAATATCATCTGATATAAAGCAGAAGCCTCTGAGTCTACATTCGTAAGAGATCAAATTAATTATCTTTGGCGAATGAACCTTATTAATGTGCATGGGAATCAATATGGAGAAATCAATAAATCAGAGTTAGTTTATATCATGAAACCCAACTCCATAAAGGGGCCCGTGTGAGCTGCAGCCCCACCACAAAATCAGCCCTGGCAGTCGGGATCACTGGCCCTCCTAACTTTTTCCTTGATTATGTATTTGGCATCCATGTGTGTTGTTCCTGTCTCAAGCATTTTAAAATGTGTGTATGTCTCTTTATGGGTATATCCTCTTGAATTTCAGTGTTAGCCTCTCTAGGGGATTATTGCCTGCTCGGTTGAATTGTTCCCCAAAGCCCCCTAAATGAATTTCTGTCACATGTACCTTGAAATCTCTATACAGACCACATAATCCCAAACATTACCTTGGATCTGATGGAAATTCATCTAGATGTTTTCGTGCTATTCAGCCACAGAAAGCTAGAATCCGTTTTATGTATTCAGATTACCCTTGAAGAGAACACAAGGTAACAAGTGATGTGTAAGGGCTCAGAAAGACATCTACTGAACAATACCTCCTGCATTAGATTTTAGTCAATTTGCTCTTAGGTCTCTGGTAAACACACTTGTCCAGATGGAAGCACTTCCCAATTTAACATACGAGTGACCCACCTGTGTGCCTGTATATTAATATACTTACACTGATTATATTAATAATTACTGAATGCTTACTGTCTTCATTCAGGCTGCTATAACCGAATACCACAGGCGGGGTACCTTAAATAACAAAACCTTACTTCTTACAGTTGTGGCGGCTGGAAGTCTGAGGTCAGGGTGCAAGCCTGGGGAGCTCCTGGGGAAGGTGCTCTTCCCGGTTTGCAGACGGCGATATTCTCATTGTGTTCTCCTGTAGTGAGACAGCAGTCTTCTCTCTCGTGTCTATTCAGATAAGGGCACAAATCCTATTTGCAAGGGGTCTACCCTCATGACCCGATCGCCTCCCAAGGGCCCCACCTCCGATTCCATCACAATGGGGATTTAGGCCTCAACATGTAAACTTCAAGGGGATATAAACATCCAGTTTACAGCACTTACTATGTGTACACAGTGTGTTAGGTGCTCAGGATAATGGTGAACAGACACAGGTGCTGCCCTTAGGAAGCTTGTTATCACAGGGGAGGCCTGTTCATCCAATAACCAAATGGAAAAATTTAACCATAGCGAGAAGCATAGAAAGGTGGCGGAAACAGTGAAACTGGAGGCTTTAGGAAGGAAATAACCTAATTGGAGAAGTCAGGAAGGCCTCTGTGGTTGAACTGAGACCCAAAGTATGACAAAGTGCTCACTTGACCATAGTAGAGAAAAGGAGGGTGGACCCCCCAGGTAGATGGAACAGCATGTGCCAAAGTTCTGAGGTAGAAGATAGCATGGCACATTCAAAGAAGACAACGGAAGCCCATGTAGCTGGAGCTTAGAGAAGAAGCAGGAGTGTAACACAGGATGACGCAAAAGGGGGGCAGACCTTGCTGGGCTCGGTTGGCTCTATCACAGATGTTGATCTTGAGTCTAAGCCTTTACACCTAATCTCGTCTTTGTCTTTTTTTTATTAAAAAAATTTTTAATGTTTATTTATTTTAGAGAGAGAAAGGGAGTGCGAGCAGGGGAGGGGCAAGAGAGAGAGGGAGACACAGAATCGGAAACAGGATCCAGGTTCTGAGCTGTCAGCACAGAGCCCGATGTGCGGCTCAAACCCGTGAACCATGAGATCGTGACCGGAGCCAAAGTCAGACACTTAAGCGACTGAGCCACCCAGGTGCTCCTCTGATCTTTTTTCTAATACCCATTGTAATAAGGTAATCACTTCAATTGTTGGGACAACTTAGACTGTCACTAGCCCATCTTCAGTTTTTTAAGCAAGCCAAGAATTACCGCGGAACCTTCTCCTTGGGTCTTGAGAACAGCTACTCTCAATTCGGGATCTGCATCTTGAGCCGCTGGTGAGATTTACAGCAAATTAGGTGATAAGACCTCCTTCCCCAATTCCTGGTGATTCTGTTTGCATAGACCTAGGGTGGGCACAGCCACCTTTATCTTTTAAACCTTCTCCTAGTCAATCTGATGGTCAACAAAGGCTGGAAATTCAGAAATTCAGTTTTGTGCATCACCCCTTTATTTATTGATGTCAATCTCGGCAGAATAGACGATATTACCAGTCATTTTTGGAAATCAGCTAATGGGGAAGGTTTACAGCAAGATTTTCCTCTTTTTTTTAAAGTTTATTTATTTTGGGGGGGCACACAAGAGTGTGAGCAGAAGAGGGCCAGAGAGAGTGGGGTGAAGAGAGGGAGAATTCCCAAGCAGGTTCTGCACTGCCAGAATGGAGCCTAATGAGGGGCTCAGATTCTTGACCTGAGCCAAAGTCAAGAGTCAGATTCTTAACCAACCTAGCTACCCATGCGCCCCATAATTTTCCTCCCCTGATGTCAGTGGGCTTTGTGATATTTCAGTTTTTGAACTTTCTGTGGTCATCCATATCAAGAATATTTCTCTGCATTCATTTCCGTTCTTTTGCTTTCCTCAAAAAATGCTGATTCTCTTTAAGTTGGTGTTTGCTTTTACTTTGAAACCGAACTCAAGCAGTTCTTACAACAAGCTCAGTAAGTCTAACATTTTCAGATCGTGCTGTTTTTATCTTGTTTCTCATTCTGTAAGAACTTACTATCGTTCAACCACTTTCTTGCAGTCGGTATTATTTATACTTTCTGAACACTTCAGAAGTAAGACAAAGATGTTTCCTCTCGGACTAAATTAGTTCATCGGACCTGGAGATTGCTTTCCCTGTCCTTATCTGTTAGTCTGTTTCCGTCCGTTATGTAGACTGAGGTATCTGCTCTTGCTGTAGACCGCCCTGGAGAGCCAGTGCCCACAGTCCACGATCAACAAAGCACAAGCCAATAATACAACTGTCTTGGCTGTGGCCGGAGCTGGACACCAGTTCTGGCAGAGGCACTTAGATACTCCTTGCAGGAATTTGAAACACGGGTCCAACATATCTAATTAGTTAGTTTGGGCTACTTGAAGTGAGAGGCCATGCAGAAATGGGACTGGGTGGGGCTATAAATACCAATGGCTAAATAGTACGTATGTCATCTGCTGAGCAGATGTTGGAGGAGCGCAAGTCAAGGGAATGGAATACAATGGAAAGGACAGGAAGGGACAGAAAAGGAGAAATTGAACGGGATTGTAGCAGTGATGGAAAATCTGGGAGCTGAAGAGTGGAATGGATAGAAAGAGCGACAAAAAGACAGAGGAAGGGAGGAAAACACACACACAAAAGGGAGATTGACAGAAAGAAGACTGTAGAAGAGATAATGGGGCAGAGAGACACAGGGGATAGAAATGATGATACAGAGAGAAGGAGATGTGCAGGAGGATGAGGACACAGAGAAATTGCTTTTACTGGGAAGAGTTGTATCCTGCCATGAGTCCTTCCAATTCTCTTCCCTGTCCCTGAATTCACTATTGGATTAGTGGTTAGATCCGCCCCCCTCATTTTTCTTCTAAGTGTTATTTATCTTTTTTCCTTCCCTCTTTCATTAGAAGTTTCATTTGGAAGTTTATTCAGAAGTTTTATTTTATTTCTTTTGATTCTTTGAAATGCCCAGCTAGCTCGGTAACTTGCTTTTTAACTGTTTTGAAAGACTTTTAGACTCACATAGTTCCAAAAACAGGACAGAGAATTCTCATTACCCCTTGCCCAACTTCCCCCAGTGATAACCTCTTAAGGGGCCATAGCACAATTGGTAAAACCAGGAGCCTGACATTGGTGTAATATTGTTAACCATAGATCTTATTTAGATCTCATGCCCTGCTTTTTTTTTTAAGTGTATAGATCAGTGGAATTTTATCACATGTATAGATTTCTATAACCACTACCAAGATCTGTGAAATCTTTTTTAAAGGTAGTACATTCATATGGCTAAAAAATCAAAATGATATTAAAAGGTATTCAATGAAACATTTAAATCCCAACTCTACTTCCCCATTCATCTTGTTTCCTGCCTTATAAATGGTCACCTTCACTAGTCTGTGTTTTCCTTCCATTCATCCTTCTTTAAAATGTAAAGCAAAACATTTATTGCAGAGAGAGCGAGAGAAAGAGAGAGTGAGCAGGGTAGAGGCAGAGAGAGAGGGAGACACAGAATCTGAAGCAGGCTCCAGGCTCTGAGCTGTCGGCACAGAGCCTGATGTGGGGTTCCAACTCATAGGCCATGAGATCATGAACTGAGCCGAAGTCGGAAGCTCCACCGACTGAGCCACCCAGGTGCCCCAATATGTATGTATTTTAATGTATATCCTCTTTATATAAAAGGTAAATTATTTATGTAAACTATTCTGCCCCTTGCTGTGTTCACTTAATATATGTTGGAGATCAGTTCATATCCTCACACTGAGAGTTCCTTGCTTCTTTTCAAGTGCACAGTGTCCCATTGTATTAACTCTGTACCTTTAATTCACTTACACAATCTCTGAGTGGCTTTCTTTGCCAAAAAACACGCCACAATATATACCACAAAACAAGAGCCTTAGGGTAAGTTCAAGAGAAGCTTGCCAAATGTGCACAATAAACTGGGGCCGCTCTATCAAAGGCTGAGGGGCAAAGTAGCCACGTGGCTGGGAGCAGAAAAAGTAAAGAAGAATTAAAAGCAGGAGTACACCTCTGCAAGACTGAAAGGATGGATTTTTTTTTAATCAAAGAGAACACCACCTGAACTACTTGAGATAACGGGGTCATCACTGAATTAAAAACTGACATTGGAGACTCAGCAGCACTCTGCAAATTGTCAGAAGTCTGTCAGATGACGGACAGTGCTTATGTGGAAAAGCAAGAAAGAACATCACCTAACTGTCTAAACCGAGTTGAAAGAAAGATTGCTCCAGAATGATAGCATTAATTAAATGTACATATTTTAGAGATCAACTTTTCTGCTAAGCTTATTCAACTTCATATTCTTAGTTCAGTTTATTCTACTTCCTTTTGTTAACAACTTATTTGCTTTATGTTTTCTGATAATCAGAAAGGCTTCAGAGTTTGTTCTATACTTTCTTTCAAGTGTGTGTGTGTGTGTGTGTGTGTGTGTGCATAAACACAAATGTAAGTCCAGTTAAGACATATTCAATCATCACTACCAGACATCAGATGTTTTCTTTTACCATAATTGAAAAGGAGGTGTAAATATTCTGAGTTGGAGTTTGAATGACCAAGGTAATGATTATCTTAGACTTCCACTCATCAGTAAAAATACTGGAAATACTAGAAAAAAAAAATACTAGAGCACTGAGCCCAGTACTCTTTCACTGCCTTAGAGATTCCAAGAATTCCTCAGAAAAGCCATTAAATTCAGTAAAGAATTTTTTAGCGTCTTTTATGCATCAGGCATTAGACATATGTCTAAGGGAGAATTTCCTACTCAAAGAGTCCCCTGGTCTCTCATATAAAAATCTACCACGACTGGGGTGCCTGGCCAGCTCAGTCAATAGAGCGTATAACTCTTGATCTCAGGTTGTGAGTTCAAGCCCAACACTGGATGTAGAACTTAATTTAAAACGTGTGTGTGTGTGTGTGTGTGTGTGTGTACACACACACACACACACACACACACACACATGACTTCTTCTTGCAGAACATTTCCGAATAATAGCTAACTGCTTTGAAAAATGAGTGGAGTTTATGTGATGATGGGTGACAATGGCAATGAGATTTCTCGGGCACTTATATATCACAATTTCCATTTTTTTCTTAGCATTTTGAAAAATTTCTATCCTTTTATTCCTTTGTTTATGTTCATTTACACCCACACATGAAAATGAAAGTTCTAAGACCACAGAGTTCATCTGTTTTGTTCACTGTTGTATCCAAGTCAGGCACACAGGAGGGATGCTATGAACCCTTTTTGATGAATGGGACAGAGGTGACAGTCTAGCCTACAGGAAAGACCAGCTGACCAGAAATCAGGGAGATCTGAATTCCCATCCCTGCCTTGATATTTCCTAACTATATAAATCAGCAAGGGTGTTAAGCTTCAGTTTCTCCAGTTATAAAGTGAGACTCACGATTCAGTCCCCAAATTCAGATTCTAGAGTCAGAACACCTAAGTTTTAGCCCAGCTCTATGACTTACGTGCTGTGTATGACTTTGGGCAAGCTACGTAGACCTTTGAACCTCAGTTTTCTCATTTGCAAAATAGGAAAAACACAAATAATCTACTTCATCAGGTTGTTGGGAGAACTTTATTTCCGCTTCACAATATGTAGTAGGTACATAATAAATGATCAGTAAATATTAGCCACTTCTATTCCCAGTACTACTGTGGGAAACAAGTGAGACAGTGAAGGAAAGTAATTTCTCTTTATAAAAAGCTGTACAGGGGGTGCCTGGGTGGCTCAGTCAGTTAAGTGGCTGACTTTGGCCCAGGTCATGATCTCACGTTTCGTGGGTTTGAGCCCCGCCTCGGGCTCGGTGCTGACAGCTCAGAGCCTGGAGCCCGTTTCTGATTCTGTGTCTTCCTCTCTCTCTGGATTAACACGTGCTGTCCCTCTCTCTCTCTCTCTCTCTCTCTCTATCTCTCAAAAATATATAAACATTAAAAAAAAAAGAAAAAAGGCTATACAGGTATAGACTTCCAGATTGCCAAGTTACCTGCTTCAGAGACATGCATTTGTGTTCCAGCAGGAAGCTCAGTGCTTTTAACCAAATTTATGGACAAAATGGAAATCCTTCCAAATGCTGGCATACTGACAGATGAGATTTTTGAGAAAAGGAGCTTTTGATTGACCTGAACTGAATGCTGAAAAGTTTGCCATTACTCTGTCTAAAGAGGGGACAAGAAAAATGCCTTTTGGTCCAATTCTTCTCGTTATGGGAATTCTGTAGAAGAATTAAAAATACGTCACAAACAGGCAAAATTCTTAAAGGAAGCTACAGGGTTGCTGACATAAATTTGAAAAGCAGCTGAAAAAAAAAACAATCCTTCCCCTTACTGAAATTTTTTTTTAAAAAAGCAAAACTAAAACATTTTATTGCCCTGTGTTTCCCTGGATGTATACTCACTAGAATTTCAAATATTAGGTCTGCACCTGTAATACGGTACTTTCTTAAGAAAGGTAGACATAATATTAGTGGAAAATTAAAGTGTACAGTTTTATCCACAAAAAATAAGGCAGAGCCACTTTGAAATGATAGAAATCAGAAATTGGATACTCAAATATGGCAAAATGAAGGTTTGTAAAAGCATTCTAACCATGTTTTCATCCTATCGCATATTGAAGTAGAAGATATTCGGGGATCCTGGGTGGCCTCAGTCGGTTAAGAGTCAGACTTCGGCTCAGGTCATGATCTTGCGGTTCATGGGTTCGAACCCTACATCAGGCTCTGTGCTGACAGCTCAGAGCCTGGAGCCTGCTTCGGATTCTTTGTCTCCCTCTCTGCCCTTTCCCTGCTCATGCTCTGTCTGTCTCTCTCAAAAAATAAATAAACATTAAAAAAATTTTAAGGACGCCAAAGTATGGAAGGAGCCCAAATGTCCATCGAGGGATGAATGGGTAAAGAAAATGTGGTATATATATATATATATATATATATATATATATATATATATATACATACATACAATGGAGTATTACTCAGCAGTCAAAAAGAATGAAATCTTGTCATTTGCAACTACGTGGATAGAACTGGAGGGTATTATGCTAAGTGAAATTGGTCAGTCAGAGAAAGACAAAAATCACATGACTTTACTCATATGAGGACTTTAAGAGACAAAACAGATGAACATAAGGGAAGGGAAACAAAAAAATAAAAACAGGGAGGGGGACAAAACAGAAGAGACTCATGAATATGGAGAACAAGCAGAGGGTTACTGGAGGGGTTGTGGGAAGGGGGTGGGGTAAATGGGGAAGGGGCATTAAGGAATCTATGCCTGAAATCATTGTTTCACTATATGCTAACCTATTTGGATGTGAATTTTAAAAAATAAAAAATAAAATTAAAAAAAAATGTTAGTAGAAGATATTCAATAGCTGTGTGATTTAAGTGATAGATACCTGATATGAGTGTACATAAAGGAGAGGTTTGCCTTTAGAATAAACTCTGCAGGGGCGCCTGGGTGGCTCAGTCGGTTAAGCGTCCGACTTGGGCTCAGGTCATGATCTCACGGTCCGTGGGTTCGAGCCCTGCGTCTGGCTCTGTGCTGACGGCTTGGAGCCTGCTTCGGAGCCTGCTTCGGAGGCTGTGTCTCCCTCTCTCTCTCTCTCTGCCCTCCCCTGCTTGTGCTTAGTCTCTTTCTCAAAAATAAATGAACACTAAAAAAAAAAAATTAAAAAAAAAAGAGTAAACTGCAAAATTCAAATACAGCCAAGTTTTACTTGTAAAATCCCAAGTCAATATAAGCGAATACCTAACCATAGAGAAGAAATCTTTTGAAGTTTTCTTTATATGTGGACCGAGGTAAAAGGTCTTCCCGTTAATCGTTTTATCTTTCTGTTACAGCTAATTTTTTCCATATGTAACTCTTTCCTAAATGGTATGAATGAGGGGTGGGATTCAGATCTGCAACATTTCCTATGCCCCCTCCAGATACTGGGATGTGCATGTAGGCTGAGGATAATGCCTTGTTCCCAGGATTTGTACTAATAAAGGAGTGACAACCATTACTGTGGTACTCAGGAAGGAAGATAAAGCTTGTAAAGCCCTGTTCCACTTTATTCTTTTCAAACAGCCACTGAAATGTAATAGATACTTTATTACGTACAGAGGTCGAAGAGAACCTTGGCAAGCCCACAGTGTTAAAATAGAGAACCAAGAAGGTACATTTCCTTTTGATGCTAATGAGTTATTTGGTTAGTCCTTAAGAGGAAGTAAAAGTGAAGTTATTGTGGGAAAAGTTTGCTAAGGAAGGTTTATTTGGTTGCTTGGTTGGGTAGTTTCATTTGTTTTGTGTGTTTGGCAGGCCAGGCAAAGAGTCATTGGAGTAGATCACATAACTACATAGTTGCTAATCCCTTTGAGGATGTGTCCATTTTGCCCCGCCCGGTAGAACACAAAGGAATAAAACTAGAATTCAAAAGACTCCATCAGTTCCCTAGGACTGCCAAAACAAAGTATCATAAACTAGGTGGTTTAGCACAACAGAGATTCATTCTCCTAACTTTCTGAAGGCCAGAAATGTCAGCAGAGCCACGCTCCCTCTGAGACTCTGGGTAGCATTTTTTTCTTGTCTCTGACTTTCAGCTGTAGCCATCAATTGGTGACATTGCTTGGCATAGAGTAGCGTGAGTCCATTCTCTGTCTCTGTCATCACATGGTGGTTTTCCTGTGTGTCTGTTTCTTCTGGCACTTGTCTTTTTTAACGTTTATTTATTTATTCTGAGAGAGAGAACGTGCGTGTGCATACAGGGGTGTGGGGCAGAAAGAGTGGGAGAGAGAGAATCCCAAACAGGGTCTACACTGTCAGCACAGAGCTCCCTGCAGGGCTTGATCCCATGAACTGTGAGATCATGACTTGAGCCGAAACCAAGAGTCGTATGCTTAACCAACTGAGCTGCCCAGGTGCCCTTGACTTTCCTCTTTTTATAAGGACACCAGTCATATTGGATTAGAGCCTACTCCAGTGGCCTCATCTTTACTTGATTATATCTGCCAAGATGCTATTCCTAAGTAAAGTCACATTCACAAACTCACCACCTGCCAAGAGTTAGGACCTCAGCATATTTTGGGGAGGGGGAGGGGGAGGTAGCATCCAACCCCTAACAAAGACTTAGGGAAAAGGGAAGTCCCTTGAAAGCATAATTTTCGAAAAGAAAAATAGTAGGCACTTTAGATCCCTGGGAAATATAGAAATAACTAATAAATCCTCTAGCTAGAGCACATAATTACAAGTATTCTTGAGAGGGAGTGTGGTGAGGGAGTAGAAGAAGGTGCCTTATGCTTCTGAAGGGTTTACAAGTATCACCAGCAAAAGAACAGAGGTAAAATTATGAAAATTGACAGGTGTGAGTCGAGTGATTAAGAACGCAAGTAAAGAGCCAGAAAGGCCGATTCACGTGTTGCACCACCACTTACTACCCGTTGGAACTGGAACATGTTAGATAATGTCTCCATGCCTCAGTTTCCTCATATAAATGGAGATAATAATAGCACAAGACAGTTGTGAGTATTGAATTGTAAAGAGAACACCTAGAATAACGTCTTGTGTGAGGCATGGTTTTAATCCACTTGGAAACCGTGAGTTAGGGTAAGCTACTAATTAAAACCCTTTGATTATTGAGTAAGGGAGGTGAGAAAAGAGGGAGCAGTGTGTGACGGGGCACCTGGGTGGCACAGATGGTTAAGCTTCTAACTTTCGCTTAGGTCAGGATCTCACAGCTTGTAGGTTCAAGCCCCGGGTCGGGCTCTGTGCTGATAACTCAGAGCCTGGAGCCTGCTTCAGATTCTGTGTCTCTGCCTATCTCTGCGACTTCCTCCCTCCTTTCTCTCTCTCTCTCTCTCTCTCTCTCTCTCTCAAAGATAAATAAAAATTAAAAAAAAAAAGAGGGAACAGTGTGATTTCATATAGGGACTAGATGCCTGAAGTTGTTCTGGCAGAGAAAATACAAACCGGTGATCTTTAGATTCTAATAAAAAAATCCAACCTTTGGATCATGACTTATACTTAGTGGTTGCCTTTCTTTGAAGTTGTATTACATTGTACCTCATTTTTACTGGGTGTTTTTTCTTCCCAGTGGATTCAGTGCTTGGAAATCACAAGAAACTATTTGGGTTTGACTTTGCCAAAAATGTAATTAAATAACAACAATTATCAGATTGCTATTACCTTTGAAACATGCAAGAATTACATGAGTTTAGTTTGCCTGAGTTTAGTTTTCCTGAGTTTAGTTTTTGAACTTGTAGAAACACTCTTTAACTCAAACATCCAGTGTGTGTGTGTGTGTGTGTGTGTGTGTGTGTGTGTTCAAACATGTATGCTGTCAAAAACATGTTTTGATGGAACAGTTTAAATTTGGTCTCATACAAATTAACAAAATTTCCCCACTGGACAGACCCTGATCTCAGAGGAGCTACAGCTGGTCTCTGGAACCATACTCTGTGAAATCCTGTCCCCCCATCAGTTACCTGTCTGAAATGTCTGAAGGGCTAGCAGGTGCTTCTGGACCTGGCTGCCCAAGAGGAAGGCCATACCACCTAGGTGGCTGTCATTCGTGCTGAACCTTCAGGGTGTAAGAGATGGGATCTTCCTCTAGAGTATCCACATTCCAGCACCGGCCTCACCCCCATGCTTCCCCAAGAGACCAATTATGGCTTAATTTGCATGTGCTCAGCCAGTTTCTGCCAAATATTTGCATGCCTTTTTCTGTAAATGTTTGGTGACATTTCAAAGCAGCATTATGTAATGGTTAAGAACTCCATCTTCAGAGCCAGCAATGACTGGTCAAATGCCAGTTCCACCATATGACTTTGGAAAGCCATTTCACTGTTGTGAGGCTTCTGTTTCTTCATTTGTAAAATGCTAATAATAATGGTGTGATTGGGGTACTGTGTGTTACATGTTTAACACGCTCCGCAGCACATAGCTGTGTGCCTAATCAACCTTCCCAACTTTAGCTATCATTTTTCATCCCACATTTTCCAAGGCCAAAGTCCATCTTATAATAATGAAAGAAAGTTATTTAAAATATTTATTTATACCTACCTTTATTCAAAAGTTGGGAATTATCTTGGTTAGCTTGATTTAGAACTATTTGTCTAAGCTTGGAATTCAAGATGAGAAAGAAGTTGGACACTTTGAATAATTTTTCTAGTGCTCCATTGCCAGTCTAGAGTGGTCTAGTAGGAAAGATAATTGCCAGGTATGTAAATACACAATGGCCACAAATTCTGCAGTTCCAGAAATATATTTAGAACAGTAACATCTATTATATTCAGCAGTAATATTCAACTACCTGTATAAATAATATGACTTTCTAATTTACTCAGATATAATGGATGTATGACTTTGTCCTGTGCTCCTTTGTGGCTTTTGTTGGGAATGCGCCTCCACTTTTCCTTAAAACAATTTTCATAGTTTACCCTTATTATTTGATGGTTACTTTGTTTCACTGAACAGGGCAAAACATTTGAAAGGATTGGAGATTGGAAGCGTATCCTAGACTCCTTCCTTGTTTTGGCATTTTCATTTCATCTGGGGATTGAGGGATTCATGAGACAGTGGCTTCCCCAGGACTGGAAAGACATAGTGAGGGTGAACTCCATGTGAGAAGGTGAGCGTGAGGTCAAGGTTAGAAATTTGTAAAGATGCATAAGAAATGGATGATCATTGCACCAGAGACTCATAATTGCCCTTGTCACTTCCTTGGTTTCTAATATGACTATGTTAGCCTTCTTAACTGTTCCAAAATAATTACCTCCCTTAAAGGGAAAGTGCTTGTTTTTAATACTGCCCTCTGTTGAAATTACTTGACCAAGTAGCAAGTATAGTAAGAAGTTAGGTGATCTGAATGGAAATTTCACTTCCTAAATTGAAAATAAGCCCCAAAATGTTGGAGCATTCACCCACCGAAAACCTAGGTTTTACACACCAATCCTAGTGTGTAAATTCAGATGCTCTGGCAAGGCTTCCTACCTTAGGTCATTCTACCACATACACTACTTAATATCCAAAATTGCCCCTACTTTATTACTGTCTTCATGAAAATGCTGCCGCCCCGTACATGGTCATACTCTAAAGTTACTGGTCATTTTTGTTTGTTGGTTGTTTTTTTTTTTTAATTTTTTAAAATTTTTGTTAATGTATGTTTATTTTTGAGAGAGAGACAGAGACAGAGTGTGAGCGGGGGAGGGGCAGAGAGAGAGGGAGACACAGAATCTGAAGCAGGCTCCAGGCTCTGAGCCATCAGCACAGAGCCCGATGCAGGGCTCAAACTCACAAACTGCGAGATCATGACCCCGGCCAAAGTCGGACACTCAACTGACTGAGCCACCCAGGTGCCCCTGTTGGTTTGTTTTTTAAAGAGATACTTGTATTCATTTAATAATAAAAATACTTGTTTACTTTAATTTTTTTCTTTATTCTCCCTCCTGCATTTCCCAGTGAATTTGCTGTTTCCTGCACAGACCACATGAAATGGATAGTATAATAAGTAGAGGCCATCATAACAACGCAGAAAAGTTTCTCCTTGGCCAGTTTGTTTATAAAACCTCATCAGCCCCCTAAAATTTAAAAATGGTGGGGTTGTTTCCATCATTGTCCACCGTGGCCTGGGAAACAAGTGATTCCATCAAGAGGATGATGGTCATTTATTTTGAGCATATGCTCATCAATGACACACACATATATATAAGAAGTGCTGTTAGAGGGGCGCCTGGGTGGCTCAGTCAGTTGAGCGTCTGACTTCAGCTCAGGTCGTGATCTCGCGGTCCGTGAGTTCGAGCCCCGGGTCAGGCTCTGGCCTGATGGCTCAGAGCCTGGAGCCTGTTTCAGATTCTGTGTCTCCCTCTCTCTCTGCCCCTCCCCCGTTCATGCTCTGTCTCTCTCTGTCTCAAAAATAAATAAAGGTTAAAAAAAATTTAAAAAACAAAACAAAACAAAAAGAAGTGCTGTTAGAAAGTAGTAAGTAGCCTGAATCATCTCTGTCTCTCTCTCTCTCTCTCTCTCTCTCTCTCTCTCTCTCTCTCTCTCACACACACACACACACACACACACACCTGGAAGTAGCAGGTAGTTCAAAAGCACTGGTTGTACTAAAATCAAATAGAAATTAGTACAAATACTCTAGCCTTCATGGCTCTAATGATCTACTTCCTGCCGACAACTCTAATTTTTATCACCTTGCTTCTTCAGTATGTTAAGTGCCATACCAGTTTTTTCCTATCCCTGGAATGTGCCCCCTGCTCTAGAGCCTTTGTCTTTGACCTAGAATTACCTTGTCATGAATCTTCACATGGCCAATTCTTCCTCATCAGTTAGACCTAAGCTCACGTCTTAACCAGTTGAAGGTACCCCTTACTCCAGACTTTTAACATGCCACAATTTTATTGTATTGTCTTCTTAGGGCTTATCACGCCTAACAGCTTGGTTTGTTACTCATTTTTTTCCACACTACCATAAGCTCTGTGAAAGTGAAAAACATACCATGTCTATGATATCCTCAGTCCCCCACATACCAGGAATATATAGGTGGTGCTCAAAAAATTATTTGTCAAATATAATCACGTAGACTTCAGTAGTAAAATAAATAATCATAGTGTGTACAAAGATACCTAGTATCTCGAAGAGGAAAGGAGGAAAGGCTATCTATCATTTACTGAGCACCTACTAAAACTAAGGTATTACAACCCCTATTATAAGCACTAAGGTGCTTAAATTGTCTTACTTAATTCTCATATCGTGAGAATTCACAGCATCCCTAAATAACCAAGATGGATTTGAACCCATGTCTATCCTATAACAAAGCATTGTCATTTACCATTAGGCACAAATGTGGAAAGAAACCCAGAATATGTACAACGAAGGGCCCAGAGACCTATTTACCTACCTAACACTTCTCCCTCTGGCCATCAGAAGGGATTACTTGTAAATGCACACTCCGTGAGACTTATATCATTTAGATTTTTTTTGTTGTTAGCAGTGGTAGAAATCTCCACTTAAATCTGCTTGAGTGAAAATATAAAATAAGATAAATAAATGTCTCAGTGCACAAAATTGAGCAGGTTGGAGGGATATCTTTAAAGGAGGCTTGACCTAGTGCTCGTATTATGACAGTAGGAGCCAATTTTTTTTCTTCCCAGTTTCCATACTCTCCTTCCTTGGTGTGCACATGGCAGGTGGGTAGTTCTAGCAGCTACAGACATCATGTATTCTCTTTCATGTCAGTGGGAACAAGGAGGTTTGTTTCCCCAGTAGTCAAAGCGCTGCCAGCCCATATGGTATGTTTGTAAAAATTAGAAAAAGGTACCCCTATCTTGAGGAAATTTCCAAACGTGGTGTATGACTCTATCAGTAATTACGGAAACATAGATGATGCACTCTTAAAAACAATGGTAATCATACTACTGAAAATAATAGAATAGGTACATTTTAAATCACAAAAATTAAGAATCCAAAGGCATTTCCATGTATTAATTGGCAGAAAACAATTACATGGCGTCCTTTTAGAAAAACAAAATGAAATATTTTCAAAGCCTACCTGCACCAAGAGTGAAACTATAGGTTTCACCGTCTTTGTAGTGAAGGTGGAGGCCGCAAGTAGTTTTCCTTTTAATTTTGAAAAGCCACATTCTTGACTGATGACCAGTACTGCCTAAGTTGAATGGATCTTAAATGTTCTAAAATGAAACCACGTGGAAATTCTCCTGGGGAATGAATATTTCATTGCTGCAACAAGAGTTGCATTGTAATATTTGTAATTTTGTATTAAAATTCATTATAAATGTAATTTTGTATTATAAATGTTAGAAAACCTATAGCAAGTTTACATCATCATCTCCTGATGTCCCCTCAGTATCCCATTCCTTACTTTGTTCCTCAATTTCAAGTTTATATTTTACACTATTGGAGTAGCTCTTGTTCATTATAATTTTTCAAATTACATCTCAACTAACAGTCTCATAAACTATTATAAACTTGTATTTGAAAGGTGAATTGGTTAATGTAAAATACAGTGTAGGAAGAAATGTATTCTAAAATATAGTTCTGGGCCATAGAAAGTGAATAATAATGGTATTCATATTTGAAATGAGTCTCATATTTTCTGTGCTGGAGAACTCAATATTAATGCTAAAATATGTTACATTTATGGACCTTAAATTATATGTATTTTTAAAACATCATTTCATTTTTCTTCAAAGAATTCATTGTTTCTTTTAGTGCTTTCAAATGCTTTATGCTGAAATTTGGTTGCTCATTGTGTTGTTGATAACATTAATTTTGTTTACAACTTCATGCCAAATTAACACTAATCAAATACATTTGAAAGCAAATAGTTTGGGGATTATAGTATTGTTTTGCATCCCAGAATCTGTCTACTCTGTAAGCTCCTTGCTTAGAATCAGAAATTATTTTTAATGCTGCTGCATTGGCAGAGTGTCTGAATTCTCCAGCTTGCTTATCTTTCATCAGTCAAAGCATAATGATCTATGTATACCCTGTCAGAGCAACAGTCTTTACTTTGGTTTGCTGGAAAATTGTCCTAATCGGCTGATTTTCTTAGAACAAGACATCTTAGTACCATCTGCCCCCCAAATTGTTAAAATAAATATGTAAATCATCTGTGCTGAAGCTAACAAAGTTATAAGAAACAAAATGTCATGATAAAGAAGATATATCAATATGAATGGTAGCCCCTCAGATCTAATGTCTTTCTTCAGTGTACAACCCGGACAACTGTATACAACTGCCTGGGAAAGAGTGGGAAACAATAACAAAAACGTAATATATCCTATTTGACCCTAATAGCCAGCCTTGGGTTATTTGTCTAAGTCAATCACTCCATGCATGTGTGTGGTGCATGGACTATTCTCACGTGCCTTCCTTTTACTCTTAGGGACAAAGTTTAAAGTCATTCTTAGTAGAAGCCCAAAGGCTAGGAATGGAGGGATGGTTTCGTTTTAAGAAACGGTGTGAATATCAGCCTGCAGAAATAACAAATGTGCTTGGCGTGTTTGATTACAAAGATAAGTAGAAATGTGGAAAGGAATCCGTTTTTTTCCAACATGAAGCAACGCTACAATTTCCACCGCATTATAACGGAGTGTCCCTGCATGGGATTAAAATGACTCCAGTCTTTGTTGTTTATTTGCCTAGGCTTTAGGGTCTTGTTCAGTTTGGCGTTGGATTGTTGGTTTTCTTATGACAGCCCATGAACTATCTTTTGGGAAGACACTACCCTGTGTATTGAACACCTGGTCCAATTAGATAGTGATGGTTGACATGTGGGCGAGTAGGCAGCTCTACACTTCTTTGTAAAATTCAAATAGGAACACCTGTTCCTGCTCAGAGAGGAGCTGATCGTATGTTGAGAGCTGAGCTTTATGTGGATACTTACCCATAAAGGAAATTAATATCTGCCTTTTGCAGCAGACTTACAGCAAAGTCACACTGTTGACACATGATTATTCCTGCCACTTCTTCGGTCCCCTACACTCCGATTCTCCGGCTCTTAGTGGTCCACAAATTGGTGTCTACAAATAATTCTTCCTCCATTAAAACCACATATCACTGGACAAAATAAAAACGATTGGCAAATTCTTCTCTTGATGGGATTGATTTTTGAGGGAGAAAGCATTGCCCTCCGGTCCACGTGAGTGCGGGCCTGTGCACGCGCGTGCACACGGTCCCTGTAATGGCCACTGAACGCACTTCCTCACGGATACTGGTAGTGCATTTGTAAATGCATTTAGCAAGTGCTTTTATATCCAAAATCTTAAAAGTTCTTTTTAAAGACATGACCTATAGTGAGAGAAGTTCAGCCTGACCCCTTCAGCGTCATGAAACAGGGGAAGCTCTGGCACAGAAGCGATCACAATAATATGGGAAAGAATATTCGGGTCCAAAATTTGGAAGAGTTGGCTAAAGGGTGACTTCCTCTGGTTAATTTTCATTCTCAGGATAGCTCTTGGCATGCACAATGATGGTAATAGTGATGTACATTGCATATATCACTACACATACATCAGTGTTGGATAAAAGAATAAAATATATGAAGAAGGTCATCAGACATGGAAAAAAGCAGCTTTCTTCATTATAAGAAAGGACTGCAGTAAGTAAGACATCATGGACTATTCTTCTCTGGAAATCATGAAAGCCAGACTTTGCAGCCGTTTTTCTAAAGCCAGTTAGTTCTGCTCTTCCTGGGGGAGGAAATGCCAACCCACATGTCCTTTCTCTGTTCCACTGAGCAGTAAGATTTTATGATTTCTGATTGGAAAGTGATGGAATAGGAGAGCCACAGGATTACAGAATTAAGCCAATTCCACACAAAACTGTCAGAAACAAGCTTAAATGCTTCCCAGGCTGGTGAACCCATGCTTAATTCTGTCATGTTCCGCTGTTGTTATGGAAGACGATCGAGTCCTCTCCCATGGAGGTGAGAAAGGTATTCCTTATTTCATAAGAAATAAGAAGGGTGAGCCTTCCTCCTCCACTGAGCCGTGTGCGGAAAGTACATGAGCTTTGCTGGGACAGGCAAGTTGGTTTTCCCTGAAGCCCTTTGGAATTGAGTTAATGATGAATTCTTATGCCTTAAAACCCTGGTGATTTCTCTCTGAAGATAGAGGACTCCATTCACTTTACTCTTCTTATGCCATATGTGCACAGCTCTAAAAATCAAAAATTTCCCAAAACTTCCTTAAATCGTTTTACATGCAAACTTTCAGCTATCCTAGAATCTGACAAATCAAATCATTTTAATGAACCACAGCAAACAGCTCATGTCGGAACAGCTGTAAGCACAATATGCAAATCGTGTTTACTGGTAGCTTATGCTCCAGAGAAATAATCTTTATATGACTGCTTTATTATTTACAGTAGTTTCGAAATTTAATTTTTGTCAACATTGACAGATGCCATCCATGTTAATACTTGGACGGCTATATATGGAAAAGGCTAAACATATGCAGAGATCTCGTGTTTGTGAGCTGATAATGTGGTTGACAAATGGGTTTAACAATATCCAGTCATTTCTGAGCGGGCCACGGAAATCACCTGAGGTCTGTGGTAACAGTGAGGAGGAAGGTCAGAGGAATATGAATGAAGAAGGAAGAATGCAGTGACTCTGGAGAGCGGTGCATATAATGAAAGCATGACAGAGGATGATTAATTATATTTCAGAGCCAGATAATTCCCAGAGAATATGTGTGTACGATAAAAAGTTTCTAACCTTTGCAGTTGTAATTAAATGAGGGATTCACTCCTCTAAGCGGAGTAAAGACTATTTTGTTCCATTGCCATGCTAATGTACCTATTGAAATGGTTATTTTAAATAGGCGTTTTACTGCCTGCTTGTAAAGTTGACAAAGCCGAACAATACCTGGGAGGTGAGGAAGAGGTTCACCTTGCTAAATGGTTAAATAAATCACAGTGGCTTAGAAAATTCGCCTGCCCTGCCCTACCTCAGAATTTACCCTCGTGTGAAAAGGAAACAAAACTAATTATTTACCAGTACTGTTTCGTGTTGCTTTAGATTTAAACCTTTGGCTGATTAATGTGTGTGCAATGTTTGGATTTTTCAGAATGCTCTCCTTTTAGGTGCCTTACTTGCAGTGGCCCGGGGCTTTCTCTCTCTCTCTCTCTCTCTCTCTCTCTCTCTCTCTCTCTCTCTCTTTCTCTCTCTCTCTCTTTCTCTCTCTCTCGACTTTTTCTCGGCATTTCCTTGCAGACCGGGAAAGTAAGGGGTCTCGAAAACATTGGAGACCCTACCGTTTTGTGAGGTGGATAGAGAATTTAATTCATCACGTTTAATGGGGTTAAATTCATTTAATTCACATTTTTCAAAAAATATTTACGGACCGCTATAGGCGCCTGATGCTACCCTAGGCACTGGGAGGAGTCAATGCCTACAAGTGCCTGGCACATAGTAGGACCTCAGTAGACATGTGTGGGATGAATCCATGAAGTAGAACTACATGCTAGTATCTGAATCCGCTGACTTTAGTCAATTCTTGGCCTGCTTTTCTAAGATAAGGAGAGAAAGTAGCGAGAATATAGCTAATGAATGAATGTTTCTCAACTGTTGTGGTAAATGGAAAAATAGTCTTATATGTCCATTATTTCTTTGTACATATTTTCTATTGCATTGTGATAGTAGCATGTGAGGTCCTTGAAAGAGCTGGTGATAGAGCAAAAACTTAAGCTCCATACATAATAACTGCAGAGTCAATAAATTGCTGATGAGTTGTAGAAGGGGATAGCTGAAATTTTGCTAGATAAGGAGTTGATTAATAGGAAAAAGGATTCCAACACTCTGTTGAAAAACTGTTCTTTTCTGGATAGAGAGAGAGAGAGATGTCAGAGGTGTAATCACTCATGCGAAATCTCTGGGGAGTTTATAGCTCTTCTCAAGCGAAATGGAATAAATTGGTGGAATTGTGAGACCAGCTTAGATGATGGTACGTTAACAAAGGACTCCCCTGTTACCTGCCACAACCAAAGTTTCTTTCTTAATTAGCTTGCATGCCAGCTGCAGCTTTATTCTATGTTGCTTCCCTCCCAGGACCCAGGGTAAAGAACCAATATCTTTTAAGATTATTTCCAGTCACTGCCCCGGAAGGAAAAGAGACCCGGTGAACTGTGTACCAGTTCTTGAAGTTGCTGTCCACGAGCGACAGAACACTTGGGTCCACTGTTCATTGATGGATGCAAGTTGTATGGCCACTCCTGAGCTCACCAGGGAGAGGAGGTATATTCCTGACCCTGAGATTCCTAGGAATGGAAATTGGAACACCTGATAAGCTAGTAATCCAATCTATCATAGGTGATTTTGCCAATTTCTCACCAGCATATAGAGAATGTCTTCATAAGGAGTCTTTACAAGGAATGTCAGGGGTGGAAAGGGAGTGTAATAATGATGAAGTCGTTGAAAACTCCCCGTGGGCTAGAATGCGACTTGTTTTTTCTCCTCTGGTCCCTTGTACCTAACATGGTACCTGGAACATGCCAGATGCTCAGTGAGTGTTGGCTGATTACCAGGGCAACTACATTATTTGTGTGACCCTGTGCAAAGTGAAAAGCGAGGCCATTTATTTGAAAAATACGGGGGCGCATACCCTTTAGACTTGTGAAAGTATATTTTCTATTTTTCCTCTCTCTCTCCCTTTCTCTCTCTTTATTTGGTATCTAATTTCAAGCTTGCTCAGGCACATGGACTTGCTGGTGAGCCCTACCTACCCCACGAGGGGCACCAGCTGCCTGCTTCCCCTCCCTGCATTGTGTTAATCTGACTCTCTTACCTTCCTGCTGAGGAGCCGAAACCCACAGAAATAGAGTGTCATATCTGTGGTCATCTATAGTGTGTTGGTACAAACTTGACAAGAAATCAGCCGTCAAAGCCATCTATCTAATGTTACATTGTCTTGAATTCTAGAGTTATATTTTTCTTCCTCCTTGAGTATTTCAATCGCTTTTTGTTTCGTTTCCATTTGAAGCGATAGGACAGGTTGAATATTGTTCTTAAACCGTTTGATACATTTTTTTTCACATGAAACCTAGTTCTTTTTGCATCTAAAGAATGTATTTTATGATTGCTGAAAAGATTCTAAGGGCGTATGGTCCAGATAGGTCTAGATAGAGAATTAGTTGAATTTAAGCCCTCTTCCCTAAGGATACACCATGTGATATATCTACTAACTCAAGGAATGGATCCCAATATTTAAATTCATAGCTAGAAGAAAGAATTCATGACATGAATAAATACCCACTTTTTTAAGGAATTCCTCTAATGCAGATATCTCAGAAGACAGCATTTTATTTGAAGATCACTCTCCTCCCCCTCTTTCCTTCCTACCCACGCATCTTCAACAAACACATCCTTTTCGCTTGAGGTGTCTTGGGTCCCATTAGGCATACTGAAACTGAAATCTGGGTTCACTTTAAGGACATGTAGGAGATAGGTGATAAAAAGACTTAATCCCACAAAGAGATTTGATCCCTGGGTATTACTTCTTCACCAGTAGAATCCATTTCAACGTGCATGGTTTTCAAAGCTGAAAGTTGAGCTAATTCAACACAAGTGGCAGACAGAGCCAGCAGTAGCATAAGTGAGATAACTGTAAATGTCGAGAGCAGAAATTCTCTCCCAGTGGTTAGTTTGCCCCACTCCCCCGGGGACATTTGGAAATGTCTGGAGATGTAATAGTCATGACTGAGTGGAGAGGCCACTGCATCTAATGGGTAGAGGCCAGGACACTGTGAAACATCCTATGTTACAAAAGACAGCCGTCCCTTCAACAAATAATTACCTGGCCTCAAATGTGGACTCTCTGAGGTTGGGCAGCCCTGACCTAGCTGCTCCATCCAAGGTATCCAGGAGGGTAGGTGGCTTATAAAAATGTGGTCATTCTGTCCATTGTCATCACATGGATGGATGCGTACTGGTGATGTCTGTCATTGTTACCAGTAAGGATTTTGACACAGTTAAACTCATTCTGGGCTTTGTCCCTCAGGTAATAATCTTTTTTTTTTTCACTTTCCCATCTCAAAATTAATGCATCATCCTTGAAATAGAGTGAGAAGGATCTTTTTTTTCTTTATAGTTCAGAAGAGACGTTTCCATATGAGAAGGATTAAATCCTTCATTCTAGTTTAGTATTCCTAAGATGGAAGGAACTAGCTAAGCCATGGTTTGGATCTAATTTATCCTACTGAGCTATTTAAAGTCTTCATTATCATAAAAATAATTGGTATTTTCATAGTAACATTAGAATGGTTGTTAGCTTTGATAAAGCAAGTAATGAGATACTACTAGAGCAGAGTTGTTTCTAAAATAATGATTTCACCTGAATTTCACCTGAATACTTCATGTCTAATTTGAGGAAATATGTATACTTTATATACATTATAAATAGAAAATATATATTTTACGTATACACATATGTAAAAAACAAACAATAAAGGCTTCATTGTTTGCAATTTTTTTTTAAATTTTTTTAACATTTATTTATTTTTGAGACAGAGAGAGAGAGAGCATGAACAGGGGAGGGTCAGAGGAAGAGGGAGACATAGAATCTGAAACAGGCTCCAGGCTCTGAGCTGTCAGCACAGAGCCTGACGTGGGGCTCGAACCCACAGATCGCGAGATCATGACCTGAGCCGAAGTCAGACGCTTAACCGACTGAGCCACCCAGGCGCCCCCATTGTTTGCAATTTAACCATCAGTTTTGCAGTTTGGGCTGGGGGACTGGGGGAAATAATTCACCAAGCCCTTCCTCTTCCTCCCCAAAGTCCCTGTCACTTGAAAGATAATAGGGGTCCTATAAATGAGGAATATAATAATATTTTAGCTTTATTCATGGTAAAGCCAGGTTGGGAACAAGGCTTAGGTAAGTGGCCACAGTATGGCTTTTTTGTGTTTTTCCCTCCCCGTTGGACTCGCCCACTGTGTAGGCCTGGCTTTCTGCCCTCAGACCCACACTTCATCCTTCTCTTGCTCTGCCGCTTGCAGTGTGGCTGGCTGCTGCAGGCTGCGTTTCCTTGGTTCCTTTGGCAGCTGGGTTCAGACCATAGTGGGTGCTGATGGGAGGTTGGAAGGTATTAGGAAAGGACAAACGAGTATTCCTCCTTCCTTGCCTCTGCGACGTCCCCAACAGCTCTGTCCCAAAGACACCCTGTGGTTCCACATCCTGCCAGAGAGGCCTGCCATGGTTCCACCTGTCACTGCTAGACTCTGAAAGTGAAGCCCCCAGAAAAGCACCTCCTTCTGGTCTCCTTCCGGCCCAGGACCACACTTGGTTCTCTAATACTGCCAAGCCTCATTTCCTCTTTGGCTTCACACCTTTTCCCTCAGCTCTTATAAGTAGTTTTCTGATGAAAACCATGTTCTAAAGACTCTCTCACACTTGGACTCCCCTAGAATTCCACATGTCTCTTGCACCCAGAGCTCAAGGTTCTGCCCCAACGGCAGGAACTTGAGAAGAGAAAGTTCACGCCCCGAGAGTAGATTCTTCCTTGGAGGAGCTACAAGCATTCGTGGTCGTTCCCACCCCCCCCCACCACGCCCGGCTCTTTGATCCGGTAAGAATGTCTCTTCCCACCTGGGGAGACAGTAGACGTTGGGGAGGAGCTGAAGAAAGTCCATCCCATTTAGCTCCCCCTGGAGAATGGGGTAGAAGTTTCCGTGTTTGTTCTACACCGGAGACCATACAGACCAAAGCCATAAGAATGATCTCTAAAGCTAGACCGTCTAGGTTCATACTCACCACCTGCCTCTTGCTGGCTGTTTTATACAGGGAAGCCGACTAATCTGTCTTTACTTGGTCTCAGTATAGAGGATAGGGGATAATAAGGTTACTTCATAAAAGTATCATTAGCTCTATGTTGTCTTATACAAAAAAATTATTAGAACATTGGTTGGCACATGGAAACCCTCTTATACATGGCTACTATTATTGTCCCTCTGGGTCTGCCCATAAAATGGAGGTAAAAATAGCCCCTACATCATAGATTAGTTCAAGATTGAATGGGATAATGCACATGTCTGGCACATAATGAGTGTTTAGTTACTTTACAATTATTGTCATTTCATTTGGGGGCATCTTTAACCAATATTCCCCCTAATGGTGGAGAGAGGAAAGAAAGAGGGAAATAAAAGTATATTGGTAAACAAACTGAGATTTTTATTTTTTTTTTCAACTTTTTTTTTGGGGAGGGACAGAGAGAGACAGAGCATGAACGGGGGAGGGTCAGCGAGAGGGGGAGACACAGAATCGGAAACAGGCTCCAGGCTCTGAGCCATCAGCCCAGAGCCTGACACGGGGCTCGAACCCACGGACCGCGAGATCGTGACCTGGCTGAAGTCGGATGCTTAACCGACTGCACCACCCAGGCACCCCACAAATTGAGATTTTTAAATATTTGAGAACCAAATGTTCAAGATGTTTCTTTTCACTTGTTTCGCTTAAGGGGTAAGAAGATAGCTCCGGTTTGTGTAAGAATCATTAGGTAAGGCTGGCATGTAATAATAAAGACTGAAATTTTTAACATGCTAGGGACTTTCAGGAAGCTGCATGTTGTCTGAATATTTGAATGATAGGAAGCCATCGTTCCTCTTGATGGTCTATTCTGTCCTCTCTGCCTACCAGGTCATTCCTTCCCTGACCCTCCCCTTGGCCGTCCTCTCCCCCACTATTTATCCATCTGCATTACCCCCTCCCACCTGGCCTTCTAAGATTATACATCTTTCAGCCTATCCTAGGCTCCATCTGGACTTAGAGGCCATGAAAACCGCAGGGGGACCTTGTTTACCATTTTAAAGGAAATAGCCAACTGCAACTCCAAGGTTTTCTGACAGACCCTAAATATGAATAGTCACTTTCTTCTCTCTTTGTTTAATGTCATTCATAACAGACATATTTCCATCCTAAAATAAATTCCCATGCATTTAGGCTATAGTCTTTCCCTAAAACAGAGAGATCTTTTTCCGTAGCCGTGGACACAATGGTTCTCGAACCTCACAGCATACTTTATAAATACAAAGGACAAATTATTCTTAAGGGCAGAGGAGGCTTCTTTTCTAATTTCATGGTTCTGGGGCCAATATGCCAAAAATACCTACGTAAGGGAACATTTTCTATGATCTGGTATCATAGCTAAGTTTATGGGACGCATTCACATTTTGCTTCGGACTCCATAATCATTGTAACACAAAAATACTAGTTTGACATACTTACCATTTAAATTACTTAGTCAATCTTTAAGTAAAATTAATACTTGAGTAAGATGTGCTGGGTTTATGTCCTTCCTCTTCCTCTCAGAACCATCATCTATCCTTACAATGACACACACTGTATTCGAGAAATCCAGAGAGCCATTGTTCGTTAATTTTCACAGTCCTGAGATGTCAGTGTAACTGTCTCCTGTTTATTCAGATCCACAGATTTGGAGAGGTGTTGCAGCTTGCCCCGTCAGATTCATATAGTAAGAGACAAAGTTTGGGCAAGAGCTAAATGAGTTAGGTGAAGTCTAATTTCTCCCGCTACATCGCACAGCCTCACTGCCTCTAGGAAAATCAAAGCCAGTTGGGGTTCTGGGATCATAAACATAATTCTTGCAAAGGGGTGTCATCGCTTATATTAAAAGATGTTTTGCAAAACCAATTGTACATAAAATCCTCACGTAATTTTGCCAAGCATTGGTCTCACATTAAACCCTGGCTTCAGTGTGACCAGGGCTGCATGTTCCGGATCCGGTTGAACTAACCATATACCGGGGAGGGACGCTATCTCCTCCAGATGAAGGGAATTAGGATTTATGCATCCACCTGTGTAAAGTAATGGCTGCCACCTGCAGACCTACCCAGCTGTGTAAAATTCTCTGAAGTAAATAGATGCAAGGGGCCAGAACTTGGAAACAGGCTGGAGACTCGGCAAATAGGAGCCAACACAACTGCAGAGAAAAAGCGAGGGGAGTTGGAAGCCAAACCAAACAGAATCAAATGTCGACTTCTACAAAGAGAGGAAGCAAGAGCATCCGAATTAACCACGGGTCGGTGGTTGACAATTTTCTGGCCAAACTGTATTGAATTGCCCATCTTTGTGTTTGTAACTAGATAACTTTGGCCCTCAAAATTAACATTTTTCGAGGCTGAACCGCCCATACTTATTTGAACCTGGAAGAGGGAAGAAACGCCAACCATCCAAGAATGAAGGTAAGCCTGGTGATATTAATATTTGTTTATTCCTTTAGCCTGTGAGATCAGTTGGAATTCATTTCTTGAGAAATAATTCTCAGAAGCAGGATGTTGTAGAGCATTGTTTACCAAATGCCAGCCTTTGGTGGATTTACTATGAGGCGAATGAAACTTTAGATCTGGAACCCTCCACCTTGGAGGAACCTTACTGTGTGCGCCATGGGGAGGGGAAGCCAGATTGTCATCAGGAGTAATTTCTGTTTAAGCATTTCTGATAAATTGCCTGCAGGGATATCAGAAGAAGGGCCCCTACATCTCTTAAGTCTCCAGGGAGTCTGTATTTCTTTTCTCACTCTCAGTAAACAACTTGTCTGCTTAATTCTGTATTTTTCTTAAATAGCTTGCCCTACCCCCGAACTGTATAAGCTTTAGGCTTCCTGAAACCTAGACCTCTTTCTGGTAGTGCTGGTCCATGACAAACATATCACTAGTCCAAAATGAAATGAGAAAAATGAGAATAATGTAGAGACTTTTCCATAAAGCTAAACTAATCATATTAATCCTACTTTGGTGAGATTTTTTTTTTTAATGCAGGGAGAAGGAGGAAATATTTCCTTACTGTATTTTGCTGATAAATGCCCTTTCTTTTAGGAACTTGGCCATAGAGAGTAATTTCTTAAAAATTACCTTCAGGTAATAAAAAAAAAACATATTTGGAAATTCTATGTCTATATAGCCTAAGGACATCAAAGAATATCAGAAACACAGCAAGAATACCGGGAACATCTACAAGGCCATGAAAGCAGGGCTCCTTACTGGGAACCACACATGTTGGGAAAGTGTAGGGACCTATAGCAAAACTGTGAGGCAGGGCTTGTCATGAGATGTATCTTGTTAGGTATCTGAGGGACGTTTCTGGTTTTGCTGTGGATTGTGTGCTTTCAGAAAACAGGAGCATTTCTATGACTGGGTACCATGACAAGTCTTTTAAGTAGGCAAGAAGAACAAATTAGTAAATCAGTAATTAGTAAAGAAAGAGCAGTCCCTCATATTAGGCGAAGGTTGGGGGGGGGTGGTTGGTCATTTTTTTGTGGCTTGATCATGTTCTTGTTTTTTCTGTGCTCAGATAGGATAAGAGGGTGGTCTCTCTTTCTTGGTCTTCATCAGGGCCACAGAGTAGCCTTAACTGATGTTGGTTGGTGTTTGAGAAATTCTTTGTATTTAGCAGGAAAATACCATGGTCTGTTAGAGCCAGTACTCCACACTGACAGGAGTATGCCAGTTAGGGGTGTCTGTCTGCCTCTGCCTCTCCCCCTCCTCTCTGTCTCGTTCTCAATATCACAACTATTCATGAAATCCAAGTTTGGGAGCCACTGCAATAGAGTCTTGATGAACATGGGTTTGAGTTTCCAGATGTGTGACCCTAGGAAAATAATGGTGCTGGACATCACTGTTAGGAGTTATAGAAGGAAGGGTGAGTTAAACATGCATTATTCCTTGTCAAGTTCTATGGTTAACAGTGTAGATAAAAGCCACATGAATTAGTTTGAATCTTGTCCCCTGCCTACTCTATGACCTTTTGGGCTGGTTTTTCAGCCTCTTCCTCATCTGGAAACTGATGAAGATATTAGTATGCATTTCTGAGGATTGTTCTGATAATTTAGGCAATATATGTAAAGATTTTAGAGCAGTGCCTTGCACTAAGTGCTCGGTATTTGTAGCTACTGGTATGATAGTGATGAGAAAGATCACTGTCATTATTGTGTACCTGTTATGTGCCAAATGCTGGGCTGGACATCCTAGTGAATTTCTCTCTGGGAGCTGCAATGGCAGTGAGCTTTGAGAGGAACCAGTTGAGGTTTTAAGATCTATTGTTGTATGAATAACATGTAGTATTTGACATTTATTGACTTGTCCATCACTTTTTGTGGTTCTCATAATTCTCTGAGGATCCCAAAGACTCCCCTAACCTGAATGAGGCCGCTGAGACTTGAAAGAGGTTACATAATGTATCCAATGACACATGCCTTGCTGGTGATAAAGCACACTTGAACCCACATCCCAAACTCTCAACCGCTCCTCTGGGATCACAGTGCTGTGACACGAAGGGTTCATTATGGGGCAGTAGATAGAATGATATTTTTTGGTCTTAGCTGGTGAAGGGGGTCATTTGAAATAGAGTTAGGACAAGGTAAAATGTTGAGAATCCAAGAAGATGGCTATTCCTACGAAAATAGAAGTGAAGGGCTTAGCAGAATTTACTGGACTTTGAAGTCCCAAATGCTCTTTTCCTGAAGATCCTCTTTTTTTTTTTTTTTTTTTTTTTTTAATTTTCACATGACAATAAAAGGAGTTGAAATTTTCAGGCTGATAAAGAACACTAAGTTCCCTGTTTGCTGATATTAGTATTGAGTAGAACCAACTTGTGGAGGGTCCCTTGTGTCACATGTGTGTAAAAGTATCTGCAGTTGTTTTCAGTGAGTTTTGATGGCTGCATCCTTTGGGTTGTGTCACTGACAATGACCCAGGGAAATTAAGCCTGGTAAAGGGGAGGGATACAACTGAATAGAATGAGAACCATTGGGAATTTGCTGGATTCACTAATCATACCTGTAACACGTATGTGTTTCCCCTTCAAAATATCTGTATATTCACATCAGCCTTGGTTTGATTGCCACATTATTTGCATTCACCACATCGTTTCCGCTGATCTCCATAATGCTGTGCCACCACTAGCTAACTGCCCCCTCCACATGGCCAGTGCATCATCAGAATTGGATGTTTTGTTTTTAATTTTTTAACATGTATTTATTTTTTGAGAGACAGAGCATGAGCGGGGGAGGGGCAGAGAGAGAAGGAGTCACAGAATCCGTAGCAGACTCTAGGCTCTGAGCTGTCAACACAGAGCCTGATGTGGGACTCGAACTGACAAACCTCAAGACCACGACCTGAGCAGACCGGACGTTTAACTGACTGAACCACCCAGGTGCCCCCTGAATGGGATGTTTGATTGGGCACCTGCGTGGCTCAGTCAGTTAATCATCTGACTTGATTTTGGCTCAGGTCATGATCTCATGGTTCTTGAGTTGGAGCCCATATCTGTGCTGACATTGTGGAGCCTGGTTGGGATCCTCTCTCTCTCTCTGTTTCTCTCTCTTTCTGTCTCTCTCTCTCTCTCTCTCTCTCTCTCTGCCACTCCCCCATGTATGCTCTCTCTTTCTCAAAATAAATAAAGGTAAAAAAATCTGATGTTTGAAAAGACATGTAAACTTTCACCCTGAAGTAGAAAAGAGTAATCATGGCAAAATGAAAGCAAATTAGAATGTAAACAGCTCTTATTACTAGATACACACAATGCAGAGATATTTATAAATTGTCTCATTTAATCCTCAAGCCTTTGGGAAGGAGATATTAACATCCCCTTTGAAAAGATGAAGAGATGGGACAGAGAGGTGTTATGTGATAAACCCACAACTATAAAACAGAGTTTGGACATCTTACTTCAAATATAAGGGTCCAACTTCTGGATGCTATGTTGCCTAAACTGCTACCTTTCCCAAGCGTATTTAGATATGAACAGGGAAAGTATTTTATGAATTTTAGGCCTTAAACTTAGAGCTTCAGCAAGAAATACATTTAGAAAAACTTTAAATTAAAATGGATGTACAACTGAGGAGAGGCAATATGAGGTTAAGTATTAGCTATGATATTAAACCAGCTTGGGTTCAAGTGCTGGCTTTACCACTAATTAGCTGTGTGAAACTCTGGCCAAAATATTTAACATCACTAAGCTTTAATTCTCTTTTCAGTAAAATAGAGATACCTACAGTAATTTTACAGCCTTGTTGAAAATATGAGATAGGTTAATTCATATATATCCTTGGCACAGTTCTGGGCACAAAATAAGTACTCACAGAAGGGTATGAGTTGGGGTATTCATTGCTTTGCCTAAAGTTCAGTATCATTTGTAATTAACTAAAATTCATGAAAATCTTCAGCCTCTCCTTAATGATAGGACTATTCATTGAAGAAGTGTTTTCAAATGGATATCATTTAAAGCAACATGTAGGGCTGCCTTCCTTCACCATCGAACTCCATCAGGAAGAATAAGTGGACCAGGGTAATCTAGAAACTAGACATCCTCCAAATCCTTGAGAATTATTACTACAATGTTTTGTAATATGAGTAAAGTTTTAAATGGAGGTATCTGGATATTGAAACACTGACTTGATTACAGGGTGCTACTTTGTTAATATGGTAACTTTAAGGGCATCTGAGTTACTGTACATTATTGATCTATGAATCTGTCATTACAAAAGATATTACTCTTTGCTGCTGCCTAGGATCTCATTTTCCTCATCTGGCTCAACTGGAAGGCTGTCCTCAACTTCTATATTTTCTACATGTCTAGTTTTCATGAATCAGCTTGTTGGTGATCAACTGGGATTTTGTGCTGCTCTCACAAATGCATTCCCCAGTGTCTGGCTCAGGCTGTGTGGAGTGTTGAAATTACCAATTTCATAAAATTGCTTTTGATGTTGGGTAAGATGCTATTTTTATTGAACACGGCAATTGCCGCCCCAGTTTCAGAAGGACAGTCTCTTCTTCTTGATGATCCTATTTAGTTTCAGATTTGTGTTTGGGGAAAGTAGTTATTACCCAGCTTTGAAGCCCCTTGAGCTGAAATTGCTGGGCACAGTGTCTGCTGGGCCGGGAAGCTAGTCTAAGCATTTCAGCTATTTCCTGAGAGGTATTAACAAACCCGTGTGGTTGCCCTGTGCACATTTCAAGTTCTGTGGATTATCCTAAATTGTTCAGTGCATTTTCCAGGGACTTACATAAACCAGAAGGCTAATGTGAGGCATGGATGCGTTACCCAGTTTTCATTGTGCGGTTTACTTTGGAGTTTACTCTGTCTGAACATCAGCTCACAGATAACACTTATTCCTGTACGCTCTTTATTTCTTCATTCATTTCGGAGAATAAGCTCTTTATATATAATGAATGTGTACTTAGCATTACAGCTCCAAAGAGGAGAGACAAATGAAATTGAGCTAGAAACCAGACCTTAATGGGAGGGAACAGTGGCATGGAAGCAAAGAAGAGAGAGTTGGTGGTAAGCAAAGAGAGGAGATTACATATAATGAAATAAAAACTAAGTAGGAAGGCAAATACGGAATGGCAGGTTAGTCGCAAGGTATGTGAAAAATAGGGAAAAGGATAACATAATGATGTAGCCAAGTATTCTGATGCTATCTATGCCTTTCATCGTGTCTTTCAAGCTGACTTGGAGAAATAGAACATCATCTTACCTGTGGCCAATCTTAATGACTAAACTACCGTGTTTGGTGTCTAGCTTCCAAAGTCTGTCCATCTTGGATCACCTGACATTCTCTGAAGTGATCGAGTCCTCAGATTGGCCAAGCTGGGCCCGGTGCTCATTCCTATGATTCAAGAATCATGCCAGCCTGACTAAGCTGCATAAAATGCATTACTTACTGTGTAAAGAATTTCGGTAATCATGTAAGAGGGGACTTTGGAGTGGATATATGCCAGGCTCCCTCTCTCTGTTTTCACTTTGCCTTGACTAAGCCCTATTTTGATTTCATATGCTTATAATGACCATTTATTGAGCCCTTATAGTGCTTCACATGTGTTACCACATTTAGTCTCCAGAACAATCCTATGAAGTAAGATATGTTATCATTTTCCCCATTTATAGAAGAGGAAATTAAGGCTTGGAGAAATTAAGTAAATTTTCCAGGGTCACACAACCAGCAAGTGATAGAATTGGGATTGGAATCAAGTGTAACTAACTACCGCACCTTCTAATCTTGTTTGTTTGTTCCATTTAACTTTGGAGATTTGTCACTCTGCGATATAAAATTGAAAGCCTATCTTAGTGGTCTTAGTCTAAGAGGTTCTGACATTTTCTACTTTCAGTAGTTATATGTCTTTTTCCCTTACTAGATTTAAATCTCTTGAATACAGGGAATTTCATTCATGGTTGTGTGTTTTGTTGTTGTTTTTTCCAGTTTAAGAGTGGTTCCAAAGAAAAAAAAAGTGGCTCCATATCCTAAAGAATTGAAAACAGGTATTTAAACAAAAACTTGTATAGAATGTTCATAGCACTATTCACGATAGCTAAAAGGTAGAAAGAAAAATCCAAATGCCCATCAACTGATGAGTATATAAACACAATGTGGTATATCCATTCAACGAAATATTCAACTATAGAAAGAAATGAAGCACTTTTACATGCTACAAGGGGTGCACCTTAAAAACATTATGCTAAGTGAAAGAAGCTAAACACAAAGGCCATGTAGTATATGATTACATATCTAAAAAATAACCAGAGCAGGCAATTCCTACAGACAGAACATAGCTTAGTGGTTGCCAGGGGCTACAGGGAGAGAGGAATAGAGAATGTCTGCTTGAAGGGCATGGATTTCCTTTGGGGATGATGAATATGTTCTTGAACTAGACTGTGGTGATAGATGCACAACACTGTGAATGTGCAAAATGCCACTGAAGAATTGTACACTTCAAAGTGGTTGAACTGGTGCATTTGATGCTATGTGAATTTTGCCACAAAAAATTTCCAAGCACAGAGTAGGTATTCAAAAAAATCCCTGCTGAATAAACAAATGAATGGAAACTGGTGAGATTCCAGAACTTTAAAAAAGTTTTGGAGTAACTTGGTCATGAGGACTCTACTCTACTCCGTTGCACAGAAACATGTTCTTTGTGATAAACAGAAGCCAAAGGCACCCATCTTCTAGCCTGTGATTAAGAAATGTTTGTAAGACCATTTACATGTGTTTCCCCCTCTTGATTCTTCAAGTTAGAAGGAGAGAACATTCATACTATTAAGTATAACTCGATGCAGTGTAGTCATGCTATATTTCAATTACTTCTTTGCCGTGAGATTTGTGAGACAGCTTTGGAACATACTGAAGAAGATTCTTAAGCAGAAGAAGGTCATGATTATTCGAGAATGCAAGATCTTTCAAATGTATCTACATTGGACAGAATTACTTGAGCGTCGTATAAATCAGGATAGACGCTCAGGACATGTGCATACAAATCCCCTGGTGAATTTGTAAAAACGTAGCTTCTAATTTGGGGCACCTGGATGGCTCAGTCGGTTGAGCGATCAACTCTTGATTTTGACTCCGGTCATGATCTCACAGTTGGTGAGTTCAAGCCCTAGCCGGCTCTGCACTGACAGTGCAGAGTCTGCTTGGGATTCTCTCTCTCCCTCTCTCCTTGTTCCTCGCCAGCTTGTGTGCTCTGTTGCTCTCTCTGGGGTCAGGCCTGAGAGTCTGCATTTTTAATCTCCCAGATGACACCACCGCTGCTAGATCATACACCCAGTTTGATTTTTGTGGGAAGAAATTAATTCTGAAACGCCAGTGTTTTGACACTTAGGCTGTGAGTCTTATTTAAATGTCTTACTCATGTTATGTATCTGATGAAGTTTCAGTGAGAAACTTAGCTATACAGAGTCACTCAGGCACCTACATCAGTGAAAAATCTAACATCTTGTAGTTGAACCATCTAAAGGATGGGGAATGTGAGGGTTGGTAATTTGAGCCCTGGCAATTAAGTACTTTGACCTCAAGATGTCCCATGTCACTTTTAATCATATTGGGTTAGTTAGAACTCATCCTGTGAGCATGCCTAAGCTCAAGGAAGCAGAGAATTATAATCTTTCTATACCCAGAAGTAGAGCAGAATAACATATTAGTGAATCATAGTAACTTGTCATGTTGAGAGCCTGTGCATGGGATTGCATCATGTGAATATACTAGTTATTCACAAGTTTCAGAGGAAATACATTTGCCTTCAGGCTTTAGATACATGCTATTTACAAGAGAGTTTGGAGTGATTTTTCTTTCTCCTCATAGGATGAGCTAATAATTCTTATTTGGGAGCCAAAAAGAATTGTAGAAGTTATTTCCAACCCTCTTACTTGTAGAGGCATAAAAAGAAGAGTAATCACTTTTCTTTCCAGAAAAGGAATATTAAGTCTAGAATTCAGTTGTTTTGGCTTATGCTTCATGAATTTTTTATGGCACCGCTGCCCATTTCTTAGGCTAAATAAATGGCAAATGATGGATGGATCATCCAGAGAGCAGTTTTTCCATATCCACGGGGAACACACATGATCTTACAAAGAATTTTGGCCCCCTGTTAGTTTTAGAACAGTTGAATTAAAGTGGAACTTAGATGCTGAATAACTAAAACTTCCAGGCTCTTCTAGTGGTTCTTAGGCACATTTTTTTTTATTGGATGATATCCTAGAAAATTTAAGGATATATGGTTTTAAACCCACACAAGTACAGATAATGGCATCACAAGACACATGATCACGTTCCAAATTTGGCAGGTCATTGAGTCCACTTACTGTAAGAATTTCCATTAATTCTAAAAATGACAGGATAAATAATAGAGGATGTCAGTAGCCAGAACAAACACCAGGCTGTCTTTGAATGATTTCCTCAAACAGAAATGCCCTTAGAAAGGAAGAAAGTCACATGATAGGTTTTGCTGGGAACACGGAAGGGTTAGTTCTAGAAAGCATTTCATAGTTGCTTTGTCAAGTTTTGATTTGTAACCCTTCCTTGCAATTCCTGAATCCCAGCCCACTGCTGTCAGCATTTGTTGTGCTTCTCTTTCTCCTTAATATGCTGAGTTGGAAAAGCAAGCAATCATTAAGGAAAGGGAGCTTGCAGCCAGGCAGACTTGGGCTTGAAGCCCAGCACCTCCCTTTGCCAGCTGTGTGGCCTCAGGTAAAACACTGAATCTCTCTGATCGTTGGCTTTCTAATCTTACAATAAAGACCATAATATCTACTCTGCAGGGTAGTTATGACGATTATAAACAAGATATGCAAAGCATCTAGAAGAAGGTCTAGCTCGTTACTTGGGTTGTTTAAATGTTGGGTATTATTGTAATGCCATGTGAACTGGGCTCTCGGCCTGAGAGCCTTAGCTGTGACATCCCGCCCTGCCACGACAAAACCTTTGATCTCTTGGTTTCATGCTTTCATGATCTTCCAAACAGACCTCCCTGTTACTACACTTCTCCAGTGCATTTTTGTCGTGCAGAAACCTGGCTTTGACGTAGAAACCTAGACATTGCCATATCTACTTACGTTTTAAGAAAATCTGGAAATCTGTTTATGTGACGTTTCCTCCTTTTTGGCCCTATCAAGTAAAACAAATCTGTGAACCGATACAAACACGTGTTTGGCCCATGGGCTACTAGTTTGTGACTTCCTATTAACCTTCCTTCAATATTCTTCCAAGGAGATTCCTCACCATATCTGTTTGACAATTACCTGGTATAAATAGGGAAAAAAGGAGAGTTCCAGCCATTAGTCCAGATGGCTTAACCCCACAGACCACTGAGTCAGGGTTTGAGTATTTGGCCCAATAAAAAACTGAAAGCTTTTCACATGATTCTGTGCCCTCTAACGTTTAACACCATACACTGGTTGAAGGTACTACCCTTTGAAAGAAACCATAAGGCAGATTCTGGGAGACACAGGGACAGGATAGTGTGGCTCCCAGAGGGATCATTACTATGTGAAGTGATACGTGCATCCACCTAAGCTCTACATTTTTGACTATATATCTATTTTGTCTCTTGTAACTGAAAAAGAGCGCTAGGGCATGTCTGAGACATTGAGTCCCTAACCAATTTCATTAATTCACTGAAGACCACATGGTTGAATTTTCTAACCACTTAGTGGGTTTCTGTCAAATTGGATTAGCCTATGTTCAAGTACAAAGCTGAAGGTTCTTTGGCTTGGAGTTCATTTAATGATGTGAATATTTGTTTTTGCTGTACAAGCCTATGTTGAAAACTCTCCTCCCTGGTGAGCTCTGGGCTACCTGTTACGGATCTTTAGTGCCTCTTGTTAACAACTCTTGGATAAGGCCATTCCTTAATTTTTACTTATATAATGGAACTCATCCATCACATTTTACAGAGACTTTTTGATATGGTCAGTGCTAAGCAATGTTCAAAAAATAAATTCCTGTTCCAAATCTGTGTTTAATTCGAAAGCAATTACATTTGGCTGTGTTCTACAGTCAATACTGAATATGTTGTCTTGCAGGTGATTTTGTTTTATTAGTGATTTCTGACTCTAAACCAAAAAAATGCTTTTTCATTTCTCTTCCAGGTTTCAGTTAGTGTTAGTGCTTTTGTCAATAGTAAATGTTCGATAAATGCTATTAAATAAAAAACAATACTTTCACCTATCAAATTTTCAGCTTTTATTATGTACCAGGTTCTTTGTCAAGCTCTTTACATTTTTTTTAACATTTATTCATTTTTGAGAGACAGAGACAGAGCACGAGCAGCAGAGGGGCAGAGAGAGAGGGAGGCACAGAATCTGCAGTAGGCTCTAGGCTCTGAGGTGTCAGCACAGAGCCTGATGAGGGGCTCGAACCCATGAACAGTGAGATCATGACCTTAGCTGAAGTTGGACACTTAACTGACTCAGCCACCCAGGCATCCAGGATGTCAAACCCTTTATAATAGATTATTTTATGGTGAGAATTCCTAGTTCATCCTCACCAAAAACTTGTGAAATAAATATTATTGTCTTTTTATATATGATAAAAGAGACGCTAGAAGGATGATAAATAATCAAGCCATGACTCAAAATTTTGTTTCCTCATCCCCAAACCTATACTTATAACTGATATAAACTGTCTTAAGGAAGGTTTCAGTATATCAGTATAAAAAGTTTCAGTATATCAGTATAAACTGATATAAAAGATATAAACTGTCTTAAGGAAAGTTTCAAATAATTTCTGCTTCTGCCTAATGTCTGATAACTATTTTAGTCACCTATTTCTACCATAGTGCCGCTTACCAAATTATTTCAAAACTCATCAACTTAAAATGAGCATTATTGTTCACTCATGGGTCAGTGGCTTGTCTGAGGTTGGATCTGACTACAGGGTGGGTTAATGTCTATTCCATGTTTCTTATGCTGGGGGTCATGCTAAGGAATGGCAGCTTTCTAGGGCATAGTTTCCTCATGGTTGGTGGCAGGAACGAAGAGAAATGAACAATGGCTCTTGAGCACTTGGGATAGGGCGAGACACATTGTGGGCTCTACCCACATTCTATATGGCCAATATCATCAGCAGTGTCATGGAACGTACACGGATGTGAAGTTCAAGAGTGTGAATACCGGGAGAGGGGAAGGTATATAAGGAACTACAGCAATGATTAGATATATCAGAACAACTGTTTTCTTTCTCACTGTCAAAGACATGGGATTGGATGCTAATGAGCACAGCATTAAAATCACTGTACTTATCTACAAAGTGTAACAGGATTTTATTCTGTGACTCTTATTAAAGTTATTCTAGGGGCGCCTGGGTGGCTCATTCGGTTAAGCGTCCGACTTCAGCTCAGGTCACGATCTCCCGGTCCGTGAGTTCGAGCCCCGCCGTCGGGCTCTGGGCTGATGGCTCAGAGCCTGGAGCCTGCTTCCGATTCTGTGTCTCCCTCTCTCTCTGCCCCTCCCCCGTTCATGCTCTGTCTCTCTCTGTCTCAAAAATAAATAAACGTTAAAAAAATTTTTAAAAAAAGTTATTCTATCATTTTATGGTGTTTTTACCACAGAAAACTTATTTATAAAAAAGTGGAGAATTGTATTATTAGAGACACAGTCTCAGTCTATGCCATGATTACTGTTTAAAGATGATTATGACAATGTGGATGATAATGGCCAACTAAACTTGACAGAGAAAGTAATTGAAGGTTCAATCATTATGGAAGATATTATATATACATGAGAAATAGGAGATTTGTGTATTGAAAAGGCATTTTATTAAAAGCTCTTTTGATGAAGCTAAGATTTATAATCCTCTTGTTCTCAGTAGAATCATATTTTTGCAATGCGTACAGCTCTACTCAGACATTGTCAGTGTTTTTTTAATGTTTGTTTATTTTGAGAGAGTGAGAGAGAGAGAGAGAGTGTGTGTGTGTGTGTGTGTGTGTGTGTGTGTGTGTGTGTGAGTTGGCAAGGGCCAGAGAGGGAGAGAGATCATCCCAAGTAGGTTCTGCAGCACAGAGTCCAATCAGGGCTTGATCCCATGAACTTTGAGATCATGACCTGAGCCAAAATCGTGAGTCAGACACTTAACCGACTGGGCCACCCAAGTACACCAGTGATTTTGAACATAGAGTCACTGATAGTCCCCTTAATGTAGATTTTTGAAGAAACAAAATGTCAATAAGAATATCTTAATCTACTTTTTTATTCTTCTTTGCAAACTATGACTTACCCTCATGCCTACTCAGTGGTGTTGCTAAACCAGTTCTCCAAAAAACAAACAAACAAACAAACAAAAAAGGTTTTGATTTGTCGTGTTTGCTAATTTCTGTAACATAAATATTCCCACCATGGCCCCTTTCAATTTGCCAGTGGCTTGAGAACCAACTCACATAATGCTGCTATTAGCCAGCTCACCTGAACCTCTTCCAACATAAATAATATATAAATAATACTACTTGTTCCATTGAAGTTCCTTATCTCTTTTATTTTCTTGTAATTTTTCTTTCATATTGACTGAATTTGGTCTCATATACCATCAAAACATTGCATGATGGAGGCGCCTGGATGGCTCAGTTGGTTAAGCGTCAGACTTCAGCTCAGGTCATGATCTTGTGGTTCCTGGGTTTGAGCCCCACGTCGGGCTCTGTGCTGCCAGCTCACAGCCTGGAGCCTGCCTCGGATTCTGTGTCTCCCTCTGTATCTGCCTCTCCCCCACTCATGCTCTCTATCTCTCTCAAAATAAATAAACATTTTGAAAAAACATTGTGTCATGTGTAAGTGTGAAGATCATTATGAAAATACTGTGCTTGAAGCCTCAAAACAGGCCTCTGTGTTTCTCTTTTTTTGTTTTTAATGTTGATTTATTTATTGTGAGAGAGAGTGTGAGTGGGGGAGGAGCAGAGAGAGAGGGAGAGAGAGAGAATCCCAAGCTGACAGTGCAGGGTCCATTGCAGGCTCGATCCCATGAACCATGAGATCATGACTTGAGCTGAAACCAAGAGTCAGACTCTTAACCAACGGAGCCACCCCAGCGCTTCAGGTCCCTGTGTTTTTGATGTACTTACCAATTACGTATTCTACGTTAGAAAGACACATAGAATTACATGATTTTGTAGCATGCTGTCTGTTACATGTTCCTGGTTTAAGAAAGAAGCTCCTGTTTTCTTTGAACTTAAATAGTCAAGGTATCAGTGAACCAAAGAACGTACCACCTGTTCTGTCTGCCAGTTCCATCTGAAACAGGCTATGTGAAATCCGGATCAGTAACTGTGGATTACACTGGGGAATGTAGTCAATATGATAGCTATCTGTGCTGCCTTGCCTCTCTTATTTGCATGGACATGGATTTGAATGGGGAAAAAATAGCCCCCCTTGCCAGGTGTTGAGCAAATTAGTTAAACTAGGTGAAGGGTACCTTTAAAGTGTCTCCCTGTGCTGTCATCTTTCCACAGTTGAGTGATGACCTCATACTCTGTGTACTGTCCTTCTCTCCTCTTTACATGACTATTTCCTTGCACAGAAACAAGAAAGCTCTGTTGCTTCTATCTTAGATATATTAGAGTCCTTGAAGAATTTCTAGCAGTAACCACATATCACTTGTTTTCTCTAATTCACTAATTCATTTATTACTCACCAGTGGCAGGCTATATGCCCTCTTCTATGCTAGGAAAGATGCAAAAGTGAATTAAATCTTTTCAAAACTCAGAATCTAATCAGGAAAACACGAATCTGACCAATACCTGCATGTCCGTACTATCAGGAGGAAAGTGATGAGCACATGATCAGTATCTTAGGTCCAGATCAAGTAAAACAGAGACTTCCTCAGTGGGGGGTGCTGGGAACCATTGAAGCCTTTCTAGAAAGAGTAGCATTAATAGTAGGTAAGATGTTACCATATGGAGGTTGACAAAGGGTGAGATAGTCTTCCATAGTAGAAAGAGTTGGAGAGATGGGGGAATAGAGATGATACACAAAGATATCCTGCTTATTCAGTTTCCCAGGAGCTTAAAACGGGAAAAGAAGAGACATGGAACAAAAACGCAGCCTTGATAAAAAGGCTTCTGGTACCAAGGTGGTTTGGGAATGAACTCCATCGAGAGCGGATCATTGAGTAGGGGCATATTATGGGAAAGGGATCTTGCTAAAGAAATTATCACCCAGGGGTTACCCCCTTCTCCTAAGGCCAGTCACATGTGTAGATGGATGGATGGAATGTTTGCACCCTTCTGACCAATTCTTCTGGAAGCTGGGTGGCCTCCAAAACAAATGACAACTGATCCTGACAAAGACAAGGTAAAGGGAATAAACCCACAAAATGAAGGCTGCCCCTTCCCACCAAGGCCTCAGTGATATGTCAGGGGAATTTGAGATCCAAGCCAGTTTGGAACTTAACTTAAAAAGGTGCTGGAAAACTTTGCCACCTCACTGCAGAACAACAAAGCGGTTGCCCTGTTGACTTTTCTTTTGTTTCTCGTCTCTGATCCTGCTTAGAACTGAGGAGGATCTTTAATCAGCTCCAACAGGTTGCCAACTTGTTTATTCCCATCCGAAGGCAGTAAGAGCTAGTAAAAGTTAGCTAAAACATTAGGTACCATTCAAATATTTTTTTCTCTCTTTTCTTAACTATACAAATCCCGTAGAAAATAAGATTCTCATGTCTTAATTGTGATACCGAAAGTGTCTTTTCTTCTCAGCATGCTTGAGATAGCAAAGTAATTTTCAAGCTGAATGTGATTGTCTCAGACAGTCATGATTCAAATATTTAATCTAAAGGGAAAATTCCCAGAGTGCTTCTCTCATCATTTCTCAGTTCTGTGGAGAATAAAAGCCTCAACTTTATGTGATCTGATATTATTTCCATTATTGGTATTATGCTGTAGGCAAATATCCTTCAAGAAGCAAAGTCTACTTCCCTTGTGCTTAGCACGTTACACATCACAAAGGCCCAATCTGGCCTTTACAATATGAGCTGCTGCTACCTTGTAATCTGTGGAGAATTTAATAACAATAATTTCACTTTATGCAGTGCTGCCTTTAAGATTTAATAGTAGATTCTTCACACATTCCAAGTATCTTTTATCCTTTCAAGTCCTTTTTTTATTCATGGATCAAATTTCCTATAGGCTAGTTGTTTTAACAAAGTGCTATCAGGTGGCTAATGTAGGAGTGGGTGAGAATCTATAGATTGATTACCTCGGGAATTGAATGAAAGAAACTTACTTAGCAACCCACCGGAGGCGTTTTGAGCTTTCTCATTACCCATAATGAAGAAAAGGTCATGGGTTAACTCTGTTCTCTAAATGGCTGGCATTTTCCCGCATCCCAAATAAATAAATGTTACCTCTCAGGCAATTTTTTTTTTCCAACTGTAGGCTTCCGACCACCTACGTAGAAGTCTCCTGGTGGGAATAAGAATGCAGATTCCTGGGGTACTCCTCATCCCTGATGAGTCAGAATTTCTGGGGATAGCGAACCAATAATTCACATTCAGAAAAAAAGAACTCGTGTGATTCTTCGGCACACGAAAGATGGGGACTCACTGCTGGGTTTGGTAGTTTTACTACTGAATTTTATCCCCACAAATAGTTGTGTATTAGCCTCCCCAGGTTTGTAGGTAAGGGTAATGAGGATGGGCGTGGCTTATGTGTCTGGTTCTCACACTGTGTCCTGCTCCATCCTTGAACACTAACTACATTGATTCCACAGAGCTTTGCAGGATGTTTTAAAATTGGGGGAAAGATACAGTGATGCTCAACATCTCTTGAATAGTGAGCCGGTGCCTAGCTTATGGTAGTTCGCTCTCAAATTCTGTATCGTTTGTACTTTCTGCAACATTTTTTAAATTTTTTTTTATTTTTTATATTTTTTAATGTTTTATTTATTTTTGAGACAGAGCATGAGCATGAGCAGGGGAGGGGCAGAGAGAGAGAGGGAAACACAGAATCCGAAGCAGCCTCCAGGCTCTGAGCTGTCGGCACAGAGCCCGACGCGGGGCTGGAACCCAGGAACCGTGAGATCATGACCTGAACCGAAGTCGGACTTAACCGACTGAGCCACCCAGGCGCCCCTGCGACATATTTTTGAGGATATTTTCTCTTTGTATAGCTGAGTTTCCAGGAGTTGCTGTGATCCAAAGCATGTCCCAAGAAATAAGAGTGGTGGTGTCTCGGGGCACCTGGGTGGCTCAGTCGGTAAGAGCACCTGACTTCGGCTCGGGTCATGATGTCATGGTTCATGAGTTCAAGCCCCGCAGCCGGCTCTGTGCTGACAGCTCAAAGCCTAGAGCCTGCTTCGGATTCTGTGTCTCCCTCTCTCTCTGCTCTTCCCCTGCTCACATTCTATCTGTCTCTCTCTCTCTCTCTATCTCTCTCTCTCTCTCAAAAATAAACATTAAAAAAAAAATTAAAAGAAAAAAGAGTGGTGGTGTCTAGTCTGATTCTGATGTCTGAGAAGTTGTGCTTCAATATAATATTTTGTCATATATACATTTTTTAATACAGTAATAATATTTTGTCATATATACATTTTTATATGTATGTTCTATATTTATAATATTAGATATATTTTAATATAATATTTACATATTCCATTTAATATTATATATTATCTATAAATACAATAAATTTAAATACATCTTATATTTTTATATTTTAATTTCTTTTTTTTTAACATTCACTTATTACTGAGAGACAGAGAGATACAGAGCATGAGCATGGGAGGGGCAAAGAGAGGAGGAGACACAGAATCCGAAGCAGGCTCCCAGTCTCTGAGCTGTCAGCACAGAGCCTCATGCGGGGCTTGAACTCACAAACTGGGAGATCATGACCTGAGCCGAAGTCGGACGCCCAACCGACTGAGCCACCTGGGCGCCCTGTATGTTTTTATATTTTTAGTCTATTTCTTATTTAGATAAAAAAATATATATGTTTAAATATGTAAATATGTGAAATACGTATATTACTATTATGTGGGAAATATATCTTTTATAATATTTAATCTTTCAGGTTATGCGTAGTATATTTTCAAATGGCTGCTAAGCTGTTAGGACATAAATATCTATGAAGTGGTTGTACTAACCACTTAATAGCTGGAAGGTTGGGCCTGGCATGCCCCGTGAAGAAACCACAGAGACGCTGTGGATACCATGTGACCTGACGAGGTTCGGGAACCTCTGATTTAAAGCATGCGTTTGTGGAAATAAAATACGAACCCAAGTCTGCCTGTCTCTACGTGCCATGTGTCTTCTACGTGCTTCTCACATCATAACCTCATAAGAGATTTTCAGAGTGCATGTGTGCATGTGAGCCAGCTTTTATGGGACAGGATTCTCAGGTCTGAGTCATTAGCGTAAGAGTCCCTCTCCTAGACAAACGGTCAAAGTGAACTGGACAGCATGTAACCTTGATTCCACTCTGACTTTGCTACTAGCTAGCTGTGTGACTTAGGCTGGGTCACTCAACTTCCCTGAATTTCTAGGTTTTAGTTCAGTCTACCACAGCTAATAACAGAGATAAGAAGGAAAGGAGGAATAAATACTACAGAGCCTTTGCCTGGCAGGTAGTCTTCCAAGTGCTTTGTGTCCTTATTCTATTTAAATTGTTTGTTTGTTTGTTTGAGAGAGAGAGAGAGAGAGAGAGAGAGAAAGGGGTACAGAGGATCCAAAGCAAGTTCTACACTGACAGCAGCAAGCCCAGTGTGTGCCTTGAACTCATGAGTCATGAGATCATGACCTGAGCTGAAGTCAGACTCTCAACTGACTGAGCCAGCCAGGTGTCCTCTATTTAATCTTTAAATATCCCCGAGTTAGGTTATTATCCCTATTGAACAGATATGCAAACTGAGATACTGGGAGTTGAAGGGAACAGAGGCTTTTCAACACCAGAACTTGCATTCTTAATCACTGTCTACAAGAGTGATAAATAAATTGAGTTAAATTCTATTCCAGGCTTTAAAATAAGAAAGTAAAATCAAGTGCCTCATTCATATTTAGATCTTGGGAGACTGATATCAAATGGAGTATTATCAAATATTAACCTACATCCAGGATCTGGAAGAGACCATCCAGACCAACTGTTGACCCCTCAAGACAAGCTATGTCCCACTGAATCTCCAGAGACCTGTCATTGAGGCAGGAGGAGGCAACAGATTGAAATAAAGTGCACAACCAGGGCTGGATGTAACCTCATGGAAGTCTAGGCAAGTAGGCCTAGAAGAAGAAATCTGAACCTGGGACCAGGCAGTTGCTGCTTCGTACTTTCCATCTGCCCTTAGTCTCATCATCACAGCCTTTCTTTATGTACCAGGATGGATATAGAAAGAGAGCTGCTCTTTTACACAGGAAAATCCTCTGACTCAAGGAAAATAGAACAGGGATTAGCAGCACGCAGAGTGTAAGAAGTCAGAGAAGAACGTGAGAAATCGGCAGTATGTTGACATGAATCATAGAATGACATTTCAGCTTGACGAGGAGACCCAGGAGATCATGTTCAAGCATTTCCTTAAGGCAGTGAGATACCATCTTATTCAAATGTTTGCTCTTGCCTGGAAAATACTCTTATAGCTAGAAATTTAAGAAACAAAACAAGGAAACAGGCCTCAGTGAAAAGTGTTGTGTTTACCCGATGATAGTTTTTGAATATTTTTAATGAAGATTCTGGAAAGCCAAAGGTATCCCATTAGAAATTTGTGCAATATTTTGTGTGCATGGGGTGGGGGTGCGGGGACTGGAGGTGAAAAGGGTGAGTCAGAAGATGCACTGAGGATAATTGATCATGAAATGTACATTCTTAGAGACAAAGATGGGAAAGACTGTCAAGAAAGAGCAGCTTGCTAAGTTACATACTGGGCTCTACCAACCAACTAAAAATCTGCTTAGAATTTTTCTAGAGGGAATGGCTGGCTGCTTAGTTGCTGTTCCTTACCAACAGTTTCTCTGGGACCTTACCACCTGCATATAGATCAAGTTTGTCTAATTAAGAAGCAAAAATATTTAAAGTGCTAGAAGAATGGGTAGCCTACCAAAATAAAATTAAGCTTTGTTTGGGGCTCTTGGGGGCCTCAGTCGGTTAAGCAACTGACTCTTGGTTTCAGCTCAGGTCATGATCTCAAGGTTCATGAGTTTGAGATCTGCATGGGGCTCCATGCAGTGTGGAGCCTACTTGGGATTCTCTCTCTCTCCCTGTCTCTCTACCCTTGTCTGGATCAAGCTCATGTGCTCTCTCTCTCTCAAAATAAATAAATAAACTTAAAAAAAGTAAGCTTTGCATGTAGATATTAAGCAGGGGATACTGCTTACCTGTCATTTTCCTTCTCTGAATCCAGAATCCCCACTACTCTACTCACAGAGGAACCTCGCAGCATAAATATCTCCAAGTGATAGTACTCGAAAGGATTCTTTATTATTTTTATGAAGTCAGCAGAAGAGTCGGTTGCAAATTATCACTAACATTTGTTGAACCTCTTTTGTCTGACCATCATTATACACAGTACTTGGTATACATTTTATTTAACTGCCAAAGCTGTGGTTAGAGGTTTCAAGCCACAAAGTAACTACCCAAGTTTAGAGTTTCTAACTAGAATTGTTCCGTAGTCCTAAATAATGAACTATACTGGTTTCCCAGTTGTTTCCCTTACATGATATAGAGAAATATATATAGGTTTTATATAAACTTTATTAAAACACATAATATATGTATGTATTTATTATATATTCATGGTTTTATTGCATTATATTATAATTATATTTTATTTAATTATATAAATTATTGTACATACATTTTATATATAAATATGTATAAACAACACATGTTAAAATATTCAGATAATATGTAAATATTAAAATATATACATATATTTAAGTAAATAAACACACAAAACACATACAAAAACATCAGACACACAAAATAATTACAAAATAATTACAATATTCCTAACGAGCATTGATGCAAAAACCCTCAACAAAATAACAGCAAACCAAATTCGTCAATATGTTAAAAGAGTCATACACTGTGATCAAATGGGATTTATTCCAGGGAAGCAAGAATGATTCAACATCTGTAAATCAGTGAAATACATCACACGAATGAAATGAAAGAAGAAAATCATATTATCTTCTCAGTAGAGGCAGAAAAAGCATTTGACAAAAGTCAACATCCATTTATGATAAAAACTCTCAACAAAGTGGGTATAAAAGGAGTGTACCTCAACATAATAAAGGCCATATATGACATGCTAACAGCTAACATCGTTCTCAACAGTTAAAAGCTGAAAGCTTTGTGTATAAGATCAAGAATCAAACATGGATGCCCACCTGTATCTGACATAGTATCGGAAGTCTTAGCCACAGCAATAGCACACAGCAATAAGGCAGGAAAAAGAAATTAAAAGCACCAAAATTTGAAAGGAAGAAATAAAACCATCACTATATTCAGATGACATAATTTTATATACAAAGCATTATAAAGACTCCACCAAAAAAAAAAAAAAACTAGAACTAATAAATGAATTTAGTGAATTTGCAAGGAACACAATATAAAAAAACAAATGCTGTTTTATTCATTAACAATCAAGTATCAGAGAAACTAACAAAAAATCCCATTTACGATTCTATCGAAAAGAATAAAATATCTAAAAATAAATTTAACCAAAAAGGGAAGAGACCTATATGTGGAAAACTCTAAGACACTGATGAAAGAAATTGAACTAGTTAATTGATTGGAAGAATTAATGTTGTTAAAGTGTCTGTATTACCCAAAGAAATCTATGGATTCACTGCAGTCCCTATCAAAACTCCAGTGGCACTTTCACAGAAATGGAAAAAACAATAATAAAATTTGCACAGAATAACAAAAGGTCTCAAAACTATTTCTCTCACTGAGGAAGAACACAGTTGGAGGCATCACACTCCCTGATTAAAACTATACTACAAATTTACAGTAATCAAAACAGTATAGTATTGGCATAAAAACAGACAGGTAAGTCAATGGAAAAGAATAGAAATCCCAGAGGTAAAGCGATGCATATATCAAAATTTATATATTATGACAAAGAAAGCAAGAATATACAATGGGGAGAAGACAGTTTCTTCAATATATGGTGTAGGGAAAACTGCATAGCCACATGCAAAAAAATAAAACTGGACCACTATTGTATACCATACACACAAATGAACTCAAAATGGATTAAAGACTTAAATATAAGACCAGTAACTTAAAACTCCTAGAAAAAACATAGGTGGTAAGCTCCTTTATAGGGATCTTGGTTTTATGTTTTTGGGTGTCACTAGAGAAGCAAAAAAAAAAAAAAGCCAATATAAACAAATGGGACTACACCACAATGAAAAAGTTCTGCACACTGAAGGCAACCATCAACAAAAAGGCAGCATTCTTAGTGAGAGAAGATATTTGCAAATCATATGTCCAATAAGGAGCTAATATCCAAAATATGAAAAGAACTAATACAACTCGATAACAAGCAAAAATGGAGAAGAGTACACCCTCTTGCACTGTTGGGGATGGTATAAACAGCTGCTATGGAAGACAGTATGGGATTTCCTCAAAAAAATTAAAAATCTACCATATGGACAAGCAATTTCACTCCAAGAACTTATCCTATGAAAACAAAAATACCAATTTGAAAAGATACATGCACTCCCTTGTTCATTGTGGCATTATTTACGATATCAAGATATGGAAGTAACCAAAGTGCCCACCAAGAGAGGAATGGATAAGGAAGACGTGATATGCATGCAATAATACTACTGCTCATACATAAAAAAGAACGAAATCTTGCCAAGTGCAACAACTTGGATGGACCTTGAGAGTATTATGCTAAATGAAATAAGGCGGACAGAAAAAGACAAATACTGCACAGTTTCACTTACATGTAGAATCTCAAAACGGAACAAATGAACAAACTTGGGGAAACATTTGGCCAGTAGGACCACAGTTTGCTGATTCTTACCCTAAAATCACTAGCTTTGATGTGTGTGTGTGTGTGTGTGTGTGTGAGTGTGAAGGGCCTTACATTTTGTTCACAGTATATTAGCAGTAGTCCGTCAAGATGTGCCTTTTGAAAGGGTCCCTTTTGAGGTAGCCACTGCCGTCCTTCTCCGCAACATTGAGATTCCTTCTCTGTAGCTCCCTTTACTTGGAATGGCAGACTAGAAGATTTTCACATGGGGGGTGGTGTGGCATTATGGAAAGGGCACCCAAGTCAGGAAACCTGGGCTCTGTCGTGATGCTCTCATTTGCTAACTCCGTGGTGTTCACTCCACACAGCTTGTACATCCCCTGTCTGTAAAACAGACATACTCACAGTGCTATTGGGAAGCTGAAAGTATGAAAAACAGAATATTTTTTATTCCAGCCTATACTTCTTGTATCATCTAGAACAAGTTATTAACTTCTCTAGATCTCACAGTCATTGCGTAGAAGGTGGGATCATGTACCCTGTAAGAATCAAAGAGATAATATATGTATAGTATTCACTAGAGAGCTTTGTACATAGAAAGTGCATACCAACTAGTATTTCTATTTTTCCATATACTTATGGTGATAGACTGCTTCACGAATTCCAAACCATAGTGCAGATTTAGACACAGTATAAGTCTGATTTTTTTTTCTTATTGATATACTGTGATTGTCTTTTACTATCCCATGTCTTTGACTTCTTGAATAACAGCTTATTCTACCACAACACATGCTTCTTTGAACTAGAAATTGGGGGAATGGAAACCATTTGCCAGCTACTTACAACTTCTCTTCCTAATTTTATTCCTTGGATGCATTTGAGAGGCTAGAGGAAGGGAAATTTAGGCTGTCTTTTTTTCTGAGCTGTTCTTTAACTTTGGCTCCTAAAGCACCAGTGAATTTTAGAGGATTTCCGTCTTGCTACTGTTCTGAAATATTTCAACCCAAGCTTCTTTATGACCCTTGTTTTCTTCCTTCTCTCTTCTACCCCCCAAAACCTCTGAAAGCAATTTTTAAAACTCAACGTGAAATCTAAGAATGAATTACTGCAATCCCCCAACAGCCACAGGGATCACGTTCCTGCATGAAAAGTATAATGGTTGGAAAAACTGTAGTAGAAAAGATCAAGGACTCATATAAAATAGAGGGTAAGGGGAAAGCAATAGGAACAGGTTTTGATAATTTTAAAACACAATTCATAAAAGTTCTAGAAGGCTTTGCTTCTGAAACAACCCGGATTTCTGATGTTAAAACCTTCTTAAAAGGCATGCCAACCTGCTTGTTCTTTATAAGGGACTGATACATTTTTTTTCTTTTGGGAAACTTCTCCTGAATCATTCTGAATGTACTCAAGAAATGTGTTTAATGTCATAAAATTTGAGATAGTATCTCCCACAGTCCGTTATCTAGACTATACCTTCTCTTTGAGGCATTTGAAAAATGAAATCAGGCTTTATTGTCTTCAAAATCCTTTGTGCTTGTTTTTTTTTTCTTTGTTTCCACCAGCAAAATCTGTTCTAATTGCCATAATTTTGCATCAAATATCACAGTACTTAAGTGCTCATTTTTCTGGACATGATATTCTTTTATGAAAAGGTGTTGCAGAAATAAATACCCTGTCTCTGTTCTGCTTCTGTATATTCATATTTCCCGCCCATACAGACAAGAGGAGGGGTAAACAGTAATGATTGTTTAGTTTGTTAACGTATCTGTTTTACTTGGATATGCTGTGTTTTTAGAATCTGACCTGGCATTTTAGATTTTCACACATTAACAAATCTTGATCAGGGATCAGGAAACTTAAACTGTAAAGGGCCAGAGAGTAAATATTGTAAGGCTTTGAGGGCCATATATCTCAGTCACAAATACTTAATTGTCATTGTAGGGAGAAAGCAGCCACTGGCAATATGTAAAGAAGAGTGTAGCTGTGTTCCAGTAAAACTTTATTTGCAAAGGCAGATGAGGGGTTGGATTTGGCTCTCCGGTCCTAGTTAATGTTTATTATTTATTTTTTGAGAGAGAGCAGGGGAAGGGCAGAGAGAGAAGGGAGATTGTGGATCTGAAGAGGGCTCTGCGCTGGCAGCAGAAATAGGGATGCGGGGCTCAAACTCACAAACCCTGAGATCACAACCGGAGGTGAAGTTGGACGCTTATTCGACTCAGCCACCCAAGCTCCCCGGTTTGTGGAATCTTGATTTCAGTTCTCATCTTCTCTTGAGTGCAGGATGGGCAAGCGAGACCAGAAGATCAGCATCATAAGAATCCAGAGTCAAACAACAACTGTTCTTTTGAGACACAAAATGAGGTATAAATTAGCTACAGCCCCACTACCTCCTGTGAAACTTCCAGCCCAGTCGGCCTGATTCATCAGCGATACTTCTCTGGCCTCTAGGATTTGGAGTCTGTGACAGGTTTAAGGGATATAAACTCAATCACTCATAGGCAAACATATTGGTATATATATAGCATGCATTATTTTCAAACTCTGGAGAGCCAGACTATGGATGGCAAGACTGCAGTTAAAAAGCAATTTATACATATTCAGTTAGTGATTCAATTGGCTTTGTTTGATAGAGCATTACTTGAGAAGCTGTGGATATAATCTCTGATTTAGAAGAGCTGAGACTCCAATGTTCTACACAAATTTGGAAAAACAAAATGTCAAGTATTGCGTTATATACGATAAGAGCTAGGTGCTGTTCTCATCTGAATATTTTACACCAGTGTGTGGGATCGAATGACAGGACAGGGTTCCTCAAAGTCTGGCCCCTGAACTAGTTGCATCAGAGGGAAAGTAGGAGGGAAGTATACTTATAACTTGGTAGGAACTGCTGATTCTTAGGCCTGCCACAGATTTCCCCCATCAGCCTCTCAGGATCTGCATATTTAAAAGGCCCCAGTGTGTTTCTTATGTGGGGAGGAATTTGCAGAACTGCAATAAGATCAGTACAGACATAGTACTTCCTGTTTGTTTATTGGATGTGACTTAAATCCCCTTTTAACAGAAAAGCAGCGGGGTGCCTCTTCAGAACAGAGTCAATTACATGTAAGAACATTTATTCCAGGCACAGTTAAGCACTGATGAAAGGTTGCTAATCTGTGGCAAAAAGAGTTTTGTGCCGGGTCTTCTAATAACTATCTGTGTGGCCTTGAACCAGCCACTTAACCTCTCTGGCCTCAGTGTTCTACCCGAAGGGCAGAAATGAGAGCATTGCCAAATGACCACTGAGACCCCTTCTAGCTGGCACATTGACTTTAAAATTCTATAGATGTCTTTTTCTGGAGCGTGTGGGGCCTATCATATCTTGCTAGTGAGTTAGAAGAAAATCATTCCCTCTTATTAGATGGCTCACCTTTATTCCAGAAGAACGGGGCTTCTCACCCTTGGAGGCACATGGACATTGCATGGGAGCTTTTAAATCCTGATGTCCAGGCTGTGCTCAGATCATCTAAATCCAAATCTCTGGATATGGGACCCTGGCATCAGTATTTTTTCTAAGTTTATTTATTTATTCTGAGAGAGAGAGAGTGAGAATTAGAGAGAGAATGCAAGTGGGGAGGGGCAGAGAGAGAGAGAGAGAGAGTGAGTTTCCCAAGCAGGCTCCATGCTATCAGAGCCAGCCCAGAGCCTGATGCAGGGCTCAAACTCACAAACCATGAGATCACAACCTGAGCCCATATCAAGAGTTAGTTGCTTAACCCACTGAAGCACCCAGGCGCCCCAATCAGTATTTCTTATTAAAGCTCCCCAGGTAGTTCTCACGTGCAACCTAAGTTACTGAACGTGTAGCCCAAAAGTTACTTGATCTTGAGAGTGACCTGCGTAGCTTGTTAGAAGTGTGGGCTCTCAGGCCCCTATCTTCAACATTCTAACATTCTCATGCATTGACAAGCCTGCCATAGGTCCTGGGAATGTGTGTTTTCAATAAGCAAGCTAGGTGAATGTTGTGATCTGGCAAATTTGGCAAAACACCCCCAAGAGATTCGCTTTAGTACATCAATCAGAGTTCAGTGTGGGGGCAGGATTACCAAGAGTCTTAAGGAATAAGGACTGTAGAATAGGAATAAGGAGATACACTTGAGGGAGAAGCTGGAGAAGTGAGGGTCTGAAGGAATAAGAAGGTGCAAAAAGAAGTCTCTAACCGGCCCTCCCGAAGCTCTGGTGAAGTAGGAGCTTGCGTGGAAATGTGGGAAGGCAGGTGTCCTAGCCCCTGGCGGAGAAGCCCGTGGAAGGCTGTTGGCCCAGAGTCTAATGTTGGCCCCGAGGTCGCTGGGGATCTGCAGGGTCAGCAGCGGGGGAGAGCAAGGAAAACCACGAGTCCTCGTCTTTCCTTGGCCAGCTGTAACTGTGACACACTTCAGAATCGCAGGCTTGTGTTGCGCTCAAGTCTGACTCAGTCACAAATCAAAGGATCTAAAAAACCCAGCTCCTCGTTAGCCAAATTGACCCAGTAATAAACAGGACGCTTAGAAAATGGCCTCTTTGTCCTCTTAAAACTGTGCGTTTTCACAACTGGGGTTACTCCTCTCTTCTCAGTCCTTAAATTGTACCCGCTATAGTAGAATCCACTCCACAAATGTGTTGTTCTCCTATGTTGGAATGGTCCTTTATTCCAGGCACCAGTTTTTCACTTTTCACTCGTCTCCTGCCTGCCTTATGAAGCTCACCTAAATCTTTTGGTCCGTATTTGGACAGGCAAGAAGTCTGCAGTCTGCTTTCATAAGTCCCCTCTGTTCTGTAAGAGTCACGCTGTCAAGATGGACATGCTTACAGGCGTCTCCTTGTTTCTTTACTGAAGACACGTCCATCCTCTTGGCCACGTATAGGTGATCCCCGCCTTATGGTTCTCTGCTCCACGCAAGCCCAGAATGCGACTGGTGTGGCATGAGCCTTGTAGGAATAATTCGTCCTTGGCGGTTTGAAATTTTCTTGATGCTTTAATGGAGGGGTATTTCTGAACTAGGTTTATGGATAAGCACATTGTTTGTATTCATAGCCCACAGTTTGCTGCATAATCTGCCTTTTCATGCAACAGTGGCTTCAGGGAGGTAGGGAACAATAGAAGGAAAACTCTAAATGTTCAGGAAAAGGTGATGGCAAGAAAAATCCAGGCTGAGGCAGAGAGTGGGGGAAGAAAGCCAGTGGGGAAGGAAGAAGAGAAAGCATCTTTATCATTAGCAAGGCAGCACAACATTTCCATCACATAATGTCTTACCATATGTGATGAATTTCACCAGTAGTATCCGTAAGGTTTGCTTTATTCCAAGTGTGGACTGAGAAAGGGAAAGTTCTATTACAATTCCAGAATTTATCAGTGGCCTGAGCAGTAGGAAATGGGGTTTCTAGACAAAACACTGCAACTAATGCATGTGACTTGGAGCAAAGTGTTTCTGAACTTCGGGCCTCTGCTTTCTCATCGTTAACTGTGGTCCTTGGACTGGATTAGTGATGGCGTATTAACAGCCCATAGGCTACGTATGTATTTACTGATATTCCAGTTAGGGCCTTTTCCCCCCACTTTTTTAAAAAAAAGACTAAACTCCAGATTTTTTCAGATGTCATTTGTTTTTCTTCTAACGTCCTTTCTTTATCTCATGATCCAATCTAGGGTACCACTGTGCATGTAGTACAAGGTATTTTTTAAATTGAATTGCCAGTTCTTGAAAAGTAAAATATTTTACTTAAGAAATCTGGATTTCACACATCCTTTGAAAGCTCAGGGGTTCTAATGACTAGAGTCCTGTGTGCATCACTTCATAAGCTTGCTTATAGCAGTGAAAAGCAACCGAGTCACCCATGACTGCCCTTTTGGATAGGATGTGTGCACCTCACTTTGCCACAGGGTCCTCTCCTCTCTCTACTTCCACCCAGACAATAGGACTAGGTGACAAGCCATTAGCTTGCCTGGCACTTCCCGTGGTAGTGTGGTTGGTCAAGTGACTATGGATCATTCATTGTACAAATACATCTGTGAGCAGTGAGAAACTATAAGGAAACCCAAGAAGACATCGTGTTCCAAAGAAAAAACAATGGGCAATAACAAATTTGAGAAAACCAAGATACATTGAAATAAACAACCCACTTCATTCATTTCCATGAGCTTCCCGGCCTCCATAGGTATTTTGGGTTGAAACCCTGGGCAAGAGCAGCTTTTCCATTTCCTTCCATTTTGGCCTTTTGACGAAGTGGTGTTGTGCTTAGTACACAGTAATGATTATTATTACCATCATTATGTTATTATCATCCCACTTTGCTGACTCCCAACAGTAGCCTCATAAAAAAAACCCTGATCCCAGAATGCTTTGCAGTTATGCAAAGATTTGTGCATGGTGAAGACTATTAGGGGGAAGTAGCTTGTGGAATTGATTAAGCATACTTTATATAACTCGAGGGAAAAATTAGGACTGCATAAGCAAAAGTTAGACAGATGTTATTCCAATACAATGAAGGCCTTTCTTATTTTCAGAGATACAAAGCAACTGAATAGGCTGCTTGTCAGGTGATCAGCACCCTGTCCCTTAGGTTGTTCAAGCAAAGACTAGATAATTGTCTGTCAGGGATGCTGTAGGTCTCTTGTCCAGATATGTAGCCATGAGGTAGTGTATTTAAATTTTTACTTAAATTTAAATGAAATGTATAAAACAGCTCCTGAGTCACACGATCCACATTTCAAGTGCTAATAGCAATAACCACTAGTGGCTGGTGGCCCTTTCACTGGATAGCACAGACAGAGAACATTTCCCTTATCACAGAAAGTTCTGGTGAGCAGCACATTATAGAGGGATGTCCTGCTCTGGAGTTCTGAATCTGATTACCTGGAAAGGTCAATCCAAGAAGCATGGAACAAATGTAAAGAAGGGACAGAGATACTGAGTATACTGAGTGATATGGAGCTTACTCACCCATGGACTCCTGGATTTCAGACTCACGCATTGCCCACACAAAGCGCTGGTGCTAAGCCTCAGTTTCCCCAGCTCAATAACTAAAACTTGCCTCAGAGTGTAATTATGAGTATAAATGGATAAAATTCAAGCTCGGCATCTGGGAGAAAGTGGGACATCACACACTTGCTCGGTTCTTTCTTAAGCTGAAGGGAAGGAATTATGTAGAGCCAGCCATCTCCAATAGAGTAAAGCCTCCCTCTTGTGTCAGCTTCCCCCCAAAAACCAGTAACTACCATCGGAGAACATATAACTGTGTACCCGGCTCTAAGCTAAACTCCTTGCATACAATATCTCATTTGATTCCTGCCACCATCCTGGGAGTTAAGTACTCACACTGTCCCCATATTGAGGAAACTGAAGTTTACAGAGCGTGTGGTCTACCCACAGTTATAAAGGGTATGGATACAGAATTCAAACGCAGATTCTTTTGACTCAGAATAATTCTAACTTATAACAGTTAATATATATAGATTACTACCTATGACAGATACTGTGCCAAGAACATTAATACATCATGCCATTTAATTCCTATAGCTGTTTTGTAGGTGAAAATTTTTTGAATATTCAAATGCCTTGTTTTTAACCATTCTTACACAAGAACAGACACAACTTTTTGGACCCAGGTCTCTTTAATACTAGGTATTTGCTATGTGCCCAGCCTAGCCTCCTTGTTTATAAGATAGATGAGCAGAATCTTTAAGGGTGATGTCCCTGTGGCCTTTGTCACACAAAGATGAAGATAACAGGGTGGCTGCGTGGCTTAGTTACGTGTCTGATTTCGGCTCAGTTCGTGATCTTGCAGCTCATGAGTTCAAGTCCTGCAAACTCACAGCTGGTGAGTTCCAGCCCTACATCAGGCTCTCTGATGTCAGTGCAGACCCTGCTTCAGATTCTCTGTCTCCCTCTCTCTGCACCCCTCCCCAATTAGCGCTCTCTGTCTCTCTCAAAAATAAATAAACATTTTTTTAAAAATACAAATATTTCTCTCCCCTTCCCAATGATACTATAAGCCTTTAGTAAACAAGAATTATATCTGTAACATTTGTTTCTTCTTTTTCTCTCAGAACTGTACACAACACACAAGGATTAAACAAGCATTTGCCTAATTACATGGAGCTAAATCTCCTAAAAGGACATACTGACCAAGAAATGTTTCTTATTTAGCAACTTACTTCAGTGAAAACGTACCCATTTTCATGAAACACAACATACTCTCATTATGTATATATTCATTATCACTTGAGTGATTGATAGATGGGTCTTGTCAAGATGGAAAGATCTTCTTTTCTCAGAGAGATAACTGGGACCATAGGGGACACAAAAAGCATTAGGTTGGTATAGGACCCATTGGTAATTTTTTGTTTTATTTTATTGTTGCTTAATTCCTTAAAAAGCTATGACATTTGTTTGTTTGTTTGTTTGTTTGTTTAAGACAGTTTTCACTCCTTCTATTGTAAAAGATCTCCCCGACCCTGGTCAGTTTCTCAGCAAGTTTCTCTGCTGAGCCAGTCGGTTAGAAAACTCCAATGAGCTCAACAATTGGTTAAGCAAATGTTTCTGAAGAGGCTGAGGCAGAGGAATAGAGTGGCTGTTAGCAATTACACGCTTTCCAAGCTTTCTGATTCATTGTTGTGCTAAATAAATAAATAAATAAATAAAAGTGGAATGACCAGGCATTTTTGTGTCCCTGCTCGAGATTTTAATGTTCCTTGGGTTTTGTGGATTTCCATCTCTATTTGTTCTGGTTCCCAAGGAATTCTGAGGAAGATGTTCCATTTTACTTTAGATTTTTGAATCTTGGAAATTGGAGAGAGGATTTTTCTTTGAGAGATGACAGAATGATAGCAGATTATGAAAAGTCTTCAAATATTACATGCAAGTGCTTAGATTTACTTTACATGTTGCTTTATGTGCTTTGTTGCTGTTTTTACAAAAGCATTATAGATTTATTAAATAGACTGTCTTATCAGCAGTTGGTTTGGGTGATATTTGCAGGGAGCCAGCATTCAACAAAGCTGTTTATTCTTACCATGGTAATAAAGCTGGAAGTCGAAGATACCTGTATCCAATCCTATGCCCAGAATTATTAACAGATGTGTGTATTTTCAGACATTTTTCTATACTTATGTGAGCTCTCTGTGTACATAATTTTGGCTTGTTTTTTTAAAAATAGAATCATTCTAGTTCTATATCTTTTTATTTTTTTATTTTAGAGTGAGAGTGCACACAAGCAGGAGAGGGGCCTAGGGAGAGGTCGAGAGTGCAGTAGGGGGAGGGCAGAGACAGAGGGAGAGAGAGCTAGTGAGGGAGGGGCAGAGAGAGAGAGAGGGAAGGAGAGAATCTTAAGCAGGCTCCACACTCAACACTGAGCCCCATACAGGGCTCTATCCCACGACCCTGGGATCATGACCTGAGCTGAAATTAAGAGTTGGGTGCTCGACCAAATGAGCCACCCAGGTACCCCTAGTTCTGTATCTTAATTATCCTTACTTTTGTATCCTGGATATTGTTACATGTTTTCTTATTGAGCTAATAATAATATTCATAATTAAAATGCCAGACACAGCCGATAATTATTAAGGACATGCCATATATCAGGTTCTATACTCTTATATTTACATTAATCATCTCATTAATATTCCAATCCACCTGAGGCATTATCCCAGTTTTATCATTATCTCCATTTTATAGGAAGGGCCCTTGGAGCTTAGACAGGTCCAGTAATTTGCTCAAGGATACATAGCTGATAGCTGATGGACCCTCTCAAACACTATAAAATATGGCTTCACTTCCTAAATGGTTGAATATTAATCACCTGGGTGTCTTGTTATTCACCTACAACTTCTACTGACCCAGTCCCCGTTGAGACTGCCCCATCCCCACCCCCTGTCCCTAGACAACTCTCTGTCTCCATCACTGTGCTACCCATAGCCCTCAGCTACACGTGCTGCTGATGAAGGAATGCTGCCCACCCCTCTTTTTATAGCCTTTGGAATTTTAGCCCCTGTGGCCCAAGTTAGTGATATTGTTATGGTTCTTGGATACAGTTGTAGAAAACTCACCACAGCATCATGGAATAGACAATAACCCTTGCACGACTGTTAAAGCTCTTGGCACCCATCGAGTGATCTGAATTGATTTTGTTTCCAGACCTAAATCTACCTTTAATTCAGCCTAAGGCAGAAGTTGCTTTAACATATGGAATTAATTGGGTATTCTCTTCTCTTATGGGTATGGCCAATCCACCACTAAAATATAACTGGGTCTTGCCACTTTAACAGAAAGTCTTTTTCTTGTGTGAATTGGGTTGACAGCATAAACTTGGTGTCCAGTGCACAATTTCCTACTCTTGAACCAGACACATATCACTTATAAGACGCTTCTCCTGGGGCGCCTGGGTGGCTCAGTCAGTTGAGCGTTCGGCTCAGGTCATGATCTCACAGCTCATGAGTTCGAGCCCCACGTCGGGCTCTGTGCTGACAGCTCAGAGCCTGGAGCCTGCTTTGGATTTTGTGTCTCCCTCTCTCTCTCTGCCCTTAACCGACTTACGTTCTGTCTCTGTCTCTCTCAAAAATAAATAAACATTAAAAAAATTTTTTTAATAAAAAAAATAAAAATAAAAAATAAGACTCTTCTCCTGAAGATACTTCCTTTTTTGATTTAAGTAGACTTCACGCCCAGTGCAGAGCCCATCATGGTGTCTGAACTCATGATCCTGAGATCAAGACCTTAGCTAAAATCAAGAGTTTGGACACTTAACCAACTGAGCCACCCAGGTGCCCTGATAGCTCCTTTTTTATTGTTCACCTGTTGTGCATGTATGAGAAATTTTTCCTATATGTTCTGTGGTAAAAGGCAAATATTCTTAAAATCGCGTTTTTCAGAAATTGCCAAAAAGATTCCAGTAACTCTTGGGTTTTAACATCTGTGGTAGGCAGAATAAAGTCTCCCCCTACAAACTGCTACGTCCTAATCCCTGGAATCTGTGAATATGTTGTTAAATGAGAAAGGGAAACTAAGGTTGCAGATAGAAATAAGGTTGTTAATCTGCTGATTTTGGAGAGATTATCCTGGATTATCTGGGTAGCTGAGTATAATCACAGAGGTCCTTCAAAATGGAAAAGGGAGGGAGAAAAGAAGATTTAAGTGATAGGTTGTGAGAAGGACTCAATATGTCACTGATGGTTTTGACAGTAGAGGAAGGAAGCCATCAACCTTGAGAAGGTGCAAAAGACGAAAGCATGCATTCCCCCCGAGAGGCTCCGGGAGGTAATGCAGCCTGGCCAGCACCTTGATTTTAGCCCAGTGAGACCCATGTTGGACTTCTGAACTACACAATGTCAGATAATAAATTCGTGTTGTTTTAAACCTCCAAGTTTGTGGTAATTTGTTATAATAGTAATAGGAAAGTAATATAGCCAGTAAATACCCCTTCATAGATTACCAAATCATGGCAGGAGCTCAACTTTATTTCACTGTCAAACCAGAGGGTTTATTTCATCAAAGGAACTACCTATTTTCATAATGAGCCATTCTGTAGGTTCCATTAGTGGGGACCTCGATAGAAGACATTTCAACAAAACATGGACAAATCGAATGAGAAAATTTAAATCTTTGCTCCCTTATAAAATTGTACATCAAGAGGGCGCATGGGTTTACCGTTCGTGTTGATAGTTGTGTGTGTTTTTCAGACCCCAGTTTATATTTTTCAAAATTGAATCCATGCCTCTGTCGTATTCACAGCCATGCAATACTGGTATAGATCCTCCCCCAAACCCCTTGAACAATACAAGTAAATAACCAACTTGAGTGGTTCTTCAATTCCATGCTTCCTAATGCTAAATGACTTGGTGATTTCGTGGAAGAGTATTTATTCAACACATCCTCTTGGAGGCCTACAACATCCAGAGAATTCTGACTATATCACTAATAGCAGCTGTTTTGAGCAACCAGTTTAACAAATGCAAAGCATTTATGGTTAACAATGTAAATGCTTCATAGAGCATAGGTGCTTAGGCTATTTGTGCAAGGCTATTTGCCTAGTTACAGCCATAATATGTGACATGATATACATCATGGAGTCCCAGCACTGTTGTTGGCATAACTAATTCAAATTTTCCTCCCAGAGTAGGATGCCAACTTCACTTGTCACCCAACACACATTTACAAACAAAAGGGCCGTGGCTGGAAGGAAGGGGCAAAATTCACATTATTAGTTACTCAATGGCTATGTCACTGAGTGTAAATTTTTAAAATCACAACTGTTCGCTCAGTAGGCTGAAAATTTCAAATCAGTATCACTAATATTGTCATAGTTAGTCATTTAAAATACTGTCTGTATACATAAGTATGACATATGCTACTATTTAAATTCACAGCTTGGCCTCATACGAAGACACAACAATGCTAAAATCACTTACTCATATGGAAATGCTTACATTTTGTTCTAAAACAGAAATCACTGTACACTACGTTAGCATGTTGACAACATATTGCCGCCATGAAATAGACTTTACAGTATCCCAATGAAAACTAAAATTTAGGAATATCAGTTATTATTCATTGAACATTAGAGCTGGTGAGAGTCTTTTAAATCAAGAAGTTTAATGTTCACAAGGCATAATGTTTCTAGTGTTTTCTGCCATGATGATAAAAGTTTGGTATGATTTTAGGCTAAAGAAGTAATAAGATGGAGCACCTGGGTGGCTCGGTCAGTTAAGCGTCTGACCCCGGATTTGGGCTCAGGTGTTGATCTCACCATCACGAGATCGAGCCCCGGGTTGGGCTCCATGCTGAGTATGGAGATTCTGTCTCTCCCTTTCTGTCTGCCCCTGCCCAGCTGGCACCCACATATGTGCGCTGTCACTCTCTCAAAATAAATAAATAAACGTTAAAAAAAGGAAATATTAAGGCAAAATACAATGTTGGTGGAAACTCAAACTTAATTACTGATATTTGAAGAATGATATCACGGATTTATTCAGGTATTTGAATAATTGTAGACGGGTAGTCAGTCTCCACTGGCTGCCTCCAGTAAGTGTTGAGCAAACATAAACAGATTAAATTGTTGCACAACAGTCTTGGGTAAGACCTAAGAAATGAAAAGAAAGAATCACTGTGTCTGAATATACACTATTTGCAACCTTCAGTGTTGGGTAATTTTGCATATTATTTAATTTATTTGTGATGCAAAAAAAATGTGTCTTATTGTTTTGCACGGGAAACTTGGTTTCCAAGAAAGTAACAAATTTCTTTGAGTTACAAAGTTGGTGAGTAGCAGAGTTGGCTAAATCCAAAATCAATTTGGATTAAATAGTATGAGGCAGATAGTACTGTCCCTAGTTGATAGCTGAGAAGACCAAACCTCAGAGAAGCTGAGTGACTTTTCTAAGGTCTCATAGCTAGTACATGGAAGCATGGCATACTCTTGACCCCTAAGCTATATTGTCCAACCGAGAGAGGGCAAAGAAATCTTATGTCTTCCAGACATTTCCTGAGAAACAGTAACTTGAAGGAAACATAAACCAGAAAATACATTTGTAATTTTTAAAATGCCTTCTGTCTGATTTTCTTTGGACGACCTACCCTCATTCTTATTCTGGTTCTTTTGAAAGCATTGGCTCATTTTCTTGCCTAGAATAACTAATGCAATTCTCCAATGCATCCCCAAAGAAAGGCAACTTCTAGCTTCTTTCCATCTGGGTACCCACACTAAGGTACAGGTACCTCACTGTATTTTTCAAGGTCACAGTGATGCCACCGCAAGGTTTTTACCTATTTCCCTCCACGCCGCAGACTATTGGGCATTGGATGGTTTCCATCTTGTTCACCAGGACCTGAGAACTGTTTACAGTCCATGAGCTTGGGGGACTCAAAAGCATGAGCTACCAGAAGTTAGGAATCTTGGAAATGAAGATTGCACAGTGTGTTTAAAAAAAAATTGTTCCCAGGAATAAGCTGAGAAATGTACCCAACGGGGCTGGGAGAAGTGACAACAGGAAGTAGAATGACAAGTGTAACTGGAGGCGTGGTTACTACTTGCCACCTCCACTTTAAGTAAATCAGCCCTTAGGACAGAGAGAGAGCTAGCAATAAGCATATCCTGAGGTGTTTTTCCTTAAATACAGATTCCTGGGCTCCAGCCCAGACTTGCTGAGTCTGGAATTCTGGGAAGTGCCAGGTAATCTGTCTACTTCACAAGCACTTCTAGTGAATCCGGGCACACCAACTTCAGAAACGGTGATTCGTGGCAATTAAGACCCATAGCAGAGCCTAGGTAATGTGTGTGATTCGAAAGGCCCATCTCTAAACTTTAAGAAATTAAGCTACCAAATGACAAGAGCACCTTAAAGAGGAATTTGTAGCAAAGACTTAAGGAGGGTAAGGGTGTTAAAGCTAGGGATGCATTTCAAAAGAAACCTATTTCTAGGAAGATATAATTATCTTATAAGCTGATACGCATGTCACTTTATAACCTCTAAACAAACAAGTTTAGAAACCGAGATACGTACCTAAGAATATCGTGGACTACACATTCTTCGATTCTCTTTTGCCATTGTGGATTTGGGTGAACTTAAGTGAAATAATAACAAAAAGTAGCTAGCTATGTGCATGATACTAGTCCAAGGAACTCCCACATGATAATTTTCATATTACCTTTTCAATCTTCATAACAACCTTTTGTATCGTCCTTTCATAGATGCAGAGACTGAGGCACAGGGAATTTAAGGAACTTATCAAAGTTCACACAGAAAGAGCCAGGCAGGGATTTGAACCCAGATGTCTAGCTGTGGAGATTCTCTGCTACATAACACCGTTGGTTGGTTGGTTGGTTGGTTGGTCGGTTGGTTTGTTGTTTTTTGGATGACAACCAGCTTGTCTATAAAGGAGCTTTTGCCCTTAATGTTGATCATAAAGCTGAAAGACTCTTTTATTAAGCAGTGGGGTAGGAGAGTCATGATCATTGTAGTTGTGTTTGCTGTAAAAGTAACATGCACCAAGCAAGCACTGTGCTTTGCCATTCATATGCTTCACCTCATGAATTGCCCAGTGAAGTAAGTATGCCTTGGTCCTTTTTGCAGATAGGGAAACTGAATTTCTTTCCGAAGATCCTCATTAACTGCTAAAATGGCATAGATACTGAATGATGAATCCAGGTTTTGAATGTAGGTCTCTCTGGCCGGAAAGTTCGTTTTCTGGACACTGTATTGCCACTTCTTAGGGAATTAGTGTCAGCACTCAGAAGAGTTCAGACCCAAGACAAATGACTTCCAACACAAGGACCATGTCTACTGAAGTCATGTCTGTACCTGAAATTATTTGTGGAACTCACCACTTACAGAGGAAGGCAAGTTTGGATGCTCAAAAAATGGAACGCAGGAAACATTTTGACCATGATAAAGGCGCAGAGGGGGATGAGGGAACACCGATGTGGAATAAATATCAAGGATGTGAATTACCATGTAGGACATTTCCAGTAAAGATGCATGGGTGTCCTTTCTGGTCTCCCTCTTGAGGTAGTAGCTGAGCCAGAGCCCTGCTTCAGGGTGAGTGAGTGTAATGGTTTGAATCCTGACCTCCAGAAAAGGCAAGAAGCACCACCCCTCGTATGAACAGAGAAGCTCACAGACCTCCTTTAACATCCTTACGCTGAGTCCCTGTTTTCAGACCATTACACGATACGGTGCTGATTGGTCTTAAGCAGAAAGATCTAAAATGGAGACAGGGACTTCACTGGGTGGAAATGTAATGACACAGGAAGCAGTATAATGTAATGGATACAATTGTGGTTAATCCCTTCCTTAGAACAAGGCAGTGGTGGCAGAATTTCAAAATAGAAGTTTCAAGGCAAGACAGTGCAAACCCAACTTTGAGTTTTGGACAAGTTCCTTAACTTCTCTAAGCCTACATTTTCTTTTTATAAAGTGGGAACAAGAATAGTACTTATCTCAGATTGGGGGGATCAGATGAAATAATTAAGATGAGTTGCTTAGTGTAGGGTTGGACGAATAGTATGTGCTCAATAAATAGGACCCACTGTTATTATTAGATGCAAGATTCAGAATGAAAAACCTGGAAATGTGTCCATGCCTCTGATGCCAGATCATATTCAAAGATGTTTATGTTCTTACCTCTTGTCAATTATTATACCCTGGACATTGACCATGACTCATTCAAAGCTTCAAGAACTCATTGTTTATACCTTTAATTTCTCTTTTTTTCTTTCAATTTTTTATTTAAATTCTGGTTAGTTAACATACAGTGCAATATTGATTTCAGGAGTAGAAGTCAGTGATACATACGACACCCAGTGCTCATCCCAACAAGTGCCCTCCTTAATACCCATCACCCATCTAACCCATCCCCCACCCACCTCCCTCCATCAACCCTCAGTTGGTTCTCTATCTTTAAGAGTCTTTTAGGGTTTGTTTCCCTCTCTCTCTTTTTGTCTCCCATATGTTCATCTGTTTTGTTTCTTAAATTCCACACATGAGTGGAATCATGTTTATCTTTTCTGACTTTATTTCACTTCACATAATACACTCTAGCTCCATCCACATCATTGCAAATGGCAATATTTTATTCTCTTTGTTAAGCTGACTAATATTTTGGTATGTATGTATGTTCCAGTGTGTATGTATACACACACACACACACACACACACACACATTACATCTTCTTTATGCATTCACCATTCATCATGCAATGGACATTGGGGCTCTCTCCACAGTTTGGCTGTGGTTGATCATGCTGCTGTCAAGTACCAAGTGAGGTTCTATGTCAAAGTGCTTCAGGCTTTGCCACTACAGAGATGGTCAGGTTGTCTATTTTTTGTAAGTCCCAGCTGAACCTTTAAGGGAACAATTTCTGGCACAGAAATCTCCCAGAGTCTAGTGTTTTCTGGTTCCCCCTTCGGAAATGACAATTCTTGTAAATAATCAGAGCCACTCTTGAGCAATTGCAGTCCATTTAGCGGCCCCTTACTTCACTTGATACAGTTGTTTTAGGAAGCATGCAAGATCTCTAACAGTATTGCAGTGATGGAGTGAAATAGAGCAAAAGGAAACAAAAATTGGATCAAATGACTGTGTAACCCTCTGGTCTAATAACAGCTTACAGCGTCCATCAGAGGTCCTATGCCATGATTTTTCTCCATCAAATGGCAAAGGATAAACAAGAACACCACAAGTCACCTGTAAGTGCAGAGACAAAGCTGGAAGAACTGTGTTCATCCAGGTGATGCTCCTAAAATCTGAAGAAGGTCAAGCTGGGATTCCTTGGTCCACCAGCTCAGACACATATAAGAATCACCTGAAAAGCTTTTTAAAAATTATTGTATCCCAGCCATACCCTAGACAAAATATAAGGCTCTCTCTGGTGGGAACCGTAAATTTGTTTGTTTTAAAGCTCTCCAAGGGGTTCCATTGTTAAGCCAAGCTTAGGAAATGGTGCATAAAAGTTATAATAAGGCAGGGGCACCTGAGTGGCTCGGTCGTTTGGGCATCCGGCCTCTGCTCAGGTCATGGTCTTGCAGTTTGTGGATTCGGACCCCACGTCAGGGTCTGTGCTGACAGCTCAGAGCCTGGAGCCTGCTTGGGATTCTGGGTCTCTTTCTCTCTCTGCCCCTCCTCCACTTGTGCTCTGTCTCTCTCTGTCTATCAAAAATAAATAAATGTAAAAAAATTTGTTTTAAGTTCTAATAAGGCAGATTGTAGGATAGCAACAGAAAACAAAGGGCAACTGCCTGGGTGGAGGGAGTGGTTCTGTTGTTTGCAAAACTAATGTTCAACATTAATGGCTGACTTAACTGCTGCCTGTATCTGGTGGTGAAGCAAATTAACTCAAATGCAAACAGTTTATTTATATGAACATAGTCCCATACATTTATTTGAATCCCAAGCGGTGCTCTAAAAGCTAATTACAATGAGAAATATGCCATCCTATGTATAAATATACATGCAATTCTGCCAGTTAGTTGCCTGGAATTTTCATTTTGTTCACTCTCCCAAGTGAAAAGCTGGGAATTCTATCCCTCCACCCTGCCTTTGTTAAGTACCAGACAAACTGGGGAGCCTTTGAAAATGTGCTCAACCTCACCATTTTCTCCTCTAGTCTCTTAATCTAACTAAATTTACTGGATGTAACAAACCTAATAGATAGACATTAGCTATTAAACTATTAGTTTTTTTCTGACAACCCAACCTTCTGAGAGTTCGTAAACAAGACTAGCACTGAGCATCATAGAATTTGGTCTATAAGAATAGATATTTTCCACTTCCCACTGGGAGATAGTTCAAGGGGGTCTACCAACGACCTTATTACTACACCATGAGATTATTTCTCATGGGCCGTAAAGCCCTGACATCTCTCCATTAAATGTAAAGGTAACACAGTCAAAGGAAAGAAAACCCCATTATACAGAACACTGACAGAAGCGCCTCATAAAGACAGCTGGCATGTCAATCTGACAAGTAACCCCAAACAATCTTGAGATTTTTAGTGTTCTTTGTAATGGAAAATGGAGATTCTAAATTGTCTTCTCTATTCCCTCCTTTGGTTCCTCAGCATCATTTTTAGATTTACTTATTTGCACAGGTGAAAGAGGGAAACAGAACCCCAGTATGTCCCATCTATGCCATGGTGTCTCCACCAACAAACCTTTCACCTAGACCCAAGGGAAATTGGGGACAACAAATCCTTGGGATTGGCTACAATTTAGGAGCAGGAAGGATCTCATCACACATGAATGTATTCTGAATTCATGGTTTATGCCCATCCTCTATTATTTCTTCTTTTTATTCCCTCTGTGAGTAACTTCATATTAGAACGAGAACCAATGTGTGGTGGAGAGTTAAGAAATCGTTTAAGGAAAGCGTTGGATGAAAATAAAATTTACTGTGTAGGAGATATCATCTCTCTATGGCTATTTTATTAGTTGATATAAACTTGTTTTATCAGATTATATAGCAGAGACTTCACTTCTCCAAAGCAGGCTCTGTGGCTCCAATACTGCTTAGTCAGGAGAAGAACATTCTGGACCATCAGTCTAGTGTGTATGTGTGCACACTGCCCCCCCCCCCCGCCCCACCGTCACACCAAATGAAAATAGAACTAAAGAGTCTAGTACGTAAATAATTTTGTAATGGAAGGCCATGAAACCAGCAACCATTATTCCAGTTGAGATGAGCTTTTGACATATACTTGGATCAGAATATCTTTTATCATGCATGCAAAGATAGAGGTGACATGTTGGCTTGCGTTGCATGTCAATACATTAATGGTGAAGTTCAACAAAATTGCAAAAAAATAAAGTGTGTTTTTAAATTTTTTGCAGAGAAATCATGTGTGCAGTGAAGGTATATGCATTTAAACAAATAATATAAATTAGCAGAATATGGATGAGACCTAGTTTTAAAACTCAGTTCTGTCAACTGCTTTACGCAATTGGTTATTAGGCATCTGCAGTCACAGTACAAAGATGATACTGTCCAGTCTGGTTTCTGAGTGATCTTTCTCCCTTTGCCAATTCTATTTTTATAGCTCTTGTTCCATTTAAATCCTCAATTTCTTAGGGATTTGCCGTCACTCACTCTCACATTGTTTTCAATCTCAATATAAATTGGCTCTGCCTCTTGCGTTGTTTCTACAAATACTCTTCTTGTTAAACAAGAGCTTCTCTTTCTAGGATTCTTATTAAGGATGAACCCATGTCCTTCTCAAAATATTTGCAAGTGTTACACCTTTAAAACCAGGAGACAGCCTCCCTTAAGACAATAGAGAAGAAAATAAGACCACCCATATGCTTTTAAAACACACAAGAGATTGATGGCTGAACAAACATTTGTTTTAAATTGCACAGCGTTCACAAAAAAAGAAGTTTTGTAGCCTGAATTTAACCAAAGTGGAAGAAAGAGCTGAACTTTAGTTGCCAAAAAAAAAAATCAAACTGAATTGCTTACTAAAGGAAATAGGTGTTACAAATGAGATGTAGAGTTAATTTTTTTTAAGTGTGTGGAACAACAAAAGCGATGTCAAAACCCTTATAGGTATTAGAAGTTGTCTTCATGAAGGCACATGGAAGAACCACAACAAAACTCTTAGAAAATTTGAGAATGGCTGATATCCTTGCTGAACCTCCTTCCTCTTTTGTGTGTGTTTGTTTTTATTTTTGTTTATTTTTAATTGCCTGTGCTCCATAATCACTGGATAAGTTGTGGGGGTGTCAGGGAGATGGTTGGGAGCAGTTAGAAGCGATGCTTACACAGTTCCCCTTATTAAATGTGTTGGGACACCTGCCATTCAGTTCCAGTTTCTAGCCAATGAGTGCACAAACAAGGCCGTCTGGTCCGGCGGAGGGAGAAAAAAAGAAACTCTGCACTTAATTGACTGTCACCATGTGGTTAAATCTTCTGGTATGAAGAAGGTATTTGTGGGTATAATCTTACAGAACACTGATTTTCCTCCCCTCCCACCTCATTCTTTAGCTACCTTTGGTTAGTTATCTTTTCCTTTAACTATAAGAGTAAACTAGTATAATCATCTAGCAATCAATGAAGAAAAGGTATGAACAGGTCAAGCAAGCCAGAAACACTTTGTTTTTCTTACTGACTCTTCTCTTAAGGGAAGACTGTCATTTTTTTCATCTCCCCAGCAGGTACCTGTCTGAGCCTTTGTTTCTTCATCGGTAAACTGCAGATAATACTTCTTTCTTGAGGTTTTTGTGAAGCTAAAATGCTTGTAATCCCCTATTCCAGATGTGTCACCTCGATTGCATACAGGATATAGGAGATTTAAAAGTAACCAAAGCGGCCAATTTGGAGGCAGAAGTGAGCATGGTAAACAGATGAGCAGGGGCTACTTTTTTTTTTCAATATATGAAGTTTATTGTCAAATTGGTTTCCATACAACACCCAGTGCTCATTCCAAAAGGTGCTCTCCTCAATACCCATCACCCACCCTCCCCTCCCTCCCACCCCCCATCAACCCTCAGTTTGTTCTCAGTTTTTAAGAGTCTCTTATGCTGTGGCTCTCTCCCACTCTAACCTCTTTTTTTTTTTCCTTCCCCTCCCCCATGGGTTTCTGTTAAGTTTTTCAGGATCCACCTAAGAGTGAACACATATGGTATCTGTCTTTCTCTGTATGGCTTATTTCACTTAGCATGACACTCTCCAGTTCCATCCACGTTGCTACAAAGGGCCATATTTCATTCTTTCTCATGGCCACGTAGTACTCCATTGTGTATATAAACCACAATTTATTTATCCATTCATCAGTTGATGGACATTTAGGCTCTTTCGGTAATTTGGCTATTGTTGAGAGTGCTGCTATAAACATTGGGGTACAAGGGGAGCAGGGGCTACTTTTAATTGAAAGTGGGGTACCTAGTCAGCCTGGGCCCCAGATCATTATTCCCATGAGGGTACAGAGGCCCGCTGTTGTCATACATTCTGATACTTTGCAGAGAAACTAGAAACCTAGACCCTTTTTTTTAAAAAGTTTATTTATTTATTTTGAGAGACAAAGAGAGTGTGAGCAGGGGAGAGGCAGAGAGAAGGGGAGAGAGGAAATCCCAAACAGGTTTCATGCTATCAGCACAGAGCCCAACACAGGACTTAAACTCACAAAACCTGAGATCATGATCTGAGCCGAAACCAAGAGTTGGAAGCTTAACCAACTTTAGATAATTAAGAATTATCTAAATTCTTAAGTTATTTAAGATGTCCCTAGGGGTGCCTGGGTGGCTCAGTCGGTTAAGCATCCAACTACAGCTCAGGTCATGGTCTCACAGTTCATGGGTTCCAGCCCCGCATCAGGCTCTGTGCTGACAGCTCAGAGCCTGGTGCCTGCTGTGGATTCTGTATCTCCCTCTCTTGCCCTCCCCCACTCACACACTGTCCCTCCCCCACTCACACTCTGTCCCTTCCCCACTCACACTCTGTCCCTTCCCCACTCACACTCTGTCTCTCTTAAAAATGAATAAACATTAAAAAAAATTTTTTTAAAGATGTCCCCAAAGGTTGAAAATAAACAATCCAAGAAACCCAGAAATTTGGTGTCATTTGTTTGTTTTTAAAATACACCAGGAATCATGTTGATAGTTTTGTGGTCTGGCCAATGCCAGAAGAACATAACTCTGCACTATTTGGAGCTCGTCTAGAGCCTGGCAGCAACACAATGCTTCATTCTCAGGTGAAGATTGACATGCAAGGAAAGAGCAAGACTGTCATCGAGACTGATCCAGACCCTAATGGAGAATAATCAGTCCCAGCAAGCAACAGCATGGAAGCCCAAACTCTGAGTTAATGAGCACTTTGATGAAGAGAGCCAGGTGGGATTGGACGTGGGCTACCAATCTTTGGTGCTGCTTTGGGCATGTGCTCAAAATGCCATTTATACTAATTGCTTACCACATGACAAATAGCCTAGTACGGAACTGGCAGACGATAAGAAAATGCAGCGTAGAGAAATTTCAGGGCATAGTACAGTAGAGCCTTGTTTTCAGATAGAAGCAAATGAAAGGCGAACTGGAAAAATACAATTTGGGGAATAAACTGCCAAGATCTGATCCAACAAAGGTTGAATTAATAAAATGAAATAGCACAACCAATCAGATGGGGGGGGGGGGCGGGAAGCCAGCACCGAGGAAATCAGTGATTAGAAGGAAGAACTAAAAGACACCATAGGAATAGCCTCTATGAGACACTAAACCCAGGAATCTGTCGGAAAATACAAAAGTTATTTGCAAAGCCGTCCAGGTTTATAAAGGAAACCGATGTGCAAGACCCCCAGTCTGTCTGCAGGCAGATCTCACACTGGAGGTGGTAATGGATTTATTTGGCCTCAACCTCAGTGGGGAAAAATTTGGTCCCTCAGTATGTAAAGTTCACAGTTAACATATCCTTATAGTTTTAAATTGCAAGTTCCCACCACCATTTATGGAGTGCTGGGGTGCTGCTCATGAGGAACGTACAGATCCTAGCCTTGAAACTGCCCAAGAGAAAATTCTCCAAATGGCTAGCCCCACTTACACGTGGTTGAAAAAATGAGCATTGAGGGTGAAGAAGCATGTTCGTGAACGTTGCATTTAAAACAATGGCAAACAGGGACTGCTTATGCTCAGACCAGACCTGGTTAGGGATATGTACCTTTATGGGGTCTCTTTAATGACTCTAATGCCCCCTGAACTGCAAACCCCAGAAAGACGTGGCCGCCACTTTTATTCACTGATTGGTGCAATTGTAGCCCTTTAACACAGTGGCTGGGACACAGCAGTCACAGCAAAAATACTTGTGGAATAAATGAAGAAGTAAATGAAGTAAAAACTGAATTCACTTGCTCGATCTGGTAACTACCATATGATGAATAACTACTGTGTTCCTAGCTTGTTTGTAATATTACTTATTCTGATACTCTAAGGGCAGAAACGAGTATGCTTTTCATTTTACAGATGAGGACGCCGAGGTTCAGAAAGAGAGAGGAACTGAATGAAAGTCACATAACTCCCGAGTGGCGGAAGTGAGATTTGAACCCGAAGCTGGTTAATTCTCGAAGCAGACTCCTTTCTGTATTAGTTGTATACAGATGGGCTTAGAGGAGGTGGCTCAAACTATACAAAGAAACAGAAGGCTTAAATCCAGGTTACCTCCTTTACCGCGACTGCTCTTTCTATTAGATCACAGTCCCCATACCTGCTTTGTTTTCCTCCAGGAAACCCTGGCAAACAATACGTCTTGGCTTGTTTTGCTCAGCAACCATCAGCATGCTCTGGCTGTGTAATAAATGTTGATGTCAGAGCTACCATAAGAGACAGAAGTCTTTTCATTTTACATCAAGACACGAGTCACCATCTGGAAGACCAGATATGCCAATCTTAATTTGAGGCCAGATTTTTAAATCTAACTCCAGTGTGAGGGAAATGCTTATCAGCATTCAAACTGGAAACTTGGGTCATTCTGCCTGGCAAACATTCATTTTCTTAGGACCCTTTTTCATAAGTAAAAGCAAATGGATTCTGCAAACAGCTAGAGCCCATTTCTGCATTAGTTCAGACTCTTGTCTGACAGGAATAGAAACCCACTTGAGCAAGAATAAAACAGAGGGAAGGAAATTTATTATAAGGATACGCAGTGTCTCTTCAAACCTGAGGGCAGGAATGCACCTAAGACTCAGAACTAGACCCAAGACAAGGTCACTCTCCTTTCTGAATCTCTCTTCCCTGCAAACTAGCCTTTTCTGCTTCTTAGCTCACATGGTAAAACACAGCTATCCATGCATTTCGGGATTAAATTTAGTATTCAGGAGGCCAGCCACGTGCGTGCAGGAATCCCAAATCCCCTTTGGTCCGGCTTGGGTCAGGGGTCGACCCCTGGCCAATCCACTTAAACCAGGAAGCCAGAGGTCACATTTTGCAAATACGGTTGCTTGCACTACAAACATATGGGTGGAGCAGAGCGGTAAGGGGCTGGTTCCTGTAAAGAAGAAAGGGGTGATGGGGAGTGGATTCTTAGCAAGTCAGCTACCTTCGGTGGTCCTCCATACTGTTATCTATACACACATACAAAAGAAAAATGTCTCTACTGTGTATAGTTTCATACAGAGTAGAATTTCATACAGAGATGTTACTGATTGTAAGGGTTTTAAAAGATTAATGTTTCTTATGATAAACTGGCTCTTTGAGCACTCTAGAATTCAGTATGGCTTGATGCATAAAATGACTATTAAGAACCCCACAACCATTCTGTATTATGTCACCACACCCTGACTGTTTCTAAAGATCACCACGACATGCCAGCATCATGTTAAGCACTCACCTTATGATATGTATTGATGAAACTCATTTACTTCCAGGTCTCCTAGTTGTTCAGTTACTTATTATGCTTTCTTGTGAGATAAATGTCCCCAGCCCGGCCAGGAACTCCAGCTCAGCCTTTTCATATTATCCCAGCGATCTCACGAGCTCTGTCTCTATACATTCTTTATGGATCGCATTACTTTCACTGCCTCTTATCTCCCTGCCTGCAAAATCAGCCTCCAGTGGAAAAGTAAAAGAAAAGCATTCTCTCCAACCACCTTTCTCTCTTGGTGATGGCATCATGGGCTCTCCATAGGCTAATCACATTTCAAAATAATTGTGTTTGGGGATAAATTTATCTGGTGCTGATCTTATCAAACCCAAATCTTTGTAGAAGGAGGTCCGCTTTTGACATGACTGTGCCAGACGTTTTTTTCAGGGTTCCCACCTGAACGCTAATCCTCTCCCACATAAATAGCTCTCTGGCCTCCTGTTTTTCACTCTGTCTGCTGCTCAGCCGTTGTCACTGAAAGCGAGAGCTTTTTTCCAAACAGGCTTCGTTTCCATTGTGCATCCTACTCCAGACAGCGATGTTATCACTTGACAGTGTCTATCAGGACTTTCTATTACCAAGCAAATAATTTCTAAATCTATATCAATTAAAATATGGTTCATTAAAAATCATACGTGGTGGCTTACCTACATAAACCACATTGGAAATCAACTCAGGGAGTATATATTGCATTTGTTCCATACAAGTCACGGAGTGAAAGGAATGGAGATGAATCACATGCTGTCTCTGACCTTACGTCGATCGTGATCTACACATTTTGTATATAAATATGCCCCCATCAACTCACATTGGCGGAAAGTCAATCTCAGATTAATGTATAGATGATTTCCAAGGACCACTATGAATCTTTTTTCCTTGTGTAACTTACATTCATTAAAAACCAGCATAGTATCCACTCCTTCATATTTAACATTCTTAGCTAATAGTAATAATGAATTTTTTTGGTGTTCTCTATATATCATGCGCTGTTCTAACTTTGTATACACAAGTCATTCACATATGTGGCCATGTTGGGGACCTTTACTGTAGCCCACTCTTTATTTACACATAGGTAGGGGCACCTGGGTGGCTCAGTCAGTTAATCATCTGCCTCTTGATTTCGGCTCAGGCCACAGTCTCACAGTTCATGGGATTGAGCCCCACATCATTCCTCACTGATGGCACGGAGCCTGCTTGGGATTCTCTCTCTCTGCCCCTCCCCTGCTTATCCTCTTTCTCTCTCACACACATAAATAAACATAATAAAAAATAAATAATGTTTATATATACATATGTAAAGATTTGCCTTATCACAGCACACAGTCGAGGATGAGCCCCTGTGTTTATAGCGCCACCCCCGTCCAAAATGAATGAGAATCTCTGAGCAAGCAGCCCAGGCATCTCTATATTTTTAAAGCCTCCTACAGATACTCACCAGTGAGTATTTGAGCACCAGTATCTTAATTAGATGATGTTTTCCATTGATCCTTCATTCCATTTCAATTTGTATCTTTTGTTTGTCCTCTGGTCTTAAGCAGGATATGGACCTTTGAGCCCCACGTGCTCCATACCCATCAGTTATATGCCTTTCCTGAAAAGGGACACTTCAGGGCAGAGTTTAATTGCCTTAATATTTTACCTTGGAATCTAATATCTTGGGATTATTTCCCAGTACCGGAATTTACTAACTAGGTTTGCTTGGGCAAGATAACCTCTCTCAACCTCAACTTTCTCATCTGTGATAATAATAGAGCCTACCTTACTGGACTAAATGAGATAATGCATGCATCTAGTGTGTTACAAAGAACCGGGAAAGAACTGCCTTTCGCATTGTCCTCTGTAGCCTTTTGCTTGTCATTTTAGAAACATTTCCAATGACTACAAAACCACATAAATCCTGGTCAACAAGTAACGTTGTTGGTTAACCAAGTTATTTTGTGTTTTTAAATGAATTGTTGATGTTGGTATATTGTTTTTATAAGTGAGTATACTCCATAGTAAATTTAAAAAAAATTTTTAATTCATTTTTAAGGAAGAGAGAGTGTGAGTGAGGGAGGGGCAGGGAGAGCAGGAGACAGAAAATCCCAAGCAGGCTCTGTACTGTCAGCGCAGAGCCCAATGTGGGACGCAAACCCACCAACCATGAGATCATGACCTGAGCCAAAATCAAGGGTCAGCGCTTAAGCGACTGAGCCACCCAGGCACCCCACATAATAAATCATTCTTAAAGTTCTCTTTGACCTGAAAAACTTAGATATGCCCTATCCATCTTCATCAGTATCATCATTAGTTCATTTTCATTCACAGAATTTTACAACATTGAGAAAACTTACAGTGACTCATAGGTAGGACATGTTTCCGAGAAAACAAATAGCGATGGTCAAAATCAAAGATAAAGCTAATAGAAATTCCTCTAGATTCACCACTTGCCTCATCTACCTCACAATTATGGAGGATGTATTTCCTCAAAGTTGAAATACACTAGAGTTTTGTTTGAACTTTAGTTATAGACTGGCTTTCACCTGGCATACAGTTGCATTCTAACAGAGGTTAGTAGGTCGTAGACACTGCCATAGTGAGTGGCTAAGAGGACAGACTCAAAAGCCTGAGGACATAGGTTCAGATCCTACCTTTTCAGTTTATTAGGTCTGTAACTTTGATCAGGTTATTTAACATCTCTGGGCCTGTTTAATTTTGTAAGAATGGACTTAGTAATAGTTTCTATTTTATGAAAACTGAATGAGCCAATCCATATGAAACAGTACAATATGTAGCATATTTTAAACAACTTCCAATATTTGATATCATTAAATTTATTTATAATATTGCAATTAAGCATATCTATAAACCATTGCAAATTATAGCCTCCCAGCCAAATTTAGCTCATCTCCTGTTTTTGTCAATAACGTTCTCTTGGAACACAGTCGTGCTCGTTATTTGACACATTGTCAGGCTGCTTTTGTGCTACAATGGCGTGTTGAGCAGGGGTGAGGAAAGCCTCTTGGCCCCTGAAGACTGAACTAGTTACTATCTGGACCTTTACAGGACTAAATTTAATCCCCATAGCATGAAAAATATTTTCTGCCAATAACACTAGGTGGGTACTATCGCTATCCCTATTTTGCATAAGGAGAAGCAAAAATTTAGAATTATTATGTAAAATGCCCAAAGTCCCACAACTAGCAAATGGCAAAGAGTGTGGAACTTGAACCACTGTTTTTTCCTTTATGACTCAAAATCCACATTTCTAACCATATTTCTCAGATTCACTTAGGTCATTCTTTGATGACAAATAGGGCTTTGGTAGCGACTCCTCTTTTACTTTGTTTCTAATCTCAGATATAGATGATACAAAGAGCGCATGTTTGAAAAGTCCACGTTTGGGCCACCCACCTGCATTTTACCTGCACCAAGAACTCAGGCAGGATGATACGTGCTCGATCTAACTTGACAAGCCTGAATAAAGCTAGCCTGGTGACAGGTGTGTTTTCCTGCCTCCATCTTTGTTGAAAACCATCCTCCTCCTTCCAGGATGGAACACTTGGCCTTCACCAACAGTGTTGCCTCCACAAGGCCAGCTGTGTAGCTGATGAATTAATGTTACAGACTGTGGCTTCCTTTCTTATTGGCCTCTTGGATATCCGCTCTGTAACTACTGTAGTAGGTGTGGAGCTAGTTGAAATACCGAATGTCTGAAGCTTTGCCCCCCCAGAAGCTTATTTTGTTTGAGAAGGTACCATTTTCCTTTGATTCATTTTTGAAATACGTCATGTGCATAAGAATTAGGTCCAGTGAAAGGTTTCCCGTGAGATCAATTTGCAAGAACCTTTAGTTTAGAAGGAAAGATCATTCTCTAGTGTGTATGTTGGTTTGATATGGAAATACATACACTTGCTCTACATGTAGATTGCTAGTGTGCTCCGAATTTTCTTTGTAAAGTCAGAAATTAAATCCATACACCCTGTGCCTTAATGATCCTTTTTTGGTGTCTGCATATAGACGCTTTCTTAAGGATGAAGCCCTTAAGCATGAGAAGAATGTGATGGAATGAATCTGATATCTGAACCTTCAAAAAGCTGTCTTTCTTGTTGGCTGAAGGTGGGATTAAAAATTCTGGTGGCTATAAATCCAGGCATTGTATTTCCAGTCATAATTAGGTTTCTTACAGATTTCATGTCCTCTATGCTCAACTCCAAATGGCAGTCTGTAGTCCACTTTGCAATGGGGATCTATTTCACAACATTAAGAAAGACATTGTTAGATTGTCAAGTGGCGTTTGGAATTTTCCAGTTACATTAAAAACCTCTCCTTAGGATCATTTATTAAAGAAAAATTAGGTTTAAGAAGCCTAATGTGGACTTATTTATGCTTTCTTACATTAAAAAGCACCACCTAGACTTTTTTACGTGGTAATTTGTCCCAGTGTACCATGGAAATTTTATGTCTCAATGAAGAGTCTTGGTACAATTTTACCTTGTGCTCAACCTTCAACAAACATTTATTTAGAAATAGCTCTCTGCCTGGCGTTATGCTGGTGCTGGGGAAACAAAAGAATCAGGGTGTATTAGGTCGATCTCTTTTCTCAGATTTTTCTTTTGTAAGTCTTCTTTCTCCTTTCATGCAGGACATCATTTCTTTGCCATGGTTAAGAATCCCTATACAGGGTCATCAGTAGTAAATGCTTATTCCAACAGTGACGTGAAAACTTTCACTGTCTCCTTTTTGTTAGCAGAGAGGCACATGGTAGCTTCCTGAGACCTACCTTGCCTTGGAAGTTTATTTCTTATTTTTTTAATATAATTTATTGTCAAATTGGCTTCCATACAACACCCAGTGTTCATCCCAACAAGTGCCCTCCTCAGTGCCCATCACCCACTTTCCCCTCTCCCCCAGCCCCCCTGTCAACCCTCAGTTTGTTCTCTGTATTTAAGAGTCTCTTATGGTTTGCCTCCCTCCCTCTCTGTTTGTAACTGGTTTTTTTTTTTCCCCTTCCCTTCCCCCATGGTCTACTGTTAAGGCAGGATTTCATTCTTTCTCATTGCCAAGTAGCATTCCATTGTATACATAAACCATATCTTTATCCATTCATCAGCTGATGGACATTTAGGCTCTTCCCATAATTTGGCTATTGTTTAAAACCAACATTGTTGAAAGCATCAGCATTCCTGTATCCCTTGGGTAAATTCCTAGCAGTGCTATTGCTGGGGCATAGGATAATTCTATTTTTAATTTTTTGAGAAACCTCCACGGTGTTTTCCAGAGTGGCTGCACTAGTTTGCATTCCCACCAACTGTGCAAGAGGGTTCCCGTTTCTCCACATCCTCTCCAGCATCTATAGCTTCCTGAGTGGTTCATTTTAGCCACTCTGATGGGTGTGAGGTGGTATCTCAGTGTGGCTTTGATATGTATTTCCCTGATGATGAGGGACATTGAACATCATTTCATGTGTCTGTTGGCCATCTGGATATCTTCTTTGGAAAAGTGTCTATTCATGCCTTCTGCCCATTTGTTCACTGGATTATTTGTTTTATGGGTGTGGAGTTTGGTGAGTTCTTTATAGATTTGGAATACTAGCCCATTATCCGATATGTCATTTGCAAGTATCTTTTCCCATTCCATCAGTTGCCTTTCAGTTTTATTGTTTCCTTTGCAGTGCAGAAGCTTTTTATCTTGATGAGGTCCCAATAGTTCATTTTTGCTTTTAATTCCCTTGCCTTTGGAGATGTGTCGAATAAGAAATTGCTGCAGCTGAGGTCAAAGAGGTTGTTGTCTGCTTTCCCCTCAAGGATTTTGATGGTTTCCTGTCTCACATTCAGGTTTTTAATCCATTTTGAGTTTATTTTTGTGTACGGTGTAGAAGGTGGTCTAGTTTCATTCTTCTGCATGCTGCTGTCCAGTTCTCCCAGTACCATTTGTTGAAGAGACTGTCTTTTTTCCAGGATACTCTTTCCTGCTTTATCAAAGATTAGTTGGCCATACATATGTGGGTCCAAATCTGGGTTCTCTATTCTAGTCCATTGATCTTTGTGTCCATTTTTGTGCCAATACCATACTGTCTTGATGATTACAGCTTTGTAGTAGAGGCTAAAGTATGGGATTGTGATGGGGAGGTTATTTGTAATATACCCTCCATTCAGCGCTATGTTTTCATGCAAAACAATGATGATATTATATTCTTTTTGGTATCTAAGTCCTTTCTGGCTATATCATTAAAACTCATTCATGAGATTCAAGGTAACATTTCCACATTCCACCAAAGGAACTCACGTTATTTTATAAAAGAGTGTTAATCATTTATCACATTACAAGCATACTCTATATAGTTTGAAGAGGCATATTCAGTATATGAGTACATTGCTATTTTTAGAAATCAAATAAAATTCCTATGTCTTAACTCACACTACCAAAATTAGGGCCAAAGGAATCTTGGCTGGAAGAGATATGCAAAAAAACCCAAAAAACAAACAAACAGAAAACAAAAAACAAAAAACAAAAGATTGTTAGAAGAGATTTAGGGAAGGATATGCCATTGAATAAATGCATATTAGCATCACTAGATTTAAATGTTACCTTTATCAAAAGGTAGTATGGATTTAAGGGAAAAAAATGGCTGACATCACTAAACTAGGTACTAAGCTTTTATTAATGAAACCCACAAGCACATTAGCGATTTTAGTAACCACATCACACAGAGGGCTCATTCAAAATTCACCATCAATTTAAACCTCTCTCTCTTTTTCAAACCACTGCAGTTGCTAAACCTCTTTTCCATCTATACTTAGGGACTTGTTTCTAATATGTCGTGTCTAACATTTATCTCTCTTGCTTCCTTCTAGCTGCGTTCAGCTCATTATCCCACCTGCAGGTTTCTTTTTGGATCTTCCCACCAGTATCTTAATTTGCTCCCCCGAATAAATCCCCATCACCTTCAGATTTAGATAGCATGCCACCGTTCATGGTACCACATTCCTCTGGACCCCTTTGGTCCCATATTCTAAAACTGTACAACTGACAAACAACGACACGAAGCCAAATCAATGTTAAGAAAGACCTGCTCCTTTTTAAAAGTTTGTGGCCATTTGATTTTTTAAAATATAAACGTAGACAGCAAAAGAAGCCTTTTGAATGGTCATTCTAAAGCTTAACAATTAGCCAACAGCGCCATCACAATGGAATATAGATCTCCATGTGATTAGCCATTGATGCTTCAGCTTTACTTCAAAAATCCATTTTGGAGAAAATTAGGTTGTAATTGTTTGCATTGTTAAGTGATATTTATCTGGGAAACTAGCCCAAGAGAATTATTGTACATCGGTGATTTGGAAAAGGAGTTTTTATTGTGCAAGTTAATAAGCCATAATACAGATCCCTTTATTTGTATTTTTTGCATGATTTTTTCTACAAGGAAAATAAGAAAACTATTCCTGATGATGGACCGAAAGGTGCAAATAACTTTTTAATTAAAAATGAAATTGTGGATTCTGCCAACTAGCGTATAGTCTGTGCTGATAAGGACAATTCTATATTTCCAAAGTTCGGGATTGTAGATAGTACGAGGGAAACAATTTCCCTTCTTCCCTTTCTAGATGTTTTTGGCTGGCCTATTAATTAAATTGACATAGTACAAATTAATGGAGAAAAACAAGTTGTATTTTGGGTATGCAGGAGCCCCACAAAGATGGGGGAGGCTCAGACACAGTCAGGCAATGGAGGCTTATATGCACACTGAGCTAAGGAGAAGGAGGTCGGGATCTGGGGCTGCAGGGGAGGAGGATAGTGTACAGGAAGACCGGAAGAGCAAACATTTGGTAAACAAATGGTTGTCATGCCATGCAGAGACAGGGGGACACAGAGAGGGATTTGATCTCCAGGCCTTGCTGAGCTTCCCCCAGTTTACCACACCTGACCCATAGTCTGGGTAATTATCCTTGGTGATAGCTATCTCCCTGGACCTCTAAATTCTTAGAGACAGAAAAGGAGGAAGTAAAATACACTTTGAGTCTTTGGGGCCATGATTGTCTTTAGCTCAGAATAATCCACCTTCTAAAATGGCACACTTTGATGAGGCTCATTATGAACCCCTTCGGTAGCTATCCTGGAGAATATGTCTGGACAATCTCTACCTTGGATTAAGGAGATCTGTATGTAGTTGTAAAACTGTCACATACTTTGCTTTGATTTTTCAATTATTCTTTCTAAGCCTAAATATAATAGGTATTTGACAGTGCGTTTTAAGCTCATATTTGTTTGGGGGTTTTTTTGTTTTGTTTTGTTTTTGTTTTTGTTTTTTTGGTGTAGATTTGTTTTAACCAGAAGAACACATAAAGGCTTTCATCAGTTTGGCCTCGTGGTAATTAAAAATATTTTATTCATTTTTTATATCATCTTCAATAACTATAATATTTTCCTATCTATTATGAATAAGGCTGCCTTGAATATCTGTGGATACAGCTTTGTAAACTTTTGCAAAGATAGTGGTAGAAGAAACTTCTAGAATTCATATCACTGGGTCAAAAGCTATGTCCATTTAAATTTTTTTTAACGTTTATTTATTTTTGAGAGAGTGTGAGCGGGGAGGGACAGAGAGAAAGGGAGACACAGAATCTGAAGCAGGCTCCAGACTCCAAGCTGCCAGCACAGAGCCCGATGCGGGGCTCCAACCCACAAGCCGTGAGATGATGACCTGGGCCGAAGTTGGGCGCTCAACCCACTGAGCCACCCAGGCGCCCCACAAGCTATGTCCATTTAAATAGTGGTAAATACTGCCAAATTCTATTCTTTAAAAACGTCTTCTTGATATTTCCTAATCGTGTTTGAGAGTGTCTGTTTCTGTGTGCCCTCATCACCTCTGGATACCAACCATCCCTGTCCATTTTTACCAAACTGATTGGGGAAAATTATTGCTAGGTTAACTTCAGTTTTCTTGTTTTAAAGTGAGGGTCTTTGTTTTTGTTCATTTATTTCTTTGTTTATTTTAGAGCAAAAACCCTATTGAGATGGAGATCTTTTAAAATAGGAAAGTCACAGTGTCCAGTGTTTACTTCTTTTTAAATAATTTGTAAAACGGAAACACAATATACATTAAGAAAAGCATACAAGTCATGAGTGAGCAACTCAATGAATTTTCATTACCTGAACTCATTCATATTACAATTCACATCAAGAAATAGAACATTGGCAGCAATCCAGAAGTATACTACTGACCCCAAGGTGACTCTTTCCTAATTTCTAACCCCACAGGTTGGTCTTGCCTAAAACAAACAAACAACAACAACAAAAAACCTTTTGATTTAAATTCATCAGTATACTATATCCTCTTTGATGTCTGGCTGCTTTCATTGACTGTTCGTTACTTCCAGTTTGGGGCGATTATGAATAAACCTCCTATGAGAATTCTGGGACGGTTCTTGCATAAATGCAAGATAAGTTCATTATCCTTGGGTATACACCTAGAAGAAGGATGACAGTTTTCCATACAAACTTAAACATTCTTTCATGGTTTTTTTCTAACGTTTATTTTTGAGATAGAGAGGGAGCACGAACAGGGGAGGGGCAAAGAGAGAGCGGCACAGAGGATCCAAAGCAGGCTCTGTGCTGACAGCAGAGAGCCCCGTGGGGGGCTCAAACTCATGAGCCATGAGTTCATGACCTGAGCCAAAGTTAGATGCTTAACTGACTGAGCCACCCAGGTGCCCGTAAACATTCTTTTAAAACACTGCTTCAATCATGTCATTTTGCTCAGGGTCCTTAAAATAAACTGAGAACTTTTTAACATGGGTTTTAAGAATTTCACATCAGGTTATCTTTTGACCACTTTCCTTATTCTCATCTATAAAGCACCTTCCTCTGTGTTGACCTGAGTAATCTTCAGCCATCCCAATTCCTTGCAATTATGCTTACAACAAAGCCTCTTTGAACACTACTGTGCCTGGAAATTTTTCAGCTCTCTTTTGCCCTGTTGGCTGAGAAAATCTTGCTCATTGTTCAGGTTTTAAGTCATTTAGAAAACTTCCCCTTCCCACCAAACTGGAGTTAGGTCCCCTTTAAGGTGCTTATCAAAATCATAGCATTTACATCACTGAATTGGATTTTTTTTTAATTTTTCTGTCTTTCCCACTGAACTGTAAATACCTTGGGGATATTTACATTGTTGTATCCTTTTGCCTAAGGTAGTGATGACAAACAGTAGGTAGTCTTCAAAATATTTGTTGAATGAATTAATGATTGTGCAAAGGAACAGATAAAAGCCACTCATGATCCTCAGGACCCAAAACCGCTGGCTAAAATAAGGACCCATGAAATTGTAATTATTCTACTTGAGTTTCTAGAAACTCTTCTGTACAATGTGTCTCTTTGTGTACATTCACGTGTCCCTTACCCTCCACTCCATCATCGCATACTTACCAAACACAACACTGCACAACACAAGTGCTGACGGTTTTAGACCAATGTGAACAGTAACTTTGTATCGCTTCACTACCATGAATATCTGTCTGTATATGGAGAACCTGGGTTTGAGTCCCGGTTCCAAACTCTCTAACTGTGCCCGGGGATAAGCCTTCCTATTTACACAATGGGTAATAACAGAAACTAAGCCTTAAGCTTGTTGTAGGATTAAAAAAACTAAAGTCTGAAAGGTAAAGCCCTGTGATCTACCAATGTTAGCGGTCACGGTCGCTCTCACAGCTTGAGGCACACCCTCTGAGATAAAGGAAGAGTGGGACACATCAACCTTTTTTCACTTAGCCGCAAAAATGTTAATTTCTGGGGTGCCTGGGTGGCTTAGTTGGTTTAGTGCCTGACTCTTGATTTCGGCTTAGGTCATGATCTCACAGTTTGTGAGTTGAGGCCCCGCAATGGGTTCTGCTCTGAGAGTGCAGAGCCTGCTTGGGATTCTCTCTCTCCCCCTCTCGCTCTGTCCCTCCCCTGCCCTCTCTCTCTCTCCCAAAAAAATTTTTTTGTGTTTTGTTTTTTGTTAATGTTAATTCCTGTCTGCCCCTCACTCCACTTATCAAATGCCTATGGGAAGAGTTGGAATTTGAATTCAGCGGCATCAGGGTCTGGCAGTTTTCCTGTTAAGGGCAGGATAGAACTAGTTTATGCTTTGTGGGCCAAAAGACAAAATTGAGGGTATTATGCAGGTACTTAAATAACATGGTTGAGAGAAAACAAAGCTCCACAAAATTCTTTTTTTTTTTTTTTTAGTTTTTTTAAAACATTTATTTTTGAGAGACAGAGAGAAACAGAGCATGAGCAGGGGAGGGGCAGAGAGAAAGAGAGACACAGAATCCGAAGCAGGCTCCAGGTTCCGAGCTGTCAGCACAGAGCCTGATGCGGGGCTTGAACTCACAAACTGCGAGATCATGACCTGAGCTGAAGTCGGACGCTTAACCGACTGAGCCACCCAGGTGGCCCTCCACAAAATTTTTTCTTGCTGGAATTTAAGATAAAATGACAATCGGGTAGAATTGATTTTCTCTCTAATCTTCCAAGAGAAAGAGCAGGAATGCCCTTCTGCATGCGCTAAGCTTGCTCAGTTCAGCAGCCTATGCTTGGGAAGGGGAGAGCTAGAGCCAACAGTGAGTCACAAGGTACGTGGTGCTGACCCTCACCCCTCTTAGGATTGCCAGGAGTGAGCAGGCAAGAGCTAGGGGTCCTGCGTCTCCTCTTCTCCACTTCCTCCTAAATCATGTAGCCCCCATCGCTGTAGGCATCTCTCCAGGGTGATGGAGGAGGTAATGATTTTCTTAGGTAATTTTAACCCAGTATTTTTTCTGCCTATTCCTCTCCATCATCTTTAAAATTAACCCCATTGAGGAGTGCCTGGGTGGCTCAGTCCGTTAAGCGTTGAACTCTTCATTTCAGTTCAGGTAATGATCTCATGGTTCATGGGATCAAGCCCCACATCAGGCTCTGCACTGACAGTATGGAGACTGCTTGGGATTCTCTCTCTCTCTCTCTCTCTCTCTCTCTCTCTCCCCTCTCTCTCTGCTTGTGCTCTCTCTCTCTCTCTCAAAAATAAAAAATAAATGAACTTTAAAATTAACCCCATTGAACAGATGAGGAAACTGACAGTGAGAGAAATTGATCAAGGATTCCAAGGTTAAATTAATACCAGAACTGGGAGTTAAACTGCACCCTGAGTGGTCCGAGTCTGTTTCCTTGGCTGCTGTTTTATATTGCTTCCCTAAGCTTTCAAAGTAGATGTGCTGGAAGAAAAAAAAAAAAAGTGGTGGATTCAGGGATGAGAGATTGGAAGGTGAAAAGCTGTTGGACAGGAAGGAAGCCATTCTAGGTGGACACAAAGGTCTAAGCAAAACTATGGAGTAAAAAGGAGAAAGGCATTCTCTCTGTAAGGCTCTTCCCATGAAGACCTTACATGTTCACAAGTATCCTCAGGTAATAGCATTCTTCCAAATGTCTCTATGCATTATTTTTTTTAAATTTTCAATGTTTGTTTATTTTTGACAGAGAGACAGAGCATGAGCGGGGGAGGGACAGAGAGAGAGGGAGACACAGAATCTGAACCAGGCTCCAGGCTCTGAGCTGTCAGCCCAGAGCCCAACGTGGGGCTCGAATTCATGGACTGCAAAATCATGACCTGAGCCGAAATCGAACGCTCAACCGGCTGAGCCACCCACACGCCCCTCTATGCGTTATTGATGTTAGCAGAAATTTGGTATGAGCCAACTAGGCCTTCTCAGTAGCTAAAATCCCCAATGTAGACTCCATTAGCCTGAATATAATTTGCTGTGAAGAAGAAAACTTCAGACTTAGGTTGAAATTTATGTACTTTTTGGACAGCTTTCCCTAACGTTATTTCATTACAGTTATTAACTTACTTGACTGTTTCTTAAAAGAACTTAAAACTTCAATAATCATGCTCTGCTTTTTCAAGTGATCACTCACAAATGTTTGCTGTCAAACTGACATCTAACCAAGGAAGAATGGTCATTTCTTTTTACAGGCTTCTCACCGCAGGGTCATTCATTCTTTATGTATGATTTATCTAAACTAGTGCGTTTAATATCTTAAAGAATGCATTCTTTTACATTAGGCATAAAAATATGTCTCTCATTAGTATACATAGCTTAAAAGTCAAAATTGATCTATTTTGAGGTATTGCTTCTACGTTGCTCAAATGACAGTGAATCAATGCATTTGGCCATAAAAATGTTAAGGTAACTTTGTGTTACTTTAGATGGAACTGGTTTATTCATATCAGTCAACATAATTAAAACATCAGAAGGGCTGGGGATTAGGGTGTTGTACAATTTGAGTTAGGCTGTACTGAGCAGTTCAGATTTATTACTCCATTTATTCCTTACAATTACCTTATGAAGAAGGTGTTCCCCTAACCCCATGTTACACAGCTCAGAGAGATTAAGAAATGGATCTGTTTTACGTGATGTATAAGCAGCAAGTTTGGGATTCAAACCCACATTTGGCAGATATTGAGCCCAGGAGGCTTCAAAATCACATGAATGATTTTGCCAATCATTTCATGGCTCTGTTGTTTGGGATTGCTTAACAACATAGCCTCAACCATCCAGTTGATTATGAGTCACTTCAACTGATTCTTGAACTATCAATTGCCAGGGATCTATGTGGTGAGTTATTTGGACTTCACCTGCAGTAAAAGTCACAGAAAATCAGTATCACATTGATTCTTGATCAGTTTCCCTCAGTAAATTTAGAAATATTCAACAATACTTGTAGACCCGTAAGCATATGAGTGTAATAAAATTCCAGTCACTTCATAAAAAAGGGTAGAACAATAGCTATAATAATAATAATAATAATAATAATAATAATAATAGTGGTAACAAAAATGACTACTTACTTTGAATACTTACTAGGTTCCAGGCACTGTGCTTAATGCTTCCTGTGCATTTTTAAATTTAGTCCTCACAAAGACCCTATAAAGTATAATGTTAGAACCCTAAAACCTAATTCCTGTGGTATTCTAGAAAAATATTTGGCTTTTGCCTCCTGTTTCTGGCACATAGCTTCTGAAACCCTTGGAAATTGCCAAAGTAATAGAGTATCTTTTGTCGATTAAAGAGATGACTGGTGGCTGGGGGTGCTTAGATAGCTTCAAAATGGGGGCTAGTCACCAGAAAGACTGACACATGTTAGAGGGTTGGAAATTTCAACCTTGCTCCCCTACTTCTTGGAGGGAAGAGGGCCTGGAGGCTGAGTTAATCATCCATGGCCATTGACTTTTTCAGTCTTATGTATGTAATGAAAATTCCATAAAACCCCCTAAATGTAAGGTTTGGAGAGCTGAGTTGGTGAGCACATTGAGATGCTGGGCAGGTGGAAGCTCCATTCAACACACTCCACCCATCCCCCATACCATGTCCTATGCATGTCTTCCCTGTAGCTATTCCTGACTTGTACCCTTTATAATAAATCAGTAAATGTAAGTAAACTGCCTTCCTTAGTTCTGCGAACCATTCGAGCTAGTTATTGAACCTGACAAGGGGTCTTGGGAATCCCCAAATTTATCACCAAGTCAGACCAAAGTGCATGTGGTTCGGGCACCCCACTTGTGACAGGTGTCTGAAGTGAGGTCATTCTTGTGGGACTGATCCCTTCAATCTGTGGGGTCTGTGCTAACTCCAAGTAGTTAATGTCATAATTTGAATGGAATTGTTAGATATTAGTTTCTGTTGGAGCGTTGGAGGTGTGGTATGAGAAAGAAACCACAGAATTCCCAGTGGCCCACTCATGTACGGTAAGAGGAAGAAGGTATATTAGCACACTTAATAAGTTCAAAGGTAGAGCCAGCATTATTGAAGCTCAAATGTGTCATGAGGGCTTAGTCCTTTGCTATGACTCCTCTCCGCTTTTCTCCCTGTCAGCTTGGTCTCACACAGAATCTCCCCAAAAGTTAGCCCACGGCTTTAAGCCCAGCAGAAAAGAAAGCTTCTTTTCACATAGTGCTTCCATACAGCCCTCATGTTTAAGTTCGTTGAACCACCTTAGATCACAACTTATTCTCAAACCAGTCTCTGTGACTGGGATGGACCATGCAGTTTTGCCTATGCTAGGTCACAATTTCACCCTTGGAGACTTTGCTCACCTGCACTACATGGACTGAAACTAGGGTGGGGTGCTCACTCCCCAGATGATTAACTTTTTTATTAGAAGAGGAAATGAGTCATAGATTAGCAAGAACATTGGATTTCAGCTACAGAAAGTGATAGTCTCCATTATCCCCATTTTATAGACAGCTACATTAAGGTTCAAGAACTTTAGAGTGACATGTCAATATCTGCCAGTTACTAAGATATAAAGCCAGTATTCCAGCCAGGAAATCTCAGGGTAGTTATAAAACCACAGTGAATTTCTAGGAACTAAGTCTGCAAGTAAAGATTTTCAAAAGGAGCTTGTTGCTCGTGCTTGTAAACTTAAAATAGAACAGAGAGTTATGTTTGGATTCAGTCAAGTAAAATTACTAACTCTGAACCAGACTCTTAAAGAGCAAAATACATGTTTTCTTATTTGTACAGATCTTATAGATGCTGTCGATTCTTGGAAGATGTCCCTAGTAACTGGAATCAAATGCCAAATGTAGTAGACATTTTTACCTGAAATTGCCTAACTAATCCCTCATCCTTGGTGAGAATATGCACTGGGTAGGTATGAGATGACAGTCACATAGACCCTCCTCAGAGGGTAACGTAAGTAAATACTCACTCCCAAGTTCCCTCAGGTTGTTGGCAGAATTCATCTCCTTGTGGTTGTATGACACCCAGCCAGGGGTTACTCTCAGCTCATCGGGGCCACCTGCAATTCTTTGCCATGTAAACTTTTTCAAAGCTAGCAATGGAGAGAGGATCTCCCTAATGTCTACTAACAAGATCTTACCTAGAGATAAAGATAGAGATAACCGTGGTGTGGCATCACATCATCCTTGCCACATAATGTAGCCTAGTTACAAGAGTATCATCCTATTACCTTTCCTGTATTCCATTCTATAGTCTAAGGGACACTCTAGAATCTGTCACTGGCCCACCCTTCGGCCTTCATTCAACTTGCCCTCACTACCTAAAATGTGTGTTTCCCATCACTGCAAAAACAAGTCCTCCTTGAAGGACCAAGGGCCTGAATCAAATACTTCTACTTCCCCAAGACTTACTTAGTCCATTAGGTTGAAGGAAGTATCTCCTGGTTACTTCAAAACCTCCAGTACCGATCCCTAAACTCTCTGGACATTTATTACTTTTTGTTTTGAAATACTCATTTTTTTTTCCATGTCTCAGCACTCTGACTAGATCTCTGAAGCCGAAGGCCCGCCCTTCCTTTCATTATTCATACATTTGACAAATGTTTATCCAAACCCTAATGTGTGACATTGTACCAAAACTACATTAGGTTTCAAGGGACAGAAAACCCCAACCGAATGGTGGGTTAAACGGATTGGCAGGCAGTTTATTTTTTCTCATGCAATAAAAAGTTTGAACGTAGGAAAAAAAAAAAGTTTGAAAGTAGAGTTTTGGTGACATTGGTTCAGCGGTCCCAAACTCTCAAGATTAAAATCTCTGTGATTCTCTTGGCTTCTTTTTTTTTTTTTAAGCATTGCTTTTTCTCATTGGCACACCATGGCTTCCATAGTTCCAGCATCAAGCCTGCATTTTGGGGAGGAAGAAGCAGAAAATGGTAAATAGGAAGTTAATATGTCTGGAAAACAAAGTTTTCCTAGGTAGCCTCACCAGACTTTGATTTGTATCCCACTGGCAAGAACTGTGTCGTGTTTCCATCCGTAGCTGAAAGGAGAATGGAAAAATATTTTTGAACGAGCGGGCATTTAGGCACTCGGATCAACATTCTTGGTCTAGCTCTGTGAAAAAGAAGAGAATAAGCGTTGAGTCTGCAACAGTGATTTCCACCCTCAGGCACTGTGCCGGGCATTCAAGGCAACATGATCAATGAAAACAGTTATGGCCCCTGCTTCATATAGCTTTTTTCCTAATTAGAGGACACAGGCAATAATGAAAAGTATTTGTTGAACACATTTAAAATTCAGTTGTAATTGTGCTGATGTGAAAAAGGTCACAGGGCTCTGAGCATTGGGAAGGGGAGGAGGAGATACGAAGGACCTAATCAGGGAAGTTAGGAAGGCTTTCCTGAACGAGGAGCCCTTAGGGTGGTATCTACTTCAGTTTTAGCACCTAACATAGGGTCCTTCATATAACAAAGTTTATAGCAAAGAAGAAAAAATCACGACACAGAGTCTTGCAATGCCTAGTAGGACTGTACTTCGTGACTCTTTTTATTGCAAGTAGCAAAAAAATCTAAGTTCACACTGAGTTTTTTTTTTTAAAAAAAAACAGGCATGTATTCATTACGGTTCACCTTCTACCTTGTGGCACCAGGTAACATCAGGTAACATCACCCATGTTGTCAAGTAGCACTATGCTTTTCCACTTGGCTTCCCTCTGTGTTGACTCCATTCGTTTGCTGCTTTTGCTCTCATGATAGTAAGGTCGTGGCAAGCTCCAGATTTACAAATTCTTATCAGAAACCCATGGAGGAAAAAAAATGTTATTTTCCCAAGAATAAATATTTTCTGATTGGCTCCCATTGTGTGTGGGTTAGGCCAGGCACCCACGCTTGGGGCAATCCCTTGGTCACCAGAAAATGCATGATCCACCTTGCAAGTCCTAAGTCTTGTGCCTTCTCCCGGACGGGGTTAGAAGCAGCATCTTCAAAACTCCACGATATGGGAATGAGGATGAAGACCGTTGGCTTCTCATGGAAAAGCAAGAAGCATTCACTAGTGGGAGTGGGAATGTTTGCTGGGCAGACAGGAGGAACAGGGGACTCCACAGGGTAGAAATGACTAATGGCTTCATTCACTGCCATAGCTAACAAAAATAATAGTAATAACATTAAGAAAAATGCTTATTTTCTAAGTGTTCCTTATTATACCTACCCATACAAATCTGTTCTACACTCCCAGCGTTTTGAAAATGTATCCAGCCTGCTTTACCCAACCCAGAAGGAAAAACTAGCTCTGAGGTTTGAAATTGGTAAGTATGAGATTCCCAGAGGATGGGGTTTTTGGTGTGTCTAAAACCCTTCCCTCAGCCCTTTACGTCCACACCGTATGCCCCAGTGCTCACACACTCATGCACACATACTTCCCTCGGTGCTGATGGGCTTAGAGAAGGTCCATTAAGTGAAGCTCATTTCAAGCGCAGATGGTCCCAAGTAGCTTAACGTCTGCCTGGTGGCCAGACTAAGTGATTTCGGATGGCCTTAGACTTCTGATCACATCCATGCAGCCAGGGAGGAAATGAAACCTTGTTTATCATCTTGATAAACAGTCCCTTTCAGTGCCTCTGGACGCTGTATGTAACTCGGTAGAGTCAAATACTATTAAATTGTCATCACTGTCAAAAAGAGAAGTAATAGGTTTTTCTACCTGAGTCATAGTTAATGACTTCTACAATGTGTAACACAAATCAGAGCTTCTGTTTGTCTGCTTTCCCCCGAAATGTGTGTTTTCTGAGATTTCTGGCTGTGAACGTGAGGCACAGTCTCATGATATAAATAAGTATATACTTTTATTATCACCTCTCAGCGAAGCCAATAAAATATCAAGATGACAAGGGCCAGATTCTTGGCTCAGATGAGGTATGTGCACGGAGGAAACTAGGAAGCTCTGTCTTGTTCTGGTTCTCCCTGGAAAGCGTAGATTTGAAAGACCATATTTCACGGGTGAAAGCCTCGGAGAGTCTGCCTCCCTAGTTACCATTAAACATATTTATAGAAGTTATTTAAACACTCTTAAGGGAGTAATATACTACTTTTACTTTAATCATCTTAAAGAGTAATTTATTAGTCGGATTAGGCCGCATTAAACCACACCAACTCACCACCCCCAAATCTGATTGGCTCATACAACAAAGGTTTATTTCTTCATCTGGCAGCATGCTTGTTGTGGTTCAACAGTGGGGCTGTGTTGATAGACGTCACTCAGGGACTAGCATTGCTGGGGGAGCCACCATCTAAAACCAAGGGGTGGGCAAACTCTGACCCAGACATCCTATCTGCTTTGTACTGCCGATGAGCTAAGCATGGCCTTTACCTTTCTAAATGGCTAGAAAAACTCAAAAGGAGAATATTTTGTGACCCATAAATATTGCCTGAAACCCAAGTTTCAGTTTCTATAAATAAAATTTTTTTGGCATACAGCCACACTCACTAGTGTAAGTATTGTTCGTGGCTACTTGCCTGATAAAATAACAGAGTTTGGTAGATGCCACAGAGATCAGGTAGCCTACAAAACCAAAAATATTTACTATCTGGACCTTTATAGAAAAAGCGTGCCGACCCCTGATCTAAAATATTTTTGGTTGGGGACACCTGGGTGGCTCAGCCGGTTAAGCCTCGGACTCTTGGTTTCACCTCAGGTCATGATGTCACAGTTTGTGAGTTAAAGCTCCAGGTCGGGCTCTGTGCTGATGGTGCAGAGCCCCCTTGGGCATCTTTCTCCCTCTCTCTCTGCCCCGCCCCCTCTTGTGCTGTTTCTGTCTCTCTCAAAATAAATAAATAAACTTAAACTAAAAGAATATATTTCTGGGGGCGCCTCGGTAGCTCAGTCTGTTAAGCGTCCGACATCGGCTCAGGTCATGATCTCACGGTTCGTGAGTTTGAGTCCCACATCGGGCTCCGTGCCGACAGCTCGGAGCCTGGAGCCTGCTTCGGATTCTGTGTCTCCCTCTCTCTCTGCCCCTCGCCTGCTTGCATTCTGTCTCTCTCCATCTCTCTCTCTCAAAAATAAAATAAAACATTAAAAAAATTTTTTTTTATATTTCTGGTTATCACACCAGCAAGAAGAGAGCCTTGGTGAGTCTTGTATAGAGAATTAAAAACTCATCACGGTAGTGATAAGTCACTTTCACTAATACAGAAATAGTCACATGGCCCCACTTCCCACAAGGCGACTAAGAACTACGCATAAGTCCAGGAGGAAGAGAGCCAGAGAGAGTCATTTAGCACTCCTGCTGGCTGCCAGAGCTAAAACTAATAACAGCAAGAATATTAATAGGAGGAAATTGCATTTTTCTTATACTTCAGGCACTGATCCAAGTGTTTTGCCAGTGTTTACTCGCTTCATAGCACTTCACAACAACTTCATCCTGAAAGTACTGTTATCTTCCCCATTACACAGATGATAAAACTAAGAATGAAAAGCTTAAGTGATATTCCTGAGGTAAATACAGTTAATCAAGCGGGAAGGCAGTATTTCAACCCAGTCAACAGAGCTCCAGAATCCCATCCAAACACTGGACTCTTACCATCGTACCACGTGCAAACCCCTGGGACTCACAGAAGTGCCAGCCCTTGGTACGGTAGAGACCCCTCCCTGACAAAACCCTTAAATGTAAAGTTCAGTAGATGCAAAATGCTACTTTTTATTTTTGTGGGACAGATTTCCATAACGCCCGATAATTCAGGTAGGATTGTGTGTTGGAGATTCACGTGGTTTTCCTCCAGATACTGAGGAACTTGTAGTTTAAAATCGCTTTCTGACTCAGCAGGGGGACATCAGACCCTCGAGTAAGATCACTTCTTTCAGAGGAGAGTATTTTACAACCACTCTCTTCCTGGATTAACTCAAGGTGTATCTGTCTTCCTGTCTTTGCTTCTCGGCCATCTCAGGAAGGTTGTTGCACGAGCATTTTTGTTGTTAGCGTTGTGTGGCTTGTGGAAGACATGTCAAAGAATACAGTCATGGCTTTGAGGTGATAGATTTGGAGCCATTCTCTTGCCTGCGTTATTTTGTTGACTATACTTTCATGTTGTCCTAATGGAGTTTATGTATAATTACCACCCGTGTTCCTGTTAACATCCATCATACTTACCTGCGAAGGATAATGGAAGAATCTCATTTTAAGAGAATAAAACAAGTGTATAACTGTTGTTGGACTTCCACCTCAGAGAGTATTCCTATCTGTATACCATTAAATAAATGCCGGGAAGAAACCCAAATAGAAAGATGAATAAAGACATAGGAGCAGATAAGATTCAATATAGACAACATATCAGACCACCCACCATTGACAGGACATTCTGGAGCCTGCAAGGCAAATTCTTCCATTTTTCACCCTTTCAGAATTCTCTTCCTTTATCAAAATTCTTGTGAGAAGTAACTGCCTCCAGTGTTATCTTTGAAACTGGGTTTCGTATTTTTATGTTTGTCATAAGAATAATATTAGCTTTTATTTATAGTATGCTTACTGAGTGCTGTTTGGTATATTAATACACAATTTCTAATTCTCCTAATATCCTGTAGAGTTGGGCATTTTCTTTATGAAAGACCAGAAGTTAGAGATTACACTTTGTTCCTAGTTATCCAGCTAGTAACCCACATTGCGTTATTTGAAATATTTAAATATTAATGTATTCAACCTTTAAGGTCAGTGTTTCACGTAATTTTAGGGGAATTATTATAATATTATAATCAGAGGAGTTGCTCATGTGAAATGAGTTTGCCTGTCTGTTTGATAAAAATTGTTGCCCTATCATTCCCAGCCTGGAAGGCTAGCAATAGAGAAGAAAACCTGGTAACCTACCACCTAGCTGGACTGGTGATTTTGGTTTAGGCAAAGGACTTGGGGGGATCCAAGTGGGATTTAGAAGAAGAAAGTTGTACCTTATAGGGGACCAGTGGACATAGCTACTCCTCTAATCCTCATTCCCTTTTAACCCTTGCCTTCATCAAAATAGTGGAGAGGCACCAAGGTGGCTCATTCAGTTAAGCATCTGACTCTTGACTTCGGCTCGGGTCATGATCTCACGGTTCATGAGTTCAACCCCATCTTGTGCTCTGCACTGACAGTTCAGAACCTGCTTAGGATTCTTTCTCACTCTCTCTACCCCTCCCCTGCTCACTTGCTCTCTTGAAATGAGTAAATAAACTTAAAAAATAGTAGAACACAACTTATTTATTTTACATCCTCTGATATCCAAACCACTACTGGGGTTTGCCCTCTCTAATGCTATCCAAGGCATCCCTGCTGGAAAAAGAGTAAAAGTTGTGTAGTATTTAAAGAACGCTAAAGACTGAAAGGTGTTCTTCTTATAAGCTCATTGGTACATCTTTGGGTAAAATTTCTTTCCATGTTGTTAGAGAAGTTCTTAAAAATAATTTTTGCAGTAGAGTTTCATCATATCCTATGTGTAAGCCATTTTCTTCCTTAAAAAAAAATAAATAAAGGAGAAATCTTGGGGATGGGTGATAAGTGCATTGTAGTATTTCATTACTTTTAGCAATCTTGTTTTAGGGGAATAGCGGGGTCTAAATGTTTCCCAGTGGCCCTGACTGGGAGTAGGGATACAGGTGTGAGGAATGGTCCATGTTAGTGAAATGAGGGAAAAAATGAGAAGGGTCACATTTTTTCCCAGTAATAATCCTGATTCCAATAGTATTATTAAGAGCAGAATGCATTTCAGAGCTTACTCCTAATGAGGTATTATTATAGCTGCCTATACTTATTTAATTCTTATACTCTCTCATAGTCCTTGGAACAACTCTATGAAATTAATGCTATTATTATCCACATTTTATAGACAAGAACCTTGAGGCATAGCATGCAAAATGATCTGAAGCAGCAGATCCAGGACTTGAATTTTGGCAGCCTAGCTCTAGAATCTGTGATCTTACTCATTATGCTATATTGCCTCAAACAGGGCTTCCCAGCCCAGAATTTGTTCTTTTTTCTTCCATTCATCTGTCTTCTATGTACCCCAGAGCCCTAGGAGGGAGGAGATGGTAATTTGTTTAATCTGAAGCATAAACAAATCAAGCAGCCATTTGCCCTCCTCGACCAAAACATGCTTAAGGATCCATTAGTGTCTCTCTTGTCAGTGATTTACAGACGAAGACACTTGGAGCTTCCTTCCAGTCTACTGGGTCAATAAAGCATTTTTAACAGAGTCTTAAATATGCATTTCTGACAGCCACTACCATACATTCCAAGAGAGCTATTTATAAGGTCTTGATCAAGAAGCCCTATAAAAGTGAATCTCAGAAAAATCTGTGCTTTGTCTCCTACGTAACATCTTTTAAAGAAAGGAACCATTTGCAATGAAATGAAAATGGAAGGATCTGAGTAATTATGTCTGTGTTAACACTCCTTGCTATGTTTTATTCATTTCCTCCAGAAGTTGCCCTCAACTATAAGCAGATATATCCTGGCTTAACTCTTAATGAGGACTAAAGTTTTCTTACAGTTATTATTATTTTTTAAAGTCTGTGTGTTTATTTTGAGAGACAGGGAGAGAGAGGAAAGAGAGTGTGTGCATGCATGCAAGCAGGGGTGGGAGCAGAGCGGGAGAGGGGGAGAATCCCAAGCAGGCTCCACACTGTCAGCACAGACCCTGATGCAAGGCTTCATCCCACAAACCATGAGATCATGACCTGAGCCAAAATCAAGAGTCAGATGCTTAACCAACTGAGCCACCCGGGTGCCTCTCTTATGATTACTCTTAATTGCGATTTAATTTTCCAGTCATTTTGCTTAGAATAATAAAAAGCTTGTCTTTTGTACTTTTTTGGCACTACCCCACACCAAAGTTCCAAGTAGATTTTTCTAGAAGGTATATTAGGTCATTTCTTTGCAAAAATTACATCTATCACTCAAGTTTGTTTTCTTAAAAGATCTCATAGTGAATATTCAAATAGGAATAGGTCCCCCAGAGATGATTAATTTATATTAGCCTTTCTTCTTTTCCCTTCTTTTATTTCCTCTCTTTTTACTTTCTTTCTCCCCTTCACTTTTTTCCTTCCTTCCTTTGTTCCCTTCCTCTCTCTTTACTCCCTTCTTTTCTTCCTCCCTCCATTCTTTTTTTCCTTCTTTCCTTCCTTCCTTCCTTCCTTCCTTCCTTCCTTCCTTCCTTCCTTCCTTCCTCCCTTCCCTTCTTCCTTCCTTCATCATTCAATCATTTAGCAAAAGTGATACTATTATTCTAGGCACTAAGGATAAAGAAGTAAACAAGATGTGGTCCCAGCCATGTGGAGTATCTAGCCCAACAGGATAGACACATAGTGAACCAAACATTTTTACTGGGAGATACACTGCAAAGGAGAATTTAGGCTTGCTAAGAGATCATACCATGGGGATCCAAAGCTAGTCTTTGGGGAAGAGATTTATTCAACAAATGTTTACAGACCAAACCTGGACCAGATTCTAAGGCAAGTACTAGGGATAGAGTGATAAAAAAGAAAAATTGCTACCCTCACCCTTTATAGGAAAAGGAAGACATCGTTTGAAAATGCCAAAATAATACTTTGTGATATTATTGTGGGAGAATTATGTAAGGTTGTAGAATCATATAGCAGGGGAATCTAACTCACTGTATGGTTCAAGGATACTTAAAGATGATCCTAATAATGAGTATGGGGGGCAAAAAAAAAAAAGAATAAAATAAAAATATAGTACAGGGTTTAGACTTACAGTCTCTCTCTTTTTATTTTTAAGATTATTTTCTTCTCTTGTAACTTTGTACTGTCCCCTAGCATTTCCTTTCCCAGAAAACCCAGTGTCATGATAATTTTGAATTACTTGGCTATGCTTAGTCATTGACATTAAGCCATCAACGCCAAAATATACTAGTGAATGTCAAATTGCCTGGCAGATGAAAAGGATTAGACATAGCATTTTCCCATAAGTGCCCATTCTTAAGTGGCTGACCCAGTTTGTAGCCCAGAGCAATCCAGTTGCTTGGTATGAGCACTGTTAGATGACCATTCCGGGAGCAAACCCTGTTTTATGATGGCAGCCTTCAAGTTTTTAGCCATCTGCTTGCCAGTCATTTCTAACCTCATCATCCCTTTCATTCTTGACATATAATTGTCATCAATGGGGACTCTTTTTAAGAGAAATGTTACCCTTAGCAATTCATCTTCTTTGTGTTTCCTCACATGTGCAGGGGAAGACAGTGATGTATTGAGCTGGGAAGGAGGGATCATTGCTAGGAGCATATTGGGCTTGGCATTTTTTTTAACTTCCCCAGCTCAGAGAGAGTTGCTGCTGTCAGAAATAATCCTGAAATGCTGTCTTCCCCACCCCCATTTTTGGATATTAGAAACTTTCTCTTCCTGTTAAAAATAGGTTTTGATAATGTACTCAGAGGTCTGACAAACACAAGAGAAAAAGCAGAAGGGAAAGTGGAGAGCTGACCCATAGAGCTTCCCTACAGGGGGCTGCCAGTGCCACTGGGGTGAAATGGACAAATGGAGTGAGAAGCAAGGCTCCCATTTAGAAAATCTGTGGGAGAGGAAGAACTGAGCAATAGATGTTCATCTGACACATCTAACATTTTGGATTGACCCATGTGAGCCAGGTAATTACTGCATTTACCTTCTAATCTAAAAGAACTAGGAGGCCCCTTATGAAGTGCAATTTAGGATATGAGGCTAATTTCTTTTTTTAATTTTTTTAAAGTTTATTTGTTTATTTGAGAGAGAGAGAGTTGGGAGAGGGAGAGGGAGAGAGAGAGAATACCAAGCAGGCTCTGCACTGCCAGCACAGAGCCAGCCCGATGTGGAGCTCAAACTCATGAACTAGGAGTTCATGACCTGAGCCAAAACCAAGAGTCAGACAGTTAACTGACTGAGCCACCCAGGCAAACCATGGCTAATTTCTTATATTGTATCTTAGATGTTTTCCCATGGACAAAGTCAAGTGATGATACAAGTAATAATCTGGAAATTTCTGAAGAGTACAGAAAACCCTCCTACTGTTCTTTGTGCCCCATTCTTTGCTGTTAGCTAATAGGTTACCTCATTGTCTTATGTGATAGATCTACAGATGCTGGGTGAAATCCAGGTAAAAAGCCATTTTCCAGATAATCCATAAGCAAAAAAAAAAAGGGGGGGAAGTTCAATTTATGGAGCACTTAAATGAATGCTGTGAGCAGCGATAGATCATTTTGAAATCATTTTGACTTGGACTGAGATAGAATTTATGAATGGATTGGCACTGGCACCAAAGAAAAGTCTGAAAGACATTTACATGATAAATATTATCATTATGAGTTTGCAATAACCTTGGCAGTTAGGTTTGAAGGGACAGTTAACTAGATAATCTTTAAATCGCAGATAAAATAGATTTAAAGGGACCATTTTCTAGTTTCTGGAAAGGGTTATGACAAATCTTACTTTTCCTTTTCATCATCAGGGACAAACCTGAAGAATATTTTGGTTTGCAGTCCCCTTGTTCAAGCAGCCAGCTTGATAGAAAAATTCTATCCCTATGGTTATAAGAGAAGTTCAGAATTTTATTTCATTTCACAGGATTTGATCAGTTTCTCATTGTGTCTTGGGTAGACCAAAGTAAATGTGGGTTCCTTATATAGCCAAGAAGTAAAAAACACATAGAAATTGGGAGGGGGAAGTTGATCTTACAATCTTACTATACACTACTACACCAAAGGCATCCAAGCTTCTCAAGAAACAGTAAGTTACATATTATTTGGCTGTGTAAAAATTCATGACCGGCTCATACTAATCATTCATTTTGTTCAATCACCCATCTGTCCATCCATCCAATAATATTTATCATTTGATATTAGCTTTAGAGGGCTGATCATCAGCTAAACAAAGTTGTTTCCACTTTTTCCTTTGCAGAAGCATTCCTTTAAGGAATGGATTCTTGGGGTGCCTGGGTGGCTCAGTCGATTGTCCGATTTCAGTTCAGGTCATGATCCCAGGCTCATGGGATCTACTCCCATGTCAGGCTCCATGGTGAGTGTGGAGCCTGCTTAAGATTCTCTCTCTCTTTCTCTTTCGCCCTCCTCTGCCCCTCTCCCCCTACCCCGTCTCAAATTTAAAAAATAGATTCTTGTACTCAATGTCAAAAACAACTAGAGGTGCTTCTCGTTGTCTCCAGTAGAAGTGAACCCTCTTAAGTAATTCATAGAGCCCCTAAAAGCATAACTTAAAAACTTACAAGCAAAAGACTAGAGATACAAGTGAGCCTTTTCCTGTCAAAGATCTAATATTTTTATTTTGTCAACCCAAGTCATTGGACCAGGGTTTCATGGTCTGGATAGATTAACTTGCTCTGGTTGGCTGTGGCCAGGTCAGTCACAAATATAAAACTTTGGAGTCAGGAGATTTGGGTATGACAGGTCCAATAAGACTTTCTGAATTTTAGGGTCCTGTGGGCTCCAGAACCTGGTTGCATATTCCACATTGGCTTACCTAAGCAGTCAGTGTAAAATGAAGCTATAGTTCAAGCTGTCAAGATCAGGTGAGCCTGTTATTTAGAGCAACACCTGTCTGGCTTCCTGTGTGCAAATCCATCATCCATGAGCCTGCGGAAGACGTGGTCTGGGGTCACTGACTTTATACACAAGGTTTTAATGCAAATGGAGCACTTGTCAATTCCCAGTCTCTGAGTTCTCCTCCCCTTTTCACAGAAATGTCAGCATGTATGCCCGAGTGGGGCTAGCGAAAGAGCACTGCATATGGGGTCAGAAGATCTGGGCTCTGGTCCACACGCGGCCAGATAATAGTTATCTGGGTAGTTAAAACGTGGGCCACTTTTTTAGCTGTTCTTGATCTCAGTTGTGTCCCCTGTAAAATGGGGGTAATCATAACCTCATTGGGCTCTAATAAGCATAAAGGAAATGGAAGATTTATAATGTGTCTATCATGGTGTCAGGAAAATAGTAAGTACTCAAGAAATGGTTAACTCCTATATTCCTATAGTTATCACCTCTACTTATGTGGCTGTGCCATTTGCCTGGTCTAAGTCTGCCTCCTCACTAGAAAATCAGCATAACACTAGTCCTATTTCTATCTGTGAAGTACTTTGCAAGTAAATTGAAATATGCACTTAAATGTTTAAGAAGTAGACAATAAGGGTCCTTGTCCTTGAGGATATTATATTCTGAGGGGGTTGGGGGGCATATAGGCAATAAGGTAAATAAATAAACTACTTACAGTAATTGAAAGTTACAAATAGTCTGGAGGTGATGAAGATAAGGACATGGAGCAAAATAAAGGAGATAATGAACGCTTTCTAAGAGAATTATGATTTAAATAGGGTAGTCCAGTGAAACTCTGAAAAAAATGACATTTGAGAAAAGATGTGGAGAGAGTAAGGGAAGGCCCATTAGATTTGCTAAAAGAGGGTCCCAGGTGGGGCACAGTTCAACTTGTCAAGAAGATCAGAGGAGCCTCTTAGAGCAGTGCCTCCCTGAATTTAGAGTAACCCTCAAGAGGGACCACGCCTACCATTTGGAGGCAATAGCTTGCAAGACCAGTGTCCCTAGAACAGAGAGATGGAGGGAAGGATAGGAGCAGATGAGGTCAGAATATAATTTGAGGAGGAAGCGTGAGTTGGATACTTAACCTTGATAAGCTTCCTAAACGTAGCTTCAGACTTCCTTTTGCAAGAACTTCCAAAGAATGACAGCTTGTGACAGGATGCAAAAAAGCACTTTTGGGGTCCAGCAGGCCCAAACCATGCTTGTGTAATTTGGGACATGTTATTCAACCTCTCCGAGTCTCAGTTTTTCTTCTCTAAAATAGGGGCAAAACCTTTTATAGTTGCTGCAAGGTTTGTCAGTAATGTGGGTAAAGTGCTGACGACAGTGCCCAGCATCCATCCAATCAGAATCCAGTCAATGTCAATGAGCACTTAGCTGGTGCAGAACTGTTCCTTTGGCTCATCTACAAGAGTGTTGGGAGAGACTGGCTTTGGGCCTTCAGTGGCCACCTCCCTGTCCACATTATTTAATTCAGGGCAACAATCTGGATGATTTGGCATGTCTGTCACTGCCTTAACTGTAAATCAAATGAGAGTCAAGATCTATCCTAGAAGCTTTTCTATGGCTTGTGCTATTTTTATTCATAAATGTTGCTCTAGTCTTCCATTAAAGCCAAGTGGTGACTGAAACATTGGTGGTATTTTCATAAAGTGTAGAACCAGCTATTACTGAATTGACTGAGGGTACTTACAACTGACAATTACAAGTTAAAGCAACCTAATTGCCCTTATCTGGGTGAAAGAATGTAATGTTAGCCCTATTGTTTCATTAACTCTCATCCCAATGAAAGGCTTGTGGTGACAGTGAGATGCTCTTCCCATGATCCAATTTCAAACCCCCTTATTTCCTGCTCAGAATTTTGTATTGGCCTTATGTTTCTTCTGCTTTGCTACCTTGCATTTCTCCAATTCCTCCCTAACACAGCAGCCAGGATGGTCAGTCACTCTTGAACAATATCTAGATCCTTTCAGTTCTTGGCTTCAAAATCCCCAGTTATGCCTTGTTCGAACAGAATCACACTGAATACTCTTTCTAGAGAGGGAAGATCTCTCCAGTTTAATCCTATGTCAGGTCCTTAGTTCATCTACTCTAAAATATTTTTTTAATGCCCCGACCAGCTCCTTAGAGAAATGACTAGTTATAGGACTGGGATGGGAAATATACAAGATGAGCCTGAGGCATCTTGTAAAGTCAGAAAGTAAGAAAGTGCTCAAAAAAAAAAAAAAAAAAAGGTGAAGGGCAAGCAACATGGGGAGACAGAACACAACAACCAACTGAAGGGACTCACAGTGGCCAAAACTGGAGCATTCTGAGCAAGAAAATAAATAACGTAGTGTTGGGTTATAACCCAGTGTGTAAAATAAACATCTTTGAATCCATACTGATATGAATGATTAAGTAAATAGATGAAAAAGAAGAGACAAATCTGTCATGCACAATTCCCAGTAATTTTAGTAGATGCCTCAACCTCACAGAGGTGGAGCCTGACTCTCTACTCCCTAAGTGTGGGCTGTACATAGTGACTTCCTTCCAAAGAGGACAGTATGGAAAGGCAAGGAGGAGAATGATGTTATCTGGAGGGAATCTGACCAGCCCTGCCTTAGCCAGGTTACCATCAAGAGTGGTAAGTCATGCTGATAGTATGTGCCCTTTACCTCTGTGGTCTTCCTCCAGAAACACATAACCTCAGTGTAATCATAAAAAAAAAAGAATCAGATAAATCCCATCTGAGAGACATTTTCCAAAATACCTGAGCAACACTTCTCAAAGCTATGAAAGTCCTCAAAAAGGAAGGACTGTCTGAAACTATGATAGAGAACTATCATAACCAAGTGAAGCCTAAGGAGCTATGACAACTGAATGTAATGTGGCATCTTGGAATGCACCCTGGAACAGAGAAGGACATTAGGTAAAAACTAAGAAAATATGAATATAGCATAGACTTTAATTAATAATAATGTATCAGTGTTGGTTCATTAATTGTAACAAATACAACATACAAATATACGATGTTAGCATTAGCAGAATAGAAATAGGAAATAATAGGGTGTGGCATATGGGAACTGGCAGTATTATCCTAACAAATTTTCTATAAACCTAAGACAATTCTATATTAATTAAAACATGGTTCTAAAAAAAGGCTGTGACCTTTCACATTAGTGAAATGCTTTCCCTTCATCATAGCCTGCTGAAGTTCTCCCTTTCAACTCACAACTTAAGAAGCCTTTCAATAATTTGGCTGAGTGAAATAAGTCAGTCAGAGAAGGACAGGTACCATATGCTTTCACTCATATGTGGATCTTGAGAAACTTAACAGAAGACCATGGGGTAAGGGAAGGGGAAAAAAATAGTTACAAACAGAGAGGGAGGGAGGCAAACCATAAGAGACTCTTAAATACAGAGAACAAACTGAGGGTTGATAGGGGGTTGGGGGAGAGGGGGAAAATGGGTGATGGGCATTAAGGAGGGCACTTGTTGGGATAAGTACTGGATGTTGTATGGAATCGATGAACCATGGGAATCTACCCCAAAAACCAAGAGCACACTTTACACATTGTCTGTTAGCCAATTGGACAACAAATTATCTTTAAAAAATAAAATAAATAAATAAGTAAATATTTGGATACTCAAAAAAAAAAAAAAAAGAAGCATTTCGAATTCTTCAAAAACAAATGGGTCTCCCCTTTGGCCTATATCCACAGAAATTGCTACTTGCCTTATGGTGTTAATTTTAGGTAATGAACTTCCTTCTTCATTCATTCAACCAACAATTATAGTGTACCTACAGCGCTTGTTGACAGTAAGGCTAACCTGGGCCCTGGCCAAGCTTTCAAATTGCCTGCGGTCACAGACGTGTGGTTACAGTTGTGTGAGGCCATGCGTAGGGTGCTAAGAGAATGAGCAGTGGCAGCAGTGAGGACGCTTTCTTAAAGGAACTGACCTTTGCATTTAGTTCAGAGAAGAGTTCATGAGTGAACACATTTGAGTTGTGGGTGGAGGGTGGAAGGATAGGAAGTAGGAGGAAGTATTCTAGGACACGCCATCTTTGCACAGTCACTGAGGCAGAAAGGAGGAGGAAATTGCCAAGGAAATATAATATAAATGTGACCAGATATAGTCATAGGTAGCATATACGGACATTTGGCCGTGTGTCAGGCTCAGTGCTCACCCCTCTACGTGTGTTATCTTGGTGTGCACTCATGCAACCCTTTGAGGCAGGTGTTACTATTTTTACCATTTTACAGATGAAGAAACTGAAGCACACAGTAAGAGGCAGAGCTGAGATGCAGACGAAAACTGGCTGGCTCAAAAGCCCAAGCTCTTCCTGCCATTGAGAGGAGGTAGAATTAGTTTGACTTGAACCAGAGATTCTTTTGCTTCTTTCCTATTAAACCAGGGTTTATCAACCTGGGCACTCTTGACATTTTGAGAAAGATAGTTCTTTGGTGTGGGATCTACCCTGTGCGTTGTGAGTTGTTTAACAGCATCCATGGCCTTCACCTGCTGGATGTCTGTAGCACCTACCCTCCACCAGCGATGACAAATAAAATACCTTCAGACTTTACTAAATATCACTGGTGGAGAGGGCAAATAGCAAAATCATCCCATCCCCAGCCCTGCCTTGAGAATCATTACATTATTTTGTGGGTTCTCAGGGTAGGATGGGGCCATGTCTTAAGTCTTTCCTGACTTCTGTTTTCCTTCCCTCCTCTCCTTCTCTCCAGTGTTTCCTAAGTGCCCCCTGTGTATGGGCTGAACCCATGTCCCTAACAATTTATCACACAGTGACTTGTATATAGTGGTTGCTTAACAAATACTTGCTGAATTTATGCCAACTGGATCCTAAATATTACGGGTCCATTCTGGTCAAATAAAAAACATTGTTCGTAACATAAAACTTGATACCGGGGAAGTTAATTTCTGGTTTCTGGGTACTTGGAGTATCTTTAGTGTCCCTGTAGAGCTATCCTACAGGCTGGCAAGACCCACCTGAATGCTCACCAACATTTAGACAGACCCAGCAGTGCACCTGTTAAGAACCTAGTGGAGAGTGACATACATTAGGTTGCCAATAAATGTTGAATGCATGACTGACCTGTAACAATTAAGTGAAGCCATATGCCTAGCTCTGTAATTTGAGATGCCATTTAAAGCACATACCTATTTTCTCCAGCAATTCTTTCTATCATTTTTTGGATGAGATCTGGATTTGGGAAATGACTCCCCAACTAGATTTTCTATTCAGCCCCCTTGAGAGTAGGCGGGCATTGGGCGGGAGAGCTAATTTCTGGGCAGTGTTCCTGCCACCGCTGGTTCTGTATCACTGGAGTGTCAGTTGCTTGTCATTAAGCGGGAGCTCAGAGAATTCTAAATGGAAAGATAACATAGGATTGAGCTCCCAAAATATAATGCATTTAAATCAGATAGACTCTTTATTTTGTGTTAGTGCCAGGCATTCCCTGGTTCACCGCTTCTCAGTATATACAGCCCGGAATCGTTGCCTCTTGAGCACTATTCATTGGTGGTCTTTGGTGCATTTGAAGTATAGGGCTGTACTACCTGTCTTCTGCAGGACTGCACGTACCTACTGTAGAATCTTGTATACATGTGTGTATCGATGTTACAGAGAGAGGGTGACAGAGAATCCCACAGTAATTATACTTCCTGGAAACTTTTGCTGTAATTTCTCTTACCCTCCCCAATCCCTCCACGTGTACCCCCACAGGCTTTAATGGCCCCTGATTTATTTCTAATCAGTGTCCTTCTTCTTTCTGTCTTGCCAGAAGGAGGGACATGTGAAGTGATAGCTGCACACAGATGTTGTAATAAGAATCGAATCGAGGAGCGGTCACAAACAGTAAAGTGTTCCTGTCTGCCTGGAAAAGTGGCTGGAACGACAAGAAACAGACCTTCCTGCGTCGATGGTAAGTAGCCAGTTTTACATCTATCCTTAGGTGTTTATGGAGGTGTTCACTGCGCATAATAAATATTTTTTGTTTCATCTACGGTTCAGGATAACGAACACGGTGCATCCAAAGAGTTAGACGGCTGTACAAATGCCCGTCCTCAGCAGACTTTGAATTCTTGTTTCTCTGGCTGTGGAATTGTCACATAGCTCCATTTTAATGTTTTCTTAGAGATTAAGGTACAGTAATTTTTCAAGTCAAGAAATTGGAGGGCCCCATTCATTTGGGAAGTAATTTTAGATGAGGTTATACATAATGATGATGGTGACGATAGTACTAAAGATAACAATACCTAACATTTACTCAATGCAAATATAACGAGCATTTACTATATGCCAGGCGCTGCTCTGGGTTTATCACATGCATTCGTAAACAAATAGAGATGCTTTGAATGCTTACGATATGCCAAGCAGTGTCTTAAACACTTACCATGCATTATCTTATTTACACCTCCCAACGATCCTATAATAGTTCCCTACTGCTGTGTAACAAATTAGCCCCTCAAACTTAGCAGCTTTAAACAGCAAACATTACCTCACAAGTTCTGTGGGTCAGGAATTCAACTGAGCTGTGTGTGACTGGTTCAGGGCATTTCATGTAGTTGCAGTCAAGATCTAAAGGCTTGACTGCTGCTGGAGGAAGGTTTTAAGATGACTCACTCACAAGACTGTTGGCATGTGGACTCACTTCCTTGCTGTGTGGTCCTCTGCAGAGGAGCTCAGTGTCTCACAACATGGCAACTGGCTTCCTCCAGAGTGAGTAATCCAAGAGAACAATATAGAAGCTACAATAACGTTCTCTTTCATAATCTAACCTCAGAAGTTACCCTTCATTGTTTCTACAATATCATATTGGTTAGTGAAGTCATCTCCATTCAGTGTGGGAGTGAACTATCAGGACTTGAAGGCCAGAAGACAGGGATCATTGAGACAGATACATTTTTCCTCCCATTTCAGACATTAAGAAACAGAGGCTTAGAAGGGTTATGTAATGTTCCATTGGTCCCATGGCTGACAAGTTGTAGCTTGACTGACTCTTAAGCCTAGAGTAACTAACTGTAATACCAAGTCTTGGCTACCGTCTTTAAAACAACTTTGTATGTCCTAATAGTTGAGCCAAGGCTCACAAGGACCACAAATATCTCTCCCCATCTTTATCTTTCATAATTTTAGAGCCAAGCGTGAGGTGATGTTCAAATTCTTCAGTAAGAAAATCAGGACTCAGAGCTAAGTGAGTCACCTGCTCAGGGTCACACAACAGCGATTAGACCCTGAATCTCTTGGCTTAGGATCCCTGGCTGTACCTCTAGAATGTAGACAGAGCAGGACACCTTCTAGACTGACTTGTGTTATTTATTTTCATTATTATGTGGTTAGAAAGAGAAACAAACTCAAGCTACACCAAGTAAAGTTGTTTTTTAAGAAAATAGAAGAATCCTGGGGAGCCCAGTTATAGGAAACCTCATGGGATTCAATTCATAAATCCTTCAAGTGGAAGCCATCTTGTTTTCTTTGTTCATGGGACACGCATTTTTCTGATCTCTGTTCTCCTCATTTTTCTCCATGTGAACTGGTTCCCTCTTCCAAGATTTTAGCTTTTGAACCCCCATAGCTTAGGAGCTGGCATCAAGTTCTTATTTCCATGGTGCCAACTCTGATCTCATGGGGATCACAATACAGCCCAAAAATATTTGACTCAGTTTCTGTGTTTTAAATGTGTTCTCCAAAAAGACAAAACATACCTGGCTCAGCCTGGGTCACGTGTCAACCTTTGCCCAATCAGCCATAGCCAGAGAGCCGTACATGTGGCACGTACAGCTGCCCATCATGTACCAAGCTTTTCTTTTTTCTTTTTTCCAAAGGATGTGGAGAAGCCAAGTTTGGGAATATACTATGATCAGTAAGTTCTCAATTAAGGCATTTTCAGTGGTCATTTGGCACTATTTGGAGACATTTTTTGGCCTAGACATCTGTTGCAATTATGGGGGTACTATTCACATCTGATGGGTAGAAGCCAGGGATGCTGTGAAACATCTTACAGTGCACAGGCCAGCGCCCACAGCAAAGTATTATCATGCCCCAGACGTCAATGGAGCTGAGGTTGAAAACCTGCGCTATGATTATTTATTTCTTGTAGATCGCAGTCAACATGGCAAGGTACCTCCAGTGCAGGAAAGGCAAGCAGCTAGACTAGAAATGCTGCTTTTCTTACTTGCAGGAGGAAACTCTTGGCCCTTGAAGCCAATAAATATTGTAAAACCGTGATAGTTTCTCACATTGTCTGCCAAAGAAAAAAACATCGAGTCTGTTTGCTATAAATCTCCATTTTGTTTCCAGTTCATTTTTATCTCTAATGATCTAGAAATAGAATTGCCTTCAGGATTTGGATGTAAGACACAAAGAACAATACATTGTTTATGCTGGCAGAGGGGGAAATGGCATCTGGCCCTAAGTTTCTATGAGAAGTTAAAGCACATGATGGTAATATTTTGTCTGTCGGAACAAGTGTGCTTGACTTTGGAAACTCTGAATCCTTTAAGGTGGTAGGTTCAGGCAAGAGGGCTATTAGTCCCTATCTTCCAAGCAAAAGTCTATAAAATATAGAGTATTCTATAGGATCAAGCTGATGATTTATATTTTCTAAAGCATTCCACTCTTCCAAAATCCTTGACTCCGTTGGCACGTCAGAGTAAAGTCTACATGTTACTCTGGCCAACATTGTTTTTATGGGGGTGCCTGGGTGGCTCAGTTGGTTGAGCTTGGTTTTGACCCAGGTTGTGATCTCATGGTTATGAGATTGAGCCCCATGTCAGGCTCTGCACTGAGCCTGGAGCCTGCTTGGGATTCTCTCTCCCTCTGCCCCTCCCCTACTCCTACTTACTCTCTCTCTCAAGGTACATAAGTAGATATTAAACAATTATTTTTATGGGCCAAATCTCCTCATGCAAATTAAAAATGAAGCATATATATATATAAACTAATAATCATTCCAGTGTAGTTATTACAATCATGAGCTGTGCCGTTAGACAGACATGAGTGGAACTCAGCTACACCAATTACTAATCGAATTACCTTGGGCAAGTCACATACGTTTGTTACTTGTTCCTTAGCTCTGAAATGGAGATGGTAATTGTTTCTACTTCTCTAGTTTGGGATGAGGATTAAGGAAGTCAAGTGTGTTTTGCATAATGTCTGATTCCCATGTAGTGCTTGCAGAATGATGGCATCTGTTTCCTATCTTACTAATAAGTATGGGTAATACTTGGAAGAACACATTGCTTCACAAAGTTGTGCTTCATTGTAATCAAACACGGTAGCATTTTAGTGCCAACCTTTTCCTAAAACTGCTTCTCACTGATTATCCTGGAGATCACTAATGCTGGTAAGTCATCTTCAGGAATTCAAGTTTATTATAGGAATTCTGAAAACTACAGAAATAATCCATACCTTAAAATCACACAGGATATTATTGCTCAGAGATTATCATTACTTTGTAAGAAAACATGTATATGTCCCCTTTGGCTTAACCCATTACTAAAAAGAAACTCACGTGGTAGGTATTTTATTGAACTAAAATGTTACAGTGTTTTTTATCAACAGCTTGTTTCCTTTAACGTGAGGTGAACGTTTCCCAATTTAAAACATATTCTTCAAAAACATTATTGTTAATAACTACATGGGGCTTCGGAGGTGGATATAAGTGATTGATCTATTTCCTCCACTTTGGCATATTTACAACGTTTGGCACACTTCTCTAAGTCTAAAAATGGATGGAAACCAGCTTCTCCCCATAACAGTAGTTGACAACCCATACACCATATTTGTCCTGAATATATTCTGTTGTACATAGTGCATTTTCCATGTAAGCGTTCCAATTGCTGTTATCTACTTTCCTCTGAAATTACAGGTCACTTGCCTTCCATAGCATTTTCAAAACCCGACAAACAGCTATGATTTTAAAATAAGCATATATTGTATTATTCAAAATCGGAGACCAGATGATTTAAAATGGGACATACATTTGCAGCGTAATTTTAGCAACTTATTCAAAAGTAGAATATAGGATATTGGGAAAAATTTTTAAATAGTGGCCTTTGAGTTTAAAAAGTATATTCTATCACCTAATAAGTGAAAATACCAAAAGAAACTCTCAACACTAACATTCACTCAATTTTGTGATATGTATAAAGACTTTTTAAAGTGTTATGCTCTTGGATTTGTGCCTAGCACTTTTCTGACCAAATATTAAATCATTACACTCTGATTCACACCCTCTTGTGTCTTGTTAAGTATTCTCTAACCCGAAAGGAAGGCACCTTCCTCACTATCATTGTTAACAATAATAAAAATAAGGACGGGGCACCTGGGTGGCTCAGTTGGTTAAGCATTTGACTCTTGATTTCAGCTCAGGTCATGATCTCAAGGTGGTGAGTTTGAGCCCCTTTTGAGTTCCTTGCTGGGCATGGAGGTTGTTTGGGATTCTCTCTCTCTCAAAATAAATAAACATTTAAAAAATTAATGGCTAATATGTTCCTGAAGGCTCACCATGTATGTATGATTCAAGTCTTTCAAGTCTCTGTATTCATTTAACTCTAACCCCAACTTCTGAAGGTGTCTCCTTCTCTTACTTCCCTTTTGCCTGTCAGAAAATTGAAGCACAGAGATTTTGTGACTTGCTAACCATCACACAGCCAATAGTGGCAGAGCCAGAAATCCATCCCAGGCTGTCTGACTCCAGGGCCCTATTTACCAAGTGTGGGCAAACAAGGATGTAACATAAACACACGTTCCCTTCCAAAGCCTTTCTTGCGAGATACCAAAATCTCTAGGTGAGGAGAGGGGGGAAGCCCAACTATGTGCTGACTTTCAGAAACATCCAGTCCTTTGGACCATACCTGCCCCTTCCCTTTCTGTGTCAGAGAGGATTGATTAATTGCCCTTTCTAAGGTTGTAGTCATTGAGCAATTAGAAGCATTTTTATAAATAATGATTTCTGTTCTATGGAATGATTGAAGTGTCATGGAGATGGGGAAGTGGCATAAAATAACTATTTTATGGGGAATTTTTCATGTGGTTTTCTCTCTTTAGGATTTTATTCTCATGCGCTGTAAATGTGAAAAAAATCAAGTACTAGTTTGTAAAGAAGGGTTTTTAATTCTCTGTAGATTTTGGCATCAATCTTATTAAGAAGAGTCTACATGATAAGTTCATAGGCCTTTCCTTTTCATTCAGTGTGAATTCTGACCATTTCTATGACTGATTGCTACAAACATTGTCTGCTATTGTCATCTTTTTATACCAGATACCAGCCAGAAGCGACTAGCTTACATCACAGAACTTCCTAACTTTGACAGCTATGGAAATCCCAGATTTTTTGTTTGTAACTAAGATTTGTGTACAGTTAATGTAATGGAAAAGTAATCATATTCCTGCCTATTTCTGTGAAGACAAAAACCCACAATATAAGATGACATTTTACTGCTGGCTCATCATACATAACCTTTAAGATAAGAGCAAGCAAGAAAGAAAGATACACAAATATTCAGACCCAGAAAAACAGATAGACTTACAGGGAAGGAGACAGACAGTGAGAGAGGACATACAAAGAGGGACAAGGAAAGGGGGAGTCAAAGAAAAAGAGGTGTAAAAGAGATATGAGACAATGAGTGCTTAGAAGGTATATTAAACATCTACCTATGAAATAGCTTTACTCATTTGTCCAAACAATTGTTTGTATTCATTCTCACAGTTATGACTAATTTTAACAAAATGAAATCTACTTGGTAGATTGAGACTTTGAATGTTTTTTTCAAGTTGTATGATAAGAGATTCTAGAACCAGAATATCTGTAAAAATAGCTTCTGGAGATTGCTTCTTTAGAAAAAACATGATAAAAGTTTCTTGACCACATACCAACACATTCCCTAGAGGCAGCCACGGTTGAGAAAAAGGTCTGATAACTGAAGGAAATTTGAAATTCAGCAACAGTTTTCTGTAGAATGTTATGAAATATATATGAGAAATACTGCATGTAACAACCCCTTCATAGCCATTCAAAATACGATAGCATATTAAAGGCTCTGAGAAGTTCTGTAGACAAGAAACTTGTTCAACTTTGACCCATTATGTCCCAAACTTCCTTGACTAGAGAACCTTTTTCTATTCAACACTTATTCATCTCCTGTAGACCCAATGTTCTATGAAACAGACTTTGGGCCATGCTGGTATGGACGTTATGGACTATGTTTTTGTTTTTGTTTCCAGGAATTCCTCTTAGGTCTTTTGAGACTGACTAATAATTCCTATGCCAGTAGCTCAGTGTTTTTCCTAAGACTGGCTAACCAAGCATCGCACAACGGGTCTTGGTGGTATGTGATTTATAATATCTCTGTGACATGTCAGGCTCAGCTGCAGTTTGGAAATCATCTAGGGACCTTCCAGAGCAAACATTGTATGAAAAAGCTTAAGCCCTTATTTTTATTCAAAATATTAACCGTTTTCGAGAACAAGGGAAGATGACCTATTTTGGTTCCGCCATTTGTTACTTGTCCACACAATGAAATACGAAGATAATGAATTGCTCTGGTGGATCGGGATGGCACAGCAACAGTCTGTGGTCCCTTCATTACTGTCTCTGTTCGAAGCCTGCTTTGTTCTTTCAAGGCAGACTCCAGCTTGTTTAATAGATGGGACGGTGAGCTTAGTTGGCTTCATCAAGAGGCATTTCTGAAGGGAGATCCCACTGTTATTGAAGAGGGTCTACTAAAGGATCATTAGTAAAATTGTGGCACATCTAGGTATAATTTCTGAATTACATACAAATTTGCTTTTGCTCCCCTACTTGGCACCTAGTCCTGCCCAGGTACGTGAGGGATCCAAGCCTACATTAGCAAGAGGAAGGAGAGAAAGGATATAGAGGAACTGACAAAGCTTTTTGTACCATCTGATAAAAGGTCTGTCCCTGCGTTTGTTCCTTTGCATAATAAAGACAACAGAAATTCAGCTTTCAGGTTTTCCCATGCTACCTTTTTTTTTTAAATGTTTATTTGTGAGAGAGAGAGAGAGAAAGAGAGCGCGACAGAGTGTGAGCAGGGGAGGGACAGAGAGAGAGAGAGGAAGACACAGAATGGGAAGCAGGCTCCAGGCTCTGAGCTGTCAGCACAGCGCCCGATGATGTGGGGTTCGAATCCACAAACGGGAAGGTCATGACTTGAGCCCAAGTCAGATGTTTAGACGGAGCCACCCAGGCGCCCCAGATTTTCCCATGCTTCTAAAACTAAGAGTAGATGTCATTTTTTTTTAAGCAGCAGTTGCCAAATGGCAGCCCACTGGCAGAAACTACTCTCAGACCTATTCCATAGGTTGGCAGAGTGATGGGGAAACCTGACTGCGTGCCTTTCAAAGGGACACTCCAGTTTTTCCTGTGCCTCTCCACTTTCTATTACACACCTACCTGGCTGTGGCCCTCTGATGTGACCTGCCTGATCCCTGACGATAGGGGAATCCATGCTTCCTGCTGAGAGTCATTTCCCTGCTATTCTCATGAATAAAAAAATTAATTTTCTGGGGAAAAAACCCTGCTCTTTGATATCAAAGTAATATACATAACTTGGCATAAATAGAAGTGTACATACACAAAAACAGCAGAGAAAGGAAGAGTAAATCCCCTTCTCCCCTTTCCCACTGAACCTCTCACATCTTAATTGCCAGAAGCATCCACTGTTACCAGCTTTCTGTGCATCCTTAGAGAATATATCCATGCCCCTGCAGGCCTGTGGATAACACATACATACAACCTGATAAATCAGAATGGTGCTATATAACTGAAACATTGGTCTGTATTTTTTTAGCATAAGAAAATATCTTCCAATAGTTGTCTTTCAGTGAAAGAATGGGCGGTACACATGGAAAAGATGTTCAGCATCACTCAGTTGAAGAAATGTAAATTAAACTCTGAAATGTAATGTTTCATCAATCAAATAGGCAGAGATAAAAAGTTTGGTAATACCCAGTATTAAGGAAGGAGAGAAAAATTACTTATAAATCATACTCAGTGATAAACAGCTTACAGACTCAATTAGTTAGCCACTTTTCTTTATTTCTTTCACCAGAAAAGAAGAAGATAAATAGGAAATTTGGTAATGAGACTGGATGTTTGGGGAACATAATATGAACTACATGCGTTTCAACTGCTCACAGTGACTTTATTTAGCAAGAGTTCATGTGTACATCATGCCCTGCATTTCTTCAATAAGGTCAGGTTCATCCATTTGGATATCATCTAAGACATCTTCTAAGGATTTTGATTTCATTTCCATGGGAAAACCATATATGAAAGTATATTTAGTGCATACACCTGGACATAAATGTAGGAAGTCCATTGTAAAGTCCATTAATGTAGCCACTTGGGAGATACAAAATTCTCTGCACAAGTATTTGTAGTGGTGTGCATGTCGTGTGTGTGTGTGTGTGTGTGTGTGTGTGTGTGTGTGTGTGTGTGTAATCATGGTACAACACCAAATTCTTGTCCCTTACCTAGTTGGAATGTACTTCCTTATACAGAATTCCAAACTCATTAAGAAAATTTCCTGAAAGTAGCTCCAAAGTCATTCGTTTCCATTTATCTCCAAAAAGCTTAGATGTTTTCAAATACCTGTTCTTGTCTGATATGAGAGCAGTTTTAATCAATTCTTATTTCTTTCAAAAAAGGGGAAAAATGTTGTTCTAAATCTAAGGAGTCAGCTCCTCATCCCTCTCCAGCTGGGCCTCAGCCCAGATAAGGCAAGATTTCAGGGTCCTGTGTTATTAATGTGCTGTCCACATGAATAACGAGCGAGCCTTCTGAATTATTTCACACTTCTAGGAAAATCTATAGCCCTGTCCTTCTGCAACAATGCTGGAAGCCGCTCAGGATGTTGGTACATTTCTTTGTGGAGTGTTCCGATATCTTCATCTAAGAATGTGGTAAAACTTATGTCCCCTTCTGAAGCCTGTGCAGAAATTTATGCAGATGAATAATATCTTGAAAAATTAATGATGTATTCCTCAATACACCCAAGCTAGTGGAATTTTTGAGGGCCTACTTCAAACCCAAACAACAAAACATGAATCACCCACTAACCAGAGAATAGAGGCTCAAATATTTGGTGTTTAATTTCAAAAGCCATTCCGAGACTCCGATATACAATGGAAGAGTTCATTTATTCCTCCCCCCAAGGTAATATGATGGGTCAGCTCAGGGAGGGAGAAAGAAAGGAACACTTGAGGAGGAAAAATGTGGTCCAATGGAGTAGAGGCTGCCTACCACTACCACCAGAGATGTATAGACTCACCTATCCAACCACTAGCCAAGAGAGCACTGTACATGATAACTCAACACACTGTCTTCATATCCTTTTGGTTGCCTTCCTGGGAAGACCATCCACAAATGGCAGCTAGCCTGTTGCATCCTGACTCTCCAACAGCAGTCATAACCACCAGAGTCTTAGCCTTCCATACTGCATAGGTGACCTCCAGGATGCTTATGAATTCCCAGAAGTGAAAGGAGGAACTTAGGCTCCTTAATAGGTAGAGTGGACATAGAAAAGAAATTTCATGCACCAACTACCTAAGACTAGATTTCTCACGGAGCTAAGACATTGGTGGAACACTCTTACCTTCCCAACCTACCTACTTCACGTATAATCCCTGATATTATTTGGTACTTTCATCACTGTATCATTTTTCTTCATTTTATTTTTTAAGTCATCCCTACACCCAGTGTGGGGCTTAAACTCACAACCCTGAGATCAAGAGTCGCACACTCCACCAAGTGAGCTAGTCAGGCACCTCCCAAGATTGCATTATTTAAACAATTCAATGGAAAATTCAATGGACTCAGATTCAGTTCTAGCTAATATTACTTAGGCTGGTAAAGTGATTGCGTGGTTAACCAGCCACTCCTTCAAAGGAAGGTCCCATTTTTTCAGATTTAGAAGGGCCTGCATGCGCCTCCTCAGAAGGTCTCATTCATCATCTCCTTTGGTGCCTACACACCAGATTTGCTTTCTGCTGGACACCTGTTCTCATCAACTCTTCAGAGTGCAGGAAACCTAAACACTCTCAGTAGTGGCTCAAGTGAGAAGCCAAGTTATTGTGAGACTCTACAGGAGTCCAAGCGCAGAGATTATTCCATAGCAAGACTCAAGGAAGCTAACACAGAACCAGGACACGTGTGCTTCTCATAGTTCTGACTCACCCATGATGTCACCTTTTGTCTGGGGACCCTTCTGGATATTGGCCTTCTTCTCTTTTCTCTGTGGATGAGGGAGGTTAAGTCTGTCCGTGTTAGCTGGAAACAGTCCTGTCAACTGTATGGTCACTAGTTATAGTACTAGTTTAAAACTGCTAGTTATACTGGCTGAAAAGCATCGAGTCCTCCTCTGTGCCAGCACCTGTGTACTACATGTGCAGCCATACCTTACTTTATTGAATGCCACGGATACTCCATTTTTTACGAATTGAAGGTTTGTGGCAACAGCAATATTTCTCCAACAGCATTTGCTCACTTCGTGTCTTTGCATCACGTTTTTTGGTAATTCTTGCAGTATTTCAAACATTTTCATTATTATTACATTTGATGTGATGCTCTGTGATCTTCGATGTTACCAATGCTGTTGTTTTGGGGGGCAGCATGAACCACACTTTTTAGATGGTGAACTTAATAAAAGCAGACCAACTCTGCTCTCCCAACTCTCTCCCTCTCCTTGGACCTCCCTGTTACCTAAAATGCAACAATATTGAAATGGGACCAATTAATAATCCTACAATGATCCCTAAGTTTTCATGTGGAAAAAAAAAGTCACATCTCTCACTTTAAATCAAAAGATAGAAATAATTAGGCTTAGTGAGACATGTCAAAAGATGTGTCAAAAGCCAAGATAGGCAGAAAGCCAGGCCTCTTGCCTGAAACAGTTAGTCAAAATATGAATGCAAAGGAAAAGTTCCTGAAGGAAATTAAAAGTGCTACTCCAGTGAACATATGGGTGATAAAAAAGGGAGACAGCCTTATTGATGATATGGAGAAAGTTTGAGTGGTGTGGATAGAAGATCAAACCAGCCACAACATTCCCTTAAGCCAAAGCATAATCCATAGCAAGGCCCTACCTAACTCTCCTCAATTCTGTAAAGGCTGAGAGAGGTGGGGAAACTTCAGACGAAAAATATGAAGCAGAGGTTGGCTCATGAAGTTTAAGGAAAGAAGCCACCTCCATAACATAAAAATGCCAAGGTGAAGCAAGAAATGCTGATGTAGAAGCTACAGCAAGTTCTCCAGAAGTTCTAGCTAAGATAACCAGTGAACGTGGCTACACTACACAACACGTTTTAAATGTAGATGAAACGGCTTTCTATTAAAAGAAGATGCTGTCTGGGATTCCCATAGCTTGAGAGTAGAAGTCAATACCTGCAGGCTGACACAGTCCTGTTAGGGGCTAATGCAGCTGGCGACTTTAAGTTGAGGCCAGTGTTTGTTTACCATTTCAAAAATCCTATAGGGCCCTTAAGAATTATGCTAAGTCTCTCTACGATCCAGTAATTACACAACTGGGTATTTATGCCAAGAAAACAAAAGCACTGATTTGAAAGGATTGATATGCACCCCTATGTTTATTGCAGCATTATTTACAATCACCGAATTATGGGAGCAGACTAAGTGTCCATAGATAGATGAATGGATAAATAATATATAGATACATAGATATAGATATAGGTGATATAGATGTAGATGATACAGATATAGATGAATGGGATATTATTCAGCTATAAAAAAGAATAAAATCTTGCCATTTGCAATGACATGAATGGAACTAGAGAGTTTAATGCTAAGTGAAATAAGTCAGAGAAAGACAAATAGCATTTGATTTCACTCATATGTGGAATTTAAGAAACAAAACAAATGGGGGAACAAATGAGATAAATCAAGAAATAGACTCACAGACTCGTAACTATAGAGAACAAAATGATGGCCACCAAAGGGGAGGTGGGTGAGACATGGGTGAAATAGGTGAAAGAGATTAAGAACACACTTATCATGATGAATAGTGAATAATGTATAGAATTGTTGAATCACTATATTGTACACCTGAAACTAATATAACACTGTATGCTAACTGTACTGGAATTAAAATAAAAAACTTAGAAAAAAAAGAATTATGCTAAATCTACTCTCTGCTCTAGAAATGGAACAGCAAAGCTTGGATGTTAGTACATCTGTTCATCACATAGTTTGACTATTTGAGGCTCACTGTTGAGACCTGCTCATAATGAAAGTTTTTTTTTTTTCAAAATACTGCTCACCTGATCATCCAAGCTGTGATGGTAATGTAAAATGAGATTAATGTTGTTTTTGTACCTGCTAACACAGTATCCATTCTTCAGACCATGGGTCAAGGAGTAATTTTGACTTTCCAATCTTATCATTTAAGAAATATATTTTGTAAGGTCATAACTGTCATGGATAGCGATTCCTCTGATGGATCTGGGCAAAGTAAATTGAAAACCTTCTGGAAATGATTTACCATTTTAAATGCTATTCAGAACATTTGTGATTCAGGGCACCTGTGTGGCTTAGTTGATTAAGAGTCAGACCCTTTTTTTTAATTTTTGTTAATGTTTAGTTATTCATTTTGAGAGAGAGAGAGAGAAAGTGTGAGTGAGGAAGGGACAGAGAAAGAGAGAAGATCCCAAGCAGGCTCAACACTCAGTACAGAGCCCAGTGTGGGGCTAGATCCCACAACTGTGAGACCATGACTTGAGCCAAAATCAAGAGTCAGATGCTTAACTGACTGAGTCACTCAGGTACCCCTAAGCATGCAACTCTTGATTTTGGCTCAGGTCATGATCTCATAGTTTGTGAACTCAAGCCCAATACTGGTCTCTGCACTGACACTGGGTAGCCTACTTAGGATTCTTTCTCTCTCTCCCATTCTCTCTCTGCTCACCCCTTTTCTCTCTTAAAATAAATAAATAATTTTTTTTAAAAAAGAACATTTGGGGTGCCTGGGTGGCTCAGTCGGTTGAGCATCTGACTTCAGCTCAGGTCACGATCTCGCGGTCCGTGGGTTCGAGCCCCGCCTCAGGCTCTGGGCTGATGGCTCAGAGCCTGGAGCCTGCTTCCGATTCTGTGTCTCCCTCTCTTTCTGCCCCTCCCCCGTTCATGCTCTGTCTCTCTCTGTCTCAAAAATAAATGAACGTTAAAAAAAATTTTTTTTTAAAAAGAACATTTATAATTCACGGGAAGAGGTCAAAATACCAATATGAATAGGAGTTTGGAAGTTGATTCCAACTGTTATGGACAACTTTGAGAGGTTCAAGTCTTCAATGAAGGAAGTAACTACAGATGTGGTAGAAATAGCAAGAAATTTGGAATTAAAAATGGAGCCTGAACATGGGATGAATTGTTACAATGTCATGAGAACACTTGAGCAGATGAGGAGTTGCTACTTATGAATGAGCAAAAAAGTGTGCATCTTAAGATGGCATCACTCCTGGTGAAGATGCTGTGAAGGTGGTTGAAATGAGACAAGGTTTTTAGAATATGACATAAATTTAGAGGCAGGATTTGAGAGAATTGACTCGGATTTTGAAGGAAGTTCTACTGGGCGTGAAATTCCATCAAACAGCATCCCATGCTACGGTGAAAATCACTGCAGCAAATTTCTTGTCATCTTATTTTGAGAAATTGCTACAACCAACCCACCTTTCAGCAACCACCACCCTGATCAGTCAGTAGGCATCAACATCGAGTCAAGACCCTCTACCAGCAAAAAGATTACAACTCACTGAAAATTCCAATGATGGTTAGCATTTTTTAGCAATAAAGTATTTTTTAATTAAGGCATGTACATTGTTCTTTAGACATAATGCTATTTCACACTTAATAGACTACTGTATAATATAAACATAACTTTTACATGCACTGGGAACCAAAAAAAATTAGTTGACTTGCCTTATTGCCACATTTGCTTTATTGTGGTGGTCTGGAACTGTACCTGCAATATTTCTGAAATAGGCCTGTATCAATTTATGTAATTCTTAAAGCAGCAGCCTTATAAGAAAGTTGCTATTATTATCCCCAAATTATTGAGGAAAAACCTGATGCCATAGGGAAGTTAAATCATTTCTTCTAAGAATAGCAGCAGGAGATCTGGGGCCCCAAATGAGGAACTGCTAGAAATGGTTGTAGAAGATTGTACGAGAAGCATGGATAGCAAAATTTCAGAGTACCTGCTCACTTCTTGTATTCCCTTCCTCAGAGAATGACACTGCCATTCAGGCGTGCTAGGTCCTTACCTAAGCATCCCCTCAAATATATACACCATTATCATTCACATCCCATGGTTCTCAGATACTTCAATTTCTCACCATTCTCTAATTTCATTACTGCCATAGACTCTTATGTTGACCCTAATTAATGTTCCTTCAATACCATGCTCTGTATTGTCCAACTCTGAATTTGTTACCCAACTGGACTACCAGCTCCAGAGGCCCTGCCTCAAACCACCACACTCAAAACTAATAAATACCCTCCTCCACATCCTCGAAGCATCCTGTACAACATTTACCATAACTTAACATATTGTACTAGATCCTTTTGTTGACTGTGATTTTCCCTGATAGACTCACCCATTCATTCAACGATTATTTGCAAAGTGTTGACGGCATCCTAGGAATTATGCTAAACACTTAGTCACATAATGATGAACAAAGCCCTTGCTTTCATGCAGCCTACAGTCCAGCAGGGGAACACATGTTAATCTAATTACATGTTCCAGTGTTCAGGTAGAAATTACATGTTCAGACAGAAAGAATTCAGTCCTCAGAGACGGTGTTATAACAAAGAATCTAAAGAAGGCTGGAAAGCTGAGGCTTCCGTGAAGAAGTGAGAGGAATTTGGAGATGGGAGATATGACTCAAGCTAGCTGGGTGAAAAGCTTTCCAGGCAAAGAGCCAGCATGGGCAATAGCCTTGGGTTTTGATCAAGAACTTCAGAGAAAGCCATCGTGGCTGAAACCCAAAGAACAATAAGATCATGTGTGAAAGGAGGCAGAAAAGATAGGCAGGGCTAAATAATACTGTTGTAATTGATCTGTGCCTCTCCAGTTCTTAATATAGTTCTTTTTTGTTTAATTTGAGTGTAGTTGACACACAGTTTTACATTAGCTTCAGCTGTACAACATAGTGATTCAACAAGTTTATACATTATCCTAATTGTTAAAACTGAGACGTGCTAGTCAAATTCTTAGAGAAGGCAGCGACGTGGAATCTCTTGTGGGAAATTGGATGGTAAGTCAGCCTGGAATTTGGTACATGAGGAGGTGACTCAAGAGGCCTCTACCGCGACCAAATCCTCCTTCTGTAGTGTCTGCCAACAGATTGCAAAATTTCAACACTCACACTTCAAACAATGGCAAAGCATGGCAAATCAAATTGCCTTGTTGATATCGCCGCCTTCCTCACATGCTGTTATCCACATGGTGGCTGTCACCTGAATGTCTCACACTCTGTCCGTTCCCAACCACTCATCCTGCTGAAAGAATCCTCATAACTACCACCGAATCAAGCAAACAAAACCTTCTGATAGAAATTTTAAGTCATTGACTTTCAATTCTATTGTCTGTCATTAGATAACATTTTAACTAGTAGGTTCTTTATTCCTAGAGGGGCATTAAGGCAAAAGGTTTATAATTTGGGATATACATAAACGTGGGGGCTAACTACAGGCTCAGGTTAGTTTATTTTCTTTCTGAACACTTGATCGTCTCTGACTCCAGTTCATTTCTTCATGAATTGATAATGCCATGTTCTTTGGAGCCAAAAAAAAAAGTCTCCCTAATACCTATACCAAAGAATGTCTGACCCCTGTGTTCTTGAAATCTGGGGTAGTGTTACAAAGCTGTAATCATCAAGACAGCATGGTATTGGCACAAAAACAGACACATAGACCAATGGAATAGAATAGAGACTCCAGAATTGGACCCACAAACGTATGGCCAACTAATCTTTGACAAAGCAGGGAAGAATATCCAATGGAAAAAAGACAGTCTCTTTAACAAATGGTGATGGGAGAACTGGACAACAACATGCAGAAGAATGAAACTAGACCACTTTCTTACACCATTCACAAAAATACACTCAAAATGGATAAAGGACCTGAATGTGAGACAGGAAACCATCAAAACCCTAGAGGAGAAAGCAGGAAAAAAACCTGTCTGACCTCAGCCGCAGCGATTTCTTACTTGACACATCTCCAAAGGTAAGGAAATTAAAAGCAAAAATGAAACTATTGGGACCTCGTGAAGATAAAAAGCTTCTGCACTGCAAAGGAAACAATCAGCAAACTAAAAGGCAACTGATGGAATGGGAAAAGATATTTGCAAATGACATAGCAGACAAAGGGCTAGTATCCAAAATCTATAAAGAACTCACCAGGCTCCACACTCGAAAAACAAATAATCCAGTGAAGAAATGGGCAGGAAACATGAACAGATACTTCTCTAAGGGAGACATCCGGATGGCCAACAGGCACATGAAAAGATGCTCAATGTTGCTCCTCATCAGGGAAATACAAATCAAAACCACACTCAGATATCACCTCACGCCAGTCAGAGTGGCCAAAATGAACAAATCAGGAGACTATAGATGCTGGAGAGGATGTGGAGAAACGGGAACCCTCTTGCACCGTTGGTGGGAATGCAAATTGGTGCAGCTGCTCTGGAAGACAGTGTGGAGATTCTTCAAAAAATTAAAAATAGATCTACCCTATGACCCAGCAATAGCACTGCTAGGAATTTACCCAAGGGATACAGGAGTGCTGATGCCTAGGGGCACTTGTACCCCAGTGTTTAGAGCAGCACTTTCAACAAGAGCCAAATTATGGAAAGAGCCTAAATGTCCATCAACTGATAAATGGATAAAGAAATTGTGGTTTATATACACAATGGAGTACTACGTGGCAATGAGAAAGAATGAAATATGGCCTTTTGTAACAACATGGATGGAACTGGAGAGTATTATGCTAAGTGAAATAAGTCATACAGAGACAGACAGATACCATATGTTTTTCACTTTTATGTGGATCCTGAGAAACTTAACAAAAGACCATTGGGGTGGGGAAGGGAAAAAAAAAGAGGTTAGAGAGGGAGGGAGCCAAAGCATAAGAGACTCTTAAAAATTGAGAAGAAACTGAGGGTTGATGGGGGATGGGAAGGAGGGGGTTGTTGGGTGATGGGTATTGAGGAGGGCACCTATTGGGATGAGCACTGGGTGTTGTATGGAAACCAATTTGACCATAAATTTCATTTAAAAATAATAATAATAATAATTTAAAAAAATCTGCGGTAGTGTATAAAATTCAAATGGGTACACAGGCATTAATGAGTCTATTTTGTGAAGGAGATAATGGAGAAATGGTTGTTTCTCACATTAACAAGTCCTGCTCCCTTCAGAATATTCAAGCACATGCATTTGATAAACAATGTAATAAAGCCATACGTATGCTATAAAAATTATTCACTGTACTTAACAGCCCTTGTAGAAAAACTATAATAATAATTACACAAATTGTAAATTGTTAAGCACTATGTGTCAGGCACCTCCCTGAGAATGTGAGCCGTATTTTTACATGTCATTTTACAACATGAAATGGATACTGTTATTATTGTCCCCATTTTATTGATAAGGAAAGTGAGGCTCAGAACAAAAAGGGGCTTGCCAAAGGTCACATGGCTACCCAACTGTAGATCCAGGATTTAATCCTGGATAGTCGGATAGCAGTGTTCCTATAAGATGTTGAGACTGTGTTGCTTCCCAGACAGAGAACAAGAAAATTTGTGTGGCAATATAGAATGCTGCACTTGGAACATGCACAGGCCTGGATTTCCACCCTAGTTTTGCCACTGATTAGTCCAATTTCCTTCAGCATATTATTCCCCTGGAGCCGTAGTTTCCTCATCTGTTAAGCAGAGAATGAAAAAAGTACAATGTCAAAGAGTTGATGAGAGTATCCAATGAGATAATGCACACAGGGGCACCTGAGTGGCTCAGTCGGTTAAGCGTCCGACTTCGGTTCAGGTCGTGATCTTGTGGTCCATGAGTTCGAGCCCCGCGTTGGGCTCTGTGCTGACAGCTCAGAACCTGGAGCCTGCTTCTGATTCTGTGTCCCCCCTCTCTCTCTGACTCTCCCCCTGTTCATGCTCTCTCTGTCTCAAAAATAAAAAACGTTAAAAAAAATTAAAAAAAAAAAAAGATAATGCACACAAACCACAAAATCCCCAGGCATATCGTGAGTCCCCCGTTATATTAACTCTAATAAATTCATGATTATTTTCAGAAAACAATATTAAATTTATATTTTTGTTAATGAGTGTGCATCTAGATTTTGAGATAAGAAACCATGAGTCAGAACTGTGGTTTTGGTTGAAATACCAATAGTTATATACCCCCACCTCAGTGGATTACCTCCAACCATAAAACACGACTTTTAAGCTCCTGCAAATGTGTGTACAGAAACAAAAGAAGGTGAGATAACTAATTAGGATCCTGTCCCCAGAGAAGCATGAAGAAAGAAAGCAAGTTGAATGTGATGCTTGTTTTTCCATTTGGAATGGACTTAACCTTGGCTTTGGTCTTTTCTCAACATTCACAGAAGAGCTGCCTTCTTCTCTTGTCACTAGAGACACTCTCCCTGGGTGAGTTCATTCATTCACTCTCATGGCTTCAAAGACTTAGACGGTTGCTACCTAACCTAATCCATTTTTTCCAAACTCCCGGCCCTTTTATTCAGGCAATTATTAGACATCACCATTTGGATTTCTCAAAGGTACCCAAATTCAATATGCTCAAAATGGAGTACACATTTCTACCAGCATGGTAATGCACACGTTATTCTCACATCAGTGAACAGCACCTGTATTGCCGTGGACTAAATGTTTATGTCCCCCCCAAATTCGTATGTTGACATCTTAAGTCCTGAGATGATGGTCTTAGGAGGTAGGACCCCTTAAGGTCATGAGGGTGGAGCCTTCACAGTGGGATTAGTGCCCTTATACAAGAGGCCCCAGAGAGATCCCTCACTCTGTCAGCAAGCATACAACAAGTTGACCATCTGCAATCCAGAAGAGGGCTCTCGCCAGAACCTGACCATGCTAGCACCCTCATCTTTCACTTACATCCACCACAATCGTGAGAAATAAATCTCTGCTTAAAAGTTACCCAGACTACAGGGACTCCTGGGTGGCTCAGTCGGTTGAGCGTTCGACTTCGGCTCAGGTCATGATATCATGGTTCATGAGTTCGAGCCTCGCGTCGGGCTCTGTGCTGAGAGCTCTGAGCCTGGAGCCTGCTTTGGATTCTGTGTCTTCCTCTCTCTCTGTTCCTCCCCTGCATGCATTCTGTCTCTCTCTCTCTTAAAAATAAAGATTTTTTTAAAAAAGTTACTCAAACTATGAAAATTTATTTTAGCAGCCTGTAAGAACTAAGGCATTCATCTATTCCTCATTCAAGCCAGCCTCTCGGGAAACATGTTTGCTTTGTCTCACTTCCTCACGCCCACATCCATTCTACCAGGCATCCTTGATGCTACTGCTTAAACATCTCTCCAATCTTTTCTCTTTTTTCCATCCCTACTTCTAACAACCAGGCTCAGGCCATTGCCATCCTTAGCGTTCATTGCTGAAATGTCTTCTTGTTGCCTGAAGCCTCTCTCATACATGGCCTTCAGTAAGTAATATAATTCTTCCTGATAGATGCTACCAGAGTGTTTTGTTCTTCCCCTTTTGTAGCATAATTCCCACTTTAAACTACATTTCAATGTTATCTTCACTGCTGTACAACAGATGCTATGCGAATGTCTTGTTCAGGCTATACGTCAGTGCCCAGCTCAATGCCTGGTGTAGACACTCAAATAATTCACGCCTTTTACACCTAGGCTAGTGGGATCAGGCAGATTTGTGTTCCATTCCCCACTCTACTATGATTCTAAGCCTCAATTTCCACATTCCTGAAAATGGGAATTACAAGAAGACAGCTTCATGGTGAGGTCATCAGGATGAATTGAGGAAATGCATGTAGAGCACATAACATAGAATTAGTTCTCAATAAATATTGGTTCTAAGAGTAAAGACCCTCCATTTCTGGTGGACCACCTGTGGGGCTCTCTACTCTTAATATGGAGAAATTAAAGTCAACACAGCAACTTTCAGCCTTACACTTGAGTAGGCATAGTTTGTACAGAACAGAAGATTCTTTTGGCCTCGTTATTCTACAAATTCACCTGAAATATTGCACTCTTTTAATTTTTCTCCATGGTGAAAGCAGAGGAAAGATGAATCCTTGTAATTGGTGGGAGAAATCAAAAGTCAGGTGGTTTTTAACTTCATGGAAGGGATAATCACTATCAAAACCAAATTGACAATGAACTCTTTTTAAATATTTACTCGACCTAAAATAAATAAAATTGGGTTTTTACATTGTGTTACTAATACCTGGCTGGTGGTGTGTGTTGTGGTAACTTGGGATGCTTTGCACTAAAATTTAGCTTTTTCAGTAATTCACTAAAATTTAGCTTTTTCAGTAATTAAAGGGCTATAATCTCTGGAAGGCTAGTCTATCTCTTGCCTTTATACTTGGCTCTGAATGCAGCCTCTTCTAGCTAGGCACTTGTTATAAGTAACACTCACTGGAAGACAGTGTAAATATTCTCTACTACTTATAAAAAATGTTATATAGACAGATTCATCTATAGAAACTCATCAGATTCTCCACTTAAAATGATTGTTTTAAAGTACATTCAAGAGCTTGACATTACTTAGCCCTTTCTTTGTGTTTATATAATGAGAACTTTTTATTCCATTTTAATGCAAACAAAAAAGACCTCAGACAGAAACATATCCCATCCCTGACTCTTCCTGTGTTCCAATGGAGATAAAACATATATGAGGATGAAGTTTACACAGAACTCTTGATCAAAGGTAGAATTATTCAGTGTACTCAACAATTATTCAGGCAGGCAAGCTCTACAAATGGCTTTGTAGCCTACTGACTGGCTGGCTGACTGACAGAATATTGGTATATCTTTTAGAGTTAACATCATTTGTCTGAAACCTGTCATTTTTGATGATTTCATCTTTGAGGATCTAAAGAATTCAAGAGAAAAGTGTTTAATACCACCTCCTGTATAAACCAAAAATGATACATAAAATGGCCCAAGAAAATGCCCACCTCAAAAGATTCACTCCGCAAATACTGACTCATCCTCTCTGATCTTAAGCATCAGGGATAGAGTAACTGATAGGACATTGACCCTGCTTTAATGATTATGAGATCCAGGGGAGACAACAGTAAATGGGTGCTTTCAAAATTGGGTGATTTGTGCTGTGATAGGGATTAGCCCAGGGTGCTGTGAGAGCAGAGGTGAGGGTGCTAACCCAAGCTGGGGAAGGCTCTGGATAGTTCCCCATCAGAACTGACATTCACACTGAGGCCCTAAGTATCTAGGTAAGATGATGAGAAAGAATGTTTGAGGTAGAAAGAACCATACCTGCAGAAGTCTGGAGTCAAGAAGGTGTCTGATGAATCCAAGGATCTGAAAGCAGTTCAGTGCACCTGGGGAGAGATGAGCATAGGATACATGTGAGAAGATGTGAGACCAGAGTGGTCACCAGGGTGAGAGCTCATGCAGCATCCTGGCAGCCATGTTGCAAAAATGGAACTCTGTCCAAAATGGATGGACTCAGGCACTAAAGGATTGTGTGCCCATAAATGGCATGGTTGGATTTATCTTGGAGAGTATCATTAGCTAGCAAAGGAATTAACAAGTTGTTTCTCCTGTAAGAACTGCTTATAGGAGCTTACATAGTGAACTGCTCTTCATTGTACTTGGGCCCATATTTCTAACCAATAGAATAAACCCAAGAAAGGAATGCCAGAAAGGATGCCGGTCAGTTGTGATATTTGGGTCAAAGCTCGCTCAGCAAAGGTGCGTCACAGTTTTGCGGACAAAAACTCAGGGTGGAGATTATGGAAGAGGAAGCAAGTTTCAGAGGAAGTCATGGCATTTAATTAGACCTATGACTCAAAAGCCCTGCACTGTGCATATTCAGAAGGTCTAGGATGGGATTCCAAGGTTCTTCGGGAAAACTCTTGGCAGTGTATCAATAGCACTATGGCAAGAGGAGAGTTGATTCCACTGATGTCTTCACCATGGAAGGAAGAGACCTCCCATGCTAGGAAGATTAAAGAACACTATGCATTGCCACTTAGCTACACATTAGAATCACCTGGAGAGGTTCTTAAACTACCAATGTCTTGACCACACCCCTAGGCATTTGTACTTAATTGGGCTAAGGTGGTGCCTGGCCATTTGTATTTCTTAAAGGCTCCACAAGGGATACTAAATTGTAACTAGATTCAAGAACCAAATGTGTAGTGGCCAAGAGAATGGGCTGGAGACTAAGGTGGTGGGAGTTGGAATTATAGCCCTTTCTGGAAATGGAAGTATTTTTGCTATTTTAATTTTTCATTTGTTTATGCATTAAAGGTGGCTTATATCACTATATCTGACATAGGAAGATAGAGATAAAATGTAATGTCAGCATGAAAGGAATTTAGTTCTTACTCCTCTGCCTTCAGTTTCCTTTCTGTAAAATGGAAAACTAATACTATCTCCCTGGTAGGATCATTGCAAGGACTAAATGAGTTAACAAATAAAGTGATTTACAAATACCTGGCAGATAAGTGCTTGATGAATATAAACTATTTTTCTTAACCCAGATGCATTTAATAAGAGAAATGAGGACAGAGGCAGAAATCACAAGGCATGTTCCAAGGGCACCAATTAGTTTGGCTGGTGCCTCAGGGAGTAATAGGAAAAAACATTTAGAAAGGCAAGTTGGGGCCAAATTGCTTTCTTGAGTTCCAGGCTAATGTTCACATTTGAGCAAGTGTTCATTAATTGATCATCTAATAACGTGGTCCCCAAACGTGAGGGAAGCAGGTATATATTGTACAAAGTAGAATAAATTAAAGGGTCGCCCAGAGTCCATTCCAAAACTTGGACTCTGATATCAGTTTAACACAAATGTGGGACCAACAGATGTCTCTGTGAAAAGCTGAGATTAAATCAGCATAGAGCTTCAAAAATGAACAAGGAGTCACTGGGTATTAATAATCCCCGGTGCTCAGGGAGACAGATGCTCGTCTTTGTGACACCTTGGCTCTCATTCACAGATAGAGCTGACTCCACTTCTGTTGTCCCGATTCAGCCCACTTTATTAGGAACCTCTTAATGGTGCTGAAAATGGTTTCTCTTCTCTTCATTTTTCATTTATAAATATTCAGAAAAAGATTAAAGGTAACTTCCCGGGATGCAGCCCACACATCAGGGAAAGATAAAATGTAATGTACGCATGAAAGAAGTCAGGATCCAGGGAAAGCAAGCATAGGAGACTTGTGAGGAGGCCAAGAGGGAAGTGAACACATCAAGAGAAGGTCATGGGGGCCTATAAATATGCCAGCAGTGGGCTACAAATTGGCCTTAAGCCTTCTAAGCCTTACAGGCAATGCAAAGAGGGAAACGAGATTGGTTACAAGATTTAGGAGGTTCCCACCTTAATCCAGGCAATTTCTTAGGAGGGGAACAGCTATTCCTGGCACAATACCAGAGAGCAACCTCTCCAGGTTCAAATAGAGAGGATACCATATAAAATAATGGTATCTTCAGCAAACCCCAACACCCTAATAGAGTGCTTAACACAGAGTGTCTGCTAATACATATTTAGTGAGTGGATGGAGGAAGAAAGAAAGGTTGGAGGAGCCTGTACTATATATCACAAAATTCATGGGGTGCTTTGCCAGCATTCCTTAGTGTGGGCTGATGGCCTCCCATGATTCAATAAAAGTAGTTCCAGTGGTTGTGTGTTGCACAATGACCTGGTTCATGCAGCAGTGCTCAGCTAGCCTGACTGAAACCAGAAACAGATTTTAGTTACCTAGGGAAGAGCATGGGTTATCCCACAGGCAAACTTTCCTAAAGACTGCTGCTCTGCACCAGGCATCTGATAAGAATTGAGGGGCAGAGATTTGATGTTAGCATCCTGTATAACTCTGGCTTCTTGATCCAGTGGCTGAAATTCACTGCTCACTCACGTGAAAACTGATTCATGGGTACCTGCATGGCAGGTGGCTCTCCTCTGTGTGGTGATTCACGAAACCTCAAATCCTCCTTATTGTAGCTCTGTCATTTATGGCTACTGGGAGCATCTCCATCACATGGCAGACAGTGGCGAAGACCCACCTACTTCTAAGGCCCAGAAATGGTCACATCCGTTCAACTCACATGGTCTTGGTGAGTGGTCCCGCTTCATTGTAAGGAAACTGGAAAATAGAGTTTCTAGCAAGGCAGCCTTTTCTTGGTCACTTCTTTGCTCTATGAAAGAAGAACACTTCCAGAAGAGCTCTGGGAGGCAGCCGGGTGTCTCTTCCACAGTACTTATCTCCAGCCACCAAATATGTCCCCACACAGAGAACGACACCCATCCCCCTCACCAGAAGAGATAGCCAAAGTCCAGAGTCTCCTATATCTGAGTAGTTTCTTCCAGACTAGATGAGACTCCTCATCGTCTGGCCTCCTAGAAACTATAACATGCATGATTTGACCCTCACCCCACCCCACATACCAAATATATGTGTGGAAGCAGGAACAGAAGCAATAAAAAGTGCCCTTCAGAGCAGGAATGAAAGGGAAAGAAACGGAGTCACCATTTCTTCCCAATCTGAAATCCTGCCCAACAGGCATTGTAGGGATCCCTGCCCTAGTGGTCCATGTTCTTCCATGGCCCTCCTCAGTCACATGGCAGGTCCTCCTTGTCCATCATCCCCTGTGGCCTCCTCTGAGTAGAGTGCCAGGCAGAGTGGCCCCCTCGGGCTCTACAGTTTTCACGGCATATTTCTTATTCTTAGTAATTTGGGAACCTAAGAGTTTCTTTAAGCTTGGATGGCTAAATACATTTTTTTTTAATTTAAATCTGAGCTTTCTCTTATGGCAACATAGTTCCTTCAAACACTCAGAGGCTCCTGACCTGTTTTTCCCGCATAACCTCTGCCTACCAGTAATCATCTCCAGTGTTACTTCTTAGAAAGCGTTCTCAAGTCTGCTTTATTTCTTTGCTCTCTCAGCCTTGTGTGACATGCATTATTTCCACCAGAAGTGGTCACGTGACCATTGCTAAATGGACTGAGTCTGGAAGTACAGTCCTTGTCTGTGCTTTCCAGTAATGATATTACACCATGGAAACATACAACTCTCCAGTGAAGAGCTAGCCATTGAACTGTTTGTCCCTAAGAATATTTGCAGGAATATGAACATTGCACCGTGTCTGTGGAATGTCCATTGCCTCTGCTGCTGCGAGCTCTTCTTGAAATTAAGATGAATCTGTGTTCAGATGCCAGATTTACCCTTTGCAACTCCTGTAATCTCAAGCACTACTCTACTACATTTAACATCCTATTTTTTAATCTATAAAATATTCACAGGGTTGTTATGGGAAGATAAATTTATCTAGTTTTACCAATAACTTTTCGGTAACTTAAAACGTGTGTGAAGAGTTCTCTTGATAATTATAGTCACCCTCTTCGTTTAGTTTTTGTCCTAATCCAATGGTAATTAGACAAGACTTGGACTTGCTGGTATTTAAGCTTTAAGGCATGCCGTGTGTGTGTGTGTGTGTGTGTGTGTGTGTGTGTGTGTGTGTGTGTGTCTATGTATAGACACACACTGCATTTTGAGCATTTTCTTTACTGCAAAACTAGCTGGTTTACTCAGATACCTGCTTAGCAGATTATGAATAGTCCATTGTCTATTTCTGCCATTTTTAATTTTGCATCTTGGGGAAGTGGTATCAATCACTTCAGACCAGTTAGAAGAAAGTCTTCTGATTGCACCAAACAGCCTATAATTCGATCCCAATTTGTGTGGTGGTTGGATGTGCACCTTTATAGAATTGAGCACTGAAGGATTATCTGCTTTGCGAGATTATTGTTTTAATCAGTCAGCAAATGAACAAATGATCTATGCAATGGAGTATGGGCAAACTAATTTTCTCAGAGGAATTCTCCATGGATAATTTATATTGAACAAATATATAAATACTGATGCAGTTCCAGGCATTGAAATTAGCATTCAGCATGAAATTTTTTTGAAATGAGTTCTAGCTGTTAACTTGGTAGGAGGGAATTCTATCTGCCTCAGACATATGGTCCCTTAGGCTAACGCAGGGGTTCTCATGCAGCAGAATTACCTAGAGGGCTTCTTGAAACACAGATTTTTGGACTTCATCTTCAAGATTTCTGATTCTGTACATCTAGGCTCAGAAACGTACATTTTTTTAAAAAAAAAAACCTTCAAGTAATGTTGCTTTTATTGAGATCTCACTCTGAGAACCACTAGCCTAAAGCAAAGTTCAGCGAACTATGTCTTGCACCTTCAGTCTGACATACCATCTGTTTCAGTAAATAAAGTTTTACTGGAATACAACCATGATCACTTGTTTACTCGTGGTCTGTGGCTACTTTCACACTACAATGGAAGAGATGAATAGTCCTAACAGGGACCATATGGCATGCCAACCCAAAAATATTTAGTATCTGTTACTTTATCTCAAGAATTTGCTGACCCCTGGCTAAAGAATAGGGAAGTAAATGTGGAAGAGAATGGCAAGAGACCTGGCCCCTTCTCTTCCATCTGTACCTTATATAAGTTCCCTGTATGGCCTCAGAATTTGAATTAGCTATGAGCTCACCAACAGGACAGTAAATTATAAAGACAAATCATTTATATATGCCTGTCATTAAAGAGTGCAAATTAAAAGAAATTGAATTACACCCTTCAGTACCCAATTTCTGCCAGATGGGTGGAAGACTTACATCTAAAAGGAATCACCAAGTCAGCTTTCCTCTTAAACCCTTCACTCTTGGAAAAGACACAGTGGAAGCTTAATCTTTTGAGATGACAAAGGGGCTCAGTGAGTGTGATGAGTGGTTCACTGCCATGTCCATTTAATTAGAGAGAACTGCTCATGTGGACCCAAGTCATGAGTCGCGATACACGGTGTCCACTGGACAGAGCGCATAATCTCCATGCTGTTGCTACTTGATGAGGTCTTCATTGGAGTCGTCAGAAAAGAAGATCTATAGCCTCGTGCTGACTCCTTGGATCTGATCACTGTGCTTTACTTAGGGCCATCAATTATCTGTCTGTTGCATTTTTGAGTTTGTTCAACAGTAAAGGGTGACCTAAAAGATTCTCTTGGGTTGTATTTGGTCATTTGGGTAAGAAACTTTAAGAGGATTATATGGTATTGGGTTGATATCCTATACTTAAAAAGTGAGGTTAAAAAAAAAAAAAGGAAAGTAAATGTGCCATGTGCTGTTCTTACATTGATGCTTATCAGCTCAAGACATATCTTGGCAGCCTCATGATATTCATGGTAGCATTACTTTATTCTATAGAACAAAAAACTGAGCTTTATTTAGAGAGCTGAAAGGACTTTCTCAAGTTTACCCTACTAGTAAAAGCCATAGCCAGGATTGAACTGTGAACTAACAACGAAACTGTCAACTACTCTACTCTGCCCGTGGTAAACTCCCTCCACAAATTTTCTGAATGTGATCATTACATTCATCCATAAGCATCATTTACTTTGGTCTTACCTGTTCCCCCGGTGAGTCACTTGTCTACTCTACAGAAAACAGCCTTGCATCAGGTATCGGTGGCCACAGCTCCTAAACTCTTTAGCTTCTGGTCTGATCATGGACTAAGCCAAAAGAGTCCATCCCAAAGATAGGGACAATACGTAGGTAAGTGTAGATGGCAGTTGAAATTTTTTTAAGTGTATGTTTCCACAGAGTAGTGTACCTCACAATCAGGGGGAAGCACGCCCAGGCCCATAAACTGAATAATCCCGAGGCTGTCAAATAATTTCCACCTCTAATCAATTGTCAGTGGCTGCTGCAGTGCTATACTGAGAAGGATTCTGAAGCTCTGTGCTGCTGTAGAAGGAAAGAACATTATAAATAGTAATCAGAAAAAAATCAACACATACTGCAGGAATTGCCAGGTCCAGAACTGAACACGTTAAAATATCACCTTGGTTAATTTCACACCAGTCCTATAAAATAGGTACATGTGAAGGAACCAAAGCACCGAGTTTAATGATTTACCCCATTCACATTCAGTGTAATTAAGTAGCAGGGCCAGGATACAAGCCCAAGAATCTGTCAATGGTGTGGTCACTTCCTGCTAGAGGGCAGGAGTGTGTGTGACAGACCTTTGCATGCCTGAGGTACTCTCCTAGTGAGGGACAACATAAGAAGATAGTCTCAGAGCTTTTTAATCTGTTTTGTGCAATGGAGGCTTTAACGGTCTTGTCACATCCACAGACCCCTTCCCAGAATAATGTTTTAAATGCATACTACAAATCACACGAGGTAACTAAAAAAGTCAAATATACTGAAATCCACATGTTAAATGTATTTGTAGAAGTCACTTTGTAAGAGAGTAGTATACATACTCCTTTATTAATGCAGTAAATAACAAGACCCATCAGTGAGTCTAATAGCAGCTATAGTTTGAAATAATGAAGAACATAAACAGAATTTCAAATAATCTGCAACAACTCTGCTGTGGCAGGAAAATCTTGGCGATTTCCATCTGGGTGTAGTTGCGTGAACTTCTTGTTCTAGTGTTTGTTACCTTCTTACATAATGGAAGGAGTTGATAAATTTCACTTAAAGGTTAATGAAGGTAAAGATGTAATTTTTGTTCCTGTGAAGGTCACAGACCCTCTTATTTCCGAACACTGAAACTTTGAACTACATTAAAAGTAGTTCTGATGTTGTAAAAGGAAAACTGGATATGGGAGGCAAAAGAAGTAGAATTTAATAAATTTTTTGTAATTATGTAACCTGAATAAGTCTCCTAACCTCTCTGAGTTTCACTTTTTTTTCCACTGTAAAATGGGAACAAACCTCTGTTCTGTGGATGATCTCGATAAAAAAATAATAATGTAGCTGGAAATGACTGTTTAAAGCCTTTTCTTAATAAATTCTAAGAGATCTTGGTTAGTATTCAAGAAGCCACTTCCCCATTCATACTGGGGAAAAGAACAAACAAACTGTTTTTTACTGAATGCCTCCTGTGTGTCCACACGGGGATAGGGTTCATGCTGCTGAGATAGAAATATGAGTGAGATGACCACCTTCCTTCAAGACAGTTGGAATCTACTCTGGGAAAGACAGACATATCTCCACAAAATAGTAGGGGAAATGCAGTGATAATGTGACGAGGAGACAGGAGCCAGGGAAGACCCTCCCCACCCTTCTCGCCTTTGCTGGAAGCGATAACCAAGCCTTAAAGGTTGAACAGAAGTTTGTCAGGCAAAGAAAGAGTTATTGATGTTACAGCTAGAGGGGGCAGCATAACAAGAAATACACAATAAGAAAAGACCTTATGAATGCAGGAAATGAGACTCCTTTTGCCATCTCCAGAGCATGAATTACTAGAGAGGAGAGGGCTTTTGGAGAGATAAGAGGGGAGAAGGAAGCACCAGAACACAGAAGTTCTTACCTGCTGTGCTAGGTTTCTTGAACAGTATTCTGTAAGGGATGGGAGACCCTAATGTCTTCTGAGTAAGTGATTGATACGATCTGATGTAGAGATCAGAAAGAGAGTACAAATTGGTGATCTTCTGAAAAAATTGGTATTTGTTTGCCGAGTGTATTGACTTTTTAAAATTCTTCCTATGTTTAAAAATCAGGAGAGGGGCACCTGGGTGGCTCACGTGGTTGGGCATCTGACTTTGGCTCGGGTCATGATCTCATGGTTCATGAGTTCGAGCCCCACAACAGGCTCTCTACTGTCAGTGTAGAGCCCACTTTGGATCCTCTGTCCCCATCTCTCTCTGCCCTTCCCCTGCTCGTTCTCTCTCTTCCGCCCTCCCTCTCTCTCTCAAAAATAATAAGGAAACATTTTTTAAAAATCATGAGACTACCCTCCTTTCAAAAAATGAAAAGATACAATATCTCTGAATTCATATTTTGCTTGGCATCATTTGGCCATGGCTGACTAGTGACTGTCTCATTTAGACTGGACAGGAGCTGTCCAGGTGGTCTTGGTCCCACCACTCTTTGTTTCCTTGCCAACTCCGAGCCCAAATAAGTAAGACCATTTATCACCAGGTTTATGGCACTTTCCCTATAGTTAAGAAGTATTTGTCTGTACTCATGTATCTGTTGAAAGTGAAAAAGTGAAAGATACACCAAGTAGACCACATGTTTCAAGAAAAATGAGAGAGACAATATTTTCTTTCTTACTCTAGCATGCTTCACTCACTCACGATACCTGCCCAAAGCTTGATATTTGAATTTGCAGCCCGTCTTGCCATAGACAGCGTGGACTGATGGGCTCCTGGGAGATGGGTTCTAGGAGCAAACCGGAGGCAGGGAGAATAGTGGGAGGTTTCTATGTTCCAGGCAAGGCTGGATAAGAGGGTTCAAACTATGGAGCTGAGGTTGGAAAGGCAGGGTGGATTCACAGGATCCTTAGGGGATGTGATCGAAGGCTTTGTGATTATTGGCTTGGAGGCTATGAGAGCAAAAAAATTACCTTCTCTGGTTTCTGCTTTGTATATGGAAACTGATGGTGGTTCTGTCGACTAAGGGAATAAGAAAGAAAAGGCAGACGTAGGGTGAAGATGAGATCAGTTAGGGACATGTTGAGTTGGAGGTAAACTTGGAACACACAACAGCAATGTTGAGCAGAAAGTTGGCTATGTGAGCAGAGAGATCTGGGTGAAAAATTTGGATTTCACTAGTCAGCAGCAGATGGTTGGTAGGTGAAGCCATGAGAGTAAATTCCATCACTCAGGGAGAGCCTGACATTCAAGAATGGCTCATTGACAGATGCCCAGGGAACAGCACATTTGAGGAAAAGATCCCACAAAATCGCCCTGGAAAAACAAACAGGAATAAAAGGATTCCAGACATAGGGTATATGGAGGCCGGAGGAATAGATTTTTAAGAAGTGTCCAATGCATTAAGAAGAGAGAATGGCCCATTCATCTGGGAAATTTGGAGTTCATTGTTCATTTTAGTGAAAGCAAGTTCAGTGAACTGATAAGGACAATACCAGTTAACAATAATAATTGCATAGTACTTACTACATTGCAGGCACAGCCCTAAGTGCTTTCATTTTAACTCTTTTAAAACAAAACCTTATAAGGTACTGTGGCTATCCCCATATTACACTGAGCCCACTGAGGGGCAGAGGTTACAAAATTTTCACAAGAGGTAGGGGTAAAGTCTCAAACTCAGGCCGTCTAGCTCCAGAGTCTAGGCTCTGGATTTTAGTACTGTTAGGTTCTGTTTTCACCCTGAAATGGGTAAAAAATAGAGTGATCCAGTTTATGCCTATTGTGCCAACATCCTACCTAAAAAGAAGCAGTGTCTAGATTGAGATGATATCTGATCACCCCACTCATGCAGTGAGCAGTCAAAAAATATTGTGAGCCTAGACACGTCTTTGAGTCACCATGTGTCACAGATCATATAAGCTCTTGAGAAGCAGTTGTTAAATACATGCATGAGAAATGTTGAATCTGAGTGGAGGAGTGAAATTTGTACCTAGTATGGTAAAAACTCAAACATATTAATAAATTTTAAAGAATTTGTCAGTAGAGGAGAAACTTGAGGGAATATGGAAAAAGACATGTGGTGATGTCTCTAAAGGGAGAAAAAGAGATGGTGTTGAAGTTACTCCTCCATCACAAAAGATAAAAGCTACTAAGATCTTATCCATTGGGGCACCCGGGTGGCTCCGTCATTTAAGCATCAGACTTGGGCTCAGGTCATGATCTTGCAGTTCGTGGGTTCAGGACCCGCATAGGGCTCCCGTGCTGACAGTGGGGTGCTTGCGTGGGATTCTCTCTCCCTCTCTCTCTGCCCTTCCCCACTGGGCTCTCTCTCTCTCTTTCTCAAAATGAATAATAAATAAACTTACAAAAAAAGACCTTATCTGTAAATTCATATCCCTATCATCGTCTCTCTCCATCTGGACATTCTTCTATACATTCAACACATATTTGTTGACTCCTAATAATGTTCTAAGCACAGAGAGGTTGAAATGGTTTTATTTGTTTTTCGAGTATAATTGACCAACAATATTACATCAGTTTCAGGTGTACAACATAGTGATTCACCAAGTTTATACGTTATGCTACGTTCTCCACAAGTGTAGCTGCCATCTGTCACCATACAATGCTGTTACAATACCAATGACTACATTCTTTATGCTGTGGCTTTTATCCCATGACCTATTCATTCCATTATTGGAAACCCATACCTCCTTCTCCCCTTCACCCTGGCAACCATCAATTTGTTCTCTGTATTTATGTCTGATTCTGCTTTTTGTTTATTCGTTGGGATTTTTTCAGATTCCACACATAAGTGAAATCATATGGTATTTGTCTTTCTTAGTCTGACTTATTTTACTTCACATAATACCCTGTAGGTCCATCCATGTTGTCTCAACTGGCAGCATCTCATCCTTTTTTATTGCTGCATAATATTCCATTGTGTGTATATGTGTGTATTTATATACACATATGTGCATATATAAATATACTTATATGTGTGTATACACATATGTATATTTATATATGCACATATGTATAAGTATACACACATATATTTATATACATGTACACACACACATCTTCCTTATCCATTCATCTATTGATGGCCACTTAAGTTACTTCCATAGCTTGACTGTTATAAATAATGTTGCAAAAATCATAGGAGTGGATATATTTTTTTGAATTAGTGTTTTCATTTTCTTTGGGTGAATACCCAGGAACAAAATTAATGGATCATACAGTATTTCTATTTTTAATTTTTTGAGGACGCTCCATACTGTTTTCAACAGTGGCTATATGTAGCAACATGGTTCTAGATATGTCTCCTAAGGCAAGGAAAACAAAACAAAAATAAACTACTGGGACTAAGTCAAAATAAAAAGCTTTTGCATGGAGACGGAAACCATCAACCTACAAAGGCAACCTACTGAATGGGAGAAGATATTTGCAAATGGCATATCTGATAAGGAGTTAGTATCCAAAGTATATAAAGAACTTATACAATTCAACACCAAAAAAGCAGTCTGATTAAAAAATGGGCAGAGGTCCTGACTAGACTTTTTCCAAAGAAAACATAGGGGTTGACTTAAAAACAAAGAAAAGGAAAATTCAACATCTAAGATGGGGAAAATACAGGTGCAGATGTACACAGGCATGAAAAATTTATAAAGACACAGGATGGAAAATTGAGAAGGACCACAATGATGAATTATACTCACTCACTGAGGCAGGGGCCAGAGCCATTTGCTAAGAATGAGTCCTGCAAGCTGAAGGAGAGAGGTGGAGTTTCAGAACAGTCAATGACGGTGAGGTAGACAGTCGGCTGATGATAAATACAAGGATTAAAGGGCAATTGTGATGGCCTGATTGAGGCTGGAGACCAGGCATTGGATGAGGAAAATCCTGTACCAAAATGAAGACTTGGGATCGGTGTGCCTCGGTCAGAGAGGACGCTCTTGTCTTCCATCAGGGAGGCATTCCTGGACATGTGTGAAATTGATTGTAAATCACTTGTGTTGTTTTCTACATATTGAACACGTCCATTTAACATATTTAATGTGTTTCTGACATTTACAAAGTGTCTAGCAGGCTTTGGGCAATTATTATTTAAAGCATTTTACTAAAAGTACCCCTGAGTAGTTCCTAAACACTGCATTCTTTTTCAATCGATTCTGAATATCCCCGAAGAGGGAATTGTAAATGTTGAATACTGCAGTTGTCAATCATGGGCTCATCTCCTCTCCTCTTTGAATGTTAATATAAAGTCATTTGAAACACTACATGTAGCCAGACACTCATTTTTCCCCCTCACTGCTATGGCATTGCTTTATTTCACTAAGACTGAAAAACTGGATTAATCTCTAGAGACATAAGTGTTCGCTAACCTTGAGAGTTACCCGCTCAAGATTTTTGAATTCTTTTTAAGAATGATGGGGTTTGAGTGGGTCAGAGGTGGTGCCCCAAACCCTCTGTCTTGACAAGAGAGCCATTGAAGACTCCTCTCAACCTCATGTAATTTGTGCTGGGGAGTGACAGCTCCTATATTAGGATGTGAAAATGTCTCCAATCAGAAAATGCAGCGTGTTTCAAAAATGACAGAAATAGTGCATGTTATAAATGCAACTCTTCTTCAAGCCACTTCTCACTCCTGTTCTGATAAAAATGCAAGCTGGAGTCCTGTCCTCAGTGACTGAGGTTATTCCGGATGCCCAAAATGAGTGGATGAGGAACGGACTTGAAACAGCAGGTGAGTGGAGGTAGGGAGTGGCAACAGGCATTGTCCGTGCAGAACACAAGTGCAAATATCTTTGTCCTCAATTATATTTTGATACATTCTCTGCCTAGAATATCAATGCCATCTAATGAGAAAATGTGCAGCGAGGCCATTTGGCAATGGGCAACAGATTTTGTGTAAGCATCTGGCATAGAAGTAATTTGACAAACAGCAATATGCCAAAATTGTGTTAGATAATTTTTAAGGAACTATTTGTCAAGCTGAATACTCATTATTCCTGGGATGTTATTCATCAACCCCATGATTTAAATGACAATTAGATACAAGTCTTTCATTGCAGGCAAGGCTTTCACATTCCCCATAATCTTCTCCGTGCTTCTCCTTCATTGATAAAGATGCAACAATTTCAATGCCTTCTTGCCTTGGCACTCTGCTGGAAATCTGAACTGAACTCTGGGGCACATCTGAGTAAATAAAGCGTAAAGAGAAATACTGAAACGAAAAATTAATTCTTTGCACATTCAAAGGAAGTAGAAGCAGGTTAACAGATGTTTGTTATCAGTGGGGCACCTAGGGCAACTTGTATATTTATAGCAGTGGCTGCAATTGTGTTGTTAAATGGGCATGAGTCTTCTCCAGCTTCAAATAAGAGATCTCCTATATTCGACCCAATTGTAAAAGAATTGTGCCAGCTTTTCCAGGTTTCCAGCATTTTCTTCATAAGAAATAGGGTCACCATATATATTTTGTCTCTTAAATGTTCCCTGGCTTGAAACCTTTGTGTGTTTCGTCTGTTGTGTTGCATATATTCTGTTGCTTCTCCTGAACTTGATTCTGTTTACCCCTAGTGGAGAACCCCTTGGTCCCTCCTTCTTTCCTCAGTCTGTCATCTCCTACTTGGTCCTGGTGTTCTTCCTCCCCAGTGTTGATCTCGGTGTCGGGTCTTTCAAGCAGTGTTGCTCCGTAACTGAATTTGGCAGCCTCTATCTATATTCCCTCACTGTATGCTATTTGATACAAACCCCAGCTATAGATTGTTAGAGAAGTCCATTGCCTTCAAGCCCATTCCTAAGCTTTTAAGAAGTATTGGAAGTCTTGGGCTGTTTGGACCTTAGGCAAAGCCATTTCATCCATCCATACCTCAGCTCTCAGTGACAGTTCTTTGTGACTATTGTTGCTAATCCATAAGAGCTGCTTGTTCAGCCTCCTTCTCCTCCTCCTCCTCCTCCTTCTCCTCCTTCTTCTTCCTCTTCTTTTCCTTCTCCTTCTCCTCTTCCTCCTCCTCCTTCTCCTTCTCCTCCCCCTCCTCCCCCGCCATCACCTCCTTCTCTTTCTCCTTCTCCTTCTCCTCCTCCCCTTCCTCCTCCTCCTCCTCCTCCTTCTCCTTCTCCACCTCCCCTTCCTCCTTCTCCTCCTCCTTCTTCTTCTCTTTCTCCTTCTCCTTCTCCACCTCCCCTTCCTCCTCCTCCTCCTTCTTCTCCTCCTCCTCCTCCTCTTTCTCCTTCTTCTTCTTCTCCTTCTTCTTCAAAGCCCCCACACCCACCCCTGTCCTGTAACTCTTCAGGTTGCATAACAGTTACCAAGAATGTCTAGTTAAAATGCTATCTTCCTAACACCACCCCCAGAGATTGTGATTCAGTAGATGGGGGTGGGGATCCAAAAATCTGCCTTTTTAGCAAAAATCCTGGGTCATTCTGATGAAGTTTTCCTATGAATCATGCTTTGAAATAATTGACCATATCACTCTTATGTAAGGCAATGAATCCACAAAACATTTTAATCTTTGGTTTTATTGTGTGAATTAGTAGGCAGATATTCGATAATCCATGGTTACAGCTTTGCTTTTCACCAAGATCACTTGTTCACTATTTTATCATTTCTAAGAGGGTTCAGCAAAGTTAAATGGTCTGTCCAATTCAACACCAGGGCATAGGATTTTAATTCTGTTTGTTGTTCACCCCAGTCTTCTTAAGGGTCTCTAAAGATTCTCAACTGGGAATAAATCCTAAGATGGCAACTACTACTGTGACATTCCCAGATGTCTTATGGACAAATACTCCACATGTAGGTCACTTAGAGTTGCTTGGCTGAGAATCTTGTGTGGTTGGAGTAGATATATTTGGAGAGTTTCTACTTTTTAAAAACTTTCTCACTACTGCTATAGGAAAGGGTAAATCACGTTATATTTAGTGATATCTTCTCAGATAAGTTCTCTGGGATACAGACTCTAGGAGAGATATGCTTGCAGAAGATATATTGAGGAGGCACCTGGGTGGCTCAATGGGTTAAGCAACCGACTTCGGCTGAGGTCACAGTCTCCCAGTCAGTGAGCTCGAGCCCGGCGTCGGGTTCTCTGTTGACAGCTTGGAGCTTGCTTCGGATTTTGTGTCTCCCTCTGGCTCTGCCCTTCCCCTGCTCATACTCCATCTCTCTCTCTCTCTCTCTCTCTCTCTCTCTCAAAAAAATAAACATTTAAAAAAAATTTTTTTTAAAAGAAGTTATATTGAGTAATGGCCCCAGGACCTGCACCTGTGGGAGGGAAGGTACAAGGTAGCCAGGATGACAGAGGCAGGAGCAGAGTTGTGATGCAGTCACAGCAAACTCTACAGCCATCACCCCAGGATAGCTCTTCAGGATTTTCTCCCTTAGGCCGGGAGGCAGGCCATTCTCTCCCCACATTTGCTGCTCATTGAATGCAGGGTGACCCCTGGGAGGGATTTGACTTTGGGCAAGGAGGCTCTCTTCAGCTGAAGGCAATTCCCAGTGAACTGTGGCCCCCCGCAGGATCTGGGAGAATGAGCCTCTTGGTCGCGAAAGTGGAGATCCACCACAAATATTCCTAGTCTTTAGGATAATAAGCTTCAGCAACATTTAAGAACAAAGATAATAGACAGACTTTAGAATATTAAGAACCCTTGATAATGTTTAAAAATTCGTATATTTTTACACTTTGATCGGGAGTTCAGAATCCATCTTCTAGAAAGAAATAAGATTTTTAAAGTAGGGTCTAATTTCAAACATGATTTTTTGTTCCCCACTTCTTTTAATGCACTAGGAGAAGTAAGCAATGATTTAGCCTTGAATGTTCATTTTTGAAAAATACAAGTTCAGAGAATTGAATAAATATGACTAAATCCTGGTTCGGAGGACAAAATAAATGGAACTAATACTAGTTTTATGGGAGCTGAATGAAAGTGTTTGCAGTTGATAGAAGGTATTATCTCATCTTTGAAATGAGTGATAAGATCAATACAAAGAAATCTCATTGCTGCTTTTTCCCTAATTCCCTATTTGCCCGTATAAGACTTTCATTTTGAGATGCCCCAGTCAAGTGCCCATGAAGTAATATCATCCCTAGTGAAAGAAAAGAAAATGATAAATAAAAGTAAACTTCTCATGTGTAATCCAAGATTCCTGAGGCTCTGGAAAACACAGTGAGGCTGTGTTAAAATCATTAACTCTAAAATCAAGCTGTGTTATCAGTATTAGTTTCTTTAGATTCTCCCACTAATCACCATTTCGTGGTAAATGAATGCACTGAAGGCCCTTCATTGGGGCTGGAGAGAACACTTGTTCCATCACCTAAAATGGGGACCTTATGGTTTTCCCCCAATTTCCAAGTGGGCTCAAAAATTACTTTTTTAGATATCAGAAGGAAAGGAGGAATGAGGCTTTTTTTTTTTAATGCTTCCTCTTTCTACAGAAAAAAAAAAAACTTAGCTGGAAACTGCTTAGGGTGGTATTAATTAAAATAAAAGAGGGGAGGAAAAACAGTGGACATTTTCAAATCTCAGAATTCCAGATTTGGAAGGAAATTTTGGCTCACCCTGCCCCATCCCAGCCCATCTGATGCATCACGTTTTTCCCTTCTTACATCATGGAAGAAATCAATGGAAGGGTGATTTTCTTTTTCCCCCTCACCACTCACTCCCTGGGGTCTAGTTTCTCCATGAATAAAGGACTTTTATTTTTCAGTGCTGTTACTCAGATCCAGAGAAGAGACAGACTTTTAGCATAATAAGGTGCAGGGTAGATGCCAGCAGGAACATAACCATTTAATAAAAGATGTTGAGCTATATTTTTAGCGATTGCATTCAGAGGCAAGATCTCTGTGGGGATGTCTTTCTTTTCTCCACATTCCAGATTCAAAGCATCCCTTGCCCCTTCCCAGGAGTGGAGCCCCAAACACAGAGGATGAATATACACACAGAGATGCCAGTGAAAGGGGAGGCAGGACTTTGTGTGACTTGCTAGCACACAGGTTGCTGAGTCCCTCTGCCAGAGTTTCTGATTCTATAGAGCTGGCCTGGGGCCTGAGAATCTCTATGTCTAACAAGTGCCCAGGTGGTGCTCATGCTGTTGGTCTGGGAATCACACACTGAGAACCACTATGCTAAAAACTTACAAAATTTTTTTTTTAATATATTGAAGGGCGCCTGTGTGGTTCAGTTAAGCCTCTGACTTCTGCTTAGGTCATGATCTTGAATCCTGGCATCGGGCTTTCTGCTTTCAGCTCAGAACCTGCTTTGGATCCTCCGTCTCCCTTTCTCTCTGCCCCTCCCCCACCCCCGTCTCTCAACAATAAATAAACGTTAAAAATTGTGTCTGTATCTATATATAGATAGACAGATTTAAAAAGAAGAAGATACTTTTAAGTGAAGTCTTTCTCCAAACCCCCAAATGTAAAACAGATAAAGATCTGCTCTTAGAGCCCAAGACAGGCAACCGAAAGTGTGCAAATACCTGGCCAGGATATCCTGAAGAGGTCCACACCAGTTGTGCTGCACGTGTGTGTGCATAGCCTGAACTGGCCATGTGGCCCAATTTTTTTTTTTCCTAGCAGCATCCAATCTGCTCTCAGCTTCCCTGGCAGTCCTCACTGAGTCCTGGATCTTGGTGGAAGTGCCAACCTGAAGAGGGATTGAAGCCTTGCTCCATACATCTCCCTCTCTTTATTTCCATCCCCTTTCCGTAACAGTGGTCTCTATGGTTTTTGTGGAAACTCTCATGTTAGAGCACAAGCTACCCACAACATATCATCATAGTGTCGTTGAGAATGGAAACCTATCTCATTTATTATGTTCATCTATTCTCAAGCAGAAGACCGTTGCCCTTGTGGTCCCGTTTGCCTTTCTTCCACTGCAATCATGGTATGTAATTTTAGCAGTGCTCTCCTGGGATGCAGGGCCGGACAGTAGATGCGCCCTTCTCTGCTGGTTTTCTGGTTACTCCTCCATGACAGAGAGTACCGCGGGCACTTTTGGTTGTAGTGTACAATGGGTTAACACCTTTGGAGGAAAGAAATCATCTCTCCCAGAGCTGTTTTCTGGGTTGCAACGAGGAAGTTCAAGGTAGAGAAAGTGGTAAAATCTTGCTACGTAGAAGAGAGAAAGTTAATGATTATGAGGCATTGATAAGATAGAATATATTTTGGCTGTTAAAGGTACACTTTTGAAAAGCTTGGGAAAATTCTCATTTTAATGGTAGATAAACAGGATCTAACATTTTGGTGTATTTTGAAGTATTCTTGAATACATGTACATATCTACAAAAACCATTTTTAACAAAATATCATTTAAAAGGAAATAATACATTAAACGAATAGAGAAACGATCATTGGTACATTCTGTGAAAAGTGAGATATTCTAGTGACTTGTGTCTTATTACTACTAGTTTGTCTTAAATGGTATCATGAGGAAAGTCCACTGTCATAAAGTGACTGTTTAAGCTTTAGGCTTATTCTGTATGCTAATATCTTATGATAAATGGCATAATCTCCTTCGAGAGTAACCATGCATTTTTTTTTTCATATTAAATCATGGCATATGCCCAGAACTTCTTTTCATTTCCTCGCAAGCAAATTAAAATTACAACACACACACATGCACACGCACATGCACACGCGCACGCACGCGTGCACACACACACACACATATGCATAAGCTCTTATTGGTAGAGAAAATTTTACCTTTTGTTATGGGTGTGGCTTATATAGCAGTTAGTGAGTTCCAAAATTGGCAAGCCCTAAGATAGTCAAAACCACTCAAGACGTTTGTTAAATTCAATTTCAGTGATCTCTATAAAAACATAGATTAAATTCTTGTAGGTTTCTGTTGTCACTCTCTCACTTCTTTGTATGGTACCTGCTTCTAAGTTCTTTGGTTTCTTGTGATCACTATAATTTTAGCTGAAAGGGCATCAGTGAGTTCTCTAGCACATGGGAGGAGGGCATAGATTTCCATCCAGGGTGACACATTGATTGAGTCAGCCAGTAAATTAACAGCATCAGAACACCATTAAATTTTAAACTTAATTGGTTTCTTCAGTTAATTTCTATGCATATAATCAATAGATGCCAGAAAAAGTTAAAGGAGTTTTTTAGCAAGTATCTATTTCCTGGAGCATAATGGAAAAACCACTGTTTCATCCCGGAGTTATTACAAACAACTTGCATTTCAAATGCAGTCACTTACAAACCTTTTTTATCAAAAGGTTTCATTTTAGTTGGGTTTTTGATTAGCCCTTTTTCTTGACGAGAAAATGAGGATTTTAGTAATATAATCAGTTAGGTTTTCTCCCTGGATCACCCCCCCAACATGCAGAAAAGGTACCCCTGCCTATTGAATTGTTTTGCTTATTTTCTTTATATTTGTCACTTGTAAACTCTCTTTCCACCCGAGCATTGAATCTGTGTCCTGTGTTCCAGATTTACACAGAAAGGAACACTTCAATATAAAATGCCGAGCACGTCCTCATACCCAAGAATAAGCTTTGCCAGTTGATGTTGGGCATTATTATTGGCTAAAGTTAAAATCTGATAACTTTTTTTGGTAGGATTGACATTTAGTTTTATTTTCCTTGAGACATTTCTGCTGAATTATGACCATAGCTTAGGAGGCAATTTCATAGCCTCCGAAATAGCCCTCATGAATAAGATACATGTTGTTACTGTGTGTGTGTGTGTGTGTGTGTGTGTGTGTGTATGGTTATATATATATATATATATATATATATATATATATATATGTATATATATATGGTTATATATATATATATGGTTATATATACATATATATGGTTATATATACATATATATGGTTATAGGTAGATAGATAGATAGATAGATAGATAGATAGATAGATAGATATGGTCAAACATATGGTTTGACACAAATTCATTGATCTATTTATTAAGTGAATGGATAGGCTTATGCTTTCCACATCATTTCATAAATAGCAACTGTGCTTTTTCTGACCCTTCACAGATTTGAGTCAGTAGACTCTTGATGAGGTAGGATGACATTTCACTTTTGTAGGCAAATGAAATTTGATTTCATGCCATTTCTGTCAGCCAGGTAGGGATGATCTCGAATACCACCACCATCGCCCAACTTTTTGTCTGTTTGTTGAACACCTTCCATGTACCAGGTACTGACATATTTGCTAGAGCTACATAGATAAAGAACATGGATGACGCCCTGGCTGCCTTCCAGTTTGAAGACAGTGGGAGTAAAACACTAAACAAGAAGGAAAAATACATCAATATTTAAATGAGATAATTTCTGATAGTAAAAATAACGCGATGAAAACAAAAGGTAAAGGTACAGAGAGGTGAAGTGGAGGGAGCTCCTTTCCCCCGAATGGTCAGAGAAAGTCTCTCAGGAGAGATACATTTGAAGTGAGACCTGAAGGGACCAGAAGGAGCCATTCAGGTAAAATCTTATGGGGAATCATGACTCCCAGTCATAGTCTCCAAGGTAGGAATGAGTTCATACCATTTGTAGAATACTCAGAAGTCCCTTCTGACTGAACACAGTGAGGGAAGGAGAGAGTGGCATGAGATGTCGGACTGAAGGAAGCCGGGGTCACACGGCATAGGACCTTGTAGAGCACAGTCAGAGGTGTGGATATTTTCATCCACGCAGTGGGAAGTTTTCAGTGGGTTTTAAGCAAAGGCAGTAATGTTATACGATTTGTTAAAAAAAAAAAAAAACCAATGTAGCTAATGTCTGCTGTTTGAGAGTCAGTTGAAGGTAGGGGGATGGATGAAAGGCAGAGCAGTGATGAGATATCCTTTTTGCGTTGCCTCTCAGGTTGTAGTTCTGTATATTTAGAACAAACATGGAGCTATATGACTTGCTAAGTACAAATGTAAAGGAGAAGCTAGGGGTGCCTGAGTGGTTTACTTGGTTGAGCCTCTGACTTTTGATCTCAGCTCGTACTTCGTGAGCTTGAGCTCCGCGTGGGGCTCTGTGCTGGTGGTGGTGCAAAGCCACCTTGGGATTCTGTCCCTCTCCTTCTCTCTCTGCCTGTCTTTCTCTCTCCCTCTCTCTCTCCAATAAATATATGAACATTAAAATAAAGTAAAGTAAAAAGTAGAAAGATTCTTTAACTGCTGAGGAAGACACTGTTTCCACCTTCTTCCTTAACCTACAGAATCCTGATTTGGGGCAGCGGTTTGCTCAGGGACGGGTAGTCCATTCCTCAGTCCTGCGAGATGAGTCATGATGTCCTAAGCCATACATAATAATCCCAGCCTCCTTTGCTAATGATTGGTTTAGAAGAGGGTATGTGGTTTTCTTATAGATAATGAAGGAGAAAGTTTTCGGTGGAGTGGGGTGGGAGGGAAGAAGAGCAGAGAGCTTCATAAGCTGCCATAAGGAATTTTGCTTCCCAATAAACAGAGAGATAACGGGAGGCCCCTGCCTCTTTATGCCGTAAATATTAAGTATTAAGGATTACTGCCATTACAGCAGCCATCTTATGAGTATACAGGGACCAAATCCAATGTGCAGGGGATCACAGATCAGAAAGAAAGAGCCTGAGACTATGGAGCATCAAAATTGTGGAACCATCCATGTCTAGACACTTCTCGTTGTCTTTTATGCTTAAGCCAGTTTTGATTTGGGTGTTCTATTATTTACAGCCAAAAACATTCTAATTGGTATATGTGTGTATAAATTTGCTGAGCCCTATCATGGACAGTAAAATGAGGAGTAAAGTCCCAAAGAGCAATGATTTAAACACTATAGCAGTCAGTTTCTCAAAGTCTAGATGCAGATATTCCAGGACTAGAATGGGTCTTTAATTTTATTCTTCTACTACCAGAGAACCCATTTCCAAAGTAACATTTTAGGACAAGTACCTGCTCTAGCTCCAGCTACCAAGTCCATTTTCCAACCAGCAGGAAAGAGGAAAGAGAAGGATAAGGCCTTTCCTTTCAAGGACAGCTGTTTCCACCAACAGCACTTTTGCCCTTGGTCACATGAGTTCTCTTAGCTACAAAAGAGGCTGGAAAATGCCTTTTGGCTTAAGAACTGTGAATCCAGTGAAAAGTTGGAGAACCAATTACCAACGGAAGAAGGTAATATATGGGGGGGCAGGGGGGAGCAGAGATGCCGGCAGTCTGTCTGCCACAGACTGCTGTATTGGCAGATTGGCAATTATTGGCGTACTGAGAACTGATCGTATTGTGTATTGCCGTGGTAATAGCTACCATCTACTGAGTGCATCAGGCTCTGCATTTGAACTGGCTGCCAAATATTCCACTTCTTGCTCTGTGTCGGGTCATATGGTAGCTTTATGCACTTCCTGCTACCCTAGAGCTTGGGAAAGGCATAAGTGAGGTGACGTGCTTCACGTCTCAGCAAAGCATTATTTACTGATGCAAAACTGCGCAGAGTTTCTCCACTGCCACAGTAGCAGGTGTTCCAGAGCATGTCTTCTCTCTTGGTCTCATTCCCAAACTACGAACGACAATGAGATGGAGCGGACAGCCCAGCCAACCTGCAGGGGACACACAAGTGGGAAAAGAAACTTTGTTTTAAGCTCCTGAAATTTGGATATTGTTTCATGGTGTAACCCAGGAAGCTTAACTGATGTATGTATATTCTCTTCCATTCTAATAGCGCTGAAATGTAACTTTTACCATTTCTACTTTCCATATGGTTACAGAAGGTAGGAAGGTAGATAACATGCGAACGGCCCACACCTTGAAACATTCGATCTTTTTTAGGTATGAGAATCTGAGTCTTTCTCATTCTCTGTACTCCATTACAAATATTTAACTGTTTATCCTAATGATAAATACTTTTGAAGAAACTATATTTATACTTTTCAAGGCTTTTGGGACCCTCATAGCCATGATTTCACCAGTTTTCTTTAAACACTAGGTCTCTGACCATTGAACACTCACACTAAGACCATGCTTATGAGTGGGTAAATATCTCAAAACCTAGTCTCCCTCTCTCTCTGCCCCTTCCTCCCTCCCCCACCTCTCCCTCCCTCTCAAAAATAAATAAACATTAAAAAATGCAAAACCTAGAGATGTTCATAAACCTTATATACATTATAGTAAAGATTTAATAAGTAGTCTCTACCTTTTGAAAATCAAAGATACCTGTACCCCTTAGTATGATGTCAGGAAGACTTACCCAATACCTATTAAATTCTTTTAAAGATCTTTCAGTGTCACAGGCCATTTCCACTTGTTGATGGCCCTGATACATAACAAAAGTCAAGCAATGTTAAAACAGAGTTTCAAAAATTATAAAGTTTGAAGACTTCTATTTAACAAGTTTTAGCTTTTGATGCAAAATGAAAGAAACATAGTATTATTGTTATTCACACCTTAATAATAGGTATAAAAAATATTAATTCATAGTACCTAAACCAGGAAGGTAGTGATCTAGAGACAGCATAGAAGTTTAACTATGTATGACATATACTTTCCTGTATTCCTACATTGTTCCTCTGTTACTTTGTGTATAAAACTCTTTGAAGATATTTTCATAAGTCTAAATTGCAGTTCTTTGTATTTATGAGACATGAGCCAAATTCCACCAGCAGCCCCTCAGTGACAGGCTTTGCTTGTTGCATTTTCAAGGCTGAGCACCTCTGCTGCTAGGTTGAGCCAAAACAGGAAGAAGGAGATGAAACTCAAATTAGTCACATTGACCACTTGATAATCCATTCCTGTCAAGGGTTTGGCCTAAGAGGGCACTGAAGCTATTGGGTAAAATGAAGTTTTTAAATTATCAGTAGATTTCAATTATAGTATTTGTGCTCTCCTAGACCTCTATTACCACCAATGGTTGAGAGTTGGCAATATTGTTGAGATTTATGATGCTTCTTCAGTGGTTAGCTACATCCAGCTTGAAGCTCACATTATCAACACTTTTCTATTATCTTCAAATCTGGTTTCTAAGAAAGACATATGTTTGCTGCCTGCATGACTTTAAAAACTGCTAACTCATCAATAGCTATATCATTTTTAGTAAGGAATGAATTCCACAAAGTGTCAAATTATTTCTTGTCAAAGTGGTTGATCCATTGGAAAGTCACAGAAGAAAAAAAAGAAGAAGAAATGAGCAGTATGTCCCAGCAGCTCAAATTGAAGTTCTTTTCCAATCACTTGTTTAGGTCAGAGCTAGAAAAGGCTTAAAAAGTTGGAGAAAAGAATGCATTTATTTTGTTTTGTTACAGTATTGTTGAATGTTAAAAGATAGAATTTGAAAGAAACAGTCAGTTGTTCTTCAGATGGAAAGGAGGCATGTTAACAATGGAAAAACCATAATTCGTTCATCATTTCTTGCTAGCTTTTAAGTCTGGTTCTCTTGTTTTTTCTTTTGAATGAAAAGTCACAGAGATGTTCGGTCGGACATTGGGAACTTCACTGGCTGTCTTCCAGGGGCATTTCCTCTTTCCTACTGGGCCAGATGTTAAATAACTTGGGTTCAAGTTCTGGTTCTGATACCTTTTAGTTACATAACCTTGGGCCATTGACTTATACTATCAAAGCTTCAGTTTTCTTGCCTGGAAAATAGAAATAGATAATAATAGCACCTATGGGTTTGAACTTTAAAACTACACATAAAGTCCTTATGGTAATGGAACTAAATGTTCAGTATCTTGACTGTGGTAGTGGATACATGAGCCTGTAACATGTGCTGAAATTGTTTAGGACTAAATGCACACACACAGACACACACACACACACACACACACACACACACACAAATACAAATAAAACTGTAAAACTCTGAATAAAATCAGTAGATTGTATTAATATCCATATCCTTGTCATGATATTTTACCATATTTTGGCAAAATGTTACTGTTAGAGTAAACCAAGTAATGAGCTCTCTCTATGGTATTTTTTATAATTATCTTAACTTAGAAATAATAAAATGCATATAAAGCAATTAACTTAGTGCCTGGGACATCATAAGTCCCCAGTGAATGATAGCTATTTTTAAACCAAGTGCCCACTTACCTAATGAATTACTTTGACCAATAAAATTTGCTTCTTATGTGGAACACAATGTAAAAAATGAGGAATGGCATATCAGTCAAGCTTTCAACAGAAAATAGAAGCCACTCTAGATATTTTGATGAGGTTTTTATTTTCAGAAGATCCCACAGATGATACAGCAAACCACCGTCAATTATTTCAGCTACCTGGGAATCCTCAGTAGCCCAGAAAGCTGTTGACATGAACTGGCTGAAACTTCCACTAGAGAACAATGGCTTTGATTTCTCATCCACCTTCCAAAACTCACTCAAATGCCTCTCATTGACTGTATCTAACCGGAAAACATAGAAATGGGATTCTAATTCGCAGCTTCTTCCCAGTGACCAAGAGGGGATATAGAAGGAAATGATGAAAATGATAATGATCATCCCAAGACAATGATAATGACAATGAGGATGAGGATGATTGTAACATGAGTCTGTGACAGACAATCCAGGACAGATAGAAAATGAAGAATTTTCTGTAATCTCTGGATGTATAAATTGCTAAGTGGATTTTTTCTTAACCTGCCCTTCTCTTTTTGTGTTTAGCATTTATTACCAGACACTAAAGACCTAGTGGTCTTATTTGTGGATGACATTGTTTCCATAATGAAACTTGCCACCAGGTAGCGACAGCCTCACCTGTTGGATTTGCCTCCTTCTCAACTAGAATTGACCAAAGTTGGAATGATTACTTGAGATAAGGAGCATCATCTCTGCGATCTGTCTGCCATGGTAGGCCGGGCCAAGTAGCTCCAGACAAAGGAAATAATAGTCTTGGCCTTGGTCTTGGTCCCTGACTTCCAGATTCCTACAAGTACAGAAAAACTCTAGAGCGACCCTCTCAACTGACGTTAGCATATTCATTCCCAACCCCGCTCACTCTCTCACATAATTTGTTATTGTTGTTGTTTATCTTCCTTGAACTTATTACAATCTCTAATCATTTTATTTATTTACTTGTGTGCTTATTTATTCCGTATCTCCTCTCCCTTAGTATGTAATCTCCACAAGGGCTATAGCCTTTTTTAATTTGTTATGCTTTAATTAGCCAGCGCATAAGAGTTCTGAAACATGGGAAGAGTGAGATCAATATTGAAATGAAGAAAGGCTTCAGGGAGAAAGTCACCATGAGCAAAGTGGATTAAGTTTTGACTTAGTATGACATGGTGCCTTGCCACCTAAATGAATAAAAGGCAAGGTTTCATTTTAAGTCTTGACTATAATTTAAATGCCAAAACATTTCCTAGGCACTTGACATAGATAGGTATTTTATAATATCATAACACTATTATGAAGGCATTATAGATGGTAGATAGATAGTAAAACAAAGAGAGATTAAGTGACTAAACCAGGTTTCTCAAATTGTTCAAGACACAAGTGCACCTGTTTCTGGACATGTGTCTTTACCACTGTTGCAGGCTATGTCACTTCTCTAAAGGGGATAGGAACAGGGATTACAATAGGAATGAAGCACTGTCCGCTCATCCGTTTGAGAATCTGAGGTTTTGCCTCAGGCTTGATTTCTACATCTATGCCCCATTACTCAAAACTATGGTGAGTTGACTATACCATCCATGGGGGCAAGCCAGAGCTATCCAGCTGTCAGAATTTATCTACATCCAGAAGCTTTAGAACTTGTTTGGTAGAAGCCACCAGAGTAAAGCTCAGTAAGGTATGGACTCACTGTGTAGCCTTTGGTCTCTAGTGATCAAAGAGTTAAATGCAGCTTTCAGAGAGCACGGTGGTCAAGAGAGCCAACTTTCCATGGATGTATCATGGGTTTGACAATCTTAGCTTCATAAATCCTTGAAAATTGTTTCCCTAACTATATTCCCAATCATTTCTGTTACTTTTCCACAGAAATAAAATTTGACAAGGCTCATACATAGAAAGGCATAGAAGAGATTAACACAAAAGGACCCAAATAAATCATCAGTAGGATAAGGTCTCTAGCAGAAGTGAAAAAATAGTGTAAGAAGGAGAAATAATGAAAGTGGCAGAGATAACTTTGATTCCTGAGACAAAGTTCTTGCTTATCACGTTAGTGTAGCTTTGTTTCTTCACTATATGACTGTTTTTCCTCTTGAATATCAGAAATGTGAAGTGTTTCTCAGAGCTGAGATGAGATCTGCTGAACTGATTAGCTAAGGTCCTACTTCCTTATCAAAGAAGCTCTGTTCCTTTGAATTTACCATTGATGTTGAAATCAAAAATCCATCTTGCTCAAGGTCAGATGTGAAAAGGTTCTGTCGCCACCCTTTGGAGCAACTTTTTAAATGTTTGGCTTCTCATTTTGAAGGGCTTGACCTTCAGCTGTTAAGTCTGAGATAGTCACCATGGTCTCCAGAAACCAGCCGCCATTTAACATAGTGAGAAAGTGCTTGGTATCTGTCCTGCCTGGCACAGAGGCTATGAAAGAGAAGCATGGAACTCAACTAGTCTTTAAAAATACAGACACCGGGCACTGAAGAATTTGAAGTGACATACAATCTGTGAAGAATTCGTGTTTAACCATTTAAAATTTATACCTATTCTCCATTCACTGCCTATTTGAAAGTATGGAGTAAGAAAGAATATTTTCATATGATTAAGGAAACCCAATAAATAGCATTTTTCTGTTAGGATGTCTTCATAGTTAGACACCTGTTGATTATGCACCTGTTGAGGTTACAGTATATGATGTGAACTAGGACCTCACCTACATTAACCCCAAGTGGATTATGTCCTAACATCTGTCTTCTCAAGCTCATAGGAATTTTTTCCCAGGATCTCGTATTTTAAAAAGGAGATGTAAAACACAGTAACCTGAAAAAAGCTATACCAGTGTTATAGTTATTAGAATTTTCAATATTGGTGATACAATGAAACAGGTAAAGTCTATCATGATAGCTATTGATTTTGTTGTTGTCTTTGTCAGTATATAACTTACATACTGAAAATTCCTGGAAATTTATAGCAAGTAAACTTACCCATGTATCCAGCACATGATGAAGAAACAGATATTATCAGCATCCAAGAAGCCTCTTTGTATTTCCTTCTACCTCCTACTTTCCCTCACAGACATTAAGTATCCTGACTTCCAACACCATATATTCGTTTTCCAACTTTTTTTGAATGAATGAACACATTTGAACTTCTTTTTGTCAATGAAATTATATACTATTTACTCCTTTGTGTCTGATTTCTTTTATTTTTATTTGTTTTTTAATGTCTCTTTATTTATTTTGAGAAAGAGAGACAGAGAGAAAGTGTGAGTGGGGGAGGGACAGGGAGAGAGAGGGAGAAAGAATCCCGAGCAGGTTCCATGCTCAGTGAGGAGTCCAATGTGGAGCTCCATGTCACAACCATGAGATCATGACTTGAGCCAATATCAAGAGTCGGTAGGGGGCGTCTGGGTGGCTCAGTTGGTCAAGTGTCCCACTTCAGCTCAGGTCATGATCTCCCGGTTGGTGAGTTTGAGCCCCGCATTGGGCTCTGCGCTGACAGCTCAGAGCCCGGAGCTTGCTTCAGATTCTGTCTCCCTCTCTCTCTGCTCCTCCCCTCCTTGCACTCTGTCTCTCTTTCTTTCTCCAAAATAAATAAACATTCAAGAAAAAAGAAAAAAAAGAGTCAGTAGCTTAACCTACTGAGCCACCCAGAAGCCCCGGTCTGTTTTTTAAACCTAGTTTGTGGGCAGGATCCATCCATATTATTGTTTAAAATAATTGTATCTTCTTTTTAATTGTTGTATGGTATTTCACAGAACGAACATACCACATTTTATTGATTTATTCTACTTTTGATGTGTATTGAATCAGCTTCTGGTTTGGGACTATTTCAAATAGTACATTTATAGACATTGTTACATACCTCTTTTGGCACACATATGTGACTATCTCTGTTGGATATAAACCTAAGAGTAGTATTTCTGGGTGAAAGAATATGCATATTTTCAGCTTCAGAAGAGACCATCCGATAATTTTCCAAAGATGTTTTATCAACATATACCCTTACCCACAGTGTGTGAGAGTTCAGATTGCTCCATATATTTGCAAACACTTCGTATTATCAGGTTTTGCGGGGATGAGATGTTAAATCATATTGTTGATGTATCCTTGCCATTTTCATTTGAGTTTTAGAATTTGAGTTTAGAATGAAAGGTATGGATCGTCAGTAAACATGGAAACAGTTGTGCTAATGGCTTGGGGATCCTTCATCTGTTCCCAAGAGACTTCGATCTGGTGTATCATTCATAGAAAAAGGAGGCAATTTTTCAAGCACAGAATTTCAGAATTAGGAAGACTTCTGGGGATTAAGACTGAGGTTGGTCCTTGGAGAAAAATGAGCAGACACATTCCCTGTGATTCCTACATTCTCACAGATGTCAGCCTTCGCATTTCCTGTCCCATTCGGTCCTTCCAACTTTGCCACTATCTTTGTTTAACAAATTGGAACATGGGGTGCCCAGTTGACAGAAGAACTGAGAATTCTCAGCAACGTTTACATCATGTGCTCAGGACACCTGGGCATATTTAGTTGTTCTGTTCATGTTCCTCAGCAAGAAAGTCAGTGGGTTCTCCCTAAATGAGAGATCCTGCAAGCCTCTCAGCAATCGGAGAAAAAAAACTCTAGTTACTTCCATGACATGAAGGGGAAGTAAAAAAGAAAAGAAAAGAAAACAAATTATTTTCAGTGAGGTTTAGAGTCTGAGAAACTTGAAACTCTTTTTCGATGAATATTTATCCACCTTCCATAAGAAGCTAAAAGCTGAAACAATCATTCTTCCCTCAAATTCTGCAATCATATCTGTGCTATGGTAGTTTATAAGCTATGGAAAGTGATGAATAAATAGAAGTTTATGTAGATTGAACCTATCAATGCTAGGATTATTTTATTTTAAGTGGTCCTCAGTTTCTGTTCCACTTTGAAGCAACCAGCCCTTTTTTTCATTTACATAAGGACAACCTGAGCTCTAACATGTAACTGCACAGTGATTAAAATGTATTATTTAAATGAGTGACTGTTTTCCTGAAAAATGCATAAATGTGTTACGTATGCAAATACCAAACTCTAGTTCTACATTATAAGAGAAAAAGAGAATTCCAAAGAGAAAATTAATTTTATGATATATTTAAATACATATTCCTTCATAGTGATCCTATATGCATTAATATGTGGTATATGTATATATATGTATATAAATATATATATGAATATATATTGCTATATGCTAAAGTGGTAGCTGCATACACACAGATATACTTATGTGCTGATGTATATTTACATGAATGCATATATTTCTATTCCCTATAATAGAGAGCACAAGTTGGGGAGAGGCAGAGAGAGAGAGGGAGACAGAATCCAAAGCAGGCTTCAGGCTCCGAGCTGTCAGCACAGAGCCCGATGCAGGGCTCAAACCCAAGAACTGCGAGATCAAGATCTGAACTGAAATCAGACACTTAACCTACTGAACCACCCAGGTGCCCCTAGATCTTAGTTTTTCAATGTCCTTAATGAGAATTCTCCAAGAGTTTCAGTAATCAATATCAGTACATTTCTCTTATTTTTTGAAATGGCTACATAAGTTGCCAGTACAGCCATCTCCCATAGTTCAGCTGAACTCTCTCTTCTTTTTTTTTTGTTTTAATGTTTATATATTATTGAGAGACAGAGAGACACAGATAGTGAGCAGGGGAGGGGTAGAGAGAGGGAAGACACAGAATCTGAAGTAGGCTCCAGGCTCTGAGCTGTCAACACAGAGCCTGATGCGGGGCTCGAACTCACAAACTGTGAGATCATGACCTGAGCCGAAGTCAGTCGCCTAACCAACTGAGCCACCCAGGCGCCCCCGAACTCTCTCTTCTTGGTGGACATTTTGGTTCTTTGCTATTGTGTTTTGTTTTGTTTTTTTCTGTTAAAACAGTGCTGGACTCTCTCCATAGTTTTGCTATTGTTGATAATGCTGCTGTCAGCATTGAAGTGCATGTATCCCTTCAAATCTGTATTTTTGTATCCTTTGGGTAAATACCTAATAGTGACACACACACACACACACACACACACACACACACACACACACAATGGGATATTACTCACCCATCAAGAAGAATGAAGTTTTGCCATTTGCAATGACATGGATGAAGCTAGAATGTATTATACTAAGCAAAATAAGTCAATCAGGGAACACAAATATCATGATTTCACTCATATGAGGAATTTAAGAAACAAAACAGATGAATATATGGGAAGGGGGGAGAATGGAAGAAAGGGAAACAAACCACAAGCGACTCTTAATGATAGAGAACAAATGAGGGTTGATGGAAGGAGGTGATGGGGGATGGGCTAGAGGGGTGATGGGTATTAAGGAGGGCACTTGTGATGAGCCCTGGGTGTTGTATGTAAGTGATGAATCACTGAATTCTTTTTTTATTTTATTTTTTAATAATGTTTTTTAATGTTTATTTATTTTGAGACAGAGTGTGTGCACCTGAGCAGGGGAGGGGCAGAGAGAGAGAGAGAGAGAATCCCAAGTAGGCTTCTGGCTGTCAGGCAGAGCTAGACACAAGGCTCTATGTCACAGACTGTGGGATCATGACCTGTGCTGAAATCAAGAGTCAGCCACTTAACCAACTGAGTCACCCAGGCACCCCCGAATTCTACTTCTGAAACCAAGATTGCAATGTATATTACCCAACTAAAATGTAAATTTAAAAAAACAGTGCTGGAATGGACATCCATATTTAATATCTTTATATAACACGAGACTGTATTTGTAGGATACATTCTGGAAAATCGACATGCTCTATCAGAGGGGTTACATAAATTTTTAAAATATTTCCAGGCTTTTTGCTTGTCTCTGCAGTTAGGCATGATATCAACTCCACTCAAGTCATAGGAATCAAGAGCAGGAAAGTATTGTCATGACCACAGGAAGGAGTAACGGATGCTTTATAGGCCAACAATAATAACAACAACAACAAAACAGCATGCGTATACCTGCATACATTGATATTCACACGTAGACACATACACAAACTCATAGACACACATCTCCACTTTAGAGAGAAGTCCATAAATTATTATTTGCCTCATTTTCAGCTATGACATTAGCTAACATGATTTGAAACAAGTCTTTCACTTCTCTGGCCTTGGATTATCTCATTTGCAAATTAAGATACATGGCTTTCAAAATGTGATTTGGATACCAACAACATCAGCATCACCTGGAAAGTTGTTAGAAAGGTAAATTCTCAAGGTTTGCTCAGAAGCAGCTGAGTCAAAAACTCTAGAGGTGGGGCCCAATAACCTGTTTTCACAAAATCTTCCGGGTTATTCCGAAGAATGCTGAAGTTTCAGAACCATTCACCTAAATGATCTGGAATATCCCTACCAACTCATATGTTCTATGAAACTCTCAAATCCTCAAGACCCTAGGTATCTATCTCATTGATTTCTTTTAGATTGTGAGGTTTTTGAGAGAAAGAAGGAGGCCAGAAATACAATTAATGGTAAGTGTAGCTTCTTGTAGCAAATAATGAGAGCATATTATTATAAGAATACCTCATCATCTTGGCTACCTTATCAACAGTTATCTTTTGAACTTAAATGGCTGAATTCTAATATCTCTCTGATTACTAGATCTGATATTTACTCAGACTCTGTGACAACAAAGCATGAGCTCTTTATTCAACTCATGAGCATTACCTGAATTCTGACTTTACCCGGTGCCGTCAGGGAAATCTCCTGAAATCTTATGATGACAGTAGACCTTTGGGAGTCTATAAACAGTGGATGTTTTAATCTGTTAGTTTTCTGAAGAGTATTACTATAAACAAGCGATGACTTCCTTTAATTATAAAAAGTAATTATAAACCCTGAATCGCAAAGTCACTTATTTGGGAACATGAAAGAGTTTTAGAAAAATTGTTCACTTTACATACCTCTTTTCACTTTATTGGTAATGCGACCTTTAGTGGTAGGTATTTATTCATACCTAGATTCTGCCTTATTTCACTGCATATCTTGAACAGCTTGCTTAACATTATTGAAAATATATCCTTAGCTCTAAAAGTAGAATATTACTTACCTTACGGGGTCCTGAGAGGCTTTAATTTGTTAATTTCTATAAAGTAGATAGCATAGGGTTTAGCACAGAAGCAAGTATCAGTAAAAAGCAGCTTTTTAAATTGGTCTAAGCTTTGGATCAATAATTTAGGAATTTGCTTCTAGATGAGTGATACAGAGAGAGAATTTCTAGACATCAAGTTCCTTCACCTTTTTCCCTACTGCCATGGCCCAGCCCCTCCTGCCATCCCTCTTCAGTTCACTCCAAAACATAATAAGGACCTTATAGCTTCAGTGTTTCCACATTTACCCTATAAGTCATTACCAGGGTAATCGTCCTTTGTATACTTATTCCTTACTCGAGAAAACAGTGGATAAAGTACATATTAATAAACATTTGCTCAGTATGTATTGGGTTCCTCCTTTATACCAGGCACTGTGTTTGGATACTATGGATACAAAAAGCAAAGTCCTGTCTCAAGAAGCTGAAGCCTCTGCAGGAAAGAGGCAAGTTAGCCACTTATTACCATGTGATCTAAGCAGTGCTCATGTAGGGAAAATCCCAGGATCATGGGAGACCAGAATGGGTACAGGACTCAGCTGGAACCGTGGTGAAGGGATCAGTGAAGACTCCCAAAAGAAGATGTTGGCCTTTCCATCAAGATTTAATGGACATGGCAGTGAAACATCCATGATTTTTTTTTAACGTTTATTTATTTTTGAGACAGAGAGAGACAGAGCATCAACAGGGGAGGGGCAGAGAGAGAGGGAGACACAGAATCTGAAACAGGCTCCAGGCTCTGAGCAGTCAGCACAGAGCCTGACGCAGGGCTCGAACTCACGGACTGCGAGATCACGACCTGAGCCGAAGTCGGACACTTAACCGACTGAGCCACCCAGGCGCCCCGAAACATCCATGATTTTTGCTACACAGTTTTCATTTCCTGATTCTCCTGGTTACAAGGTCCTAATTTTCTTGAGAAGATCACCTTCCCTACCTTCAGTTCTGCCTTCTTTTTTCTTTAATTTTTTTTCATGTTTATTTAGTTTTGAGAGAGAGTGGGGGAGGGCAGAGAGAGAGAGGGAGCCACAGAATACCAAGTGGGCTCCAGGCTCTGTACTGTCAGCACAGAGCCTGATGAGGGGCTCAAACCCGCAAACCACGAGATCACGACCTGAGCCAAAGTCAGACATTTAATGGAATGAGCCACACAGGCACCCCACTTCTGCCCTGTACTAGAACTGATGGCGTACCTCATTCACCATGCTGACAACTAGCCTAGTTCTGAGCTAATTAAAGCAACACATTCTTTGGCCAGGGTGATGGATTCACGCAGGAACAGATGGTCCAATTGGAACCATTCAGTAACAGTCTCCCTGGGAACCTCTAGAACCTTAGGGTTGAGGGAGCTTTTGAAAGCCTTCTGCATCTGGAGCCAAAACAGAGGAGGAAGAAGAGAGCAATGGAGAGAAAGAAACCTGTGGACATCATTTAAACCCCGGAATAAAGTTAGTCCTATTTGTGTATTGCTTAATTCATAGAATCACTGAATTTAACTTCTTTCTTAAACTAGGTGGGGTCATTTCTGTTGTCTCTTGCAACCAACATAGGGTTTTGCCAGATATAGGGAAGAGAGATGTTTCCAGACTAGAAAACAAGCACCAAAGTAAACCCCTGAGAGAAGATGGTGCCAGCAGACGTCATCATGTAGTGTGGCTTGGCTGCAGCATCGAATGGGACAGAGGAAATGACTTGAGAAGATATTGGTGAGACAGACGAAGCTCGATTCATAAAGGATCTCATATAACTTTATATATGTATAAGAGGTTGGCACACTTTTCTACAAAGGATCAGGTAGTAAATATTTTCAGCTTTGTGGGCCAAGAGGTCACATATGCTCTCTTTCAAAAATATCCAACTCCACACTTACAACACGGAGGCAACCCAATACACCATAAGGAAACAAATGAATGTGGCTGGGTTTGTGGGCTATACCAAAAGGGATGCATGGGGAGACTGATCTATTTTATAATATATGTATCATAATGGTTCTGTCCAATAGAAATATGTGCGTCACACATGTGATTTTAAATTTTCTAGCAGTTACAAGCAAAAAAAAAAAAATGTAAAAAGACACAGGTGAAATTAACTTCAGTAATATCTTTCTTTAATCCAAAGGCATCCAGGATATTTTAACTTCAAAGTGTAATCCATATAAAGAATATCCATGAGATAACTTTACAATGCGTTTTACATGTTTGTACGAAGTTTCTGAAATATAGAGTGCATTTTGCACTTATAGCATATCTCAGTTGGAAGCAGCCACATTTCCAGGGTTTGATAGCCACTTGTGTTTCATGGCTACCATGTTGGACATTGTAGTTCTAAAGCACCCTCTGCTGTGTAGAGAATGGATTTCCTATAGTAAGAATGTAAACAAGGGAATGAGCTAAGAGGCCCTAGCAGTGGTCTAGAGGAAAGGAGATGGTCCTGGGTAATAGAAGCAGAAAGAGATTAATTTGGAATGTGTTGGGGAGATAAGATCTAATGAATTGGATTTGAGAAATGCGGAGACGAATCAAAGAGGATTTCTACAGGTTGGCATAAACAGCTGGGTTGTTGGTTCCATTTGCTGCATGAACAAAGCCTAGGAGAGAACTAAGCTAGGCAGAAGCAAAATGAGGAATTGGGTTTAGATACATTAAGTTCAAGATGCCTATTAAGCATCCAAGAAAGCAGTTAAACAGAGTGGTGCGGTCCCAAGGATCCATCATTAATCTTATAGGCAGAGATAGTTTTTCATATTTCAAAATCTTTGAAAAAGCAAGTTTTAATCTACATATGCTTGGCCCACATTCTCCCCTTCTCCCTTCTCCTCCTCCTGTTTCTGAAGAGATTGATTTCACTTTGCATGAGATGGTACAGTATTTTCCATTTAAATAGAAACCTCAAATAAATTGGATTTAAAACCTTCTCGGGGAAAAAGGAAACAATTTGCTTGCTGGGGTTTAATTTCAAGGCAAGAATCATAACCAAGGCTATTTTAACTCATCTCTTGATTACCTTCCATGGCGGCACATGCTCTTGAAAAGGTAGGGGGATTACTCGAATTTCAAAGAGGTGGATGTGGCCGTATCTACACAGATGAAGAAGCCACAAAAGGGCTCATTGGTTGCAGTCCCCAGCACTCAAGCCTTTAGCGCTTCTAATCCACCCAGAACAAATGACTGTCCTTTTTTCTTCTTAATAATTTCCACAGCTACAGGCTAAAAAATCTCTCTGGTAGTCAATGCCAGTACTTTATCACACACAAGCCAGATGGGGAAGACGGGTAAATGCTGCCAACTCGCCAACTGGGTTTACCAGATGTTTGATTCCAGCCAGTTGGTTTTGAAATAACTACTTGTAAGAGACAATGCATTGGACTTACCCACGATGGGGCACATAGCAAAGCATTTAACAATGGTGAACTCTCAGCTCTGTGAAATGAACCCTTGTTTGTTGTTGTCAGCATAGCAATAATCCTTATAAAAAGGCAATCATTAAGTTAATTATCCAGATGTCTTGATATCGTGGGCATTTGAACGACTGAGTTACCTATTTCTCATCTGTCTGTGTGGCATTTAATCATCATGACCAATACTCATGCACTCTTTGGGGGACAAATTGGCATGTGCTGTTGGTAGGCTTCTTTTTGAAAGCATTTAATACTAAATATGAGTTTATTGTGATGATTTTTTTTCCAGTAAGTTTGGACAATAAGCCAAGGACAAAATGAAATAAAATATAAGAAAGTACAGCCCTTTGGGATCAATTAACCCAAGCAAGGGCATTCTTAAACTTCTGAAAAGATGAAAATATTAGGATGGGTCAGAGTGTTTGAAAACTTCAGAATTTAATTGCAAATAAGAGAGAATGTCAATTGCTCAGATATGTGACCTAAATCCAAAATATTATAAGGTCAGAAAAGGTTTGGGGAAACTTGGTAGTTCTCACCAGCAAAGTACACATGGTTCTAATTACAGTGAGAAACCAGCAACATGGGCTTTAACCATGATATGAATTTCTTTCATTGTTTAAAACCTCTGGGTTTGACAAAAGAAAAAATAACTATGTTTGTGATTTTCGTTTTTCACAGCCAGTTAATTAGGCTTTGTTATAAATTGTGGCATGTTGGTAAAGGTGGATGTGTGTTGCTATAAATGTTGAAACTCCTGTCAGCGTCAAACTGTTTGCTCTACCAAAAAAGATAATGTGATAGAAATTAATCTTATTGAAATGCTTAGGGTCACGTGGATGTTTTACTTTTGCTTTTCATTGGTGCGTATTGGAGAACTTCCACATAAAAGAAATGTAGCACAGATTTCCTCTTCGTAGAGTCCCTCCACCCATAGACAATCGGTGATCAGTAGGGAGGGATATAAGCATATTTCAACACATTCCAGAACTATAGATGGATGGCAGTATTTGTGGCTTTTAAGAATAAACACTTTAGAGCCCCATCCAGTCCCACATCCAGATACTGTGCTTGATCTTGAGCAAATTCCTTGAATTGCCTGGGCTTCATTTTTTTTCTATCTGTATAATGGCAATAAAATACCTCCATCACAGGGCCTTGTAAAGATTAAATGAGATATTCTTTATTTATTCATTCACTGATGGACAACTTTGGTTGTTTTCATATCTTGGCTATTGTGAATGATGCTACAATGAAGATAAAAAGGCAGATATCTTTTTAATATCCTGTCTCATTTCCTTTGGATATATACTCAAGTGGAATTGCTGGATTATATTGTAGTTTTATTTCTCTGAGGAAGCTTCATACTGTTTTCCATAGTCACTGCACCAATTTGGGCACTGCACCACCAACATTTCATGGGGATTCCCTTTTCTCTACATCCTCACCGACTGTTGTTACTTTTTGTCTTTTTGATAATAGCCATTCTAACTGGTATAAGATGATGTCTTATGGTTTTGATTTGCATTTCCGTGATGATTAGTGTTATCGAGCAACTTTCCATGTGTCTGTTGGGCGACTGTATGTCTTCTTTGGAAAACTGTTTATTCAGCTCCTCTGCCCATTTTTTAAATTAGAATATTATTCAGCCGTAAAAAAAAAAAAAAGAAGGAAATCCTATGGGTGGACCTAGAAGACATTACACTAAGTGAGAGAAGTTAGAGTAAGATGAATACCATATGATTTCACTTATATGTGGAATCTTAAAAAGCTAAACTCATAGAAACAGAGTAGAAATGTGAGAGAATGGGGGAGATGCTGATTATTGGGTACAGTCTTCGTGGTTAGAAGATGTATACATTCTGAGGATCTAATGCACAGTGTTGTGATTATGGAAAGCTGCTAAGAGACTTATCACAAATTATAAATGAATAAAAATAATGAAATAACCAATATGATGGAGCATACCCTCAGGTTATGTGTTATTTATTTAGTCTGCATATAAGCGCTTCTGTGCTAATGTATTATGAACACATAGACAAAAACTTGAGCATACACACACACACACACACACACACACACACACACATGATATTAGAGGATGAGATGTTTTCTGTTCTATATATTGCACCTGTAGAGACTGGTCTATGTGAGTCCCCAGTTATAGTTGTGTTGCTCCAGAAAAGGCTAAAGGCTTTGTAAAAACTCCCTTCCCTCCTGTGATGGAGCCTTGATAAATTAAGAACCATCGTCTTTTTCTGGCCCTATTCTATTTCCATCAGTGGCCTTTTCTGCATCAAGCCTTTTCCAGAACACTCAGTGCAGGTTTCTATGTCCCTGAAGCTTCCTTTTGTGAAAGTTAAGGTAGCAAAACCCAGGGAAGTCAGACTACAGAGAGAATTTCTGAGTGAATTGCTTCTCTGATAGTCTGCATAGCCTCCTTTCTTCTTGAGTTCATCTGATCTCTCCATGAATGAAAGAAGAAACCAATGAATGAATCAGAAAAGAGTGTTTGTTCAAGTTCTCTGTTGTTTCACTGTGGACTCTCATTCTCGATTTTATTCAGGGATGACTTTTCAATCATGAAGTTTCAAGGTAAATGACTTTGGAGTTTGAACCATAGTTTGCTTGAAATTGTTTCCATATTTATTTTGTAGAAAACACAGAAGATCAGAAAGGAAAGACAACATTTTGGGATTTTTGTTGTTGTTAGAAGGAAAGCCTTAAAAACCAGTCTTGTGAGAATGCATTTCCATCTTCAAGCTCTGGGTGAACTGAGCCTTAAAAAGAAAGCCCTTGAGGGGCACCTAGGTGGCTCAGTTAGTTGAGCATCTGACTCTTGATTTCCACTCGGGTCATGATCTCATGGTTCGTGACACAGAGCCTTGCATCTAGCTCTGCACTGACAGCACAGAGCCTGCTTGGGGTTCTCTCTTTCCCTCTCTCTCTGCCCCTCCCCTGCTTGTGGTTAGCGCTCTCTCTCTCTCTCTCTCTCTCTCTCTCTCAAAATAAATACACATTTTTTTAAAAGCCCCGATTTAGCATGTAAGAGGGGTACTTTCCATGTTAGCTTGTTCATAAGGTTGAGCTGGGGAAGTTTTTGGACATAGATTTCTTGGTTTTATCCCAGATCTACTGAAAGTAATTTCTAGGGAAAATAACTGGGAATTTTTTTTTGTTTTTGACAAATACATCAGGTAATTTTTATGATCAGGCATATTTGGATACTGGGTGATTGGAAAGTTTAAAACAGATTTAAGGATAATGAACCATATTGCTAATTGCATATTGTAAATATGTGATATTTTCCTAAACTGAGCAACATTCTTTGGAGGCATCAGGCACAGAGGAATGAGACAATATCCGAAATTGATGTTGACTCTTCCCAAAAGCACCCAGTGAAGTCAAATATGATGTAATGATGGTTGAAAGCTCATACTTAAGAATCTGATGAACCAGGATTCCATATTAGCTTCTGATTTTACTTGCCATGTAATTATTTGTGGGTTTAGCCTTTCTAAGCTTGAGTTTCCTGAAAATTAGGACTGATATTGTAAAGCTTTCAGGGTTGGTGGTGTTAACTCTAACACCACATCTGGTATAAATTTCAGACCTGTCACTTACTACCTTGGTGATCAAGACTTTGACCTTGATTATTCTCAGTTCTCTCCTCTATGAAACAGAGTCAATGATAAAAATTATCTGCATCCTAGTGTGTGAGTCTCTTCTTTCTTCGTAGAATAACTCACATTTTATGCTGAATATCAAATAGCACTGCTAAAAAATATATAGCCAAGTGTGACCCTTGCAATGTAAGTTTTAGATCTTAGAAAAGTCTCCCAGAGAACTTTTCTCCCTTGCCACATTTGCTGCTGAAAAACAGATGTGAAGTCACCAGTGGTCATCTTGGATCATGCATTGATGTTGAAAACAGGAATTACTCACAATGATTAAATTCCTAATGATAGTACACAAATCTTGTGGTAATGCCTTCTAAGTCATCTTTCCTACAAGAAGCCTAAACTTTTTAAGCCTCTGTTGCAACTACTCTAGCATTTGAATGCAATTCCTACTGATATTTTACCTCATTCAGTCACTGTAAGGATAAAATTAGATAAAGCACGTGAAACGTGTTTAACAATGCCTGGCACATAGAACATGCTTTAAAAAAAAAAGTGATAATTTTTATTTAAACTGGGCTTGGATTCCTTAGTACTTTCCAAAAAGATCATGTTGATTCTCTGGACTGTGGACAATGTGGTTTTCAATGAGGTTAAGTGATAGCTGGGGTGAAAACCAAGGGAACACAGCAGAAACTCCCTTAACCGACCTCTAACCAACACACCAGGTGAACTCATACTCTCCATTCTTTCTATAAAAATGCCCCCAAAACTTTTGGCTGGCTATTAGGCCACTTCCTCGTTTATTTGAATACTTGTGTTTTCGCTGATTGAGTTGCATACGTACCAAGATTCATTGTTTCCAAACTTGTTCATGCATATTTTATTTGCTATTGAAATACATAATTAAATATCATATAAGTTAATGAAATATGGGATGGAAAAAAAAGAGTTAAATGCTTTAGAAAGTTTAAATAAAAAAGAAACATTGCTCTTTTGCAGGTGGGAAAAATTGCTTCAAAAAGTATTCATGGGAAGTATTCTCTGCTCTGCTTTAAGTTCCCACTTTAAATAAAACAAAACCTGGCGTTAAAGATAATGCATAATAACTGTAGTTTATGCAAGGATGACAAGTTGGAACCTCAAAATCTGGATTCTTACTCTAAGAAAAGTTCTTGGCCTTAAATTTTTAAATTGGCAAATAAGTGTACATTTGGCTATGTTAAGTTACACTGAAATGTATATAAGGTATATGTATCAACTTGTCACTTATTGTTTTAACTGAATTTTTCGACTAATTTACTTATTACCATTCTCAGTCCTTTTGGATTAGGGGGCACATTTTCCACCCTGTCCACAGTCTACCCTGCTGCAGGCATAGCCCAAGGACAAATATCTAAAGCGACACAGGGTTGATTGTTAGGGTACAAAAAGATGCACGCCCCTCTGGCTCCCATGTGGATCCAGAAAGAAAGGAAACTGAGGAAGGAATTTACATCAGAGTCAGTTAGGCAACTCCAGACTTCCCTCACAGACTTAAAGGGAAAAATGATCTATGTGGACATTGATTTAAGAGGCGTCCTTTGAAGGGCTCTTGTTTGTCTTGTAGGATTTTCCCACTTGCCTCTTGAAACACAATGATAGTGAACCTTCTTTTTCTCGAGCAAAACAACAGCAACAAAAAAAGAATGAGAAAAGAAAGAAAGAAAAAAGAAAAAGGCAAAGAGCAGATCTTTTCAAATCAGATATCACTGTGTCTGTGTTTTGTCTAACGTATGCCTAAAGTTGTCTTCCCATGAGAATTTGAAGGCGTATGTATGGCAAGGCCTGCCTTCTTAGTCTGCATGTTCAAGGTTAAAGAGTACCAGGAATGAATAAATTATGGGGAAAGATAGCATGTTAAGGTAGACGGTTTCCAAGGTGGCCTTCATCTGTGTGCATATTTGCTGCTCTCTGTGTGGAGTGACTGAGTCTAATTCCTTACCCCTTGAACCCTGGACGTTCTTCATGTTTGCTTGACCAATAGAATGTGAGAGGAGTCACATTCTGAACTCCCAGGTCACATGAAGCTTTGCATCTTGCTCTGGTATCACGGAGCCCTCCTAATGGGATGATCCCTATCAAAACTCAGCTCCAGTGCTGCAAAAAGCCCACGCCTCATGGAGTGGTTCTCCAGTCAACAGTCTCAAAGAGCACCTAGCCAACAGCAGCAGCAGTTTTGTTCCTGCAGGTACGCCATCTTGGATATCCAAACCTCTCATACCTGTAGATGACCAAAGACCCCAATTGACGACTGACTGCAATTTCATGAAAGATCCCAAGCAAGAACCTCAAATCTGAGCCATGCAACCCACAAAATCGAAATATCGTATTGTTGTTTTCAGCTACTAAAATTTAAGCGGTAGATAACTATAAGAGATGTTGTCAAGCAGAGTGGTTGAGAGCATGCAATCTGAACGTCAGGACTGGGTTGGTATGTGTCCTGACTTGGTCTTTATTATCTACACAAAGGTAGAAAATTGCTTACTGCTTCTGTGACTCAGTTTCTTCATTTCTATGGTATGGGTAATAGTATTAACTAACTCATGGGATGGTCCTGAAGACCACGTATTATTATGCTGCATATAATAAACATGCCATATAGTAATGCACAAACATCATCGTCATCATCTTCACAATTATCTTTACTGTTACCACCAATGCTACCACTACTATTAACATTGTTATTGTTTCTCACCAGCTTAGAGAGAGAGAGATTTCTGACTTGGTCTTCGTGAAAATCCAAATGAAAAAACAAAACCCAAAACCACCACTTTTCAGTGCCTTGTACATAGCAAATATTTGGCACGTATTAGCTGTTAATAATGCCACTTTTTTCTGATTGTCAGTGTTCTTGGGTAAACTTTTATAGTGCTCTATCAACTATTCAAAATTTCAAGATATGTTTTGGACCCTTTCTCGTCTCGAAGTGGTTGCTAGAAGTAACAATATTTCAATGATTTAACATAGGTCCACTAGCACATTCAATAACGATTTATGGAGTGTCAGCAATATGACAGACCTTATTATGGGCACAGGGGATTTGGCAAGGAAGGCAGGCATATATTAAACAAGAAATTGTAAGGGTATAATGAGAGTTTTAAAGAAAGAAAAGCAAGGCAAAGCTATGCTCATATAAATTAGAGGAATCCAAGGCGATCTGGGATTGAGAGGTCTCAAGAAAGTCCTTTCTGGACAAGTTGATACCAAAAAGGAGGATGAGTGGATGTGTAAGAGCAAGTGAAAGTGACACAGTTGGGTGGGTGGCAGTGGGGGGTGGTAGTGTGTCCAACACAATTTTCAGCCTGAGCAAATGTCCTGAGCTAGGAAAGAGCATGGTTCCCCCAGGAAATGAAAGTAGACAGAGTGGGGCTGGCTATCGTGAAAAAAGCTTGAGAAAAACCTGGAAAAATAAGCAGACCCCTCAGTAAGTACTTTCCACACTCAGAGGAGGATTTTTACTTTTTGGATATGTGGAATTACAGTGAAGGTTTTAAAAAATAAAATGACAGTATGGTGGGTTTGTTTGTGGAGATGACTGTAACTGCTGTGTGTGGAAAGGATGGGATGAGTGTGTGTGTTAGAGGAAATAACTGTAGCCCAGGAGGAAAGGGATGGTTTGGACTACATAGTAGTGGCCTGGATGAAGAGAAATACTCAGCGGTCCCCTGCCATTGGATAATTATCCCCAGTTGGTATGAACGAATTGAATTTTTCCAAAGGATCTACTTGATGATATTCTAGAGAGCATCACCTATCAGGGGTTCTGATGACTTATCTCTGGCTTGGTGGTCAAGTATGTTCTTCATCAAGAGTGGCTTAAAGTTCACTCCTCAGTGTTGTGAAATGGTTAAGAGATTCTGTGTTAGAGTTTGAATTCTGACTCAGCACTTACTGGTTATTGTAGGACCTTGGAAGACTCACTTCTCTGTACCCCCTGTTTTGTCATCTGTAAGATGGGCATAAGAATACGGTCACCTTCAAGCAGTGAGGATTAGAAGTAGAGAAAATATTCATGATGGAACCTGGAATGGAGAGAGGCCTTAATGATAATAATTATTATTATTTTATAATCATCCATTCCACACATATGTATTGAACCAGGCACTGGGATTCAAAGATAAATTAGTGAATGTCCCCACTCTCACAGATACTTATAATCTGCAGGTGTTGGGTTATAAATCACACAGATAAATGGGTGCTGTGAGCCACGAACAGTGCTACGTCTGTGCAAATGTAAATACCAAACCACAAAAGTTTACTGAGGCTAGATGGGCCCAAGAAGCTGCATGTCTCGAAAGTGGAGTTTATTATTTTAAGAAAACAAGGCCAAGGTGACCCCTGATTGAAAATGTGGTAGTTACAGAGCCCAAGATGTCACTGGAAATGCAAGACAGCTTGAGGATGCAAAGATCATTTTCTTTTGAAAGCTGATTCAAGCAGAGGATTTTAAAAAACCTATTTTGGATCATAAAAATGCCTCCAGAAGTTTTTTGGTGGCTTTTTTTTTTTTTGAGAGAAAACTATTTTAGTGGCCACCACGTAGAAGGAAACATTTGAAGTAGTCCCTATGTCTGGAGGATCAGCTGCCAGGGTGATTGACTTTGAAACTGTCTTCAGGGACTTTCATGAGTACAGGAGATATTTTTTAACACTTACTGGGAAATAGAGCCTTGAAAGCCTGTCTCCAGCAAACGGGATTTTTGACATGTATTGGCTAGAGCCTAGGAGTAAATTTTCCCTCTCCTACTTTTGCAACCGTCTTTTGCCTTTATCTTGATAGAAGTCAAAATGGTCAGCTTCTTGTCACTAAAGTGGAGCTGTAGAAATTATCGAAGAGATACATTATCCCTCAACCCTCATAAAGCAGCCTGGGTATTAAAATATTGTTGGAGATCCAGGCAGAATTTTTATTTATATTAAGCAACTCATTTTATTTGTCAGGGCCAAACTGACAGGAATGACAATTATCTGGGGCAGTATTTTCCATGAAAACTCTTTATATGTTAATTCAAAAAAAAAAAAAACACCTACTGTTTATTGAAGCATTCAAATCGTTCTAAATATGTTTTAGCAATGGCATGACTTAACTGAAATTTGAATTCTCAGGAGGGATGCTATTTTTGCTTTTTGTTCTTGTTTATTGTTTAGGAGTCTTAGGTGGCTCTGTCACACAGTGGATAGTGCATTGGACTTATATTGTTTAGGAGTCCTTTTTTTCTAAGAATATGCAATACAAACTAAATTCTTGAATTCACATTTTAAATTTACAACATAAAAACCTTTAACCTACCATAAAAATGTAAGTGTAGTAATAGATTTTAAAATTCTAATAGAAGTAAGGTAGTATTTGGGAAAACCCCATTATTTTCCTAGTTGGGGAAATGAATATATGATTAAGGGAGGTGGTTATGTCACAGTTAGTTAATCAAAGTGAAAGGTTAGAAAATTTATATTTGTCAGGATTCTCTTGGTGACAAGCGACAGAAAGCCTAAACTGGCTTTTTTTTTTCTTTGAAGGAGCAGAAGGAATTTTTTTTGGCTTACATACAAGTGATGTCCAGTGGTGAAAACTTACTAGCTGGGGGACCAGGTAAAACACAAGTACACAGTAACAAGGAAACTGCAGGTTTCGTCAAGGAATGGTCACAGATGATGTCATCATGCTCAGTTTCTGTCCACTTCTTGGTCGAATCTTCCAATATTTCCTAGGCCCTTTGAAGCGGCTCCAGACATCTCCAGCCTCACATTTTTCTGGGTTTCTGGGGGAAGCGAGTCTCTTCATAAAAGTCTTGGGATAAGCTTAGTTTGGACTGATGAGTTTGGCTTAAGTCATGTTGTGTTCTAAGCCTTGGTGTTTCCATCACCAAGGACTTTTTAATTGTTTCTTTTTTATAACCAATCTGTCATGGAGCAATAATTTTGTGAAATACAATTAAAAACGAATTAACATAAAAATGAAAGAAAAAATGGACTTACAAAATACAAGCCCAAATTATTATTAAATTTCATAGACATCAGATTACTCTGTCAAATTAATATCAAATTTTCTAACCACTTACTCTTAATTTCTGTACTTACCTAGTTGCAGGCCCATAGCAATGACACTTTGAAGGAGCAGTACTCTAAGCCAGGGGTCAGGAAACTATAACATACATACCAAGTCTTCACCTCCACCAGCTGTTAATAAAGTTTTATTGGAACATAGTCATGCCCATTTGTTTACATATTGAATAGGTTGCTTTCATCATGTAATAACAGAGTTGAGTAGTTGGAGGAAGACTGTTGCCTTCAAGGTGGAAATATTTACTGTCTGTACCTATACAGAATAAGGTTTGTCAGTTCCTACATTAAACAATCACTGTGACCAGAAGATCATGGTTTATGATTGGACGAGCAAAAGTAATACGCACAACTCATGAAGCATATGCGTGCACGGTAAAATGGGGTGATTTTCCAATGGAAATTGAAATTCAGTTACAAGAAGAAAGGGAACAATATTCTTGCAAGCTAAGAACCTTCATGTACAAAATTTAGATCTTTCTACTTTTCTTTTCCTCTTTCCTTGATTCCTTCAAATTGAATTATTATACAAAATGAATGCACGGTCAAAACATGCCTTGGGTGAAGTCGGGCCATAACGAAGACTGAATAGAATTTGTTATCTCAAATCCCATGAGAAATGAAGAGGAAGAAAATATGCAAAATAATAAATAAATAATTTTAAAATGGTATAATAACAAGAGAATTGATTATATCTACCATGATAGTATATAAAGTGATCATACTTACAATTATTTAACTCTAATTATCAGAAATGAAAATGAAAACTATTTGGAGATTATATTTGGAAAATATTTAATAAATACATACCATGAATATCTAAACACTGTGCTAGACATTGGTCTTTTCAAGAGACTTGGAGGGAGGAGCAAAACTGTAATCAGTGGGTAATTAAATAAAATAACTGCAGATTATAATTTGGCTATCATTTGACCTAACCAAAAGGAGTAGGAATAGAGGTCAATAATGGGGAATCTCCTTTAGCAAGGAAGACATCTGTGAGAAAGTGGCACGGAATCCAGGCTCCCCCAAAGGGGAGCAAATAGCCAAAAGAAATATAGTGTACAAAACATTTTCAAAAAAGGGAAAAGCAGTTGCCAAGTCTTTGCAGCAGGGAAATCTTGATCTGTTCTAGGAAAAAAAAGTGTGGTTGACATCGACTAAGCAAGAATAAAAATAGTCCAAAAACCTTTGGCATATTTTAGAGGCTAAATCATTCCGGCAGTGTCTTAGTGCTTGCACATTCTCTACTGAATAGTAAAGTGGAAAGATACTGAAGGATAGTAAGCAGGTGGATGGTATGGCTTTGATTTATTTTTTTTAATATCAGTTTTGCTGCTATGTATTGAATGAGTAATAATAATGATGATAATAGTCGACTCCCATTAAGGGCAATGTTCTAAGCAATTTAAATGTGTTAAATTCCTTAATCCTCACAGCAAGCCTGTTATGAAATCCATTTTATAGATAATGATTATAATTACTGTTCTTATTGTCTGCTAGGAAAAATAAATTTGGGTCTTCTTGTGCTTTAAAATACATAGAAACAAGGACTGTCATCAAACACAAAATACTTGTTAATGGAACGTGGCTACAATGTCCAAATATCCTGATTTATGATAATTAGTACTAATCATTTCAGACAATTGATGGATTACTAAACATTGAGTAACTGGATAGGAACTGAACATACTACTGAAACACAGATGAAAATAGTCAGACAATCATAGGCAAGTAGATATAATCTCTACGGTACCAATATAACAGATTATGGAGAATTATTTTTTAAATGTTTATTTATTTGGGGGAGAGAGGGGCCGAGAGAGAGGGGGAGAGAGAATCCCAAGCAGGCTCCATGCTGTCAGCACAGAGCCCAACAAGAGGCTCATTCTCACGAAATGTGAGATTATGACCTGAGCTGAAATCAAAAGTTGGATGCTTAACCAACGGAGCCACCCAGGCGCCCCAGACTATGGAGAATTACATTTACTTCAGACAGGACCCAGTTCCCATTGCCTGCATGCTTCTCCCTCCCTGACTTTGCCACTTGTACTTGCATTTGCCTTATTCACCTTCATCCTTGCAAATCAAACACCTGCTTATTCATGCTGTCAGAAATATCACATGCAGAAAGCTATGATGTTGTCGGAACAAGTCTTGACCAAAGCATAAGACTCAAATTCAAGCCTCAAAATCATTCCAAGATCTAAAAGAATTGAAGATTTATATTCAACCCGAAGCTCTTACATGAATGTGTCTAATAACAATATTCATAGTAGCCAAAAGGTTGGAGAACCAAATGTCCATAATTAGATAAATAGGTAAGCAAAATGTGATATAGTCATACAATAGAATATTATTCAGCCAAAAATAAGGAATGAAGTATTACTCCGTGCTACAAGATACATGAACTTTGAAAACGTTATACTAGATTGCCCAGTTTGTTGGCATAAAATTGCTCATAATATCCTCTTATTATTGTTTGCATTTCTGCAGTGTTGGTTGTGATCTCTCCTCTTCCATTTGTGATTTTATTTATTTGGGTCCTTTCCTTTTTCTTTTTGATCAATCTGGCTAGGAGTTTATCACTTTTGTTAATTCTTTCTAAGAACCAGCTCCTGTTTTCATTGATCTGTTCTACTGTATTTTTTATTTTGGTATCATTGATTTTGGCTCTAATCTCTATTATTTTCCTTCTTCTACTGTCTTAGGGCTTTATTTGCTGTTCTTTCTCCAGATCTTTTAGGTGTAAGGTTATGTTGTGTATTTGAGACCTTTCTTCCCTCTTTAGGAAGGTCTGGGTTGCTATGTACTTCCCTCTTATGACTGTCTTTGCTGCATCCCAGAGGTTTTGGCTGTTGTGTTTTCATTTTTATTGGCTTCCATGTACTTTTTAAGTTCTTTAATTTCTTAGTTAACCCATTCATTCTTTAGTAGGATGTTCTTTAATCTCAAAGTATTCATGGTCTTTCCAGATTTTTTTCTTGTGGTTGATTTTGAGTTTCATAGCATTGTGGTCTGAAAATATGCAAGGTATGGTCTTGATCTTTTTGTACTTGTTGAAGGCTAATTTGTGACCTAGTATATGATCTATTCTGGAGAATGTTCCGTGTGCATTCGAGAAGAATGTGTATTCTTCTTAAGGATGAAATGTTCTCAATATATCTGTTAAGTCCATCTGGTCTAGTATGGCATTCAGAGCCATTGTTGCTTATTGATTTTCTGTTTAGATGATCTGTCCACTGCTGGAAGTGGGTATTGTGAACAATTATATGCCAACAGATTGGGCAATCTGGAAGAAATGAACAAATTCCTAGAAACATATAAACTACCAAAACTGAAACAGGGAGAAATAGAAAATTTGAACAGACCCATGACCAGTAAAGAAATTGGATTAGTAATAAAAAATCTCCAACAAACAAGAGTCCCAGGTCAGATGGCTTCCCAGGGGAATTCTACCAAACATTTAAAGAAGAGTTAACACCTATTCTTTTGAAGCTGTTCCAAAAAATAGAAATGGAAGGAAAACTTCCAAACTCATTCTGCAAAGCCAACATTACCTTGATTCCAAAACCAGACAAAGACTCCAGTAAAAAGAACTACATACCAATTTCCCTGATGAACATGGATGCAAAACTTCTCAACAAGATACTAGCAAACTGTATCCCAGAATACACTAAAAGAATCATTCACCACAATCAAATGGGATTTATTCCTAGAATGCAGGTTTCATTCAAATTCTACAAATCAATCAATGTGATACATTGCATTAATAAAAGAAAGGATAAGAACCACATGATCCTCTCAATAGATGCAGAGAAAGCATTTGACAAAATGCAGCATCCTTCCTTGATAAAAACCCTCAAGAAAGTGGGGATAGAAGGATCATACTTCAAGATCATAAAAGCTATATATGAAAGACCCACCACTAATATCATCCTCAATGGGGAAAAACTGAGATCTTTCCCCCTAAGGTCAAGAACATGACAAGGATATCCACTCTCACCACTGTTGTTCAACATAGGGTTGGAAGTCCTAGCCTCAGCAATCAAACACAAAGAAATAAAAGGTATCCAAATTGCTAGAACTGATACATAGGATATAAAATCATTGTACAGAAATTGGTTACATTTCTATACACTAGTAATGAAATAGAAGAAAGAGAAACCAAGGAATCAATCCCATGTACAATTGCTCCAAAAACCATAAAATACTTAGTAATACACCTAACCAAAGGCGTAAAAAATCCATACACTGAAAACTATAGAAAACTTATAAAAGAAATTGAAGAAGATACAAAAAAAATGGAAAAACATTCCATGCTCCTGGACTGGAAGAACAAATATTGTTAAAATATCAATACTACCCAAAGCAATCTACATATTCAGTGCAATTGCTACCAAAATAACAGCAGCATTCTTCACAGAGATAGAGCAAACAATCCTAAAATTTGTATGGAACCAGAAAATATCCCTAACAGCCAAAACAATCCTGAAAAAACCAAAGCTGGAGGCAGTACAATTCCAGACTTCGAGCTGTATTGCAAAGCGGTAATCATCAAGACAGTATGGTACTGTCTTGAGAATTGACACATAGATCAATGGAACAGAATAGAGAACCCAAAAATGGACCTACAAATGTATGGCCAACTAATCTTTGACAAAGTAGGAAAGAATATCCAATGGAATAAAGACAGTCTCTTCAGCAAATGGTGTTGGGAAAACTAAACAGCGACATGCAGAAGAATGGACCTGAACCATACGCAATGAACCTTGACCTACACCATACACAAAAATAAACTCAAAATGAATGAAAAACCTAAACTTAATACAGGAAGCCATCAAAATCCTAGAGGAGAAAACAGGCAACAACATCTTTGACCTCAGCCACAGCAACTTCTTACTTGACATGTCTCCAGAGGGAAGGAAAACAAAAGCAAAAATGAACTATTGGGATCTCATCAAGAAAAAAAGGAAACAGTCAGCAAAACTAAAAGGCAACCCATGGAATGGGAGAAGATATTTGCAAATGACATATCAGATAAAGAGTTAGTATTCAAAATCTATAAAGAACTTATCAAACTCAACACCCAAAAAACAAATAATCTACTGAAGAAATGGGCAAAAGACATGAATAGAAACTTCCAAATAAGACATCCAGATGGCCAGCAGACACATGAAAAAATTCTTAACATCACTCATCATCAGGGAACTACAAATCAAAATCACAATGAGATACCAATTCACACCAGTCAGCATGGCTAAGATTAACAACTCAGGCAACAACAGATGTTGGGAAGGACACAGAGAAAGAGGAACTGCTTTGCACTGGTGGTGGGGATGCAAACTGGTATAGCCACTCTGGAAAATTTTATGGAGGTTCCTCAAAAAGTTAAAAATAGAACTACCCTATGATCCAGCAATTGCGCTACTAGGTATTTATCCATTGGATACAGGAATGCTGATTTGATGGGATACAGGCATCCCAATGTTTATAGCAGCACTATTAACAATAGCCAAATTATGGAAAGAGCCTAAATGTCCATTGACTGATGAATGGATAAAGAAGATGTGGTATGTGTATGTATGTGTACACATACACACACACACACACACACACACACACACACACACACAGAGGCAAGGAAAACAAAAGCAAAAATGAACTATTGGGACCTCATCAAGATAAAAAGCTTCTGCACAGTGAAGGAAACAATCAGCAATATATATATCATATATAAACAATCAGTATACACACACACCACACACACAATAGAGTATTACTTGGCGATCAAAAAGAATGAAATCTTGCCATTTGCAACAAGGTGGATGGAACTAGATGTGTTATGGTAAGTGAAATAAGTTAGAGAAAAACAAATATCATATGACTTCACTCATGTGGAATTTAAGATATAAAACAGATGAACCTAGGGGAAGAGAAGCAAAAAAAAAAAGATAAAAACAGGGAGGGAAACAAACCATAAGATACTCTTAAATACAGAGAACAAACTGAGGGTTGCTGGTGTAGTGTTGGGTGGGAGGATGGGCTAAAAGTGTGAGGGGCATTAAGGAGGACACTTGTTGGGATGAACACTGGGTGTTATACATAAGTGATGAATCACTAAATTTGATTCCTGAAATCATTACGCTGTATGTTAACTAGCTTGGATTTAAAGTGAATCAAAGGAAGGAAGGAAGGAAGGAAGGAAGGAAGGAAGGAAGGAAGGAAGGAAGGAAGGAAGGAAGGAAGGAAGGAAGGAAGGAGAAAAGAAAAGAAAAAAGAAAAGAAAGAACATTATAGTAGGGGCACCAGGGTGGCTCAGTCAGTTAAGTGTCAGACTTGATTTTGGCTCAGGTCATGATCTCATGGTTTGTGGGTTCAAGCACTATGCCAGGCTTTGCGCTGACAGTGCAGAACCTGCTTGGTATTGTCTCTCTCCCCTTACCCCACTCACACTATCTCTGTATCTCAAAATAAATAAATGAACATAGAGAAGGGAAGGGGAGGGGAGGGGAGGGGAGGGGAGGGGAGGAGAGGGGAGGGGAAGGAAGAGATTATACTATATGAAAGAGCCAGAAATAAAAGGGCACATATTGTATATACATTTGTATAAAATGGCTGGAATAGGCAAGTCCTTAGAAACAGGAAGCATACTAGTGGTTACCAGGGGCTGTGGAAAGAGGGAAATGGGGAGTGATGCTTAGTGGGCACAAGGTTTCCTTTTGGGACCATGAGAATGTTCTGGAATTTGATAGTGGTGATACATACACCTTGTGAGTGCCCTAAAACCCACTGAAATTTTACTCTTTAAAATAGTTAAAATGGTTTAGTTATGTGAATTTTGCCTTCACAGCTTTTTATCAGTTTTTCCAAGAATCGTTCCTGATAGGAAGGCCTTTCTGGTAAAAAGCGAGTGTGTATCCATTTCCGCAGAATGAGGCCTCATTTTCTGATAACACATATCTTGGAAAGGAAGCCAGTGAAACAGCCCTGATGGATTCGTTTTTGTATTTGAACTAAGTGCTCACTGCTGACAGAAGGATTAACTAGTTGGTGATGGTGATGATCCATGGCCATGGTAATCATCATCATCATTATACCATCATCACCATATAATCGGGATAAACTTGGTAATCAGAGAAGAAAATTAATCCGGTAGATATAAAACTCATTTTTAGTGCATAATTGACTGGTGTTTTATAGAAGATTACATATTTGAAGTATAAACTTGAGATAAAGGGACAAGGAAAAGATAAATAACCACATGTGAGTCTCATTTGTGTACAACTAAATAAAAAGAAAAGGGTAGATCTTGCCAGCCATGGAATTTGTACATGCCTTTCGTTTACTGTAGGCATTTTTCTGTAAGGATGTTTCCTATACAACCAAGTTTGTCTTGCCCAGCTCACCAGGTTGAGCCAGAGGGAAACTGCTCACTAGGCCTTTGCTTTGGTAACCAGTAGGGCTTTTTTTGCTGCCCTCCAAACCTGAGTTGCTCAAAGCACAAACTCTTCACAGAGTGGCCGTGTCGATTTGCCTGCCATAGCCTTGTGAGGGACCTCCTTTGACTTGAGTTGTGTTCCTGGAGCATCTTAACCAAGCTTGTCACTAGGATCCAGTCATGACAGCCAATTTTTCCTGCAGTTTCCACCACTAGGTCTTTGAGCTGACTTGATTAGTTTCGCTTGAGCCATACAAGAGCACAATCACAAAAGCCCTGCACCTATCCCTGCCATGCGACCATATATCAAGTGTCTTCAGATATGACTCCATCTCTTTCAAAGAAAAAGGAAATCTGTCAAATCTATATTGTGGTTATCAGTCCTTTTCTTCGCCCTTTACTACAAATTTCCCTTCCAGGCTCAAAACATTTGAGGTAATGAGCTTTAAAATGTTCCCCATCTGTATTAATAAAAACATCACTGACCACAAAATCTCTCCATTGGTAGCAAAGCCAAAGGACAGTAGTTTCAACCTTGTGCTGTGGTACACAGCTGTACCACCATCCCTTCAAAGAATCAAGATATGGTCAAGAAATGAATATTATTCCTGCTAAAACTAAAGTGATCAACTCAAAAACAAAGGTTATGACAAAAGGCTGTCAGATTGTAAAATTTGTGGGTTTCATGGAATGGTAAGGAGAGAGTATATCTTGCAAGTAAAAGAAACGTGGCATTTGGCTAAACAAGGAACCAAAGGCCAAATGTGTTTACTGGAACGTGGAAGAGCTACCTCCTATGTACGGAAAAGAGCAGAGTCCGGGCAGCAAATGCTTCTACTCAAACAGTGACAAGGTTTTGGAGGGTGCCCCAGTAGGTAATGTGGAAATTGCAGAGGCAGTGACAGTTTAATCCTTTCAAGTGTTAAACCACTGTGTTTAAAAGTGTTTTGCAAACACAACACATTAAGAACCACGGTCCAGGATATAGTCATACGTGATGCAACCTATATTCTTCCAACACCTTCTCCTTTTGCCTTTTAACAGGTTTTCTCACACATGACATTTTCCTATAACTTTACAATCAGGTTAATAACCTTATAATCACACCCTTCAAGTGTAAGATTCTCATTACCAATTCGCCACCACCTTGTATTATTTTTCTGTGTCTGCATAACAAATTACAAATCTAGCGACTCAACACACGTACATCAACTCAGTTTCTGGATGTCAGGAGTTCAGCCATGGCTTAGCTGGGTCTTCTGTTCAGTGTCTACCAGTCTGCTTTCAAAGTCAGTGTAGGCTACATTCTCAACTGGAGGCTCAACTAGGAAGCATCCAGTTTCACGCTTATTCAGGCAGTTTCTAGAATTTATTTCCTTGAAGCTGTCTGATTGAGGGCCCTGGCTTCTTACTGGGTGCCGGATGGAACCTCCCCTCAGATCCTAGAAGCTCCTTATAATTCCCTATCCCATGGCCCTCTCCATCGACAGTTCACATATGATGGCTTCCTTCTTCAAGTCCAGCAAGAGAATCTCTCTCTGGTCCCGAAGATAGAATCTTATATAATGAAACATAATTATGGAAGTGACATCCTCATCTCTTCTGCCATATTCTTTTTTTTAAGTTTATTTATTTTGAGAGAGAGAGAGAGAGTACATGAGCAGGGGAAGGGCAGAGAGAGAGAGAGAATCCCAAGCAGGATCCACACTGTCAGTGCAAAGCGCGTCGTGGGTCTCGATCTCATGAATTGTGAGATCATGACCTGAGCTGAAATCAAGTTGGATACTTAACTGACTGAGCCACCCAGGCTCCCCTTCCATAATCTGTTTTCTAAAATGCATTTACAGGTGCTACTCATAAAATGCAGAGGGGATTGAAAGAGGACACAAATAATTAGCAGTCACCTTAGCATGTGTCCCCTGTGCACCATACATATAGCAAATATGCCTTATCAATTTATACTCCAAGGTAGTTTCCAATATCTGAGAGTTGGTGTAAACCTTATTTAGGCATAATATATATTGATCTCTATATGGAGCTCCATTGGTCTGTATTTGGTTGTGATCTGACTGGTTCACTGAGGCCCATTAATTCAGGGTGAAATAACTGTCCTTGTATTGACAAAATGTTTCATATGTAAAATATTTGTCATGGAAGTTAATTTTTCAGGTTGCCCTAATTTAATACCTAACAGTGATCATTGCAATGAATTTGACAGAGGAAATATTCCTGAAAATGTCTTTCATTTTGGAAAGATTTAAATATAGCCATTCACTTCACTTAAATCATTCCCAAAAGCAGCCATCCTGCAAATGAATCAGAAACCTGTATTCCTATGGCATTATAGTATCCCACATTATTTTTTTCCGGGATGGAAGGTGTTTATTATGGCCACAAGCGAGGCCTGTGTTCCAGGAAGGGTCTTGGATATTTGAAGTTGTAGCCCATGCATAGCAAATCCATAGCTTTCATGATGCCTTCCTGCCACCCATGGGAGACACTGATAATCAGAGCACTCTTTCTTCTCAAGTTTAGACCCTGCTTTACAATCTTCAAAATTGTACCCTATGCAGCCACTATCAATGACTGGATTGGCACTTGAGTTAAAGCCTGTTGGCCCTCCCTGTTCTGGACAGCCACCTAACTTACCTTACCATAGAACCACCTTTGGGTCCCCAAAATGAACTAAAGATGAGATAATCTGCTAAAAAAACAAGTAGTAAGCATAGACTGTTGAAGAACAGTGGTGTAATGGGTTGAGGGAAGAAAGCCTGCTATTGGTGCTACTGAGATAAAGTAGAAAGATGGTTTTATTGAAATATTATTTATATGGAAAAAATGAGATATGTGAGTATTCTTGAAAATTATTATCTCTGATTGTGTGGTAGTCAGATCAGAGCAAACAAGTTCAATTAAAACTAGGAGCTAGAATTCTTCAGCTCTTATCCCCTTCAACGTACCTTCTGACTATAGTTAACATTCAGCTGGGCTGTGCTGAGAAATACAAGATCTAATAAGAAACACAGGGGTCCTTCTAAGTGGGCCTTACAAGGTTTTTGAACTCTAAAATTGTTACATTTTCCATAAGACTAGATTAACTCTTGAGTAGAAATTTGATGTGGTAAAGATAACTGTAGACCAAATACCCAGATATCTTAGCATATCTCACTCTGCAACCTTATATGAACCTCTTATCTCCCTTAACCCATGTCTTCATATGCAAAATGGCCAAATACTTGGACTGGCCACTTAAACAAAGAATTTTCTTACAGTTCTGGAGGTTGGAAGTCCAAGGTGAATGTTCTTATTTCTGGTAGGGTCTCTCTTCTTGACTTGTGAATGGTTGCCTTCTCATTATGCCTCACATGGTCTTTTTTTTTTTTTTTTTTTTTTTTTGGTGTGTGTACATGGAAGTGGAGGGTGGGGCAGAAAGTGAGCTCTCTGATGTCACTTATAAGAATATTAATCCTATCATATCAGGGCCCCATCCTTATGACTTCATTTAGCCTTAATTACTTACTTCAAGTACAGCCATGCTGGGGGTCAAGGCTCCACCTATAAATTTGGGAGGACACCAAAATTGAGTACACAACAACATAGAAAAATGCCCACTGTCCAGAAAGACATCTTGGTTTTGCCTTTATATCTTTTGTAGCATATCTTGAGCTTTCACTGGGTGTCAGCCTCTTCGTTGTTTCACTTAATCTCCATAGCAACCCTATTTGGTAGATATTGTCATTATGCGTACTTTCTAGATGCTTGAAAAAGTCAAGCATTTGGCCCAGTGACCACGTGACTTGTGACAGAACCATTCATTCAAGACAATTTTTGTTCCTTTGTGCCAGGAACAGTCCTAAGCACCTAAGATGCATTCATGAATAAAACAGAAAGAGATCTCTGCCTTTGAAAACTTTGCATTCCAACGGTGGGAATTAGATAGACAGACAGACAGACAGACAGGGAGAGAAGAGAAGAGAAAGAAGAGAAGAGAAGAGAAGAGTAATATTTTAAATTAGGAAATTATAAGTTCATGAAAAAACAGGATGGGTGATGTTGGGTCCCGAATGCTTGGAGAAAGGGAGATAAGTAATAACATTAAATAAAATGATACACATAGAGCTCACAGAGCAAGTTAGAGTCGAATAAGTACCAGAAGAAGATGTTGGAGTTGTCCAAGCAAAGCCATGGGATGGGACAGGAGAAGCAGCAGAAAAAGCAAGAGCAGAGGCCGGAAGGCAGGAGCATGGTGGGGGTGTCAGCAGTGAGGTCAAGAATCAAATACTAGTCTGTCCAATTGGCTAATGACTGGCAGATAGGCCTCTAGGTATTGATGTGTTCCTGTTAATCTCTTCATACAAAAAGAACTATTTATTGAACATCTGGTATGTGTTAGGCACGGTCCTAGGTGACTTATATACACTCTTATGTTTAACTGTCACAAACAAATTACACAAGGAGTCTGGGGAAAGCCTGTATCGTGTGGTCCGACGTGAAAAGAAAGAACACAAGTTAATCAAGCATTGTCAATATACGTGGCCTTGCTAGAGTTCATGTCATATTCACTCTACCCTTCAGGAAGGTAGAGAGAAAGACAGTTATACATTTAACTGAAGGACACTGGCCAGATTTTTTTCATGATCCTAGGCAGGTGTACCTGGCAACCCCGTCTCTTGAAACCCCACATTCCACTCTGCTGGGTGAAGCCATTATCAAGACAAAGTGAGTATGTTCTTAGTTTTATATGAACAAAAAGGGATTCAAAGAATTAACCAAATTTCAATTTAAATCATGTAAAATTTAGATATGCTTATGGGCAAGGACTAATAGAGATCATGAAAAATGGGAGACTTTTTTAAAAAATCACTGTTGTCATCCTAATTGTTTTTAAAACCCAAAGCCCCATGAAAGGGTGACACATCTCATCCTTTTCAGCCATTTCCACGTGCATGTAATTTACTGGTTCATTCCTCTTCAGAGAATGACACAGCTACACGAGGAAAAGCAAAGGAAGGTTCTCAGAATGTGAACACTGCCGAGGAGGCAGAGGACAGAGGATAAACCAAAGGGAAATAGGATCTGTAAAGGAAGGATAAAATGAGGCTGAAAGGAACAACACCATTTTGTCAAGGCACCTGGCTCCACAACTAGTCCCTTTCTGGACTTAAGGGGGAAAGACCCACATTATATGTAACTTTGAGTCCCCATTATGTCAGGATAAAGTCCAATGCCATTATCATGCCTTTCAAGACTTTTAATGATCTGTCCCCATCTTTTTATTTCATGATTCCTGTAGTATTCAGGCATTTGCAAAATTTGATCCCTCTGGCTCTGGTGCTCTTTCTTTTTCTGTTTTGCATCACTCACAGAAATCTTCCTTATTTACCCTCCGAGGCTGAGTCTGGCGTCTCTCACCTGTGCTGCCTTAATATCCACTGCTTACCCTACAATAGACTTGTTACCCAAAATCACAATTGCCCATTGACTTGACTGTCACATCTACTGCCTTCTGAGCAACAAGGGAAAAGATCAAACAGTGCTTTGGCCAGCCTTGCATCCCCAGTGCTTAGTTAGCACTTTGCCTAGTACTGGTAGACTGCCAGGCAATCAAGTGGTCACCTCCTCCCCTCGCCACCCATACACACTGCAGTAAACAGATATATACGTACATAGCCCTCTTTGATATTTTCCCTTCCACTCACGGGTCCTAAAGTGAAAAGTCACTCCCAGTCTTACACCTTGAGCTGTAGGAAGCACAGTTTAACCCTCCTCTCTCATGAAGAATAGCTTACCTGTTAACTCAGAGAGCCACCTCTGGTCAAAGAGGTCCAATATCACATTTCCCAGTTTTGTGTCTCAGGGCAAAAGCCCTCGGCCAACTATGCTCCCAACTGTCCCTAAGATATTATCAAAATGTATATTACATTTACAATTTAGAATTTACATCCTTTTTTTAATGTTTATTTTTGAGAGAGAGAGGGAGGGAGGGAGGGAAGCAGGAGCGAGGTTTGAGCTAAAATAGGACTAAGCCACCCAAGTGCCCCTAGAGTTCACATAATTCTTAAGGTAAAGAAATGGAGACTCACAAAATTTGAGGAAGTCAAACAAGGTGACATGGTTCATTAACGACACAGTGCAGATGTACGCTAGGGAATTCTGACTTTCAATTCACTGTTCTTTCTGCTGTAACATTTTGCATAGAGAAAAAAATGAATAAAACAAAAATAAAAATGCAGGAAAGTGACAGATATATTGGGTTCTGCAAAAGAGTAAAGGGAAGTAATAGGCAAGTTATTACTCTTCTTTGCCTATCAGGTAAATAGAAGTTACAAATTTGCTCCCAGATGTAAATCAGCTTATGATACATACGATTTTATACCTTTTGATTTCAGTATGGACTTGTTTATTCAGAAGAACAAGAGGAAGGTCAAGTATCTATTGTACTGATTTTCCAGGCATATATTAAGAGGACTCAAATGCAAATACCTATCTCTCCACACTGTGTTAGCTATTTTCTGAAAGCAGGGGTGGGGGAGGGGTGGGGTGGGGAGAAACCTCATTAGATCTTTTGTAATCTTATTCCATTTGCTTTGCATATTGAAGATTACACCCATTGCTGTTTTTTTTAAATAAACATATAGTATAAATATCTGGGTAGCAATAAATATGGAAATAAGGCTCAGCCTCTTGCTATGATGAATTTAAACATGAAGTAATGGGTATGAAAACAAATGTGAAAATAATACTGTTAGCAAATGCATTTGTCATAAATGTTATTAACGTAATTATCTCTGTAGCTTCGGTAGGTTGCTAATCACATATTTCTAGGGGAAGACAAGATGAAATAACTTATTCCTTCTAGAACTCAGAAATACACTAGAAAAGGTAGTAATTGTTCTTAAATCAAAACAGTAAACCCTGAGTTAATTGAATGGAGAGAATGGGGTGTGAGCTGGATAAATATCACGAGTTTTTCATGCTATAAAATGATTCTGAGGAATTCTTTACTTAAGCTAAGAAGGGGAATATCCATAATTACTCAGTAAAAAGAAATACCTACTTTTAAATTGCAAAAGAATACTATTAGTTAAATTCAGATTAATATTCACGAGCCTTACAATCCTTTAACGTTTTCCTGGTGGTCTTAGTCACCATAGAAAAACTTAATTTGTTGAAATCCTTTGTCTTTGCTATAATTCTTAATATAGCTTACTTATTCAAATTAAAACCAATATATCATTGTAGAGTAACAGTAGACAGTAATAAATATATAAGTGATATCCAATGTTAAGTTGAGCACTTCTATATCAGGAATGGCTCTGAGTGATACAAGTGATGATGGCAGCCATCACCATCATCAATAACACATGCTGAATTTATAGATGGCAGGCCCTCTTCTAACTTCTCTCCGTATTAACTGTTTAATACATACTCATCCCATCAATGCTACCAGATAGGAAAATTATGATTGTCCCTGTCTGATGACAGCAGGCACCAAGGTTTATAGAAGTCACCCAGTGTAATCAAAGTTACAAGAACCTTAGCCTCACTGACTCCCCAGTGAAAGTTCTCAACCAATTCATGCGCTGAAGGACTACCAGTCTTTATAAACTTCATTCTGTTACTCTCATCACTTAGCAGACTTAGATTTATTGCCCATAATATAGAACTTAGGCACTTCCAAAAAAACTTACTCTTTAGAAAATACCATTGGGGCGCCTGGGTGGCGCAGTCGGTTAAGCGTCCGACTTCAGCCGGGTCACGACCTCGCCATCCGTGGGTTCGAGCCCCGCGTTGGGCTCTGGGCTGATGGCTCAGAGCTGGAGCCTGTTTCCGATTCTGTGTCTCCCTCTCTTTCTGCCCCTCCCCCGTTCATGCTCTGTCTCTCTCTGTCCCAAAAATAAATAAAAAACGTTGAAAAAAAAATTTTTTTAAAAGAAAATATCATTAACTTTTCAAAGTTGAGACCATTTTATCAACACGAGAAATTATGAGCAGCCAGCTTAAGAAAATATACTTTTAAAAAATTAGATACAAGTGTCATTAGCTCTCTACGATTTTCTTTACCCACCCACAAAAGTACAGATATAATCCTATAACCACCCATCTGCATGTGTATTTATTGAAGGCTATGTAATGGCCTGTAGGGTGTCCATGGCTAGAAGAGTCAGCTAATAGTTTTTATTCCATCTGTGTACCAGATACAATACTAAAATTGTGATATCTCATTAAATTAGCACATTGCTATTAAGTGAGTTCTTTCATTTAAAAAAAAAAACGCTATGGTTGGCCAAGGGTCAAAAACTTGACCAAGGTCATATTAGCTAGTAATTGACTTAACTGGGATTTAAAGCAAATACATTAAAAAGAGTGTTTTATTTGGTGTGAGAGCTTGTGATCTTGACTGTTGACTATAAAATCTTGACAGGTGCCTAAGAAAAAAAGTTTAACTTTCTGAGAGCTTTGTCAGTATCAAACTTTGTACATTTTTCAAAGCACCTGTGTTCTCTCCTGTAATTTCAATAACAACTGTGTAAAGTGAGTGGTATACCCACGTTACAGATGAGAATCTGAGATTTAATGATATGACATGATTGGCTAAAGTTCTCATCTACACCAGTGTTCTCTATGAGATCAGAACTCAAGTCTTAAATTCCATTCCACTGTACATTACTCAGGAGGTGCCTCCAGAGTGGTGAGCATAAAACATGAAAGGGATGTGGAGAACAAAGCTGCTAACTCCTTTAGGAGTAGCGTGGGTACTGCTGGTGAAGGGGTAGGCGGGCTTATGCCAGATGATGGTTAATAATGCAGGGCAGATGGTATGTCAGGTATGTTAGAGCAGTGGTATCCAACAGAACTTTATGTAGTGAGAAATGTTCTCTTCTTCACTGTCCAGTAGGGGAACCACAGCCACCTATAGTTATTAAATACTTGAAATGTACCTAGTGTGATTAAGGAGTTAAATTTTAATTGCATTCAATTTTAATTTAAATAGTCACGTGTAGCTGGTGTCTGCCCTATTTGACAATACCAGCCCTGGACTCTTAGCATCAACCTTAGGAGTCGTATCTATCTTTCCTGCTGACACAAATCATTGCCTCTTTCATAAAGACAGGTGCAGCCAAGTAAGTCCCCCCAACTGTGAGCCCTAAACATGGTTTTATTTGCCTATTTCAAATTGCCTGTAAAAGCCCTAACACCTTTCATTAAAAACCTTGTTAAGATGAGGAATAAAACAGGTGTTATTCCTATTTTACAGAGAAGGAAGATGGAACTCCAGCCATCAAAGTAACTTGCCCATTGAGACATGAGCTAATGGTTTTGACCATTACACTATTCTGCTTGTTTATATTTTTCCCAGTAGCTTTTGTTAGACATACAATTAGAAAGATCAAAATGGTCTTTGGACTGAGAGCCCTCCTCTTTGGGTTTGGCAAAATATTTTTAGACGTATCTTCAGTTTGCCCCTCCTCCTTCTTTTAGTGTGACTTCACTGTTAAAACTGCCTTTGATATTCACTTAAAATATGCACATGTATACAAATACATGTATAGGGATCCTTGATTTTATTGTTTGTAAATCTTTCCTTCTCGTTCACCTTTCTCCCCCTAGTATATCTTTTCTTAGTTGAATTCTCCTTTAGTGGTGAGAAAAAAATTCAACTAATTTGGACAAAATTTTATTTTCCCATGAAATGAAAGGCCAGTGCTATGACTGTTTGCAGATATCACTACCCCTCTCTCCATCTTCCTTCTGTTTTCTTCTATACTGACCTCAATCTCAAACAAGCTCTGTTCTAGTAATAAAAGAAAAAAAATGCTACCAGCAGCCCCAGTTTCATATCTTACAAGACCATCACCTGATAATGAAAAGAAAGCATCTTTTTCCCAATTGTATTAGCAAAACTCCTGTAATGAATATCACTGATTGACTCAGGTCACAAGCTCATCTTTGAACTAATCACTGTGGCCAAAGAGATTGTTTTCATTTTTAGCTGCTGCATAATTACCCCCAAACGAAGTGGCTTAAAATAGTAATCATTTAATTACATGTTACTCTTTTATTTGTCAGTAATTTGGATACGTGTCTGTAGGTTGATTCTTCTGTCCCACATGACATAACCAGAAGTCACCCCATGGTGTTTAGTTGGTGACTGAGCTGGGCTGATCAGAAAGTCAAAAATGGCTCATTTACAGGCTTAAAGTGGATGACTGGAAGGATGGATTCAGCTTATCTACATTCTTTTCAGCATGGTAATCTCAGGGTAGCTGAACTTCTAACAAGCATTTACAGAGAGAGGATTCCAAGAAGCATGGGTGGAAGCTACAAGGCTTTTTATGACCTCACTTAAGAAATCCTAGAATACACTTCTGCTGCTTTCTGTTGGTCAAGCAAGTTACTCAGACCAACTCAGTTTCAGCAGGAGGGAAACGATACTTTACTTTTCAATAAGAGGAGTGGCTATTTTTTTCCTGCAATCATTAAGCTACATGCATATGGAATGATCTGATTGGTCGAGCCTAGTCATATGCCCTCTCTGTTGCCAAGGGATGGACCCCTCCACCTCCATCCAAAGCATCCAACTGACATTGTGACAAGAGTAGTTCCCCAAAGGAAAATTAGGGTATTTTTGCCAGAAGACAAGGAAGCAGATGCTAGGTACATAGAAACAACAAGCTACGTTACAAATTGATCTTGGCATCACCAAATCTGTGATTCCAACAGCTTTGTGGGGGAAAAAAATATGCCAAAAAAAAAATACATCAGGCTCATAAAAGCTTCAGTTTTATCCTCACTCAGCCACTAATTAGCTTGCGCTAATTATTTAAAATCTGAACCTTACCTTCCTTATCTATAAAACGTGGATAATAATAGCCATCCTAGGGTTTGCTGTGAGCATTAATGAAGTACTGTACATAAAGTACTTGAGGTTTGTTCAAAAATGTTGTCCCCTTCTTTTTCTTTCCTAGATAAACATCCTAAACTGTAGCCGTGAGCTTCTCTTGAAACGAACATCCCCTTTGACAGTGGCATGGAATGTAGTAGCCTAGGGAGTTTGAAGTGTGCAGAAACTAGGCATTGTTTACAGGCTGTGCTGGCCATCAGTTCCCCAAATCCATTTCACAGTGTTCACCTTGATCAATACAAGCAGATACAGTCTGGTCTCTGTTCATCTTTCTCCTATTTTATCTTCAGAATGCATCTCTCTCACAATCCTGAGCATTCAAGGCCATTGGTGTTTTAAGGAATGTGGGAGGCGGCTCAACCCATCTTAATAACGAAATTTAGGGCTGAATTTACCTTTTCTCTTTTATTGGTCATCACTGATAAAACTTGATTGCTTAATATTTTTTCCTGGACATTCAGGTCCTGGAAACTGTCTTCCAAATTCAGTGATTAAATGTGTCTTAAAATACCAGACCGATGACTTCTCAGTCTGGTGCTTTTCATCATGAAGACACAGCTAAAACTGAACTGTCCTTCAAGAAATGTCAGCCTTGGATTATACATTTTTTTTTTTTTAGTGTGAACGCCAACCGAAAATCTTAAGCTACTTAGGTTGCAGCTGTTTTCGTATTTTACAGCCCCATTTATTTATCTCTTCAATTAATGTGTCTAGTTCTTGGATTTGATCTCAATTAAAAGTGCTCTTGGGTTGAAAGCAATCGGGATATTGTGTGACAATTAAGGATAGAACTAGTTCATGCTACCTCCTCCCATTCTCCATGAGGTGAGCAAAAAGATCAAGAGAGCCGTAACAAGAGAGAGAGGTCGTTTTATTGTGTTTTACACCTTTAAAGAGAAGATCTCAGTTTGGTACTATCCTGTCTTTAACGTCTCTCTAAAATTTACTCATTGCCAATTTTTAAAAACAAATTGAGGACTTCACCTTAGGACAACAGTATCTAACTAGATTTAGTAACCTTATGTTATATTGTTTTTTATTTAGACCTTACAGCAAACACCCATTTTCCATTTATAACAAGGAAATAAAGTTCCCTTTTTGTATAAATTTGTTTAAGTAAAAGAAGCTATTTCTAGAAGTGACACTCTGTGGCGTAAAACTCAGGTGAAGCTCTTTGTACAGCTTCTGTTGCCCTGGCTCCTTGTTTATAGGCCAAGCGTCCCAAGTTGGTCTTGCAGCCTGGGTGCAGGGAATGCTGTGGAAGCCTGCGATCCGAGGAGAGATACAAGGATCTTCTAGGTTACCTCTGATGGAGATCTGAACAGAAGGAAACATTCAGGGAGGCCACACTGCTTGCTTCTGTCAAATGAATTAATTCATGCCTAGAACCACCTACTAAATTGCACCTTCCAAATGCAGAACTGTGGCACAAGAGGAGAAATCCGTCTGACAGAGAAACGGTATCACCTGAGAGGACAGAGCTGGCGCTGGACCAAAAGTGATGGTTTCCATTATAATCATGGTATCCTTGATTTGTCACATCAATTGCATTTGTATAGTTAATTAAGAAGACTGTGATCATATTTCACAATACCTAAAGTACATCCAGCCTCACCTGCCCTCACTCACTCATAAACATGCACTAGTGGTCCACAAATGCTGAACCGCTCACTAATAGTTCTGGGAATACAATTTTCTAACTCACACCTCTGGGTTGTGCACAGCATTACCTCCACTCAGATGATGCTTCTCCACTTTGCTATTTTGCAAATCACTATTCATCCTTGAGCACTTATCTCTGACATCATTTCTCTGACCTTTAATCCGCTCTGGAAAAGGTGGCTTGGGCTGATTCACACTTCTGCCTCTTACCAGCGGTGCGAGCATGGACAAGTTATGTAACCTCCCTTTGCTTCAATTTCCTCCTCCCTAAAATGGGCTAATAATGGTGCTCACGTTCCAGAATTTTTAAAAGGATTAAATTATAGAATCAATACAATTCAATGAGCTCAGTGCCTGGTGCTCAATATGTGTTATGATTTCAAAGTGTTATTTATTTAATCAACCCACTGACCACATTGATTGATTAAATGATATTTTATTAAACCGAAAGCTCCTTAGGCTTAGGGTATATGTGGACTGAAATTTATTCAGTTTGTCCTTAGCCCCAACATAGTACAGAAATTCAGTACATTTATGTTTAATAGACTTGCATCCGGATGAGCTCAGCTGATGCTTTCTTGTATAATAGTAATTAAAAGCTAAGGTTTGTATTGGGCATTGATCTGGGGTTTTATGTGTATTGATCCTTTCAATTCTACAATCTTTTAATTTAAGTCCTATTATTATCTCCATCTCAGATATTCAAAAAAAAACCGAGGCAGAAAGAAGTTAATGCCTTTCCCAACATCATACAATAGAGCCAGGATTTAAAGCAAGGGAATTAGACTTCAAAGATTTCACTTTTAACAGTCACACTTCAATGACTTTGCTGCTCAAGAAATTTATGTAACAGGTATAAGTCTGTGTGGATGTGGGTACTAGATTGTTTTTAGTTTATTTCAGATGATAAGCTTTACAGTATAATTCACAATATTATCACCATTTGCATCAAACCAGGTACTATTTATATTAATCTGGTTTGTTCCATTTGTTAGTTACAAACGCACCAAACTGACTGAGCAAAACAAGAAATTCCGTGGCTTGCTATTGAAAAGTCCAAATGCCAAATGAGGCACATCTTAGACTCAGACCATCCAGTAGAGCTCAAGACTCGGTCTCTTGGTCACTAACTCTTAGCTGTGATTTCCTGTGTTTTGTCTTTGTTCTCAAACAGGACTATTTTATGTGGGGTCCTGGACACCAGATTTTTGATTTACGGGGTTAGCAAACTCGTGGGAAAGACACATTCTTTAAGAGCCCATAAAAGGTTCAGAACCAAGTCATGGGGTAGTTTCGTTTACATCTGAACCAATCACTGAGGCACAGGGGAAGGAATATGCAGAGGTTGGGACTAGGACCCATGACCATATGAATTAAGAGAATGAGAGAAGCTTGTTTCTCCCAAGGTAAACTCAATGGGTTAACTCAGTGGGGGAAATGGAATTATTATTGGAGAAGCCAAAATAACAGACAAGAACAATACTGGATTCAGATTAATTTTTCTTTTTCCATGAGGCCTGCTCCTTGGTTCTTTACATGATGACAACTTTTACAATGAATATAAATAAGGCTATATTTGATTTTGAATATCAGTAATTTGTCTTGAACTCCCAAATAGTAGAAGGTGACACATGTGTCTATATTTTTCAAGCTGTTGAGCTTCTTGGTCTAAATTACAATCTAGAAAGGGGCTAATTAGAAGATTACTGATGATTGCCTTATAGTTTTGGATCAGCTACATTCCGTAGCATGAAACATCTCAGAAATAAATTCATATTAGGCTGTGTGTGTATTATGGAAAAAATTCTATAATACAAAGCAGTATGCCTTTACTCAGAATTTCATGTTAATCCATGTTGCACTGGTGATGGTTTTTTTCTTTAAGAAAAGTTGTCATCTCAGAAAGTGAAATAAAAATGGTTTTTTGAGCTTGGCACTTGGGTTAGAGCCAACTTAAAAAACTCAGAGCATAAAATAAGAAAAAAAATTTCTTCAGACCTGTCTTCTCCCAAAATCATATCAATTCAAAAATATTTTCAGACCCTGTTCCCAGGGCTCAGATTCAGGTAGAGATAGATTTCAGTCTGCTACAGCTAAGACAGAAAATGATTTTAAACCAACAAATAAATACTAGGAGTTTCTTTAGTTGCTATTCCCCCCCCCTTTTTTTTTTGAGGGCTGATTTTCAGCCCTTTTCCCATTTCTTTCTTGTGCTACAGCAAGCTTCAGAAGAAAATTTCACCAAGAGAGCAATCTCTAAATGCTCTCTTCTTCTCGCCCAGATAGTACCAGAGACATGTAAATGAATCTTAATAGTTTAGTAAAATTGAATGCGGCTTCTCTGGACCATAATAGTTAGTGTGACTCCATCGTGAGCGTATCTGGATTGTAATTAAGAAAGCTCAACATTGCCACTGACACTGAAGTGCTCTGGGAAAATGCCTCATTTACATAGAGCTATGCCAGCTCTCTATCTTCTGCATCTGGTGCGTGGTGAAGGATGATGTGATTGTACATGCAAAATAGGGAGACACATAATGAGGACCGAAAGCCACTCTCAGGATTGTCTATAGGTCAATTGAATTTCTGAATTTTAATGCCAAAAAGGAAATTGTTCTTCAGCTGTTGTGAATATCTAGTACCTGTGGCTAGAAATGGCAATGTTCTGGTCTGGTACAAAGAAACTACTGCATTCGTTCATTCATTCATCTATCCATTCATTCAGTTAGTCCACAAGTATTTATTGAATACCTTCACTGTTACTTAGGATTGTGTTAGGAAGCAAGTACCAGATGCCCAGTTGGAGTAGCTTGAATAATATGAATTGCTTTTTCTTGTATGACAAGAAATCCAGAGGTATTGGCTAGTGGTGTTCGTTCACTGGTGACGTCAATACCAGGAGCAGTTTCCTGCTGTGATAGCTACTGAAGTTACAGCTGTCACGATAAGTGTTCAAGACAGAAACCAGGAGGATTGAGGACAGGCCAGCAGTGACTTTGTGGAGCTAGTCAAGGATGATCTCATTCCTACATCTGCTGGTTAGTAGGCTTGTTAATCCAGGAAGGCCTCAGGTGGAATAGTCTACCTTTCATCATGGTCAGCAGGGGGTTCCAAAGAGCAGCAAACCCAGACATAAGCGCTTTCAGCCTCTTCCTGTGCCATGTTGGCTAATTTCTAATTGGCCAAACAAATCAAATGACCAAACCCAGATAGAAGAACTGAAGAAATAGAGTCCATTTTTTTTTAAGTTTTAATTCCAATTCCAGTTAATTAGTATACAGTGTTATATTAGTTTCCAGCGTAGAATATAGTGATTCCACGCTTCCCTACAATACCCAGTGCTCATCTCAAGTGCGCTCCTTAATCCCCATCACCTATTTCACCCATCCACCGCCCCCCCCCCCCCCCTCCGCCAGACTCCACTTCTCGATGGGAGGAGAGGCAATGTCACATTGCAAAGCTCTGGACAGAGAGAAAGATTCTGTGGCCATTGCTGTGATCAGGAGAGAGGATATTAGTATCACCTGACATAAAGAGATGCTAAATAGAAAAATTAAAAATGAATCCGCATGACTAAGTCCCTAGCACAGCCAGTGCAACCATCTCCACCTTCTTCACAGATGCTCAGCCCTCAGAGTGAACTTTGGGTTTACAATGCATCCCGCTTCCAATTTAGCTAAACTTACAGATTTTTAAATCACAAAAGGAGAAGATAGGTGCCTCAAGGCACAAACTAGAATTCTGAACTTTTTGCAAATGGCTGCATCTGAAACATTGTTATATTTACGTTACTGGTTTCCTTTGATTTTCTAGCTTTCCTGACGCTGTCATTAACATGAAGTAAATCAGTTGCAAAGTGTTGGGGCTCCTGAGTTCAGTCTAAGTGTCAAACAGTTTTGGCTCAGGTCATGATCTCACGTTTGTGAGTTTGAGCCCTATGCCAGCCTCTGCCCTGGCAGTCCGGAGCCTGTTTGGGATTCTCTCTCTCTCTGCCCCTCCCCCCGCTCATGCTCTGTCTCTCTCCCTCTTTCTTTCTTTAAAGAAATAGATAATTTTTTTAAAAAAAACATTGCGAAGTTCCAGGGCACCTGGATGGCTCAGTTGGTTAAGTGTCTGACTTCAGGTCATGATCTTGCAGCTCGTGAGTTCAAGCCCCGCATCGGGCTCTGTGCTGACAGCTCAGAGCCTGGAGCCTGCTTCACATTCTGTGTCTCCCTCTCTCTCTGTCCCTCCCCCATTCATGCTCTGTCTCTCTCTCTCTCTCCCTCAAAATAAATAAACATTAAAAAAAATTGTTTTTAAGTGCGAAATACCAGTATAGTGAGCTTTCTTTTCCCATGTATGTTAGCATTTCCTAAAAGCTTATTCTGATTGTTTAAAAAATGTGTCTGATTTTTTATCAAAGTATAATTGACATACAGTATCCTATTAGATTCAAGTGTACATTATAGTGATTCAATATTTTCATACATTATAAAATGATCCCCATAATTAAGTCTAGTTATCATCTGTTACCATACAAGTTGTGACAATATTATTGACTATATTTCCTATGCTGTACATTACCTGACTTATTTATTGTACAACTGAAAGCTTGTACCACTCAATTCCCTTTACCCATTTTGCCACCCCCCCCCCATCTCTTTCCCGCTGGTAACCAGCTGTGTGTTTCCTGTACCTAGGTGTCTGTTTCTGTCTTGTGTTTTTGTTTGGTTTAGATTTTAGATTTAAGTGAAATCATGTAGTTTTTGTCTTTCTCTACCTGACTTATTTCCCTTAGCATAGTACCCTCCCTGTCCATCCATGGAATTGTCAATGGCAAGATTTCATTCTTTGTTATGACTAATATTCCATAGTATATATACCACATCTTTATTCATTTATCCATCAGTGAGCATTTAAGTTGCTTTTATATCTTTGTTATTATAAAGAATGCTGCAATAAACATAGGGGTGCATACATTTCCTCAGATCAGTGTTTTCTTTTCTTTCTTTTCTGGTGTGTGTGTGTGTGTGTGTGTATGTGTGTGTGTGTAAACACCCAGAAGTAGAATTGCTGAATTATATGGTAGTTCTCATTTTTAATTTTTTGACGAATCTCCATACTGTTTTCACAGTCACTGCACCAATTTATATTCCCACCAGCAGTGCACTAGGGTACTTTTTCTCTATATCCTTGCCAGAGCTTGTTGTTTCTTATCTTTGGAGACTGGCCATTCTTACTTGTGTGAGGTGATTTCTCATTGAGGTTTTCATTTGCATTTCCCTGAAGATTAATAACGTTGAGCATCTTTTCCTGTGCTTATTGGCCATCTGTAGTCTTCTTTGGAAAAATGTCTATTCAAGCCTTCTGCCCATTTTTTAATTGGTTGTTTGTTGGGGGGGGTGATATTAAGTTATGTAAGTTTTTTTATGTATTTTGGATACTAACTCCTTATTAGATGTATAATTTGTGAATATTAACTCCCATTCAGTACATTACCTTTTTGCTGATGGTTTTCTTTGCTACATGGAAGTTTTTTAGTTCAATGTAGTCCCATTTGTTTATTTTAGCTTTCAATTGCCCTTGCCTGAGATGACTGATCCAAAAAAATTATTGCTCAGAATCCTATCAAAGCACTTACTGCCTGTTATCTTCCAGGATTTTTATGGTTTTAGGTCGTATGTTCAAAAGGCTTTAAACCCTTTCGAATTATTTTTAATGTTTATTTATTTTTGAAAGAAAGACAGAGTGCAAGCACAGGAGGGACAGAGAGAGAGGGAGACACAGAATCTGAAACATATTCCAGGCTCTGAGCTGTCAGCACAAAACCCAGTGCAGGGCTCGAACCCACAAACTTTGAAATCATGACCTGAGCCGAAGTTGGACGCTTAACCGGCTGAGTCACCCAGGTGCCCCCCTTTTTGAATTTTTTTATGTATGGTATAAGATAGTGTTCCAGTTTCATTCTTTTTCATGTAGCTGTCCAGTTTTCTCACCACCATTTTTTTAAGAGACTGCCTTCTGCACTGTATAATCTAGCATCCTTTATCATAGATTAAGTGACCATATATTCGTGAGTTTATATATGGGTTCTCAGACCTATGTATCTGTTTACATGCTGTACCATACTGTTTTCATTACTGAAGCTTTGTAGTATAATTTGAAGGGAGCATGATACCTCAAGTTTTGTTCTTCTTCCTCAAGATGACTTTGGCTATTCTTGGTCTTCTGTGGTTCCATACAAATTTTAGGATTCTTTGTTATAGATCTGAGAAAAATGCTATTGGTTTTTTGTTGGGGATAGCATTAAACCTATAGAATGCTTTGGTTAGTATGGACCTTTTGACAATATTAATTCTTCCCATCCATGACCACAGTCTGTCTTTCCATTTATTTGTGTTGCTTTCAATTTCTTTCATCAGTATCTTAGAGTTTTCAGAGAACAGTTCTCATACCTCCTTGGTCACATGTTTTCCAAGGTATTTTATTCTTTTTGATACAATTGTAAATAAGATTTTTTTTCTTAATTTTTCTTTCTGATAGCTATTTGTTAGTGTATGGAGACACAACTGGTATATGTATGTCAATTTTGTATCTTGTTACTTTACTGAATTCATTTATTAGTACTAGTAGATTGTTGGTAGAATCTTGGGCTTTCTATATAAAGTGTTATGTCATCTGCAAATAGTAACAGTTTTACTTCTTCCTTTCTAATTTGGTAACATTTTTTAAAGTTTATTTATTTTTGAGAGAGAGAGAGAGAGAGAGAGCACACACGTGCACAAGTGGGAGAGGGGCAAAGAGAGAGGAAAAGAGAGAATCCCAAGCAGGCTCTGCGCTGTTAGTTGTTAGCATGGAGTCTGATAGAGGGTTTATTCTCAGGAACCCTGAGATTATGACCTGAGCCAAAATAAAATGTCAGATGTGTAACCAACTGAGCCACCCAGGCGCCTCCCCAATTTGGCGACTTTTATGTCTTTTTCTTGCCTAGTTTCTCTGTCTAGGACTTCCAGTACTATGTTGAATACACATGGCTAGGTTGGGCCTCCTTGTCTTATTCCCAGTCTTAAAGAAAAAGATTTTGGGGGCGCCTGGGTGGCACAGTCGGTTAAGCGTCTGACTTCAGCCAGGTCACGATCTCGCGGTCCGTGAGTTCGAGCCCTGCGTCAGGCTCTGGGCTGATGGCTCGGAGCCTGGAGTCTGTTTCCGATTCTGTGTCTCCCTCTCTCTCTGCCCCTCCCCTGTTCATGCTCTGTCTCTCTCTGTCCCAAAAATAAATAAATGTTGAAAAAAAAATTAAAAAAGAAAAAGATTTGGCTTTTCACAATTGACTATGAAGTTAGCTGTGAGTTTCTCACGTATGGTCTTTGTTATGTTGAGGCACATTCCTTCTATACCCACTTCCTTGAGAGTTTTTACCATAAATGGACGTTGAATTTTGTTAAATAGTTTTTCCTGCATCTGTTGAGATGATTAAATGATTGTTATCCTTTATTTTGTTAATAGAGTGTATCATGTTGATGGAGCCATATTTACATCCCTGGAATAAATCCCACTTGGTCATGTTGTATGATCCTTTTCATTTATTATTAAATTTGGCTTGCTAGTATTTTGTTGAGGAATTTTGCATCTGCTGCATAGTGGCCTATGATTTTCTTTTGTGTGTGTTTCTTTGTCTGGTTGTGATAGCAGGCTAACACTGGCTTCATAAAAAGAGTTTGGAAGTATTCCTTCCTCTTTAATTTTTTGGGAGGATAATTTGAGAAGAATCAGTAGTGACTTTTATGCAACTGTTTAGTAGAATTTACCTGTGAACCATCTGGTCCTGGACATTTGTTTTGGGGGAGTTTTAAAATTACTGATTCGGTTTCATTATTTGTAATCTGTCTATTCAAATATCTTTTTCTTCATCATTCAGTTTTGGCTTGTGTGTTTCTAGAAACATTCCTTTTTTGAGGTTTTCCAGTGTGTTGGCTTATAATTTTTCATAACAATCTCCTATAATCCTTTGTATTTCTGTGGTATCAGTTATAACTACTCCTCATCATTTCTGATTTTATTAATTTAGGCCTTCTCTTTTTTTCCTGATGAGTCAGAGTAGAGATTTACTTATTTTGTTAACTTTTCAGAACCAGCTTTTAGTTCCATTAATCTTCTCTATTGCTTTTTTTCTCTATTTATTTTAATTTCTGTTCTGATCTTTATTATTTCCTTCCTCCTACTTTGACTTTTGTTTGTTCTTTTTCTAGTTCCTATATGTGTAAATTTAGATTGTTTACTTGGGATTTCTCTTATTCTTGCTGTGGACCTATATTGCTTTGAATTTCCCTTTTAGAATTTTCCCTTTTTTGCTGCATCCCACACATTTTGGAAAGCTGTGGTTCCATTGTCATTTATTTCAAGGTAATTTTTTATCTCCTCTTTGATTTCTTCAATAACCCATTGGTTGTTCAGTAACATGTTGTTTAGTCTCCATGTGATTGAGTTTTTTCCATCATTCTTCTTATAGTTGATTTCCAGTTTCGTACTGTCACGATCAGAAATGACACTGGATATTATTGTAATTTTTTGAAGTTGAGACTTGTTTTGTGGCCTAACATGATCTGTCTTGTAGAATCTTCCACGTGCATTTGAGAAGAATGTGTATTCTGCAGTTTGGGGATAGAACATTCTATATATATCTATCAAGTCCATCTGGTCTCATGTGTTTTTTAAGGCCAGTGTTTCCTTATTTATTTTCTGTCTGGATGATGTATCCATTCATGTGAGTGGGTTGTTAAAGTCTCCACTATTATTGTATTACTATCAATTTGCCCCCTTATGTCTGCTCATACTTGCTTTATATATTTAGGTGCTCCTGTGTTGGTTATATAAATATTTACAAATGTTACATCTTTTTCATGAAGTGACCTCTTTACCGTTTTGTAATGCCTTTCTTTGTCTTTTGTTACAGTCTTTGTTTTAAAGTCTATTTTTCTGATGTCATTAGTGCTACTCAGGCTGTCTTTTTGTTTTCATTTGTATGGGGTATAATTTTCCATCCTTTCACTATCAATCTGTGTGTGTGTCTTTAGATCTAAAGTAAGTCTCTTGTCGACAGCATATAAATGAGCCTTTTTTTTTATTCATTCAGTCACCATATGTTTTTTGATTGGAGCATTTAGTCCATTTATTTTTAAAGTAATTATTGATAGGTATATACTTACGGTTATTTTATTAATATTGTTTTCTGGCTGTCTTTGTAGTTTTTATCTGTTCCTTTCTTCTTTTCTTGGTCTCTTCCCTTGTGATTTGGTATTTTTCTTTAGTTTTGTGTTTGTATTCATTTCTTTTTATTACCTGTGTAGCTAGTGTAGGGTTTTGATTGTGGTTACCTGAGGTTCATATATATTGACCTGTATGTATATAGCAGTCTATTTTAAACTGATAGTTGCTTAAGTTTAAACACGTTGTAAAACCACAACATAACTACATGCAGGTGTAGCAAATTTTGTATTTTAACCTTTATCCCAACTTTTTAAGTAGCTGACTCAGTACCTTTACTATATATCTGCCTGTATTAGTAAGATTTTTTTTCTTTGATGTTTTCTTATTTTTAGTGAATTGTCGTTTCTGCTTAAAGAAGACCCTTTAACATGTAAGTCTGGTTTAGTGATGAACTTTAGTTTTTACTTGTCTGGGAAACTCTTTGTCTCTCCTTTAATTTTGAATGATAACTTTGCCGGGTAGTGTATTCTTGGTTGTAAGTTTTTCCCTTTCAGTGCTTTAAATATACCATGCCGGTCCCTTCTGGACTGCAAAATTTCTGCTGAAAATTCTGCTGGTAGTCTTATGGGATTTCCCTTATATATGACTATTTGTTTTACTCTTGCTGCCTTTAAGATTCTTTCTTTATCTTTAAATTTTGTCATTTTTATTATAATGTGTCTTGATATGGATCTATTTAGATTTTCTTGTTTGAGACTCTGTATTTTCTGGACCTGGATGCCTGTTTCCTTCCTCAAGTTAGACAAATTTCAGCCATTATTTCTTAAAATAAGGTTTCTGCCCCTTTCTCTTTTTCTTTTCATCTGAGACCCCTAAAAAGTGGATGATAATACCCTTGATGTTGTCTCAGGGGTCCCTTAAACTAACTTCATTTTTCAAAACTCTTTTTATCTTTTTGCTGTTCTGATTGGATGATTTTTTCTTACCTTGTCTTCCAGATTGTTGATCCATTCTTCTGTATCATCTAATCTGTTGTTGATTCTATCATATATATATATATATATACACATATATATATACATATATATATGTATATATGTATATATATATTTCTTATTATTTCACTGACAATATTGTTCAACTCTGACTGGTTCTCTCATATTATTTAACTCTTTATTGAAGTTCCCATTGTGTTCTCCACTCTTCGGGGAGTTCAGTGAGCATCCTTATGACCCTGACTTTGAATTCTCTATCAGGTAAATTACTTCTGATTCATTATGGTTTTCTTCTGGAGTTTTATCTTGTTCTTTCACTTGAAACATACTTCTCTGTCTCCTCATGTCGTTTGACTTCTATTTGTTTCTCTTAGTTACGTGGAACAACTACCTCTCCCTGTCTTGAAGGAGTGGCCTCATGTAGGAACCTCCACTATGTAGATTTCATGTGCTGACAGCTTTGACAGACCTCCTGGAGCTGGAGCAGGTGTGGGCCAGGGAAGTCCCAAGGTGCACCACACCAGGGCCACCCTGGTGGGTGGCTAAAGCTCCTGTGGGTGTCAAAATGGGTCCTGGGACAGGATACAACAGAGCAACTTTGGTGGGACATTTGGAGGCAGAACAGGTGTGGGCCAGGAGATTCCCAGGGCTTTCCATGCCAGTGGCACCTTGGTAGAATGGCTGGAGCTGGGGTGAGCTGGGGACTTGGGGCTCTCTGGTTTGCCTTGGAAGGCTGGCTAGGGTACCAAGACCCATGCTATCAAGGCAGAGCGGAAATGTAGAAAGTGGAGTTTGCCAGTGCCTCCCCCTCCAGAGAGAGTTCTAGCAGTTCCCCACCTTTGGGCAGTCTAAGGCTAATAAATGGATTGCCTTCACCTATAATCCAGCTGCCTTTGAAACTATTTTTTTTCCATTGTGTCCCAGGGCAGGCCAGTCAGTGCACTGGCCTCTCAGTGATATCCTTTCCTAGCTTAGATCATCATAGTGGGAGTGGGATTCCCATCATTACTATGTCTCTATCTATCCTGCCCTCCTCTGTGTGGTGCCTCTATTGTTTGTGTGCAAAAGCTATTCCGTCAGCCCTCGATTCTTCTTCAGGAGGAGTTGCAGCATATGTAGGTGTAGATTTGGTGTGCCCGTGGAAGGAGGTGAGTTCCAGGTCTTCGCATTCTGCCATCTTGGTCACAGCTTCAAAGTGTTTGGTATTACTGGAACTAAATGTTTAGGAATCGGGACCTTAAGATTTCTTATTTCCTCTTCTACTTTAAAACTCATATGTGACAGCTCTGGTTTGCTTTTGTGTCACTCAGACTGCCTATATCAAGTGGTGCTAAGCATAGAGTAGACAGCCTATAAATATTTTCTGATAAGGAAAGTTGAATTCTTCCAAACCATTCAGACAATTCCACACAAATAACCATGCTAGTTGTGTGGTATCTGTAGAGGAAAATAAAACATTGATTCTTATTTCCCAGTTCTCAAGGGGTTGGCAAATGAATGCACATGCTAAAGAGGTTTGGGGCAGTTCTTCTAAATTACAAAAATATTCAGTTATCAAATTATTTTGCCATTTCAAACACGTACACAAGAATCACATTAGATCCGAGAGTGTTCTATGATCAAAGTTTACACATTTCATCCTCACATGAAAGGTAGGTTATGTTTTCTGAAGTTAAATTAATTATAATACACCTGAAGGTATTCAGAGTCTCCCACAGAGACTGCATGAGCATAATCGCATTAGAGCATATTGTTCTCTTACTTTAGCATACATCTATGAGACAGGCAGAGAAAGCATGGAGAGCCACAGGCTTTTCATCCAGGACTCACCCCTCCCAAGGTTTCCATGTTCTCAGTTGTAATTTACTCAACCACCCATGACATCCTAATAAAATAAGAGAAACAATGTGTCTTGTTCAATTCCCCATGATTTGGCTTCTAAGGCAATAGGTGAGTTCAGGGTTAGAGACACCTCTCTCCTACTTGCTATCAATTTTTATAGATCTGAAGAGACCTAAGAGGTTTTATGTGCCCTGTCCTTTTTCCCTTGTCTGAAGTCTCCATCATTGCCAAGAGCATCTCCCTGGGAGTTTGAACTTTCCTTTAATCTAATCCATTTAGAAAATGACTCACAATTTATTGAATAAAGTAGAGAAAATTGATACCTTTTCATTAGGCTGACAAAGTCTTTTTCACTGTTGGCATCTGAAATGTGTTTTCTATTTAAATTTTATTTATATCAATCTTCTCTAGTGGGAGCAAGATTAAAATGAAAGACCTTACAATCGGCGTACAACTTTCCCATTACTGCCAAGATCGCAAGCCCTAGTTTTGCAAAGGGACTTGATGCCAAGAATTTTCTGGGAATAATTTAATATTGGGGATCAGTTGCAAAGTGGAATCAACCAAAAGTGATATGTTAATGTATCACTAACAGTAAAAGTGGTTACTTTACATACAAAAAGAGGAAAATGTACTTAACTGACATTATTTTATTTTGGTAAATCTGTAGCAATTTTAGCAAAAACTGTATTATAGAATTTAATAATAACCTCTCAAAGTACTTCTCCAAATTGGGAAAATACTTGTATACAAATATATTCCTCCAGTGAGCCATTTCTATTGGAAGAACACAGAGAGCTAGCACTCAAAAGATCTATACATGTGCATGTGGCTTAAAAGTTGCATATATATCTTTTTTATTCTGATTTTCACTTTGATTTAAAATACAGAGACATTTTGGAGTTCTTCTCCACAACCACATCCAGCGCCCCCGTTCTGTTACCATGAAAGTAAAAGGATCAGACAGCAACGGTGACCACAGGGAAGCCAAATTTCAAAGGGACCAACATAAATGCCTATTTTATTCCGAAATAGCAAGGTTCTCCATCTGAGTTTGCTAAGCCTAAGGTGTACATGTGTAGTAAGGACATCCCATTTTTCAGGGACTTCCAAGAAATATCAAATTATAGGTGCGCCTAGATGGCTCAGTCGGTTAAGCGTCTGACTTCGGCTCAGGTCATGATCTCATGGTTCATGAGTTCGAGCCCCGCATCGGGCTCTGTGCTGACAGCTCCGGGCCTGGAGCCTGCTTCGGATTCTGAGTCTCCCTCTCTCTCTGCCCCTCCCCCGTTCATGCTCTGTGTCTATCCGTCTCAAAAATAAATAAACGTAAAAAAAATTTTTTTAAAGAAATATCAAATTACACTGAGGAATGCAGATTTTTTTGTTGTTCTTTTTTTGTATTGGTGTAGAGCCTTCACTGTTTGACCTCATTATTCTCTCCTCACTTGTTATAGCCCTCTTGGTTAGATTTCTTTAAGGACAAATTGAGACTTTGTTGTCATTGTTGCTATTCTACTATTTTAGGTCTATTCTATAGATAGTCAACCTGGAATATGAAGACTGACAGTAGGCTGCGTTCACTAGCTAGCTAAGAATGTGTTTCTGTACCCCCAAAAGATAAGTAAATGCTTATCTTCACTAAATACTTCACTAAAATCGTCAAGAATTCTAATCTGGTTGATACAGCCCTGCAGAGAAATGGGTACTTATGGTGAGAAACAGTGTTAGTACAGTTTTTCCAAAGGACAACTTGACAATTTATGTATCACAAGTGCTGAACATTTTTTTTTTTTTTTACCTCGGGACTCAGAAACTCCACTTCTTGGAATTTTCCCTCGGCAAATAATTAAATATATTTGCAAAGATATATGTGCAAGGGTGTTGATATAAGCATCTTTACTAATAGCAAACCGTCAACCAACCAACAACAAAAAAGAAAAATTTCTAACACTGAGGGATTGGTTAAATAAGATGCACCCCTACCAAGGAGTATTATGTGGGCCTTAAAATACTGCATTTCATTTTTATAGACATAGGAAACTGTTTATGATTCCATGGTTAGGTGTTGAAGAAGGGTGGCAGGCAGTATGTGTGGAATGATCTTACTTTTATTAATAAAATTATCCTAGTTAATATATGCATTTATTCAACCATTTAAAAAACACATATTGATGACCTGTTCTGTGACAAATATCCAGGTAAAGTAATCACGTCATGTGAATGCAGGGAGTAATGAGGAAAATCAAAGCAGGCGATAAGGGGAAAGAGTCAGGGTCAAGCGAGTGTGGATTATTTTAGGTAAATTATCAAGAGAGGCCACTCTAAAACAAAACAAACAAAACAAAGCACAACACAGTTGAATTGTGGCTTATGAATTGGGGTTAATGGCAGTTTGGGGAGAACATTCCCTGGACAGAGGGTGAGCCAAATCAGAAAAGAGATTTACAGATTTGCAAAAGAGGTAGAGGGACAGAGAGATTGGTTACAGATGGAGGGTGGGGGTGGGGCTGGTAGAAAAATACATGGTCGGAGAGCGAGGAAGAGCCAAGTAACATGGGACTTTGAAGGGCAGAGTAAGCAATGTGGAATTTATTCCATGTGCTGGAAACCTTTGGAGAGTGTTAAGCAGAGGAATGATAGGAAATGATTTGCATTTTAAAAGATCACGCTGGATGCCGTGTCAAGAATAATCGGAGAGAAATTCTGGAAAAAACATACCCATATGTAGCAGTCTACTTCTGCCTAATGTGATAATGTTTATTTTCCTTTTGCTAATTATCTGTATGCTTTGAGTTTTAGAAAAGAATATCTATTACTTTTAAAATTAGGGAGGAAAAGGGTGCCTAGGTGGCTCAGTTGATTGAGCATCTGACTTTGGCTCAGGTCATGACGTCTTTGTTCGTGAGTTCAAACCCCACACCCAACTCGCTACTGTCACTCAGCATGGAGCCCGCTTTGGATCCTCTGTCCCCCTTTCTCTGCCCCTCTCACTCGTGCTCCCTCTCAAAAATAATTAAAAAACTAGGAAAAGGAAAGGTTTCTATGGTTGGCAAAAACAAGAACATCAGAATGCGTGTGTCTCCACAGAATTGCACATCACACTTTACCATAAACCTCAGAGTTGCTCTTAAATGTTTTAAACATAGAATGTTAAGTTTGAGAACACAGGAATGTTCAGTAGAAAATTTATTTAATAACCATGATTCTTTGCGTTCCTTCTTAAACTTGTATTTAAAGTTAAGTATACACACAAATGAAAAAACAGAACTAGAGTTAATTTTACAATAAAACCACTGATTTAGTGAAAGCCTACCACCATCCAGTGTTTGATTTATAAGTGAATGCAAGGATAGAGTCATCATGTATTGAAAGTGCAGGCCAAGCCGGGAACTCCAGCCTTGGTGTATGTAGCCCACAAAGAAGAATATCAGTACTGGCAAGAATTAGGAGCACTCCCTTGAGTGGACAAAAAGTCTCCGCATGTTCCTTGTTACCAGAGCAGATAGTTTTTTTCAAAGCAGTACGAACTGCACCCCTACGGTCTGATAAGACAGCTTGGAACAGCCCAGGACAAGTAAAAGATTTCTTTACATTTTGTGTTTTATCTTGAAATTCCCCTGAAGCTAGGCGTCTGCCTCACAACATGTATAATTGTTTGCTTTACTATGGAAACAATTTTGCTGATGACTTAGTTATTAAATTACTTCATCAAGGAAGACCTTTATTTGTTTTTTTTTCGGTGAGCGTAGTGCCCATTCCCTACCTCCCTTTCATATGGCTGTCATCACTTTGTAGGTCTTTTTCTGACTTTTTGTTGTTGTTGTTTGTTTATTCATTTGTTTGGTTGTTTAGATGCCACATATGAGTGAAATCATATGGTATTTGTCTTTCTTAGTCTGACTTAATTCCCCGAGCATAATACTCTCTAGGTCCATCCATGTTGTTGGCAATGTCAAGATCTTACTCCTTTTATTGCTGTATAAAACTGAATGAGAGAAGATATTGAAACTGATATAGCTAATAAGGGGTTAATATCCAAAATATATAAAAAGCTGACTCAGCTCAACACTCAAAAACCAAACAATCTCATTGAAAAGTGGCAGAGGACTCGAAAAGACATGTTTCCAAAAAAGACATATGGATGCAAACAGACACATGAAAAGATACTCAACATCACTCATCATCAGGGAAATGCAGATGAAAATCACAATGAGATATCACCTCACACCTGTCAGAAAGGTTTTTTTTTAAAAAAAGAAAGAACAAGTATTATCAAAGATGTGGAGAAGAAGGAACCATCATGCACGGTTGATGGGAATGTAAATTGATACAGCTACTGTGGAAAAGAGTATGGAGGTTCCCACACAATGATCGAATAATTCCACTACTGGATATTTACCCAAAGAAAATGATAACACTAATTTGAAAAGATATATGCACCCCTATGTTTAATGAGGATTTTTCTTACTACCATCACCCTGACAATCCAAATCAGATCCACTCAATAGTTTCCCTAGTACCTTTTTCATAATTTGTCACTCTGTTTTATCCCACCATTATATTTAGTATCTCCCACAACAGACTGTAAGCCACTTTAGGGTAGGCTAGGAAATGTGTCTGTCTTATGTCTACTTATGTCATTCACAGCAGTCAATGAATAAAAGATCATTTTTGTCTTCAAACACCTTCAAGGAAGATAAAATTGCCCCAGTTTGAAAAACCCTGGAATAGAATTCGTAGAAGGAAAGCAATGCTCATCACTCATCATTAATTTCATGTGTGCCTCTGAAATATTTTGTAGATGCTACTAATAAATACAGTCTAATTAGTAAAAAACCTGGATATAAGCATCCCACAATTCATACAAGCTTCCGTTAAAGATCAGGCATTAACTCTCTGTGAAGGTAATTGGCTGGATGCATATATAGCTCGATAAGGACACATGGATAAATAACAGTAATAACTGCCATCTGTTGCATATAAAGTTTATTATGTGTTACACTGAGATCCTGATCTCCTCTAAAATTTACTGCAACCAGTTGTGATTTTGTTTAAGTGCTTTTATAACTCAATAACCTGACATTTGACCTAAGAGACTTTCCAAAGCCATGCTGTCCAGAAGCGGTGGCGTTAGTTAGGATTCACACCCAGGTCCCTTTGTCACATACCCAAGAGCTTAGAGTCTTAACCATTACATGATGCGTCTGCCCTGGAGCTTATCCTTAAATGTGGGCTCACAGAAAGAGGGAGTTGGGCATGGCTGCAGGCGATAGTATTCAGTGCCTTTAACTTTCTGTTTACTTTGATAAAGACAGTAACACAGAGGGAGCCACTGCACGTCTTTTGAAGAAGAGCATTGTAGCAGCTGTTCCAACAACCTGTGCGAAAAGGAAGGCGGGAGGGCTGTCCCAGCCTTCTAATGGAGTTCCAGCCATTGCCTAAATTGCATGACAGGTTGCACAAAAATGAGCCTGGAAATTTGTCTTGATTGATGTACTTATAACGTACTTCTGGGAACATGAATGCAATCATATGTTCAACCATTTAATTTATGCTCAAACTCTCATAAGTCATAGAAGCAAGCTGGGTGTTTGGCATAATATCGAAGAACAATGGTTTACTCTCTCACTTTGTGAAGAACTGTGTTTCTGTTTTGGAGTGATTTTATTCTTTAGAGTCATAAAAATGATGATGCCGATGATAATAATAGCTAATATTTATCAAACATTTATTGAATGCCAGATACGCTGCTAAGTGCTTTGAATGCATTTTCTCATGGCATCCTCACCATCCTTTGATAGAAGCATGATTTTTTTTCTTTTTCTCTTTCATTTTTTTTATTCATTCAATCATAAATTGCAAACCTGCCTTGAGTTACCGTGTGCCATTCAAAGATGAATGCAATATGATCCCTGCCCTCAAGAAGCACACTGCCTGGTGAATAGACAGGCACACGAGCTAATAATTCAAGTGCGGTGTGGTTAAGGTTACGGCTAACATAGTTGAGTTATTGCCATATGGTTTCCTCAGTTGTTCCTAACATCACTTTCAGCTCTGCCCTTCTTCACAGTTCTGGAGGAGGCATCCAAAAGCAAGACCTATCCCTTAGGTTTGAATGCACCTGTGCTCATGTGGCATTTCAGCTACTTTCTTCTTCCTCCTTCCATCTTGGACATCACTGCCAAATCCATCTTCCCCCAGACACCCGTTAATCATGTCTTCCCTTTGCTCACAGAATCTAGAATATTCAGTGACTTGCCATTGCTTTGAGGGGGGAGGGAAGCCTGAGCTTCATGCTTTCAAGAACTTCCACAATCTTATTAAGATTTTCCCTTCCCACTCCCAGCGTGAGCCTATTCTTCCCGCACAATAACGTGCTTCCTGCCAGAGGAGCACTTTGCTCACTTATACCTCCTAACCATAACACATGCCAAAATGCCAATAGTGCCCATAGAGAGAGAGACCTTGAGCTAAGTCATAAGCTCTCAGGGCAGGAACTATGTCATGTTCATCATTTTATCCATGCCACTAAGCCACATAGTCCTTTGGCTGCAGAAAGTGCCCAAAGAACACTTACTAAATTGAGACCCAAACATTGTTTATTGAAACGATAAAAAGGGACTTTGGCTCTTTAATAAGATAATGTATATTTGCTGTATTTATTAACTCCATTGCTTATCAGTACCTTGTTCTCTTTACGTGGTAAGATACCACAAAGTAAACAACAATAACAGCAACAGAAGGACTTCTCTATTTAAGACTTCTCACTGAAAATTGGATTGAGTCTCCTTTTACAGTCTCTCTTTTTTGCTCTGCAGCAACATGATGATATAAGGATGAAATCAAAACTCATGATTAAAGTAGCTTTAGTAATTTTAAGAATCTTTCAAGGAAAATGAACATTCTTGACCAAGTTGAAGATCAGATATTTTCCTGAACATGATCCAGTAAGAGAGCGAATTCCAAACCCCAGGGTTAAAAGGGACCTTTAAGAGCCTCTCTCCTAATCATCATAGATAAGAGAGAGTTGGTTTTTGCAGCTGATATTTAATTAACTCTGTTCTTCTAGGGGATAAAAAGTCCTCACAGAAGTTATATGTCTACCTCACAAGTTTCTTGTGGCTTCAAAAATTATTCACTACTGAGACTTTCTGTTAAAATGCTGTAAGGAATAAAATCAAGCAATATGGAGCTCTGTCTAGGAAGAAACAAATATGATATAAACCAGCTATTATGCAACTTATTTTTATGTTAACTTAATTTTATGAGAAACTACATGTTTTGTATTTTCCTCAAGCGTTTGTATTTATATGAATTTTTTTTCAATAATAAGACATCAGAGAGAATTCATTCCTTCACTCAGCAATCATATGTTTCTTAAGAGTTCTCTGAATCCTGAACACAAAACTATCATAAGTTAGCACTATAATGATGAAAAACAAGGATTTTGTCATTAAGCAGGCCTGCACGTAGTGTTAATTCCTACACTTCCTACCTGTGTAAGCTTGGCCAAGTTTTTTAACTTCTCTGAGCTTCATTTTTTTTTTTCATCCATACAATGGGTTCATAATAATACCCACCGTTAGGATTGCTCTGAAGATTAAGATAATACATTTAAAATTTTTTTTAACATTTATTTATTTTTGAGAAACAGAGAGAGGCAGAGTGTGAGCAGGGGAGGGGCAGAGAGAGAGGGAGACACAGAATTGGAAGCAGGCTGCAGGCTCCAAGCTGTCAGCACAGAGCCCGACACAGGCCCGAAGTCACAAATCGTGAGATCATGACCTGAGCCAAGTCGGTCGCTCAGCTCAACCGAATGACCCACCCAGGCGCCCCTAAGATCATACATTTTGAAGTACCTAACACAGAAACCCAGAAGAGGCCATCAAAAATGTCCATTATCATTTTTATTATTGCACTGACCATTGTAATTCAAGATATTGAGAATTTGTGCCTGCATTTTTCTTATTATAGGTATCTCCATAAGAAAAATTATAAAGCCAGTTAAGTTGCATTAATATTGCATTTATTGATTAAATCTAATCGATCATTCCTCTTTCAATAATCTGAAGGTTTTAGGTGACTTCCAGTATGGGAGAAGAGAGCACAATTTGTAAATCCTCTCTGTGAATTTTTTTTGAAAATATTGCAGGAAATACGAGTATATGAAAAAATTAGGGGAAAAGACTATAGTTTGACCTAGAAGATGATGTGAAAGATATTAAAATGACCATGTAATGCATAAATCAAAAGCAAAATCAGTCTAATAGCATCTTTAGAAAAGCAACCCTGGAAGAATGAACTAGATGCCAATAAACCAGAGGGTAACGTCAAAGCATCCAACTCTGTTAAGGAGAAGCAAGTGTAATAGGAATTTTTAGAGATTACAGTCCAGTCTGGGGATGTTTTTATTCTTAGAAAGGCTTTCCTTTTTCCCTTTGAGTCAGTGGACCTTTACTCCCTTGAATTAAAGGTGATCTGTGGGTTTTGAGATGCATTCTTTTTCCTATTGTCTACATTTTCATTTAGAAGACATTAATGCTTAAGACACAGAAACTGCTTTGTTAGCTAACAACAGAGTAGGTCAGCTCTGAGAGGGCAGAGAGCAACCTCAAGAAGAAGGAACAGCGTCCTTTAGAAGAAAGTAGAGATGCTAAAGCTGACCCCACTGGCAGTTGTTCATTATTTGTGTGCCTCTGTGGGGAAAAAAAAAAAAGTCACAAACCCTAAATGGAACACTGTCTGGAAAGGCAATTTCCCCTCGGAGCTAAGATCAGAGGCTTTCCATTCTTGTTGGTGTCGATTCAGGGCAGCAATAGTGAAATATTAGGTGGGATTTCAGGGGACAAGTGTGGCAAATGTCACCAGCCTGTTGCTGCCTGAGTGCTAACCGAAAGGACGCTTCCGATTCTAGGCTCTCAATAAACACTGCCAAACCCTGGCTTTTATCTTAGGTTACTGGAAGCTTTGCAATTTATTTTTGTTCCCTTTTCAACGCTGCATGTGTTTTTCTTGCTGCCAAAGTACATGCTTCTCTCATTTAACATCGTCACCTATTAATTCACCTAAATAAGGTCTCTTTTACCTGTGACTGGAATCTTCCCTTATTCCACATGCTCATAGAGAACCCTGCTATTGAAAAGAAAGACGCTCTTAACTCTCATCATCATTTTGTACCCTGTGGAGAATTTGTGTCTTCTGTTACTACTCCATGTTTTACCAAAATATCACGTTGTCTTGCATACGGATGGACTATTTAGGAGATTTTACTTCCTATACTTGCGTGCTATATTCCAATGGAGATGCATTTTATGTGGTTCATTCTGGTCCGCACATAAGGTATAAATCAAGCAGAGGCAAAATTACCCTTGAAAAATTCCTTAAATTGACCCGATAATGGAGTAGACATGATTTTGCATATAAGATCAAATTTTGCAATCCATACGCTGGCTTCCAGAGGAAGGAAAGTCCAAAGTAAGGGTAGTGTAGAAAGAAGAAAGCTTGAATATGGGCAGACATCCGGATGTTTAAACCATTCTGTTTTTAAATTAGCAATCTAATCCCTCTCTCCCACTGGGGACTTATAATGTACTCCTGCTTTGCTTCGGGATTTACTTCCTTCCATTTTAATAAGAATCTTCTGTGATGTTAACAGATGTCATCTGGCCTCTTTGTCATTGTGAGAAGGAAACATCAAGGTGGGGACTCCCCTCCGGCAGGTGTAAGAGGCTGAAGGCGAGTATATCTAGAACTAGGGTTCTAGTCCAGTGTGAAAACAGGCAATCAGAAAGCACCACACAAGAACGACTGGCAGACGTTTTGAGAATTTCGAATGGCAGAAATAATTCTTCGCTCATGAAGGCAGTAAGGAAGATGTGGAGCTCCTTGACTTGGGTGGAGTGCATCCAGTCGCTATTTCATACAATCTTAAAACAAAAACCAGACTGTGCTATAAATACATCCACTCAGTTCATCGCCAGCTTCCCATTGTGGTCATCTTTGATATCACCCTGCAAAATAGGGCTTTTTTTATCAGAGGCTCAACTTTGGAAAGTTCGACCCACCTCATATCAAACATCAACAGAAAATGCAGCTGACATGAATATACCTGTGATTGTAAACAAATACTTCTTTTTATTAATACCCTTGGTTTTTATTTTGCAGGCTTTCTTTTATGGTTCCAGTCATTTCATTTTTTTTTTCCTGTTGGTAGGCCTTTGAAATTCTCAAAGAAGGCCCGAGGCTGGGGGATGAGCCCTAATGCCGGTGGATAAACTGGCCTTTCTGAAGGAATAGCTCTATCATTCTGAAGGGCAGTTACTACTTTTGTCCCCTTCCCTGAAAAGAAAGAGTAAAAGGTCCTCGGTTTGTGAAAACATAAAGTTTTCTCCAGAGAGTATACCTCCCAATGCATAGATTTTCATCTTTCAGGGTACGAGGGTGATTTTTGACAAACTGTTGCTTGATAAAACCATAAAAGTAGAAAATTAGATTTGCTCTGTAAGACCGGTAAATGAAAATATTACTTTTCTTCATAACGAATTCTTAGCCGGCCCTAGAAGGTTCAAGAGAAAGTAGCGTGCTTCAAAGAGAATGAACACCTACAGAGGGTCACGTCACTGGTGCCCACGTTGTTTGGATGAATTGCAAACACACTTGTTTCCTGTTTTTACACAGCCTCCATAGTGATTGGGAAATGGTGGTGTGAGATGGAGCCTTGTCTAGAAGGAGAAGAATGTAAAACGCTACCTGATAATTCCGGTTGGATGTGCGCTACAGGCAATAAAATTAAGACCACAAGAGTAAGTGTATTTCTTTCAAATATCTCATGCATGTTACCAACCATACCGTGTTGCCTTTGAGTTGTACAACAGCATCCAGGGAAGCTTTGAACAGGAGATAAGAAGACCTTTTCCCTGACAGAAAACATTCTTAACTGTTCATATCAGTGTCCATCCAGCAACAAGAAGTTAGACATGGAACTTGACTTTTCCCTGCTGAGCAGTTTAGCGTTTGTGTGACTGGGTCACAAATAAAGCTGGATTAGCATAGCCAAAAGGAAGAAGAACGGTAAAGCAATTAGTCGCATAATTCAGCCAACTACTACGGTGCTCAAAATAGATAAGAAAATAAGAGTCCTGCCTAATTTGTCCAGATGGTTTGCGGAAGAGGGCTGCGTTTAAGTACAGCCATTTTCTACATGTTCTTTAAAAGAATTATTTGATGATCTTTTAAATGAGTGAAAAGTTTTTGTGATGTGAATTATCATTCCTTGGTTTCTGTGGTAAAATAAGGAGCTATGTTCAAAATACATAACAACCTATATGGTGAGGCCATCCAACCCATGAGAATTGGTATCATGTTGCCAGAGCAGTTTGGAAAAGCCCAGGTAGGATAGCCATTGGCCCTGTAGATAATAGATCATGGGAAAGTAGGGGAGTCCTAAAGAGGGCAGGGTAGAAAGGGTAGCTCAGAGCACTTAAGACAGTATTTATTCAAATGTAATACAATATTTTAATTACATAATTACAATCATGTCAATATTAATAACTAGTGTGGTTTTATGTATGTATATCGTGTGGCTCTCAGCCCTGTTGTGTGTATATGTGTTTTAATGTACTGGATATTGTTGAAAGCCAGATCCACCAGTTACAAATCCCAACATGCTGAACTTGTAGCCTTCCAAAAGGGTGACTCAAATTTAAAAGGTCATCTCTAATTCCCACCCCTATATAATGAGTCTTAAATTGATCTTTGTTCTCAGCATTATCTTCTCAAGAAATAACATTGGTACTGGCAGCCTCGTGATATGGAAAACATAATATCTTATAAAACATATCTTTCATACATAAGATAAGTGGAGACTCTTCTGCATATCCAATTTCATTGCCTATATTGACTGCATTAAGCAGTAAATTGTTATACTTCATTGGCTTGTGGCCAAGAGAGGTTCCTGAACCATCCTAGCTTGTTAACATGCATTCATGCACCTGAGATGCTCAGCTTGGATTATCATATTTCACTTCAAAGAAACAGCCTCAGGAGAGATTATTCAAAAATGAACCCAGTTCATGACACTTACCTCCAGAAACCGTCTTCATTAACTGATGGAGAGTGGATTTCATATTTCCCTTTGGTTACATTTTGCCTGAAACTAATTTTACGAAACAATCTGAAGATGCCCTTCCAAGTCAGTTTTCAGATACTCTGAATTATCATCAGTATGATTGGAATTCGATCACCATTGTTTAAAACAGGTTGCTGATGTATTTTCTGCCAAAACTCTATTTCCTCATCCAAATGATAACTGATCTCCCTTTATTGAATATAAACACTGCTCTTATGGTTCCTCCAGACCTGAAACTCAGTCAAGAATAAGAATACAAGTCAAATTACTTCAGGATTTGAGTATGTGAGATTCCAAGGGTACCAACTAGGAGACTCTTTGGAAAATAGAATATAAATAAACAAAGCACAGAAATTGTTAATGCTACTTTTTATGACTGTGTAACACTCTTTTTTTTTTTTGGCCTCTGTAGAGTATATTTTAAAACACTGTAAATACATCCTAGACATTTTCTTTCCTCACAGAAGTACAGTGCAGGTCTGATCACAATAATAGAGGCTGGAGCACAGCCTCTGTGTTTGCTACTGTCCTGGGTGGGCTGAATGCAACCCGACAGTTGAGTGTACAAAAGAAATAAATCTCCCATGCAGTTGGTTTGAAAGCAGAGGATGTACCTGTTCTGATATGTGCATCCATTTCAAGCGAGGAAATAAGAGGTTGCTCTACAGTCGTGTGAGCAACACATCACTCAACTAATAAATCTCAACTCTGTCTTTAGAGAAGGAAAAGAAAACACTAAGCTGTACTTTTTATACCTTGAGAGGGCTCAGACATTACTACTGACTTAAATTTTCTCCCCACTTCCTTACAAAGAAATTCACAGTGAAATAAGCACTTTTAAACACAAAGGCACCAATTAACTTCAGCTGATACATACAGGAGCTTTCCATTCTGTATAAATGGCAGGCCAACACCAGTCCTTAGATCATAGGCTCCAAAATAGGTTTTATATTAATTTTTCTAGTATGCCCTATGTGTTTTTCCCTGTCAGAGTATAAATATGCCTATACACTTCAAGTATTGACTCTGGCAGTTTAACTTTCAAAACAGGTTAATAAACAGATGTACTTTAATTGTGAGTCATAGGTTTTCAATGTTCTACTCTTAATTTAAGAGGTAATCTTTGGGATAAAAAATTCAAGTTCTTCTCAAAGAGGAAAAATTTTTTAAAATCACCTCTTTGGTTCTTACATATAAGACTGATTCAAAGAGAGTGGTCTCAGTAAAAAACAAAAAAACAAAAAAACACAGAAGAAACATCCCCAGATTGTTAATGGCAACTGCGAGTTTCCATCATACTGTTACTTTTTATAAGTAACGCCAATATGAAGATATTTGCAAGATAGAGTCCTAAGGTGTCATTTTCCCTATATAGGTTTTTTCAAAACCTTCCTATTATGAATTACTTCCCAAATAATCACCCTGAGTCAAAATTCTCAGCAGTCTGTGCAATGTAAATAAACAAAAGATGTTTCAAAGTGTGATCTAATTCAAAGTTGCATGGTGCTCATTTTTTAAGGATGGTGGAGAGTAGAAATTCATTGTTTGATTTAAAGGACCAGGCAGCCCAGAATATGAACTAGCCAGGACAACAGGCCACAGTCTGAAGGAGAACCTTGGGGAAACTAGATCTGGGTGACAATATAACCTACAGAAGGAAGGAGAAAAGATAAGTAGAATGAGGCACAGGCTTCCCTTTCAGGAGACTGGAGAGAATAAGTCTTAGGAAAGAGGAAGCTTCCCGAATGTCATTTTACGGAAAGAAGGTAGTCACCCTTGAGAAGTTTTCCAAAACCCAGCATGGGGTACAATAAAGCTGGTGCCAGAAACCCTCCTGGGAAGAAGCCTGGTACATCTGGGTGAAGTTTCATGGCTAAATTTTAAACTACACCTGCTCGACCATTGCTTCAGTTGTTTTGTTGAATTACTTTGTTGGTAGTTTGTGGCAAGACAAACCAATCCAGATATTCACAAGAGGTAGTTTCCTATGGTTTTACATAAATATTGGTTTATTTTTTTTCTTTAAATGTAACATAAGTTTGAGGGGCCCCTGGTGGCTCAGGTCATGGGATCCAGCCCCATGTCAGCCTCCATGCAGGGCGTGGAGCCTGCTTAAGACTTTCTCTCTCTCTCTCCTTCTGCCCCTGTCCCCTGCTCACATGTTCTCTCCCTCAAAAATAGAAACAAAAATAAAAACATTTCTAAAAACAAACAAACAAAAAAAACGCATAAGTTTGAAAGTTGGGGGTGCTGTTGGGAAATTGGCTCTGCAGATTTTGAATTTGCCACTCTCCATAATCAGATGAGCTAATTCCCTATAATCAATATTATATTTAATGTATATGAAATAATAATACATAATATGCTATAATATAGTACATATTTAAAAAAAATAAGCTGGGGATGCTGTATCTAATGCATTCAGGAAGAAATGTATACTCTGTGTATTCAAGAATAATGCTTTAATTTATAAAGACAGACTTCGCCCCAGAGGAAATAAGTTGTTTGACAATGCTGTAATAATTCACATATAAAAAGGGAACATTGGCTTTGGGGGACATAACAAGGCAGGGAAGGAAATGAGGAGAAAACCAAAGTTACTAGGAAGGCAAAATTAACAGGTTAAAATAGTAGAACATAATCTGGTATAATACCTGGGAACTTATCAAGCAACTTTGGATTTCCTTCAACCCAATATGTTAGTGTCTTTCAGACTCCTGGGAAAATGAACAGTTAGATATACACAACATAGAGTTAAGTTCCATTCCCTAAAAGGCCGTGTTAGACTGCCCATCTCACCACAATGGCTGTCCAGCCAAATTGATGTTTCACACAAATGCACTACTGTCATTTGCCCACACTCACCTGGGCCCATTCTCCTAACGGTGACTCTGACCTCACATATCTCCATCCATTCTCATCAGCCAGTGTTTTTTATATTACAGAAGGGCAAACTTCCAGCTGTGACACATCCCAGCTTCATCACTCAAAATTCCATCAGGTGTCAAGGGTTATAAAAGCCTTTACAATCCTGATGTTCAGACCATTTTGTATGAACTAGCTTTAAGAGAGAAGGGTAGGAGGGAGAGTGTGGATTTGGAAATTTCCAGAAGGAAAAACAAATCAATTTATGCCATCACAATTGCCTCTGGGTCCAAGTGAACTCATCCATTTCTTTGGCCAATAAATATATTTAAGCCTCTGCTCTGTAAAGTTAATGTGTGAAGGTCTTGGGATGTGATGACCAACCTCCTGTTCTTACATGGAGGATAGGGCCTAAGGTTGGGTAGCGCGGGGTAGAGATGGTAAGTTGATGGAGATAAAAGACAGGCAACCCATTTCAGTTTTGTAAATGTCACTTTCTCCCTCCTTTTGGTGAAAAATAAGACAGTGGAAACAGGAGGTGATACACATTATCAGAATGTAGGAAACCAAGGTTTGGAAGAATGTCATTTCTAAGGAGAGGATAAAAAAAATAATAAGTGTGTGAAGATTTCTTATACATGCTGCCCATGGCACAACCAACATTTGAAAGGCAACTTTATTACTATTCCTATCCAACCTTAAAATCTTTTAATGGACTCCACCCCTGGACCCAGAACACTCAATTTCTAAGACTATAAAGAACCAAGAGATTATGAAGAAAAATGCCTATTCCTAGAACTCTAAAGTAGAATCTTCAACTCTATTAGAATCATCATTTCTGCCCTAAACCAGTGACACTCTGTGCATGTATCCTGTTGAATGTTAGAGTCTTTGGGCTATATTCAAATAGATTAAATGGCATCATTAGTTATAGGAGTATGCTCTTGGTTACTCTTGAATACTATGTCACTGAGAGGGAGAATTCCTCAACCTGCAAAGCCCTCCTGTGTTCCTAAGAAAATGTGTTCGAACCTTGGCAGTGACTTTACCTTATGGCCACCCCTCTACCTGTCACAGCAAGCCAGCTTGACAAGGTCATGGAATGACCTACTCAGTTCAAATTCTCATCAGACATAGGACTAACTACATAATTTGAAGGGCCCAGTACAAAAATGAAAACATGGCGTCTCTCATTTAAAAATTAGTAATAATTTCAAGACTTCAATAGAAGATCATTAAATGAAGTGTGGGACCCTTTCCAGCACAGGGCTCTGTGCAACTGCATATGTGACATGCTCATGAAGCCAATCATCGTTATTCATTGCTCCAAGAGTCCATTTCCTCGGTTGTGGCAAAATGCCTTTAATGAACTGATAAAAATATGATGGCCTGTCAGTGTGCTTTTTTATCACCATTTGAGAACTACGGTTGTAGACTAACATTTTTGGCTTCAGATCACTTGAAAGAAGCCACATACTAAAAATTCAAGATGTCCTCATTTTCTGCCTAGTCACCTTTCTTTATGCCTTCATTTTGTTCTTTTCTCCCTGAAATTTCTTTCTTTCTTTGGTTTCAGATTCACCCAAGAACCTAATGGAAGCATTTGTTATAGTAGCAAAGGAAAACCACCTCTGCAGAAAACACATTTTAAGAATTTAAAACATCTTACACATTACAAGCCAAATGGATTTCTTATTTGCACTTTGACTGGTTACCAGAAAATCACAGTGCTTTTACTGTGTGTCATGAAGTATCCTATAGTGAGAAGACCCTGCATTTTTGGCAACACCGTGGAAAGTGGGTTTAAAAAAAGGGTTTTCTCCATGAAAATTTTTGGGATTACGAAGAACGATCAACTATCTTCTAATTTGGATCTATAGTTACTTTGTACCATTTTAAATATATGTATATATATAATATTTTGAAATATTATATATTCTCTTCAAGAAATGAACAATACCACAGTTTGAGGCGGCTGGTGTACCTCTTTGAGTTTGGATGTCTTGTTTTGTTTTGTTGCATTTCTTTTTCTCTTGGCGAGGAAGACATGTGCCCTTCTGAAATTTCAACATGGCACTCACACTGGAAGGCCAGCTACAGGTGGACTCCTGGAATCTGAGGCATCGTAACAATACTGAATCGAGAGCTTCCTTCTGTTTCTACCAGATGGCCCAAGGAAGCACATCGTCCTGTTTTATTGCTTTCTACCCTGTGCAATATTAGCATGCAAGCTTGGCTTACATAACCATACTTTATATTCAATTGATATATAATAACCATCCTAACCTCTTCCAGGAAAGTATTTTTAGAACTACTAGCTTTTCCACGGGTAAGAAAAATAAGAATTCTTGAGGGAGCTGCTCCACCGTGCTATTAAGACTCTGGCAAAATTATGGTAGAATACGGATCCCTGTATTAATAAGTTCTGTAAATACAATGTCTTAAGGCTTTGTATAGCTGTCCTAGACTGCAGAAATGTCCTCCAATGAAATCCAAAGTCTGGCATCATTAAGTACATAGTGCTGTAGCAACAAGTCTTATCATGGTACCTCTTTCTATGTTTGATTTGCTTTTTTCATGAGTATTCAAATCTCTTCTGGTGAGATAGGAAGACCATTAAAGCAATTAGGTTTCAAAATGATCTATGTGACCAAATGCTGGACAGCCCTATTAAAGTGGTAAATAACTTCTTTCTAAACCTACTTGTCCTCTTTATTTGCCATTTATTTTTCCTGAGTCAGTTTTAGCCAAATCCACAGAACACCCTGCTTAGAGACTCGTAGTCACCCAGAATTTTTCCATGACGTCTTTGCTACAATCGCAGCCAATATTTCCAACCCCAGTATTCTGAAAATCAGAAATTCATTACTATGACTGCTGTGTTCTCAGCCAGCAAGATTAAATGTCAAATCCCATTATTGGGTTTCTGTACTGGTCACTTGGACAATACATATGGGGCTCCCATCCCGAAAAAAGAAATTCTTGTCCATCTTCTCTTTCTAAAAGTTACTCAGATAATGATTATAAAAAGGAAATAACTACTTGTTATCTACCTGGGATAGTGTAATAGTATTATACATTCCTGTTGCTTAACCTATCATATTGCAAGGATATCTACTTTTCCTCCAAAGCCTTCCCTCTAGAATACATGTTTTAGGGCTTCGTATTAGATCACCAGCACATTGGGCCGCCTAGTTTGGAGTTTTAAAGTTAAACCTCAGGTAATATCCAGAGGCTCCTTAATGCCTACCAGTATAACTTGAAGTCTGATTGAATATGTAGATACTCTAATCAGATAGATGGGTTCTCCATCTTGAATGCCTATAAAAGCATCCAGAAATGGAAATGGAATCCTAACTACAAAATCTAGGCTTTCCAAATACTTTCACAAATATTTGCCAGAAGATAGCATAAGATTCATACAACCAAATCACAGTCTCTTGAATTTATGGTCCCTTTCCGTGTACCGAGAAATATGTTGGCAATCGACTTTCACCTGTAATTTTCAGAGTAACAACTGAGATCCTAAATGCAAAGAGTGACCTAAATGCAAAGAGTGACCTTGGGTACATCCCAAGATGGGGAGGAAAAAAACCTCCCTAATCAAATATATTGGGGGAACATTTTTAATAAAATAAACAGACATATTTACTGAGGAAATTTTCAGAACCTTTAATGCACAAAAAGTGTTGTATGTCTTCAGGAAAGACTAAAACACGGGGAGCAAAGTAAAAATCTTCCCAAATCCAGACATGTTAGGTGGATACTTGACTAATGGACAGCACATCCCTGCCTAGTAAGAAGGTACAAGAAATTATTTCTCTGTGAGGATATATTCACTGCCTTGTTACATCTTCAATTTTTTCCAAGAGCACCAGCAGTCTGGATTTTTATGTAACATCTCCTAACATTCTTAAATAAGAGGAACTAATCTGAGATGTTTGCTATTAAAAACTCTGCAAGCATTGTTATTGCCCCAAATTCCGTGATCATGTAGTGTTTTCTATGAGATTACTGTTTCCTGGAATACCCTGTTAACAGCGTTGGTCCTGAATGGAAACTCAATGTGAAGTTTGGCCTCGCGCATACAGACCCTTCTCATAATTTTCGATATGAGGAACTCACAGCTTCTCCTCTTCTGTAACCAGAGCCTGTAAGTCAATGAAAGAATTAGTCTAGAGGCCCACATCTGTCAGTTCATTTCGTAGTGGTTACTTGATGCATTAGCCTCCCTTGGAAAGGCCTGGAAGAAGAGAGAAGGAGAAAAAAAGACCACATCAGAATCAGGCAACCGTCCCGTAAAACCGTGCAAATATTTGTAAATGTCATCAAATTCAATTTGGATTTATCAAGTCCCTTATACAAATGTGTGAACCGTCACGTTGTGTTTAAATTGGACCCACCCCAGTTAGGGGGGGATTCATTGGCTACCCCATGCCTACATGTGTGGTTTAAAAACTTTTATCATGTATTGCTGGTAATAAAGAGCTCAGTGTGGTATGACTAATAATGATTTTGAGCTTGTGCACCAAGGATGATGAATAATGTCATAACATAATTAGAGCAAATGGAAAGGGTTTCATCCAGACCCCATTTCTTGGTAAAAAAGAAAATATGGTTCATTTCATAAGACAGATTTGCCAGTTAGGTAGAGCTTATTTGTTGACTTTTTTTTGCCTGATTAGATTTATCTATTAATGGATTTGGCAAGCACACCGAGAAGTTTTGCTCCTTGGCTCTATTCCATTATCGAATGATGAAGAATGTTTTCACCAACACACAATCCAACATCCTTTTTCTGGTGAAATCCAGTGTAACTTTCACAGAACAGTATGGTGATTTTATAGTGCAGCATCTTATGCTACCTTGTCATTGTCACTGATATAAGTTACGAAAAGTATAAAAGTTGTTTATATGAGGAGATCCACACATTCCTCACGTGGGATATGCACTGCGTCCCGGAAGGTTAAATAGCATGCCATAATAGGAGTTTTTCTTTTAATTAAGCTTGACACTTTCATTTCAAGATCTCTTAAGGTTTCCTTGACAAAGAAATGTATCGTATTCCTTTTAACGAGCTGTCTGTCTTCTAAATAAAAGGTTTAGTGTCTAGCAAATTCTAGGGCTAACCCACCTCCATCTAGTTTATAAATGTGAGAAAATAAGATAAAAGATGTACTAAGGAAAGTGAGGACTCAGGACTAATGGCAGCAGTGATCGAATCAGATATCCTAGTGCCCGTGGACCTCAGACAAACTGTTTAAAATAGACTCATGTTCACACTTAAAAGTAAATTAAAAAGAAAGACACACACACGCGCACACACACACACACACACACACCCATCTCATGTTAAAGATTTAAAACTTTTAGGGGCACCTGGGTGGCTCAGTCAGTTAAGTGTCTGACTTCAGCTCAGGTCATGATCTCACACTTTGTGAGTTCGAGCCCCGCGTCGGGCTCTGTGCTGACAGCTCAGAGCCTGGACCCTGCTTTGGATTCTGTGTCTCCCTCTCTCTCTGTCCCTCCCCAGCTCACACTCTGTCTCTCCTTCAAAACTAAAAGCAATTAAATAATTTTTTTTAAGATTTAAAACTTTTAGGTTGAATAAGCCAGGTGTTTTTTTTTTCCTTGTAAAACTTCTCCGAGGCGTATCACTGGAAGTCTGGCATGCTCACATCATTGGTCAGTGAATGGCTCTCATCTGTCTGTTTGTTATTTAGTTTGTTTTACTTTTTTGAAAAGTGTTAAGCCCTCCTTTATTTGTATTGGCAGCTAGTTGCATTATTTTTAAAAATAATAATAGCCAGTCCTTACACAGGAAAGCCAGGACCCCAGACATAACTGACTATATTTATAGACTAGGCACTATATCTGTAGCCCTAATTCCCACCTGTTGAGAGGCGCTAACCCAAGAATAGGCTCGCATGAATGTGCTGAGGAAAACCTGAGGCCAGACTTGCCGTAAGTCAGTGGTTGTCAGCCGTTTCGCCAAGTTACATGGATGTGTGGTCATACCTCATGAAGTGGGCCGGAAGTGGCTTCTTAGTATTAATAAAGTCTGCAAATATGTCTTGGAAGGAATTATAATTGGCTCAAGGGTAGTTCTCAAACAAGGCCTAAGAGGCATATGTGCCTACGGGAGCTAGTCAGGAAACACAAGTTAATTAACAAGGGTCACCTGTTCATGCGTAGGGCCACAGTGATGAGACTGGCGATGGGACACCACGGTTCCAGCAGCCAGCATTTGGTCCCAGACTATTGTTGCCACGCAGCAGTAGGGAGCCGGGGTGGCCCAGTTCTTCTGACTGTTGTTTTGCGAAAATCCAGAAACTCAGAGGGTTGTATGAATTCTCTAAATTTCAGAAATTTATAACACATTGGATTTGCATTAAAAGAAAGTGGCTGAAGACTCTGTTCTGTCCATGAAATAACAGTCTGCAAATCTGGCCTAAAATTACATGATTCCCATGGATTGGCATTATCATGTGCCTCCTCCAGTGGTAGAGAAAGCAACGGAGATAGAGCTTGTTTGAAGATCATTGCGCTTAACTTGCCAACTGCTTTACTTTTCTATGGAAAATACTGTGGGTGCAGCAATAGACAGCAACTATCCTTGATCGGGATCATGCCGTGGTCACACAAAGAGGTCATCTGCTGTCTAGAATGGAGTAAATTGATTAATCTGTAGATTTCAGCTTGGGGGCCCCGAGCTGGTGTGGGAGTAAACTTCAAGGACTGGAAGAGGGCAGTGCAAGCTCAGCAGATCCCAGCTGCTGGTGGTAAGAGATGTAAGAAGCTTGCGCGTTTAATTTGAAGAACATTACAAATTGGGTGCCCAGTCAGAATGGCCTCTTCTCTCTGCTTCCGTGTTCCACATACCGCTGCCACACATGTGGGTTCTTGAGTTCTTTGCCCCTGATCTGGATCCTCCCCCAGATTTAGAAACTCTCAAGGTTTCTTGCCCCTCCCACCTGCCGCTCACCTCAGCATGGCTACTTTTCTCCTCTCTTTCACATTTCAGACTGATAGGGCACTGTTTTTTTGGGGAAAAAAGCCCTAAAATGTAAGCCAGAAAAGTCCCCCCCCAAAGATTTAAGTCCTTGTTCCCCACTTACAACCTAGAAAATCCTATACCCTCTCTCTCTGAGTTTTCATGTCTATAAAGCAGAGACTGTGCACAAAGTTTAAAGGTTATGGGAGGACCAGGGAAATAGAGAAGATGGAAATGTTTTATAAGTGGAAATCAGTACGTAAGCATGATTGTTTTGTTGTTCTCTCAGATTCCTATGATTATGTGTCACCTAGATGCTACCTGTGTCAATGCTAGCCCCACTCAAGGTAAACCAAAGAACAAACTTAGGTAAAACAGCCAAAATGTTATTTCATATTCTCTTTCTAGAAAGTTAAATGTCTAGACCGATCTTGCTCCACTTTGTAGGATTTGCCATTTGCCATTACCACTGGCTACTGTTCTTAAACCACTGGAAAATGTCAATGTAACTTACATTCGAGCAGTGCCATTGATACAAGCAAGCAATTGCGGGTTGGAGAAGGCACCTTGCTGGTGTCCAGAATGTTTATCCAGTTGATAACGATCTGAGCCATCTGGTACATAAGACAGTTTTCAGCAACTACACACGATGTTATTACCTGGCTACTTTTTTCCCACATCCAGCCTCTTGTCCCTCAGGCTAACTGTCCAAGCAGGTTCCCATAAAATCCTTGTTACTGCAGAGGTATGACCTTTCATTGTCCACTCTTACAGCTACTAAACTGGTAAAGATTGCTTTCAGTCAGTCGTCATTCAGTTACCAAGTATCTGTTGAGTAGTTACTGCATGTCAGACACAATACTAGATACTGGAGATAACTTCAGAATTTACATTATTCTAGGGGAAACCAACCAAAAATGAACAAATAATCATAAATCATGATAAAATAAATGCTAAAGGAGCCAAGAAAGTAAATAATGGGAAGGAAACATGAACTTTAGGAAGAAGGGTAGTGAGGGAGCCTCTCTTCACGGAGGTGAAATTTAGGCTAAGAACTAGAGGGTAGCAGGCAACAGCCATGCTATTGAGGACATGAAGAGGACAGGAGGTGAGCAGATTAGTATGTACCAAGGCCTTAGCCACGGAGGACTTCATTGTCTTTGCAAAACTGAGATAAAGTCTCTTTCAGTTTGCTGTCACAGAAGTAGTTAAAGCAAAGTGACCTGAGTTTGGGGAGGTAAACTTGGAGTCAGATAATGAGGCCATACAGAGTTTGAGTTTAATCTATATTGTGCCAGGAGGAGATGTTAGTAAAAAGGTTTTTAACCACGGAGTGACACAATCTCATTTATACTTACACTTGACATTATTAGTGTCCATCCATATCGTCTCCTTGGTCCCATACACATGCACGGTAGACCAGATGTATCAGGCAAGAAGGAGAGCAACCATCAACCATTGGCAGATGGGACTCGATGTACAAGTTTCCAAGTTTTCTCTCGCACAGGTGGCACAACTCAGAGTCATATTCTCTATCGTGACCTGTGACCATTGAGCATTTGAAATGTGTCAACTGTGACATAAGAAATTATTTCAATTTTTATTTAATTTTAGTAATTAAATAGCCAGCTGTGGCTAATGGCTATTGTATTGGACAACCAAGTGGGATTGATCCCCAGCTGCCCCAAACCTGCTCATAAAGATGCATTTAATTGGGTTCCTCTCATTTCCTGTCTCGCTGCCTCATTTCCTTGCCAGTGCTGCGTACTTTCATCTCTCATCTATACTATTTGCACTGAAATCTCTGTCTCCCAGCCTTCCTATGGAGAGACCCACCTAAGGCAATCTTAAAGTGACCACTATAGTCCAAAAAGGGAAAAAGATGGGAAGGGCACACAAGTGGAACTGAAGGTACCGGTAAGGAGGTTTTTATACTATTTAGTAAACATGTATGAAGAATTTTCCTGTCAAAACCGGGGGCAAATCAACGAGTCATGCTTTTCCTTTTATGGAGAAGCTAAGAGCTTGCGTTCACATCTCAACTACATCTGTAGATTCCATTTAATAGGCTTAGTTATCCAAGGCCATCTTGATTAGCCAATAAGGCTGTGCCACATCCCATAAAAGTGAATCATAGTGAGAAAGCTTTTAGTCCCTTGTGATTCGACCTAGCCACATCATCAATGAGCAAAGTTTCAAGTATATATTCAAGTATATTTCAATTAACGAGAAAATTTCAAATCTGTCTCTAATCCTGGTATTTTCTTTCACCAAATGGTAAAACAAGTATGGCATTCTAGAAAATGCAGTGAAGAACCCAAATCTCTAGGCCTAACTTAAGGAATCATTTACACTTCTTGAAGGGGTTCTCAGAAATGACATCCTATGCAGGCGATACCAAATCATCTCAACAGGAGACCATGTTGGCCTAAAGTTCCAGTGTGGAATTTTAAAGCACGTAAGTCAAAAATTGGTACAGTCACATAAGCAGTAAAGATTATATGTATGTAAGAGTGACAGAAACCTCTAAGAATATCGTTACAAAGGTAAATGAATTTACGACTAAAATTGACTTCCAGGAATGGTAAGATCATGCTAAAAAAAACTTCTTGTAGCTATGTTCAAAGCAAATGGGGCAAATCTACTGCCTAAAGCCAGGAAGGTGATAGAAATTCAGATTTTTCTCAAGCCAACTATTTTGTTTCTATTTTCTTTTTTGTCAGTAAAATTATCTTCTGCCTCTAACATCTGAAAGGAATATATTGTTAAGAGAGAAACTCAAGATAGAAAAAGAAATTTGTGGGGGTGGTTTCCCTTTTTTTTTCTTTTCCAATTTTCATTTAAATTCTAGTTAGTTGACATACAGTGCAATATTGGTTTCAGGAGTAGAATTCAGTAATTCATTGCTTACATACAACACCTGGTGCTCATCATACCAAATCCTCTCTTTAATACCCATCACCATCTAGCCCATCCCCCACCCATCTCCCTCCATCCACCGTCAGTTTGTTCTCTATCTCTAAGAGTCTCTTGTGGCTTGTTTCCCTCTTTATCCCCCCCCCCCCCGTACATTCATCTGTTTTATTTCTTAAATTCCACACACGAGTGAAATCATATATTTGTCTTTCTCTGACTGACTTATTTTGCTTTAGCATAATACACTCTAGTTCCATCCACATCACTGCAAATAGCACGATCTCACTCCTTTTGATGGCTGAGTAATATAATGTATATATCACATAGAAGAACAGGTTTGTAAGACAGCATCTAGCTCTCCTCAATGATTCAAGCACCCTGTGCAGTGATGGGGGGAGGGGGGAAGCCCTGCTTTGTACTATCCATTGATTTCTGCGCTGTAAATACTTGTGTCATGGCCGATTTCAAGCTACGAATGTGAAGCAGGGAAGAGATGTGTGTGATTGACCCCCACAAGCCAGTAAGAGCCAGCTCCAGTGTATAACCACCTGTGCGGAAAAAAATCACAAAACGATCAAAAAATGACTACACTCCTGACAGGGAATTTTGAGATATCTGGAAAAGACACCTGAAGTCTAATATTGGTTAAGTATAGCTACAATTGTTAAAAAAGAGGAAGTGAATTTTTAAAATTATAGACCAGTGACCCTGAAGCCAGCCCAGGGCAAGATGCTGCAGTAGATCATTTAAGGAATTTTTGTGAATAATTGGGAAAATAGTGATCACCAGGAGCCAACTGGTGTTCACTGAGAAGAAAAAAGTCATGCCAGACACCTTTTGTCATTGGCCTATTTTCTTTAACTAGTCCGGAAGACTTTAAGAAATTGATGAATATGGGGGCGCGTGGGTGGCTCAGTCGGTTAAGCATTTGACTTCAGCTCAGGTCATGATCTCATGGCTTGTGAGTTCAAGCCCCACATCAGGCTTTGTGCTGACAGCTCAGAGCCCGGAGCCTGCTTCAAATTCTGTGTCTCTGTCTGTCTCTGCCCCTTCCCTCCTCATACTCTGTCTCTCTGTCTCTCTCTCTCTGTCTCTCTGAAAAATAAATAAGCATTAAAAAATAAGGAAATAAAAGAAATCGATGAATATGATATGTCTAGACTTTAGCAAGGTAGGTGTCCTTGGCCAAGGACTAGCAAACTATGGCCCTTACAGTAAACCTGTCCTGCTGTTTTTATAAATAAAGTTCTATTGTGACACAGCCAATTGTTTACATATTGGCTATAGCTGCACTTGCACTATAACAGCCGTTGGATAATGACTACAGCAGAGATCTGATGGCTCAGAAAGCCTAAAATATTTAGCAGTGGGCCCTTTATAAAGCTTGCTGACCCCTGGTCTATTATGGAAAAGGCTGGATGATAGTAAAAATTCGTGTGGGCGGGACGCCTGGGTGGCTCAGTCGGTGAGCATCCAGCTTCAGCTTGGGTGATGATCTCACAGTTCGTGGGTTCGAGCTCCGCATCGGGCTCTGTGCTGACAGCTCAGAGCCTGGAGCCTGCTTCACATTCTGTGTCCCCCTCTCTCTCTGCCCCTCCCCTGCTCACACTCTGTCTCTCTCTGTCTCTCAAAAATAAATAAATTTTTAAAAATTTAAAAAAATTTGTGTGGGCTCATAACCATAATGAATAGCCATATTCAAATGTTTCTAAATCATGGAATGATTGTATTCTGGAGGAAGGTTCCTAGTAGCAGAAACCTGAGTTCTGTCCTGGCTGTGTCCAGTGCATTGTCTTATTACTAACCATGTGAAAGAGGGTATTCACATCGTATGCAGACAAATCTTGGAGATGGTCTACAGTCAAAGTGGTCATTGAGAATATAAGATGGTGAAATCAAGTTCAACCAAACAGGTAGGCAGAAGAAAGTAGTTTTGATGGTTATGAATGGTTGAAGGACATGATGTTTAGATTTGTGAAAAAGAATAAACAGATCAAGAAGGAGAAGGATATTTAAGGATATTTAAATATTGGAGGTTTTGTCGTTTAGAAGAGGGACTAAATTAGTTTTCTAAAGAGTGTATGGAATTTATAACTAAATATATTTCAGTGAAGGTAAGAACAATGTACCCAATAGGCTTTTCATAGGAGTTAGTGATTTTCTTGCTGTGAATGGTGTTCACACAGAAGAGAACTCTTAGGAGTTCTTTAGGAGGATTCATGCCTACACAACTTTGTACTTCTCAGAATTTGTAATGTGCTGAGCCTGATTTCTTACCAGTAGAGTAGAAATAAATATAGAGATAATTTGTACTGTCAGATTCTTATGGTGCAAGACATTCTTAAACCCTGAAGAGCAACTGAATCCGCCTGTATCCAAGTTGCCTCGTTCAGATGTCCAGATATCCCTTAACTGACCCAGAAGTATTGTTCACCGGTCATCAGTTTCTTCAAAGCAAGTTGGCCACACCTGGAGCAAGCCAGCTCCATTGCTCATCAGCCAGTTACAGCAATAATGAGATGATGACGGGAGTGACTTGGGGTCATAGGAATTTTACAGGAAACCGGCAGCCCTTTGTTATGGAGATGGGACAAAAGATTTCCGGGATGTTTGATCAGGTATAACTTCAACTGCAAGGATGAACCAATCAGAAGTTTGATAACAGGGAAGCAGCCCACAAACACATGGGTCAAAATCCAAATGGCTGAAGGCAGGACTTGGTTCAAAAATGTAAAACTGAACACCTCAGCAAATATTTTACCCAGGGATGTCTCCACTACCTTTCCAATGGTTTATCAGATTATAGTTATCATTAAAGACAGTAACATATAATTAGTGGGATACTCCATAAATGAAAATTCACCTGGACCAAAACCTCAACTCTATTTCACTTTCCTGTCTTAACATGCCCATTATGATCTCAGCACTGTTTCCGGGCATATCTAAATAAAAGACCACCAGATATTCCTTTGCCCTGGGAGAAAGTTTTGTTTGGGGAGAAAATTGTTGAATGGAAACACTCAGGGGTGCCACGTTCATTGTTAATTAATTTTTCATTGTGGTACATTTACCCCGACTTCAACAACAAAGTGCCAAATACTAGTGCTGAACAATGCCTGCCTGCATGCAAATGCCATCAAAGAAATGTGTGGCCTATGTCAGAGGAACATCGCCCTACAAAATAATCTCTTTATAATCCTGCCCTAATGTGGTGATTGTCAACCCTGAAAGATGCACTGCCTCCTTTCGACATCACCTAAGCCTCCTGTAATGAAATTCATGGATACTACAACTTCTCTATACATGTGTTTCCAAAAACTTAATGTAGTTTGCAAGTATAATATAAAAGAGAAATGCAAGAAAATTGATGTATAATAAAAATAATATTTATTCTGACGTGTAAGTGCTCTGGCACATAATGCCAGAAAACGTTATGAAAAACTTAGAGACTTGAGCACATGTATAATGACTAAGTTTAGATTTAAGAGAAGTAAAATTTATTCAGATACTGCTGACATATTATATTTTAAATTACAGATTAAGAAAAATTTTGTGAGTGTGTGTACAAATGCTTTAAAATGTAGACAAAGTATTACAGAGACAGACAGATACCATATGTGTTCACTTTTATGTGGATCCTGAGAAACTTAACAGAAGACCATGCAGGAGGGGAAGGAAAAAAAATTAGAGAGGGAGAGAGTCAAACCATAAGAGACTCTTAAAAACTGAGAATAAACTGAGAGTTGATGGGGGGTGGGAGGGAGGAGAAAGTGGGTGATGGGCATTGAGGAGGGCACCTGTCGGGATGAGCACTGGGTGTTGTTTGGAAGCCAATTTGACAATAAATGTCATGTAAAAAAAAGAAAAGAAAAAGAAAATATAGACAAAGTAACAGAGAAGGTGTGTTTACCTAAAGCCAACAATGCAGCATCTGTAAATAAAAACTGAAAGAGTTAGGTTTATTGCTGACTCAAATCCACAATCCACGTTCCTATTGCTAATGTGCTGTTTCTAAAATAGTGACTAATTCTCAGTAAAGTTCAGGACAAAGAAGGACAGTCTTTCCCCATGTACATGTTAGCCACGCTCCTGAGTAAATTTACTATATCAAAGTCATGCCAGCACGAATGTCCATCGATTGACGAACAGATTAAACAAAATGTGAAAGAAACCAAACACAAAAGGTCACATATTATATGATTCCATTTAAATGAAATGTTCAGAATAGGCAAGTAGATTGGTTGGTGTCCGGGAGCTGGAGGGAAGGGGGAATGGGAGAGTGACAGCTAGTTGTTGTTTGGGACTAACGGAAATGGTCTGGAATTAGATAATGGTGATACACAACCTTCCTTTTTCCTTTTCTTTTTTTTTCCCTTTTCTGTTTTGTTTTGTTTTGTTTTTGTTTTTGTTTTTTGGTTTTTGTTTTGTTAAGTATAGTTGGCCCTCAATGTTCCATTAGTTTCAGATGTACAACATAGTGATTGAACATCTTGATATATTATGCTCCATTCGCCACAAGTGTAGTTGCCATCTAGATATACAACCTTTTGAATATACTAAAAACCATTGATTTGTATGCTACTTTAAAGGGTGAACTTAGGCGTGCCCGGATAGCTCAGTTGGTTAAGCATCTGACCTTGGCTCAGGTCATGATCTTGTGATTCATGGGTTCTAGCCCCATGTTGGGCTCTGTGCTGACACCTCAGAGCCTGGAGCCTGCTTCAGATTCTCTCTCTGCTCCTCTCCTGCTTGTGCTGTCTCTCTCTCTCTCTCTCTCTCTCTCTCTCTCTCAAAAATAAATAAATCAAAGGAAGAAGGGTGAATTTTATGGAACGTTAATTATGCCTCAGTTTTTTAAAAAACATGCAAAATTTCTCTTTTGTGTCTGAGTTCACTTCTGGGCTCAGATCACTTAAAACAGGTTTTCACTTACACCAACGTTCACTGTGACATTAATTATTCTTTGGGACAGTGACTCTGCCTTGAGCAGCATTATGTCACCTACTTCAGGCATACAGCATCTTTTTCTTCTCATCACATAGCAGTAGCAGCCCATAACCCCTGTAGCAACAATAAATCGCTGCACAAATTTCCACATGGCCCATAAGGGTAAGGTTTTGCTCTTGTTAAGAACTACAGTCATAACAGCATGCAAAAATAATTAAGATGTATCAATACTTGGCACTGTACTTTGCTGGATTTCCATCAGCACTTACCACCCCTTAGGGATTTCAAGGACTGTTCAAGCTGTGTCTGTTGGTTCCTTCATCTGCCTTTCCCTCCCCATCCAATTTTTAAGACAGCAATGCAGAATATATTCTTATCCCGTGATCCATGAGATGATTGCAGGTTTCTGTTTGGATTTTTTCCAAAATAAAAATTATTAAGATGTGCGGTATTCCTCAGAATTTACAGCCTCTCTTAAGATTCAATAATGATATGTTTCTTAGAAGGAGCTTAACAACTTTATAGTTCAGTAGTGCTTTGAGGTAGAGGGTGCATTAAAAAAACACACACAAAGCTTCCAAACTATTTAGGATTTTTTTTTTAATGTTTCTCAAAGCTTTTTCATTCTTGCTTGGGTTTTTTTTTTTCTTTTTTCATTTAAAACAGCAGTTAAGAGAGCCTCAAGGCATGGGAAGGCCTTCAAATGTGAAACTGAGTAACTGACTGATGGCTTGCAGGGTTGAAGCTGCACTGTGGGCTGCTTGGCATCACAAAAAGCAACTAAGAACCTTTTCAGTTTTTCTTTTAATGAATCGTTCCCTTCCAAATGCTGAAGGCTTCAAACCAAGATCTAAGTCATTGATTCCTAAACCAAGTTTTGGTGCACACAAAGATGTCTCTAATGGCTTCAAAGAGAGTCTAAAAGTCTCAAAATACTTTATTTTTATTTATAGTCTTTTTCAAAATAGAATATGCCCTGAGAGTAACTTAGAAAAGATGGATAATGCAACTCAGACTTTCTCAAAAATACTATCTCGGCCTGCTGGTCACAGGCCAACATCACTGGGAGCATGCTTTCTGCAGCCTCCTGTGGACGATTGCCATTTATGGGATGGGATTTTGATGAAATAATTATTCAGCTTAAACATTGACTATAGTTCCAAAGAGAGGAGAACAGAAGGCATTGATTTCAAAATGTCATTCTCTTCCTAAACACCACAGAGTACTTTTTAATGTTTATTTATTTATTTTGAAGAGTGGTGGACAGAGAGAGAGGGAGAGTGAGAATCCCAAGGGGGTCTATGCTCAGCATGGAGCCCCATGTGGGGCTTGACCTCATGACCGTAAGATCATGGCCTGAGCCTAAACCAAGAGATGATTGCTTAACCAACGAACCAGGTGCACCAACTGAGGATTTTTAAATCCCAGAGAAGAATTAGAGATAGATTTATATTTTTCATGATAATTCCATTTGGCCTCCAACATAAACACTGCAAATTCTACAACTGGATATAAAAATTCTTTGTGTCAAATATTGTAGTCTAAACATAAAATTAATGATCTCTTTGAATAAGGTAAACCCTACATTTCAAATTGCTCACATTTCACATTTATTCCAGATTGCATGTAAAAAGCATAATGGATTTGGGTCAGATCAAACACATTATTAGAAAAACTCAAGACCGGCTAAAAGTCTCTCAGGGACAGCCTTTCAATTAGCCGGGAAACAGTGGTCATTATGTTGGTTTTCTACCTTCTGAGGTATTTAACAGATGTCAGTGACATGTGACATGTGTGCATATGTAAGACATGGATTTGACAGAGGGGGCTTTGAATTTCTATGAAATTTCAGGGTTGGCAACTCAAAGCCTAGTTTAAGCGTTTGACAGAAAAGTGAGTCTTTGGGGCCCTCATTCTACCCACTCTGCTCGGAGAACTTCCAGCTCTAAGGCCAAAGTTCCTGAACACACATGAGGACGTATAGGTCCATTACTTGTTCCATGTTGGAGCAATTGTTTTTTTCTTTTTTAACTTTTTATTGTAGCAAATTTCAAGCATAAAACAAAAGTGGATGATATAGTATAATGAACACTTGTTTACCCAAAACCCAGCTTAAACAAATGGTAGTATGTAGCCCAACTTTTTTTTATTCTCCACATGCCCACCAAGATCCCCCACCCCAGATTATTTTGAAGCAACTCTTATCATCTCAACTGTACATCTTTCAGGCTGTAAAAGGTAAGGCACCTTTTAAGAAAACATAATCACGATATGATTACCAAAACTAATAAACAATTAATGGATCATTAATATCACCAAATGCCAGATCAGTGCTATTTGTGCTCTTCTGATTATCTTAAGATTTTTCAGTAAGTTGCAAGATCCAAATATGGATGCAAGTTCCATATGCAACAATGGATTGATATGTTTCCTAAATCTTGCGGGTTTCCCTTCTATCTTCCTTGGTTTTTTCCATCTGAAAAAAAAAATTGAAACAGTCAATTGCCTCTGTCCTGTAGAATTTTCCCAAAGTCTTCACTTTGTGGATTAGATCTCCATAGTATTGTTTAAAACAATCCTGTCCCTTGAATTTCTTATTTATCAGTAATGAGATCAAGAGGCTGGATGAGATTCATGTTGTATTTTTTTGTTCTTTCTTTCTTCAGGTAAGACTTCTCCAACAAAGATTTATACTTTCATCAGGAGGCACATAATGTCTGGTTGCCTCTTTTTGTGATGTCATTGATCATCAGTGATTGATTACCAGTCATTGATGATCACTACTCAGATTAACTGATTTCTTAGAAGTTAGAAATAGTGATATTTTGGGGACGCCTGAGTGGCTCAGTCAGTTGGTTGTCTGACTTCAGCTCAAATCATGATCTCATGGCTCGTGAGTTCAAGCCCACATAGTGCTCTGTGCTGATAGCTCAGAGCCTGGAGCCTGCTTTGGATTCTGTGTCTCCCTTTCTCTCTGCCCCTCCCCCACTCATGCCCCCCCCCCCCGCCCGCTCTTGCTCTCTCTCTCTCTCTCCTTCAAATATAAATATTGAACAAACTTTCAAAAAAAGAAATAGTGATATTTTTAATTCTCTCATTCCTTCTTTGTTTATTAACTGGAATACTTGTCTAAAAAGGAAATTTTCTCCTCATCATTATCTAGAGGTACAGATTTTATAAGAAGGCATAATAAATGCTTGCTTCTCTTCATTTGTCAGCTTTCAAAATATTGAGATGTTTCATCAGCATCCTCCAATGTAATCAGTGACTTTTTTAGTATTGTTGTGACTTTGTGGAGGTCAATATATTTGATGTCTTTTGTTTCTTTGCATGTCTCATCCTTACTGAAGCTCAAATTGCCCCCTCTTCTGCCGTTTGAAACTTATTGAGGGCTTTCCAGGGACTTTTAAAGGCAAACCAGAAAGGAATTTCCTTAGGAATTGCAAGGGCTTCCTGAGCAGCGATTAAGAGCCCCTTCCCTCTTGTTGGGGTGCCTGGGGTCTCAGTCGGTTAAGTGTCTGACTTCAGCTCAGGACATGATCTCACGGTTCGTGAGTTTGAGCCCTGCATTGGGCTCTGTGCTGACAGCTCAGAGCCTGGAGCCTGCTTCACATTCTATGTGTCTCTCTTTCTCTCTCTTAGTCCTCAACTTGGTCTCGCTCTCTCTCTCTCTCTCTCTGTCTCAGAAATAATTAATGAGTAAACTTTAAAGAGAGAGAGAGAGAGTTCCCTTTGTAGAGTGCTTTACAAAGTGCTAACACTCTTTTGTCTCATTTGGACTCACCCATCATTTTAGCAGTGTTGGGTTTGGGCTCTCAGACAGTACCTGATGGTACCCATGTTGAATAGTAGAGGACACATAGCCCAGATGAATGAAACAACTCTGCCAGGGTAAACAAGCCTCCTTGATTGTGGAGCTGTGATGAATATCAGATCTTCTGATATCAGGGCTCTTAACACTGTGTCTTAATAAAGCTAAACCCTATTTATCCTTCTTATGGTTATTCCCATTCCAGTCTTGAGAACAACCTTAGACACCTTCTAAGATACTTGAAGATACAAGTGTGTGATTAAATCCACAGTTACCCGTTCCCACAGAACATTGGAATGTTATGGGCCAACATAGTGAATTATACCATGTTCTGTTTTCTCTTGATGAGATTCACAGTCCATGAAGTTCATCAAAAAGTCCATATCCCAGGATGAAGGAAGATTGAGAAAGTGTTGCTGAGTAAGCACTTTGTAAAGAATGAACCTTTTTTTAACAAGTCCTTCTTAGTTGAGCAGGGGTAGGGAGAAGTTGGAGTTACAAGAGGAAACTCAAAAAAAAAAAAAAGAATTTCAGGTTGGACTAGCTTTTCCTGGGAAAGAATGAAGCCTTGTGATAGGTATCTTACTACTGTCAAGCATTTTGCTATAACCTGGGAAACTGGATCATTTTCCTGCTGCCTAGAGATCTGACATAAGCATATTTTCTTAAGCATGTTTCAAGTCGATTAGCTTCAACCGTAGTGTTTTAAATGGTCTAATGATCTCCAACCATTAGTGTTTTTGTCCATTACAGGTTGGGAGTAAATGGGAATTTGCTGAAAATTCCGGCGCGGGTTTTGTTCTCCTAGGTAATAAGATAAAATAAAATTTTCTTAATGACTCTTTAAGCAGTTGACTGAAAAAAACAATAACTGTGACTCAAATTAATATGAAGCCAAAGGCTTTCAGCTAAAGAACAACCATAGATGTTACTAACCTCCTAACATCTTTCCATCTGTGTTCTCTGTTACTGAAATTTCTATGTTCTCAGAGATGAGCAGGGCCCTCCGGGTTGCTCAATGGATTATGCAGAAGTAAGTGGATGCCACAACAATATGAAACGTCTGAATGAAAAGCTAAAAATGAAATCAGTCTGCTTCTAACAGATGTCTAGGTACACAAGTTTCTTAAACCAAATAGTTAAATCATGGGTTAGCAATCTTTTTGTGTGTAGATGGTCAGGAAGTAATTGTTTTAGACTTTGCAGGGGACTACTGAACCTGCCATCACCACTTGCAAGAAAGCATAGACAATACATATACAAATGGATAGGGCTGTATTCTGATGAAATTTATTTACAAAGTTATTTGCAAGAGCAAGTAACAGGCTAGATTTGGTGTTCGAGCCATAGTTTGCACACCTCCGATATAGACGGGGACAGAATATTTTGCTTTCATGTGGGAATTTGCACTTAGTGAGAGGAAAGGTGTGGATTATAGAATATTTTTGTTGTTGTTGTTGTTGTCATATTTATTTATTTTTATTGTAAAACTGTTTTAAAGACAGTGTGGCTCTGGTAGAAGGTCACAGATCAAATTTCTGCAGGGTGAAAACTTTCAGTTACATGAGAGATGTACGTGTGTATAAGATTTTGGAAATGGTGAGGTTAGAGTTCAGCAGAAAGAACCTGCCCTCCCAACGTAAAGGGATCCTGGTACTCAACCATACCTGACTGTCACCATGTGGAAATGTCCAGTGTCTCCATCTCCTCTAATGATGCGATGAAATCTCCCTATTTTTAAAGATTGGGAAATAATTGAAAAGTGTTTAAGACAATGCACAGGAAAACCAAAACAAATCTCAAGGTGTCCAGAAACGTATCCATCAAGTGCACAGTAGGTTCTCAATAAACATATGTTAGAAAGGAAGAGGAAAGGGAATAAGGGAAAGAGAGAGGGATGGAGGCAGAGAGGCTGAGAGGAAACCAAAAAGAAAAGGTCAAAATCAAAAAAAAAAAAAAAAAAAAAAAAGGAAAAAGAAGCAAATGGTCAAAGTCGTTCCATAAACCACCAGTTTTCAAACTCCAAGCAAAAGACTACATCTGTTCATTCAGCACTGGTCTCATGATGTGGTATGTATCAGAAGAGAGGAGATGTTCTGTATTTATTCAGCCAAAATGATACGTGCCATTTGCAACCTACCAGAAATGAAACAAAGTGAGGACCAAGGCCCTGGAGAAAGAAATCTTGATTTTCATTCAAGCCCCCCATCGTGGAAGGCAGTAGTGCTCATGTCCAGCCTCACTGCATGAGCAGTAGCGATCCCTCCCTCACTGTATGTGGTAATATCTGGGAGCTTTGTAAGGATGCCAGTGCATGCTCTCAGAGCTTCTGAGTTTCTGATTTAATGGGTCCAGCGTGAAGCCCAAGGCCTTGATGGTTTTTGCTTCTTAGTTCTCTCCATGCTGTCGTAAAACACAGCCAGACTCGGAACCACTAACCTCAACATGAAGGACATAGGTGGTGATGATATTAGGATGATATTTAGATTTACGAAGAATAGACAATAAAGAATTGTTTCAGATGGCCATTGAGTGATGTCTCCAATAACTCATGCAATGTTGCATTGACTCATCCCGCTAGTTGAACGGTTCACACAATAACCCTCCCTAATCTTGCCCCAAACTACCACCTGACCCATGTCTTAGACCAGGGGTTGGCAAACTTAGTTCGCTCCCTGCTTTTGTATAGCCTGTGAACTAAGAATGGTTTTTATGTATTTAAATGACTGAAAAAGAACGTTAAGGAATAATATTGGTGGCAAATCAAAATGATAAGAAACTCAAATCCCAGTGCCTATAAATAAAGTTTTATCGGAAGCTAGCCATGCCTGTTCATTCATACGTAGTCTGTGGTTGCTTTTATACTACAATGGCGGAGTTGAATAATTGCAAAGGGAACGTGTGGCCTACAAAGCCCAAAATATTTACTGTCTGACCCTTTACAGAAAAACGTTGCTGACCCATGTCTGGGAGGGTGTAGACCCTTCTATTTGCAGAGACTGACAAATATAATGAACAATTACAAAGCCTGTGTGCTAACCCAACAAATGATTATGTTCCCCTCGTGTCACAGGCTCCTTCCACGGGGCGCTGAGATTTTGAATTGTTTTGTGCCTTGGACCCTTTGGGCAGTCTGGAGATGTCTGTCAACTCTTTTCCAGCATCATAGTTTTCAAATGCATAAAATAAAATACACAGGATTTAAAGAAAATTATATTAAAATTCAGTTATCAAAATATTCTTTAATGTGATATAGTAATATCTGTGCCTCTTTATTAAAGCATTAAATAATAAAATCTCACGGCAGGTTTATTAACTATCATACCTGTAAAGCAGTGGTAAGTGCAAAATATTTTGAAATATCTGTAATTGTAATGTGACATGAAATACCTGTGATTTCTCTAGGTAACAAAGTCGGAGGTAGGGCTTAAACCACTGTGGTTATTTGCCCACATTCATAATAGAAGAAAACGCTAAATTTAAGTTCGAGTTTGATGCAAATAGAGATTAATGTTTTTCTAACCACGCAGAGTTTCATGAAAACAAAGATACGATGTTCTTCTAACCAAGTTAGTGGACTCCTCAAACTTTATTCATAGGCCAGCATTCATGGACTCAAGGCTAAAAATTCGTGAGAGTCTCTGTCACTTCTGGGCCCATGGACACTTCCCTTTGAGCCTCCGCTTCCCATCAGTAGACAGAGAAGAGAGAGGATCATTCTGGAATTAAGGGACAGCCCTGGAAGTGGTAATACAATACAAGAGCCCACATTCCATTAAGTAGAAATCCAGGTTATGGCCCCACATAACTGCAAGGGAGCCTGGGAAATGCAGTCCACTGTGTGCCTGGGAAGGCTGAGAGACCCACATGGTGAACTTCTGGCTGGTCTCACCACAGACTTCTCTCCATAGCACTACACAGAATGCCTGTGGAAGCGGCATTGGTCTGCTTTGACTGCCATAACAAAACACTACAGACTGAGTAGCTCAAATAAGAGAAATTTGTTTTCTTACAGTTCTGGAGGCCGGAATGCCACGATCAAGCTGCTACCAATTCGACTCCTGGGGAGGGCCCACCTTGTAGCTCATAGATGACTGCCTTCTCACTGCGTTCTCACGCTGTGGAGAGAGAGAGTGAGCTCTGTGGTGTCGCTTCTTGTAAGGATGATAATCCTATGGGATCAGGGCCCACCTCTTATGACCTTCTATAAACTTAATTACTCCTTATACGCCATTACACCGTGTCTCCAAATGCAGCCACACTGGGGGTTAGTCCTTTCACAAATGAATTTGGGGAGAACACGTATCAGTCGACAGCAGAAGCCATGTGTCACGTTCCTCTCTAAGACTTGGAGAAAGGAGGATGTTTTTTTCAGAGACTTACTGGTTGCTTGATCCTAATATGGTAAACAGCTCCACATTTTTCCATTTTCATGTTTTATCCCAAAGCAACAGAGCATTACATTAATTGACTTGTCTTATTAATTCAATAAGCCGCTTCCAGGGTGAAATGCTTAGCTATGCTTGTTTGTTTTGGGTCCTTTTTGGTCGTTGGGAGAAAGCTTCAAGGCTCGAATCAGTCAGCTGTTTTTCACAGTCACTGAAAATTTTTTACGCACTGGTGAAGATTTGCCGCATTTGGAATTACTACAAACTGCTCGTTTCTCATTATATTATAATTTAATTCACACTTTTGGGGACGATAAGAAAATATTAGGTAGTTCACATATTGTAGTCGGATATTTGCTCACGGATAGTTAATACTGTATTTTAGCATTTATTTTAAATGGCATTCAGTGCAGTAAATTTGACAGCATCAGTTAAAGCCGAAAGAAACTCTTGTGTGATGATGGTAATTCTAGCCTAAAACAGTGAAATGTGGACCTCAATCAAATACTTTTTTGAAAATAAAATTAGGAAATCAACTGAGTAGTGAAAACTTCCTGCAAACAAAGTGGGGGTGGGGGTGGAAATCTAGATATTTAATGATCAGATCCTTACATTTATACACCTTAAACTGACACACTGTTATTTGTCATTTGTATCTCAATAATGCTGGGAGAAAATCTAGATATTTAAGAGACAAAAATCTTACCGGATTAAAATCATTCCTGATAGCGACTTTTAAAGGACTCCCCAGACTTGTACTGTTGGTTTTCTTTTTCCCAAAATCCTTCGGTATGGCACCAGAACAGTACAGATGGGTGCCTAATGTGTGTTTTTAATGAGATTTATGTTGATGATGATAAATATGCTATTTTGTGAAACCACATGGGATAGGTACTAAAGCATGGTGAAGGGATGTTTTAAACAATTGTTAGCAATTTAGATACTAATCTCAAGGACAATTTGAAATTTACATTATTAATATTAAAATAGCATTTTAAAGCAAAAACACAGATAGTCTCCTTTCTCCACAAGGACACAGACGTGCATGTTTTTTTTTCCTTCTTTGCAAACAGGCCATTGAACAACAGGTTTTTAGCAAAAATCCAAGAAGGTTTAAAGTGCTTATTCTAAAAACTGTCTGATATGTTGAGCCTGCAAAGCAGCTCACACTTAGAAAAGTGGGTTTAATATGAATAAATATTCGTGGCCCAGTGCCCACTTAAGCCTGGAATAAAATGTGAAGTAACCAAATATTATTTTATTTTAAGCTTTCCTCTGGTGTATTATAGCAGAACCTGATACAAATCAAAGATGAATGCATTAGGTAAAAGGGTCTTTATTGCAAATAATTGACTTTTTAACAGATTTTCCTGTACTAATATTAAGAAACTGATAATGATGAAAATGTAAAATTAGTAGCTTATGTGATCTTTTTCAGGGCGTGCTCTGTTAGCTCTAGGACTTCAGAAACAACTTCCTTGCTTCCACACAAAACATAGCCAAAAGACTGGGAGCACATGAATCCATGCATTCATCTGTTCCTTTGAAGATTTAATTATTCATTCATTTAAAATCCATTCGGTTATTCAGCAAATGATCTTGAATACCTACTATGCGCCAGGCTTTTTCCCATTCGTTTATTTTATCACATATTATTTTTTGCCCATACATTTCAGGAATACGTTCCCTGAGGGAAAAAAAAAAGCAATGCAAACAATAGTAAGCATACAAAGGAAAAAAAAATCTAAACTCTCACTTCACTCTTCCCAATGCCTTCACCATAACTAACCAAGCCCCAGATTAGGAGTCAACAGGCAGTGAGCCCACAGGCTAGATTTTATTTTTGTACATTCCATGAGCTAAGACTCTTTTTACATTTTGAAAGGGTTATTTAAAAATAAAAACATGAATAATATGTAGCAGCAACAGTTTTAGGGCCTGCAAAGCCTAAAATATTTCCAGTCTGGTCCTTTAGAGACAAAAAAATGTTTGACTACTGGGATAGACTTCCAGACCTTTTGCTAGGTATGTATCTATGTCTGTACATATATAAACACACAAATAGACAGAAATCTACAGTGTTGCATATTTTTATTTGTTCATGGCTGTGCAACTTCCTTTTTGTCGTTGTTGTTTTCTGCTTTCTAGTGTATCTTGAAGATTGTTCTGTGTCAATATGTTTGCCTCAACTTCATCTTTTTTAACTTCTAATAGCATTTCATACACGTTGTGTATTCCCTGCTTCTAGAAAGCCATTGCCCTCTCTTCCATTGGGAGCAACCCTTCTCTGAAAAGGCTCCCCGATGCATCTTCATTTTAGCCCTCAACCACGTGTCCCTGTCGTCCATTTTAAATATGCATCCTTTCATTTATTCATTCTACAAAACTTTTTTTGACACCTACTCTATGTTGGGTACTCGTCAAGCCCCTAAGGACTCAATAGTGAAATAAACAGACCAAACTTCCTGCCTCAGAAAGTATACGTTCTACTAGAAGGAACAGAACTAGTTGGTGAAATAAAATACGAAGCAAGAAGGACAAGATGAAATGTTAGAGGATGGGGCTTGAAATTGAGATCAAGTGGTCCTAGATGGCCTCCATGAGAAAGTGACTCTTGAGAACAGACCCTTAGAAAATGAGGGTGCTATCCAGGAGAATATCTGAAGGGAGGCATTTTGGACAGAAGGAGCAATGAGTAGAAAGGCCCTGAGGTGGGCTCATGTGTGGTGAATCTGAGGAAGATCAAAGATAGCAGGAAGATCAGAAGGGCAGAAGCAAAGTGAACGAGGAAGAGAGAGGTAGCAATGACATCAGAAAAGTCATAAGGACCTGTATTGTGTGGGACTTCTGGGCTATAGTAAGGACTTGGGCTTTTAATCTAAGTAAGATGGAAACCATGGTAGGGTATTGGGCACAAGAGTGACATGGTCTAATTTTCTTTTAATAAAATAATTCTGGTTGCTTCTTGAAAAAAAAATTGTAGAGGTGGAAATACAAATATAGAAGCCGCTGGACCAGTTAGGAGACTATGATCACAATCTAGGCAAGATATAATGGCAGCCCAGAATGGGGGTGGAAGTGAGGGTGTATTGTGGAGTGAACGTTTATATCCTCCTAAATTCATAGGTTGAAATCTTTTTTTTTTTTTTTTTTTTTTTTGAGAGAGAGAGAGAGAGGCGGGGGGGAGAGAGAGAATGAGTGGGGGAGGGACAGAGAGAGAAAGAGCAAGAATCCCAAGCACGCTCTGCATTGGCAGAGCCCGTTGCAGGGCTCGAACTCACAGAGCTTGAGATCATGACTTGAGCCAAGACCAAGAGTCAGATGCTTAACCGACTGAGCCACCCTGGCACCCCCATATTTTGAAATCTTAACCCCCAATGTGATGGTATTTGGCCTTTGGGAGGTAATTAGGGTTAGATGAGGTCATGAGGGTGAGGGGCTCATGATGAGATTAATGTCCTTATGTAAAGAGGAGGAGATTCAGGATCTCCCTCTCTCTGCTCTCCACCATCTGAGATTCGATGAGAAGACAGCCATGTGCAACTTAGGGAGAGGACCTTCACCAAGCACCAGATCTGCTGGCACCTTGATCTTGGACTTCCCAGCCTCCAGAGCTGTGAGAAATAAATGTTTATTGTTTAAGCCCCCCAGTCTATGACATTTCATTACAGCAGCCTAAACTGATTGAGACAAGGTGGTAAGAAACAGATGCTATAAACAGCCAGAAGAAGGGAAAACCAGCTTTGAGACTCTAGTACCTTGATCAGTAGGTAAATCCCTCTCATTCCAAAAATGATGACCTTGTGTTACAGGACAAAACTTCAGATTTCAAGGAAAGGCCAGGGTCAGCCTAGAAAATAAATCTTAATGTCTGAGATCACATCTTATATGGGCTACACATCCTTAAAGTTAGGGTTTATTAGTTATTTTAAGATCAAGGCCATGTTCTCATTAAGTGTCATCGTAGAAGATTAGTTGTAGGGTCTGTTGTGAAACCAGTCAACCTGAGAGAAGGCAACAAGGTTTCTCTTTGCAACTGTTCCAAGAGAGAATGTAATAATATGTGCAATTGCTTTAAAACTGAAATATGGAAAGAGTCTGACTGTAGGCCAAAGCACATGGAAGTTCCCAGAAAGTAGGTGAATGAGGACAAACCTAACAGCTATGGTCCTGGCAGGCTCTAAATGACCCTGGGGGTATTTTTGAACAGTCTGGGACAGTTCTGCTGGTCGCTGAGCCTTCTCTTCTTGGGGGCTTGACTTTCTCAAGCTCTCGGTAGAGGCCATACACTAGCCTTTCTCTGCTTCTCCAAATGAAGGGGTCATTGCCTCTCTCTTTCTTCCTACAAATCCCAGAAAGCTGAGGTGAGTTCTACTGAATTGGAATGCTTTCGCATAAATGTAGTCTCAGAGGCAAGTTCGAAGTCAAGAATCTCAAGACCACTGCGTGGGGGGAATATACAATCCAGAAGATTTTGTGATTTCATCAGGGTTTTATCTACCTTTTAAACAATAATGATCCTTGAATATGGAAACACGGCTTATGCATGCTGATGCATATAAGATCGTTTTCCCTTTAATGTGAGGCACAATGAGATTGGAAAATAACAAAACAATCATTATTTAATTTCTCCTTCCAAAGGAGAGGCCCATAATGTGTTTCAACCTTTGGAAGAAAAGAAACCTAATAATAATTTTAAATATAGAAACACTACTAACATCCTTGTATTGATGGAATTCTTTGAGTTACAAATGGCAGAAATAGGGGCACCTGGGTGGTTCAGTCGGTCAAGGGTCTCACTTCAGCTTGGGTCATGATCCCGGGTTTCGTGAGTTTAAGCCCCACCTCCGGCTCTGTGCTGACAGCTTGGAGCCTAGAGCCTGCTTCTCATTCTGTGTCTCCCTCTTTCTCTCTGCCTCTGCCCCGCTCGCACACTCTCTCTCTCTCTCTCAAAAATAAATAAAAAATATTTTTAAAAAAAGACAGAATCATTACTCAAACTAGTAAAAACAGAATATTTTGGCTCATCTAGCGGTGAAGTCCAGGAGTGGAGTCAAGCACAGATGTTGACCTGCGGGGCATAGCAGATTCCAGGGCCTCAGATGATGTCTGGCTGCTTTTCTCTGTTCATCTCTATGTGTCCTTCTCTTTCACTTCCAACACGCGTTGGCCTCATTTTCGTTCTCCTGTCATGTAATTGGATAGACGACAGCCAGTAGTCCCATGTGTATTCAGTCCTTGCAACTTAGTATCTAAGCATAAGAGGATGCATCTTCTTCAGATTTCCAGCAGATATATCAAGGAGGACTGTGATTGGCCTCCTTGAGTTGAGTATCCATTCTCACATCAGTCTGTGCAGCCAGAGGAAGGGAGTACTTTGGCCACAAGTGAATTACATGATCATCTGTAGGTTCAGGGAGCGGGGGCCACCATACACAAAATCGTATGGACAGTGGGAGAAATGATCCCACAAAGAAAGTAGAGCTGAGGAGGAAAACAGAGCTCTGTGTCCACTAGACATACTTTTTCATTCTAACAGAAACATACTGAACATTCTGAAAAGCCACACTTTTTTATTCTAACAGAAACATAATTTTCAATGACTTACATTAAAATAACCATATTTGAATGTTTGAAAACAATGTGTGCATACGTTTTAGGAGGAAACGTCACTTTTTTCAACAAATGTTAACTTTTCGCTGAAGTGGAATATGTATGTGTATATATCGAAAAGTACGCCTTTTGTGAGTGTTCAGCTTCATGAATCGTGTGGTGGTATTTCGTTTTCTCCTCATAAGGTTGAAGAGTGTTTCCCATGTTCAAAAACAGCTATACAGCTTAACCTAAGGAGTGAAGAGTGTAGTAGAAATGTGCTGGGGAAATATTCCAGAAGGTAGGACATACAGGAGGTAGAAGCAAGGACAGCCACCTGTTGAAGGCAAGTAGGCCCTGTAAGTTACTCAGCGTGATTTTCCACCAGCTGGGTCTGACCTTGGGTCTAGCTCATGTACAACAGTAAACTCTTTGTCACCAAGTATTTCTTAGGATGAACTATAGGCTCAATAAGAGAGAAGAGAAGGGCGCCTCAGTGGCTCAGTCACTTAATTGGTGACTCTTGATTTTGGTTCAGGTCATGATCTCACAGTTCATAAGATCAAGCCCCACATCGGGCTCTGCGCTGACAGTGTGGAGCCTGCTTGGGATTCTCTCTCTCCCTCTCTCTCTCTGCCCCTCCCACATGTGTGCGTGCCCCCACCCAAAATAAATAAACATTTAAAAAAATAAGAGAGAAGAGAGACTTATTATGTCTTTTATTTTTTTTACTTTTTTTTTTTTTAGTTTTTTTTAACATTTATTTATTTTTGAGACAGAGAGAGACAGAGCATGAACAGGGGAGGGGCAGAGAGAGAGGGAGACACAGAATCGGAAGCAGGCTCCAGGCTCTGAGCCATCAGCCCAGAGCCTGACGCGGGGCTCGAACTCACGGACCGCAAGATCGTGACCTGAGCTGAAGACGGACGCTCAACCGACTGAGCCACCCAGGCGCCCCTATTATGTCTTTTAATGAGAGACCACTGCCTGATTCTCTACAACTAGAAGGAGATGCCACCAAGGAGCTAAGTATCCATCCTGGTGTGATACACAGGCTATCACATGGCTTCTTCCAGCACTTTCACTACTCTAGGGACTTGAGAGTCATTTCTAATTGTTAAACTAAGACTAAGTTTTACCCACAGTGTTGTAGATACCTCACTTTTGCCCTTCTTTACCTACTTTTCACCACATCTCTGCCTCCAGGCTGACCTTTAGGTATGACGTCACAGGTTTCCGTATTTCCCGGCTGTCATTTTGTTCAACCAACAGGGGACTGTTAGGCAGGAGAACACTGAGGTCAGGGAATAATCCCTGCAGGAGTGCATGGGATATAACGGACCAAACGTCACCTGTTTGCTAACCCTGAACTAGAGAAGCTACAATTTCCTATCTCTTAAAATCCATAATTCCGTATTTCTCCGTTCTCTCTTTGTATTCCTCCTTTTTGACTTACCTTACTTATTTTGGTATTAGGAACCACAAGTGTCTTCCTTTGCCTTTCAAGCTGCTCTTCAGTTTCATTCGGCCTTAAGTTTGCAACGTCAGATTCCACACTGCCCTTTCTCGATCCCACTCTCTGGGTTTTGGGTGCGTTTGGTGTTTAAAGGTATGTCACTGAGGCTGGTCAAGCTCTCCCTAACAATCCCTAATAAAGGACATCTCATATGACTCCTCTACCTGAGCTACCTTCCATCCATCTCCTTCTCACCCATTCCACATAAGGAAAGGTATTCAATTGCTATCACAGCATCTTCTGTACCCAGAAAGGCAGCTATGGTCTCTGATGCACTTTCAGAAAGCAAAAACTGATTATATTTATTTCCTATACCAAGACAAACAGCTGTCTCTTTCACCGGCAACAGTTATGATAGGGTTCACTTCTGCCCGATGAATTTAATTGGCTATATTTCTAGAATGCCAGCATCAGCAGTGCTTCGCTGGTTCATCAATAGCTGTTATTTCATCTGCCAAACACAGAGAAGGGCATAAATCCATAGCCATAAAGATGTTCAGTGGTTCAATAGTCTCTAGCATACATGAGTGCTAGATTGAAGAGTGAGCTCATAGAGAACTACTATACTGGAAACTGGCTCGGGTATGGATCTCCAAAGAATGAGATCGGATAGCTACAAGTGAGGGTCCTTCATGGAGGCCTATTTTAGTTTTCAAAGACCCAAGGATTTCCTCAAAAGAGGGCTTTACTTATGAGATTGTGCCGGAAAGAGAGAAGTGAAAAACTGCCCAGCAGGTAAAACGACAGCCTTTGGCATCTGAATGGCTTGGACTTGAATTCTCTCTGTGCTCCTTGCTTCCTGGGTAACACTAGGCAAGTCACTTAACTTTCTGAGCGTACGTGTTTCCCTTGTCTATTGATGTTAATGATTTGCCAAGTTATAGGGTTATTGGGATCCTTATATTAAATAACTTTGGTAAGTAATTAGCATAGTGCCTGGCATAAAGTAAGTACTCAAGAAATACTTGGATTTTTATGGTTATGATGACAGTAATTATCATCATTATTTGTCAAACTGCGGGGCATTTTGCATTCTTATTTCCCTCAAACAGATCTTCTCTCCCTTCTTTCTTCCTCTTTTATGAATATATAGATATATTGTAGCAATACATATATATTATCACCAACAAAAGAGTTCTCTCTCTAAATACCCAAGTTCATCAAGGCCCTCCCTCCCTTAAAGATCACTCTGAATGGGGACCTGTTTGGCTCAGTCTGTTAAGCATCAGACTTCAGCTCAGGTCATGATACTTTGGCTTGAGTCATGATCTCACGGTTCATGAGTTTGAGCCCCACATCAGGCTCTCTGTTGCCAGCTCTGAGCCCGCTTCTGATCCTCTGTCTTTTTCTCTCTGCCCTTCCCCAACTTCTGCACATGCTCTCTCTCACTCTCTCTCTCTCTCTCTCTCAAAAATAAAAAATAAACATTAAAAAAAAAAAGATCTCTCCTAGTCGACTAGGTAAAATTGAAACTTTTTAACATACCATGCAAGACATTCACAATTTGTCTTTCTCTTACCCCTTCAGCCTCGTATCTGGCTTCTTCCACGCTGTATGTTTTACTGCAGCCATAGCAGAGTTTTCACTGTCTCCCAACTGATCACAATGTGGTCCTTGTATATTCTCTGCCTTTTGCCTGGAACATTCCTCTGGAGGCCTCAAGTCTTTAACCAAGGATCACCTTAGTAAGTCATATGTCTTCAGTGCATGTTGCATATCCAGCACTGTGATGATCAACACCCTGTGATGTGTTACCATTATTAGGCATAAGAAGGAATCTGAAGAGCAAAGTAGAGCTCAGCAAAGTGACACCATTCCACAGATACATGTCTATCAGCAAAGTGACACCTATCCAAGGATACATGTCTCAGAATTGGCAGAGTGAGAAGTCAAATCAGGACATCCTGACTCCAAAGTAGCTGTATCAGTCTTCTATTGCTGCGAGAACAGACCAACACAAATGTACTGTCGTATAGTTCTGGAGGACAGAAGTTTAAAATGAATTCTACTGGGATAAAATTAAGGTGTCAGAAGGCTGCATTGCTTCTGGAAGCTCTAGGGGAGATTCTGTTTCCTTGATATTTCCAGCTTCTAGAGGCTGTCTGCAGCCCTTGGTTCATGGCCCCTTCCTCTGTCTTCTGAGCCAGGAGTGTCACATCTTGAAATCACTCTCTGTCTCCCTATCTCTCTCCCTCCCCTCTCTCTATCCCTCCCTCCTTCTTTCTCTCTCAGTCTCTGTCTCTGTCTCTCCCTCTCTTTGGGGGGACTCTGCTTCCCCATTTACATCTCCTCTAACTTTTACCTTCTTTCTCTTAAAAGAACTCTTGTTATTACATTGGGTTCACCTGGATAATCCAGGATAATCTCTCCATCTCTGTTCTTAATTTATCACATCTTCGAAGTCCCCTCTGCCATGTAAGGAAACCTATCCACAGGTTCTGACGATTAGAAATGGATATCGTGCGAAGCCTACTACAGTAGTGTTCTTAACTTCTATATTATTTTTGTCATCTCCCTCTGGAAAGTTACCCTCTTTATTCCTTGAATATTTCCGTGGGTGAGAAACTACCTTCTTGGGTTCCCACAGCCTTGTATTCATACTTCTCCTTTTGTGCTTATCATATTGCATTGAAATTACCTCTTTACTTTCTGGCCCCCCTAGTTGAATGAGAGCTTCTCAAGGGCAAGTTTTATGTCCCCAGAGTCCAGCCCAGAATAATGTATATAGCAGGCATTCACTGAAAAAGTTGGGTGGGTGGTTAGAAGGGTGAAATGTTTGAAAATCATTGCTATCCCTATTCAGAGATGATGGCATCATTGGTCATTTTCAACAGACACATTAATATGGCTAAAAGGATGTGCCCAAAGAGCAGCTAGGAGCCAATGACTCTAAGCCGTAAAGGGTAAAATGCCATAGTAGACTGGATAGTACCCTCAAGACTCAGGCAAGACAAGTTTTGCAGATATTAAAGAATCTGTGTCCCTCCCCCCCCAAAATTCCAAGTATGAAGACAGAGTAAGACCAAAATCTGTACTTGTCTCCCCAGTGGCATCTTGTAGCAATTGTCTTAGCCCTGGAGCATCAGGATTGGTTTAGGGGGGAAGCAGAGAACCTCAAGATGATTGTGTGAGATCTTCTGAATGAGCCTGAGTTTTAACCTAGAAGTAACAAGTCACAGTCTCTGGAGGGGACTGAATTTCTGGACTAGTCCTAGAAAGGGCTAGGTTAATTTTTCTCTCTGGGGGATTCTTGACTCATAAAATCAACAGGTTTCATCGAAATAGAGTTAATTTTTACACACCCAAGATTGTCACCTTTGGTTCATAACCCACCAACTTTTACCTTTCAGTAACTCATCCTCTCAGGCTGAATATGGGGAACATGACTGAATTAATCATACTTGTGACAACTGTGTTTAGAAGTGCTCAGGTTGCATTTTATATTAAGTGTATTCCATTACCAGGACCATGGGCATGGAGCTGCTGACAAGATTCACTGCAGAGCTGTGTGATTTAATACAAAGTTCTTGGTTAAGGAAGTATGACAAGTTGAATCTGCTAATTTAATTGCCATTTGTTCACGTGCTCCTCCTCACATGGAGGTCTCTGCAAATGAACAGAAAAGGAGACAAAAGGGTTGAGAATAACGTTTCTTCATGTGCTGTCTTGGAACCTAAGAGACAACACCTTGAAGTCAGAGTGGTTACTGTGTAGCTCAAGGGTCAGCAAGTTTTTTTCTGCAAATGTCATGTCTTAGTTCAGGCTGCGATAACAAAATACCACAGACTTGTGGCTTATACACAACAGGTATTTATTTGTCACAGTTTGGGAGGCAAGAAATCGAAGCTCAGGGTGCCAGCATGGTAGAATGAGGGCTCTCTTCAAGATGGCAGACATCTTCTTTTATCTTGTCTACCTGAAGGGGCTAGGAAGCTCCCTGGGACTTCTTTTATAAGGGAATTGGGATTTCAACAGGTGAATATTGGGGAAGCACCAATATTCAGACTATAGCAGGCGAGATAGTAAATGTTTTAGGTTTTGTGAGCAATAAAATCTCAATTGCAGCTACTCAACGCCACTGTTATAGCTTGAAAATGGCCATAGGCAATACATAAACAAAGGGGTGTGGCTAGGTTCCAATAAAACTTTACTTACATACAACAGTCAGCAGCTAGACTCAGCCCAACCTCTAATCGAGTTTATCTGTGCCAAAGCAAGTCCACCTTCCGACTAGATATGACACCCGGGGCATAAAATGTGGAGATACAAATGGACTTTCCTATTGGATATAGCCGACATAAGTAATAGTGGTCATTCTTGGTTTTATTTTCTGGGTTACTTAGGATCTATTTCCCTTCGCGTCATTTGGGAACCACTGTCACCCGACCCTCTGTTCACGTGCTTTTGCTTTGTCTGGGCTTCTGGCTCCATGAGTAGAGAATGTGACCAAAATCTAACCAATGAACACACTAATTCCCCAAGCCACAGTGACTGGTGCAGGGATGGGGTGTGGTCCCAAACTGTCCAACCAGGGTAAGGTTTGTGATATGTTCAATCAGAAAGAATCCCCCAGAAGCACATCTAGAGATTAGGACTTGAGTATAAATCGTTTACCTGACAAATGATCTCAGGAAATATTGGTTGACATTATCAGGTAAATTATAAGGGAGGGGAATTGGGGCTTCATCTTGGGGGACAAGGAGTCAGTGTAGAATAGGAGCCGCCAGAGGGGTGCACATTTATCCCGGTCAGTCACTGGTAAAGGGCTGCTCCTGGGCGTGTTCATCCCTCCTACCTCTGGCCCACCCTGAGCACAGCAGAGTAGAAGTTTTAGTCACCAAAGGGTAACATCAAGCAAGGAGATACAGATGCTAGAATTTGGAAGTTAGATCCTGCTGCCCTGAAATAAGACCTAAGGAGGATATGGGTAAGGCACCTTTAACTTTTGCTAGCACGGAATGTTGTTAGTCTCCCTATTAGGGTTCTGAAGAAAGTGGGGCTTATTTGACTCAGTTTGAGCCCTTGCATTATACTACGCCTGAAATCACCCCACAGGCATTTTAGTTATGGGAGCCCAAAAATTTCCTTTTCACTTAAACCAGATTGAGTTAAGTTTCTTACCATATGAATCCACAAGGACTAAAAATGGGAAGTTAGAATTCTTTTTCCACTCATAGTGATTCATCTTAAAATCTGATAAATATTTTGAGGCATAGAGAATTCCAAAAGGATAATAGGTATGGATATAGATATTATCTATTATTATAGATACAGATCACATATATCATATGATATCATCTATATGTCTGTCTATACTTCTATGTAGCAGTCTGAAACTGCATTCAGGGGAAAGGTTCATAAATATGTTGGTGTTTGAGTAGTACACAAAGTCACCAGATCCCCACAACCCATCCATCCACCCACAAAATATAAGCCCAGGAATATCTGCTTCTGTGAAAAGAAGTAAGTGTGCAAAGTTGCCCAGGAGACTTCCTGGAGCTATTTAGCAAGAGGCAGATATCTATTCCTCATAACAACTTCTTTTGGTCCACAATCTCCGTGCTTGTGGTTTATCTCTCTTTTTCATTCTTTCCACTCTTATTTGCTAAATGGAATTAAAGGATTAGAGCTGAGATGATCTGGACAAATAGAAGAGGATCAGAAGATAATAAGAACAGGAAAACCAAATGTAGTCATTTCAGGGAAAGTCAGGGAGTCAAGGAAGTAAGCAGAGGACAACACATGCTTATAAGTGCAAGAGAAGGGTCGGAAAAAAGATTAGAAGAAATTTTTTGTAATGCCTAAAGCATACACTTGTGTTCTCAGGTGAAGGGAATCTATTTCTGTTGTATTTTTGCGCAGGCTGCTGTTTCATTCTATGCGATTTTGGGCTGATCCACACGTACACAAGCTAAATAAGCATGTGAAACCCTATGGCATCTGTGACCCATGTGGTCAGTCTATGGTATCTCATTCGGGAGGCATAGTTCAACACCCCAATATAGATTAAGATGGACTCCATTTGCCTATTTAATATTTCTGTTGAATATCTTCTGTGCCAGCCGTGTTCATGCCACTAGTGATTCAACAGTGAACAAACTAAACCAAAAGTATTCTCGCATTGATTTTACACTGAGGGGAGGAAAACATATGTCAATCAAAATAAAATGAGTGACAAGTTAGATGATGAAAAGCGATATGGAAAAAAGCGCAGCAAAAGACGATTGGGAGCACTGGGAGCAGAGAGCTTCCTTGAGATGATGACTTTTGTCCCAAAGTATGAAGGAAGCCAGGAGAGAGGCAGTTGTCTGAGGAAAGAACATTCCAGGTAGGGAGAACAGCAAGTGTAAAGGCCTGAGGTGGGAGAATGCTAGGCCTTTCTTAGAATTACAAGGAGGCCCGTAAGAGACTAGAGCCAGGATCAGCAAACTTTGTGTGTGAAGACAAGATAGTAAAAGATTTCAGCCTTGGGGTCCATACAGTCTCCATAACAACCACTCAGCTCTCACTGTGGTGCGAAGGCTGCTACAGACAACAGGCCATCAGTTGCTGACCTCTGGTCTAAAAGAATGAGCAGGTGTAGTGATATCTGAATGTGTAGGGTCTTACATATCATTGCAACAACTTTGGATGTTACTTTGGATATTAGTCGGGATTTCCCAGGGAAACAGAACCAACAGGATGTGTATGTGTGTGTGTGCATGTGTGTGCATGTGTGTGTGTGTGTGTGTATGTGGGGAGAGATGGAGAGAGAGATTATAAGGAATTGGCTCACAAGATTATAGACGCTGACCAGTACCAAGATGTGCAGTTGCCAAGCTAGAGACCCAGAAGAGCTGATGGTATAGTTCCACTCCGAAGACCAGTAGGCTCAAAATCCAGTATTTTGAGCTATTCATGCCTTCAACTGATTATATGAGGCCCACCCACATTAGGAAAGGAGATCTGGTTTCCCCAGTCTACCAATTTATATGTTAAACCCTCAAAAATACCCTCACAGAAACACCCAGAATTATATTTGACCAATATATGTGGGTACACTGTAGCCCAGTCAAGTGGACACATAGAATTAATCATCACCATCACATTGTATATGGGATAGAGGGCTATTAAAGGATTTGGGCAGTGTAATGGCATGATTTGATTATATGGTAGCCGTATCACTCTAGCTGGTGTGTTGGGCAGACATAGGGCAACCAACCAGGAGGCTATGTCGATATTTTAGGCAAGAGATAATAGTGGTTTGAACAGGGTGGTAGCAATGTAGGTGGTGAGAAGTAATCAGATTGGTTTTTGACAGTAGCCCTTACTGAATTGACTGATTATGTGATATGAGTGTGTGAGAAGACTCCAGTAGGGTGGGCTCTCAGACTTTGTCCTGAGCAACTTAAAGGATCACAGTGTCCTCAGCTGCGATAGGAAAGATGATAAGAAAAGCTGGTTTGGGGAAAAGATTAGGAATTCAGTTTTGAACAGGCGATGTTAAAATGCTGGTTAGGTATCCAAGTGGCAAAGTAGATGTAATGATCTGAATGTTTGTGTGTCCCCTCCCACCATCACCACCCCTGCCAAATTCTCATTTTGAAATTCTCACCCCTAATTTGATGGTATTAGGAGTTAGGGTTTCTGGCAGGTGCTTAGGTCGTGAGGGCGGAGCCCTCATGAATGGGATTTAGTTCTCTTACAAGATAGACCCATAGAGACCCCTCACTCGTTCTGCCATGTGGGAATTCAGCAAGAATGCACTAGCTGTGAACCAGGAAGAGGGCTCTCGGCAGAAAGCGACCATGCTGGCCCCTTGATCTTAGACTTCTAGCCTCCAGAACTGTAGGAACTGTTGCTTTATAAGCAACCTGGTCTGTAGTATCTTGTTATAGCAGTCTGAATGGATGAAGAGAGTCGAGCAGGCAGGGGTGTGTACTTGTTTGAAGTTCAAAGGGAAAAGTCCCTCCTTACCTGAATTCATGAGATAATTCAAGAGATCCAATTGAAAAGTTTCAACATTTACTATATCCCCTTTCCTTTTCTCTCCACATGCTGGAGACTCTTTGGAGTCCTTGTTTGCCCACTGTCCACCCCTGCCCCATCCTCTACATGCCCATCATCCCCTCTTCTCCATGGCTTCATTGTGAAGATGTAATGAACCTCTCTACTGTACCAGTTGAAGTCTTACTCTACCAATGCCCTTCTGGGTCTGCCTTTCTCTGCCATTTATTGGATCTGTCTCCTTACATCTCCTGGCTGGGGAAAGGCAAGGAATGGATTACAAGGTAGGGGGATGAAGAGAGAATTTGGGCTGAAAATTGCCCTTTCTTTTCAGGGGTCTATGAAAACAGGATGTAGGGACCTCCTATGTAAATAATAGCAACAAAAATGTGTGTGTATGTATATCAGTCATAATTGGCTAATATTCATTATTTCAATGCTAGTTTAATAGAATCATAGAATTCTAGAATTTTATCAACTCTGGAAGTTCAAAGATCATTTTGTCCCACCCTGTCTTTTCTAAATGAAGAAACCAAGATCAATAGCAGTGAACTAATTTGGCTGAGCTTCACTTTTTCTCAGAAAGCTATTCTTCTATGAATTACCATATCAGTATAATTCTTATAAACAGGTGAGTCTAATTCACATAATTTATGGAACGTCTAAGACATGTAGCTTTTTGAAAACAGCGTTATGAAAAGTGCTTTCTATTCACCATTTCACTGAATCCTCATAATTCTTTGAGGTAGTTAAATTATCCCACTTTTACAAATGATTACCCAGAAGGCTCAAAAAGGTTCAGTGTCTGGCCTTTCACCTGGCTGGGCAGTGATGGAGCCAGGACTAGAAACTTGTCTTAGTCCAGTGTCTTTCCCTGCACAGAAGTACCCTTCAATCATGGATCATTGTATGTGTTGGGCTGAAGGTAAGGGCTAAGGATGATCCACATTAGATGGTAATTTGGTCTCTCTCAATCTGTTTCAATCTGCTAAGGACATATCTGGGTGTCCCAGAGATTGACCTGGCATACTTCATAAGCTTTGACTTTCTCTGAATGACCTGGCTTTGTCTTCATGAATAGTGTTGTTCTTTTATCAGTTTGTTTGCAAGTGTTGGCAGGTCGTATAAGTGGGAATGGGATCTGTTCTAAAGACAGAGAGAAAGTATGCACATAAGAGAGAACATGCGCGCTCTATTAGCCCACGGCGTTACAATGTGAAAACCTATGACAAATGTGACTTTGACACGAACAGGTGTTAGGAAGTTGTGATAACCAAACAGAAGGCAGTAATCTTTGCTGATTCTAAACTAACTGTACTGAAATTAAGAGAAGACACAAACAAGCCACAAGTCCATTCCTCTTACCATGTACTGTGTTGTATTTTCTGGCCACATAATGTCTCCCAGGGTGGATTCTAAAATATCCTCATATAGAAGAGGGTAGGAGAGGAGTCTTAGTTCTTCTCACTAAGGAGAATTTGCTAGGAGAAAAGAGGGAAAGGTACCAGAGCTTTCTCCAGGGATGCAAACTTTTATTTTTAATTTAGCAGATGCTAACCTCATGTTTTCATTTATTGCTCCTTCTGTTTTATGTGCTCTACTTTAAAAACTCTTCCTCCTTTTGTCAAATATATCTCATTCTTCCAGACAAATATCCAGGCAAGGAAAATGTGTGCAAATGCAAAAAGAATCTTTTAACCAGCCTGATGTCTTCATGTTGGTTGGAACAGTGTGTGGCACCCAAAGATTGTGTCCCCGCCTTTCCAATATTTTCACTCGGAAGGTCTAGATAAAGAGAAGGCAGTAATTGTCAAGATAACACTTTTGGGTGTCTCATCCTTGACACTCTTGACATTTTCAACAAGATCGTTCTTTGTTGCAGGGCTGTCCTGTGCATCACACCATGTTTAGCCGCATCCCCGGCCTCTATATACTAGATGCCAGTAGCACCCGCCCCCACCCCGCCCCACCCCCGTCATGAGAATTAAAAATGTTTCTGGAGAAATGGCTGATTCTGTGGCGGGGGTAAGAATACATAAGATGAGCCTAGGGCATCTCACAGTATCAAAAAAAAAAAAAAAGGAAGTTACAAACACACACACACACAAAATCAAGGATGGGAGGATGTCAAAGGGACCCCAGTAACCAAATGAAGAGCCCTCAACGGCCAAACCTGGGGACAATTTGAGCGACAAAATAAAGTAGCATTGGATTTTAACCCCAAGTATAAAATATATATTCAGGAGTTTATAGTGATCTAAATAAATTATCGAACAATTAAATGGGATAATAACATCTTCTCTACAGAAGAATTCGAAGTGATTTATGTAGATACTTGCCTCCAAGGAGGTGGTATTTAGCTCCACACTCATCAAGTATGGGCTGCATGTAGTGAGTTCCTTCTGAAAATTACAGTATGGGTGATTTAAAAAGTGACTTTATAGTGAAGAAACCTGACAAACACTACTCAGCCAGGTGATCAAGGTGAACATCAACAGTGATAAGTCATGTTGACATGATGTACCCTTGATATAATGTGATAAAAATCACCCTTTACTTCTGTGATCTTCCTTCCAAAACCTATAACCTTGTTCTACTCATCAGACAAACACAGACTAGTCCAAAATGAGGGATGTTCTACAAAATATCTGACCAGCACTCTTCAAAATTGTCAAGGTTATCAAAAACAAAGAAAGTCCCAGAAACTGTCACAGCCAAGAGGAAACTAACAAGTCAGATGATTAAACCTTGCATGGTACCCTGGATGGGATCCTCGAACAGAAAAGAGACGTCACATAACAGCAAATGAAATTTGAAGAAGGTTCAGACTTTATTTAATGATGTATTGATATTGGCTCTCAATTGTTACAAATGTACTATGTAAATGATTAGCACAAGAGATGTTTTTAAGGGGAGAAGCTCAATATGAGGTATATGGAAACTCACTACTTTCAGATCTTTTCTGTAACTGTGAAACTCTTGTAAAATAAAAAAAGCTAATTTAAAACAGTGTTTCTGGATTTTGGCAAATGTCCCCTTGGAAGAAAAATCAACCCCAACTGAGAACCATTGCTGTAGAGTATCTGGGTTCAAGTCCTACCTTGAGCACTTTCTAGCTGTGCGGCCTTGGGAAAATTTCTTAGCATCTCTGAGCCTCCAGAAAATGGGAATAATCACAATACTACCTCAGAAGATTGGTATGAGGATCAAGTAATGCAACATGCAGGCTGGCACTTAACAAATACTTGATACATTTCAGTCATAATAACACTATGGACGATCATTATTAGCAATTCACCTTGTGTGAGTGGTGCACCACTAACATGTTCCTATTTGTTTCTAGCCCATCAGCCTCCAGGAAAATAAAATGATTTTGAGTGCAATCTGGGATTAGACAAATCTCCTCTCTTGCCTTGAGGAAAAGAATGTGCCTTTTGGACAATGACAGACCTCCCTGAACCTGCAGGCTTTCTCAGGAAAAGCCCAAACAGTGATGGACAGCAGCATTTCCTGCCCTAATATTGAGGCCGCCCAGGCAGCCTGCATGAGATTTACTTTGGTAAGACTCGTATATTGAATCTCAGGGTGAGAAATGCAGCACGATAGCAGGAAGATGAAGCTGCCTGTCTGGCTGGAGACCAAGGGTAGGGGGAGCGAGAAGGGAGGACATCAAGACATCACCGTGTAAGGAGCCAGCCCCTGATGCTAGCTCTGTTCAGGTGAACCATCCCTGGGGAACATTTCCAAACTACCTTTTGACTGCTCAATGCTGGTGCCTTTTAAGTCATTTAACCCTTACTTTACATGTCCTGGCTTCAAAACTAGTTAGATGTAATCACCTATGCTGTTGGAGAGCTTAAGGCTAAAAGAAACAGGACAGGTGCCTGGGTGACTCAGCCGTTGAGTGTCTGACTTCCGCTCAGGTCATGATCTCACGGTTCATGAGTTCAAGCCCTGCATCGGCTCTGTACTGACAGTTTAGAGCCTGGAGTCTGCTTTGGATTCTGTCTCCCTCCCTGCCCTTCCCCCGTTCTCTCTCGCTCCCTCACCCCCACTCGTTCTCTCTTTCTCAAAAATAAACATTAAAAAACATTAAAAGAGGGGCGCCTGGGTGGCTCAGTCGGTTGGGCGTCCGACTTCGGCTCAGGTCATGATCTCGCGGTCTGTGAGTTCGAGCCCCGCGTCGGGCTTTGTGCTGACAGCTCAGAGCCTGGAGCCTGTTTCAGATTCTGTGTCTCCCTCTCTCTCTGCCCCTCCCCTGTTCATGCTCTGTCTCTCCCTGTCTCTAAAATAAATAAACGTTAAAAAAAAATTAAAAAAAAACCATTAAAAGAAAAAGGAGAAATACATACAATTTCAATAGGACAGAGATGGAAAGAGGCTGAAGGCTATCCCTCCAGCCCCTTGTCATAACCGTGGCCAAAATGAAGAGTTCAGCATCAGGCAGAGCCATGCAGCTTTTCACTTCCATGTTGCTATAGAAAAGTATAATCTTTAAAATCAGATTAACTTGTATTTTAACTTCTCCAGCATGGCTTTCCAGCTGGGTTATCTGTGGGCCAGGCTACCCTCCCTCTCTGAGCCTCCATTTCTTCATATATAAGACGGGGATAACTGTGGAACCTAGATGAAAAGATTTTTGAAGCTTTTTTTTTTAATGTTTATTTATTTATTTTGAGAGAAAGAGAGCATGAGTGGAGACAGGGAACAGAGAGAGGGCGAGAGAGAATCCCAAGCTGGCTCTGCACTGTCAGCACAGAGCCTGATGTAGGGCTTGAGCTCACGAACTAAGATCATGACCTGAGCTGAAATCAAGAATCAGCACTTAACCGACTGAGCCATGCAGGCACCCCAAGCATAAATGAGAGGATTTTTATAAAATAAAACCAAGAGGTCCAAATGCTAACAGCAGTCATAGAGAAGATGATAATCCTGGATGGGCTGATCCTGGAGAATGGTACCTTCCCGGAGCTCAGGGACACAGGGACAACGTACTGTATCTCCTAAGAGATTCTGAGTTCTCTCCAGCAAGGGACCATTTGGACCACTTATGGCCTTTGAAATGAGGTCAGGAATGTTGATGTCATAGACTGAAATCTGTTCGATCACCTATTTCCTGTGTTGGTTACTGAGGAATAATTGGAAAGGCCAAGGGATTCAAAAATTTCAGTCCATGCAGTCTTCGCAGGGAGAATGTCCTGGAAAGCAGGCCAGCTCCAAAAGAGATGACATGTAGGGTTTCAGGGGGATCAGCTATGTGCTGTTGCGTTAACTAAGGTCCAGCTTCTTGGCTCTTGACCCTTCTCTTAGACCTTGACCTCTGAAATCCTGATTTGAACCCATTTTCTAGAATTTGGCTTCATTCATTCAGGAAATAATTATAAAGTGCTTGCTGTGTGCCTAGGCACTGAGGATACTTTAGTGAAAACAAGCAAGTTGCCAGCTGGCATTCTAAAGGTGGGAAGCCCACAATATGCAAGATAAGAAACAAACAAATGAATAATGAAGACATCCTGGATGACGAGTTCTATAAAGAAAATAAATCAGGGACACTTGAGTGGCTCAGTCAGTTAAGCGTCGGACTCTTGATCTCAGCTAAGGTCTTAATCTCAGAGTCATGAGTTCAAGCCCTGCATTGGGCTCCACACTGAGAGTGAAGCCTACATGAACATCAATCAATCAAACAGGGTGAGGGAACACGAAGTGACTAGATTTGAGGCAAACCCCAGCCAGGGTTGAGGAAAGCATCTCTGGGGAGATGACTTTGGAAATGAGCCCTCAGGGAAAAGAAAGAGCCAAATGCACAAAGATTTATAGGATTATTCAGGCAGAGTTCGTAGCCTGAACTAAGGGTATCCTTGATTGCTTCTTGCTTTTGACTTACGTGTGTCTTACCCAGAGCTGATAATCTAACTTCTTTCTACTTAGGAAAGTATTTTAGACTCTTCTTGAGTATGCCATTCATTTACTTGTTCGTGCATTCCCTTTTGCACCTAATTACTTATGAAGCTCCTACTACTTGCCAGATACTAGGAATAACTAATGAAGACAACAGACATGAATATTTCCTCGTGGAAACTGTGCAGGTATAATCCTCCAAGTATTTCAACAAATGCACCAGCTGGTAGTACTGTCTCAGAAGGACCCTTCAGAGCTTCTATCTCAGCTCCTTCAGAGCTTATCTCTTTAGGGAGTAAAGAGCTGGTAGATAGAACCAGCTTAGCTGGTAGATAGAACCTCAAAACTGGATTGCAGATGGATGTTGTGGCAACACTGGACTTTAGAATCAGAAAGAACTTGATTACAAATCCCAGGGCTGCCCGCAACCAGCTGTGAGACCTTGGCAAAATCACTTAACCTCTCCGAGCCTTAGTTTTTTCATCTTTAAAATGACTTGATTTTATGAAACTCAGCTGTAATACCTAGTAGGCTCTCCATAAATGATTAAGGTGACATTTTGACCCATTTTTGTTGTCTTTCTGAGTACGTAAACTGTAGTTGTTTTCCTGAGGAGAGTAAAGCTGTGTAACCTATGTCAAGGAGTAACAGAGGTTTTTAAAGTCTACCTAGTTTAATCTGATTTACACAAAGGGAATAAATATCATATTCCCTTATAATCCAAAGGGTGTGTTTTGCCCACAGTTACCGATTTCCAGATTAACACATTCATTCTCAACATAGCTTATTACATAAGCAGCCCCTTTCCTGAGACCTGGATTCTCCAATTGCCTATACAATAATGTTAGTTAAATAATTATCCATTGTTTGCTTGGATGGGGTGTAGAAAAAGGCTATTCTTTTCTGTGGGAAAATGGAATTGATCAGTGTTGAATAATGCCATACTCACCGTTCTCTACCAAATATGGAAACTAGCAGCTGCTGCATAATGTTACCCCCCAGCATTAAACTACTGCTCAAAGAAGTTTAGCTCTAAATATGAAAAAAAAAAAAAAGACATTCCCATCTCTCACCCTTCCTGCATCTACCAGGGCTCTCCAAGAGCTAGTTGAGGGGAGAGCTTCAGGGGAGAATTAGCTATTGGGTTTTGCAATCACCTCCTAGAATCAGGACCGGTGAAGGAAAATAGAGAGGTGTTGTATGAAGGTCAGTTTCTGGCTACGTCATGCACCAGCCCATAACTGGCAGCAGGAGCTACTGCTGATTTGTACCGAGGCCCCAGGAGTTACTCAGCTGTATTAAACTATTAGGGGGAAGAATGAAAATCGAAATAGATCGCATCCATTTGACATGGGCTGTTCGAAATGCGTTCACTGGGAGTGTTAAATTCAATATAGATGACAAGGTCGGATGAGATCCACTGCCTTATTCCAAGCAGATTAACGTTCAAGTGCTCACCACAGGATATTACTGCACACTTCATTAGATTATACTTCTAACCTGAAACAATAACTGTTAAATTCCAAACTACATCTGAGTCTTGGAGATCGTGCCTCAGAGATACCTTAACCTTGGGAAGGGTAGCTGAATGGGAATTGATTTGTCACCTTCTAAAACTTGCTAGAGCTAAGAGTTCACAGTTTGACACTCAGATGGCATATTCTGAATTCTGCAGTCGTTGAAACTTAACTGGAGACTTGTATAGTCCTGTGCCTGGCCAAAACTGCTGCAGCCCCTTAAAATATTACATTAGAATCACACTCACAAATAGGACACTGCCCTTGCTACAGAAGGTGGTTTACGTTAAAATTATGTCTGCCTTGTGACCCTGAGGCCAAATTTGTCCTCAGCTAACTTTGGCCAAAATTCATTTTTACCTGCACCATTTTGAGGTCATAAAGTTTAACCTGACCAGTGAGAATATAACCACAAATTTTCAACCCTTTCAGTTCTATGTTTCACCTTCACCTTTATGCTGCCTTGTTCTTACAGGCTGGGGGATTGTGTCCCTTAATCAATCTTGTGCTTTCTTAAAGTGACAATATTTTACCTAGACATTATTTTTCACCTACCTAATCCTACAAGGTATTATCTATCTTCTGGACAAAAGAAATGTTTTCATGATTGCAAGCAGTGCTCAGTCTTTGCTTCAGAGAAAGAATTTGTTCACTCATTTAATAAACATTAGTGGAGGATCTGCTGTTTCCAGGCATTGATTGAGGGCCTAGGGCTACAGTGATAATATTGAAGGGATCTTTGGAGCTCACATACTACTGGAAATGAGAAACAATAAATACATAAACAAAACATCTAATTTCAGGTAATGGTTTAAACAGTAAGTTAAAGAAATAGAGCATACGACTGGACAGGGTGACCATTGAATGGCTTTCTAAGAGGCGGCATTTATGCACAGATCAAAAAAGATTGGGGGGAAGAATACTCCAGGAAGATGAAACAGTAAAGGCAAGCCTTTGGAGGGAGGATCAAGTTTGGTTGATTAGAACAGCAAGAAGAGCCCGGTGCAAAAAGATGAGGGGCCATAGGTGGGCGGGGGCCAGATGATGTGACACCTTGTTGCCCAAGGGTCAGGAGTTTGGGCTTTGTTTTCTGAGTGACAGAAAACCATCCTGGGATTTTAATAGGAGAAGGATATGATCACATTGAAGCTTTATATGATTAATTGGGCTCATCTGTAGTGAATAGATCTACAGCTTTTTGTTTAATGATAACAGCTTGATAGAATAGGTTTTGGTAATTAGATAGTTCTGAGTTCAAATCCCAGCTTTAAGCTCATCCTGGACAAGTGAATTTCTCACTTTAAACCATTAAGGGCAAAATGGGCATAAGAATATCTGCCTTCTTGTATAAGATCATATACATGTATAATATATAATATTATTATTATATATTATGTTATATATATGTTATATATATAATATATATGTTATATATATATCTTATATATACAATGCCATATATTATATATATAATATATGGTAAAGGTTATTTATTCATTGACTAATTTATTCGTTTGTCTAGTCAACCAGTAGGTATTCAGTCACTAGTATTCTGTTCCTTCAAAGTCCTGCATGTAGGAATTTTTTATTAGCTGCATTTTATTATTCATTATTTTTAGGGCATTTGATTCCCCATCATCACTCTCTCCATCTTTTTAATATGGGAGGTTCCAATCTTGCCACTCAGATATTTTTGTGCTTCCTCAAATCCCACAGCCCTCCTGAGAACCTGGAACATTAGATCCCAGATTTCCATTCACTGGGTTAATACTGAGCTTCTCTCCCTACAGCATTTTTAAAAAAAAAATTTTACTGTATATTTATTTTTGAGAGACAGAGTGTGAGTGGGGTAGGAGCAGAGAGAGAGGGAGACACAGAATCCAAAGCAGGCTCCAGGCTCTGAGCTATCAGCACAGGGGCTTGAACTCAAGAACCGTGAGATCACGACCTGAGCTGAAGTCGGATGCTTAGCGACTGAGCCACCCAGGCCCCCCTCTCCCTACAGCGTTTAAAGGATAGGGTTTTGTGGTGGTAAGTTAGTGATTCTCTACCTTTATAATAACAGAAATTTTGGCCACACATTAAAGCCCTTAAGAGATTGAAAGCAACAATAAATCAGTCTGTAATAATTATGGTACAATTCTATTACAATGAGATGATACCACATAGTACACACACACACACACAAAAACATCGTCTTATCATCTTCGTTGATTGTCTTTCAACACAATGCAGACTATGTAGACTGTTTTAGACGACGAACGGTTTACTTTCCTAAGTTCCCCTAACATACCCACAAGGCAGAGTTCTTGAGTATTCCAAGAAACCCGACTCTTTCTTCATGCTGACTTGATATCATGATTAGCCTCTTCTTAATGTCAACATTTCTCTGCTCTACAGGGCTTCCTAAGTCTCACTCTGCACAACCCTATATCAGACAGAAATTATAATAATATATACCCTCAGTTGAAAAAGAAATTAATTGGACACATTCATCAAAACTAGAAAGCAAACATGCAAAGGATTCATGGCACTCCAGTAATATTGTGACGTTCCTTTTGAGAATCACTAAAATAAGAATTGTCACCGGACTCCTGATTTTCATCTCAAACAGCAATAACCGCTCCTGGGATAATACCACATAGACTCTGATATTGTCAGCCCACAAAACTCCCAGACTGGCATTTGATCAAAATTTTGCAAAGTCAAATAAAGCTCTGTTATTTCCTGAAAGTTGTCTGTGTCCTAAGTCATTGCGTCTAGACAAGTGTGTAAGTTATGAAAAGATTTCTCAGAATGATACTTCTTACAAATTCAGAATAATAAACACATTCCAGAGCCCTAATGCTCAGAGCATGGCAAAATAAAGTATGAGTTGAGAGGTCCTATGAACAGAGTTTCCAGACACGACTTTGTTCTTCCAGTGAAAATCCTGACAGTATGTTCAGCAAATGTTTCCTGAAGTGACCATGAAGCCAGAATGTAAGATAACAAGGCAATGCAGAAATGAGGAGCTGCTGATTTTTAGCAGTCACATTGATCGGAGTTCTTGTATTTAGATATCCATTTTTGTTCTCTTGTCAAAGTCACTTAAAAGTACCATTACAATATCCTTCCTTCTCCAGTTATCTTGAGAAGAACTTAATATGACATGTTCTGAGAAATCCTTCTTTGCCCTTCTATAGGATGTACTTTCCGAGAGTTGTTTTCATTTAAGTAGCAAGGAAAGCGTTTACTGAGACATTATTATAACAAATAATTCATCCACATTATCTTATATTTCTTCTCAATAATCCTATGAAGCAGATACATTTTTGGATCCACTATAATTATAAGTAAAGAAACTGAGGCAAAGAAAGGTTAAGTAACTTGTCTCAGGTTACCACTGCTCTATTTTGGGGCTAAGGATTAGGTCACAGAAATCAAGGATTGAGCTTTCCACAGTTTGACTGGTGAACCTTTATTCCATGTTCACCTATGTGCCATATACTAGCTCTGGGGAAATCAATCATAGCCACCAGAGCCTGGATCTGGCAACAGAAATAAAGCCTGATAGGAAAATCAAGTCACTTCCTTGGGAAGGGGTGCTTAATTAGCAGCCTGAAGGAGAATTTAACTCACCAAGCAAGATTTGGTCCTTTTAGCCTCCAGAACCCTTCCTCCCATGGTGTAGCTGGACTTCCTCACTTGGAGTCACATTCATGATTGATTGCAAATCATGCGGCCTGTTTTGATAATAGGCAGTTAGTGACAATACAAGCATAAACTTGAACTGTACTTTCAAGGTTGAAAAGAGCATGCTCTAGGTAGCTCCTGCCCTTTCCTCCAGGACCATAGAACAAACTGAGCCGAACCCCAAGCCTAGAGCCATGTATAGCTGACCCATAGCTGAACGCAGAGCTGCCCAGAGGATTACAGCCTAGAACCTGAGTCACTGACCCAAGTGCCTGATAATACATAATTGTTATTTTCAATTACTGAGCTCGGAGTTCATTTGTTATATGGTATTATTGTGGCCATAGTCGACTAATACAACAGACACAAACTAGAAGCTTTTTCTTAGTTTTCATGCAAATTCTTTGGCAGTGTTTCAGCATTCTCCTGAACTTGCCGGGTCACTTAACCACAGTGCTAACAATTTCTCTACTTGCCAGTAGAATTCCAAGTTCTGGGAGGTTTGGCCCAGTGATTCATGGTATTGGTCCATCGTTCAGTTCAAAGGGAATGTCATTGTGTTAAGGCAGAAATTATGACTGATCAAAAATAACCTTGAAAAGGTTATAGATTATCCCAAAGTTCAGGTCGTGATTTTGTGTACATCCTTCTATCATTCTATGCCCATCAGAGTTTGAAGCGCTGAAAGAAGAAACAAGAGGGAAGTCCCTATGTAGATACCTGGACATTTGAACGTTTGAGCATGTAACATAACTAGAAAATCTTTAGCAGAAAGTGAGATAGGTGGAAAAACTATAAAATGCCCCTGATTGTTCAGAGTTTATGCCACTTTCCCATTAAAACTCTCTAACACTCACCTAGTAGAGGAGATGATACAATAGAATCTGGATGTCAGGGGCTGGTGGGGTTGGGAAACTTTTAGGTCTATAGTCATCTTGTAGATTAAATGCACTCATGCTCCATCTCCAACATAATTTCTCTTTTACCTGATAAACCCCTAGAAACTTCAAAGAGTAAATAAACTAATTTCCTTTCATATTTCCTACGCCCCAGCACCGTCTTCAGTCCTCCATCTCAGGTACTGTGTCGGGGCTAGGAGTGTAGATGCCTTAAAGGGATACGTGGAGTCTTAAACTTCGTCTCAACCTACAGAAGTGCAGTACCTAGAAATTCTCTCCTCAAGCATATGGAATGACCATCCACACAAACCAGTCAATAAATAAAATAAACTGTCCCTGGGGCGCCTGGGTGGCTCAGTCGGTTAAGCGCCTGACTTCGGCTCAGGTGGTGATCTCACGGTCTGTGGGTTCAAGCCCCGCGTCGGGCTCTGGGCCGACGGCTCAGAGCCTGGAGCCTGTTTCCGATTCTGTGTCTCCCTCTCTCTGACCCTCCCCCGTTCATGCTCTGTCTCTCTCTATCTCACAAATAAATAAAGGTTAAAAAAAATTTTTTTTAATAAATAAATAAACTGTCCCCAGCAAACATCTGGCAAATTTGAAATGGGGCCCCCTGTGGCTTGATGTCATGACAGTATGATGCTTTCATCTTCACAGCAGAGGGACGCTACAGTGAATTTCTCCTAAAGCCACACTTATTCCATTTAAAGGACATTTTACTGAAGTTCTATCCTTCCTACTTTTTGTCATCCAAGTGTCTTTCTTCAAGAGAAGGCTGGTGAGAACAGATGGTAGTGTGTGTTTGTATTTGCACATGTATATGTGCTGTGTGTGCAAATGTGATGGATTTCTTTATGACCGACTTTGATGCGTGGAAAGGTGTGTCAAAAATGTATCTTGATCATTTACTTGTTTGAGAAATTCAAACACCTTGCAAGCTTTGACTTAGACTGTTAAAAGGTGTAGGCCAATCAGTTAGCCAGGGGAACTCGAAGGAACTTTCCAGTGGAAGCCACTATCCCCAGAATTATCCAGAAGGTACTAGGGGAAAAAAGTCCTTCAAAGGAAATGATAATTCTTTTAACTTGCAACCTCTCATCTACTTTATCTTACCTGAACCTTTCCAAAACCTGGGAGGCGGGTAGGCAGAGACTTTAACAGCTTTATAGCTGAAGGAATTAAGTCTCAGAGTGGTTACCTCCTACCTCAGTGCCAGAGTTAGAATTTGAAAGCAGACCTTCTAGCCAAGTAAATGATCTTTCCACTTGAGTGCACTCATATCCACTCTAGCAAACTTCTGGGGTCAACATTTTTATTGGCCAGAAGATGCTTGCCTTCACAGTGTGAGTTTCTCCTACCTAAGATCACGCTTTTGTCTGGGATGCAATTAATAAGGATTCTATTTTTAACTTTGGAATATACCCATTTCTGCCTCCCATCACTCTTCCTCTCTTTCAAAGCACTCTTCCTGTCTTTCAAAAGCCACCTCCTCGATGAAGCCTTTTGGGAGTCTGTCACTGCCGCCTAATTAGATATACTTCATCTCTGCCGTAAAGCCCTCCTGGGCTTTGTGTTTCCCCTTTGGGTATATATCCACCTGCTACTAGTTTGCAGACATCACCAGGATGCTCTTTACCTTTTGTACCACCCCTCTTTCCTTTTGCCAACACCTCAAAATTCAGATTATTTTTAGCTTTAAACAGAAAAAATAAAATCAAAGCTCTCATTCTCTCATCAAAAAAGAATCACTCTGTTAGCCCGGAGCCAACTCCATCTCCCTCACATAAGCCTTGGAAATCAGGAGAGCTAGAAAGAGAAGGCCATCCTTCACAAGTCCTTGAGACCCTCCTTGGCACTCCATCGTGTGATGAAATGTGAAAGTCTGGGCTGTAGACCCTGATGGACTTGGCGTTGACTCCCAGCTCTTATCACCCAAGCCGCATAACTTTGGGTAAATCACTTAACCTCCCCTTCCCTCCATTTTCTCATCTGTGGAAATCTTACATGGTTTTTGAAAGGAGTAAACAAGGCATGGTACCTGACACGTAATAGACACTCAGTTAAATGGTAGTTGTTTTGTTACTGGCGTGGCTTCTCTTTTTGCTGCGGTTCTTACTAATAAGATAGGCAACCACACTACCCCTGGGGAAATACTGGCTCCTGTCTCTTCTGCCCCTTACAGTCACAGCCATCCCTGCCTTATCCTCTTCCAGCTCACTCAAGGAGGCCACCAGCGGGTTTCCTGGTGCAATAGATCAGTAGTGAGTGCTGGAACCAGAATAATTTAGCCTAGCCTTTGTTCCAGCCTTCCCACCAGCCTGCCTTCCAGAGAGATGAACTGGAGCAGAAAAAAGGAGGCAGTGTTTTTTCTTTACAATACGTACCAAAGGGAATTTTTTTTTCAGTCTTTAATGAACGTTGAACTCTACCTCAAGCTCAAAGTGAGTCTCAGCAACAGAAATCATTCATGGGAAGGATGGGAAGGCTCCTGGACATCAAAGCCAAACCAAACTACAGCCGGTCCCCCTACAACTCTTTCCAGAATGGGAAAGCGGTGGTGGGCAAGCTGGAGTATTGGAACATAGGGTGGGGACCAGGGTGGATAACCACCCTGGCATTCAAATAGCATTGACAGGTTGAAATCAAGAAATTCCAACCTAAGACAAACACACTGCAGCGGAGGTAACATTTCATACTTCAGACTCCTTGTCACCCTCATGTGAAACCTGCAAGCCCATGTTAAGAGATGGTTGCCTGGAAATCGGAAGGGTTCAAGATGATGAATAAAGTTACCTTACAATGAAGTCTCTGAGCCAACGCTGGCATCTTTTTCTTCCTGTTTAGTTTATCTTGTCGGCGTGTTAAGAATGGATCGCTCGCTCTCGAGTGTAGCTTATTATTTGGGTGGTTATGCAGAGTTGCTATTTTGGACTGCCTCTGAGTTTCTGGCTTTCTGATGGGAAGTTTAATAGCTCATTAAGTGGCATACCTACTCATTTCTCCCAACCTTACTTTCTGCTGTTTTAATGTGCCCCGAAGAATTTGGAGATGTATCCTCAATTTAACAAATAATGCTGGATAACGAGTCATGCCCTGCCCAAACCACAGCAAAGGGTTTTTTAAATGTGTAATATAAACTCAGTTCATAAGAAGTATGTGAACTATTATTGAAAGAGTGCCACATAGTCCAGACCTTTCTTATATGCCTGATCTCATTTAATTTTTATAAGGTAGAAAGTATCCATCATCCACTGAAAAATAGCTTTTTAGTTTCTACTAAGTACTAGGCATTGCATTAGCATACTGGGTTGAGATGGTGTCATTTCTCTCTTCATTCCAGACGAGGAATCTGGCTTCAGGGATATCAAGTGACTTTGCCAAGGTCACAAGTGAATGAGCACAACTATTAGGTCTTCCGATTGCAAATCCCATGTTGATTTCCACAGAAGAAACTTGTAGCTGAGGGGGGCCTTGGAGATTACACAATTCAGTGTTTTTACTTTGTACATGAGAAAAATAAGCATTCTGCCCAAGGTTACAATTTACAAAGAGTTGAATGGGAATGGGAACCCATGTCCCTCAGCACCCAGTACACTGCTCTTACCCACAAGAATACTTTAAGATTTACTGTGTGTTTTTAGGTCATTTCTCAAACCCACGTTCTTCACCGGAGGACATGTTCTAAAATTCTTTCTCTAATTCACACCCCTCAGAGGGCCTGATCTTACAATATAGAGGAAAGCAAGGGAATAGATGATAACGGATAATGATGATAAACATTAATAGGAAGTACTTTCTTATTTTATCCCAATGCGGATCTTAATAACTAGTAGATCTGATCCACCCAAAGGTATGAGTGGTTAAAGGACCTCCGTGCAAAGAAGTATTCACAAGCTTGTTATAGAAGGCCTGGCACACAGAAGCCACTTAATCCACATTTTAGGGAGGAAAAGAACAAAGGAGAGAAAACAGGACAGAGGGAGGGAGAGAGGAGGGAGGGAGGAAGAAAGGGGGGGGAAGGGGAGAGGCTAGGATTTTTTTCTCTATCTTATTAACTTCTTTTCCCCAGCATATAAGAGATAATTAGCAAATAGTTATCAAATGAGTGAATGAAACACTGTGGCCAGACTTGTGTCCAAGTTGACTTCAGGCACTTGAGTCAGTGTGGAAGCTTCTTGAAGAAGGTGATGAGCATGACCCAGCTAGTGACCCCCGTTGGTCCCTTGGCATCACCTTTTGCCTCTCTTCTGTTTGCCTGCAGTCAGAGGCAGCTTCTCAAAATGCAGATTCGATTATTAGGTGTCCCAGTGCACACAGAAGAAAATGCAGACTCCATAAGAGGTCCTGCAGTTGCCGTAAGGTGAGCTTGCTCTGCTCATTGGTCCCGCATCATCGTACTGCCCGCATCGCCTCCCTCACAGCCATCTGGCCACACTGGCCCCCTGTCAGTTCTGGGATGCACCAGCTCTTTCCTGCCTTGGGGCCTCAGGATACACCTTCTTTCTTCCTGGACTGGTCTGGACATCCTTTTACCTAGCAAACGCTTCCTCATCCTTCAAGAGCTCAGGAGAAATGAGCAGAGCAGCTCATCTTTTCAACAGCTTTCTGATTCCCTTCTCAACCAGGTCCTTCTTCCTTTACCACCCGTCTCCCCTGTATCACACCTATATCAACTTGCCATCACATATTTATTTGTGTGGCTGGCTATTTAATAAGTTCCGCTGTATGAGGGACTGTATGTATTCTTTTCACCACTATGTCCTGGCACGTGGTAGTGATGTGACAAAGATCCGTTAGATGAACACATTAATGGCCTACTAAATCCTTGCAAATCTCGTGCGACTAAATGTGTTAGGTCTAGCCTGCATTTAGATCTCTGAAAACCAGGCGCTTGTCTTATTCATCTTTGTTTCTCCCACAGTACTTCACAGGGGTCCCCGACACGAAGCAAATGTTCAATAATGTTTATAGAAGAACACTCCCATAAAGGAATAGAATTCAGGATTATTACTGATACCAAAGAACAGCTATTCTGCAGAGGCTGCTAAGGTCCTCAATCCAACAAGAATAATTCTCCATCTCCCTGCCTGCCTCGTTAAGCAAGCTAATGTGCCTCTGTAGCTGTGCTGAGTCTTCATTTATGTTGAAAGCTGTGTTTGCGAACGTTATTTTAATTCAGGTGTCATTGGTTTAGAAAAGCTCTTACTAGCCCCTATGCAGGCGTCTGCAAAAATATCAGCAATTGAACTGATGACAGTTTTAAATCTAGACTTTTCGATGGAATAGTGGGATACAGGAATAGTGGTGACATCCTGGAGATATCAGTGCAATATCTGCACCAGACGATCCTACCTACCTTCCCAATCGTCTCTCCACAAAAAATAAATAAATAAATAAAAGAGTTTAAGGGAATTGCACCTACAAGGGATAGAAGTGAGGGAAAGCAAAATACCAATGGACTGTTAAGTGGATCCGTGGCTACCACCCTACCCTTGCCACCCTCTGGCAAGCCGAGCTAAAGCTTGGGGATGTCCTTGTTTATGGTCTGCAGACCAGCGGCATCACTAGAGAGCCTGTTAGAAATGCAGAATGTCTGCCCTCCCCCAAAACTACTGAATCAGAATCTAAATGTTAACAAGATTCCTCCAGTGACTCTGTGTACCTTTGTCTTAGAAATAAGATAAAGAAGAGAGAAAAGCAGAGAGAGAGAGAGAGAGCGCTATATCCAACTGCTGTGTCTAATGTGTGTGCATGTGCCACTGGCTCCTGTCTCGTCAGTGTCACGGAGAAAGAGACAATTAGGTTGGCAAAACTTGGAATTTGTTCTTCTGGTGTGGTGTACTCAATGTCATGAGAGTCAAGCAAAGTCCCCATCCCAGGCTGACTCAGAGAGACAGGCTTTCACGAGGATTTTATAAACTCCCAAATGATACCCGGTGACAAACTCGCTCCCACTAATTCCTTCAGCCAAAGACCATAAATGCCCATGTCTCTGAGACAGAATGGGAGGAGGTGGAGGTGTGAGGAAGCTTGTCACTTCATATTTCAAAGATACAAGAATAAACTCCTTGGAACCCAATAACAGAATTTCAAAAATATAAATCCCTAGGCAAGAAAACTTATTTTAGTCACCTTTCACATCTATACCCTTGTTGACACTGGGATATAACTGATTCTCCGAAATGAAAGTCTGAATGAAGGGGAAAATCACACTCAATTATCTCGGAGGAAAAGAAAGACAAGAAAATTCATGCTCTTATCTGATTATCCACAGGGATCCAGTTTTGTAGATGTGAGACAGATATTAGGGGAAGAATTCTAGGTATCAAATGTACGTTAGTTCATTCAAAGTCTATTTTAACACTGAACTTTCTTAAAGAGTTTTGACTCTGTCCCTAAATACCATATTTTTAATCTCTTAATTTGCAGTGACTCCATCCACTAGTAAATTTTCCCTAAGGCATCCTAGAATCTGACCAATAGAATTAGTATCCCCTTTTCTTGGGAGAGGCAACAAAAATGATACTGAAGAGAACTAATAAGTGCTGGAAGCCTTAAGGCAGGCTTAAAGGGGAAAATGAATTTGAAAAGGCACTGCAGTGTATGCATGTGTGTGTGTGTGTGTGTGTGTAGATTTACACAAGAGACTGAGGGATAGGGAAGTATCTATAGATCTCAGACACCAGAGAATTCCTTCTGAGTCTGTGTCACCGCATTAAATCTGCCCCAAGCAGAGAAGAAGATAGCGTCTTCTAGATATATTTCCATTGGGTAGTAAATATTTACCACCTTCCCAGTATATTTTCTTCACTCCCACTTGAGTGAGGAGCTGCCCCGATGGATGCTTATACTTCGATACATAAATTCCCATTATCCTAATTAGCATGGTTTCACCTTCTATTGAGGTTTTTAAGATGGGATCTTAAGTGCTGATTTGGAACCTCAAGGAGCAGTAACCACATTAAACATGGAGTTGTTTTTCTTGTCAGTTAACCTGTGAGATAGTTAAATCCTAAAAAAAGAAAAAAGAAACTGTGAATTTTAATCTCATAGTATTGCTAGTACATAGGCAGCACCAGAAATAAGACAATAACTTATTTAAAAGAAATGTGATTGATGGTAGATTTCAATATCCTCTGCCCACACTTTGCTAGGTTGGCCAGTCCACATGGGGGTATACGGAATAAAGATTATCTTAACAAAAGCTATGGGTTTTTGTTACTTAGGAAACTTGTAATTATGTTTTTACAGTGATCAGAAATAATATTTTCTTAAATTATTGCCAGAATCTCCCTCCAAAGCAGGCAGAAAAAAATGTGATTAATTTTGTTTGCAAATGAGGAATTTGAGCTTAGTGGGATTAAGTGATTACCCAAAGTAGCATATCTGAGATTATAACCCAGATCTTCTGACTCTTATGTATGCCTGTGTTATTTTCCTTCTACCAAATCACCTCATCTGCTTTGAGGACAGGAGCATTTCTCTGAATTCCCTATCATGTGCTGTTGTGAGCCATGACAGACAAAACACTGCTCAATGCATGTGAAGTTTTGCAATAGGTAAAAAATTACAGCTCTGTAAATTATCTTCTCTATTTTACCTGTTCTTCCTTAATAACAAGTGGGAGGGTTTTTAGAAGGGAATGCACAGATGTCAAAAGGGACAAAGTTGGTGGACCACATGTGGCCAGATTTTTAATGGCCTGGCTTCTCTTCAAGGTGCTAGTCTGTGATGCTTGGTGATGTGTGCAAAAGGAGCTCTGGGCCACGTTTCATGCAGAGTATGGAGTTTTAGTCTATTTTCATTTCATCTCGTCATTTTATAAGCATGTTCTAAGCGACTACTATACATCGTAGCAATAAATCAGAGACAAACCTGGCTCCCAAGGAGGGGTGTAAAGAGGCAAGTACCTAGGTTCCAAAGATGGAGGCTCCCAAGATGGAAGGCATTTCATACAGGTTTGGGGGAATAGGTATGTAGCATTTGTTTTGAAGGTTGAAGCCTTCTGTGTGAAAGAACAATGTTCCTGCAAAGACATGGAGACGAGAAATCTTGTGAGCAATCATGTTCAGCTGGAGAGTTAAATAAAATATGATAGTCAAAGGTGTGGGTAAGAGTTGAACTTGTGCAGAGCCCTTTTGAAGCTTTGAGCTTTCTGGAGTGCCTGGGTGGCTCAGTCGGTTAAGCATCCAACTCTTGGTTTCAGGTCACGATCTTGTGGTTCTTCAAGTGTTGGAGCCCCGCAGCAGGCTGTGCCGCTGACAGTGCAGAGCCTGCTTGGGATTCTCTCTCTCCCCTTCCCTCTCTGCCCCTCCCCTACTCTTGCTCTCACAAGCTTGCACTCTCTCTCTCTCAAAATAAATAAATAAGAACATTTAAAAATTTTTTTCAAAATTTGAGCTTTCCAAGAATGCCATTTTTGGTAAACTAGTTTTATATGAAACTATTTTCTGCATAATATTGTATTTCTTTGAGGTGCTGTCAGTCCGATCCTCTCCTGCTTCTGGTGAAATAGTGGGGTATGGTGATGAGGACTTGGGAAGAGAAAGACCCAGCTTTATATTATGACTCTGTTGCTTCTGTTTGACTTTGGATAAGTCACCTAACTTCACTACAACTGTTTCCTGTTTGGGCAATAATAATAATAATAATGTATTATTGGGGTGCCTGGGTGGTTCAGTTGGTTGAGTATCCGACTTCAGCTCAGGTTATGATCTCATGGTTCATGGGTTTGAGCCCCACATCAAGATCTGTGCTGACAGCTCAGAGCCTGGAGCCTGCTTCAGATTCTGTGTCTCTCTCGCTCTCTGCCCCTCTCCCACTCATATTCTGTGTCTCTCTGTCTCTCAAAAATGAATAAATGTTTAGAAATTTTTTTTAAATAATAATGTATTATTTAGTCAAATTATATTAACCTTCTAATACCTACAAAAAACTAGGATGGTATTATCACCTTAATAAGATTGTGATGAGAATTCTACTAGATAATGTGGCTACACCTTGCATATATTGCCAACATTCAAGATAGTCACTGCCCTGGATTCCACAGCAGCCTTCTATCTATGCCCTGGGATTTGATAGATTGGAATTTTCCCTTTGCACAATACAGCCCTATTCGTTTTATACACCGTCATTTGGATTATTTAAATAGTAGAGTGTATTTGAGTTCTCTTGAGACTGTCAATGTGGTTTACCAGGTTTAAACATTCTTTAATCCTAGTATTCAAGAAAGCCTGCTGAAGAGATGTGTGCATGTGTGTATAGCGGGACAAGATGAAGTTGAAATGGGTATCTCCGTTCCCTCCTCTCTTCTCCTACCCTGACCCCAAGATAGAACACACTCAAGGTAAACAAGGTCTGAGGTTCCTCCCCCTAGAAATTGGTTTCACTTGTAGAAAATGCTGTATTCATGACACTTTCTGAGCCATTGACTGGGGCCCCCATCTTTTCCAGTCCAGGGAGAGCCAGAGAGGTAGCATTGGTTCTTAGAGCCCCACCCTAATGACTGGCTATAATGGCAGAGAGGCAGCCACAGTCTGTTCCAGAACTCACAACTTTTAGGGTGCCTCTCCCTTTTACTTTTCATCAGAAAAAGCCAGCTTTTCAAAAGTCCCTCCCCCAAGGCGATACATCATAATCTGAGGGACTTATCTCTTAGGAGATTTATTCTTCCTTAGACTCAGGCATCAGGCAAGGGAAATACTAATGCATCAACTATTTTAGCTTAATTAGGGAGACATATTTAATAAATCACAGTATTCGTCTGGCTGTTTCCTGTTGACCACTACAAAGCTGTAGACTGATTCGTAATCTTGAACTAAAATACACTTGCTGCCCCTACATGGCACGTTAGCACCAAGCTGGCTTATTATTCCAGCTGTCAAGGTTAGATAAGCACAAACAACTTGAAGAATTATCTCCTACACACTTTCTATCTGTCTTAAGAGCAGCATTCCTTTCAAGTGAGTTCTACAGAGACAGTCATGGTCCTAAGCTGGGGCAACAGCATTCATTGCCAAAGTGTATTTCTTTGTTCTTGGAATCACCCTCTGTGAAGCACATACTGGCACTCTATCACTTGTTCAACAAATTATATCATGTTACTACTCTGTGCCAAGCATTATGTTAGGATATTGCAATAAATAAATATATATATATACATATATAAATCTCTTCATTCGGGCAAGCTCACAGCCTAGTTAGAAAGAGAAAAAAAATATATTGGGATCCATTGTTATATTGGGTTAAAAACAAAGAAAAATTAAATTGATAAAACAGTAAGTGGAAGCAGGAAGTGTTGAGGAATAAGGTTGGGAGTTGTAGTTGCATGTGTGGTGGTCACGGAAGGCCAGTCGGAGATCGAAACATCTGAATAATGACTTCAAGGATGTGGGGAGGTGAGCCATGCAGACACCCAGGAAGAACAACACAGGTAGAGGGGTTAAGAAATGCAAAGGTCCTGAAGTAGGAGCATGCTTGTTGAGCTCGAGAAACAGAGGGAGGGCTGTCTTGCTGGGAAAGAATGAGTGAGTTACAGAGAACGAGTAGATGAGGTTACACGGGCATTAGGGTCAGACAATGTAGGGCTTTGAGAGTCATCAAGGGGACTTTGCAGTTTTCTTTGGATGACATGGGAGCCACTGAAAGGTTTTGAGCAGAAGAGTGACATGACGGGTCTTACACTTTTAAGAGTCTCACTCTGGCTCCTGCATGTTCATTTAACAAACACTTACTGAGCATGTACTTAGTATCAGTCTTGAGGCCAGGTACTGGGGACACAAAATTGAGCAAAATCTAGTCCCTTCTTTCAATTCACAGACTGCAGCCGCTATTTGTACAGGTTGCTATGAAAATGAGTAAATGTCCTATTAAATTCAGTCCATGGGCAAAGACCACGGGTTGGAAGTGAGGCTGTAATTTTTTTCCACTGCTGAGTGCCTCCCCATTCGTATATATTGCCTTCTGTTTGCTTGGTGGCAAACACATTTTTCACAGTCTCATCCATTACTTTCTCTAATCTGACTAATAACTCCTTTCTTAAAGCTGAACAAAGACCGGTATATATTCAGCTACAGTGTGGTGTAGCAAGATACATTTAATCAGATTTCAAAAAGCTAGTTTCTCTCTGTAAGAAAAATGCAAATTATCCAAAGGAGCCTTATCACTGTTTGCAACTGTGGGTTGCATTATTGAGAAGTAAGCAAGTAAGAAGTGCTAAAATAATTTCCTCTCCCCACCCACCCTATTGGCAGCTATATCACTTTATGTGAGTCCTGAGGCAGAATGAATATTGCCAGTCCAATATAGGGGTAAATTATCTGGAATAAGACCCCATAAACCAGATTTTCTAGTAACTTCCATGTTAAGAAAGTCACTTCTTACTATTGCTTACCATTGATGTGTCTGTGACATAGTTTACAAATTCTTGTTCACCAGGACAGAAATAAAGGAGTATGTTCTTCACACCTGGTGTATCAGTCAGCTTTTGCTGCATGACAAGCTACCACAACGTCTCAGTGGCACACTGAAATCAGCAATTATCTCTTGTTCAAATTTTGGCAGGTCACCTGATGTGCTCTGCTTCAGGCAATGGGTTGGGCTAAATTCTGTCAAGGCCCAGACTGGAGAACTAAGGCATGTTCTCACTGTAGAAGCCACAAGCTCCCAGAGTGTATTCAGTTAAATGTTGGCCTCCAAAATGGAATGTTCCTGTCCTGACCCTTGAACTTAGCAAGGTGACCTTACTTGGAAAAAGTATCTTTGCTGATGTAATTAAGGTGCTCGAGATAAGATGATTTGTAATCCCAATGAGCCCTAAATCCAGTGACCCAATGTCCTTATAAGAAGCAGAAGACACAGACATAGAAGAGAAGGTCACGTGAAGATAAGAGAACACGGAGTGAATCAGACACAAACAAGGAGCGCCTGTTTGTGAATCAGACAGAGTGAATCAGACACAAACAAGAAGCCGAAAGAGGCAAGGAAGCATTTTCCTTTAGAGTCTTGACCGGGAGTGTAGCTAGCCCTGCTGACACCGTTATTGCAGACTTCTGGCCTCCAGAACAGTGAAAGAAAAATTTTATTTTAAGCCACTTGGTTTGTGGCAATTTGTTACAGCAACTGCAGAAAACTAATACACAAAGCAATGAGTAGAAACATACAGAATCTTATGGTCTGGGCTTGGAATTCACACACTGTCCCTTCTCAATTTCCATTAGCCAAAGGAAGTTATCATATCAAACCCAAAATTAACAGGGCTGGGAAGTATACTCCTCCCATGGAGGTCGGGGAGAAGTGAAAGCAAATGATTTCTTTTGCCTAATAACAACCTAATTTACCGTACTCTGTCTTCTTTCTTTGCTAGTATTTGCACACCAGATCTTCCTTCTAAATCTAGGACTCCAGGAGATAATCGAGAACTTACCCTTGGACTACTGGACTGAGTAAAAGCTGTTCCAGGATAAAAAGGACTGTAAATGAATAATAGAAAATGCAGTGGATGTGAGCTAGGTCCCCAAGGAGACGATGGTAAAGATCTCTAAGCCTCATCCAGCCCCCCATCACCGCATGGGTTCCAATACTACAGATACAAAGGGCCCTCCATGCAAATGCATCTTTTTGTTGTTACCTATAGAGTTTTCCCTAAACCATTATGCACTCTGACCCTAAGCTAATATATGTTGAAAGGCCTTCTTTTTTACTTCTTTCCTTTCAGTACATCTTTTTTAGAGTGGGCCTTGGACCACTTGTATCAAAACTCCTTAGTATGCTTTTTACATATGCACATCCTTGGGTCTCACCTCTCAGCCAGTGAATTAAAACCTAGGGCATTTTAATGCACATTGCATAGAATTTTGATTTCACAGTAAAATGTAAGCACCTCTGTTGCTTCTCCCATGCTTGTACTAAATTGCACCCATCACCAGCACCCATCAGCAGCCATACGTGGTGCTCTACCCTCTGGAGATATGGGGGCAACGTCCTAAGCCTCCATGGTAGGAAATGTCTTTGACCTGTAGTATTTTCTCTCTAAAGCTCATGAATATTTAGTCTTCTGTACTACCGTATATTTGACCCAATGAACACAAATATTTTCTCCTTCCACAGCTGAGAAAGATTGGTTTTGGAGACGTTATGTAGCTCGCCCCAGTTCAAGAACTTTAGGCCTCAGTCCCAGGCCACACGCTGATTTTGCTTGGCCTTCCCAGAATTCCCCTTGCTGAGGATTAGGGTAAAATCACCTGACCTCTTGTAAACCCATGAAAATCACCTGAATCATCCCCCTGGCAGGAGGGGACTCTGGAGAAATAGTGGGACTCTTCAGTTTGGCCCTTGGGCATCCTCTTGCTTTGTCTCACCTGTGCATTACTTACCTGTGCATTTTCCTCACATTATTTACCCATTTTTTTGTTTTGACACAAACCTAAGCATCCGGTGGAGGAAAAAACAGTATATACTATGTTTGGGGTGATAAAGCAATGAGGAAAATTAGGCAAAATGAGGAAAGAGCGGTGAGGTTGGAGCTGCTTTAAATAGAGTCGTTAGGGAAGGCTTTTCCGATAGATACATTTGAGCAGAAACCTGAAGAAGTAAGAAGGGAACCATGAGGATAACCAGGGGACAAGGTTTCCAGCCAGATGGATGAGTAAGCCCAAAAGAAGAGCAAAGAAGTCAGGGTGGGCAAGAGACATAGCAGATGGGACCTGAGAAAATGGGGTAGGTGGTGGGTAGGTCACAGAGGGTTCTCGCGGCACGGAGTCTAGATTTCATTCTCTACTGGGAAGCCACTGGAGGGCAGAAGAAGGTCAGAGACATGATAGTGCTAAGCTCTGACAGGAATCCCTGAGACTGCAGCGTGGAGAATGAACTGCAAATGAAAACAGGGAAACCAGGAGGAAATTAGAGGTTAGTGGAAATGATATATTTTTTCGCATTGTATTTCAAGGACACCCCCTCCCCAAACTCTGTGCAGAGACCCAAGCTAAGAATTGATGACTTAAAATGCTATTGCATTATTCCAGGTAGGAGATGGTGATAATTTAGATTATGGTAAACTTGATGGGATTTGAGGGGGTGGGTCAGTGAGGGAAACCGCATTCATTCTAATGCATAGTGGCTACTTTTTTAGATCAAACAACCAGGGCATGGCCTGTCTGTGCAATTCCTTTTCATTCCTATTATTTATTGAGCATGTGTGGCTTTAAGGTCATGAAGGAGGCCCTTTTACTCAGTGAGGTAGGGGAGATTTTATACCAACACTCATACACAGGGTGGTCTAGTGAGCTAATTGTGCCCTGAAGTCACATCTGATTCCTCTCCCACTATCTCCACAGTGCCTCCAACTGTTGTGAAATTGATTTGAAGTAGAATTTAGACCTTCCAAAACTGTGTTTGCTCTTCCCATTGAATGGGAGTGGTGGAGTGCATTCTCAGTGGATATGAGTGCATAGACAACTAGCAAAGGTTAATTACATTTTGGCCAAGCCAAGTTCAGCAGCAAAGAGGGCTGTAATAGTGTTGCAGTTGGTTAGTGATGTCTGTCATGTCCATGAGCACCACATTTCCCCTATGCTAATGATGGGGAGTTGAAGATGTTGGGAAATGCTGCCTTGAGAGAATTTAGGGGGTAGGTCTAATTGTGACAGGGGACAATGATCCCCATAAATAGGGAAATGGTAGTGTGAGTTTGCCTGGTAGTTTATTTGTATGTTCACCCTATCTCAAATCTTATATAAAAACATAGTGTATTGTGCTCTTTGATAATAACCCACCTTGGTTTTGTTTTGAGAAAAAAATGTATGCTTATTCCAACTCTCTTACCTGCAAACTTTGTGTGCCTGGGGATTTAAATGTGACTGAGAAGAAGGCAATTTTCTTTGCTATCTACTGAGCCATTGGTGATTTTCATTATAAAATGTCATTCTCTCCACCAAGTGTCTACTTGCTACAATTTAAAATGGGCAAGTGATCCACAGTGAGGGAGAAACAAAGGCCGAGATCTATTGGAAAGGCCGACAGAGCCTTAACAATAGCCTTGCTGCCCAATGTCAGTACTGTAGTTTATAAATAATTCATTGATCACATGGCTTTGAATAGTTCTATCAAACTCCAGTATAAGGGGTGGTAAATTATTCTTCAACACAGTCATTTGTTTTAATCCATGAAAAGTAGTGTGCATCAGTACCATGGCAAATAAGAATTGAAAGTCTAGCCAGGAAATCTGTTAGAAGAGTTTTGTAGATCAAAATCTGTGCCATACTTTATGAAACTGCCTCTCTTAGAGCTACCCCTGCATGGAGTCACTGTCCTTGTTAATTAATAAATAGGTTTGGCAGTCAACTCAGAAGTGGTTCTGAAATTCTGTATCAGTCTCCATGAAATGTTTTCACACACACAAAAAAAAAACTAGCAAAAACATAGTTAAACCAGAATGTATAGAAAGCCAACTCTTAACTCTATGAGGAATTCTATTATCATACTTGGTTTGGTGTGTGAATCTGTTTTCTCATCTGGCCACTAAAGAAATAAAAATATAATCACACATAGGTCGATACGTAAGTAGGTAGGTAGGTAGGTAGCTAGGTAGGTAGGTAGATAGATAGATAATGGATAGAGAAGTGATAAAGCTTGGAGGGAGAAAATATTCTGTAAATCCTTTAAAAACTAGCACTAAGAGATGGGTATTGAGGAGGGCACATTTTGGGATGAGCACTGGGTGTTGTATGGAAACCAATTTGACAATAAATTTCATATATTAAAAAAAAAAACAAAACAAAAAAAACTAGCACTAAGATGGGGCGCCTGGGTGGCTCAGTCGGTTGGGCGTCCGACTTCAGCTCAGGTCACGATCTCGCGGTCCCGTGAGTTCGAGCCCCGCGTCGGGCTCTGGGCTGATGGCTGGGACCCTGGAGCCTGCTTCCGATTCTGTGTCTCCCTCTCTCTCTGCCCCTCCCCCGTTCATGCTCTGTGTCTCTCTGTCTCAAAAATAAATAAACGTTAAAAAAAAAATTAAAAAAAAAACTAGCACTAAGATACAGCATGCAGAATATCTCAAAGATTCATGTTAGTGATTCTGTTGGTCTCACTTTTAAACAAGCAAGATGAGTAAAGTTAGAGCAAAGTCCTAGAAAATCAGACGAGCAAAATGATTTCCTCCCAGTCATAACCAAACATCCACACAGGCAGACACCAAATCAATGAGAGCACTTTATATTGGCATCACTGAAGGGTGCCAATTTAGCATGATGGGCATGAATTACAAGAAGCTGAAAAGTAAGTGGAAGTAAAGAGACACTACTTTCTGTCCTAAGTGTTTGCCCTTATATAACTCTTAGAATTTCAAGTGCATTTTCTTTGTGCCAAAACCAGCATGAGCATTGAGTCTCTTATTTCCTAGAATCCTCATCATGTTGGAGGCAGCACCATAGTGTACCTGGACCATCAGATTTAAATGAAAAAGATCCAAGCTATAATCTGGCTTAGCTATTGTGTAATTTCAAATGAGTCACTCTCCTGTCCTGAAAATGAGGTGATTGGAACAGAGAATTTGCTGGATGCGTTTAAACTCTGAGCACAAGGAGATAAGCTGGGGTTAAGAGGATAAGTTTTGGCAGGTAGGCCAAACCTCCCACTTAAATATGTTTGTCTATGAAGTTTCTTCACTTCTTTGGTCTCAGTTTTCTCATCTGCAAAATGGGCTTGATAATGGCCATTTTGAGAGATAATGTCTCGCTCTCAAGGAGAGAGTTGAGATGAATAACCCTGAAACATACAGTCCATAAATACTAGCTGGTTTCCTTGGATTGTTTTGTAAAAATGACTGGTTTAAATTGTTTTAAGCCAAAGGATGTTGTGGGAGAGAAATGAAGGAGAAGACAAGCTGAAAGAAAAGGAGGCTGTGCAGTGGTGACTCCCAGTCATGCCACGTGGTAGCCCATGTCGTGGTCCACGTAACCTCAGGCCATGTTGGGAGATCACAGAATACAGTTAAACCATAGTACCAAGTCCCTTTCGTGATGCTACTCTTCAGGTTTTTAGTAACAGCAGAGTGAAGGTGGGGAAAGAGCAGGAATAAACAGCAAACAATAGCATCTCTTTTGATAGACGTAAAGAGTAGCATAAAAGCTTGTTGTTAAACTTTTAAAAAATAAAACATATTGATCAGGAACATGTCTACTCTCCATTTCATTTCTGACTTCTGCAGTCATGTGTCTGAGGCCTTGACACATTGTGAGGTGACAGAAATATCCACAAGTTTCACTAAAACACAAAGGCACTATGTGTGGGCTTCTGAGACCTGTCCCCACAGGCACTCGTTCCTATTTCTTGACTTTAGCAGACAACCCGATGTCCCGGATGAGGAAGCGAACCCCAGGGGAGAAGAGGACAGGCCAAGTTTTCTAAAAGCAGATTATAAAATTTGAAATTGGCGTCTTGGGCCCATGTGTTGTGGAATACTAAAGTCTGTGCCTTGAATTAAGGGTCTCTTACCTGTTCCATGAGGCGCTTGTGTTTTCAAGAGGAGTTGTAGGTAGAAAATTAAATGGAGGTGAAACATGAATGCAGGATTTTTTCGAGATGTGTCGCTTTGAAGAAAAGTAGTTTTGTTGCTTGGGCCCGTGAGGAATTTACTTCAGTATATAGAGTCAGGTTTACTTCAACCACTGTGACAGATCTATCTATCTGGTTTTTACGTAATCTTGAATAGCGTAATGCCTGGTTATAAGGCAAGATATTTGCCTCAAAATTCATCGTTCAGAAAATAGGGACTCACCTCACACACAAGTCTTTACAGACTTACTCAATTACTTTATTTTCAACAACTACGTAGAAATTTGGAAAAAACCTAGCCTGAAAGACTCTCAATCCATTCTAGTTTGAGATACTTACAGAGACCCCTGTACAGAATTAATTCCTTACACTTAGTTTCTGCTTGTCTTTGTGTAGAGATTCATTATTTCTGGAGATACGAGCCTCACAATTTCAGCGTTTCATTGTCACAATTGTGCCTTTGAAAAATCTCTTTAAAATAAAATAAAGTGGGTAGCGGCTTTGGGGAGATTTCAGCATTTCATTGTCATAATTGTGCCTTTGAAAAATCTCTTTAAAATAAAATAAAGTGGGTAGCGGCTTTGGGGAGATCACCATTGTAATCATCATAGAGTGAATGAATTGGGGTCCTGATGTTATGCAAAAAATACTCGTAGCCGGGGATAAAATGCCAACAATTAGCAAAATGCCTGTATTCACAATGCGCTGCTTCTTTAAAAGTCAGAGGTGGTTTGCTCTACAAAATGGTTAGGTAGAACCCAACGTGGTTCTAGTGATGACAAAGACTTCCTTCCAGTCAGAGATACTCACCTCCAACTGTCAGTGCCTTCATGGTTTGCTCAGCTGCACAGAGCTGCCCCATCTGAGAGTACACCCTTCTGAGGGAAGCCCACATTCAGTGATTGGTGAAGAGGGAGCAGAAAGGCCTGGCCCAAGAAGGCACAACTCTAATGGGTCGTTTGCAATCCAGAACTCTCCAGGGAGTAAGCCAACATTTTGTTGGTTCTGCCTCACAATGAAACTCCTTTCTGTACTCGATCTTGCTTCTCTCCCCCTCTCTACCTTCCTATCCACAGATGCTTATCCCTACTAAATACCTGCTCACCAAACTCCGTCTCAACATTTATTTCCAAAGAACCCAACCTGTATATGCATGTTTGAAGGCAGAGAGGGAAGAAAATTAAGAGTTCTGTTTTAAACAGAATGTGTGTCAGTTATCCGTTAGACAGCTAAAGAGAGATGTCAAGGAAGCCATTGTATGTATGAGCCTAGAGCTCAGGGGAAAAGTCAGGAATGGAGATGCAAATTTGGGAGAAGACCACTCATAGATGGTATTTAAAGCCATGGGACTGAATGAGAGCTCTTGCTGAGCAAGTATAGATGGGGAAGAGATCTAAGGACTGAGTCCCAACATTTAGAGGTCAAAAAGAAGAGAATCCAACCAAGACTGAAAAGAAGCAGCTAGTGAAATGGAAGAAACACCAGGTGCATTTGGTACTCTGGAAACCCAGCAAAGAAAGAGTTTCAAAGAAGCGATTAGCCATGTCAATATGCTGCGAGGTTGAGTAAGATGAGGACAGAGAGAATTGTTTTGGCAACACAGAGTCATTGCAGATTTAACAAGAATGATTCAGTGGAGTGGTCCAGATAAAAAGCCTGATTGGAGTGTTTGCAAGACAGATTGAGCTAAAGAGTGGAAAAGAGGAGTATGAAGAATTCTTCAGTTTCACTATGAGAGGGGAAGGGAAGAAATGGGGTTGTAGCTGGAGGGAGAAATAGGGGTGGGGGAAACCCCTTTAAGGAGGGAAATCATTTCGGTATGGTTGTAAACTGATTGATATGATCCTGTAGAGAAAGAACAAATAATGACACCAGAGGGAAAGAGGAAGACTGCAGGATAAAGTCCCAGAGTGGGTGAGAAGGAAAGTCATCCAGTGCATGGTGGCAAGACCGGAAGGGATAGATGATGCCATGTATCAGGAGCAAAAGAAAAGAAATGGGTACAGATGCGGGTGGGTGGTAGATTGGGTGATGGAAACATGAGAAAATTGTTTTCTGACTGCTCCTGTGTTCTCAACGAAATAAGGAGGAAAGTCATGATCTGTGTGGGAAAACAGAGCTTGACTTTCTGCCAGTAGTATCAGCTTCTACTCCTTTGTAGTCATCCTCCTGCCTGACCTCTCCTCTCAATGCGTGTGCATTTTGAAATGCTTCTGACCGACCGTGTCTCCCTTTCCTTCTGTTTGCCAATAGCCATATCCCCCTGGTTCTCTGTCCAAGTCTCCCTGATCCCTTTTGTGTTGTTCATTTTTTCTTTTTTTTTTACGACCTCATTCTCTTAGCAACATGGCGTGACTCACATCCATGCCCGTTTCTTTACACCTGGGTCTGTCTCCCTTCAACTCTATGGCCCATCAATTTAGCTCCTTCTTCCATTTGCCAGGGTGGGTTTTTTCTTGTGCTTTTGTCAGGCTGTACTCGTTACTAGCCAAGATGTGCCTCCCTGTGCAAATCCCAGAACCTGTGGAAGATAAAAAAGAAGTTGCTTCCAAATGGGAATGTCTAGATATAAAAATAATTCGTTCAGCTCTTTGAAAATGTCTGAGCCACTGGAAGCCATGGGTATTCGCTTCAGTTAGTTTCTCAGAGATTCTGAACTGCCTGAATCCTGAGATAATCTCAGTACTAGAACAGGTCCACAGTCATTACCCACTGAACATTCATCCTATGAATCGCTGTACAAAAAAAGGATCCCACTGTCACCAGGGGAGACTTCAGAGATCCTCAGTGCTCCTCACATGCCAGAAAGAGTCCAAGCTCCAGACTCAGACTTCCAGGCTTTGAATCTTGGCTCCACCCCTCTTACCAGTTATGTGGGTCGTCCTACCATTCTGTGCCTCCATTCTATCATCTCCAAAATGAGGACAGGAACACATTCAACTTCATAGAGTTGTTGTGTCAACCAAGTACATTAGTGTGCCTAACACTTTTGACACATCTTCGGGACAGTTTTTAGTCAATAGTCGCTGCTGATTTTATGTCAAAGGCCTGAGAAATGTTATTGAGATTAAATCTTTGGCTTTGTTTAACTTTCTTCTTGTTACACTTATTTGGCCGTAAAAACCTTTTTTAAACTTTTTTCCACAGAATTCACTACTAGTGTTTGTACTTGTTTGCTAAAGATATGGTAACAAAGTAACACAAGCTGGATATCAAAAAACTCAGAAATTTATTCTCCTATAGTCTAGAAGCTAGAAGACCAAAATCTATGTGACAGCAGGGCTATACTCTCTGATGCCATTGAAGAATTAGAGTGACCTTGCCTTTTCCTGTCCTCCATAAGTGCCAGCAATCCTTTGTGTACCTTGACTTGTGGCTATGTAATTCAACTCTGCCTCATTCTTCACACGGCCTTCTTCCCTGTGGCTCTTTTGGTCTTCAGCTCGCTTTCTCTTTCGAAGGACACCAAGTCATTTGATTTCAAGCTCACCCTAATCCAGTGTGACCTCATCTTAACTTGACTACATCCTCTGCAAAGGCTACTTCCAAATAAGGTCATATTCACAAGCACCAGGGGTTAAGACTGGAACATATCTTTTCAAGAAGCACAGTTGAACCCACAACAGTATGTATGAGACAAACATGTCCAATCATACTTTATTGGCCAAATCACTTCCCACCCGTAAACACTGATCTAACTCAGTATTGTTTGATGTCTGGCTCAGTGATTGGCACCTTTTGTGAACTGCCTGACTAGGTCTGAGAGGAAGTAAATATAGAAATAGAGAGTAAGTTTTAGATACGTCCATAGTAATTTTACATTGCCATGCCACTCAAGCCTGTGCTCACTGAACTTAGCCTCTTTTAAAGGAAATAGGCTTGGGGCGCCTGGGTGGCTCAGTCGGTTAAGCAGCCGACTTCGGCTCAGGTCATGATCTTGCGGTCCGTGAGTTCAAGCCCCACGTCGGGCTCTGTGCTGACAGCTCGGAGCCTGGAGCCTGCTTCCAATTCTGTGTCTCCCTCTCTCTGACCCTCCCCCATTCATGCTCTGTCTCTCTCTGTCTCAAAAATAAATAAATGTTAAAAAAAAAATTTAAAGGAAATAGGCTAGTTTGCATGTTGTCTAGCTCATCTGGTGAGTCACACATGGCATGAGCCCTATATTGGTCATACCATGGATTGCGAAGTTTTAAAAGTTTTGCTCGCTACAAATCCATTGAGATCCACTGATGTAGCTCACAGGCTGGGAATGGAAAAAAAGATTTTTACTTTTCCATAGTTAGTTACATAAACCCCATTCACCATTCCAACCCTGGGGTCCTAAACAAAAGATTGTTATTTCTGCCAACTTATTGTTCTAGCTAATTCTTTTTGAGATTTTTTCTCCCTTTTTCTTTTGAAGAACACAATCTAAAATAAACTTTCTGTAAAGCCTTCCAGGGGACAGAGTTTGTTCGTTGTTTGCAAATAACTTTGCAATTCTGTAGACATGGGCTTCTTTGTTTCAAGACATAAACCATATCAATTAGGAGCATTTTAAATGCCTTTGGTGACATAAAAGAAGTTGTTCTTCTAAAAGTGAAATATGGAGTTCATTACGTTTCTTTGTTATTTCTGCCTACTGAACACATTTGCTATTGATGATACTTTGTGTTTTCCAGCACTTTCAACTTCGCCTTCCAAATATTTATGCATTACAGCAAAGATATTAACTCTGCAAAAAAATCACTATTAAATGATAGTGAGTTAATCTGAGGGGAAGAAAAGGAGCAACATCAAATTCTAATACTAACTTGCTTCTTTAGGGATGGTTGTATATTGGAGTCAAGTTTGGATTACAATTTTTGTTTGCATTATTGTCATTTTTTTTTTGGTTTGGCTTTTAACAAAAAGTGTTTTCACTAAATATTGGCTACAAATAAATATATAGATCAAACAGGACAAAATGATGTGCCATGAACGATATTACTATTCTACTCTATACCCCTAGTCCCCTAACTCTTACTCCAGAGGCATTCTCTGTTAGGAGTTTGTTAGGTGTCCCCTCAAACAATCTCCAGGCACATATGTGTATATAAGCACAGGTATTATGTATATCCATAAAATCAACACACATGAGAGCATACTGTGCCTACCTTTCACCCCCTAGTGGCTGAGAGTTTATCTTGGATATAGTTTCATATGATACAGTGGAACTCTTCTAAGATGACCACAGTGACCCCCTCCTAATTGTATAGTCCCATCCCACATTGAATAGGGCTGACGTGTTCAAATAGGACACTGCAGAAAGAATGAAGTATGATTTCCAAAACTAGGTCATGAAAAGCATTGTGGTTTCCTCCTTGTTCCTTCTTGGGTCACTCACCATAGAGGAAGCCAACTGCCATATTGGGAGAGTCCTCAAGTAGCCCTATGGAGGGGCAAAGAACTGAGGCATCTTGCCAATACAGTGTGAACAAGTCACTTTGGAAATGGATCTTCCAGTCCAAGTAAGGCTTTCATTCAACATCTTACCTACAACCTCATGAGAGACTTTGAGTCCGAATCATCTAGCTAGCCTGCTCCCAAATTCATGATCAACAGATACTGGGAGATAATTAACATTTGTTTCTTCAAAGCCACGAAGTTTGGGGATAATTTTAGATAACCAAAACATACCATCATATGTCATTTTTGTTAGTTATTGCAAAGGCTAATAAAGAAACAACAATCCTAAAATACAATGACTTAAATAAGTATAAGTTTATTATGCTTCCCATAAAATAGTTTGGAGATGTGAGGCCCAGGCTGGTAGGGAAGCTGTGCTCCACACGGTCTTTTGGGGACCCAGGTTCCTCCTATCTTGTTGTTCTCTTACCCCTAGGGTCCTGTCATCATCTGTAAGATCAAAGCTGGCTTGCTATCCAATCTATACTCCAACTTGCAGAAAGGAAAAAAAAAAAAAACAAAACAAGAAAAAGCAAGTTTCCTATAAAGTGAGAGCTGAATCCACGTCATTTGGGGAGCACTTAATCACATGGCTACCCCTCATTTCAAGGAAATCTGGGAAATGATTTCTCTAGCTGACCGGCCATGTAGCCAACAAAAGCAGAAAACAGATGTTAGGAGGACCACCATTCTTCTCCAGGTTTGTAGTATTCCTTTGTTTAGATGTACAGACTTTTATTTAGTTTATCACTAAATGATGGTCACCAGACATAGGGCTACTTAGGCCAGAGTAGCAGGCTGGTCTGAGAGTGAACAGTCCACAGAAGAAAAGTCAACCTCACACTACAGCTGTGGGAACTCTACACAACGTGCTTCGGAAGTGCTCAGTGTGAATGCTCATGGTCCTGGACATAAGAAAGTGATGACTCGTACTTGGGCACAGAAATGCAAACTTTTACCAGGAGTAAAAAGTAAAAAAGTCAAAGCAACCAGTGCCACAATTTCTCAATGAATGTCCCTTTCACCCCAAATTTGTTAGGTGTGTAAACTCCAGAATCTGTCTCTCTACAATCATGGTTCTCAACGTGTCGCCCTTGGAAAAAACACCATCGGCACCTCCTGCACACTTAGAAATACACATTCTTAGGCCCATCCCAGACATACAGGATCAGAGACTCTGGGGGCGTGGCCTAGCCAACTGGTGTTTTAACAAATGCTGGAAAAGGATTTGTTACTTGTTAATATTTGACAGCCACCAATCTAAGACCAAAAGCAGCACGTGCCGCTTAGTAGCTACATGACTTTAGGCAAGTAACCTAAACCCTTCGCCTTAATTTCTCCATCTGGGAAATGGTGATGGTAATAGTGTTTATCACTGTTAAAATGAGCATGGAAAGAGCTAACATGCATAAAGTGCTTTTAAAAAATGCCTTGCATTTAGTAAGCACTCAAAAATATACTAAATGTAATTGTTGCTCTTGTCATCTTTATTTTACTGACCTGTAATTTTACCAGTTTGTGGCCGAAAATGCAAATGAAATGACTCAGTCACAAGACTTCCTACTGAGAAAATGTCTTTTTTCCCTTCCTGGGGCTGTTCCCCTCCATAATCATTCCAAGGTCCCAGGAATGCTTTCTAAGATCTGGTGGACACCGACCCCGGCAGCTGCCAAAAGATGGGCCGAACCCTTTCTGTACAGAAAAGAGTGCCAACCAGAAACCCAAGTCTAGCCAAAATGGCCAAATAGTCTTAAACGTTTTTCATTTGGGGTTCTCATTTTTATCAAGCAATATGTTACGTGCTGGGGAATCAGGAATGATGTTGAGAATTCCCAATACTGGTCTGGGTCAGTCTAAGAGACCTAGAAACTGGGTGACATAAGGGACAAAAGCCTGACTCTCTGTAAGAAGCCGTATGTATGAGGACTTCTGTGCCTGAGCTATTTCTCCCCGGGCCCCCTCCCAAGAAGCCCACCCTACTTAGGTGCAATGAACAAAGCTGACCTTAGGTGAAATGAGCCGCAATCCTTTCCTTTACCAAAGCATTGTCTTGAGTGGAGCATTTTCCCTGTTGTCTAGACAATGGATCAAAGGTCTGTGGACCCCACCCTGAGCTACATGATAAGGATACTTATTGCCTAAATAATCGCCTGGGACTGAGAAATGGGTTCTCTAGAGACCCCAGTCGTCATTAGGGCTAATGGTTACAGCTTTAAGACTTCGAGATTTTTTGGCAGGCTTAAAAATTGGTCACACTGCCAGTTTTCAGGGTCTCTCTTTTTCTTTGCAATATAATATTGTATTAGTTTTAGTTGTACAACACAATGAGTTGATACATGTGTATGTTGTAAAATGATCACCACAGAAAGTACAGTTAACATCCACCAGCACTCAGTTTTTGTTTTTATTTATTTATTTATTTATCCACATCTAGCGTGGAGCCCAACATGGGGCTTGAACTCAAAACCCTGAGGCCAAGACCTGAGCTGAGATCAAGAGTCAGATGCTTAACTGAGTCACCCAAACGTCCTTGATATTTTTTTTTCTTATTTCTTGTGACAAGAGCCTTCAAGATCTATCTCTTAGTAACTTTCAAATGTACAGTACAGTATTAACTGTAGTCACCATGTTGTGCATTGCATCCCCTGCACTTACTTATCTCATAACTGGAAACTGGTATCTTCTGACTATAAGATCTCTTTCTTCCTTAGTGCTATCAAGCCATGTAAGCAGGAAGAGATAACGTTTATCTTGAACACCTGATACCTACCTAATAAGAGAAAATGGGGCTGAACCCCGCGCAAGCATGGCTAAGTATTCTGAGGAGTCAGGCTACCTCCTGAAGGAGTTCCTGTTCTGAAATTGCCTGCATGGCCAGGACTAGCTCTGACCTCAGCCCTGGCTTTATCGAGGGATCTCACGTATTATAAAATTGTGAGAATATGTTGTTTATCTCTCCAGTATCTATCTCCACTCCACCCCATGAAAGGTCAGGTCCCTGATTTTTCTTTGGGGGATTCGTCCTCAGTCCTTCTCAGCCATGTGTTTCAGGCGGGGTTCACTTCCCACTTATATTTCCAGAGTTTCTGATTAGCCTGGTCAACCTCCATCCCCAAGGGATGGCTCAAAAACAAGCACCTGAACAGATCAGAACCAAGAAGATCCACGGAACATTGTGGAGAAAGAGATGGTGTTCCCAGGGATGAGGAACTCTGGCTTTCTCAACCTTGTAATTTTTTTTTTTAATCTTTATTTTTGAGAGAGAGAGAGAGAGAGGCAGAGAGGGAGACACAGAATCCGAAGCAGGCTCCAGACTCTGAGCTGTCAGCACAGAGCCCGAGCCCCCACCCCCCCCCCCCCCGCCCCCAAACTCATGAACTGCGAGATCATGACCTGAACCGAAGTCAGATGCCTAACCGACCTAGCCACCCGGGTCTCCTGGCTTTCTCACCCTTATAAAGCGAGGTCTGAGGAAATAGAATCTAGCTCTTCTACAGAAATACTGATGCCATTACAATGAGGAATTGCTAAAGGCAAGTGCAGAGGCTAAGATGAAGGAAATTCTGCAGAGGGCAGAGAGAGGAGAGCCATTTGGGTGTTGGTGATATTGTGTATGCCTTTGACTGAAACCTCCATGAAATATACTACCGTCTAGATCAGTGGTTTCCAGTGTGTGGTCTCTGGACCAGCAGAGCCAGCATTAGCTTGCGACTTAGAAATGCAAACTGCTGTGTCCCCAGTCCAGACTTCCTGAGCGTGGGTGGGGCCCTGCAGTTTCCATTGTCATAGCTCTCTGGGTGATTTGATACACACTGAAGTTTGAGAAGTGCTGCTCTTGAGTGATCCAGAGAACGGATAGAAAATCAACTGGGATAACTCAAGTACAATTATGCTCGAGTTTTCAGTGCCACAAATGAATCTGTACCTTTCTTAGGAAAGTCTCTAGAAATTTGGCTTCTATATTGAGCTATATTCAGCTATATCTTTTTGTTCTAATAGTGGAAAATCAAATGAGCTGCCTCCTAAACTTTTCAAAACATACTGAAGTTATATGATATTTGTTCCTCAGGTTGTCTTTGTGAACGACAGAGACTCGCCAAGGGTGTTTTGTGTACAAACTCCTTATTGTACAGATGAGAAAACAATGTGCTGTCCCTTATACTTCCCGGCTAGCTAAAATTCTTCCGATCTGGCCCTTTCCACCACCTTCAGCTCTGTGTGTGGCTGAGTAATTAAACCAGTAGGTGATGGCGTCAGCCCAACCTGGGTTTGAATTCTGACTGTGCCCACATGGGCGCATTCAAGCTTTTGAGTCTCAGTTTCCTCATCTGTGAAATGGGAAAAACGGTTCTACTTTTCTTTAGCTGGCTCATGTGAGGATTCAGTGAGAATTAGTACGGAAAGGGCCACACCCTTGATGAATGCTCAGTAAATGGTATCCACTAAGAATAGGATTGTCAAATCCATCACTGCCCCTGTGCTGTAAAATGCAGTGGCTCCCTGCACACCAGATGGCACTGAGCCAAGGAGTGTTCTCTAGGACAAGCAGCCTCTCTGTTGGGCACTGAGTAATCCAACCCACTGATTTCCTGGGACCCTCTGAATTCTCCCAGCCAATCACCCTACTCAATGGGCTCTAATCAGCATTATAATGTAATCTCTCCCTTCCGCTTCCTACCAGAAGCAGTGTTCCTAAACCACATCCCCATTTAAGACCTTTCTTCTTAAGGGAGTGAGGCAGCTGCTGATGAGAAGCTGTGTCAATTGCCATCAAGACAACGAAAACGTTCGGTTATTCTTACTAAAGAACCAGTCTGCTTGAATCAGCGGGCGCCTCACTTCTTTTCATGGATGCTGGATTCATGGCCGCTCCACACTGAGGGAGCCAGTTTATTAATGATTTTGACTCCCTGCCTTCTCTGGGCCATCCAGATGGTGTGCTGCCCTGGAAAGGGAGGGACAACACTAAGCCCAGTAATATTTTTATAATCTCATTTATCTTGTCTAGTTCGGGATAATTTAACTGACCTTTCGGCATGGCCATGACTTTAATGACATACGAGGGGCATTTTGATGACACATTTTAGATGGAGCAGCATCTTACAGCCAAATGAGTAAAATGGAGCTGTGTTTAATAAGTGCCTGGGTTCAAACCCCAGCTTTACCATTTAATATCTGTATTTTTTGAGCAGAATTTTTAGCCATTTGGTACCTCAGTTTATCTACCTTTGGAATGGGAATAATTGAAATCACACATAGGATAATGATTAAGTTATGGTCTATAAAACCCTTCCATAAGTAAAAATAAAGAATAATAAATAATATTTGCCATTCACTGAGAACTTACTACGTGCCAGACTTTATGCTAAGTACTTTACACGTAACATCTAAATTTATCCCAACTGCCAATCAGTGAAGTATAATAGTACAATGGTAATAATAAATCAAAGTGATGGTATTGTTAATAATAATGGCAGCAGTAATAATAATAATGTATGCACTAGGCACTACAGTACTATGCCTAATCTCAGTGAACCTCATTATGGGGTTCTATTACAGCTTCCATTCTGGAGATGGGTAAACTGAGAGACAGAAAGGGAAGTATCTTGCCCAAAGCCACGTACCTAGTAAGTAGCAGAGTTGGAATTGAAATTACATCCTCCCTGACTACAGATCCCAAGATCTCAACTGCTCACCACTTCAAAACCACATAAATATTGCATCATAAAATGAAGATGTCAATGTTCAAATTTCCTAGAAGCAGGGAATGGATCAAAAATGTCAATACTATTTTTTTTTCTCCAGGCAAAATTATACCAAATGGGAGACAGATGAATGGAATGGAGAATTGTAAAAGCTCCCAGTTGGCTGTGTGGCCAGCCCTGTGTGCTCCATGAAAATGAGAGATTATTTCCAACATGAAAAATGACTCCATTAAGTAACCAGTTTTAAAAAGTGTAAAGTCAGCACCTTCTAGAAGATACTCAGTTGTGTAATAAAAAAAAAAAAAAGGTGTAGGCTTTTATAGCATCCAATTATGGGACAAGTGAGTTACATTTAAAGGTGTTTTAAAAATGTGAACAGAGGAGTATGAACAGTTGTAACTGGTCTGCATATTAAGCTCTTTCCAAGGCCATGGGGGATGTGGGGGAGCCGTAAAGGATGAGTGTGCAACTGAGGCAAACTTGGTAAGGCTGAATGGAAGCAGTGGGTCCATGACCAGAGACAGAGAGAGTGAGGATTGTAGGCATCACTCATCCACCACCCACTATGCTCCTGTGTGAAGTCCTTCCACCATTTTTGGTGGCCCTTCCTATGGTGTTTTAGTTGGAACCCTTATTAGCCCCATTTTACAAATAAGGAAACTGAAACAAAGACTAGTAAGTGACTTTTCCAAGGTCCTACTTCCTGGTCAGGGGCCACACCGGGGTTCATACTGACATTTGTGTACTTGAGAGCTACTGTGCTTTCTACCATGTCATATTGCCTCTTTAAGAAGAGACCCCAAGAGAAATTCTAGGATTTGAAAGCTTAGTTTTTGGAGGCAATGACTTTATTTTTCTTTGCACAGTGTCACGTTTATTGATACACAATTTTATAGATGGGGACAAATTGAAGACTCACTATTATAGAAATGCCTATGATAACACAGCCTGATGAGAAAGATTAAGGCATTCCTTCTGGGTCCTGAGTTCAAGAGAAGCATTTGTGTATTTATCTTTATATCCTAACATTTTATGCCAAGGTAGTGTAGAGTACATGCTCTATAAACGTTTACTCAGTTGTCTGGAATTTTATTCTTCTAGTTCCCAAACGACTCAAGTGAAGGCAAACATGATTTAAGTTCCTTGAACCCTTGCAGGATGCCTGGCTTTTCTCCAGTACCCGTTTTGCCCTCCAAAGCACAGTGATAAGCATGTAGCTGCTCCAGTCCACGCAGTTAATACAGACCCTACAGGCAGTTCTGTTATGGTAAGCTTCAAGTTCAGTATCTGCGTTTTGGGGGGCCATGAAGTACTGAGTTGAATATTGACACCCACCTGGACTAAAATAGTAGCTGTGTTCTTGAAATTTTGGTTCTTGAATTTTGATTCAGTGATAGAATAAAGAATACTAGAGATTCAAATTTTAAAAAGAAGACTCTATTTACTATAAATCTCTATGCGGAAAGAAGAAATGATGAAAGTCCCAAGAATGGTTCAATTCTCCTATCTTCTTGAAATCTTGAAGTTATAATCATTATTGTATTCAGTCTTACGTGCCATTAGTTTAGGAGCTTGAACAAGTGGCCAGAAGCTCCTTTAAAAGAATTGTCTTTCGTGTGTTGGTAGGGATGTTGTTGTTTTGATTTGTTTTTCTAGAACTGCTTTTTATTTTTCTGTAGTCTCAGGATTCTAGTAATGTATGTGCATTTGGGGCAGAGGTATCTCAGAACTTAGGGGTAGCCTACAGGTACTTGTATCAAAGGAATGGAACCACGATAGGCGAAATAATGGTTACCCAAAGACATCCGTCTCCTAATCCCCAAAACCTGTGAATGTGTTGCCTTTATATGGCAAAGGAGATTTTGCAGATATTGTTAAGGGTCTTGAAGTGGGAACATGTTCGTGGATTATCCAGTGAGCTCAGCGTAATCACAAGGATCTTTCCAAGATGGAGGTAGGGTGTTCTAAGGAGTCAGAGAAGGAGAGAGAATTCCTGAGCAGAGGTCAGAGAGAAGGGATTGCTCACTCCTAAGGTAGAAGAGAGCCACAAACCAAGGAAAGCAGGTATCCTCTAGAAGCTGAAACAGGCAAGGAATTAATTCTCCTCCTAGAGTCTCCAGAGGGGACATAGTGAGACTGCTGACCTCCCAAAGTGGAACATAATGCATTTGTATTTTTTAAGCCACCTTGCATGTGGTCATTCACTACAGAAGCCATTGGAAACTAATACAAGGACTACATTCCTTACCAGCAGCATCTGCAAAAGAGAAAGGTGTTTCCTGTTTGAGCTTAAGAAAATAGCCTATCCAACAAGAAATCCAAGGGTCATTTTGGCTACTTACGATTTACCGTAAGGTTTCTCAGCCTCAGCACTATTAACATTTTGGCTGGATGATCCCTTGTTGAGGAGGATGCCCTGACCATTGCGGGATGCTTAGCAGCATCCTTGCCTTCTACCTACTGGTGGCCAGTGGTACCCTTCTCTTCAATTGTGACAAATCAAAAATATCCCCAGACATTACCAAATGTCTGCTGGGGGAAGGAAGGCGACAAAATTTCCCCCAGGCTGAGAACCACTGTTCTAGCTTAAGTATATGCTCTTTGACTATATAATTTCTGATGACAGGGAGCAAACCATCTTTCTTCCATGATCATAGTTCATAAAGTAGCCAAACCCTGAGACACACAAAATAATGCTTTATTCAGAGTCATTTTGCCGCTCAATTACAAGGCAAAAAATCCTTGCCTCTGGACTAGATGGAATAATCTCATGGCTTGTACCAAGTGATCAGACAGGATTTATTTGCGGATAAAACTCAGCTGATAACCCAAGGCAAGTTATTAATCTACTCAGCTCAGCCAGCTAACACCTTAAGGCTGTTACTCTCAGTAGATGCCAAATAAAGTGTTTTATCAAAATGAGTGGGGTGGCACTGTACCCCCCCCCCTTTTTATTTGGGAAAGTTCATTGAGAATCCAACTCATAACTGTTACTGGTTCAAAAATCCCAAATTGTATTGGAATGAAATATGGTAAAGCCTGAGTAAAAGAATCAAAGTGATTCCTCTGGCTCTACGATGCATGCACTATTGAACACAGAAGCAAAAGTGGCCTCTAGAAAGCCAGTTCTCCCTTCTCTGCATTAACATGCCTGCTAAAGGATGCCCGATGTCAGAAGAGTATGAGAGAGAGATAGAGAGAGAGAGAGAGAGAGAGAGGCAGAGAGACTCTATCTCATTTTCCAAAAGCAGTTCCTATTGTGGCGTAGATAGGTTTAGCAGAGAGATATGGCAGGAAGTCAGAACTGAGGAAAGGAATATGAGAATAAATAACTCTGAGTTAAGTTCAGCTAGAATGGAAGATAGGATGATGTTATACACTGAGTGCTTCTGCCCCCGCAGAATTCATTTGTTGAAGCTCTAACCCCCATTGTGATGGTTTTTAGAGATGGAGCCTCTGGGAGGTAATTAAGTTTAGATGAGGTCATGAGAGCAGGGGCCCCTGCTGAGACTAGTGTCCTTATAAGAAGAAGAGAGCAGAGCTCTTGCTCTCTCTCCAACATGCAAGGACACAGCAATGAGGTGACTGTCTACAAGCCAAGAAGAGAGTCCTCTCCAAGAAACCAACCATGTTGTCACTCTGATCTTAAACTTCCAGACTCCTGAACTGTAAGAAATAAATATCTATTGCGTAAGCCACCAAATCCATGGTGTTTTGTCACAGCAGTGTGAGCACTAAGACAGACAAGCAGTAGAACCACAGAAATTGTATCAAGGGCTAGAAAGATAACACATTTGAGGCTCTGGGAGTGACCCCCACCATCACCACCAACCATGAGACCTCTGGCTTATTAATTAATGTTGTGAATTATGTAAACATAAAAGTAATGTGCTAGGTTGAAGGCAAGTGCTAGATTCTCCCACTAGCTGTATGACTGTGGACAGGCCTCTTTGTTGCTGTACATTTTGGCTTCCGTATTAAAATGTGGCTAACAACACCTGCCTTGAAAGAACATCATGAGAAGAGAGTGAAATCATATATACGCAAGCGCTCAGTATGTGGCAGGTACTCAGTAAAGGTTAGGGGGCTCCCCTCCCATGCGGACACATCCTGGTCAATTTAAAACAGGTCAAACCTAAATGAGCTGGGTTTTGCCAACCTGTGAGTGTGAGTGAAGGTACGTGAACATTTATGCGCAGTGTGGATAATTACCAATCCTTGTGCACTCAGGGATGAAGGGCAGTCCTTGTAAGGGCTTCCTTAGGGTGGATATCTGCAAAATATCTGCAAACTGGTTTTTGTAAACCCGTCTTCTAGCCCCCATTCTTCTGGAAATTGTACCTAGGTTCTCTGTGGAAAGTCACCTCTTTCTCACTCTTCATTTATGGGTTTTAGTGCAAGGTGACAACACCCTGTCCCATTCACACACACACACACACACACGCACACACACGCACCTGTCTCCAGAAAAGAGCACTTCCTTGGTCTGGTCAGGGAGTTTCATTACCCACCCAGACCAGAGTGAATCAATCTCAGGAATACTGTGAGCATATTAGGGAGGAAAAGGGGGACAATAAAGGAGAAAGATCTCTTTCTACTGGAATTTTTGGATTCCTTCTGGCTTTAAGTGTAGTGTAAGCTGAAGCTGTTAGGGCCACCACGATGAGAAGGCCTGTACAAGACTAAAAAGTCAATCTAGAATAAAGCAGAGCTGAAAGATGGAGAGAGACGGATAACAACAGGTCCCCTGGATACAGCCATTCCTGAAGCTCTCCGCTCCTTTGACTTCCCAGAAGTCAATTTATGTGTATGCCAGAATGAATTCAGTATCCCTACAGAGAGACGCCTGACGAATTTGCTCTCCCACAAATATTTCAGGCTTTCGCCTTGGGGTGAAATTACCTGTGGTTCATGAGTTAGCTTTCTTAGCCAAACTGATATTGTAGCTGCAGTTCAAAGGCTCCTGGATCCACCCCAGGACTAATTGGTTGGGAATGTGTAGTGATAGTCACGCTGCCACCACCAACTTAGTAGCCTGACCACAGCTACTGTCTCAGTGCCGGTTGTAAGGAGGTTTTCACTGTCAGCCTCCTCTGCCCCAATCATCCAGAGACTACGAGAGCTAAACCATTCCTTTCTGACAGACAAGGAGCATTCTCTTCGTGATGCTCGCTGAGTAAGGGACATAAAAATAACAATTTTATTTAGCAACAAACGTTCTAGCTGTTATTTTCTGCCCAAAGTCCCCAAAACATGAACCATTCAGGGCTAGTGTTCTCCCCTCTGCTCCAACCATGTTGTCTTCCAGAAAGCCTAGCTGACACTTTTACTGAACTAGAGTTTGAGAGGTTTTTCTAACCGGGGAGGTAAAAGAGACAGAAAACAATAGATAAGTAAAGAAAGCAAGGAAAGCTGAAATAGAAGTGTGAGGTTCGAATAAGGTGCTGTCATGACTTGTGATAAATACGGCAACACAGCATTTAGAAAGGAGAGGCACTAATGAGAGGTTTCATTTTATTCGCGAATTTTTCCTGATGTGAAAAATGGAACTTTTTCCTGCTACTTAACTGCCAAACAAACTCTGAAAAACACATCCAGAGGAATAATGAATCACTTGGATACTGACCCAGCCCGTAACATTAAAGATGAGTGCAGATATTTAGGAACTGGCAATATCTGGGCACTCGATTGACATACCAAGCTGGCCTTTTTGTATCTGCAATCTGTGTCTACCTTTCCATGAGCAGATATCCTTCTCTGAATTAAACAGGGTGAATCCTACTGTGCCGTTTTGACCGTGTTCCTTACTCAGGTACCACTTTTGTTAATTTCAAGTCAAAAATATCCTTCGAAAAGGTGGAGAGTGCCAGAAGGAAAGAATTTAAAGATGGGTAAGAGTAAGACGCTTTAGTAACTCTCTGTTTAAATAACTCCAGCAACGTTATTACTCTGTCACTTTTATACCAGTAGAACCTCGGAGTTTGAAGTGCTACTTTTGAAATAAAATTATAAAGAGGTTTTGGTAATTAAACATACTCTTTTCTCTTAACCCCTACTAGTCTTGAAATCACTCACCTGGTAAGGAATCTGCCGTGTCTCAGAACTAGACTGAAGGTTCTAAGTGCTCTAGATCTCTCTCTCTCTCTCTCTCTCTCTCTCTCTCTCTCTCTCTCTCTGGGTCCCTTTCTGCTTTTACCAAGGCTTCGTCCAAAGGCTTCAAAGCTAATGCTCTTCCTTCCTCCAAGCTAAGTGGAAATTGTGGCCTCCATCAGCCTATGTCTCTTGAAATGTGTATGTCCCAAGTTCAAGAAAAAAAGTTTGGGACAAACAGAGTAGATTACTTTTGTGTCTCATTTCCAAACCCCAAGAGGATATGATGGCCAAAACTGGGCCAGGTGTCCAACTCTGGTCCGATCACCTCATGCAGAGAGGCGACACCATGAAATGCAAACATCATCATGAATAACCACAGGGCTATTTTGGAAGTGAGTCAGAATCCCAGATGGTAGCTCTTAAAAAACCGTGCCCATCAGTTCAAATTCAAACCAAAGCCCCCCTCCCCCCAACCCCTCCCAATCCCTCTGTCCGCGATGCTCTCCTGCCATCATTAGCTAATTACAGCTGTGGAGCCTGCCCTCCAAATCCGAGCCTGGAGAAAGCCTGGTTCCCTTTAAGTGGAGCTCAGCCAGCAGTTGCTTTCTCCAATGCAAATTTCCTACAAACAGGCCCTGCAACTTAAAAGGAATCTTTAAACCCCATTAAATAACACAGTTCCTTAGCAGGAATATCTCCTGGGAAGGGATGTCTTCTGTTCAAATGCTATGTTATGACAAGCATGACAGGCTTGATGGGGATCTGTTCTGACTCATGACATCGCTTAAATTAGGTTAGGTAGAATGTGTGTAGGCATTCTAAGAAAAGCTCCTTGGGGCCCCAGCCCTATTATTTTTGTTAATAGCTCTGAATTATGACTGTCTTTTCCAAGGGACGATAAACCCGGTTTCCACACTAGGTACATCATGGGATGTATGTAATACATGAAGACTTATCAGCAAAGCCAGTTGGCGTGCACACATTTAATACTAATTTACTGTTGTATGTCTTCTCCTCTCTCTCCCCTTCCACTAGGCCAGAGTTGGCTCGCCTTACCACTTGAACTTTAATGTCTCACAAATGTTACAAGGCTTTCTCCTGTTTCCAATTTAATCTTCACCCCAGGGGAGAGACCTGGGGTCTCTTCTCATCCCTACCTTATGCCTCAAACTTGATTCACGGTCCGCTTTTGGTTGGGGGTGGGGGCAGGGTCAGAGGCTCACCTTGCATGTGATTATTATTGATAATTGTCAAAGATATAAAAACATTGGCTCCTCGGTCTCATTTACTGCGTCTTATCACTTTTTGGCTGTAATGTAAATCTACCTTTTTATTTAACATTCAAGGAAATCTGAGTCAGGACTTCCTTGGTTGCATGTTGCTAGAACTTTCTGTCTCTCCTTTTCTTGGCTCTGTCTTCGTATGCTGCAAAGACACCTGACGGTTACAGTAGCCCATGTTCCCAGCTGCAAGCCGGCAGAATTTTCCAAGAAATCCAACAAAAATCCCATACTTGCTTTTGCCCTGGTTTCAATCACTGTGGTCAAGAGAACAAACACTCCGATTAGCCAAGCTGAGTTCCCAGGTCAGCCCTTGGAGCCAGAGGGTGAGGTCAACCCTACTTGAACTATAGGGAGTGATGTAAAAGGTGAGCCGGTGCTCCAAAGGCAAAATCAAGATGCTGCCCTAAGAAGAAAGGGGAGTGTATGCTGGGCAGCATAAACCCAAAGTTTATTTGCATTCTGCATCTGTCATCTCGGGCTGCCATACAGAATACCGCTGACTGGGGAGCTTAAACACCAAACACTTAATTTTATTTGCTCACAGTTCTGCAGGCTGGAAGTCAAGATCAAACTGCTGGAAGTGTTAGGGTTCCCCGGGTGGCTCAGACGATTGGACATCCAACTTCAGCTCAGGTCGTAATCTCACAGTTTGTGGGTTGGAGCCCCACATCAGGCTCTGTGCCGACGGCCTGGAGCCTAGAGCCTGCTTCGGATTCTGGGTCTCCCTCTCTCTCTCTCTCTGCCCCTGCCCCATTGGCGCTCTGTCTCCGTCTCTCAGAAATTAATAAACGTTAAAAAAAAATTTTTTTTAAAGAAAGTGCCAAAAGGGTTAGTTTCTGATGAGGCCTCTCCTCCTGGCTTATGGAGGACCACTTTTTCCCTGTGTCTTCACATGGCCTTTACTCTGTACTGACAGACTGTTGGTGTCTCTTCTTCTTCTTATAAGGGAATCCCATCTGTTCTGCTGGATTAGAGCCCCACCCTTATGACTTCATTTCACCTAAACTACCTCCTTACAGCCCTATCTGCAAATGCAGCCACATCATGTGTTAGGGCATTTGATGTATGATATTTGAGAGGGACGATTCAGTCCATAACATGATGCAAACAGAATGAATAGTTGTGATAATCAAGATCATACAGTTAAAAACAGGGCTGAGGCTGGAAGTCAGATAACTCCTCCTAAAGCAATGTTCCCTTTGCCTGATTGTCCTTTGGTCTCTCTCTCTGTAAATCTCTGCCACACTTCTTGTTGGGAGCTAGGGATCAGAAATTGTGCAAGTGAACAGCCCAGGATATGAAACGAGGTTAGTCCAAGGTTAACCTCACCACTATTAACTTTTTTGGCTCAGATAATTATTGATGATTGGGAGCCTTCCTGTGCATTGTAGGATGTCTACAAGGGTCCCTAGCCTCTATTCATTAGATGCCAGTAGTACTCTGTATGGACGAGTAAAATGGCTCTAGACATTGTCTGATGGAGAGCACACAACCCTGGATCAGAATCATCGGCCTATTCAAGCCTTTTGAGTGACTACCTCCCCCTGGCTTGCTACCAAAGAGCCATTCAGAATTCTGTAGCTCTAGCTCTTTAACCTTCTTCAAATCATCGCTGTCAGAAATCACTGTGAATAAGAATCAGTTCGATTCGGGGCACCTGGGTGGCTCAGTCGGTTGAGCGTCCAACTTTGGTTCAGGTCATGATCTCACGGTTCGTGAGTTCGAGCCCCGCATCGGGCTCTGTGCTGACAGCTCACAGCCTGGAGCCTGCTTCGGATTCTGTGTCTCCCTCTCTCTCTGACCCTCCCCTGTTCATGCTCTGTCTCTCTCTGTCTCAAAAATAAATAAACATTAAAAAAACAATCAGTTCCATTCTTGGGCCCTACCCACAGAGACTGTAATTAAATAGTTAGGTATGGAGTCAAATGTGTTGCATGTTTTATAAGTACCTTGCAACCAGTTCCTTAGAGTACCAACAGTCATCTTGCCACTAACTCCTTTATTCAAGATCTACCGAGCATGTGCTGTGCCAGGAATTGTTCTAGGGGCACCTGGGTGGCTCAGTCTGGTAAGCACCAGACTCTTGACTTCAGCTCAGGTCATGAGTCTGCACCCCCCACATTGGGCTCTGTGCTGACAGTGTAGAGCCCACTTGGGATTCTCTCTCCCTCTCTCTGCCCCTCCTCTGCTGGTACAAGCTTGCGTTCTCTCTGTCTCTCTGTCTGTCTGTCTCTCTCTCTCTCTCTCTCTTTCTGTCAAAAATAAATAAAAATTTTAAAAATAATAATTGTTTTAAAAGGTAGAATACAATATCACTTCCTTCAACTGGCTTTCATTCCACCAAAGGGGATAAGCAATAAACACCATAATAAATAAATAATAATAAAATGTAAGTGATGTCGAGAAAAACCAAACCTAATTGTTGGGGGTGGTAGCGGGGCAGTCCCAGGCACGGAGATGAAAAGTGTATTTGTAAATAGAATAGACAGGGTGACCGAAATGAGAGAGTGGTATTTAAGCAGGTACAGGGAGAATGTAAGGAAGTATGCCAGCATGCAACTGAAGGAAGAGCATATCAGAGGGACAATCGTCAGTGCAAAGGCCCTGAGGTGGGTGTGTGCCTGATTTCTTCAAGGTGGACTAAGAAGATGACATGGCTGAGGCAGAGTAGAGGGGATGAGGGTTGAGAGTAAATGGTGAGAGACAGTGATATGACATTGCATAAAATTATTGGGACTTCATATAACGGGAAGCCATGAACATGTCCTGAGCACAAGCATGACACGGTTTGACTTTTACTGCTGGGTTATCATATTGCATGGGAGGTAAAGATGGGAAAAGGGAGGCTAAGTTAGGAGGTCACCGGAAGTAGTTGCAAGGAATTCACCGGTGAGATTACAGAGTGGCTTCAACACAGTGCTATGGAGAAAAGTGTGGAAAAGAATGGTTGAATAAGCTCGAGGTCAAAGGGAAGACCATTAGCCTCAACAGTTCTTCGGGGAGGTTCGCTAAAGGAGAGGAGGGAAATGAGGCTCTGGGAGAAAGAAGCGATGGAATGAATGGGGACTGTCGTAAGGCTGGAGAGACGTCTGTGCTTTCACACAGCTGGGAACAATGTTGCAGACAGGGGAGAATTGATGAGGTGGGAGGGAGAGGGGTGGTTTGAGCAGGAGAGAGGAGGAGGGTGGGCACAAGGTAAGGTAATGTCCTCGGAGAGGAGCGGAGGTGGTTTACCGGCGGGGACAAGAAGGGAGACAGAGCCTGTGGAAAGGTGAGTTGATGCGGACATGGGAGATTGTGGAAGTTCTCGTGTTATTGCTTGCATTTTCTCAAAGAAGGAAACGGCAAGCTGGTCAGCTAAGAATGCTGAGCCGAAGGAGATGTTAGCACTTTGAGAAGGGAGGAGGTGTCAGGAGACAACCAGGGAGGGAACCAAGGTGCTCACGCCAGGAAGCATGGCTTACCACCAGACGATGGGTCAAGGGATAAGCAAAAGATCAAGTCATTTGCTTCTGTGTTTTGGGGGGGGGCGGGCAGAGGGGACAGGACAACATCTCCAGTACTGGGCTTTTTTTTTTTTCTCTTTTTGAGGAATGTGCTCAGGGCACATCAAGGAATTCACTCCGTCTTGGCAGCCTAAGAAAATGGCAGGGAGGCAAACCCTGGTGGTGGTCATGGGAGGTGGGAAGCACCTGAGAACAATGTCCTGCTGTGCTCTTTGGTGTAAATTTGATAGCGGCCTTGGGCTGGTTCCTCATCCTCTGGTAAATAAGGTTTCCTTCTCACCGACACACTGCCAAGGGAGGGTGGGGGCAGGGGGTAGCCGTGAGAAGGTATTTGAAAGCCCCTGAATTCTTTGGAAAACAGATGCTGTAAATCGTACCAGCGGTGTTGGAGAAAGGTGTCTTTTAAAGTGAGGACGCTTGTAATCTAGTGGTCAATATGTGTTGAATAATAGATAGGTGACTATCCTTTCGGCGAGTAAAATTAGATGGAAATGCATTTTTCCCAAGTTAAAATTTTCAGAAGAGAACTGAGCCAACAGCTCCTCTCCATCCTTGCATAAACAAAGGCCCAACAGGATCAATTAAGCTCATTTGTTGACTCATCCTATTAACATGCCTCCAGGCCTCGAGGAAAAGAGGAGCCCAAAATGCACTGTACTCAAGGAGAAAATTGACGGATGGAAATAGATCAGCAAACCAAATTGGGTCTGGGAAGCACGGTGGGAGATGGGGAAAGGCTTCATTTGAAAATCATATAAAACTTATGCTAAAGGGAGCTGATTGTATTTCTCTATGTGTTGGCTTACGTGCTGTAAAAAAGTGCTCTTCCTTCCTCACACTTTATAATGGATGTGTTCAGATTAGCATTGTTTCCTTCCCTGCAGTTGACTTTGAAGCTTCGTATTTATTCTAATGGTGTTCACATGAGCTACTGTCATAACCTGCACCTGCCAGTATTAGTCCATCTCCTGCTGGGGGGATTTGACTTTTCACGAGAGGCTACCAGTTGTTCAGAATCAAAGCTAACAAATAACATGGCTGATCAGATAGGAGATGTGGGTTTTTAAAGAGGAGAGGTCTGATTTTCTCATACAGTATATAAACGAAACCGATAGGCTGTTTACCAAGTTGGGATGTGATAGAAAATTGTCACCAGAATATAAGTGTAGCCTCCTACGTCTAGATTTCCCTGTCTTTAGAAATAGCTTTGTATCTTTTTTCTGCATATTATTTAAAATTTATACAGGCAAAAGTAAAGATCGAGTTTAATCCACTGCCAAGAGGTAGTGGTTTTATATATATATTATATATATATATATATAATATATATATACAATTTTCGTTGTTAACACAGAGTTTGAAATGAGGGCCCCTGGGTGGCTCAGTCGGTTAAGCATCTGACTTTGGCTCAGGTTGTGATCTTACCATCCGTGAGTTTGAGCCCCAACGTCGAGCTCTATGCTGACAGCTCAGAGCTTGGAGCCTGCTTCGGATTCTTTGTCTTCCTCTCTTTGTCCTTTCCCCACTCGCACTCTGTTTATCTCTCTCTCTCCCTCCCTCTCAAAAGTAAATAAACATTAAAAAAAAAGAGTAATTAAAAAAAAAAGAAATGAGTTGTCTTTTGTAAGTGGGAGTATGATGATAATTTATCCTGTCATTTACATAAAATGAGTGTCATTTTGTGTCACATATAGAATTACACATCATTTTTAATGGCTTTGCAGTACTGTGCTGTAGAGAAGTCTCATAATTAATGTAGCCAGCCCCCTCCTGATGGGCTTGTAAGTGGTATCCAACTTTTTGCTATTATAAACAGTACTAGGAACATTGCTGTCATCGACAATGCTGTTACTTACAAACAGGCCAGAACTTGTCCTTCCTACTCTCAAATCCTCCCTTAGTCTTTCTTCTTGAAGGAACATGTTCTTAAAGGATGGTTAACTTACGGGGTTTCCATAGTCCTCACTCTTTGGACCTCAAAGTTCAAATACAAATGCCTTATTTAATGGTCAGTGTTGGTGTGGACATGGGGGGAGGGGAGGTTCCTGATCTCAACATTGCCCTATTGGCCAGCAGACAACAAATTCAATTAACACCTGCTGGCTTGAGCCACAGCTCTAGCTAGCTGCCCCCATGGGAACGCGGAGGACACATCTGAACATTCAGTTCCGGGTCACTGTGGGGGGCCATGCTGCTCTGGGCTTACGTAATACAGTGATAGAGTTCATCTGAGAAGGAATAGAGGAAACTGCTTACATGTTACCTAATCCATTCCCGGCATTCAACAAACTAGATGGCCCAGTTCCAGGAAGGTGGGGCCATCTGGCCACGGTGTCGAGTAGCACATCACTGAACTGGAGACGAGGACTCACGACTTGAGTGGTCTTCCTGCCTTTAGTGAGCACATCAGACAAACCCTAAGCCTCAGTTTGGGAACATGGAACTAAATTCCTACCTCATCGGATGGTTTGAAGCTTATGGACTGTAGAGAGGTCTCAGTAGAGTTATTTTCTGGCAGCAGTGGAGGAGCAGTAGGAAAAATATTGGTTAGGGTTGTTGTCATACCTTGTTCCAGACGCGGGCATGCATAGGAATAGCACTTGCCATGATTGGCTAGTAACAGCAGGTGTAGAACAAAAGTTTGCAGTTGAGATGTGTATTGTCTTGTGGTCTGTGTCTGTTGTTGACGTTGTTATAGCAGTAACTGCTGTTGGGGTAGAAATCTGAGCAGAACTCAGGCTGGATTTCTCTATCATTTCTTTCATTTTACCTGTCTTACTGAAGTTCCCAAGTCGTTATTTTGAACCCCAAGCGAAACGCAGAATTCCATCTGAGCTATGTACCCACGTGTGCTTCCATGAGGCCATTAATCCTCACTTTTACCTTTGTTGGAGGAGAGCACAAAATCACACCTCCTTGTACTTCAAACTGTAATTGTCAGTTGCCTGAGGGAGATTCAAAAGTTTGGTCTGAAGCTGTACGAGTGGCCACGTGTTTAAAGAATAAGGTGAAAATGGTGTTTAGGACACTGATCTTTTACATTTCATTTTTCTGCTTGCTTTCTTGACAAAGTGAGTTCCTTTTACAAAGTGTGTGTGGCTTTAAATTTTTAAAGGGTGGGGGAATAAAATAAATGTGTCCCTATATAGGCAATCGATTATAATTCTCATGAATATAACAAGTGGATCACACTCAAGGTTACACTTTGAAGCCTTGTATATGGATTTATTCCTTGACTCCCCACTGACTTAATAGGAATCACACTGATCAATTACAACACATAACATTTTTTTTTTAAATTAAGGGCCAGACATCTGCTAGGGGTGCTCAAAATCAAATTAATTTTTTTTCTTACGAGCATACTCAGATAAGCATTCGGAAGGAGAAAGTAATTATCTAATCCTACAAGAAGGCTCACAGAACTCTCGTACAACCCTTTGATTGGGTGCTTCCTCCTCTTCATCTGCAGTGATTCAGCATCCCAAATGGTTTAAAGCAATAGCAGCAGTGTTGGGCCCATGTTTATTGTGTGCCACACAGTGTGTGAGGGCTTTCCCCTTCTACCGGTGCCTCTGTCTAGGACAGTAGTTTGAAGCTGGGCCTCGTTTGGCCCCCATGAGATAAATGGTAATGTCTGGTGACATTTGGGGTTGCCACGACTGGAGGGAGTGCTACTGGCATCCAGTGGGAATGAGTAAGGGTTGTTTCTAAACATCCGATCATGCTCAGGACAGTGCCCGCAACAAAGAGTTATTTGGCCCGGAATCAGTTACACTGAGGTTGAGAAACTCTGGATTAGTATTTATTTTCATCCAACGGTTGATTCCTTTACTCACCCATCAGATGTTTATTGAGTAGCTACTATGTGTCATGCTCTGTACTAGCTGCTGAAGATATCCAGAGGTGCTGTCTCCGCAAGAAGACATTTGGAGTATATGTATGGTTTTTCAAAGGTAGCTCAGGTGTCATCTGTGTTATAAATAGCTGGACTGACTTTCAAAATGCAGAGTTCTGGGTACTACCCTGCAGATTCTCATCTCTTAGGTTAGGATGCATGAAATTGCAGAAGCGAGAGGCACCTGGGGGGCTCAGTTAAGCATCTGACTCTTGATTTTGGTTCAGGTCATGATCTCACAGTTCTTGAGATCGAGAGCCACATTGGGCTCTGCTCTGACAGCACAGAGGCTGCGTGGGATTCTCTCTCTTTCTCTCTCTCTCTGCCCCTCCCTGCTTGCTCCCCGTCCCCCTCTCTCTCCCTCAAAATACATAAACATTTAAAATTTTTTAAAAATGCAAGAAATGGTACTCTTTTCTCACCCCATTTTAAAGTTTATGAACTTCAGCTATTGAAAATGTAACACATGTATTCATGCCGTATAAACATTGATACAATGAAATGTAAACAATGATATGGAATATTTGAAAAGTTAAAAATAAATACGGGGCGCCTGGGTGACTCAGTCGGTTGGGTGTCCAGCTTTGGCTTAGGTCATGATATCATGAGTTCGGGTCCCTCGCCTGGCTCTGTGCTGATAGCTCAGAGCCTGGAGCCTGCTTGGGATATTCTTTCTTTCTCTCTGTTTCTCTCTCTCTCTCTCTCTCAAAAATAAACAAACATTAAAAAGTTAAAAAAATAAACTAAATACACAAAATAAATCTACTTTACTTTCATTCCACCAAGCTTCCTAAATGTTAAATTATTTAACACCCACAGTAACCCGTTTGAGCAAATGTTGCTCATATTCATACCATTTTCAGATCAGCAGCATCGAGATCCACTTACCTAAGGAACCGACACCCAGAAAAGCTGAGAAATCTGAGCACAGTCACACAGCTAGGATGTGGCAAAGCCAGGACTCAAACCGCCCAGGGACTACAATAGTCACACTGGGCTGCATATGTTTGTCCCATCAAGTTCCCCTGGTCCCTTCCCTTCTCCCTTTGACCAGCTGTCCAGCAGCATCCCATCCGCAGACCCCTCCCCAGCCCTATGCCAGCTACTTAGAGTCAGCAACCCAGAGTCAGGATCTTTATCTGAATAATAGATTTCTAATCCATTTGTTGTAAGTGGCGATAAATTAATACTTATAAGGAGAAATTATGGCTCTTGACAATTCTGGACTATCTTCTTAAGAGGATATAACCGAAAGAAATGCTCAGAGCCAGTTCAGAACATGAGAAGGCACAGACAGCCGAGAAAGTGCCCCAAACAGTACATGATTCTCATGCTCAAAAAGTTTGAGGCTCACTTTTCCTGGACGAGAGAGGAACATGCGACCAGGAAAATTACGGTGTAACCAGCCAAATGTGAAAATCGATAGATAAATAAAATGCCTATTTACATTCTATTTAGCTTTCAAAGCTCAATTCTTTGTAGTCTGTGAAGCATTTTTGGCTGCTTTGGAATGCAATGACTTTCTAAGATATTCGTAAAATGAAACTATTCTCGAATTGTTTTTTAGTGTAAGTAAGGTTTTTCCTTTTTTGTCAGGTAACATCCTTTAGAGAATCATGGTTTTATATTTCCCAGAGTGACTACACTGATTTTCTGAGGCTCACTCAACCAGTAATTGTGGGTCATTTGACTACTGAAAGAAGTTTACTGATTTTGTCAAGGTATGGGGGGGGGGGAAGAAATCAAGATAGAACTTAACAAATTATTTTCTAATACACCAAAGTAAATTGTAGGTTGGTGTCTATCTAAAACCTGAGTCCACCTGGCCCAATCCCCTCAAGGCAATTAGCTCAATTGTAATATTTAAGAAGTCCTTTTTTATTTTTCAAGATTTTAGTTTTAAGTCATCTCTGCACCCAGGGTGGGGCTCGACCTCACAACCTCAAAATCAAGACTCACATGCGTCACCAACTGAGTCAGCCCAGCACCCCAAGAAGTCTTTTTATTTGGGTAGATTTTTCTTCTTTTCAGCATCTGTAAACCAAAAATAGCAGAACCAAGGCACCTGAGTAGCTCAGTCAGGTGAGCATCCAACTTCCAATCCAGTCACGATCTTGCGGTGCATGAGTTCCAGCCTGGCACTGGGCTCTGTGCTGTCAGTGCAGGGCCGACTTCAGATCTTTTGTCCCTCTTTTTCTCTGCCCCTCCCCTGCATGCACAATCTCTCTCAAAAATAAACATTTTTTAAAAGTTAAAAAAAAAAATAGAACCAATCAACACTCTCTTCCGTGGAAGATTGATTACCCTCTGTCAATCTTGTCTTTACCCGTCATGGCAAAGATACCAGCTACTCAGAGCTCCCCTCTCTGTCACTGTCATCTGTGGTCCGATGGTGAACCTTCCTGAGTTGTCCCTGAGAAGCAGAGGACACCTGGCTTCTAGGGGACCCATCCCTGCCTATGGTTTCTCCAGGTAATTCCAGTCAGTTTCTTCCTAAATTTGGAGAATTAGCTTTGGTGTTCAAAATGGCTCCTGAGCCCCCAGGGGTACCTTCCCCAAACCTATCATTGGGTTGGTCTGGGAGCTGGCCATGCATCCTTTTAATCAATCACCTTTAACTGCAAGGAGAGCATGAGAGATTGGCAACAGCTGAGATTGACTACCGCCCTTGTAAACTTTGCCCATGTGACCTTAGAGAGCCCAAGGAGGTGCCCTGAGTTTGAAGTCAAAGAATAGAGATCTTGGGAAACACATCCGTGTTCTGAAACCCTGCTCCATAATCACTTGCCCTTTATCAGGTATCATTTTGGTTACAGGTCCACTTATTAGTATACAAGTTGGGGTGAACACTCCATCCTGGGCCCTCAGAACAGTCATGCCGAAGCTCGTGTTTGGATATGTGTGTGTTTGTAATGTTAGCAGTCTGCAAAGCCTCTCCCACGTAGGACACAGTAGATATCAAAACAATCTTCGCCCATCCTACAGAAAAATGTTTGTCAAGAAAATGCCTTGTCTTACGAGAGACACAGGTCCTTGTGGCCCCTGTCTGCTTAAAGCCTCAATAGAAAAAAACAAAACAAAACTGAGTTGTTTTGGAGTTGCCACAGTGATTTGCACAGATCAATTTTACCCTGGTCAATTTTGTTTCTCACACAAACACTTCAAAAGCCAGTTAGGCGGTGATTCTGTTATCTGATCCATACAGGGTCAGGGGCAATAATTGACTCATTGTAGCCCTAGAACGAATTTTGGGAGGTAGCCTATAAATACAAGTGATAGCAGAAGAAGATACGTAGATCACAAGAAAAAAAAAGTGCTGTGACCAGGTATGGCGACAGATGTTGAGTAGACTTACTATGGTGATCATTTGCAATGTATACAAATATTGATCCCATTGTTGTACACCTGCAACTAACACAATGTTATATATCAATTACACCTCAATTTTAAAGGGAAGACATGTAAGGTACTATTTTAGAATAACAGAATATTTTATAATGTTTCAGGTTTTTGCCTACTGCGCAAACAACCCTAATTCAGCTCTCAAACTGTTACAACTTCGTCCACCACCATCAACCAAGCCCCTATTCCCAGCGCAATACACATGTATAAGATTGGAGCCCAAAGTATGCAAATTTGCTGCAAATCAAACAGTTGTGCGTGTGGTACCCTTGCAAATAGGGATCCAACCAGTTAACAATTTCCATTTATGAACTGCCTACAGCTCCCGTTCTCAGAACTGAGGAGACGTTCAGACACTAATACACTTTTTCTCATAGTAATGAAATAAAAAATGGGAAGTGATAGAAAAGGCAAGCTTTTAGTACAAATTTATTTCCAACACCTTGGTCAGGCTTTGAAATGTTATTTTTAAAGATAGGCAGTCAGAGTGCATGGTTTCGAAAAGAGCAGATAATTTTCCAAGGTAAATATACGCCACTATTTCCCTTCCTTGGCCACCATAGCAACCAAATAGCAACACTTTCCTCTGGAGGTGGCTGGTGAATCCAACAGGAATGAAAAACAGAAAATGACTCCATTCAGTATTTTGTTATTGACAGTGATCCATAGAATCAGATACATGAATGGTGTTACGAGCTATTCTTTAGAAGGCAAACATAAGTGTTGACTCCCGGTAAACAAGTTAGAGAGCAAGATGCACGATACATCAGGCAAAGCCACAGGAGAGAAATCAAATTGGACTTTGTCTAGGGTCCCCTTGACAGTGTAGAGGTTTTGCTAAAAATGAGACAACACTTAAAAAAAAAAAGTCCTTTAAGGCAATAAGACAAACTTGGGGCTTTGTGTTGGCAAATGTTTATTTCAGCTTCCCAAACACTGCCCAGATGTCCATGTTGCTATATGGGGTAAAACCTTGCTTGAAACTGTCAGGCAGACAGAAATATCTTGAGGTTCCTTCTAGACCAGTGAGAGCTCCAGCTGACCTAACCCAGACACAGGAGAAGGGCTTAGGAGTGGCTTCTGGTCTTCCAAAGCAGCAAGAATTGAGCTATTTTTCTCAAGCTTCTCCTGTACTCTTCTCTCATTTCATCTTTACCTTCCTGAGATTTCTCACTTTTACCACCTTTCCTTATTTGCTGTGTATACTCAGGAGGTTCTAAGCAATCACGGAATAACTGTCAAGCAAGAGGAGATGAAACCGTGCAAATCGCCATCCAGGGGCTAAAGTATAAAAATGGTATTTCTGAGCAAAATGTGCAAACCTTTTGCACAGATGGAATATTACTTTTTATGCATCAAGATGTCAGGCAAATCAGGATCGAGCGAAAGGAAATGTCTTTGAAATAACAGTATTTGTGATTTATTCTCATCTCCTGTATTTCAAGCTAATTATCTTTGAGGTAAAAATCTAAAAAGACTTAATCTGTTTTTGAAGTTCAGCCACATCAGATTAGTTGGAATATATATGTAGCTTCGTGTTGGTGGGAGTAGGATCCAGCAATTATTTCAAAATTAACCGCAACTGCCTTTGTTAATATTTTACTTTGTGACAAACTTCACCATTTACTGATTCCTCCGGTGCTTATAATTGTTCCGTCTAATGAACCAGCTTGCAAGCTAGGAAGCTAGTCACCTCAATTTAAGATCAGGAGAGGGAAATGGATACTTTATCTTAATGGAGTCCTTTTTAGGTAAAATGTGTAATGGATGCAAAATGTCCTCAGTGTATAGACAGTTATTCAGGCATTAAATGGTCGTGGCTGAAAGTTGAGCTCTGGAATTAGTTACACCTGAAGTATAGTACAAGTTCTGCGCTTCTGTTTATTATTTGAGCAGGTTTCTTATCCCCACCAGCCTGTTCTTTGATCAGTAAAATGGGAATAATAAAGGCTTTCTCATGGAATTGTTGTAGGTAATAATTAAGTTCCTGGCATAGAAGAAGCAAGCTTTTATTGCTATCGTTCTCTTATTTCACGAATATTTTCCCTCTGATAGAAGGAATTACGGAGCACTTTCAGACTATGTAAGGTATAATATGTATCTATTTATTCCGTATGTACCTAGAAGATGAGGGATTATGTTCCTCTTTGCCGATGAGAACGAGTAAAAGCAAGACTGCCCACAGCCTCACCACGACTATGTGGTCAAATCAGGATTTGAACTCCAGTTGTTGGTCATTGAACCTCTGGGATCTTATCCAGTACCATGCACTAATGTGTGCCCAGTGGCTTGTTCTGGAGTGTTTGGAAATGAGGCATTGACCGGGATTGAAGAAACCAGGGCCGTGAGAGGCTCCGTACCTTTCACAGGACCTCCCAGTGACAGCACTGAAACTGAGGCCAGCCTTCTGATTCCTGCCAGTGGGGTTCCCAGGTCTTCTCAGCCAGGTCTTGGAGTTTGGAATGCCCACAGTGCAGGATTTTTTCAATGCCCCTTGTCATTTACATAAGCCTGCTCAAGCATTTAATTGCCGTTCCTATAATTGGGAGTAATTTCTACTCTTTAGAGGATAAGCCACGCTTTTCTAAGTGATGTTCTTTCTTATATGAACTCAACATAATGGCTCTCTGTATTTTTAAAAAATACCTGTCAGAAGTTTGCATCAATGGAAATTGAAATTGCTTCCTTTGAAAGAGCTGTCTCCTTGAAAAGCACTAGAAATTGAGAGGGATTGTCTCAAAAGCCATCCCTGGGTCTTCTACCTAGCCATTTCGGAAATACCTGCTCTTTGGTCTCAAGAGTCTAAGAAAGCAAATTTCATCCAGACATCCTCTTCATTTATTGCTGTTCTAAATGTATATTTCTTTGTGTTAGTCTATTGCACAGATAGGCACTTTTTCTCAAATGTTGTTTGTGATTTGCTTATTTTCTTGGCTTAGTATTACAGTATCTACCTACAGCTAGGGTTTTGTTCCTTTGTGACATTTTTTCTGATTATTCATAAGATGCTTTTTTTTAGAGAGAGAGAGAGAGGGAATTAAGCAGGATACCGTTCAGCACAGAGCCCAACACGGGGCTTGATCCCACAACCCTGGGATCATGACCTGAGCTGAAATCAAGAGTCTGATGCTCAACCAACTGAGCCACCCACGTGCCCCTAAGATGGATTTTAATTTCCTAAAATTCAAAAGATGTCACTGGGTAAGCCTAGACATTTAGCCCTTTTCATTAATATTTTCTTACAACTTTTCTTAAAGACAGAAGAATTGACCATTCTGTACTTTTCTTTGTTACTCATTCTGTTCTGACAATTCTCTTGTCTTTCAGGGATTCCTTGTATGTATTTCTTCACGTTTCCAACCTTCTGTCCCTTTATTTTTATCTGTTTGTTTTGCCTGAATTCTGAATGTATTTATTGAATTGATTCGCTAGATAGTTGATCATCTATATACTGTCTTCCTTACTGTTTAATACACTTTTGTATAAAATAACTTTTATAAATACTACATATTTCATTAAGGAACAATCCAAAAATACAAGAAAAGAAAAAAGAAAGTACTCATGTGAAGGCACATAGAGATCATTATTATTGTCGGTATGTATTTTTCCCAACTCTAAATATTTCTTCTATTTGAGAAATGTTCCTTTTCATATTTTGTATACATAGGTGATCACTTGCATAACATTTATCTTGTTTCATAAGTGTACCCATATTACTTGCTACCTGATTTTTTAGCTTAACATAGAGAGGAAAACTTACCCTGATGATGTGTATAAATTAATTCATCATTGTTAATAGCTTCATATTAATCTAATTATATGAATGTTCCATAATTTCATTATCTATTATGCAATTAATATTTAGCATTTTGCCAGGATTTTACTATTATTCACAGTGGTATAGTATATGTAACTTTACATATCTTCACAGAGTTACATATTTGATCCTTAAGATCACCTTACAGAGGTGAAATTGCTAAATCCACTCCACATTTAAAATTTTGTTATCTCTTGTGGAGAAAGAGGGATACTTTTATACTATTTGTGGGAATGCAAACTGGTGCAGCCACTCTGCAAAAACGGTATGGAGGTTCCTCAAAAAATTAAAAATAGAACTACCCTATGACCCAGCAGTTGCACTAATAGCAATTTATCCAAAGGATACAAAAATGCTGATTCAGAGGGACATATGCATCCCAGTATTTATAGCAGCACTATCAACAATAGCCAAAGTATGCAAAGAGCCCAAATATCCATCAACACAACGAAGTACTACTCACCAGTGAAAAGGAATGAAACGTTGCATTTGCAACAACATGGATGGAACTGGAGGGCATTATGCCAAGCAAAATAAGGCAGTCAGAGAAAGACAGCTATCATATGTTTTCACTCATGTATGGAATTTAAGAAACACAACAGATGAACCTAGGGGAAGGGAAGCAAAAATAAAGTAAAAACAGAGAGGGAGACAAAGCATGAGAGACTTAAATACAGAGAAGAAACTGAAGGTTGCTGGAGGGAGGAGGTTGGGGGTGGGTGTTAGAAGGGGGATGGACATTAAGGAGGGCACTTTTCAGGATGGGCACTGGGTATCATATGTAAGGGATGAATCACTGAGTTCTACTTGTGAAGCCAAGACTACACTGTATGTTAGGTAATCTGAAAATAAATTAATAATGAAAAAAGAATCTTGATATCCTTGCCATCATGATCTCGAGAAAGTAACAATTTAAGTACCCACCAGCTTACCAGTTTGTGAGAGAGCCCATCTCTTTTTCCCTTCTCCATTCCTGAGCATTTTTGGTAGCCCAAATCCTTTCCCATCGATAGGAAAATCAAACTTATTACTTAATTTGCATTTCTTTCATTATTGGTAAACTTTCTTTCATTATTGGTTGCGGGTGACTATTTGTATTTTTTGTAACTTTTGGTCTCATACCTTTGTGCATTTTGTTATTAGGAGGCTGATCTTTATTTTGATTATTTACTGTTCTTCATGTTTAAGAATATTAACACATAGTGGTAATATGTTACAATAATTTCTCTAGGTTCTTCTTTCTCTTTTAACTTTATGTGTGTCATACCATTTGCTATATCAAAAATTTTTAATTAAAATACACTATAACCAAAAATCCTTTTCCTCAAAATTTCTAGGCTTATTTTTATTCCAAGAAAGATCTTCCATTACCAACACTAGGAATATATTTTCATACATTTTCTCCTAGAAATTATATAATCTTTAATTCTTTAACTCAGATGTAATTAATGCTTTTCTTTATTCTTTGTTACTTAAAACAACATAGATTTATGAAGCATACAGTAATATGGGTGGAAAATTGACATGGGCTGCATGAGGCTAAAATCAAATTTTGTCAGGGCTCAAAGGGATAATCTCTTTCCTTGTGCATTTGGGCTGTTGGCAGAGTTCAGTTCCTTGAAATTCTAAGATTGAAATCCCAATTTCTTTGCTGACTGTCAGCTCAGGATCATTCTTAGCTTCTAGAGTCCACCCACATGCCTTGGCTAGGACCTGCTTCTCCTGTCTTCAAAGCCAGCAGTGATTTTTACATTTCAACGTCCTCTCTATTCTTCCATGGTGTATGGTTAACTTAGACTTTTCCCCCAAATAGATAGCTATTCTAAATTTGAAACACTAAATCTGTCCTTTACCAAATTGTCAAATATATGTGGCTCTCCTAAAGCATTTCTTCTGTTTTATTAAGGCTTTTTTATCTACTTGTTACATCACATGTTCATTTATGGTGTTTTAATAAATTATTTCCGGCACGACTAACATTGTGCTATTTAATATTTAGCGTTTTGTTTACTTTCATAAAATGATGTAAGGTGTACATGATCCCTTCCTATTGCCTCTCAGACATCATCTGTTACTTTTCTTCCCCTTAGTGCTCATTCCACTGCAGTCAGGCTTCCCCCTGCTCTCTCTAGTGATTCGTACTCTCATTCCTGCCTTAGAGCCTTGGCATTAATTGATCCTTCCATCTGGGATGTTCCTCCCATCAGATATCATCATGGCTCCCTCCTTCACTTGCTGCAGATTTCTGCTAAAACGTGCCTCTTCAATAAGGGTAGAGCCAACCACCCCCCCCACCCCCATTTAAAATTGCAACTCACCGCTCACGTGCCTGTCCCTACATTGTTGATCTCTCTTTTACTATATTCATTGCCTCCTAATCTACATTATTTACTAGAATTTTGTCGAAGCCCTCTCTTGCCTGGCTGGAATATAGTCTCCACAAAGGCAGGAACCTTTGCCTGTTTTATTCTTTTTTTTTTTTTTTTCATTTTTTTTTTCAACGTTTATTTATTTTGGGGACAGAGAGAGACAGAGCATGAACGGGGGAGGGGCAGAGAGAGAGGGAGACACAGAATCGGAAACAGGCTCCAGGCTCTGAGCCGTCAGCCTGGAGCCTGACCGGGGCTCGAACTCCCGGACCGCGAGATCGTGACCTGGCTGAAGTCGGACGCTCAACCGACTGCGCCACCCAGGCGCCCCATGTTTTATTCTTTAATGAATTCAGGCAAGAAGAATGACTAGCATAATCATTTGATGAATGAATACGTGCATGACAAAATAGTTTTTCTAGTTCAAAAGCATGCTTTTGTGATTTTATTGGAGACTAAGTATTCTTACAGTGGCAAATGTTTCATCTAGGAAAACTTGATGATTGGCTTCTTCACATTCTTCAGTGATTTTCAATAGTTGGTTCTTTATTTAGCTCACCTAAAGGATGCAGGTGACTCTTATTCCTAACAGTGACTCACAGCAGCAGTGTTTCCCTTCAGTGGGGCCTGTCATAATTGTGCACGGTGAATTGTTTAGAAGAATAATGATGTTGGGGAGTTGTCGTATGCCAACTTTTGTAAAGAACACTTGATTTTTTGGTATATTTATCTTGTCTCCAAACACACAATTCAAATCTGTGTCTATTATAATAATTTTCCAGTTGATCATCTATTTTAGAATAGAAAAAAACACTGCCTAAACATTACCTTCTTTACTAGAATATTTATGTTTTGTTTTTGGGTTTGGGTTTTTTTTGCCTATGCATTGGCAAAGATATCCAATATAACTGAGTGAAAGCAATAATACCAGGCATCAGTAAACTTTTTCCTAACTTGAATAGCTGTACTTTTTGTATTTCCCTATGGAAATAAAAGAAAGAAAGAAAAAAAAAGATGACTGCTTTCTGGGGCACCTGGGTGGCTTAGTTGGTTAAGCACCCAACTCTTGATTTCAGCTCAGGTCATGATCTCACACTTTGAGTTTGAGCCCCACATTGGGCTCCACACTGACAGTGCAGAGCCTGCTTGGGATTCTCCCTTCCTCTGTCTCTCTGACCTTTTTTAACATAATTTTTACATAATATACATATTATCTATGGATGATTTTGTGCTACATTGGCAGAGTTGAGTACTTGTAGTAACACACATGGATTTTCTCACAAAGCCTAAAAGATTTGCTTTTTAGACCTTGAAGGAGATTGGGCTGTTAGTTTTTGGTACTCTTGTCCGTCAGGTCTTGAATCAGTATTGTTACTTTGGTAAAAATAAGTTGGGAAGGTTTTCATCCTGGGGCTGACATAACAGATTACCACAGAGTGGTTGGCTAAAACTGCAGAAATTTTCTTCTCTTTTCTTTTTTCTTTGCTTTTCTTTTCTCTTCCTTTCTTTCTTAAGGTTCTCAAAGCCAAGACCAAGGTGAGGCCAAACAGGTTTCTGATAACAGATTCCCTTACAGATGGCCACCTTCTTGCTGTGTTCACCTGGCTGGGAGAGAGAGCAAAAAAGCTTTCTGGTGTCTCTTGTTGTAAAGTCATGGCCTCTATCAGATTGGGGCCTACTTTTATGAACTTATGTAACCCTATTTACCTCCTAAATGTTCTATCTCCAAATACATTCACTTTGGAGGTTAAAAATCTGAGGGGGTTTACAAGTCAACCTGTAACACCATCTTTTTCTGTGCTATGAAAAATACAAAAATATTAAATAACTTTATAGACTCACCAACAAAGTTTTTTCTCCTGCTTTTTTTTTGTTTTGTTTTGTTTTTTTGGAAGACATAGATCTTTGGTACTCTTTTCAATTAAACTTGTGGATATGCTGATTTGGAATCCATTTTGTTAAGTATTTCTTTAAATAATCAACTATTCAACTTAGATTTTTACATGGACAAACTTTACCTGGAATTGTTTTGTTATTAAAAAAAAAATCTTCCAGGAATGACTATTAACTGTTATTCTTTCCAAAGTTGTTCTTTTTCTTTTTTTTTTCTTTTAATTCAAATCAGTGAAAATCTGATCTATTTTATTGGTACTTTTACTTATCTTGTTCTTGCAGATATCTTTCATTTCCCTTTTTGCTTTCAAATATATTAATTTTTGCCTTAATTCTTTCAGATTTCTTGTTAGTTACTTTATTCCTTTTATATTATTGTACTGAATGTTTTTTTGATGCTGTGTTTTTTCTCAGTGGAACTATTAAAGAGTGGGAATTTTTTTCAAGTTTTTTTTTTTTTTGCTACATCCTATACACTTTAATAAATGCAAGTGTCATTGACAATACTTTCCAAAAGTGTGTAATTTCACTCTTTGTTTCCTCTTTCACCTACAAATCATTAGAATGTTGAATATCCAGTTGGTTAAACTTTTATTGTGTTATACTCCTATATTCCTTGTAGTGTTTCTGCTTTAGGAACATTTTTGAGATTTTCTATTGACTTTTTTATTCTCGTATCCTCCCTTTTTTCTAGGCAGTTTGCACGTCCACCTGGACAGTGAGTTTTTCCATCCCTCAGTCCAAATATCTTCTTGCTATGATGGCTACTAGTAGAATTGTGACAGGATACCTTTACAGCTGTTTAATTTTTTGTCTCTGGTTGTGGCTGAACCAGTGAGGGAAACAGGTATATGAAATATGCAGAAATATTTAGACATATCGTATCAGTAGAATATGTTTACCGACCCAAATTATTCCTTTGTATGCAACCCTTAGGCCTCTGCAAGTCCTCATTTTAGTCCAAGGTGTGGCATCATAGGGGTTCCTCCACCTTCAATTACTGGCAATAATAATTCCTGGTAATAAGAATCTGATTTGTGCTAATTTTGATTTTTTTCTCCTTGCCCATGACTTTCCCTTTTAATCATTATCATTTCCTTTATCACTATCATTAAGTATGGGCCCTATCAAAGGTAACTGACAATGAAATATGCACTCTAGTTTTATTGAAACTCTCTATTTAGTCAAGTTGCAGACCTGACTTCTGTCTTTTTTCCCATCATTTAAAATGTGTGGAAATTCTCTTGTCATTATCTCCCTTTTTTCTCTCCTTCTCCATAACCTCTCATCTTTTTGGAATTTGTCACTAATTTGAAATTAAACTGTTAATTTGGAAATAATTATGGATTCACATGCAGTTGTAAGTAATCATGCAGAGTCTCTTTGTATAATTACCCTGTTTCCGTCAATAGTAACATCTTGAAATTCATTTTTTTCCTACAAAATTGGCCTTCTCCCAAAAGGACAATAAATATACACTTTTAAAAATGTTTATTTATTTTTGAGAGAGCGACAGAGCATGAGTGGGAGAGGGGCAGAGAGGGAGGGAGACACAGAATCCAAAGCAGGCTCCAGGCTCTGAGCTCTGAGCTGTCAGCACAGAGCCCAACATGGGGCTTGAACCCACGAACCATGAGATCATGACCTCAGCCAAAATTGGATGCTTAAGTGACTGAGCCACCCAGGTGCCCAATAAATTTACACTTTTAATCAACATTTCATACGTAATACCCTTTATCTTTTATTCATTTCTCAAATTTTATATCTCTTTTTCTAAAAGTCTGTGTATTTTTATATTGTTAGCTATTTTTCTCTCAAAAATAGTAGAGACAAAATTTAAATAAAATTTTCATTGAGATAATTGTAGATAACTGAATCTACAGTTCTCTGTATAAGAATTAATGCAGAGATTCTCAAGTACTTTTTCTCCCATTGGTAGCCTTTTTTTTGCAAAACTGTAGTATAATTTCACAACCAGAATATTGACATTGAAACAACCCACTTCATTTATTCAGATTCCCTTACTTTTACATGTATTTGTGTGTGTGTGTGTGTGTGTGTGTGTTTCTATATAGTTTTACCAAATGGATATGTATGTGTATCTGCCACCACAGTCAAAATAATGAACACTTAAAGGGTGCGTAGGTGGCCCAGTCAGTTAAGCATCCAACTCTTGATCTCACTCAGGTCTTGATCTCAGGGTTTGTAAATTTGAGCCCCACATCAGGCTCTGCACTTACCGCATGGAGCTTGGTTGGAATTCTCTCTTTCTCAAAATAAATAAATAAACTTTAAAAATTAATAAAAAAATAATCAACAGTTTGAACATTATGAGGTTCACCCAGATTGACCTTTTATGACGATACCCATCTCCCTCCCCACCTTCAACATCCCTAACAGCCCAAAACCTTGAATTTGCTCTCCAATTCTAAAATTTTGACATTAACATATACTACATAAGTAGAATCATATAGTATTGGACTTTTAGAATTGGCTTTTTTTTTTTTACTCAGCATAATCCAATCCAGGTATTGTGAATATCAGTAATTTGTTCTTTTTTGTTACTGAGTAGTATTCCATGGCATTTCTGTACCACACTTTGTTTAACCATTCTTTTGTTGAAGATCATCTGCAGTGTTTCTAGTTGGGGCTCCTGTGAAAATGGCTGTAAACACTCATGTACAGGCTTTTGTGTGAACCTGCATTTAATTTTTCTGGGATAAATTTCCAAGTATACTTGTTGAGTCAAACGGTAATTGCATATTGGAGGGTTTTGTTTTGTTTTGTTTTTTTGCCGGTTTGTTTTATATGTTTTAGAGAGAGAGTGCATGAGTAGGGAAGAGAGGCAGAGGGGCAGAGAGAGAGAGAGAGAGAGAGAGAGAGAGAAAGAGAGATTCAAGCAGGTTCCATGCTTAGCACAGAGCCCAACATGGGGCTCGATCCCACAACCCTGGGATCATGACCTGATCCAGAATCAAGAGTCTGACGCTCAGCTCTCTGAGCCAGCTAGGTATCCCTATATGTTGGGTTTTATTTAAAATAAATAAATAATTAAATAAATAAATAAGTAAAAACTACATAAATGCTTCCTGAAATAGCTGTACCAGTTTACATTCTCACCAGCTTGTATGAATGATCCACTCTCTCTCCATCCTCACCGACATTTGGTATAATCACTATTTTTTATTTTATCCATTCTGATAGGCTGACAGTGACAGCTCATCGTCATTTTAATTTACATTTCCCTGGTGGCTAATGATGTTGAACATCTTTTCATGTGCTTATTTGCTATCTCTATATCTTCTTTAGTGACATGTCTCTTTATGTCTTTTGCCCATTTTCTACTTGGTGTGTTTGCTTTTCATTGTTGAGTTTTCAAAATTTTTTTAATATATCCTAAACTCTAGGCCTTTGTCATATGGATCATTAGCACATATTTTCTCCCAGTGTATAGGTTGTCTTTTTATCCTTTTTACAGGGGCTTTTTTGACTTTTGATGAAGTAAGTCCAATTTATGTATCCTCTTAGAAATTGTTTTGGATGTCAAGTTGAAAAGTTCTTTGCATAGCTCTATATTGCAAAGATTTTTCACCCATGTCTTTTTTAAGTTTTATAGTTTTACACATTAAATTTAAGTCTGTGCTCCATCTTGAGTTAATTTTTATATAAAACATGAGGTTTAAATTGAAGTTTATTTTTTTGTTTATGGATCCCCAGTTGCTCCAGCACTATTTGTTGAAAGGCCAACATTCTTCCATCGAATCACTTTGAAACCTATGTTCAAAACCACTTGTCTGTACTTGCAAAGGGGTATTTGGAGTTTCTCTTTTTTATTCCATTGATATATGTGTCCAGCCCTTTGTGAAACCATATACTTTTTATTACTCTCACCATGTAATGAGCTTTAATATCAGAGTGATTCCTCCTACTTTATACTTCTTTTTCAAAATTGTTTTAAAATTCTAGTTTCTTTAACTTTCTGTACAAATTTCACAAGGGTGTTGTCTGGGTCTACAAAATCAGTTCTGGGATTTTGACAGAAATTACATTAAATGTATAGATCAATTTGAGAATGATAGATGGTATTGCTATTCTATTGAACTTCCCAATCCATTAACATGGTATGTCTCTGCATTTATTTAGATCGTCTTTATTTCATCAATATTTTGTTATTTTCAGCCTACAAATCCTGTACATGTTTGGTTAGATTTATACCTAAGTATTTTTTTCTTACTTTCATTTCTGTGTTTCTTTTTTGCTACTGTTAATGGTATTGTATTTTTAATTCCACTTTCTACACATTTATTTTTAGTATCGAAAAATGCAACTGATTTTTGAGACACCTGAGTGTCAGTTAAATATTCAATTCTTGAGCTCAGCTCAGGTTTTGATCTTTAGGTTGTGAGTTCAGACCCCACATTAGGCTCCACACTTGGCAAGGAGCCTACTTAAAAGAAAAAGAAAATGAAACTGATTTTTGTGTGTTGATCTTCTATACCTTAGCCTTGATGAAGGCAATTATTAATTATAGCCCTGATTTTTTGCTGTTGTACGTTACTTGGTTTTCTGTATAGACTATCATGTCATCTGCAATAAGGATAATCTTGTATCTTCATTTACCATATATATGCCTTTTATTTCTTTTTCTTGCCTATTGCAGTGGCTTCAGTTTTCAGTACTAGGTTGAATGAGTGGTGATAGCAGAAAATCTTGCTTGTTTTCTGATATTAGAAAGACAAGGTGGACAGAATTAAGTATGACACTAGTTGTAATTTTTTTGTGGATGTGCTTTATCACTTAAAGCAATTACTTTCTATGCCTACCTTGCTGAGTGTTGTTATCACAATAACTATTGGGTTTTGCCAAATGTTGCTTCTGTCAAATAGTATGAATTTTCTTCTTTAGCTTATTGATATGGTAGATTGTATTGATTTTTTCAAGTCTTCAACAATCCTTGCATACCTGAAATAATTCTAAATTACTCATGGTGTATAATTTTTTAAGACATTTTGGATCAATTTGTTAATATTAGAGATTTTTTTTTAACCTAAGTTCTTGAGAGATACTGGTCTGCATTTTTCTGTATTTGTACTACTGTTGTCTGGATTTAATATCCAAGATAACACTGGCCTCATAGAATGAGACTTCTATTTTCTGAAAGTGTTGTATAAAATTGTTGATTTTGTTTTTAAATCTCTGGATAAATTCCCTAGGGAAACAATGTAGGTCCAGAAATTTCATTTTGGGGAGTTTTTACGGTACACATCGAACTTGTTTAAGAATTATATAGCTCTCCAGAATTTCTGTTTCTTTTAGATTAAGTTTGGGTAGTTTGTGGTTTGTGAGAAAGTGAGCCCTTTCTTTTAAATTGTCAAATTTATGAGCATAAAATTGTTGATAATATCTCTTTGTTAAATTTTTAATGACTGCAGGATCTGCAGTGAAATTGCCTATTTCTTTTCTGATATTATTGTGCCCTCTTCCCTTTTATTTTTGTCAGTCTTATGAGGGGTTTATCAATTTTAATGATTTTTTTTTCCCAAAGAACCAGCTTGATTGATTCAGATTGATTTATTTTGTATTATTTTTGTATTCTCACTTCCATTTGACTTCTTTTCTTACTGTTTCCTTCCTTCTGCTGGCTTTGAGTTTGTTTAGTTCTTCTTTTTCTAGCTTTTGAGGTATGTAATTAGATTATTGATTTGAGACCTTTCCTCAGTTCTTGTGTACCCACTTGGTGCTAAAAATTTCCCCCTAAGCACTGGTTTAGTTGTATATCACATACTTTGATAGATTAAATTTTGATATTAACTCATTGGGCTGTAATTTGTAATTTCCTTTGAGACTTTCTGATCCACACACTATTTAGAAATGTGTTGATTGATTTTTACATATTTAGAGGACTTACTATTGTCTTTCTGTTAATGATTTTCTGGTATGAGCCCATTATGGACAGAAAGCACACTCTATACGATTTGAACTTTTTCAAAATTGTAGAAGTTTGTTTATGGTTCAGGTTATGGTGTATCTCCATGAATTCTCCATGGAACTTGAAAACATAGATGGTCTGCTGATGTTGGGTGAGATGTTCTATTTGTGTCATTAGATCATATTGGTTGATTATGTTTTTCAAATCCTCTGTATTTTTGTTGATTTTCTGTCTAGTAATCCTTTCGGTTCTTGAGAGAGGAATGTTGAAGTGTCCAAATATAATGTTAATATGTCTTGTTCCCCTTCAGTCCTATCAGTTACTGTTTCAAGTATTTTGAGGCATGTCGCAGACTGTGAGTCTGGAGTTCTCTCTTGTCCAGGAAGAGAGTGGATGCAGAAATTGAATACAAGAGAGGCTAATGTCCGGGAGGAGACAAGAGCCCCAAGTAAGGGTCTTTACTCTGCATTTATTAGGATCAGAAGGCTTACAAATGTGATGGACGTGCAGAAAGAGACAATGAAACAGGGATCATTAACTTATGTGTGTGAAAGAAAGGGGGTTTTGAAGATATGCCATGTTAGGGGTTTGGGTCAATACAAAACAAAATCCCAGCGCCAAGCAGATAGCTGTTTACGGCAGGTACCAGGAGCCTTGTCTGTTTATCTTAACTTGTCTAGGGGATAAGACAGAGAAAGTCACCTCAGGGTCAACAAGGCATTTTTTTTTTCTGCTAATTAGGTCTGGGCACTTTCACCCTGCTGTGGCTGTCTTGTGCTGTTTACCTATTTTCAGACACTTTCGTCCTGTGGAAGTGGCTTCCCGCCCTATACTTTGTTCTATGCTCAGTGTTTTCATCCTGTTTACCTGTTCTCAGATGCTTTGATCCTGTGGAAGTGGCTTCCCACTCTACGCTTTGTTCTGTGCTAGGGTCATTTTCACCCTGTGGCTGCTTTCTGCTTTAAGCCTTGTTAACCCATTGGTGCAAGCTCAGGGAATTCCTAAACTAACTCCCCACAGAGGCACTGTTTGTCTGGTGCATAAACAGTTAGGATTGTTATATCGTCCTGGTGGATTAATCCTTTTCTCATTTTGCAATATCCCTCTTTGCCTCTAGTAATTTTCTTTGTGCTAAATTCTGCAGTATCAGTTATTAATATAGCCACAATACTTCTTGTAAAATCTTGTGGGTTATATCTTTTTCTATCCTTTTCTTTTCAACCTAACTATGTCATTGAATTTGGGTTTCTTACAACATATAATTGAACCATGTAGCTTTAAAATGTACTCTGCCGTTCTGTCTTTTCATTGTTATATTCAGACTATTTGCATTTAAAGTAATAATTGATTTGCTAACCCTTAAGCCTGCCATTCTATTATTTGTTTTATATTTTTCTCCTCTTTTATTTCTTGGTTTCTCTTTTCTTGCCTTCTCTGGGTTACTGAACATTTTCTATTTAAATTTCATCTTGATTCACTTATAGTGCTTTTGAGTATATCTCTTTATGTAATTTTTGTAGTGGCCAAGTATTCCAATTTCATTCTGTGAGTTATCAAAGTCTACGACTATGAACATTTTACCACTGCATGTGAATTGTGGAAAACTCACTTCCATTTAGGTCCTTGTCCCTTCCTGTTTTTAACTATCATTGTTAGATCAGATGATGTCATAATTTTTGTTGCAATATTCAAATTTGATTTATACAACTAATTAGAAAACGAGCATGTATTATATGTACCTTTACTTCTGCTTTTAACATTATTAATAGTCTTCCCTCACTTTGTAAGATTTTTTATTTTCAAATGTTCTATTTAAAGAACTTCCTTCAGCCAATCTTTAAAGATACTTACTATAGTGGAATCTTCTTTGCCTGTGGGGGATAGTCTTTCCCAAGCTGAATGCTTATGGCGGCTCCATTTCTCTTCCCAGTCTGCCTGTAGTTTTGGCAGAGAAAAGAGATCTCCAGCTCAGTGGGAAAGAAAAGCAATTCCCCTGGACACTTGTTGATAGGGATCCCAGTTGGCTCTACGTTACTAATGGTACTGGAATCTCCTGATGTGGTCAGAGAGATTCCCTTTGAATCCAGGAGACAGTGAACCTACCTGGCTCCCTTCTGTTGCCAGATTGGTTGTGACACAAACATTCTAGTGCTCCCAATACCAGGCACAGGCACCACAATTGACACCGGTCACCAAATTAGTGCCAGACACCGAGAGCTCCTGGATCCATAGTTCTTGCTGCCACCACCTGTCGCACAAGGATTTCTGCAGTTTTGACTTCATCATGGGACCAGTTTGTCATTCAAAGCAGAAAAGCGTGCGGTTAGGGGATTTATATGCTGGGCTAAACCGAGGTCATAGGCGCATTCCCTGGCTACCAGCGAGAATGTTTTGTAGTAGAAAAGGAGCTCTGTTTTACCAAGTGGAGGAATTTCCGAAACTTTGAAAAGGGATTTACTTATTTGTAGCCACATTACTCACAAATATCTGTCAAAATACTACCCTACTCTGGAATACAGTACTTAGATTAAAAAACATTCTGAGTTAGTTTTAAACTATCATTGTTGAAGTAAATTTATATACAATACAACGCACCTATTTAAAGCGTACACTCTGGTGAGATTTGACAACTCCACGACCCATGTAATGACCAAGACCATCAAGCTAAAAGCTATTTCCTTTACCTCAAAATGTTTCTGTCCCTTTGCAGTCAACCCCCACCTCTTTAAACAGTCATTTGTGTTTTCTGTCACCGTTAAAACTATCTTTACAAAAATGTTCATGCAAAAAATTTTCATACGTATCAAGTGTTGGCAGAAATACAGAGCAGCTAGAATTCTGAAATATTTCTTAGGGAAAAGCAAAGTGGTAAAATAACTTGGGGAAACAGTTGAGCATTGTCTTACAAAGACAAATATATACACACCATATGAGGCAGCATTTCCGTTCCTACTTGTTTACCCAAGAAAAAATGAAAATATATAGTCATACACTTATATGTCAATATTCATAGTTTTATTCACTATTATCCCCAAACTTTGAAATAATACATTGTCTAACAACAGAAAAAATGGATCAAAGATTGTGGAATGAATGGATGTATAGAAAACAGATACACACACAGTGGAATACTGCTCAGCAATAAAATGGTACCAAATAATAATGCATGGCTGCAATGTGGAGACATCTTACAAATATTGTACTGACTAATACAACCTAGACTCAAAGGACTGCATTTTGATTGAGGTTGACTGCACCTATTGATTTGTTTGCTAAGAATTGATATCTTAAGGTTCTGAGTCTTGTCTAATTTTAATAAACATATCTCCATGTGTTTCACGGTTTTTTGATGCTACAGTAAATGGTATTTTTAAATTTTTTATTTAATTATTTCTAGCTATTAAATTGAAATACATTTCATTTTTGTACATTGACCTTGTTTCTGGATCTTGTGAACTTGTTAAATTTACTTGCTAGTTTTAGTAACTTTATTTAGATTCTTTAGAATTTTCTACACAATTGATCATGTGATCTGCCAATAGACATTTTTACTTGTTCTTTTTTGATATCTATGGCTTTATTCTATTTTCTAGCTTTATATAGCTTTGGCTATGACCTCCACTACAATATTTAATTAAATGTTGAAAGGAGTCATCTTTTTCCTTTTGCAAATTTATTTTTTAATCTTTTTAATGTTTATTTTATTCTTGAGAGAGAGAGAGACAGCCTATGAACGAAAGAGGAGTAGAGCGAGAGGGAAACAAGGAATTCGAAGCAGGCTCCAGGCTCTGAGCTGCCAGCACAGAGCCCGACACAGGGCTCAAACCCATGAACCATGAGATCATGACCCGAGCTGAAGTCAGACGCTCAACTGACGGAGCCACCTAGGTGCCCCTCTTTTTGCAAATTTAAGGGAGCATTAAGTTTTTTTACCTTTAGATGAGATTATTAGCTATATTTTTTAATTTACTTATATATATATTGGGGTAAAATATACAAAATTTATCATTTTAACCATTTATGTGTATAGTTCAATGACATGAAATATATTTATAATGTTGAATAATCATCACTTCTATTTATATTCAGAACTTCATCGCAAACCCTGTACCCATCAAACAATTATTCCTCATTTTCCATCCCCTCTAGACCTTTATATCCTCTTTTCTACCTTCTGTTACTTTGAATGTGCTTATCCTAGGTAGCTTACATAAGTAGAAACTTACAATATTTTTTCTTCTAGGTCTAGATTATGTCATTTAGCATAACGTTTTCAAGGGGCATCTGCACTGTAGTATATATCAGAATTTCATTTGTTCTTCTTTAGCTGAAATATTCTATTGTATGCATATTCTACATATTGTTTGTCCATCCTTCCGTTGATGCACAGTTGGGTTGTTTCCAGCTTTTGGCTTTTGCCAAGAAAAAAAAAAAACCTGCTATAACCATAAATGTATAAATAACTGTTCAGTTCCCTGTTTCCAATTCTTTTGGGTATATAGGAATAGAATTGCCATATCATATGGTAATTCTATGGCAATAGAATAGAATGTTTAATTTTTCTCAGAACCACCAAACTACGTAGATTTTGGATACTAACCCTTTATGTGATATGTCATTTGCAAATAGCATCTCCCATTCTGTCAGTTACCTTTCAGTTTCGTTGATTGTTTCCTTCTCCATGCAGAAGCTTTTCATCTTGATGAAGTCCCAATAATTCATTTTTGCTTTCGTTTCCCTTGTCTCCAGAGATGTGTTGAGTAAAAAGTTGCTGTGGCCAAAGTCAATGAGATTGTTCGTGTTTTCTCCTCTAGGATTTTGATGGCTTCCTCTCTTACATTTAGGTTTTTTCATCCATTTTGAGTTATTTTTGTGTATGGTGTAAGAAAATGGTCCAGTTTCATTCTTCAACATGTCACTGTCCAGTTTTCCCAGCACCATTTTTTGAAGAAACTATCATTTTTTCATTGAATATTCTTTCATGCTTTGTCAAAGATTAGTTGGCCATACGTTTGTGGGTCCATTTCTGGGTTGTCTATTCTGTTCCATTGATTTGAGTGTCTGTTTTTGTGCCAGCACCATAGTGTCTTGATGATTACAGCTTTGTAATACAGCTTGAAGTCCAGAAATTGTGGTACCTCCAGGATAGGTTTTCTTTTTCAGGATTGCTTTGGCAATTCGGGGTCTTTTCTGGTTCCATACAGATTTTAGGATTGTTTGTTTCTAGCTCTGTGAGGAATGCTGGTGTTATTTTGATAGCTATTGGATTGAATATGTAGATTGCTTTGGGTAGTATTGACATTTTAACAAAATTTGTTCTTCCAATCCATGAGCATGAATGTTTTCCTTTGTGTGTGTGTGTCTTGTTCATTTTCTTTCATAAGCTTTCTATAGTTTTTAGTGTATAGATTTTTAACCTCTTTGGTTAGGTTTATTCCTGGGTATTTTATGGGTTTTGGTGTGATTTTAAATGGAATCAATTCCTTGATTTCTCTTTCTTCTGCTTCATATTGTTGTGTAGACATGCAACCGATTTCTGTGCATTGATTTTTATGTCCTGCAACTTTGCTGAATACAAGGATCAGTTCTGGCAGTTTTTTTGTGGAATACTTTGGGTTTTCCACATAGAGTATCATGTTGACTGCAAAGAGTGAAAGTTTGACTTCCTCCTTGCTGATTTGGATGCCTTTTATTTCTTTGTGTTGTCTGATTGCTGAGGCTAGGATTTCCAATACTATGTTGAATAACAGTTGATAACCTATGTCTTTTGATTGGATCATTTCGTCCATTTAGAGAGAATAATGGTAGATAATAATTTAGCACCATTGGGTTGCCTGTTGAGTTGGTGTTTCTAGTGATGTTCTCTGTTCCTTTCTAAAGTTTGTTGCTTGTTTTGTCTTTGCTCCACTCAAAGCGTCCCCCTTAAAATTTCTTGCAGGTCTGGTTTAGTGGTCATGAACTCTTTTTTTGTTTGTTTGTCTGGGTATCTTTTATCTCTCCTGTTTTGAATGACAGCCTTGCTGGGAAAGAATTCTTAGCTGTATATTTTTCGAGTTCAGCACTTTGAATATATCCCACCACTCCTTTCTGGCCTGCCAAGTTTCTGTGGTCTGCTGCAAACCTGATTTGTCTTCCCTTTTAGGTTAAGGGCTTTTTTCCCCTTGCCGCTTTCATAATTCTTTCCTTGTCTGTTTATTTTGTGAATTTGACTACGATATGCCTTGTTGATGGTCGGTTTTTGTTGAATCTAATGGGAGTTCACTGTGCCTCTTGGATTTTGATGTCTGCGTCCTTCCTCAGATGAGGAAAGTTTTCTACTCTAATTTGCTCACATAAACCCTCTGCCCCTTTTTCTCTCTCTTCATCTTCTGGGACTCCTGTAATTTGGATGTTGCCCTTTTTTAATAAGTCACTGAGTTCTGTAAGTCTTGTATCATGATCTTTTGCCTTAACTTCCCTCTTTTTTCTGCTTCATTATTCTCCATAATTTTATATTCTAAACCACTGATTCGCTGTTCTGCTTCATCTCCTTGCCACTGTGGTATCCATTCGAGATTGCATCTCAGTTATACCATTTTTAATTTTGCCCTGATTAGATTTTAATTCTTTCGTCTCTGCAGAGAGGGATTCTAAGCTTTTTTCAGCCCCAGCTAGTATTCTTAGTATCATGGTTCTAAGTTCTAGTTTAGACATCTTGCTTATATCTGTGTTGATTAAATCCCTGGCTGTTGTTTCTTCCTATTCTTTCTTCTGGGGTGAATTCCTTCTTTTTTGTCATTTTGGAGGGGAAAAAATAATAAAATAAAAAATAAAAATTAATTAATTAAAAACAAAAAAATTGAATAAAGGAAGCTAGATTCTAGGTGTGTTTTGGTCTGCTTATTGAAAGAAGCTTGATAGAGGAAAAAAGGGAAAGAAAAGTAGAAGGTAAGAAAAAATTTAAAAATTAAAAATACATACAGAATAAAATGAAATAAAGAAAATGAAATAGAATTTAAAATTTTTAAATAAAAAATAAAGTAAAAAAAATTAATTTTTCTCTTTCTGTATCCAAGAATGAGAAACAACAACAACAAAAAAAAGACAAGGGGGAAAAGGAAGGAAAAAAAGAAAGCGATTTACACAAAAACAGAAGCAAAGAAAACGAACAGATAAATGAACCAGCAAACAGAATGAAACCTGAATGAAGTTATATCCGGTTTTCCCTATGACTGAAACTGTGAAGCCTTCCATAATCCATACACTAAGCAGATGGAGTGACTTGTGCTAGTCTTCTAGGTGATGTGCTTGGAGGGCACAGTTGGGCAGGGGATGGTGTAATGGCTCTTTTCTCCACTAGGTGGCACTGCTTAACTTACTGGAATGGACCAGTGTGGCACGCATGTGCGTGTGTGGCAGAGGTGGAAATGGCTTCACCCAGCTCCCTAGGCTCTAGCACAGGAAATTCGGGCTCTCACCCCTCCATTTTCTCAGCACCCCTCCAGATACTTTCAGGAGAGTGCTTCTGTCCACTACCACCTCTACCCTGTACATCCAAGCTGTCTGCCTCCTGGGCAGGACCTCCCTCCAGAGTTTGATCTCAGATGGGGTTGTGTCAGAACCCCATGCTTCAGAGACCCCTGTGGTTTGGACCTGTGTCAACCCTCTGGGGGAGGGTCTTGCTGAGCAATGGCCAGGTGCTGGCCCGAAACCATTTGCCCCAGAAAACATTGGTGGGATTGCATAGTGGCAGAGGTTCAGAGATTATGACAAATAGCAACACACAGCCAGCACCAGGTTTCACTGCATTCTGGTGTCTTTGTCCCAATACCAACAAATGGGGCCGCTCTCCAGGGTCTGCAGGGACCTCTGCCTCTGGGGAGGCCATATGGACTCTACCAGATGCACTCCAGGAAGGGGAACCACTTCTCCCCATGTGGCACATGGACCATCAGACCCCGCTGCCTGCTTCTGGGAATTGGCCCTGCTCCCTCACCAGAGCACCGCCAGGCACTGATCCCCAGAACTTAAGACTCTGTCCTCCACTGTTTATAGAATCCTGGCGGTATTGAAACCCTCCCCTTTCTTTCCATGAGTGGTTTTGGGGAACAGATTTCTCGTTCAGTCCCATGAGAGTGTTTTCACTCTTTGTCTTTATCTCCAGGTACTTTCAGGAGAGTGCTTTTCTTGCACTCCCAGTGCACCGCTCTCTTTCTTTCTCTTTTTCTGTCCTCTCTGCGCAAAAACAACTCAGTACCCTCTGCAGCTTTTCTCTCCCTCAGTTCACCTCTCCTCGTGGTATGCCTGCAGATTTCTGTAGCTCAGGTAATGCAGATTGTTGTGTTAATCCTCAGATCAATTTCCTGTGTGTTCAAAATGGTTTGGTGCTGATCTAGCTGCGTTTCAGGGATGAGACAAGCTCAGGGTCTCCAGTTGCTCTGCCATCTTAACTTAATCTAAAGATTATCATTTTTAACGTCAATTCCATTTTTCATTATTTGAATATAGTATAAAAACCTTTTTTCCCCTCCTATGGATCTCGGTTTTCTTGCTGTGGCAATTAGATTCTACTCTTCTGTTACTTAGCAAACATTTAATAATAACCAACAGTTCCTTGTTCATTTGCTCCTTTTTTCATTTTATTCAATCTTTTTCATCCTTTTTCTTTCTTGTATTCATTTACCAAACATTGTCAGGGTCCCTGATAGGCAGCATAATGGAACTGAAGAGTGATTGCCTTTCGGCCAGACTGCATGGGTTCAAATCCAAGCCCAGTCACTTATTAGCTGATTGCTTTAGGTAAGTCACTTCACTTCTCTGACGGGAGGTTTCTCAATTATAACATGCTGGGGGCGCCTGGGTGGCTCAGTTGGTTAAGCAACCCCCTCTAGGTTTTGGCTCAGGTTATAATCTCACAGTTTATGAGTTTGAGCCCCACGTCGGGCTCCATGCTGACAGCTCAGAGCTCGCTTGGGATTCTCTCTCTGCCTCTCCCCTGCTCACGTGCACGCGCATACTTTCTCTCACTCTCTCAAAATAAATAAACTTGAAACAATTATAACATGATATTTGATGCTATATTGACCTTCTATATAGTTCTGAGAATGAAACAGGAGGTAACTAATACTATTAACCATTTTGAACAGTGGCTCACACATTTTAAGAACCACGTATGTAAGCACAAGTTACTATCATCAATGTGTGCCACCTCGTAACAGTCCATCAGAGAAGACAGGCATTAGGCAAGTTTGTATAATTATGCTAAGTATTACAAAAGGACACATTCTTTGAGACAAACCAGTAAATAAGATGTGCTTGTTGCCCTCAAGTAGCTCACAGTCTATTAGGGGAGAAAGACCTTAAAATAAATAATCCTGGTACCACGAGCTAAATGCCAACAGGAATTAGGTTCAAAACGATGCAGCACAGAGTAAAAATAGACTGACTGATCATGGTGGTTTATAGAGGCAGGATTCTCTGAGCTGAGTCTGGAGGGGTGACTTCTTGTTTTTCACTTCCATCATTTGATCACGTGTATAAATTCACAGAAGGCATTTAACCTCCATCGTCAAAAGAAAACGCCTTGCATTTTCACAAGTTCATTAGCGGTTGATTTGGACTCCCTAGTTGTGTCCTGGAAGGAAAGCAAGCTCCAAGAGTTTTCAGTTCCTAATAGTTAGAATGGAGGCATGGGGGAGGTACTTCAGCAAGCAAGGGGATTATCTTTCACAACAGAAGTGCCAATTCAGTGCAGGAATTAAGTTTTTCAATGGCGGGTGCCTAATTGTCAAGCCAGAAACCAAATGCAGTAAGAATGAAACAGTTCACAGTTTGACCCGATGAAATAGAAAGGCTTTTCCTTACAGTGACAAAGAAGTAGTGACTTAAGCTGTGCGCACAAGCCGGCTGTTGACAGAGAATAAATTTAAGTTGGATGGAAAATATCCTTGTTTTTAGAACGGGAAGGAATGGTGTGATGAATCAGTTTGACAGAATTATTACTCAGTTATATTATCCAATGTGAACATAATGTTGAGGTGACTGTGTGTTTCTAATCCTTTTTTTTCTAGTGATAAAAAACTATACTTAAAACAATCTTTACTCAATCCCTAGATCTGCTGAATTAACAATTACATTTTACTTGGTGAAAGCAATTTGACTAAATGCTTTCCTTTGTCCTGGAGAAAATATGACCGTGAAATAGAAAGCTTCCTAAAAGTCACTTGCCCCAGTCTTTGTCCTCTTTTCATATCATCACTGTCTAATAAGTTAATTAGCAGCAGCCAACTCTACAGATAGAAGGAATAGAAACAAATAGAAGGAATGCCTACTAACAAAAGGTATAAAATCTCATTGAAAACTTGTGATACGGTGTATCTTTAGCGCTGTTTCATCATTCAATTAATGCTGATGAGGATTTCACTTACTTTTTCCCACCTTGTCATTGGAAAGTCAAGATGTTTGCAAATCCAGATTAATGACTACAGCATTTAGATACACCTGCTCAGAAATCTATTTGCATTAGTGTATTCTGATAGGTGGAAAGTATTGTGTATTTAACTCCTATTGTATATGTTTCTCTTCAATTTATAACCAAAAAAAAAAAAAGATGCAGTGAGGGACATGCTTATTCTATAATGTTTTGTGTTTTCATTTATTTTGTCACCTCATTTCCAATTTAGTTATACTGCCAGCTTTGCCATGATTTGTAGTTTTAACTTCTTTGTGTTTGGATGGTATATTTCTGTCTCCACGAAAATACTCTGATTAATGTAGGGTGATGTGTTTCAAAATCAAAATCCCGTGTTCTTTGCAAGTATTGAATACACTAAAGACATTTTTAACACAACTGCTGCTTGGGACAAATACGACTTTCCTTCAAGGCAATTCTGAGTGATAAAATAAATGGTACATGTATATAATTTGTCAAACTATATCACCAGTAAATCCTGTGTGCATGTGATGTCTCTTTCACCCTGAGGAAACTGAAAAAGAAAGGTCTTGTCCAGCAGTTCTCAGCCGTGGGTGAGATTTCCCCAGAGGATTTAGCAATATCTAGAGACCCTTGTATCACAGCTCAGGAGTGGACACTAACTAAGGGTATCCAGCGGGTAGAGAGGCCAGGGATGCACTCAGCATTCTGTGATGCACAAGGCAGCACGTATCTCTCTGGCTTGATCTAGCTAGATCAATTTCCCGAGAAATCGCAGTGGTTGAGCTGATCCATGTGTACCTGTTATTATGTGTGTGCATGCGTACCTACACACCCTCACTTTGTGAACTCAAACATAAAGACTATCTCTTGCGCCTACATCTTGACAGCCTGAAAGGTGCCATAATTATTCTGACTTGCTGACAGCACGTCCCTGCCGTGGTCGGTTCATTGTGGCTTTTTCTTGAACCCATTGAGAGGCGCAATGGGGAACGGGAGAAGCTAAACGGCATCACTGTGAGTAGGCGCTTGCTCTCCAAGCTAGCCGTGATTCTTGCCAAACCTAAGCTGTGTGCCCTCGCTTTGAACACCCTTTTCACTGTGGTTCCTGTGGAGATGAGTGGATGTGCATTCCCTTTCAAGAGATCTGCTTTCTGTAGCCTGCCATTCCCAACGGCGTGCAGGACGGAGAAAATGATACTGAACTTTACAGATTCAGTAATTCTGTGTTGCAGAGACTAATCCTGCAGACCGTGGCAGGCACGTCTTCCTTTCCACGTACAGCGTATTTGTATCTTGCTTTCAAAAGCACCAAGGGAGCTTGTAAGGTGTTATAGTCTGGGTGATTAGGGGAAAAAAAAATGCCAACAGAAAGGAAGAGCTGTTGTTGTGTGGTTGCCTGTAATCACTCAAACACCTTAATTTCTGCTCCCAGGTGTCAGTCAGTCAACATAAAATTACCAAGTATTTGCAGCATGCAAAGCATTCATGTGGAACTGTTAGGAGGGGAAAAAAAGACCTCCTGTTTTCTGAATTCCTAAAAAAAAAAAAAATAAGGGATAGGTGAAATGATGGCACATATGAGTGAATTCAAGGAAGGATAAGATTCATAACCAATTAAGGTAATGATACGATGCTAAAGATCACAAGAGGGGCTAATACATGAGCCTCTTGCCTCCACTCCCCACTCCCATGCTTGAGGCAGACATGAGTTGTGCCCTTCTTTGCTGCTGTAGCCAGACATAGACTCAGAAATCGTTTCAACACAGCCATGCAAGTGGCCATAACCACTCAGTGGGTGATGGTATCTGAGTTGAAGTCTATTTGCCATCCTGGGACCATGGATTCTAAGTCACCGTGGTTTGGATAGAATAGACTAGCGGGTATATGCGATTTTGATAGTGAGGGTATTTTTGATCTGGCCCTGACACCATTAAAATCATCGTGTTAGGAAAGTGTTTAGAGAAGATTTCAAACGCATGTGAGCTGGAATATGGGGCTTCATTAAAATAAGTGGAACAGTCAGAGAAGCTGCTGGTTTGTGGAAAAGAGAGAAAAATGTCGTCTTAGAATTAGGTACCATTACATCTTTCATATTCTCCACATTCTGGAATTTCCCTCCATTTCAATTTCTCACTTTTTCACTTCTTCCCCCTTGCCTGCCCTCACATTTTTCTTACCCTCTTTCTGACATCACCCATGTCTGACACTGAGAATAATGAAAATAGGAGTATATGAATAAAGGCAGAGGCCTCTCCTTGCCTTCCTGAAACGGTTTTGTAATTTATTACCAGTTTCAGCTTCTGCAAATGCAATTTTTTACCAGCTCGAGTGATTTTTAGGTCTCAGTTCGTTGATAATAATTATAATGGTGGTAAATATTCATAGCTAACATTTAGTGGGTGCACCCCATATGCTGGATATACATGCATAATTTCATTTTTTCTTCAGAACAACTCTTTGAGAATAGATACTATTAACATCCTCCGTTTGCAAAAGAGATTTAGTTAGGTAACTTGCCCAACACTACCCAGCCAGGAGAAACCATGGAGCTGCTTGGCGCTGAAGTCCAAACTATTAAAAATAATGCTTTGGGGCACCTGGGTGGCCCAGTCAGATGAACGGCTGACTTCGTCTCAAGTCATGATCTCGTGGTTCATGAGTTCAAGCCCCACATCGGGCTCTGTGCTGACAACTCAGAGCACAGAGCCTGCTTCAGATTCTGTGTCTCCTTCTGTCTCTGCCCCTCTCCGGCTCACACTCTTTCTCTCCCTCAAAGATAAATAAACATTAAATAATAATAATAATAATAATAATAATAATGCTTTTTCACACCAGTGAAGAAAAGTTATTAAAATAAACGATTTATCAGGATGAGAAATACAGATGTATTTAAGAAACAGTGAGAAATTGAAGTCCTTTGTGTATGTTTTTCGTAACGTATGGAAATAATGTATGACGGGAGAGAGAGAGTGAGGGAGATGGAGAGGGAGGGAGAGAGAGAATATGCGTGTCGCTATTCATGTCCTCCTCAGAGTTCTAAAGGGGGGAAAAAAGCCATAAAATCTGCTGGATGAAGGAAACACTAGGGTGTCCCTGTCTGGATCTGTGTGGGAAACACCTACCTGACAATTAGGAGATGAATATACATCCGGGGAGAAGTGAGCTCGTTTGGCGCCAGAGTCCATTATCTGTGTGGGTACATTATTATTTCTGAAAAGCTCTGTTGCAGGCATGATCCTGGCCACCTATCCTTTCTCTTCCAAAGGCTGGGAAAGACACGGTATCCGTCTGTTTTTGTGTCATAGTTGTGGCTCATTAAATACCTCCTGCAGGAGACGTACACATACCTTCCTTTCCCTCTGCGAGAATGAACGAGAACGAACGTGCAGGTAAGGAAAAGTCACTCAACACCTTCCCCGGCAATCATGGACTTGTTAGTAGATACTGCTTGTCAAGCTTTCCTCAGTCACTGCCAAGACACTCTGTCACAGTTTGAACGACTCTGTGAGCCCTTCTGATGTCTGGAAGTAGAACGCTCGTACTGTCAGGAGGGTTTACTCTGTCAACAAGACAGCTACATTACCAAGTCTAATTGCATACATTTTTTTTTTTAAAGGAAATGTCCGCATCACATGCTGGACATAGAAGTCAAAGTATAGCAGGAAAGAAAGGCTTTTGGTGAAATAACGTCAGTTGCCTTTTACCATCAGCTTATAGCTTAATTCAAGTACTAAGTTGTTGTGAGGACAGTGGGTCAAGAATCCTTCTTCTGGACTCTTGGGGGAATATAATCATTCTCGTCCAGCTCCAGCCACATTCTGTTTGGGGGCCATTCCCATTGCTTTAATTAGGGGAAATTTTTGATGTTGTAAAATCATAGTATGTCACTCTTAATTTCTGTACAATCCATCACACTCGGAGCCTGTGTGTGGCAGCCCTTTTTAATAAAGGATTTTGCAGAGCACCTGCTGCGGCAAAAACATTTTATCGTCTTTGCTAGCTCCAGGAGTCCGAGCATTATGTCATGTTTGACTCCAAAAAAAAAAATATTATTATAAGCCCTGGAATTAGAAACCCAACAATGGAACTAGCTGATTGCAATTGCCCATGAAGCTATCACATTTTGAAGAATAAAACTTGGTAAGTTTTCATTTTAATCAAAAATTATAACAGGACCAGGGGTGCTTGTCTGAAACGAATAATTTCCCCATTTCTGGATGCTATCGGATAATGGCTCTCTCATCCATGAATTAATTATAAAACTAGCAATACTCTAAGAATATCAGATTGTATCCCCACACTTTCTTTTAATGATAACTTTATGTTTCATCAACTCAGAGCTTAAGGGATAGAAGTGAAGAGCCTTCAAGAGCCAATTTTTAAAAACATCTCACCAGCTGTCACACCTGGAAAGATCATCAAGGGCTTGCTATGTCCCCAGCATCATCCTCGTATAATTGGCTCATTGAAGCATCTCAAATTATTAGAATAACTTTTAGGGAAAAACTTTTCTAATAACAGGCTTCAAGAAGCATATGGGGGCACCTGGGAGGCTCAGTCAGTTGAGCGTCTGGCTTCGGCTCTGGTCATAATCTCTCATTTCATGGGTTCGAGTCCTGCATTGGGCTCTGTGCTGACAGCTCAGAGCCTGGAGCCTGCTTCAGATTCTGTGTCTTCCTCTCTCTTTGCCCCTCCCCTGCTCATGCCCTCTCTCACTCTCTCTCTCTCTCTCTCTCTCTCTCTCTCTCTCTAAAATGAATAAACATTAAAAAAAATTTTTTAAAGAAGCATGTGTAAAATTGCCCCCACTCTTTCCCAGCTGAGTAACATCATCCTTAGCATCTCAGCCCAATTCCACAACTTTTAGGTGTTTTTGTTTGTTTTGTCTTATTTTTCACTTGATCCAGTGGTGTCTTTAGGATTGTACCGAGATTCAGTCCCGGTTGGTTTTGAATGTTATTCTTATCTTTTCTCCCTTTTGCCCCATTGTGTCCAATCCTGAGTCTCGCCAACCTTAAGAATCTCCTGTCTCCAACCTGTCCCCACCCCATGAGCAAAGTAGTTCAGTCACTCACAAGCTTTAGAAGTGACTTTCCTGGAGGACTGCTGACTCCAAGGAGAGGACGTACCTCTCACCAGTCACCCACTGGGAGAAATAGAGGCAGTAGCTCTTCCTACTGTACTTCTCTTAATGCGGTGACAAGGCTGAGTGGGGGAGATGGGGCTAGTTAATGACGCCCTTGAGCAAGTGCTCCAGGAAAGTAGCTGCCCTCTTCATTCTGACTTTGGAACATCCTGTATTTCTCCGCTCTTCTTCAGCTGTGGGCTGAAGCCACAATTCTGTAGCCAAAAGGACATCCTCCTGGGTACCAATCATCATCCAGGTTCTTTACACATGTTCTCCTCAGCAAATCACTGATGATGTTCTGAAGTAGGTTTGTCATCTCCATTTGAAGGATGTGGTGGTTTGTGAAGGTGGCAGACTATGGTGGTTAAATTGGCAAGGCAATATCAGTCATGGGCTCAAGTTATAGGTTCTGTAGATTTTAACTGTTCAGTGGATCTAAGGGTCAGATGCAAGTTTGGCATCTACCGTTGACCTTCTCATGTTTTGTGTACCAATTCTTAGTTTTTACTACTTCTCTCCTGGTCTCTCCCTTGTCTGAAGCTTCATTGCATAAACCATACTACCCCAGAGATCTGGTTACTTCTCAGGTTTAAACGTTTGCCAATGCTGTTCACTACTCTTCAAAGCTCTTCCATCCCCCTTGTTTAGCCACTTACCTCAGATGACATTCGATCATTAAGCTACTTAGCAAGTACTTAGTGATGACTTTTAGCAGTTAGGATAGGCTGGGAAACAAGCTGCAGAAACAAACCTGCAATACAAGTTGCTGATAACACAGGTTATTTTACACTCGTATAATACGTGTATCTTAGGTGGCTGATGGCTGTGCTTCATACTTTCTTCAGTTAGAGGCACAGAGTCTCCAGCACCTACAGCAGCTCTGTCCAGTAGATCTTTATATGGTGAAAGAAATGGTCAATGTCAGCACTGCCAAAATGGTACCCACTACTCACATGTCGCACATGAATACTTGAAATGTGGTGAATGTGACCAAGGAACTAAATTTGTGCTTTTATTTACTTTCAATGAATTTAAATTTTAATAGCCACATTTGGCCACTGGTCACTGTAGTATAGAATATAGGTCCAGAATATCATGTGTGGCTAGGAGTGGGAGAAACATGGACACTTACATAGTAGTCCTTCGATTCTTCTACTCAGAAGTAATAATCATCATGCCCTTTTGCATTCAATCAGCCAAAGTTAGTCCCATGTTCGCCTCTAGCTTCCAGGGACCCCAAAGAGCTATTCCACCTCGTGCTCTTTGGAAGAGAGAAAAAAACTATCAGTGAGTAGCTCTAATGAATTGCATAGCACCGGTGTTTAGCAATCTGGATATTCAGTGCAAAATGAAATCCATATGTGCCTTGCCCTCATGGAGTTTACAATTTAATGAGGCAGGGAGGATGGAGATGATTAAAAATACACAAATACACAGTTACATGTCCTTGGGACAGAATAACTAATTGTAAATAAATACTTGTAATTTATATAGGGTAGGAGGAAGGTCTTCTTTGAAAAAGTAACCTGAGCAATGAGTATAAAGTTCTTGGGAGTGTGGTGAAGAATGTCAGACACAGCATGTGTGAAGGCTCTAGATTTAAAAAGTGGTTGGTGGTACCCTCTCAGAAGTGAAGGAAGGCTTGTGAGGCTGGAGTGTAAGCCTAGGGAGGAAATGGCACCGTGAACGTGGAAAGACCAAGGGCATGTCATACACGGTGTTGTAGGCTGAGGTAGTTTATTTTGTCAGGAGGAAAGACATTAAGGAGTTTCCTGCAAGGAAAGACATGATCTGCTGTACAGTTTTGAAAGGTCACTTGAGCTGCTCTTTGGACAGTGGGTGTAGAGAGGGACAAGAGAAAAGAAGTGGGAAAGCCCATTGTGTTGGTTAATTTTATTTGTCAATCTTACTGGGCTAAAGGACGTCCAGATAGCAGGTAATACATTTCTGGGTGTGTCTTTGACGTTTCCAGGACACGTTAGCACCTGAATCAGTAGAATGAATAAAGATTGCCCTCACCACTATGGGTGGGCATCATCCAATCTGTTAAAGGAACTGAATAGAACAAAGAAGTGGAGGAAGAGCAGACTGCTTTCTGTTTGAGCTAACACCTTGATCTTCTCTGCCTTGCACCATCACTTTGGGCTCTGAAAGTCACAGACTAAATAACACCATTGGCTTTCTGGTTCTCCAGCTTGCAGAGAATAGACAGTGGGACTTTCCCTAGGGAATCCTAAGACATCCCTCCTCGAGAAAGGATTCTGGATTAGTTATCTGTTGCTATGTAGCAAAAAAGATGGAAACATAGGGTTTTAAACAACGCTCATTTATGATCTCAGTTCCAGTGAGTCAAGAGTCCCTGCATGGCTTAACTGAGGCCCCTGCTCACGGTCTAACAAAACTGCAATTCACGTGTTGGCCAGTCTGTATCTTCTAGAAATCGGAGTCCTCTTGCAACCTCATGTGATTGTTAGCAAAATTCAGTTCTTTGTAATTGTAGAACTGAGATGCCCATTTTCTTACTAGATGTTAGCTGGGGGTGATTCTGAATGCCTGCAGTCCTTGCTATGTGGCCCTCTCACAAAGTGCCGTCTTGTTTCTTCAAGGTGAGCTTGAGAATAAATCTCTTCAAAACAGTCCACTCTTGTACCTAATTAAGTCAGGCCCACCCAGAATAATCTCCCTTTGGATTAATTCATAACCAATAGAATTGGAGTCTTAATTACATCTGCAAAATGTCTTTACCTGACATGTAATCTATTTTTAAATTGTTTAAATTAAATTTTAGTTAATATACAGTGTAATATTGGTTTCAGAAGTAGAATTCAGTGATTCATCATTTACATTCAACACCTAGTGCTCATCCCAACAAGCGCCTGCCTTGATATCCATCCCCCATCTAGCCTGTCACCCACCCACCTCTCCTCCATCAACCCTCAATTTGTTCTCTATCCTTAAGAGTCTCTGGTGGTTTGTTTCCTTTTCTTTTTTTCTGGTATACGATTTAATCATAGGAGTGATGTCCTGTCATAGTCACAGGGCCTGTTTCTACACAAGGGAAGAGAATTACACAGGGTGTGTTCACCAGGGAGCAGAAATCTTGGGGTGGAGGGGGAGCACCTACACAGCTTTTAGCCCCCCAGAACCTCCCACTACAGTTGCCTGTAGGTAAGGGAAAAGGGGGCAAGAAGTAGGCAGCTATTGCCTCCCAAGAACCGGTTCATTCATGTGGGTCTATCATTTTGGGGCAACTTCATTTGATCACCTATTCACTTCTGACAGACTAATTTAGCCTGCCCAGATTCACAAGAGACTGCTCAGAATGCCAGAATGACATCACTATCATTTAGCACACGGTGTAGCTGCCAAGCAAACAAGAACAGGTGTGTTGCCCAAAGAAACTACAGAAAGTGCTTAAAGAGAGTTTGGGAATCAGAGAGACAACATTGAAATATGTCAAGTTCTTTGCGCTCAGATTTAGTTTCTTCATCTTTAGAATAAGGGTCATTTAAATCACTACATGGCATCATCCGTGAGGAATAAATGAGATCACATGTGTCAAACCCTTACCACTGGACCAGGCGCCAGAGAAGCTTGCAACAACCATTATCCTCTTATCCTCCTCACCAGACACAGCCAAAGCCAGATAAGTACTTGTTGCTGTAATGCAGTTGAAGGCTGGCAGCTTGGGATGCTGTCCAGGTTTCATCCCAGGAGGGGTTCCAGAGCCGAAGCGAACAAGCTCACTGGCATGTCACTAAGCCATTGTGGGCCATCATTTCCAGGTCTGTTAAACCAAGATAGCTTCCCCCTCTGTCCCCTTTCACTGATGAAGTTAGTGGCAGCAACTCAAAGCCTCCTGGGGAAAAAAACCCTCTATGGGATAATCATAGAGTGATAAATACCGTGCATCATGTCTCTTGTTTCCTCCCACAGTATAAAGGTATTCTTGCAGCTCTAACATGTCTTGGTAACAGAGCCTTCCTGAGCAATCTATCATTCCATTACTTTATAGCTGGGATTTGATTATTTATTCATTTGGACTCTGCTTCATGCCGCTGAGCAGCAAGTAATCAATTAGCACTCAATTTTCCTGTTGTCACACCTGTATGTTGGAATGGGCACAGTTTCCCTGCCCTGCATCTCTGAAACCCCTGGAGTATTCTTGGAATCTTGAAATCTCAATACTTGACAAATATCTTCAAACACAAAGTTTCATGCCTTCTCAGCTAAATATGGTATACCTCATTTTGCTCTTTTGTAATTGATTTGCAGGGGTTTACTCTGAACACAGATGCAACTCATTCAAATCCATGCATAAGGATGGAGAATATAGGATGAGAATATTATGTTGTCTCAGATTGATTATATATCAAATGTCAATATTCAAGATGCTACTAATGTAGACATGGCTGGTAAAACAAACAAACAAACACAGGAATGCATTTTCATATCCACGTTTCGGAACTGAAGACATTAAAGAAGGAAGAATTGTTTCTTGCAAATAAACTCATTACAAGTTCATCAATTATGTTCTCTGAGTAAAGTGCATAAAATCAAATTATGTGCTGGAATTATGCAGAGGAAATAGTCCAAAAGAGTACAGAGAATAGTATTGATAAACATACCCTGTTAATAAATCACACTTCCAAAAAGCAATCGTCTGGGCCGGGGTTGGTAAACGTGGTCCAGTCCACTGACTGTTTTTGTAAATAAAGTTTCACTGGAACATAGTCACACTCATTTGCTTTCATGTTTTCTGTGGCTGCTTTCTCACTTCGAAAGCAGCATTGAGTAGTTGTGACAGAGAGTGTATGTCCTGCAGAAACCTAAAACAGTATTTGGCCCTTTACTGAAAATGTTTTCTGGCCACCGATCAAGAACATTCGTTATTCAATTACTTTTGTTACATACGAAATATATTTAGAATATTGCTTTATCTATACTTGAGCCCCAAAAGAGTCAATTCACATAGGAAGTGTGTCAACAGGAGGCAGGTGCACCTAACAAGAGAGTCCCAAAATATATTAAGCCAAAATTGGCGAATTGAGGGACCAAATATAATTCAACAATAGTTGGAGACTTAAATACCCTATTTTCAATAATGGAGAAAACAACTAGAAGCTGAACAAGGAAATAGAAGAATGGAACAACACTATGAATCGACCAAACTAATAGACATCTATAGAACACTCTACCAACAACAGAATACACTTAAAGTGTACATGAAGACACCTCCAGTGTAGATTATATGATAGGCAATGAAATAAGTCTTGAAAATGTTAAAAGAATTGAAATCATATAAACCATGTTCCCTAACTGCAACTGAAAGAAATCACAAATCATTAGCAGAAGGAAATTTTGGGGGGGAAATGTGGATATTAAGAAGCATGCTTCTAAATAACTCAGATATCAGAGATGAAACCACAAGGGAAATTAGAAACTAGTTTGAGGTGAATGAAAATGAAAGCAAAGCATACCAAAACTTGGTACAACTAACAGAGTGATTAGAGGAAAATTATTAGCTGTAAACACCTATGTTAAAAAAAATCTCAAATTAGTAAGCTAAACTTATACCTTAAGATATGAAAAAAAGAACAAACTAAGCCTTATACAACCAGAGGAAAGGAAACAATAAATATGAGAGCCAAAACAAATGAAAAAAAAAGACTATTAAAAATTATCACAAAAGGAAGGAACATTACTATGAACTTTATGGAAATAAAAAGAATTAGAACAGAATATTATGAACTTTTATATGCCAATGTATTAGATAGCTTACATTATATAGAAAAATTCCTGGAAAGAAACATTTTGGTGGAATTAACTGAAGAAAAAATAGAATATAGACCTCATTAGGTCTATAACAAGCAAAGAGATGTAGTGTTCAGGAACACTTTCGACAATAAAATGCCAAGATGCAAATGACTTCACTGGTGAATACTATCAAAGGATTAAGAATAATTAATACTAAAACTTCTTAAATTCTTCCCATAAATAGGAAAGAAGGAAACACTTCCCAACTCCTTCTATCAGGTCAGAATTATCCTGATATCCAAATTAAGCAAAAATATCCCAGGAAATTAAAACTACAGATCAAAGTCTCTTAAGAGTATTGATGGAAAAATCTCTTAAAAACTTTAACCACCCAAATCCACCAGTATGTAAAAACAGTTACATATGATGACCCAGAAAGATTCATTCCAGGAATGCAAGATTGGTATAGCATATGAGAATCATTGTAATTCACCACATTAATAGAAATGACAAAAACACATGATTATCTGAATATAAAAAGAGAAAGCACTTGATAAAGTCCAACATCAATTCATGATCAAAAAACTAATAACATACTAAAAATAGAAGGAAACTTCCTCAACCTGTTTAAGGACACACTTGAAAAATCCATAACTAACACATACTCAATGTTAAAACTATGAAAGATTTTTCACTAAGATCAGGAACAAGATGTACATGCCTACTCTTGCCACTTCTATTCAACAATGTCTTAGAGATTTTAGCCAGAGTAATTAGGCAAGAAAATAAAAATAAAATGTAACCAGATTGAAAAGAAGGAAGTAAAATTACCTCTATTGTCAGGTAGCATGCTCTAGTATAATGAAAATTTTAAGACATCCACCAAAATAAAGTATTAAAGCTAATAAATTAATGAAGGTTTCAGGTTACATGATCATGACTAAAAAGTCAATTGTACTTCTATACTTCAGTCATGAGAAATAAAAAATTAAAACAATTCCATTTTCAACCATATCAAAATGAATACTTAGGAGTAAATGTAACAAAAGTAGTATAAGTTTTTTACACTGAAAACTACACAATATCATTGAGAGACTTAATATTGTTAACACATACCAATGCTCTCCAAACTGATATACTGATCCTATGCATTCTCTATCAAAATTGAAGCTGACTATTGTACAAAAATGTGTAGGCTGACCCAAAAACTCATAAGAAAATACAAAAGACCTCCCATAATCTATCTTGAAAAAGAAAAGAATTATAAGACTCACATTTGCAAATTTCAAAACTTCATACCAAGCTACAGTAATCAAGGCATTGTGGTGTTGCTATAAAGAGAGACATAGAGAGGGGCGCTCAGGTGGCTCAGTCAGTTGAGCGTCCGACTTCGGCTCAGGTCACCATCTCGCGGTACGTGAGTTCGAGCCCCGCATCGGGCTCTGTGCTGACAGCTCAGAGCCTGGAGCCTGCTTCAGATTCTGTGTCTCCCTCTCTCTGCCCCTCCCCCACTCATGTTCTCTCTCTCTCTCTCTCTCTCTCTCTCTCTCTCTCTCTGTCAAAAATAAATAAACCTTAAAAAAAAAAAAAAAAAGACAGACATAGAGATCAATGGAATAGAATTGTGGAACCAGAAGAAAAAACATAAATTTATGGTCAACTTATTTTCAGCAACTACGACAAGGCAATTCAGTGGGGAAAGAACAAACTTTTCAAAAATAAGTGGTGAGACAATTGGATATCCGTAAGCAAAAACAAAAAAGGTTGCACACCTCGTGTAACGGTTTGAATTAGGATTCCCAAAGGTATCGGTTTCTGTCCTCTGGGATCTATAAATGTTGCTTGATTTGGAAAAAGGGTCTTTGCAAATGTGATTATATTAAGAATTTTGAGATGTGGAGATGATTCCAGATTATCAGGATGGGCCCACAATGCAATCAGAAGTATCCTTTATAAGGAGGAAATGGAGACTCCACACAGAGGAATTGAAGGCATGTGATCACAAAGGTAGAGAATGGACTGAAGTAGTCCTAAGCCAAGGAATGTCAGCAGCATTCCAGAAGCTAGAAGAGGTAATAATAAATTTTCCCCTTGTCCTTCTGGAGGGAACACAATGCTGCTGACACCTTGCTTGTGGCCCAGTGAAACGACTTTCAGACATTCTGGACTCAAAAACTGTGAGATAATGAATTTCTGTTGTTTTAAGCCAATTATTAAAAAGCCATATGAACCTAATATGTCTACCTCACATCATATATAAAAATTAGCTTAAAATGTACCAAAGACTAAAATTCAAGTGTCCAAATTATTTATTTTTTAACACTTAAGTATAAATTTTTGTGACCTTTGAGTAGATAGTGGTTTCTTAGGCAAGATATCTAAAGCACAATGAATAAAAGAAAAAATAAAATTGATCAAAATTAAAAATTTTGTGCATCCAGCAAAGGAAACAGTCAACAAAACTAAAAGGCAACCAATGAATGGTAGAAAATATTTGCAACTGATATATCAGATAAAGGGTTAGTATCAAAAATCCATAAAGAACTTACCAAACTCAACACCCAGGAAACAAATAATCCAGTGAAGAAATGGGCAAAAGATGTGAATAGACATTTTTCCAAAGAAGACATCCAGCATTTCCACATGAAAAAATGCTCAGCATCACTCATCATCAGGGAAATACAAATCAAAACCACACTGAGATATCACCTCACACGGGTCAGAGTGGCTAAAATGAACACCTCAGACAAAAACGGATATTGGCAAGGATGTGGAGAAAGGGGAATCTCTTGCACTGTTGGTGGGAATGCACACTGGTGCAGCAGCCACCCTGGAAAATAGTATGGAGGTTCCTCAAAAAATCAAAAATAGAATTGCCCTACAACCCAGTACCTGCACTACTAGGAATTTATCCAAAGGATACAGGAGTGCCAATTCAAAGGGGCACATTTATAGCAGCACTATCAACAATAGTCAAAGTATGGAAAGAGCCCAAATGTCCATCACCTGATGAATGGATTAAGAAGATGCGGTGTATGTATGTATGTACAATGGAATATTAACAATGAAAAAGAATGAAATCTTGCCGTTTGTAACAACGTAGAAGGGACTGGAGGGTATTGTGCTAAGCAAAACAAGTCAGTCACAGAAAGACAGATCACATGTGTAGAATGTGAGAAACTTAACAGACTATCATAGTGGAAGGAAAGGAAAAATAAGATAAAAACAGGGAGGCAAACCATAAAAGGCTCTTAAATACAGAGAGCAAACAGTTGATGGGGGTGGGGAAAATGAGTGATGGGCATTAAGGAAGGCACTTGTTGGGATGAGCCCTGGCTGTTAGATGTAAGTGATGAATCACTGAATTCTACTCCTGAAGGCAAGACTACACTATATGTTCACTAACTTAAGAATAATTTTTTTAAAAATATATATCGTAGGACACTGTCAGGAGTACGTAAAGACAACCTACAAAATGGGAGAATGTATTTGCAAATTATTTATCTGATTAGGATCCAGTATCCAAACATATAAAGAACTCCTATATTCCATTAATAAAATACAATCCAATTTTAAAATAGGCCATGATTTGGAAAGGTGCGTATCCAAAGAAATTATACAAAAAGCAAAAAACACGTGAAAAGGTAATCACATCATTAGTCAACAGAGAAATAAAAATAAATAGGGAAATGAAAATAATACCAGTAGGTGATGTGATAACACTTAACACTCCTTAGGATTACTGTAATTTTTTTTTTAAATGGAAAATGAGAATGTAGAGAAATTGGAACCCACACACATCACCAATCAGAATGTAAAATGCAGCCACTTTGGAAAACACTTCGACAATCTCTCAAAAAGTTGAAAATAGACTTACTATATGACCCAGCAGTTCTACTACTAGATCTATACCCAAGAGAATTGTAAACATATTTCCACAAAAACACACATAAACAAATGTTTATAGCAGCGTTATTCCTAATAGTTAAAAAGTAGGAACAAACAAAATGCCCATCAACCACTGAATGAATAAATAAAATCTGGTCTGTGCATACAATAGAATATCAATCAGCTATAAAGTGTTGATATATGCTACAACACGGGTGAACCTAAAAAATTATGCTAAGTTAGATAACCCAGACCCAAAGGAAAACGTATTGCATGATTCCACATATATGAGATATTCAAATAGGCAAATAGAGAGAGACAGTAGATCATTGAAGGGCTTTGGGGAGAAAGGAATGTGGAGTGGGAGGAATGGGTATGAGATTTCATTCTGGAGTGATAAAATTGTTTTGAAATTGTACAGTGCTGGTGTCTATAAAACTTTTTGAATATACTAATAATTCACTGAATGGTACACTTGAAAAGCATAGATTTTACGGTATGTGAATTATAGCTCTATAGAAAACAAAACAAGGAGGTGAAGGAGGTTGTTCATCAGTAGACACAAATCATCATTATCCATATATGTCCAAGACAGAACAGGTCACCAAAATTTCCCCTCTTTTCTCCTTTGTCCTAAATATTTTTCCTCTTGGCTACCCGCCAGGTTAAAGTCCTTTGGGAAACTTGCACTTCTGGGAACATGGAATATATGTACCTTTTATTATTTCTCCCACTGAGTGCAAGTAAAATCTCTGGACAAATATAACAGAAGTCTAAAAGGTGGAAACAAGAAGGTAGACTAACTAGGAAACCTAGGATCCAGGGAACAATATGATACTGAATTACCTGGGCTTTCTTTCTGCCTCACTTCTGTCTCAGTCTGGGTGCTGGAGAAACCAGTAACCTGGCAACACCAATGTGCATAGACCAGAAAATCTCAAGGCCCACATGGTTTTACTAGAGAAGTCTGTCTAACATTTAAAGCATAATTAATACCAACTGTAAACAGTGTCTCCCGGAAAACAGAAGAGGAGGGAGCATTTCCCAATTCATTCTGTATAGCTGCTATTATTCTAATACTAAACCAGGCAAAGGCCGTACAAAAAAGGAAAACTGTGCACCAACATCCCTCCTGAATATAAATATAGAAATAACTAACAAAATTCTTATGAATACAACTGAGTAATATACGAAAAGAAATATACACCATGACCAAGGAAGGTTTATTCCAGGGATGCAAAGTTATGATATTGAGATATCAATTGATATCACTCAGTATATAACGTGCTAAAGAAGACAAATGACAAAGATCATATCATTCGAGGTAGGAAAAAGCATTTGACAACATTCAGTACCTATTTGGGATAAAAACTCTGAGAAAAAAGGAAATAGAGATGAATTTCTTCAAATGGATAAACAATACCTACAACAGCCCTGAAGCTAACATTTTACTCTATGGTAAAAGACTAAATGCTTCTCCCCTAAGATCAAGAACAAATCAAGGATGCCTGCTCTCACCACTCTGATTCTACATGGTACTGGAAGTTTTAACTAGCACAATGAGGAAAGGAAAGAAAAGGCACATGATCAGAAAGGAAGAAATAAAACACACTTGTTTCAGATGGCCTGAAGTTTTATACAAAAAAAATCCCAAAGAATATATAAAAAGAAGAAAAAAAAACCTCCTAGAACTTTGAAGTTAAAAGGAAAAAGTATTTGTATATACTAGCAATGAATGCATGAAAAATGAAATTTAAAAAATAAATGCTATTTATATTTATTCCAAAAATATGAAATACTTAGTTGCAGATCTACCACAACCTGTGTAGGACTTACATGCTGAAAATTGCACAGTACTGATGGAATAAAATTCAAAGATGTAAAGAAGTGAAGAGATATTCCATGTTCATGTTCATGAATTGGAAGTCTCCAATTAGTAAAATTCTCCAGAAATGAATAAAGAGATTTAATGCAATCATATTTTTCATTAGAAAACATTTTTTGTAATGTTTATTTATTTTTGAAGGAGAGACAGTGTGCAAGCAGGGGAGAGGAAGAGGGAGACACAGAATACAAAGCAGGCTCCAGACTCTGAGCTGTCAACACAGCCTGACATGGGACTAGAACCCACAAGTTGCAAGATCATGACCTGAGCCAAAGCTGGATGCTTAACCAACCGAGCCACCCGGGCACCACAATTATATTTTTCTATATAAGCAAGACTACTCTAAAATTTATATGGAAAGACAGTGGAACTAAAATACCTAAAAATAATTCTGAAAAATAAGAATAAAGCCAGAGGAGTCACTTTATCAATTTTAAGATTTATTATATACTAATCATGACTGTATATTTGGTGGAGGAATAGACACATAGATAAACAAGATAGAGAATCCAGACATAGATTCATACAAGTATGGCCAAGTGATTTTTGACAATAGTGCAAAAGCAATTTTTTTTTAGTATTCTTTTGTTTGTTTCAGATTTGTATTTAAATTCTAGTTAGCTAACAGGTAGTGTCATATTGGTTGCAGGAGTACAATTTAGTGATTCATCACTTACATATAACACCCAGTGCTCATCCCAGCAAGTGCCCTTGTTGATACACATTACCTATTTAGCCCATCACCCATTTAGTCCATCCCCCGCCCACCTCCCTCCATCAAACCTTAGGTTGTTTGCTATAGATATAGATATAGAATCTCTTATGGTTTGCTTCCCTCTCTGTTTTTTTCCTGGTTCCCCTATGTTCATCTGTTTTGTTTCTTACATTCTACATGAGTGAAATCATATGGTATTTGTCTTTCTCTGACTTACTTCACTTAGCATAGTATACTCTAGCTCCATCCACATCGTTGCAAATGGCAAGATGTCATTCTTTTTGATGGCCGAGTAATATTCCATTATGTATATATACCATATATATTTACATATATGAGACACATCTTGTTTATCCATTCACCAAGTGGTGGACGTTTGACATTTGGGCTCTTTCCATAGTTTGGCTACTGTTGATAACACTGTTATAAACATCAGGGTGCATGCACCCCTTCAAATGAGTATTGTTATATCTTTGGGGTAAATACCTATTAGTGTAATTGCTGGCTTACAGGGTATTTTTCTTCTTTTTTTTTTTTTAATAGAATTTATTGTCAAGTTAGGTAATATACAGTGTATATAGTATGTTCTTGGTTTTGGGGGTGGATTCCCATGATCCATCACATACAATACCCAGTGTTCATCCCAACAAGTGCCCTCCTCAGTGCCCATCACCCATTTTTCCCTCTCCCCCGCACCACCCCCATCAATTCTCAGTTTTTCCCCATATTTAAGAGTGTCTTATGTTTTGCCTTCCTCTTTGTTTGACACCATTTTCCCCCTCCCTTCCCCCATAGTCTTCTGTTAAGTTTCTCAAGATTCACATATGAGTGAAAACATGGTATTTGTCTTTCTCTGACTTATTTCACTTAGCATGATACTCTCCAGTTCGATCCACAAGGTTGCAATGGCAGGATTTCATTCTTTCTCATTACCAAATAGTATTCCATTGTACATAAAAACCACATCTTCTTTATCTATTCATCAGCTGATGGACATTTAGGCTGTTTCCTTAATTTAGCTATTGTTGAAAGCGCTGCTATAAACATTGAGGTACATGTGCCCCTATGCATCAACACTCCTGTATCCTTTGGCTAAATTCCTAGCAGTAGTATTGCTGGGTCATAGGGTAGTTCTATTTTTAATTTTTTGAGGAACCTCCACAGTGTTTTCCAGAGTGGCTGCACCAGTTTGCATCCCTACCAACAGTGCAAGAGGGTTCCCGTTTCTCCGCATCCTCACCAGCATCTGTTGTTGCCTGAGTTGTTAATGTTAGCCACTCTGACCACTGTGAGGCGGTATCTCAGTGTGGTTTTGATTTGTATTTCCCTGATGATGGGTGACATTGAGCATCTTTTCATGTGTCTGTTGGCCATCTGGATGTCTTCTTTGGAAAACTATCTATTCATGTCTTCTTCCTGGATCTCTTCACTGGATTATTTGATTTTTGGGTGTTGAGTTAGGTAAGTTCTTTATAGACTTAGGATACTAACCCTTTATCTGATAGGTCATTTGCAAATATCTTTTCCCATTCCATTGGCTGCCTTTTAATTTTGTTGATTGTTTCCTTTGCAGTGCAGAAGCTTTTTATTTTGATGAGGTCCCAATAGTTAATTTTTGCTTTTGGAGATGTGTTGAGCAAGAAATCAGTGCAGCTGAGGTCAAAGAGGTCGCTGCCACTTTTCTCCTCTATGGTTTTGATGGCTTCCTGTGTTACACTTAGTCCTTTCATCCATTTTGAGTTTATCTTTGTGTATGGTATAAGAAACATGGTCCAGTTTGTGTATGGTATAAGAAAGTGGTCCAGTTTCATTCTTCTGCATGTTGCTGTCCAGTTCTCACAGCACTATTTGCTAAAGAGAATTTTTTCCATTGGATACTCTTTCCTGCTTAGCACCAAAGCAATTTAGTAGAGAAAATGTAGTCTTTACAACAAATAGTGCTGGAGCAAGTGGACATCCATGGGGGGGTGGGGGGGTGGGAAAGAACTTTGACCTAAACTCCACTTGTAGGAAAGATAACTGAAAATGGATCATAGGTTTAAGTGTAAAATGAAAAACTATAAAATTTACCAAAAAAATTACACCTAAAAAGAAAAACAAAGATAAACTTACAGAAGACAACAACAGAGTAAATCTTTAGGACCAACAGCTTAATGAAAGGCTGTTAGGATACTAAAAACATGACCATCCACAAAATAACTGATAAATGGGACCTTGTTAAAATTGAAAACTTTTACTCTTCAAAATAACCAGTTCAGAAAAGGCTAGCTACAGACTGGGAGAAAATAGGTACAAACTACATATCTGACAAAGGATTTGTATCTACAATATGGGAGAAACTCTCAAAACTCCTGATTAAAAACAAACACTGGTAAAGTATTGGTGAGGATGTTGAAAGACCAGTCCACGCATACGTTACTAGTGGAATGTAAAATGGTAGAGCCACTCTTGAAAAATAATTTGGCAGTTTCTTAAAAAAACAACAACGATAAAAAAAAAAAAAAAACCACATACATTTATCATAAGACCCAGCAATTGCACTCCTGGGCATTTGTCACAGAGAAATGAAAACCCAATGTTCACACCAAAAATTTGTATATAATTGTTCATAGCAACTTTATTTATAATATCTAAAAGCTGGAAACCATCAAAATATGCCTTAGTTGGTAAATGGCTAATCTAATTGTGGTCCATTCATACCATGGAATACTACTCACCAATTAAAAAGAACAAGCCATTGGCATGTATAACCTGGACGGATCTCAAGGGCATTGAGCTGCCTTTTTATAGAGATGGAAAATAGTGGTGGTCAAGGGTTAGGAATGGTGGGTGGGGGTGGTCGGGTGTGACTTAAAAGGGTAACATGAAGGAGATCTGGATGGTAATGCAATAATTTTATGTCTAAAACTGCACATACGCATTGTACCCGTGTTGGATTCCTGGTGTTGACACTATGGTGTAATTAGGTCCGATGGAACCAGTGGGTGATCTTGGTGAAAGAGACAAGAGACCATCTCTCTGTATAATAATCCCTGCAAGTCCTATTTCTAAATACAAACTTAAAAAGTAAATCTGAGGGGGAACCATTCACCCTGGTGGGCCTAGATTTTCAACATGCCATTTTGCTAACAAGTCTGTTATTTAAAGAGTCAAGTTTCCTGAGAATGATCTGCCTACCTTTCAAAGCATCTTAGATTCTAATGGACAAATTAACTACATGTCTCTGTCAGTGTCTTGGGACTGTCTGGACGACTAAATTTCAGATACAATTGGAGGATGAAACTGCAGGAAAATTGAACCTGAGGTGCTTTAGTATCTTAACCTCCCATTAGATGAACTCTGAATTATCCTGAGCGATTGAATCAATGTGTCCCTTGAATACATCTGATGTATAGAGGCATCTCTAGCAATTGATCTGTACCACACCACAGCTCTTTCAATGATCAGGAAAAAAAAAAAAAAACAGCAGAAAACTTTTTGTTTCTTGATTCTTCCCCCTTTTTAACTGTGAACCAAAGGGTTATTATAGCTTTTACATGTTGAGTGAAAAACTAAAGCAGGGCTCAAACATCACATATGATCAAAGGTTTAATTATGTCATTAGGCACTTTTACCAACAAAGGATTTCCTTTGATTCAATAAATCAACATCCACTATGGTCCCTCCATGGGGACCATAGAGATTGGTTTTATAATTTGTCTTTCCTGCTATCTGCATTTTATTCCAAATGCAGTCATTAGCACTGATTTGATATTGCTCGTGATAACACAATACTTGCTATCTTTCTGACAAAGAGAACTTTTTAGACAGAAACTTAAAGGGAATTCTCTTTTGTTAGATTGTGACAAAGTAGAATGAGGATACTTACTGAAAAATATATGTGGCTTCACTGGAGACCAAATGAAGATATGCCTCTTCTTCTCTCAGGCCTTAATTTCATCGTTGTTCTTCTGGACTAAGTGGCCCAGATTGAAGAGATACCTTTCTCTAACCTGAAGAAACCTTGGACTGGCCAAGGAAATCTTGTGTTTTTTGCCACAGGCATTTGGTTATCACATGCAGAGCTGCATAACCAGAAGAGATTTCCCCCCAGGCCCTGCCTACTCTTCCTTTTAGCCATGAAAACAACCTCTTCCTATCTAATAGCATCCTGTGGGCTCCTGTTGTCTGCTGAGACAGCATCTTGGCAATTGGGATGAAGTTCCATTAAACTCCAAGGCACGTACTTCCTTATTTTACCACTCTTGCTGACTATACTTCGCGTAATGTCTTTTTACTAAAATCAATTAGTGTCTTATCAAATTTTTAGTTAAGTAATTCTCATTTAAATTTATTTACTTTCTAAGAACTCAAATTCCCAGTTCTGGACAGTCTTATGTAATTACAAAATTAATTATAGCATTAGGCTCCAAATCTCTTTCCTTTTGATTTTTAGTATCACCACCCTGATACAGCTTCATTTTTACATAGCCTTCTCTGGGGGTACTTGAAGCCTTTGAAGCCGTGAGAATGAGTTGGGGTTTCTGACATTATTATTCACTAACATTGACTCAAATTACAGTCCTCTGAAAAAGGTTAGGTAGGAACATGACAGGCTCTGATACTTAACATCTCTGAGTATTCACAGTGGCTTTTCATTTTTTTTCTAGGACTTATTCTGTTCATCTGCCTCAGTCATTGTGGGTGCTTGTTAGCATCAGTTTCCTTTCTTTTTCTAGCAATTTCTGTACAATGGATCCAAAGATTTCTTAGACTTGTATCAAAACCTAGAATCTGGAGGATCAGACAGAAAGGCAGTAGATGAATTCCGACGGCTACACAGCACTCCAAACATTCTGATAGATGACATCTCTGGGTTGGTGGGACTTTTATGAGAGATCAAGTCGAAAGAGTGATCATCTTAGAGAGTTTTGACACTTAAACAAGATGTCACTTCTAGATATCTGGATTCTCTTCCTTGCTGTGGAATAATAATTCAGTTTAAGTTAGAATGACCAAGGGAGCCAAGGGAATATCTGAAGGGAGCCCACTTGGAGATTAAACATGTTAGCGAACCTGTCTCAAAAAAGGACATTGAGAAAGAGGAAGTTAAAACTACACAATGTCCTCCCTCTTAACATTTTATATATGAGATCTATGTGTATATTTTAACTGAATGGGATTATACAAGAAATAAATCAGTACTCTTTTAATGGTTCTATAATACTTTATTGCTTCGAGATATGATAACATATTTAGCCACACCTCCTTATAATAAGATTTTATTTTGAAATATTTTAAGACTCACAAGAAGTTAGAAAATTAGTAGTTTACGTGTACCTTATGCACAGTGTTGAAACCAGAATATTGATGGTGGTACAATTTGTCCTTATTTATTCATGGGTTATTTGTGAATTTGTCTACTTGCTAAAATTTATTTGTAACCCCAAAATCAATACTCAGAGAGCTTTCACAGTCATTTGGACATGTGCCTACATAGAGCAATAAAAATTTGGGTCAGCCAATACAAATGTCTGCAGTTGATGTTAAATACAGGGACACTGCCTTTTTGTTTCAGCTCCCATAGTGTAAATGAGATTCTTTAGGCAGTCTCCTTAGCACCACATTCTCTGGCATTTCTGAGCTTTTTGTGGTCACTGCACCATTTTAGATGGACTCCAAGGGTAGTGCTGAGTGCTGGCCAGTGTTTCTAAGCATAAGAAGGCTGCGATTTACCCTGGAGAAAATGCATGTGTTAAATAAGCTTTGTTCCATCATGAGTTTTAGGGCTTTTGTCCAGGAGTTCAATGTTAGTCAACATTATTGTATTAGATAAGGTGTCTTTAAACAGAAACACATATAAAATAAGGTACTCTGTTGATTGGTTGATGAAAATGTGACCAGAGGCCTGCAGGAACAGAAGCTTGTATAAGCTATAGGAACAATGATTCAGTATTCGTTAATTTAGTGCTCATGGTGACTTTATAGATAATAACTACCATGAATAACAATAATCACCTGTACAATGCTGGTGAGGATGTTGAGTAACTGGATCTCTCACACATTGCTGTTGGAATGTAAAATGGTACCACAATTCTGAAAACATTTGGCAATCTTTCTTATAAACATGCACGTACCATACAACCCACGAACTGTATTCCTGGGTCTTTATCCCGGAGAAGTGAAAACTTAAGTTTGTACATGCATCCTCGAATTTGTAGGTTTATATCTTTTGCCAAATTTGGGAGGTCTTTAGCCACTTTTTTGAGCACCATAGTCTTTCTCCTCTCCTTGTGGGACTTTGAGGAGATGATTATTAAATCTCATTATTTTATCACAGGCCCCTGAGGCTCAGTTTATTTCAGTCTGTTTCCTCTCTGTGGCTCAGACCGGGTGATTTTGATTGGTCTATCTGCGTGTTTACTGATTTTTTTTCCTATCTCATTTCATTTCTGCTATGAAACCCATCCATGGAAGCTTTTTGAAAATTTCACTTACTGTACTTTTCAGTTCTAAAATTTCAGTTTAGTTCTGGGGCGCCTGGGTGGTTCAGTCAGTTAAACATCCAACTTAGGCTCAGGTCATGATCTCAACATTCATGGGTTCCAGCCCCATGTTGGGCTCTGTGCTGACAGCTCAGAGCCTGGAGCCTCCTTTGGACTCTTTGTCCCTCTCTCTCCCTGCCCTTCCCTGCCCTCCCTGCCCTCCCTCCCTCTCTCCCTCTCTCCTCTCTCTCTCTCTCTCTCAAAAATAAGCATTAAAAAATTATAAAATTTCCATTTAGTTCTTCTTTACATCTTCCATTTTGTTGTTGAAATAGTCTATTTTTTGTTTCAAGAGTGTCATAATTGCCTCTTGGACCATTTTTATGGCACTTGCTAGAAAATCCTTGTCTGAAAATTGCAGCAACTTTGTCATTGTTGGCATCTGCTAATGATAGTTTCTTATTTGAGTTAAGATTTTCCTGTTAGTGATGAGTAACTTTGGTCTGCATCCTGGACATTTTGAATATTATGTTACCAAACTCTAGGTCCCATTTAAATCTTGTTTTGATGGCTGGTCAACCTATTACATTCAAAATGTATGTCTTGGCTCACTCTTGTGGGTGGTGGTTCAAATGTCAATTTAGCTATAAAGACTTTGCAGGGCTATTTCCTTCTATTTTACTTGTATGTTGATGACAAAATGTCATCAACTGTAGTATTCTCAGCCCTGGGTGGGGATGTGTATGGCTGCACATGGTTGGTACGGTGCTCACTCAAGATAGGTAGATAGGAATAGGGCACCTAACTGGCTCAATTAAGCACCTGACTCTTGATTTCAGCTCAGGTCATGATCCTAGTGGTTGGTAAGTTTGAGCCCTGCATCAGGCTCTGCACTGACAGTGTGGAGCCTGCTTGAGACCCTTCTCTCACCCCCTGTCTCTTTGCCCCTCCCCCACTCTCTCTCTCACACACACACTCTCTCAAAATAAATCAATCAACTTATTAAAAAAGGTAGATAGGATTAAAGATCTATGCATTGTGGAACTGCTCCCTTCCCAGCTGTTTGCACAAAAGAAGATAAGTTTTTTAGGGGGCCTGTTTTTTTCTGACCTCTTTGGCATTTCTGGGTTGAAGGCCTCTCCAGTGCCTCAGTCAGGACACACAGGACACAAGGAAGGAAGGGAGACAGGAAGGAAGCAAATGAGGGAGAAGGGAACGAGAGGAAAAAGGGAAACAAAGGAAGTAAAGGAACCCAGGACCTCACTGTTAGGTTGTTCTTTGAGTCCCAATGTGCCTAGCAGGTCTGACCTTCCTCTATCTTTGAGTGCTCTGCTAAATGACTTATGTGTTTTGTCCAGGGATTTTTGTTGCAATTTGCAGAAGTAAAATGGAATGCATCTTGCCCAGAACCAAAAGTATAGCTCCGTTTAGTAATTATTTAGGATTTCTGATTTTTGCTGTTAGGAACAATTCTGTGACATATTCTTGCTCATGCCACTTGGCCTTTTGATGCCTTAAATTCCTCTAAGTAGAAATCTTGAGCCAAGAGGTATTATACCGCTAGGCCTCTTGATATGCAGTATGTACAGTATATCACTGCACCCCTGCAACCCTTGTTAAATGTTCTTTCTTTTTAATATTGTCCAAACTGATACATGAAAGACTGTTGAGTCTCAACTATTTATCAAAAATTGCAAACCATTGTCATTTTAGTATTTCTTTTATGAATTATTATACTGTCTATTAACTTCACTCTTCAGGTGTTCATGTTTTGCTTCCTGATTTGTAAAAATTTTGTATGGACGGCTACTAACATTTTGCCTGACATATAAGCTGTAAATACGATTTCTAGTCTGAGTTTTAGATTGGTTTACAGAATTCTGCCATGTGAAAGATTTTGCTTTTTATGTAGTCAGTTCTATCAGTTTTTACAAATATTTTCCTATTGAAAATGGATAGCTTCCAGGCCCTACCCCGAGCCTGAAAAAACCTTTTTCCCACCTCTCACCCCTTCTTGCATTTGAGATGTCAGGAGGGAAAAATGAACATAGCTCTTTAAACCACGAGAAGAATGGAGTAACAAGTGAGGAAGACCTTCTACACTACTGTTTTGTCTAACCAGAAGTGAAATAAGAGCCTTCCAAAAACACACTCAAATTTCTTTCTATTTTCCTCTCACCACAGCCCAAGTGCCTACATCACCAGAACAGAGTCATCTGTACTGATTTTCGACAAAGTCCCTTTCCCTTGAGAATGTCAGACACAGCCTGTTTCAGAGATCCCCTTCCCTATTGCCATTCTTTGTGCTCTACTGGCGAATCGGGAAAGACAGTGATGGCGATAGCATATGGCGGCATCCAATACCCGTTTTTCTGATTGTGACAGTTTCAAGAGTTGTCACTAACTTTTTCTCAAGCTGAGACTTGATGGTTTTACTCCAGTTTCTTTACTGTGGCATTAAGAATCTGTTTCAGTCCTCTGTGAGATATACAGCACTCCTAAATATTTAAATATTCCAAAGTATTGTCCTGATTCCTATTTCAACCCATGCCCCCACTGAGCTGACCTAAGCATTCTGCTCTATTGATTTGTGTGTGAGAGAGTTTGAGAGAAAAATGATGGATTATTTTTTATGTTTTCTTTTCAGTTACTGCAATGCTAAAATTGCAAGGACATGATTTTATTTTCTATGATGTCTGTGAGTCTATAAAACACCAAACGTTGAACTTAATATATGTAACAAAGTAAGGGTGAAGATGCAATTCAAAAAGAGGGCAGAGAAGTTCTGAGACCCGAGCTGAACTACCGAGAGTAGGATTTCGAATTTGGAAGTAGAAGACCAAAGTTCATTTGCTTGCTTCCATTCCTTGATCGTTAATTACAGTTATTCAATTAATAATTCAGTGTCCTGAACTATTTTGATAACGCCTCATTAAGGGGATCAAAGCTGATAATTAAAGGATGGGTCAGAGACCCTATCCACAGAGAGCAAAGGCCCAAATGAGCAACATGAAAGAAGCATCATTTCACATTCCCAACATGTGAGCAGGCTATGAATATTGATAGCACCAAAAAGGAGAGAAAGGGACTAAAGTCTGGGCTTGCAGAGGTCTGCTTTGTTCACAGTCCAAAATCAATACCACAAAGACTGCCCAACATGCTTCAGTAACTGTTCATCAATTATTTACAGAGCTCTTTTGTTCAAACTTTGTGTTTACAAGATTACTGGAAGATGAACTTGAAAGAACGCTGTTTGTATATATGGGCTGTATTTGCCATCTCAGGTGGCAGATTCAAATCAAGGTACCTGTGTGCCACATCCTTCTGCCTAGCAGTGCTTCAGCTTCTACCAGAGTAGTATTACAGGTCCAAGACATTGACCTGTCCACGAAGAAAGCACAAGTATTTTCCATATCCTACCTAATTGACAGCCAAAGTCAAGGGAGAGCAATGCTCTTTGAATTGTTTTCCACATTTGTCCTTGATCTGCTTTCTCAAAGTTCCAACGGACTCGGAAACAAAGGGAACACACTTGAACATCTATTCTTACTTGGTCTTAATTTTCTGTCGGTTATGTCTGCTTAAACCTTAGGTTCAGTCTTGAAGTGAGGGCTGGCTGTTTCAGTCTTTTTTTGTATGAGGCCACTACGTGGGCTACAAATTACTCATAAGAGAGAAACACCTTCATCAAGAACTATTTGTTAATCAACATGCTAAGCATGTTGTGATACGAAATGCTTTTTAACATTTCCTGTGAGGTGTGTTTATTATTATAACCATTTTATAGGTAAAGAAATTGAAACTTAAAATAGCTGAAAAAGGTAAATAGCAGAGTTGATAATCAAAATTTGTTTTGTTTGCCTTCAGCACCTGAACTCTTTGCCATTATCTTGTACAACATGTTGGAATGAACTCCTTAAAAAACAAACAAAACAAACAAACAAACAAAAAACCAAAAAAATCATGTTCTTCCTTTGTATTGAACAGGAACTAAGAAATGTTTCTGTAAAGGTCCAAAGACCAAGTATTTTAGGCTTTGTGGACCATGGTTGTCTGTAACAACCATGTGACTCTGCTGTTTTAGTGCAAAAACAGCCAGAGATGATACATGAACAAATGCCATGGCTGTGTTCCAATAAATCTTTATTTACAACAATAGCCACGCTGATTTTGACCCTACAGGCTGCAGTTGCCCAACCCCTATGGAAGAATCCACATGCTTTTAGGTACAACCCTTAATAATGCCTGGCCTATTTCACAAACACCCTAAATGGTAAAGTTAGTTAGCGTTGGATTCATCACCAGTGAGTCCTTAATAGCGCATGACAAAGATTTTTGTGCAGAAATTTCTTCCAATCTTGGGAAACTTGTCTATGAACTAGTCATTTTGGTAAGGTTGTTTCCATTGACACTTTCAGGAGTCAATACCCAGTCTGTGCATCAACAATTTTTTTTTTCCAGAAATTCCTTAGTATGGGCAACAATTCAGCTGAAGGAAGCAGACCAAGTCATGGGGTTGGATTAAGTAGGGAGCACATGTCAAAAGGGCCACTGTCTTCATCCATCCAACAGCCGTGGAGGAGTAGGGACTCAGTGTTACTGCATGATCTTGAGAAAAAACCTTGGGAAGCCTATGAAACATGCTGGGGCTGCAGATACCTGCCTGCCTGCAGCCTCTGACTAAAGATTATATGGAGAAGGGTGGTTTTCTGCCAGTGTACACAGTGGTATCTATAAAATTCCAGCTGGTTATAGTCTAAGTCCAACTACTGGATAGTAGTTGGAAGTTTTCAGTTTTTGTTCTATATTACCTAAGTCCCATAGTGTCCCTTCAATAAGTAAAAGAGACTACAGTCACTGTTTTAAACTCAAGTAGACATTTGCTAATGAATATTTCACCCTATTTTATTTTAATAATTTTAATCGAAGTACAGTTGACATACAATAGCCTGTGTTTCAGGTGTGTATCATTGTAATTCAAAATTGTTAGAAGTTGCAAAATGATCCCCACGATAATTCTAGTTACCACGTGTCACCATACAAAGTGAGCATGATCTTATTGACTATATACATGACTTCCTTTAAATTATAAGTGGAAGCTTCTACTCCTTAATCCCCTTCACCTATTTTGCCAACCTCTCAATCCCTTCACCCCGCTGGTAGCCAACAGCTTATTTCCTATGAGTCTGTTTCTGTTTTGTTTTATTTGTTCATTTGTTTTTTAGAATGAACATGGATGTGAAATCATGATACTTATTTTTTTCTGACTTATTTCACTTAGCCTAATACCTTCTAGGTTAATCCGTGGTGTCACAAATGGCAAGATTCATTTTTTTTTTCATGGCTGAGTAATATTGTATACAAGCATACCACATCTTCTTTATCCACTCATATATCAGTGGTCGGTTCGGTTGCTTCCATATTTTGGCTATTGTAATGCTGCAATGAACAAAGTGGTGCACCTATCTCTTCTTCTGTTTTCATTTTCTTTGAAAAAATACTTAGAAGTGGATTGCTGGATTATATGGTAGTTCTGTTTTTAATTTTTTGGTAAACCACCATACTATTTTCCATAGTGGGTGTACCAATTCGCATTGCCACCAACAGTGCACAAGGGTTCTCTTTTTTCCACGTCCTCACCAACAGTTGTTGTTTTTTTTTTTTTATCATTATTTTGAGAAAGACAGAGCGCTAGCTTGGGAGGAGCAGAGAGAATCCTAAGCAGGCTCCGTACTGTCAGTGCAGAACCCGATGTGGGGCTGGAACTCACAAACCATGAGATCATGACCTGAGCTGAAAGCAACAGTCAGACGCTTAACCACCTGAGTCACCCAGGTGCCCCTCTTGTCTTCTGGATAATAGCCATTTGACAGGTATGAGATGATATCTCCTTGTGCTTTCCATTGCATACCCCTGATAATGATTCATGTTGAGGTTCATGTGCTTGTTGGCCATCTGTATGTCATCTATTCAGGTGCTCTGCTCTTTTTTAAATTGGATTATTTGTATTTCTGCTATTAAGTTGTCTGAGTTCCTTATTTCTTAAGGATAGTAACCCTTTATCAGACTTGTGGTTTGCAAATATTATCTCCTATTCTGTAGGTTGTCCTTCCATTTTCTTGATGGTTTCCTTTGCTGTGCAAAAGCTTCATATATTTTTATATATATTTTAGCTTTTGCTGTCCTTGCTTGAAGCAACTGGTCCAAAAACATATTAGTAAGACTAATGCCAAACAACTTACTGCTTGTGTTTTCTTCTAGAATTTTCATGGTTTCATGAAATTCTTGGTTTCTTATATTTGTCTTTAATCCATTTTGATTTTATTTTTGTATAAGGTATAAAATAGTAGTCTAGTTTTATTCTTTTGCATGTAGCTGTCCAATTTTCCCAGCACCACTTATTGAAGAGACTGTCTTTTCTCCATTGTATATTCTTGCCTCCTTTGTCATTCTTGATCATACATATATTGAGGTCTTTTGGTAGAGAGAGGGGGACTCCATTCTATTCCATTGACCTACATGTCTATTTTAATGTCCATACCACACTGTTTTGATTGCTATAGCTTTGTAATATAGTTTGAAATCAGGGAGCATGGTACCTAAAGCTTAGTTCTTTCTCAAAATTGTTTTGCTATCAGGGTCCTTAGTGATTCTGTACAAATTTTAGCATTCTTTGTTCCAGTTTTGTGAAAAAAAAAATCATTGGGACTTTGATAGGGATTGTATTGGGTCATATGGACATTTAATAATATTAATTCTTCCAATCCATGAGCACAGATTATTGTTCCATTTATTTGTGTCACTTTCAATTTCTTTCATTTATGTCTGAGAGTTTTCAGAGTACAGTTTCTGAACCTCCTTGGTTAAATTTATTCCTAGGTATTTTGTTTGTTGTGATCCAATTGTAAGTGGTATTTTTTTAAGCTTCCTGTTTCATTATTAGTGTATTTAAACAAAACCTATTTCTGTATGTTACTTTGGATCTGATCACTTCACACAATTCATTTATTCTGATTGTTTTTTGGTGAAGACTTTCGGGTTTTTTAATAAATAGTATCATGGCTTCTGCAGACACCTTTACTACTTTCTTTCTGATTTGGATGCTTCCTTTTTCTTATTTCCATGGCAAAAACTTCTAATTATATGTTGAATAAAAATGGCAAGAGTGGATATGCTTTTCTTGTTCCTGATCCTAGAGAAAAGCTTCAGCTTTTTACCATTAAGTATGATGTTAGCTGTCAGTTTTCACATATGACCTTTATTATTGAGCCAAGTTTCTTCCTCACCTGCTTTGTTGAATTCTGTTAAATGCTTTTTAGATGATCAATTGATTGGTATCCTTTGCTTCATTAATGTGGTGTATCATGCTAATTGATTTTCACACAATGAATCAGTCTTGCATCACTGGAATAAATCCCACTTGATTATGGTGTATTAGCCTTTCAGTGCATTTTGAATTCAGTTTGTTTAATATTATGTTGAGGATTTTTCCATCTTTGTTCATCAGGGATATTGGTCTGTGATTTTCTTTTCTTGGAGTGTCATTGTCTGGATTTGGTATCAGGTAATGCTGGCCTCATTAAATGAATTTGGAAACATTCTTTTCTCTCAAATTTTTGAAAAAATTGATGATAGATATTAAGTCTTCTTTAAATATTTGGTAGAACTCAACTGTACTAGACTTTGGGTTTTAGCAAGTTCTTAAATTACTAATTGAATGGCTTTAAATATTTGGTAGAACTCAACTGGTAGTGGACATTTGGTTTTGAGGAGTTCTTAAATTACTAGTTCAATTTCATTACTTGTAATCAATCTGTTCAGAGAGTATTCATGATTCAGTCTTGGAAAGTTGTATGTTTCAAGGAATTTGTCTATTTCTTCTAGGTTTTTCAGTTTATGGCAAATAACTGTCGTAATCTCTTTCACTCTTTTCATCTGTGGTGGTAGTTGTAGCTTCTTTCATTTCTGAAATATCTTGGCCCTCAACCTTGTTTTTTTTTCTCTTGATTAGTCTGGCTAGAGGTTTATTCATTTTGTATATCTTTTCAAAGAACCTATTTGGTCTGTTGATCTTTTCTTAGTATGTTTTTGGTCTCTTTCACTTATTCTCATTTTGATCTTTATTATTTCCTTCCTTCTACTAACTTGGGCTTTTGTTTCCTCTTTTTCTAGTTCTTTATGGGTATAAAGTTAGTTAGATTGTTTATTTGGGATTTTTCTTGTTTGTTGAGGTACACCTGCATCACTATGAACTTCCCTCTTAGAATTGCTTATGCTGTATCCCATACACTTAAGAAAGCCGTGTTTCCATTTTTAGTTGTGTCAAGTTATTTTTTAATTTCCTCTTTGATTTCTTCATTGACCTTTTGGTTGTTTAATAACATATTAGTGTCCATGTGTTTGTGCATTTTCCCCACTTTTTCTTGTTGTAATTGATTTCTAGTTTCATAGAAACTAAAAAAGTGATTAGAATAAGTGACCTTTTTTTAAATCTTAAATTCATTGAGAGTTGTTTTGTGGTGTAATATGCACTCTGTCCTGGAGAATGTCCATATGCACTCGAATAGAATGTGTCTTCTGCTGTTCGGGGATGGAATGTTCTATATATATCTATTAAGTCCATCTGATCTAAAGTATCACTGAAGGCCAATGTTTCCTTACTGATTCTGTCTAGATGATCTCTACATCGAAGTAAGTGGAGTGTTAAAGTCCCTTACTATTCCTTTATTACTCTCAATTTCTCCCTTTATGTCTGTTAACATTTGCTTTTTATATTTAAAATATGTATTGTGTTGGGTACATAAATATATAAATGTTATATCGTTTTCTTGGATTGACTCCTTTATCATTATGTATTGCCCTTGTCTTTTGTTACGGTTTTTGTTTTAAAGTCTGCTTTGTCTGATAGAAGTATTGCTACTCTAGCTTTCTTTCTATTTCCCTTTCCTTGGAATCCCTTATCCGTCTTTTTACTTTGAGTCTGTGTATGTCTGTAAATCTGAAGTGAGTCTCTTGTAGGCAGCATATTGATAGGTTTTGTTTTGATTTTATCCATTTTGCCACTTCATGCCTTTTGATTGGAGCACTTAGTCCATTTATTTTAAAGTAATTATTAAAAGGTATATACTTATTGATATTTTGTTAGTTGTTTTCTGGTTGTTTTTGCAGTTCTTCCTTCTTTCAATCTCTTCCCTTGGGATTTGATGGTATTTAAAAAACATTTTAATGTTTTATTTATTCTTGTGAGAGAGAGAGAGAGAGAGACAGAGACAGAGCATGAGCAGGGGAGGAGCAGAGAGAAAGAGGGACAGAGAATCCGAAGTAGGCTCCAGGCTCTGAGCTGTCAGCACAGAGCCCAACGTGGGGCTCGAACCCACAAACTGTGAGATCATGACCTGAGCAGAAGTCGGACGCTCAACCAACTGAGCCACCCGGGCGCCCCTGATGGTATTTTTTAGTGTTATGTTTGGGTTCCTTTCTCTTTATATTTTGTATATCTACTGTAGGTGTTTGGCCTGTGGCTACCATGAGGAACATAGTGATTTACATACGTAGCAGTCTATTTTAAGCTGGTAGTTGCTTAAGTTCAAATTCATTTTAATACCCCACATTTTTTTTTGAGAGAGTGCAAGCATGGGAGGGGCAGAGACAGAGAGGGACAGAGGATCTGAAGTGGGCTCTGCAATGCCAGCAGTGAGCCAGATGTGAGGCTTGAACTCATGAACTGCAAGATGATGACCTGAGCCAAAGTCAGACAACCAACTGAGCTACCTAGGTGTCCCAATACTCCACATTTTTAATCTCTATACTTTGATGTCTTATTTTACTTCATTTTATTTTGTACATCCCTTAACTATTTATTGTTAGAGTTGGTTTTACTTTTTGTCTGTTAACCTTTATACTAACTTTTCAAGGGACTGATATACTGTTTACTATATATTTCATTTTACCATTGAGATTTTTTTCTTTTATGTATTTTCTAATTTCTAGTTAAGTCTTTTCCTGCTTAAAGAAGACCCTTTAACATTTGTCGTAAAGCTGGTTTGGTTCTCTGGGAAACTCTTTATCTCACCTTAAATTCTGAATGATAATTTTACCAGATGGAGTACTCTTGGTTTTAAGTTTTCCCTTTGAGCACTTTGAATGTCGTATGCCACTTCTTTCTGGCCTCAAAGTTTGCACTGAAAAATCAGCTGATAGTCTTACAAGGTTTCCCTTATATGCAACTATTTGTTTTTCTCTTGCTGTGTTAAGGTTTTCTCTTTAACTTTTGCTTTTATATTATGTTTTGGTTTGGATCTCTTTGGGTTCTTGAGACTGCTTTCTGGACCCAGATGTTGGTTTCCTTCCCCAGGTTAGCGAACTTTTCACCCATTATTTCTTCAAAAAAAGGTTTTTAGTCCCTTTATCTCTATTCTTCTGCCGGGATCAATATAATGTAAATGTTGATATGCTGGATGTTGTCCCAGAGGTCCAACTAGTCCCATTTTTTAATTCTTTTAGGTCTTCTCACTGGGTAATATCCAATGTTCTCTTTTCCAGATTACTGACCTTTATCATCTAATCTGTAGTTGATTCCCTCTAGTATATTTTTCATATCAGTTATTATGTTCTTCAACTTTGTGACTTGTTACATTCTTATACTAAGTCTTTCACTCTGTTCTTCCATTCTTCTCTGGAGTTGTGTGTTGAATGGGCATCTTTATGACCATTACTTTGAATTCTTTATCAGGTAAATTACTTACCTCTGTTTCATTAGAGTTTTGGGGGGCAGGGGTTATATTGTTCTTTGGCTTATAATGTATTCCTCAGTCTCATTATTATTTTTTTTTTTGAACTTTCTGTGTTTGTATCTGTGAACACTTATTATGGAGAACACCCATCTCTCCCAATCTTGAAAGAGTCACCTTGCATTGGAGCATCCCCAGTGTAGGTGCTATCTGTGCCTGGTGGCTTTGACTGAGCCGTCTAAGCTGAATCAGGTGCAGGCTGGAGGGCTCCAGGTGGTGCTCCACCAGGGCCACCCTGGCAGGATAACTGCAGCTGGAGTGGACATGGACCGCAAGGTCCCAGGGTGCTGTGAACTGGATCAACCTTGGCAGGACAGCTGGAACTATAACCATGGGCTGGGCTTCTCAGGGCATGTCCCCAAGGCTGCCCTGGAGGGATAGCTGGAACTGAAGCAGAAGTGGGCACTCTGCCTGATGGCTTTTTGATGGGGCCACCCTTGAAGGATGGCTCAAGTGGTGCAGGCCTGAGGGGGTTCTTGGGTGTTCTGTGCTAGGGCTGCCCTGGCAGGATGGCTGGTTTGAGCACAGGCCAGGGGAGGCCCAGAGCATACACTGAGGCCACCTTGGTGGAATGGGTGGTGCAGGCTCAGGGTACTATGAAGGTAGGGGGTTACATAAACAGTAGTGCCTGGTGGCACCTAAAACCTCAGAGTTCCCACACTCTGGTTTATGCTGTAGGGTTGTAAATGGCTTTCCTTCACTTCCAGTGTAGCTGCATTTTAAATGGCAGTGCCTGGGGCAGGTGAGTGTGTGTATACGTCTCTCAGTGATAGCCCTCCCTAGAGCAGATCATCACATCAGGGGTGGTGTTCCCATCATTACCATGTGTCCATCTGTCCTAGCCTACTTTAGGTGGTCCCCCTGTCATTGCTTATGCCAAAGCTGTTCAATGCACCTTCGGTTCTTCTTCAGTAGAAATTGCTCTACATTTAATTGTAGATGTGGTGTGTCCATAGGAGGAAGTGAGTTCTGAGACTTCGTAGGCTTAGAGGACCATCTCCTTTCACCCAATTCAAAAAGGCCAGCAGTACGATTTTTCATCAGTGTACTGGCACATTATAAGACTGTGGCAAACAGTGTGGTGCTGGACCCTGATAAACTAGGTCAGCTACTAGCCAGATTCTAAGACTCACCCATGTCCCTGACACCCTAGGACACAGGGTTAGTATGTTATCTGAAAAGCTCTCATAAAATTCCTAGTAGTAACTATGTGAGTGTGGGTAAGTTTAATTTTATTGGGTCTTAAATTCTATACAATGGGAATATTCATAAAGACGTGCCAAGTTGAAAAGAAAAAATGGATTTGTGTGTATAAGGGTAGACGATTTTGGGGTCTTGGGAAGGTTCTTTAAATGTTTGTTGACTTTAGCTTATGAATGGAGTTCTACCTGTGTAGAGTTGAGGTCCATACACTTCAGAGCCACACATCTGGATCTGCAGAAGAGCTAGAAAATCTAGGTTGCTGCTGCCTTTGCAGAGTCACAGGCTAAGTCTACAACCTTGCAGGGCAGCTTCAGGTTTTTAGATCTAAGAGTTGAAAGTCTGCAGGTGTTGAGATCACAAGTGCCACAATCAGAGGGCTTAATGCTGCCATTAATCATGTTCTCACAATTCCATCAATAGTTTTCTATGTATTCTAGGATTCAAAGCAAACCTATCTTATGCACCTCCTTACAGGAATGGTATAGGGCTGATAACATTAAAATGCTTCTCCAAGTAGGCTTCATTTCAGGACTAACTTTTGAACTCAATAAAAAGTACACTTTGAAGCAATAATGGATGAGAATGGCAGCTCTAATACCCACCATTTTCCCTAATGGACCATTTATTCCCCCCCAAAGTAGCAGAAATGTATCTCAAGGTGAAGCAGTGTCATTTGTACTTGATCTTATTTGGTGTACAAGATCAGATGTGTGTGCAAGACACATTCTTTCATGTGCCATAAAACTGACTTTTTAAACTCTCTGTTCTTACCATGGAGGGTCCTACACTAAAGGCAGCAGAGAATGCCTAAAACATCATGTGGGGCCCTACACTTAATCAAATTTCCCTAGGTTTTAAATGATCTTGAATGCAACATGTATAGGTCTCAAGTTTGCCATAGAGTTGACATGCCCACAATTAAATGTAATTTTAAGTGATTTTTCACATTTGCATTTAAGGCAATAAAATCACAAAAATTTATGTGCCATCAGCAGAGTGACTTTTTTACTTACTCATAGGACAGTAATAATTCTGGTAAGCGTCCAAATTCAAAGTTAGCCAACAAGTGCATGTCAGCCATTTCCATTCTTTTTGCAAGACTAAAATAGACATACTTGTTGCTCCCATAAATGTTATAGTAATGTTTTCCCCAATGACTGTGAAAGGACAAGGATAATTAATAGTGCAGCAAGGATGTTTTTGGCATTTTTTTTTATAAAATCTATCAGTTATTACAGTAGTAGGTGTTTCAATGACATTATGCATTTAAGATCTGGGTCAGTCACTTTTCATCTGTAATATGACAGCATCCGAGACTATGCAGACACACGTCTGCTGCAAAATCATTAAACCAAGAGAAAGTGACTCAGATTTTACTTACATTTAAAAAAATAAAATAACAAATGAGAAAAGTGCTAAGTGAATAAATCATTTACAGTCTAAAAATCAAACATTTCAAGACTTCTAAGGGTTAACAAAGTATTTTAAGTGACATAAACTGGATCTCAGAAATCACCCTTGATCTAAACAGAGACTGTTTCAGATTTTAAATAATTTACTTCTATGACTATACCTTAAGCCATAAAAATCCCCACAGGTGTTATTTCTTTTGTGAATATGTCATGATCAAGCTTTGGTTATAAAATATTGGAGCTGATACACTTCCTTAGCACTCAGTAAAATGGTGTACTGATGTTAAAATGTTATTTTATTTCTGCTAACCTGACAACAGAACTTAAAGTGCAAACACTGAAACGCTCTAAAGCAAAAATACAAATGCACACACAAGAACCCCACCAAGTCTATTCATTAAGATTTAGAAAATAAATTTTCTTCCCTAATCAGAGTTTTCATTGAGCTACACCTGCAAATATGTTTTGCCAAAGCATTTTGATACTTAGACCCCTTTGAAACCACTTTAATGCAAGGACTAAAGGAAAAGTTCAAAAGAAGACAGGAATAAGAACCCTGTGAACCGGTCCACGCTCCTTTGTGAAGGCAGAAAGAAACAGAAGACCCAGTGAAGATCCACTTTGAAGTCTCTGCTTTGTTCCTCCAGGGTTTCTTGGAGGTTTGGTCCTTGGGATCCAGATAGGATGTGAATTGTGTGGCAGCCCGTGGCTGTAATTCAATGTAATAAAATCATGAAGCCGAGAGGGCTGGGACAGTTAAGTGAATGACACTCCGTACAGCATACTTATACAAATGTGATGTTGCTGAAATCCAAGACGATTTTCCACAAACCAGCCAGGATGGTAATCCAAATAGGAGACTTCTGCATCCTGTCGCTCCTCCCACGTTAAGCACATCTGTCTTTGCTACCGTGTTACCTAAAACAAGTAAGTGAGCATTCAGTATCTCAGCCCCACCAAAAACGGTCCCTTCTACTACCAGACCCGTAAGTCCCTGTCTATGTCATTTGTGCACCGTTGGGCACATTGTTCCTTTATTTGTAACCCACCTCACCAAATCACCTGTTCAAATCCTTTACATTTCTTACTTTCAGGTTGCAAAGAAAACATGCACAAAGACTTGCACAACACGGTATTATGTACCTTAGCTTGGTATTTTTTGGAGTTATCAAAACCCCATCAGATTAGGTACATTCATTGCCCATCAAGTTAACTGATGCATGTTGAGCGTGCTTTCTTGAAGGCACTAAATTTTTTCAAATGAATGCCAGTTAAGATCCGTGTATGTCAAGATCAAAATGCTACCTTTGTTACTTTTTAATGTAGTTAAGTTTTATTTTAAAAAATAGGTTATTTTAGAAAACTGCCATAATGACTGCAAACAGATCTTCATTAAGAAGTTTACGATTTTCTCTACTTTTAAATACTTAGACTAAATCAGTTTCTATAGTTTTATTTGGTAATGTATTTTACAGGTTAGATAATCCATACACAAGCTAGAGGGAAAAAAAACCAAAAGCTTAAGATGTGGACCTGCCTATAACATAAAAAGATACTACTTGATGACAGAGTCATCCTGCCTGGTCTTTAGACCCAATCAATTATTTATTCAAACCTCAGATTTGCTGTCAATTGACATAAAGCCTTTATTTTATACATTTTACAAAAGAGTTGCTCTTTTGCTTGTGCTGGGAATACTAGAGCAAACACAACAAAAACCTGTCCTCATGGAGTTTATCTAGAATAGGGCTAGCATACTTTTTCTATAAAGGACCAGATAGTAAATACATTCACCTTGGTAGGCCACATAGTCATTGTCACAACTACTTAACTCAGCCTTTATAGCACAAAAGGAGCATAGACAAGACAGCAATGTAAACTAATGGGCACTGTTTTATCCCAATAAAATGTGAGCTGTAGACACTGACGTTAGGATTTCATGTAATTTTCATGTTATGAATTTTTTTTTCCCTTTTGTTTCCAACCACTTAAAAGTGTACAGAGCATTCTTAGCTCACAGACCTTAGGAAAACAGGCCAAGGGCTGGATGTGGCTTGCAAGCCACAGCTTGGTGATTCTTATTCTAGAGGAAAGGGATGGATGAAGACACAAAGAAAGGATATGTCAGAACGTGATATACGCTAGGGAGTAAAAAAAAAAAATACTAAGGCCAGGTGGGTAGAAGTCTTGTGATTTCTAGAGGATTGTCAGATGAGCAGAATCTGGAGTGATGAGAGGGAGTCCTGACTACCTAGGGGGAAAAACTTAGGCCTTTCTCCACCTCAGGTACAAAAGTGAGACAAGGGGTGCATGGCTGGACTGTCAAGAGGATCAGTTTGGTAGAAGCGCTGAAAGGCAAAGCCAACAGGACAAAGGATGGAGAGAATGAGGATTCAGGAATTACTCCAGAGTCTTAATCTTGAATACCGGTCTTTTTCTGATGGGGAGGAGTATCACTGCCTGAGCTTCTTCGGCTGCTAAATGTTTAAGTAGCATCTTCTCCCTTCATTTATAGTGAAGAGTGAGTGAACCGTGAATGCCATGACCCGGTGCTTGTCCTGTGATTAGCCTCATGAAATGGTGGCTACTGCCACATTAGCTCTTTCTGGATCTAAGTATAGATGGAGGATGTAATTCTCAATGCATCTTATTTAAGGAAGCTTACTTTCCATGCCCAGCTCATTTTGGAGCCAATCTCAAGTTCAATGACAGGATTCTTTAGCATTTATTTTCCTGTAAAGTTTTCATTTTGCTAATTGTGTATGTAAGGTTCATTGTCACTTTGAACTTCGGTGGATACCACACTGCTAACATGCCAGTACTAGCTCTACTCCACAGGGATCAGGAAAGACAAGACCTCAGGGGAAAGGAACCATCTCGGCTGGAACTTAAAAGACAACTAGAACTTTAGAAAAGAGAAGTGATGAATGAGGTAGCAGTGGGGGTATGGAAATACATGGTCTATTGGGGGAGTCACATTTAGGGGTTGACCTCAAGATGCTTACACTCTATTTTCTGTTACCCATGGGGATCCATTGATGGTCTCTCACCAAGGAGAAACCTGGGCAAGGAATTTACCCTGGAAACACAGAAAACAGCACTACAGCAAAAACAGAGCAGGTGTGGGGCCCGGTTAAATGACAATCAACGGATGAAGCACTTTTTAAGAATGGTTTGCCCCATCCCAGACTTACTATACCAGACTATCCAAGGAGTGTGGCTCAAAACAGTGAGTACAAGGACCCCCTAGGATGAGTTTTCTGAAGCTACTGTTACCATTAAATAATTATTATAATAATGCAGCAAAAGAGAATGAAGATGATTCATAGCGGTAGCCTAAGAAACAGAGAAAGGTACCGTTCACAGGGTGTTTTCAGGCAGATACCATAAGAACGGGTCATCTTAGATCTTAAGGGTAAGAGATGGTATAGCAGAGAAAGCCTCATTTAACTCTTCTCTCTCATTTTCTAATATGAAATACTAGAAGCATGCAGAGAATGCAAACTTAGAAGAAGTAAATGCAGTAAGAGAATCAGGTAGGATGCTTACCAAGAGCTACCGGAAAAATATACATTTGGATCCAGTTAATTCTTTGCTATGGGGGACCCCTCCTATGCGTTTTAAGATTTTTACAACCTGTCTGGCCTCTACCCCCAAGATGTCTGAACAACCCCCATTCCCACAACGTGTGGCAACTAAAAATGACCCTTGATGGAAAAACTGGCCCTGGTTGAGAACTGCTCCAAAGGCATAGCTCTTTACCCTTAGATGTAGGAAAAATAAAAACCTTAAACATCTAAAATTTCTTGAAATTCACTACGATTTATTTCCATTTTCAAACATCAAATAGCCCTGGACAGTGGCTGGCTTTGGTGCTGAAACAACATTGCGTGCAATTGTTCGGAGCTTTAACACGAACGACTCCAAATGAAGACGAGGAAAACTGAGGCAGAATGACAGTGAAAGTTGTATTTTTCCACAAGAACTGGTAGGTGAATGCTCTCTGCGAACACCAAAAGCTATCCAGGCACAATAAACTCACTGCCAACCTTTTACACCTGGAACAGACAGCATGGCTTCCTAGGAAACTGTCCCCCTCGTTTTCTGATCTTCATCTAAATCTGTTAATCTCTCAACTTGACTGCTCTCTTCATATTTGCATTTAAATGAAAAATAAAATTCTGACATAGGTCTCTTACTGCAGATCATCTTGCTTTTTAGCCTTTCCACGTGTTGATGTTGGTGTGCAGGAACTGTTTAAGGAAAATGAAAACTATTTTGTCACACAGTTAATATCCCCCCTAGAACTGTAATCCCTCGACCGTTGTAGGACCCCTGTCTCACTTATGGGTAAGGTTAGTATCTATTTTATGAAAAAGAGAATCTCAGGGCACCAAGTTCTTCCCAGAAGCCAGTCACACCTCCACAAATGAATCTGCTCTGTGTTCATAAGAACCATAAAAGACATAAAATGTTTTATGCAGTTCAAGCCACAATGAGTTGGATTAATAAAGGAAACAAAGTTTTACTACTTTGAGATTATTCTCAAGTGTCCTATCACTAAAAAAAAAAAAAAGGGGGCAGCTAAGTATCATTATGGCTTAGGGAACTGTATTGTGTTTCTACAACTTTTAGAATTTCCAAATGAAATGTCACTACCGTTGAGGTTTTAGCTAGAGCAAACTTATATTCCCAGCAGACAGAGCCAAAATGCCCCTAAAGGTCTGCTTCCTGCAAATGCTCTAACTGCACACAAATAGAGAGGGAGCCTCCCCAGCAAGAGACTACTTAGACACATTCTTTTCCGGAACATAGTTGGCTTGTGTTCATGGTCTTGTTTTATATTTACGTATAAGAATCAATACAAGAATAATCTTCCAAATGTTATTTCTTTGTCCACAAGAAATAGGATAAGAAGACATTTTTATCATTGATGGATCTAATATGCTAGCTCCTTGGCAGCTCCAACATTTTTATTCAGGAAGGGAAGGGGGAAAAGGGGCTGAAAAGAGCCAGGGTGGGGGGAAGGATAGTGGAATTATTTTAAGGCAGGGTTTGCTTAGCAAGCACACTTGGGTGTATATAGACTGGAAGTTAATTAGAAATGATGGGGAATGCTAACCTCTTTCGTCCACCAACAAGGGACTCCATGAAGGTCCACTGCTGTGGATATAAAAGCATACACAGGCATACCTCAGAGATACAGCAGGTTCGGCTCCAGACCACCCCAGTAAAGCAAGTATTGCCATAAAGCAAATAGCACAACAAAATGAGTATCACCAGAAAACATGCCAAATTAATTTTTTGGTTTCCCAGTGCATGTAAGAGTTATGTTTACACTACACTGTAGTCTGTTAAGTGTGCAACATTTGGTCTAAAAAAGCAATGTACCAGCCTTAGTTTAAAAATACTTCATTGCTAAAAAATGCTATCATCTGAGCTTTCAGCCAGTCATAATCTTTTTAACCGTGGAGGGCCTTGCCCTCTGTGTTGATGGCACTGACTAATCAGGGTGGCGGTTGCTAAGGGTTGGGGTGACGTTGACGGACTCTTCCTTTCATGAATGCTTTCTCTAGAGCACGCCATGCTGTTTGATAGCATTTTACCCACAAAACTTCTTTCAACATGGGAGTCAAGCCTCTAAAACCCTGCCATTGCCTTTCTCAACTAAGTTGATGTCGTATTCTAAGTCTTTTGTTGTTAGGTCAACAATCTTCAGAGCATCTTCGTTAGGAGTAGGTTCCATCTCAAGAAACTACCTTCTTTGCTCCACCCTAAGAAGCACGTCTTCATCTCTTAAGATTTCTCATGACATGGCAGCAATTCAGTCCCATCTTCAGGCTCCATTTCTAGTTCTTTTGCTGTTTCTGCCACATCCACAGTTACTTCCTCCACTGAAGACTTGAACCCCCCAAAGCTGTTCCATGTGTGTTAAAAGCAACTTCTTCCAAATTCCTGTTAATTCTGACCTCTTTCCAGGAATGAGAAGTGTTCTTCATGGCATCTAGAATGCCCAGATCAATCACAGGAATCACTACCTGTGGCAGCTATAGCCTGATGAAAGTCAAAATAACATCCATTCTGCAGCCCATGGATCAAGAAGTCATTTTCGCAGGCATGAAAACAACATTAATCTCATTGTCTATCTCCATCAGAGCTCTTGGGTGACGAGGTAGATTGTTCTGAAAGGAATCTTTTTTATAAACAAGAGGTCTCAATAGTGGGTTTTAAATATTCAGTAAACCAAGTTGTAAACTGACGGGCTGTCATCTAGGCTTTGTTCCACTTGTAGAGCAGACAGAGTAGATTGAGCCTAATTCTTAAGGACCCTAGGAGTTTTTGGAATGGTAAATGAGCCCTGTCTGTAGCCTAAAGTTACCAGCTGCATTAGCCCCCTAACAAGACAGTCAGCCTGTCTAGGCATTGACTTCTCCTCTCTAGCTATGAAAGTTCTAGATGGCATCTCCTTTCAACAGAAGGCTGTTTGGTCTACAATGAAAATCGGCTGTTTTGACTAGCCACCTTCATTGTCTTAGCTACAACTTCTAGATACCTTGCTGCTTCACCTTGCACTTGTATGTTATGGAGATGGCTTCTTTGCTAAACCTCATTGACCAACATCTGTTAGCTGCAGACTTTTCTTCTGTACCTTCATAGAATTAAAGAGTTAGGACCTTGGTCAGGATCAGACTTTGGTTTAAGGGAATATTGTAGCTAGATGGAGGTTTTATTCAGACCACTAAAACTGTCTCCATGGAAGGGGTTCACTGCAGTAGTTTTTTTAAATGTCCTTCATGAGTTTTGCCTTTGTATTCACAGTTTGGTTACCTGTGTCAGGCCTCCCGACTAAGCTTAATCACTTCTAGCTTCTGACTTACAGTCAGAAACATGTGATTCTTCCCCTCACTGGAACACTTAGAGGCCCATGTAGGGTTATTAATTGGCCCACTTTCAATATCGTTGTGTGTCGGGAAATAAGGAGGGCCAAGGAGAGGAAGAGAGGGGAACTGAACACACAAAGGGGTGCCACCCTAAACTTACAATAGTACCATCAGTGATCACTGATAACCATAGCAAATAATGAAAGGATTTGAAATACTGTGAGAATTACCGAAATGTGACAGAGACACCAAGTGAGCCAGTGGAAAAAATGATGCCCAAAGACTTGCTTGACACGAGGTTGTCACTAATCTTCAATTTGTACAAACAACAACAAACCATAAAAACAGTATGTGCAAAGCACAATAAAACGAGATATGCCTTTATCAGGTCATTTAGTCACCTTCATATTACTAACAAAAGTTGACAATTATACTACTGCTGATCTTGTATTTGATGCCAGCTAAAATTTATCTTTACAGTTGTTTATAAAATGTTATCATTGTTCTAAATTTATTCTTTCATTAGAATGACCAATTTTATTACTTTTTTTCAATTTTATTACTTTCTATTCAAAAAAGTTATTGGGACTATGAAGGTAACTGAAAACCGACATGAGCCCTGACTTCACAGGTCTGTTCTTAGAACACTCTAGGTACTAAAAACCTAACTATACCTTTCCATGGAAAGTATAACCATAGTAAATGTTGAAAGATAGAGGAGACATGAATCCTGTCAGTGAAGGATTCTAAAGAAATAATGGTTAAGGAGTAAAGAAGGGAGGGAAGCACATTCCATGAAGAACACCTTTCTCTGCAATTGCAAAGGCACCATGGTAAGAAGTACTAACAGAAGACTGAAACAAACAAACAAACAAAAGAATGATGGGATGTGGCTTGCCAGGTTATTTATTAAGACCCAGATAGGCAGGCAGACTAGCTAGGAATATCTGCATTTCACAAATGTGATTGTGGTCCTCATATGGAGAATGACCTAAAAAGGGAGCATGAGTGGATGTGAGGTATCAACATGAGACACAGTGGGGACAGGACCACTGTTGTAAGGATGGTGACCAACGCTCAAGGAGGGAGGTGGAAATAACAAGCGCAGGGACCAGTAATAGACTGGACATAGAGAGGTAAGGAAGAAGTAAGATTTTGGGCTCAAGAACTGGGTAGACACTGGTAGACTTCTGAAAGTGTGGGGACTAGAAAGCACATCCTTGCAAGAGACAACTCTTGACTTAAATCCAAGTGTTATATAAGTCTTACTCCTCACAGGAAGTATCCCTCCTTGAGCAAATCATCTGGATGTGGAATCTCACCATGCTGTTTGGATATGCTGGCTGTCGACTCTGATTCCTTTATTTTAAAGTGGGTTCCCGAAGAAGCTGCAATGAATTGAGTGACTCATCCAGCAAGTCCCTGCTCCATACGATCTGACATAAAGGGTGATATTAGGCAATGGGCTTTTCAAAAGGCCAAAGTAATGGGATGGTACCAGCCAAGGAGGTTTATCAACATAAAATAGCGTCGCTGGTGGTGCCAGGATAAACTGAAGGGGGGACACCACATAGTTAATAACCTGGGGAAGTTGTAAATGAGAGTTGTGTTTGTCTATACTTGCCTTTGTAGTTTTGACTTTATTGCCACTGCTACAGGACCAACCTGAGTAATCTGGCAGCACTTTACAATCCTCTCCTTCCAAGCAAGGATTCATGTGGCACCACCACTTCTGAATCACGATGGAAGCTGGAAAACAAAGGCCAGTGTTCGTGAAGGTGTTTCTTCCTCCAAACAGGAACGAGATGAAGCTCAGATGGATCAGTATACAGATTTCAGACTGTAAATAAGAACTATTTCAACCTAAGTCAATTTAAAGACTGCGTTCAGCCACATGCTCTAGAAAACAGTGAGATCCCAAGCTTTACAACATGCCTGGGTATGGATTTGGCTGGGCTTTTTTTTTTTTTTTCCCGCCCATGACCTTAGGCTATTTAACTCCTCTTGGACTCAGTTTCTTCATCTGTAACATGGGGATAAAAATAGAACCTCACCACAGATGTCAAGAAGATAAAGGTAATCCACAGCAAAGTCTTGGCTAACCATGGACCAGTCACTGGGTTGTCAGAAAATGTTAGCTACTGGTGTGGTCATCATTTTGTAGTTTACAACAGTGCATATTGAGCTGGCAAAGTCAGTACATTTGACGGGCTTTGTTGCCAGTGGCACAGATTAAAAACAGTAAATGTTTCCATCAGAGAGGGGTTCATCTCTCCATGCCAGTCCAGCAAGTGGTGGAATAACTCCTTAAACTCAACAGCTGGAAGCCAAGTAAAAGTTGGTAAGCCTGGTACTCCCTCACATGCCCACATTCTAGGCTTGTTCTCTCACCTGGGAATTCTCTTTCCTCCTTACCCCATCATCCCTGCTGACATCTACCAGTAAGAATTCTCCAGGTGTGGACGCAGACTACGAGAAGTTAAGGAAACTCCATCAACTTGGCCAGGTATTCTCACAGAGTCAAAGGACAAAAGGGAATGTGATTCATATTTAAAGGTGGGCCCAGCCAGAAGGCTGGTACGGATCAGAGATCTAGGGCTGCAGGTAGGGTGTGTGGATTTAGGGAGATGGGGTGGCTGAGCCCTGTTTCTCTCTTGTTTTTAATTTTTTTAAAAGTTTATTTTTGAGAGAGACAGAGACAGTGTGAGTGGAGGAGGGGTGGAGAGAGAGAATCCCAAGCAGACTCCATGCTGCCACCACAGAGCCTGATGCAAGGCTGGAACTCATGAAACTGTGAGATCGTGACCTGAGCTGAAACCAAGAGTCAGACGCTTAACTGACGGAGCCACCCAGGCACGCAGAGCTCTGTTTTTCTGTTGAAATAGCAGCACTTAGGTAAAAAAAACATACCTCAATGGATGTGACTTTAACTACCACGTCTTGGGAAGTCTGAACTCAATTTCAAGCAAATCTTGAGAATTCCTAATAGCTAGTTTTTACTGAGGGTCAGGCATCCTGCTAAATGTATTTCCTTCATTTTATGGAGAAGAAAAGGCTGAGGCTCAAAGTCACACTGGGCAAACAGCACTGGAACAGAGGCATTCGACCACTGGAGCCCCCTCATCAACCCTTGTTGTAGTCATACCCCTCCCTCACACCAGCGAGCTGTAGTAGAAACAATTAGAGGTATACAGGCAGTAACAACAGTAGATAATACAGCAAGCTCATGCATTAAAAACTCTTCTCCTGTCAGGCAACAGCACTATGGCAGGATTAGGGCACAGGACCATTTCATTATCAGCTGAAATGGCCAGACATTGTGTTTACTCTACACGAAACCACCATTCCTTACTCTGGCCCAATACTGTGCTACTATCAGATTAGAGTCCTATTAAAACCAATAATCCCTAAATGAGGCACAATTGTGATCCAGAAACACCATACGTTAGAAGGTGCCAACGCTGAGAAAGGAATATAGCTCTATGGGTTACTTATTTTGGCAGAAATTGCCAATGAACTTGAGTAGACAGAGACAGTCGGGTGAAGTTGGAGAAAGCTGTATGCTCTTCAGTCACAAACATTATAGAAATCTCACCTTAAAACTGGGTGGAGCTTTGTTATTTTCAAAGCCCCTTTCTATACCGTTGCTCTTTTGATTGTCCCAACAACCTTCAGCAACAGGAAGAAGAGGCAGATGGTTCCGGAAATAAAAACTAGAGCCTTCCACAAAGTGAGTAAAATGAGGGAGGAGGTATGAGAACCTAGGCTTCTTCCTCTTGATCTGCAAGTCTTTCGACTGTACCACAATTTACAATAATAGTTTGGGTTACCATAGGCTACACAGAGTTTGACCAGATTCAATGTGCTGACCAGTCCTTCATTATTTTCTGAATACCTCAGGTTGGTCCCAAGTGGATATAAAGATAAATAAGAGGTGGTTCCCAACCCTCAATTTGAAAATTCCATCTGCAGGACTGCAAAAGTTATATAAATGTTGACAGAGCTTAGTTATATTTACACAGAGTTATAGCTGAATTTAAAATACTTTTTTTTTTTATCTTTAAAACAGTTTTCTTAGGCAGATTCTCTGCCACTCAGCAGTGGCAACCTGACAGGTGTCAGGGCTTCATGGAGGATTCCAAAGAGGCCCAGACAGATGACAAGTGATCTGTGGAAGTGAAGACACTTGGCGCTTTGAGACAGGGAGTGGCCCACCAGAAAGTCAGGAGGAGGTCCATGTGGCTGCAGTGAGGGGTCAGCAGAAAAGCAAAGGACAGTCAGCTGAGCAAGGTGGTCTGAGAAGCAACCTTCAGGGGCTCTTAATGTCAATTCCAGATTAGACTTGATTTCCCAAGCAGAAGGGAGCTATGGAAAGTTTCTAGTAAGGTGGTTCCACAACCAAGGGAAAACTGTGTGCCCAGGAGAGCTAGTCTGGCAGGTGATAAACCATTGGGGACAAAAAGGAGTCTGAAAGAGACCAAGTGAGGCATAAGTTGAGAAATCTGGGCGTAAATTCCCTACAGAGGAAATAATTTGATTCTTTCTATCTCAACTTCACAGCAGAGAAATACAAGCCCTTATTGGCCTCATGGGGTCCCAAGATAATTCTGATGCCAAATCTAGAAAAGGAGCTTGAGGGGATTTAAAAAAAATGCCAATTCTTAACTATAGAAAAGAGTAAAATAGTTTCAGAATACTTTAAAAACGTAAATTTATTTAAATAAAATAACAAAGCATGGAAGATCGAGCTCTTGTGAAATTATTTACCAGTTTTCTTTCATTTAACTGGAAAATGTGATTTTTCTGAAGACAGATTCACAGTAGGTTCCTTAACATAGACTTTAAATTTCAGGATAGGTTGCTATTTGCTTAAAAAAAATCATTTTCATATCTTAGTGAATACGTGGGACCCTACAAGTGTGTTAAAGACTTACTTAACAACAAATACTCTTTCAGAAAGGAAACCTTCACGAGAAGCACCACAGTAGCCACAAGAAAAGTTTCCAGTTCCTTAATGGGTTAAAGACTGACTAAAGAACTCACAGCTAAAGTGAGGACCATTTAAGGGCTTCACCCACCAGTGAATAAGGTGATTAAAAAGTCCAGAAGTCCGGGCATCTGGGTGTCTCAGTGGGTTGAGCATCCAACTTCAGCTCAGGTCATGATCTCACAGCTCATGGCTTCAAGCCCCCTGTCCGGCTATGTGCTGACAGCTCAGAGCCTGGAGCCTACCTGGGATTCTGTGGCTCCCTCTGCCCCTCCCCCTGCTGGTGCTCTGTCTCTGTCTTAAAAACAAACAAACATTAAAAAAAATCTTTAGAAAAAAGCCCAGAAGGTCAAGCTCTGAGTGCGTACTGAGCTCAGCTTTGGGTGGAAACAAAGGACCCAGGAGCAGGATTTTGTTAAAATAACTCTTGAGAACATCTGCCCACTTAACTGAGCCTTGTCTCCAGAGGAAAATAAGTTTGTAGGAGGTATCTATTTTATCCTGTTATAAAATTTCATAATGAGAAAGTGTCTTGTCACTTCTATTTTTAAAATAAAATTCTTTAGAAAGCCCCATGCCTTCCTGACTTATGAAAATACAAAACATCCCTATCTTCAAGCTGCCAACCTATAATGAATTTCTAGTTTTATGTAGAAAGACAAAAAAAAAACCAACCCAAAACAAAACAAAAAACCCTGAAGCTCTGCTTGTATGGTAGTGACTAGTGTTTTCTGTAATGCTGTTTTCTAGGTGAAAATATAATGGGACCAATTAGCTATTTCGTTCCTGGTACATTTTCTGTCCTCTCTGTTGCATAAAGTAGATTGAGATTTTTTTCTATTCCTTGTCCCAATTAAATATTACTCCATGACATAAAACACAGTATGTATTCATATAGCTATTTACATAAACCCACCTTTGAATAAGACTACCAACAAACAGGCTCACTTCTCAGGAGGTGGTCTTCCATTTTTTGTCTTAGTTCAGTTGTATTTACGCCCAGTTAAGCTTTTCTAAAGAAAAGGGCACTTTGACGATGAAACTACAGACAGAAAGGTGAAGAACACATCTTCCTAGAATATCGATGTCTTAAAAATAGAAACGATCACAAAAATATGCTCTGAGTGTCTAATATACTTAGCTACTTTGTTCTTAACATTGTCATTTCAAGATGCTCTTGGCGAATTAACCTTAAAGAAAGGTTTGTTAACTTTAAGCCGTTGGTTAACTTTAAAGGTAGGCAGGTGGGAAGACCTGCCAATTTAGATTTGTTATTTCAAGAAAAGAAGCCATTCCAACCTGACCCAGGTAACATGCAAAAAGGCAGTGCTAAGAACACGATTTTTTGTTCAAGAACCTTTCACTTGTTCACACACTTCACATATAACAAGGTACTGTTTTTTCCGCAAAGTACACACAGTACTGACTGAAGCTGTGGATAAATATGTACAGAACGATCTTTTGGGATCTAGGTTTGTCTTCTAAACTACGTGCAAGCTCACACAGTACAACCATGTGCAGCAGGGACCTGCCTCTAAGGCAGAGTTACTTGATCGTAGCCCTTTAGAGGCCCCATAATTCTCGATTGTATGGGGTATACATGCAAATGATAACACTGTCACCAGCATCCCTGACTTCAACCCACGAGATGCCAGTAGCACCCTCTCCCCCAGTATACAACCCAAAGTATTTCCAGACATCATCAAATATCCCTAGGATGGCCAAAATCACCCCTGGTTAAGAAACATTGATCGAGGGGGGGGCGCCTGGGTGGGTCGGTCAGTTAAAGGTCTGACTCTTTCTCACCATTGGTTGAGTGTGAGCCCTGCAAGGGTCTCTGCACTGACAGTGCAGAGCCTGCCTGGGATTCTGTCTCTCCCCTTCTCTGCCCCTCCCTCACTTGCACACACTCTCAATCAAAAATAAAGGGGCGCCTGGGTGGTTCAGTCAGCTAAGCATCCAATTTCAGCTCAGGTCATCATGCTGGGGTCCACCGTCCACGGGTTCGAGCCCCAGTCCAGTTCTGTGCAGACAGCTCGGAGTCTGGAGCCTGCTTCGGATTGTGTCTCCCTCTCTCGGCCCGCCCACCCAACTTGCACGGTTTCTCTCTCTTGCAAAATAATAAACATGAAAAAAAAAATTTTAACTCTGGTTACAGAGATGTACTCAGCCCATGATGAGAAGCTGAGCTAGTTCATGAGACTTCATTAAAGCTTTGGCTGGTGAAAATAATCCCAATAACATGGTAAATACAATGCCACCTCTACTCCTTGTCTTCCCTCCTGCCTCCACTGTGGCCAATCCCCCAAGACGAAAATCTGCATCATCTCTCTCTGAATCTGTTTCTCTGGCTCACTCTCACTGCTCTCTCTCCCACACACAAATCCTGGCTACTCCAGGGCTCACCCTGAAACCTATGCTGACAACCTATCTGACCCGTCAAATTCAGAGATCACATCGTTCCTTTTCCGGAATTTTAGGGTATTTGAGATCAACCTTGCTCCTTGAATATAAATTCCCCAAAGGCAGGAATTAAATCCTAAAATCTGAGTTGACGGCAGGTCTCTAATAGCAAAGGCTCTGCCTGCATCTGCAGCCTCAACTATGACCACCTCAGAGCCCAAACGAGCTGCTTCTAGTTCCCATGGTCACCCTGCTCATCCTGACATGCTTTACCCTGCTACACCACTTAGTTCCCCTCCTGCCTGGTGAAATCAGACCCAGTGCTTCTCACTGGATGTCATCCCTGACCCCACATCTGCTTACTCTTCAAGTACCTTATTTCCTAGAGTTTGTCTCTCTTTCCCCATAAACTGAGCTCCTTGAAAGCAGGGCCAGGGTCCCATTAACATGCTATCCCCCAGCACCTAGGACATGCCAGGTACAATGTGCTAAGTTAAAATATAATGAACCAATGTATGCAGCGTGCACATCCTTCCAACCTCCCCCAGTGCTTCTGTAAAGTACACCTTGTTGTCATTCACCCTACCGCCACTGGGAAAAACTCAGAAACCCACTTTGTCTTTCAGGTGGCATCATGGAACACAGCCAGTCACAAAACCTTGTGAAATCACATCTTGAAGACAGACTCTGTAACTTATCACACAGTCCATAAAGCCACGCAAGTTGCCTACAATATGAACAGGAATTCTAGGCCTTAACTAAGTAATCTGTGACATCTCAGAAAACAAACTGGGGCATCAGAAGAAGAAAAAAAATAGCTGCCTCCCATTTCTCAGCTTTTATTAGTCTTTTTTAAACCCAATGTTTAGAAAGCATTCACTCTGACAAAATAAATGATGCTTCACCATAGTACACATTCATCCCGTTTTATCATAAAGCATTCAGCATTATCTCTGTGGAGTGGTATTTTGATAAATGTGAAGAATACAGTTCCCGTCATTAAACAGCTCCGTATATTTGGCAGTTGAAGATTCAAATGGAAACATGTTCACCAACCACATAGTTGTTTGCTGTAGGAACCAAGTAACCTTGGCTATAATCAAGTAATTTCCCACCCCTCTGCCCAAATCCCCAATGTGTGGGACAGACACATTTCAACAATACAGGATTTTATAAGTTAATTATAACTAAGAAAAAAAAGAACTTATTGGAGGAAAAACAACAGCTAATTTTTCTCCCTTTTTAACTAATAAAAGCTATGATTTTATGGAAAAGCAATGGAAACACAACGTAAGTATCTGTGCTCTAGATTAACAGAAATGCGTAAGGAGATTCCACTTTCTATGTCAACATTAATTAATGCCCTGCTCCAATGTCTTCTCGCTTTTGTTTTAATTTAAATGTAAATTCAAGTGAATTTTATATTTTAGATCCTCTCCACATTCTTATTGACAAATATGAAAAGAGGAACGGATCAGCAGAGACTAGGTCTTCCACAAACCAACTAGCAGCATGATCCTGCATAATTATTGTGGGATAAAGATTATTATGGGATAAAGCTAAAAAGCCCTAATGGAAGCATTCAAATAATGAATAGAAGATCAGGGGGATATGAAAACAGACACATATTCTAACTAGAGCCTAAACTACGACTTCCAACATCTCCTCTGTGACTTTGATCCAATAAACATTTATTGAACACTGCCTGTTTGCCAGGCTAGGCTAGGTGCAGGGGACACAAATATTAACACACAATCATAATCCTACCCTTCAGAATTTGGTTATTCTCTGGATACAAATGTTGTATTCATGAGCTACATATGTATATACAGCTAATCCTGCAATGTTCAATAGAGACGCTTCTAGTTACAAGTTCCAATTTAAATTTAAATCCATACCAGTAACATCTCAAATGCTCAATAGCCACATGTGGTTAGTGGTTACCAATGTTAGTGGACATACGTGCATCAACACATCTAGCTGAGATATATAGAAAGAATATATACATCATCACAGAATGTTCTACTGAACCAACTCTGCTCAGATACCAAATAATTGATCTCTATTACTTACTCATCATATGACACTAAGGAAATCATTTAGTTAGCATGAGTCTCTTTGTCTTGACACAGACACAACTAAAATGTCCTGCAGTAGATGAACAGCTAAACAAATTATTACCCAGCCGTTCAATGAAATGCTAATCAAGCGAGTAAAAAAAAAAATAAAAGAAAAAAGGTAAAACAAAACAAAACAAAAAACAGGTCAATAGGTACCAGTACACAAAGATCTCATCAACATAATAATGATAACAGGTTGGATTAAGAAGTACACAATATTGGTGGAGGGACCAAGATGGCAGAACAGCATGGAAGGGGTTTTTTTTGTTTTTGGGTTTGTTTGTGTTTTTTGCATCTCTCATCCATGAAATACAGCCAGATCAACACTAAACCACCTTGCACACCTAGAAAACTGATTTGAAGATTAACACAATATGCACAACCTGAACCACAGAACTCAGCAGGTATATGGCACAAAGAGGTAAACTGGGGGAGAGAGAAGCCACAGAGGGCAGGGAGCTGCTTTTGCTTGCAGAGAGAGGACAGAGGGGGGTGGGGAGAGTACAGGAAAAGCATCTGGAGAGAAAGTGGAAAGTGGAAAAGTGGAAACAGCCACAGGGACTCAACAAAAAAGGGAGAAAGGAGAGGGTTTAAATTCTATTACGACTCTATAAACAAGGGGAGTGCAGAGTCTGAAACTGTGTAGCTCTATACCTAGCAGGACTCTGGTGGGAAGGGCAAATCCCCAGGGGCAGAGAGTGAGGTCCAAGGGGTCCTTGGGCCACAGAGGGAAAGGTGGTTCCCCTGCTGGGAGGACATTTGGTAGAGGCTGTGCAGCTACTCCACAGGCAAAGGTCCCAGCAGACCCCAAAGAACAACCACATTCGCTGGTGCTGGAACAAGGACATTAAGGGTGAAGCCTGGCGCCAGATGTGTGTTGTGATTTTCCATAATCCCTGAAACACTGCTACACAATTGCGTGAATTTTTTCTGGGGTGGGCTGGCACCCAGCCACAGTCTCTGGGCATCGGCAGCAGCACATCGTGTAGTGTGGCTGGCACCTGGCCGTTGCTCAGTGAGACCCTCCCCCAGAAGGTCTGAGTGGATCAAACTGCAGTTTCTCAGAAGTGAAGGGTTGGGAAACAAAGCTGCATCTGAGATAAAACTCAGGAGGTAGGTACCGCCTGGCAGCCTAACAGCTTGGTCATGGACAACGTAAAAGTGGGGAATGGATGGAAGCCAGAGACAAAGGATGGGTGTGCGATTGCTGATCAGGCAGAACAGAGTTCTGATACTAGAGACTGGGTAGCTGGGTGACACCCTTTTCACCCCTCCTGCACATGCGCATACACCCCTACAAGCACCACCACAATACACCCCATGCGCTAAGCAGCGCCATCTAGTGGAGAATGGAGCCATTACACTAAGCCCTGGCCAACTGGGCCATCCTCACTCTTCAGGAACACCACAAATCTCTCTGCCTGCTTAATTTATGGACTATGAAGTGCTTCATAGTTTGACTTCTAGGGGAAACTTGTGTAATTACAATCGTATTTCAGTCTGTACACTGATCCATCTATTCAATTTTTTTTCTTTTTCTTGAACACAGAGAAATAAAATATTTTTATTTTGTATTTTTATTAAAAATATTTTTAATTTTTTCCACTATATATTTTACTTTTTTGTAAATTTTTCAAATTATATTTTACTTCCATCATTTCATTTTATTCTATTTCACTGTATTCATTTTTTTCAAATTTTTAAACGTTTTCCTTTTTTTTTTCCTTTCTTATCTTTCTCTTTTTTCTCTAACCTGTTAAGCTCCTTTCAACACCCACACCAAAACACACCTAGGATCTAGCATCATTTATTTGATCTGTGTGTGTTGTTTTTAATTTTTAAATTTCAATTTTTTTACCTTATTAATTCCGTTTCTTCTTTCAAAATGACAAAACGAAGGAATTCACTACAAAAGAAATAGCAGGAAGAAACGACAGACTGGGACTTAACACAGATACAAGCAATATGTTTGAACAGAATTCTGAATCACGATATTAAGACTACTAACTAGGTTTGAAAATATATTAGAATCCCTTTCTGTGGAGATAAAAGAAGTAAAAGCTTGTCCAGATGAATTAATAAAAGCTATAACTGAGCTGCAATCTCAAAGGGATGCCATGGTGGCAAGAATGGATGAGGCAGAGCAGCAAATCAGCAATACAGAGGACAAACTTATGGAGAATAATGAAGCAGAAAAAAAAGAGGGAAAGTAGCAAAAGAGACGATTTAAGAATTAGGGAAACCAATGACTCATTAAAAAGGAACAACATCAGAATCATAGGGGTCCCAGAAGATGAAGACAGAGAAAAAGAGGTAGAAGGGTGTTGTGACCAAATCACAGCAGAAAACTTTCCTAACCTGGGGAAAGACACAGACATCAAAATCCAGGAAGCACAGAGGGCTCCCATTAGATTCAACAAAAACTGACCATCAACAAGACATATCATAGTCAAATTCACAAAATACTCAGGCAAGGAAAGAATCATGAAAGCAGCAAGGGAAAAAAGTCCTTAACTCACAAGGGAAGACAGATCAGGTTTGAAGCAGACCTATCCACAAAAACTTGGCAGGCCAGAAAGAAGTGGCAGGATATATTTAATGTGCTGTATCGGGAAATATGCAGCCAAGAATGTTTTATCCCGCAAGACTGTCATTCAAAGTAGAAGGTGAGATTAAAAGTTCCCCAGACAAAAATTAAAGGAGTTTATGACTACTAAACCAGCCCTGAAAGAAATTTAGGGGGGACTCTCTGAGGAAAGAAAAGATGGGAGGAAAAAAAAAAGACCAAGAGCAACAAAAACTAGAAAGGACCACCAGAAATTCCAGCTCTGCAGGCAACATAATGGCAATAAATTCATATCTTTCAGTACTCACTATAAATGTCAATGGACTAGACACTCCAATCAAAAGACATATGGTAACAGAATGGATGAGAACACAAAATCTATCTATATGCTGTTTACAAGAGACCCACTTGGGACCTAAAGACACCTTCAGATTGCAAGTAAGGGGATGGAGAACCATCTACCATGCTAATAGTTGACAAAAGAAAGCTGGAGTAGCCATACTTATATCAGACAATCTAGATTTTAAAATAAAGGCTGTAACAACAGATGAAGAAGGGCATTATATCATAATTAAGTGGTCTGTCCATGAAGAAGATCTAACAATTGTAAAAATTTATGCCTCCAACGTGAGAGCATCCAAATATATAAATCAATTAATCATGAACATAAAGAAACTCACTGGCAATAATACCATAATAGTAGGGGACTTCAACACCCCACTTACAACACTGGACAGAGCATCTAAACAGAAAATCAACAAGGAAACAATGGATTTGAATGACACACTGGACCAGATGGACTCAACAGATATATTCAGAACACTTCATCCTAAAGCAGAATATACATTCTTCATCAGTGCGCATGGAACGTTCTCCAGAATAGATCACACTGGGACACACATCAGCCCTCAACAAGTATAAAAAGATCAAGATTATCCCATGCATATTTTCAGACCACAACGCTATGAAACTCAAAATCAACCACAAGAAAAAATATGGAAATATAACAAATACTTGGAGACTAAAGACCATCCTACTGAAGAATGAATGGGCTAACCAAGGAGTTAAAGAGAAAATTAAAAAGTACATCGAAGGCAATGAAAATGATAACACCACAGCCCAAAACCTCTGGGATGCAGCAAAGGTGGTGATAAAAGGAAAATATATAGCCATCCAGGCCTTCCTGAAGAACAAAGAAATGTGTCAGATACACAACCTAGTCTTACACCTTAAAGAGTTGGGAAATAAACAGCAAATAAAACCCCAAACCAGCACAAGACAGGAAATAATAAAGAGTAGAGCAGAAATCAAAGCTAACAACCCCCCCCCCTCCAAAAAAAACAGAACAGATCAATGAAACCAGAAGCCAATTCTTTGAAAGAATTAACAAAATTGATAAACCACTAGCCAGTTTGATCAAAAAGAAAGTGGAAAGGAACCAAATAAATAAAATCAAGAATGAAAGAGGAGAGATCACAACCAACACAGCAGAAATACAAATAATAATATGAGAATATTATCAGCAATTAAATGCCAGTAAAATAGGCAATCTGGAAGAAATGGACAAATTTCTAGAAACATATAAACTACCAAAAATGAAACAGGAAGAAATAGAAAATTTGAACAAACCCATAACCAGTCAAGAAATTGAATCAGCAATCAAAAATCTCCCAAAAAACAAGAGTCCAGGGCCAAGATGCCTTTCCGGGGGAATTCTACCCAACATTTAAAGAAGTGTTAAGAAGCTCTTTTGAAGCTGTTCTGAAAAAATAGAAATGGAAGGAAAACATCCAAACTCTTTCTATGAAGCCAGCATTACCTTGATTCCAAGACCATACAAAGACCCCACTAAAAAAGGAGAACTATATACCAATTTCCCTGATGAACATGGATGAAAAAATGCTCAACAAGATATTAGCCAATCGGATCCAACAATACATTAAAAAATTATTCACCATGACCAAGAGGGATTTTTACCTGGGATGCAAGGCTGGTTCAATACCTGCAAAACAATTAATGTGATTCATCACATCAATAAAAGAAAGAACAAGAACCACATTATCCTCTCAATCAATGCAAAGAAAGCATTTGACAAAATACAGCATCCTTTCTTGATAAAAACTCTCAAGAAAGTAGGGATAGAAGAATCATACCTCGAGATCATAAAAACCATCTACGAAAGATCCAATGCTAATATTATCCTCAATGGGGAAAAGCTGAGAGGTTTCCCCTCCAAGGTCAGGAAGAAGACAGGGATGTCCACTCTCGCCACTGTTATTCAACATAGTACTGGAAATCTTAGCGTCAGCAATCAGACAACACAAAGAAATAAAAGGCATCCAAATCGGCCAAGAGGAGGTCAAACTTTCACTCTTCTCAGATGACATGATATTCTGTATGGAAAACCCAAAATATTCCACCAAAAAAACTGCTACAATTTATTCATGAATTCAGCAAAGTCACAGGATATAAAATCAATGCACAGAAATCAGATGCATTTCTATATACCAAGAATGAAGCAACAAAAAGAGAAATCAAGGAATCAATCCCGTTTACAATTGCACAAAAACCCATAAAATGCCTAGGAATAAACCTAACCAAAGAGGTGAAAAATCTATACACTGAAAACTATAGAAAGCTTATGAAAGAAATTGAAGAAGACAGAAGAAAGCAGAAAAATATTCAATGCTCCTGAATAGGAAGAACAAATATTGTTAAAATGTCAATACTACCCAAAGCAATCTACATATTCAATGCAATACTATCAAAATACCACCAGCATTCTTCACAGAGCTAGAAACACAATCCTAAAATTTGTATGGAACCAGAAAAGACCCCAATTAGCCAAAGCAATCCTGAAAAAGAAAACCAAAGCTGGAGGCATGACAATCCCAGACTTCAAACTATATTACAAAGCTGTAATCATCAAGACCATCAAGACAGTATGGTACTGGCACAGTAAAAGACACTCAGATCAGTTGAACAGAATAGAGAGCCCAGAAAGGGACCCACAAATGCATAGCCAACTAATCTGACAAAGTAGGAAAGAATATCCAATGGAATAAAAGACAGTCTCTTCAGCAAGTGGTGCTGGGAAAACTGGACAGCGACATGCAGAAGAGTGAACCTGGACCATTTTCTTACACCATAGACAAGAATAAACTCAAAATCAATGAAAGACCTAAATATAAGACAGGAAACCATCACAATCCTCCAGGAGAAAGCAGGGAAAAACCTTTTTGACCTTGACTGCAGCAACTTCTTACTCAACACGTCTCTGGAGGCAAGGGAAACAAAAGCAAAAATGAACTATTGGGACCTCATCAAAATAAAGCTTCTGCACAGTGAAGGAAACAATCAGCAAAACTAAAAGGCAACTGACAGAATGGGACAAGATATTTTCAAACGACATTATCAGATAAAGGGTTAGTATCCAAAATGTATAAAGAACTTATCAAACTCAACACCCCAAAAACCAAATCATCCAGTGAAGAAATGGGCAAAAGACATGAATAGACACTTCTCCAAAGAAGACATCCAGATGGCCAACCAACACATGAAAAAATGCTCAACATCACTCACTAAGGAAATACAAATCAAAACCACAATGAGATACCACCTCACACCATCAGAGTGGCTAACATTAACAACTCAGGCAACGACAGATGTTGGCGAGGATGCAGAGAAAGAGGATCTCTTTTGCATTGTTGGTGGCAATGCAAGCTGGTGCAGCCCCTCTGGAAAAAAACTATGGAACTTACTCAAAAAATTAAAAATAGAACTACCCTCCAACCCAGCAATTGGACTACTAGGTATTTATCCAAGGGATACGGGTATGATATTTCAAAGGGGCACACGCACCCCAATATTTATAGCAGCAGTATCAACAATAGCCAAAGTATGGAAAGAGCCCAATGTCCATCGATGGATGAATGGATAAAGAAGATGTGGTGTGTGTGTGGGGGTGTGGGGGGGTGGGATGTGTGTGTGGGGGGGGGTGTGACACACACACACACCCACAAACATTGGAGTTATTACTCGGCAATCAAAAAGAATGAAATCTTGCTGTTTGCAGCTATGTGGATGCAACTAGAGGGTATTATGATAAGCAAAATTAGTCATAGAAACAAAGGATCACAGGACTTCACTCATACGAGGACTTTAAGATAAAAAAGAGATGAACCTAATGGAAGGGAAGCAAAAATAATACAAAAACAGGGAGGGGGACAAAACATATGAGACTCTTAAATATGGAGAACAAACAGAGAGTTGCTGGAGGGGTTGCGGGAGGGGGGATGGGCTAAATAGGTGAGGGGCATTAAGGGATCTACTCCTGAAATCACTGTTGTACTATATGCTAACTTGGATGTAAATTTAAAACACACACACACACACACACACACACACACACACACACACAATATGATACCATTTGGGTAAAACATGCATTCATACTGCAATATACCACTTTTTCTGGAGAACTATCTCAAATACACAAATAGGCCAAAAAAAAAAAAAAATGTATTGACCAAACAGATAAATGCAGTTATTCTTACAGTGGTGGCCAACAGGGATTTGGCCCAAATAATAAATGTATATAAAGATTAAAATAAGCTACTGCAGAATAAGGTATTAATATTTTCTTTAGTAAAGGAAAGATATTAAATATGATTGCTACCCTAACTGTATTTTCCAGATCCTGATGCTTTGAGAGAAATGTAGAAGACTTCTTATATCTAAAGATTCTATGCTGGATAGAATAGAGTTTATGCTATAATTCAAAATTCTTGAGGTTTAAAATCCACACAGTAAACAAACACATTCATTTGAAAACAATCTATGATTACTGAAAATGATTATGTTCTCCATTGTGCCCAAATCATTCATGCACCAGCCAATGCGAGGGTGGGTAGAAAGAAGAAAGAGAGACAGCTCCCATCTTCAAGCAACCTAGAGATTAATGGAACGCACACATTCAGATCTGAAAACATAACGGGATACATGTCATGAACTGGATATACAGGGAGACCCAAGAGCATACAGGAGATATGGAAGGAAAGGAGGAATTAAGTAGACAGAATGTGTGTTGTGGGGAAGAAGGCAATGATCCAGGCCAAGGATACAGGTACAAGTGCAGGATAAAAGGGAACATAAAGTAAGGCACCTAGGGGCACAGTTGGTTAAGCATCCAACTTTGGTTCAGTTCATGATCTCAGAGTTTGTGAGTTTGAGCCCTATTATCAGGCTCTCTGCTGTCAGCACAGAGCCCACTTTGGATCCTCTGTCCTCCTCTCTCCCTGTCCCTTCCCCACCCACCCCCTCAAAAATAAAAAGGGAACATAAAGGACCCCACTTGGATGTGGGTAGTATAGTTGAAAGAGAGGAGGGAGCCAGAGCCAGACTACGCCAGGCTTCAAAAGCCAGGGTAAAGAATTTGGATTTTATTTTAAAGATACTGGGAGGTCACGCAAATGTGGTTTTGAACACAGGACTGACATGATAAGTTCTGTTTTTGCAGAAGGATCTTCTGACTGCAGGGCGGAAAATGGGAGATAGGAGTAGTAAGCTTGTCAAAATGTAATCTGGGCTCCTACACTGTGGAGGTGACAGCGGCACAGAGAATTGGAGACAAAACAGGTATGGTTTGGATTCAATTGATGGAGAAAATAAGTATGTTCAGCTGTCCCGGCTGGAGAGAGAGGAACTTTGCAAATTTCTTTTAAGTGTCTCTTGTTTTAATGTTAACCATCTTCTTTTATAGATTACAATCCTTTATCTGTATCCCCAAATCCAAAAAGCTCTGAAAATGGACAGGAGTTCTGTACAATGGCAACAAAACCTGATTTGAATTAACAGGAGGTTGGTCATCTTGCCCTATCCTGTTCCGAAAGAATATTCTATATACTGCACTGTAGAAATACCAGCATCTGTGAATATGGGGTACAACTGGAAAAGACAGTAGGTTCGTTAGGTAACAGATGCTGTATGTACTATGCTGCCTTTAAAAAATCTGAATTCAGCAACACATTTGGCCCCAGGGTTTCTATGAAGAATTGCAGATGGTAAGTTGGCCATATTCACTTTCCAGATTTAACGGTCGCTGAGATCATGCTGATACCCAACTCTAGTGACCATACAGACCATAAATTTGTACCTGTGTTTGGTAGGGGAGGTGGGATATGGGAAAGTCAATTATTATTCTTGATTGTGTGATTCTGGAGTAAAGAATGCATATGTGCATTTTAATGGCTGACCTTTAGACACGCATCAAGTAAGAGTAGAAGCATTCACTTTCAGGGAGTTTTCTTGCCACTATAGATCAAGTGCTACAAGCCTTAACCTCATGTATCCATTCCCCTGGGGAATGATACTTGTTTCTAACAAGCTGTCTGCTAGAAGCGGCCAGAGGCATCAAAAGGAATCAATCCCAGGCCTCTATCAACATTCATTTTTTTAAAATATTCATTGGCACAGCACTCTGCTAGGGGATTTGGAGACAATAAATGACATGTGATTCCAAACTTTTCTCAAGGAAGTTGTTCCAAAGAAGATGTTTCATAAATGTTTGTTAAAATAGTAAACTAGATATAAAGAGAATGTAAGTCTGTAACATTAAATATGAGTTGAGCAAATCAGGGTGCTAATCGCTTTGGAATTGAGAGCTTGAGATCAGGGAGAAAATTGTGTCTAGGGAAGCAACTGCTTTTTTTTTTTAATATATATATTTTTAATGTTTATTTACTTGTGAGAGAAAGAGATAGAGAGAGAGGCATGAGCAGGGGAGGGGCAGAGATGGAGACACAGAATCCGAAGCAGGCTCCAGGCTCTGAGCTGTCAGCACAGAGCCTGACGCGGGGCTCGAACTCACAAACCATGAGGTCATGACCTGAGCTGAAGTCAGACGGTCAACCGACTGAGCCACCCAGGTGCCCCAGGAAGCAACTGCTTTGATGCACACGATTTGGATAGACAGTTGGAAAAAAAAAAAAAAAATCAAAGCCTATCTCCCTGATTGTCCAGTAACAGAATTCCCTACTAGTACCTGTTGGGAAATATCATTAATTAACTTCCCTTATCCACCAAGCAATTTGTGGAGTTACAATTGTGTTCATTTTCAGAGCAGCACTAACCTAGAATCAGCCTCATATTCCTTGAGTTGCAAGGACTGTAAAGCAAGGAGGTTCTTGGTAGTTTTAGGCACTTTTTGCAGGATTGGAGAAAATGGACCAGAAAGGTCTTACCTTCAACGCAAGAAGGCTGAGCCCGAGTTGTGCCAGCAACCTGTCCTGGGAAGCAGGAACACTTGACTGTTTGCGATCGCTCTTCTATGCGGTTCTTATTACAGCACCTGTGCACAGCGACCACCTCACAGGTCCCTTGCTTGATTTGGTGGTGACCTGATGGATAAAGGGGGAGAAAAACAAACCCGGCACTGTGAGGAAAAAATGAAGCTACCACATAGACGAATGATGCCATGACTACATTTTCTAACTTCCTGTTCTATGCTTAGGAATCTTTATAACTTTTCCCTTTCATATAATTTCAAATATATATAAAGGTGGTATGAATAATGCAAAAAAAAACAAAACTCCTATGAACCTGTGGTAGTCAGAAATTCAGCCCCCAGGACCTTCAACTCCTAGTATCACAGCCACAGCTAAATTATGTTATTTACATGGCAAAAGAGATTTTGCAGATATAATTTAAATCACTAGCTGGTTAGCGGCACCTGGGTGGTACAGTCTGTTAAGTGTCTAACTCTTGAACTTGGCTCAGATCGCGATCCCGGTCAGTGAGTTCAAGCCTCCCATTGGGCTCTGCACCGATGGCTCAGAACCTGCTTGGGATTCTGTCTCTCCCTCTCTCTGCTCTTCTCCCACTTGCACATGCATGCTCTCCCCCCTCTCCCCCTCAAAAATAAACATTTAAAAATTAAAAAAAAATTTTTTTTAACATTTATTTATTTCTGAGAGACAGAGCACTAGCATGAGCATGAGCAGGAAAGGGGCAGAGAGAGAGGGAGACACAAAATCCAAAGCAGGCTCCAGGCTCTGAGCTGTCAGCACGGAGCCCAATGTGGGGCTCAAACTCACCAGTGGTGAGATCATGACCTGAGCCAAAGTCAGACACTTAACAGACTGGGCCACCCAGGCGCCCCTAAATTTTTTTTTTAAATCACTAACTGGTTGATCTTAAGAGAAGGAAATTATCCTGGATTGTCCAGATAGGGCTGATGTGATCACATGAGCCCATGAAAGCAGACAAATGAAGTAGAAGGGGAAGTCAGATTGAAAACAGAAACACTCAAAGCACCACTCTGCCTTAAAGACAGAGGGGTCAAAAGGCAAGAAAATGGTGACTTCAGTCCTACAACCACAAGGAACTGAGTTCGGACAACAAACTGAATACATGTGGAAGCAGATTCTTCCTCAGAGCCTCCATAAGTAAAGCACTCCTGCTGATACTTTGATTTTCACCCAGAGGTCAGACTCTGAGCAGAGGAACCAGCTAGTGTGCCAAACTTCTGTCCTACAGAAATAAGCCCCTAAACTTGTGGTCACTGGTCACAGCAGCAATAGCAGAATAATATAAGACCTTATGTGTAGGTTCACCATTGTTAACATGCAACCCTATTTGCCTTGTCATTGCCTCTCTTTCATGTATCTTTCTGAACCATTTGAGAGTCAGTTGCAGACACGATACCCCTTTACCCTTAAATAACACCTGAGAGTGTGTTTTCTAAGAACAAAGACATTCTCTTACATAATTACCGAAATCAGGACATTTGATGCCGATACAATGCTATTACATAATGCTATTATATCATCTACAGGTTTTCCAGGTGTCCTAATAATGTCCTTTATAGCCATTATTCCCCCTGTTCAGGATCCAACCCAGGGACCTATGATGTATTTCGTTCTCACATTTCTTTAGCCTTCTTTAATCAGCTAATACTTTTCAGCCTTTATCTTCCCTAACCTTGACATTTTTAAAGAATACATGCCAGTTATTTTGTAGACTGTCCCGCAATGGTTCCTATGGCCCTGGTCAAGTCTTCAAAGATTCCAACCCCAGCCGACAGCTAACTGCAATCAGACAACCCTGAAGCAGGTCCACCCAGCAAAGTCACACCCACATTTCTGATAATGAGAGAAGAGACTATATGAAATAATATTTGTGGGCTGTTTTATGCTTCTAGGGTTTAGGCTAATTTGTTACAGAGCAATAGATAACTAATACACTGATTCTGGCTATATTAAGGATTGGAGAGACTTACCTCTGCTCTGATAAAAACAATGTAAACAAGATTGTGGAGGCAATGTGTAGAAATTATTAATAAAAGACAACCTTTTCAAGCCCCCTTGAGCACTCTCAATTTTCACACGTACTATTTACATATAAATTGTTCCGTGAATTACAAGCAATCTCATCTACTCATTAAAACAGGTTTCCCCAAAGACTGTCAGGGGCTAGTGCTCTGCTTGCTTTCTGTTGTTTGGTACATGGCCTTCAAATCACAAAACTGGCTTAAAAATCTGAATTAGGCAATGTTTTTAATCGATAAAGTTAGCCCTTCCACAAAACAACCTCTATATTATTCTGACAAGTTTCTCACCCTTCCTCTGCATACTGTGCTAACTGTCGGTGGAAGCAAACTTCAAAATTACTGGCAAGAACAAATACTAAGGCAAAGTTTCATTTGTAAAACACATAAAAGCAGAACCAGTTCCCAGAGAATCAAACCACCATCATGAGAGAGAGTTTTCAATCCACTACAGAAGAAAACATCAAGTGATTACAACTATAAACCTAATTAAACGTATACAACAAGAATGCAGATTTCCCATAGGTAGTTATACACAAACTGTAAAAATTAAGTAAAAGTAAATCGTAATTACAATGTGAGGAAAGTAGCATGGGAATTTAGTGCTGAGTAAGCAGAAAAGTAAGGTCTTCGAAGAGTTCCTGAGGAGATCCTGTCTCTGGTTTCCAATTGCAAGCAAACACAGTCAGGTCAAACATTCCCTGAATGGCTAGCCATGTAGTTGGGGGGGCCAAGGTGAATTTATCCTCAGTCCTCCAACAGTGTCTTCCCCTCCTTGTTGGCCACTGTTGCCATTTGCTCAGCTGCCACAACAAAGTACCACAGGCTGGGTGGCTTAAGTAACAGATCAAGATGCTGGCCAATTCAGTTCCTGGTGAGAGCTTTCTTCCTGGTTTCCGGCAACCAGCTGCCTTCTCACTACGCACTCATGCGGCAAAGACAGTGCTCGGCTGTCTCTTCCTTTTTTTTTTCCTTCCCATAAAAACACCAACTCTCCCTTATGACCTCACTTAACCTTTATTACCTCCTGATAGACTCTGTCTCCAAATATAGTCACATTTGGCCATTAGCGCTTCGACATATGAATTGGGTGGGGGGGGACACAAATATTCCATCTATATAACAGCCATCATGCATTAATTAGATTTTTTTTAAGTTTATTTATTTAAGAGAGAGAGAGATAGAGTGAGAGTGAGCATGAGCAGGGGAAGGGAAGAGAGACAATCCCGAGCGGGCTCCGCTCTGTCAGTGCAGAGTCCCATGCAGGGCTCGATCTCACAAACCGTGAGAGCATGATCTGAGCCAATATCAAGAGTCAGAGGCTTAACTGACTGAGCCACCCAGGCGCCCCACAGTAATTAGATTTTAAATGACCCTAGAGAGCCATGAAGATAGCACTTAACCTCCTTAAGAAAATAAAGGAAATGTGTTTTAGCAACTTAAAATAGTTGAGAAGTGATTTGGACATTTACTAATATTATAGTTGCTTAGAATTTTGCTGCTAGTTAGATAACCATCCACAAATACAAACAGATTTTTTTTTTGCTTTTCACAAACTTGTCTCTGAATAATCAGCTTGCTGGTCTAGGATTTTATTCACTTATACAGACCACTGACTATTGTACTTCATTGATTTTTAAGATACATATTTTTCTCATCTTTAATATTTCAGGAGCTATCACAACTGATAGCATCCTATCACTGTAATTGGCAATGCTTTTCTTTCTCAGAAATACACAAAACAGCAGTCTGTCTCACAATTGATGGTCTTAGATTTGATAAAATAGGGTAGTTTGCAGGCACTGTTTTAAATTCTTTAGAAATACTTTCCTATGTAATCTTACAAAAATGCTATGATGTGGGTACTATTTTCATTCCTTTTGCACGTTTAACAAAATGTACAAACATTAATTTGCCCAAGGTCACACAACTAGAAATTGAAAAATAGAGAGACGTAAACCCAGGCAGTGTCTGGACTGTCAAAGTGTGCAGGGGAAAGGTAGGAGCTGTAGTTAACTACTATTCCACTAAGTGGCGCCAAAATGGCATCTCCACCTCAGCCAATCACAAGAAATGGCTCAGTCTCCCACTGAAAACATCTTTCTTCCATGAGGACAGTGTCTGTGGGACTCTATACAGTCACCAGGTCTAGTTGTCCGTGTACTGATAACACTGGACTGTGGTCTTGGAGTAAGAATAGCCCTCATTTCTTTATAACCTACAGTTTCTGGCGGAGGCGATAAGTCTTCAGAAACGAGTTCTTAAAAGTACTTAAGGAACGAGAGCAGAAGACAGGAATCCATTGTGAGCTGGATGCACAAAAACCACAGATTGTACTTGCTTGAGCAGTTCATCTTGTATTAGCCAGGGCTCTAAGAAACTGGCTCACGTGCTTATGGAAGCTGAAAATTCCTAAGATCTTTAGGGTAAAGGCACTAAGATGGAGATTCCCGGGAGCCAAAAGTTCAGTTCAAGTCTGAGCCCAAGGGCTTGATGAGACCCAAGAGAACCCATGTTGGCATTCCAGCTCAACGAATGGAAGGCTCAAAACTCAGCAAGAGCTGATGTTTCAGCTTACAATGGCAGGAAAAGATTAATGTCCCAATCCATAGTCAGGAATAATTCCCTCTTACTCAGGGGAAAATCAGCCTTTTTGTTCTACTTAGGCCTTCCACTGATTGGATAAGGCCCACCCACATTAAGGAGGGAAATCTTGACTCAATCTATCAATTTGAATGCAAAACTCCTCCAAAACACCCTCAAAAAACACACAAAATAAAGTGTGACCAAGTACCTGGGCACCCCATGGCCCAGTCAAGTAGTTATATAAAATTAGCCACCATAAACATCACACAGCTATGTAGTGTAGTCCTGTTACTTGGGGGAAAAAATGAAAGCTTTTAAAACAGACAAGAAATTTTCATAGTAAACTCACTTTTCTAGAAAAGTACAGGAGAGATGCGTTGCACAATAAGATTGGGACCAACGAGTGGCCACTACCAATAAATTCACTTAAAGATACATCTCCCTCTTCAGCAACAGGAAACATTTTGGTTGGGGATCCATCTTGAAAACTAAAGTAAATATGTATACATAAGAGAGGTTGCAGCTGAAACTTTCCATATGGGATTTACCTTACTGTTTCAAGGTATGAACTGGGACAGGTAAGACTAAGTTATCCAGGAGTAGAGCTGTTCTCTGAAGAAAAACTGGCTGAAGAAAAAACAAAACTCTATCGTCTTGAAGCTGTCTCTTAATCCCTGTGAGCTGCTAGGCCATTTCCCTGCCAGTTTTGTCTGGGTAGGTAGAAGGGAAGATATTTATTTCTATTTATTTAACCAACACTTGGATACAATATGCTACAGACTAGACACTGTTCTCAGTGCTCTTGAAGACATATCTTCTAAATGTGGAAACTTGACATTGTTCCTTGATGCCTTTCCACACTTCTGACCTTGCAACCAGGTGGGGTGGCATACTTTCTTTTTGGGGGGAAAATAAAAGGTGACTTAAGATATTAGCAAGACCATAAAATCTAAGATACGCAATTCTTCATTCACCTGAAGTTAATGTGGACATCATCCAACGTATTATGATCATTCTTAAAACATTAATTTACTACTATGCAATTGCTATAGAAGATGGATTAAACTTCTGTGGAGAGGAAACTGTTTAAATGCTTATCTTTTTTTCCTTATTAACTATGCTTTTTAGAGACGTTGCGAACAACAAAGGAAATGTTCATTTGTCTCAATGCAGTGAAGGCCCTTCCGCTGTTCAGGAGAGAAACTACAAAATTTCATTTGCAACAGAAGTTCTTTCGCTGAAACTATTTGAAAGCCAATAGAGACACAGGAGGCATCAGATGAGAGTGATGTGCTTCCTGCTATTATTTCCCTTGGATCCTTTTCCTTTTGTTCAAATCCCTTTTCCAAACCCTTCCTTCTCCTGCCTAGCACAAGAACATACACCCTTAAAAGGAAGCCTCACACTCCAGTGATCTTCTTAGAAGGCATTTATTTGAGTGTGGTTTTCTCTGTGGCATTCTCATCCTTTCTCTCCACGAAAGCACGACAGAGGAAAGAGGATGCTCAAAAGAAGAATTCATGAATAGAAAGCAGGCAACGAGGCAGTGGCTAGTCACCGCCTTTGGAAAACATGCTTAGTATTTCTGATTGTGGTTCTCCTACATTTCTCAACTTTCTCCCCCTATGCCTGCCCCAGCTTGGCTTTCAGTCACAAAGGGATATGTCATAGTACCGATGTAAAACAATGGTAGCCATGGGACTAGCTGGGCAAGTTTGGTAACTTACTTGTGGAGACAAGTATCTTCTGAGCTCACACTAGGCATCAGGCCCCCTGCTGGCAATGACGATAGAACAATAAAGCCACATGGCCTGTGGTTTTAACAAGTAGAGAGACTTGAACAAAATATCTCACAAGACTCCCAAGGAGGAAATGGCCTTCTCTTTAGCTTCTGGTAACGACAGAGGGAGCCATGGCCTCGCAGTCAGAATTGCTGAGCTAGGATGCTACCTTGCAGACTTGGGTAATTCCAAGGAGGCTCTCACTCTCACTTTCTCAGACACAAGGAATTTATTATCTACATCACACGATGGTTATAAATCTTAAACTGCTTAATGAACATAGTGAACTACTTGAAAAACCATGGATGTTGAATAAATGACTTGTTTTTGTTGACACATTTATTCAATAAATATTTGTTGAGCATTTACTCCGTGCTGGCACATGCAAACAATGCTGAACAAAACAGGCCCCCAAATATCCTCTTCCTCAAGGACTTTTCATATTTTAGTAATGAAAGAAACACAAAGCAGGAAAGATACAATTGAAAATAGGGAGGGCCTCAGAAACTAACATTTGAGCAAGAAATTAAAGCAGTAAGAGAGTAAGTCCTGAAGATATCAGAGGGAAAGAGGCCCTTAAAGCTAGAGCTATGGGAAAGAAGGAAAAATTAATAGTAGATGCCAGAGAAATAACGGAGGGTGAATGGGCAGATTATAGAGGGCCTCATGGGTCACTGGGGGCTTGGGCTTTTACTTACAATGGGGTGGGAAGTCGCTGGAAATTATGAACTTAGAATGACCTGATCGGACATATATTTTTTAAAGATCTACTATGAGCAGAAGAGTAAGGATGAGAGCAGAGACATAGCACCTGCCCATAGTAATCCAAGGAGAGGTGATAATGGCTTGGACCATCATAGCAGTGGAAATGATAAGAAAATTTCAGGTTCTGGATTTATTTCGAAAGTAGAAGGGACAGGATTTGTTGATGGCTTAAATTTAAGATGTGAGAGGAAGAGAGGAGTCAATGCTGACTCCAAAATTATAGACCTGAACAATAAGAATAGTGGGTTGTCCCTTAAATAAATGAGTGAAAAACTAGGAGCTTGGTTATTAAGTTTTAAATGCCAATTAGATATTTAACTGAGGAAGGTCAAATAGGCAGTAAGACATTTGAGTATGGAACTCAAGAGAGAAGTCTGGTTTTCAGATGCACAGTTACTTACCACTGGAATATAGGATGATGGTATTTAAAGTCATGGCACACTGGATAAAATCTCCAAAAGAGTAATTGTAGCCAGAGGGGAAAAAAAAATATTTATGCGTTGAGTTTGGAAGAAGAGAAAAAATAGCCAGTGGCCTTAAAAGAACCAAAAGTGAATGCATAAGGTCAAAGAGGTGGGTTCAAGACGGTAACAGAGCAAGATCTTGAACTCACCTCCTCTCACAGACACAGCAAATCTACAACCACGTATGGAGTAATTCCCTCTAAAAGGGACCTGAAAAACCACTTCAGAGAACATCCACAACAAAGGATTAAAGGACAGCATTGAGACAGGAAGAGGCAGAGACATGAACTCACCAGGAAAAAAATCATCCCAGCCTCAGTGCCTCACAACCAGAAGACATTACAATGGTACAGAACCTTTCCTTGAGAAGCAAGGGATTCGATCTCATCAGACACCAACCCTGCACAGGATAGACAAGCCCCCAAATACCAGGCTTTGAAAACTGATGAGGATTATGTTCAGGAGAACTATCAAACTGTGGGGACTGGAGACACTGTGTAAAGGGGCTCATGTGCACAATCACTTGACCTAGAAACCAGCTCAATAATACCAATCTGAAAAGCACATACACCCTAGACCACAGAGATCCACTTACCAATTGTACAGTGTCTGTTACAAAGGCAGCAGACAGCAGAGACTCTCCACAGAAAATAAGACACTGGTGGGAGCCATTTTTGTGATCTCAGTCTACCTTATTAATACTGGCACCGAATGGGTGTCATTTTAGAATTCTCCCCCTAACTTGCTAGCACCAGTGGATAGTACCACTGAGAGCTCTGTCCACAAATGCACAGAAGCAGTTGCTGATGAATCCCAACCCTGGACCAGGGGCCAGACCCACCCACCTAACATAGGAGGACCAAAATATTACAGCAAATATTAACAGGCATAAAGGGAAAAAATAGGCAGTAATACAGTAATAGTTGAGAATGTGAACACCTCACTTACATCAATGCACAGATCATCCAGACAAAAAATCAGGAGGGAAACACTAGCCTTAAATGACACATCAGAACAGATGGACTTAGCAGATATATACAGAATCATCCATAGAAAAGCAGCAGAATACACATTCTACTCAAGTGCCCATGAAACATTCTCCAAGATATATTCCATTTTAGGCCACAGAATAAGTCTCAATAATTCAAGAAAACCGAAATAATATCAAGCATCTTATTTAACCACAATGGTATGAAACTAGAAATTAAATACAAAAAGAAAACTGGAAAAAACACCAAAACATGGAGATTAAACAACATGCTGCTGAAAAATCAGTGGGTCTTTGGACAAAAAATAAATAAAAAAAATACCTAGAGACAACTGAAAACAAAAATATGATCAAACAAAATCTACAGGATGCAGCAAAAGTGGTTTCTAAGAGGGAAGTTCATAGCAATGCAGGCCTACCTTAAGAAATAAGAAAAATATCAAATAATAAATCTCCCTTTACATGTAAAGGACCTAGACAAAAAAAGAATAGGTAAAGCCCCAAATTAGTAGAGGGATGGAAATAATAAAGATCAAAGTGAAGAGAAATGAAATTGAGACTAAAAAGATAAATTATATTAAAAAAATACATTATTGTCAAGTTAGCTAACATACAGGGTATAGTGTGCTCTTGGCTTTGGGAGTAAATTCCCATGATTCATCACTTACATACATACACCCAGTGCTGTCCCACCATTTGCCCTCCTCAATCCCCATCACCCATTCCCCCCCCCCGCCACACCTCCCATCAACCCTCAGTTTGTTCTCTGTATTTAAGAGTCTCATGATTTGCCTCCCTCTCTGTTTGAAACTATTAAAAAGATAATTTAAAAGATCAGTGAAACTAAGCTGGTTCATTGACAAACACATGGACAAACTAGCCTAAATAAATAAATAAATAAATAAATAAAGGACTCAAATAAATAAAATTTGAAATGAAAGAGGCAAAGTTATAACTGATAGCATAGAAATACAAGTATCAAGAGACTACTACAAACAATTATATGCCTTCAAACTGGATAACCAAGAAGGAATGGATAAATTCCAAGAAACATACGATCTTCCAAGACTGATTCAGGAAGAAACAGAAAATCTGAAAGGACCATTTACTAGTAAGGATATTAAAATACTAATCAAATACCTCCCAACCAACAACAGACCAGGACTAGATGTCTTCACTGGTAAGTTCTACCATCCATCCAAAAAAGAATTAATACCTATTCATCTCAAACTCTTCCAAAAACTAACAGTGGGTAAAACATCCAAACACATTTTATGAGGCCAGCAATACCATGATACCAAAACCAAACAAGGATACCACACTCACAAAAATTACAGGCCAATATTCTTGATGTATATGGATGCAAAAATCCTCACCAAATTACTAGAATGCTTAATTCAACAATACATTAAAAGCATCATACATCACAATCAAGTGGGATTTATTCCAGAGAGCAGGGAAGGTTCAACATCTGCAAATCAATCTACATAATATATCACATTAATAAAATGAAAGATAAAACTATACAATCATCTCCCAAGATACAGAAAAGCACTTAACAAAATTCAACATCCATTTATGATATAAAGTCTCAACCAAGTGGGCTTAGAGGAGATATACATCAACATAATAAAAGCCATATATAACAATCCTACAGCTAACCTCAACTCAATGATGAAAAGATGAAAGCCTTTCCTCAAAAATCCAGAAGACAAGGATGCCTACTTTTCCACTTTTATTCAACCCAGTACTGTAAATTCTAGCTACAGTGATTAGGCAAGAAAAATAAAGAAGAAGCATCCAAATCAGAAAGGAAAAAAGAAAACTTACCATTTGCAAATGACATACTATATTTAGAAAACACCAAAAAACTACTGGGGTAAATGAATTCATTGAATTCACAAGATACAAAATCAATATACAGAAATTTGGGCATTCCTATCCACTAAAAAACAAACAACTAGCAGAAAGAAATTAAGAAAACAACACCATTTACAATTGTATCAAAAAGAGTATAATTCCTAGGAATAAATTTAACCAAGGAGACAATGGCATTTTTCACAGAAGCAGAACAAATTATTCTAAAATTTGTATGGAACTACCAAAGACCTCAAGCAGCCAAAGCAACCTGGAGAAAGAAGACCAAAACTGGAGGTATCAGGCTCCCTGATTTTAAACTACACTACAAAGCTATACTAACCAAAGCAGTATGGTATTGGCAACAGAAACAAATGATCAACAGAACAGAACTGAAAGCCTATAAAAACACAAACATATATAGGGACAATCTGTAAGAAGGAGCCAAGAAGATACAAGGAAGAAAGGTCGGTTCAATAAATGGTGTTGGAAAAACTGGCACAAATGCAAGAATGAAAGTAGACCGTATTTACATCATACACAAAATTAATTTAAAGTAGATGGACTTGAATGGAAGACTCGAAACCATAAAATTCTTGTAAGAAAAAATGGGCAGTAAATTCATCAGTCTCAGCAACATCTTTGTGACTCCAAAGGCAAGGAGAAAATAAACAAATGAGACCACATCAAAGAAACAGCTTCTGCATAGCAGAGTAGACCATCATTAAATGTTAAGGCAATCTAAAGGAATGTGCAAAGATATCTGCAAACTATCTATGTGATCAGGTGCAAATATGCAAAATACATAAAGAGCTCCTAGGGCTCAACAACAACAAAAATAAAAACACTTAAAAAACGGGCAGAGGATCGGAGTATACATTTCTTCAAAGAAGACATACAGATTGCCAACAGACACATGAAAAGATGCTCAACATCACTAATTATTAGGTAAATGCAAACGAAAACCAGAATAAGGTAACACCTTATACCTGTCCGGGTAGCTCTTATCAAAAAGACAAGGGATAACGAGTTTAACAAGGCAAGGATGTGGAAAAAAGAAAACCTTCACACACTGTTGGTCACATTGTAAACTGGTGTAGTCACTATCTAAAACAGTGTGCAAATTTCTCAAAAAATTAAGAATACAACTAACATATGACCCAGCTATTCCATTTCTGGATATTTATCCAAATAATACAAACACACTAAGTCAAAAAGATATATGTACCCTTATGTTCGCTGCAGCATTTATTTAAAATAGTCAAGATATGGAAACAAACTAAGTATCCATCAATAAATGAATAAAGATGTGAACACACAGACACATCAACATGCATGGAATACTACTGAGCCAGAAAAAATGAAATCTGTCATTTGGACAATACAGATGGGCTTCTGAGGGTATTATGCTAAATGAAGTAAGTCAGACAGAGAAAGACAAATACTGTATGATTCCACTCACCTGTGGAATGTAAAAAACAAAATAGATAAACAAACCAAAAACAGACTCATGGAAACATCAAATAAACTACAGGTTAGTCAAGGTGGAAGGTATTAGAGGGCAGGTGACGTAAATAGGTGAAGGGGATTAAGAACTAACATATGAGTCACAGGGATGTAATACACATCATGGGGAATATAGGCAGTAATCCTAGAATAATTTTTGTATGATGACAGATGGTAACAACTTGTCATGGGGATCATTTTATCATGTATAAAAATATCAAATCACTATGGTGTGAAACTAAAACTCTAACAATACTGTATGTCAAATACACACAAGTGCAAATACACACATATCAACACACACACACACACACACACACACACACACACACACACAATAGCTCCCACTTTAATTATAATACAAAAGCTGGCTTTAATTAACAACACATAACTTTTCAATGTTACGTTGAAATACCACTTATCATTTTAGTGGAACGAATCCTCCATTATTTCACAAGCAGTCCATCAAACTGTCTGTTATGGACTCTGTACACCCCCCATCCCCAAATTCACTTGTTGAAGCCCTAAACTCCAAGTGACCACAGTTGTAGATAAGGCCTTTTCAAGGTAATTAAGGTTAAGTGAGATCTTAAGGGCAGGGCCCTAATCCAGCAAGAATGGTGTCCATTCTCTCCATACAGGCACAGTGGTAAGGCTACATGATGTCACAGTGAGAAGGTAGCCATCTGCACACCAGGAATCAAGTCTCCACCAAAATATGAATTTGCTAACACATGGATGTTGGACTTCTAGCTTCTAAAGCTATGAGAAAATAACTTTCTGATGTTTAAGCCACCTGATCTCTCCTTTTTCTAGTGGCAGGCCGAGGTGACTAATATACACTGTTACTTATTAATTCTAACTTTAGAGAATGAGTAAAGGTGACATACTTCAGATCAAGGGGTATCGCACTAATAACATGACTGGGCAAAACAAATCTTTGGGGATCACTCACGTTTCTGAAAAAGTCTCTCCATGTGTGCATGGGTACAGGTGTATGTCCGTGAAACTGCTTTTACAATTCATTACAGAGTATTGGGAAATATCAAGTAAAAGGCATGATTTTTGTCTTTACCTGCTGGTGGTCTGGATTCTGCCTGCCTTAGTTTACAGCAACAAAGACTACTACAATGCCAAATTGTACTGGAGAATGGTCTGGTCCTTAGGAAATATATGTAGCTTGCCACTTACTTATAAACAATTCAGAAAAAAATGGCAAGATAGGCAGACAGATTTTTAACCGGTAGTTCCAATATGATAGGGTATAATGTGATAACTCTTGTAAGAGATATAAAGATGTTCATTCTACTTTCCTTCCAACCCTTCTTTAGGTTTTCTAAGTGTGCAAATATGAAATTGGGGGGTGTAGATGGAGGCAAGCTAACATTACAAGAAATAACTAGAAGGCATTATAGAGCTATAGACCCCAGATGCCTCTGTTTAAAAAACCAATCTGCCATCTCTCTACTTCTGTGAGGTTTCCAACAAGGGGCTTCACTTCTCTTTGCCTTGGTTTCCATATCTGCAAAATAATAAACCTTCAGAGGTTTGATGTGAGCATAAAGCTAATATAGAGAGTACCACATGGCATATAGTAGCTGCTCAATAAATATTAGTAATACTAGTAATAACACACTACGTATGATCATAACTATTACTCTATTATTAGAAACTATTAATTTTTTTAATGTTTATTTATTTATTTTGAGAGAGAATGAGCAAGTAGTGGAAGAGCTAAGAGAGGAAGAGAGGGAATCCCAAGCAGTGCAGAGCCCGATGTGGGGCTTGATCCCACGACCCTGGGATCATGACCTAGGGTCAAGAGTTGAACATTCAACCAATTGCACCACCCAGGCGCCCCTATTATAAACTATTTAAACAACTAGTAAACTGGGAAGATCTAGGAAGAAATACAAGAAACTAGATTCAATTCATTTTCCAAAAAATTATACTTCTCACAATAAGGAAAAAGTAAATGCCTTCTAGGAGCAAGAAATCAGCATTGCAAAGGCCCCTTAGCCAACTGATGTTCATTGTTTCTGAGATCGGAGATAGTCAGCCATCTTTGTTTTAATTTTTTCCAACATGGCACATGAATCCATTTACTTCCCCCCAAGTTTTCATCCAGTACCTCCTCAAACCCTGAGCTCTCCGATCAAAAACCAGGTGATAACAAACTTAGGCATTTCCAATGACCTGAGTCTTGACTCCTATCCATCCTGGACACTCCAGTTCCTATTTCTCTGGCTCCTGTTTTTACTACTGCCTAATACTTTTACTGGTTTCAAAATCAGCAGGATCACCAGGGGACAGGAAATCAAATGAAGTGCCTCCCCATGCCAGTGGATGAGACTGAGCACCCTTCCTCTGAAAGGGGAACATAACTGCAGAGACATAGAAGAGACTGCAAAAAGCCTCTCCATTTAGAGGCAACTGATGAAGCAGAGAGCCCACATTACACTTCACCCATGCCTCCCCTCTGAGTCCCAGTCTGCCTCCCCCTCTTTCCTAGCACACAAAAAAAGGAGGGGTCGATTAAATGTAAGGTTTATTTAAAAAACAAAAAGAAGGACCAGTGAAATTGCTGTGTTCAAAGAACATGTTTAAAAAGCGATACGTACAAAATAAAAGCAAATGAGAATTAAAGATAAAATAAACAAGGCTTGTTTTAGTCCCTGCAAATCCCTTTCAATATCTGCATTTGTGATTTCAGTAACATTTCATACATAGCTGGATAGATTTATTTGTTCTACTAAATTTGTATGCACAACCATCTCAGTAGACAAAAATAAATGTATGCACATATAATACAGAAATTTGGCGATACGCTATTTGTACATTTAAAATACAAAAAGTATATATGTATTTTTAACATTCTCCCTTAGGAAATTTTGTTCTATTTTACTTTCTAATGGAAATAGACTCTAGCAAGAAACTGCATGATGTTTTTCATCATACCCTAAACAATATTTTAGGTGTTACTTAAACACTCTCTTATAACTATGATTTTTCTTGACATATGATACGTGGCACGAAGTACCTAAGTCTAGAATTCAAACAGAAAATTACCCTGACGTGGCATTATCAATGTGTCTTTAACAGCACACAGCAGAACCAATTTTCAAGAGATGTTGTAATTTCTAAATTCCAGTTAAAGATGGTCAAAGAACCAGCTTTGTTCGTCTCTCTTTCCTAAGACTTCACTAAAACTCCAGTAAAGGAAGACAAAAGATCCAAACTCACTAAAGCAAAGAGAGCAAAGTGGAGGTACCAACAGCCGAGACACCTTTAATAGTCTCTGGGAAGATGGAAAGTAGGTGGATTAGGAGTAAGTGACAGAGACACAGAGAAGTGGATACTGAGGCAATGAGACTGATTCAATTCCAAGGCCCTCAATGGGTCCTTCAAGGCATGGGGCTGAAAGCATCAGTATACTCAAAATAAAAATCTACTAGTCACTAAATCCTATCTATATTCAGAGATGTCACCATTCCCTAAGAAAGCACAGTTGACCTTTGAACAACACAGGTTTGACAGTACAGGTCCACGCATGCCTGGATTTTTTTCGATAAATATAGTATGGTACTGTAAATGTATTTTCTCTTATGATTTTGTTAGTAAGATTTTCTTTTCTCTTGCTTCCTTTATTGCAACAATGCAATATATAATATGGAGAACATACAATGTAAGTGGGTTTTTTAAAAAATATTTATTTGTTTTGAGAGAGCATGAGCAGGGGAGGGGCAGAGAGAGAGGGAGAGAGAGAATCCCAACCAGGCTCGGCGCTGTCAGCATAGAGCCAGATGCTGGTCTCAGTCCCAGGAACCATGAGATCATGACCTGAGGCAAAATCAAGAGTCAGACACTTAACGGACTGAGCCACACAGGTGCCCCCAAAATGTGTTAATTGACTATGTTATCAGTAAGGCTTCTAGTCAACAGTAGGCTATTAGTAGTTAAGGTTTTGTGGGAGTTAAAAGTTGTACATGGCACAGGGGTTGGTGCTAACTTTTGCACTGTTCAAGAAAGAGTACAACATTTGGAGAAATTTTCTAATATGAAAAAGATTAAAATAAACAAAGTGAAAAAATAAAACTAGAGGATAGAGAATTAATGCAAGGAACAGACAAAGACCTAAGAGTGCTAACAGTGGTTGTAGGACTCAAAAAAAAAAAAAAATGAGGAAGAGGAAAAGGAAGAAAAGGAGATGATGAACTTTTACTGTGTGTCATTATACATGTATGTGTATATACACATACGCCTATATATTTGCCTTTATACATATCCCCTTATTAGTTTCATATATAACTATCAATTCCCATAGTTATGGAATACACACACACACACACACACACGCATTAAATCTTTGACAATAGGTAAAACAGGGGAATAACATAGTTTCACAAAATCATCCATCAAATATTCAAAATACAAAATGAAACCACATTTCAAATCCCCATAATAGGTTACTGAAAACCGTACGATAATAATGTCAGCAAAAAGAAAACACCGTTAAGAATTTTTTTAATAGCAAAATCAAGAGTTCGCCCCCAAGAAAATCTCTCAGATTTCAAAAAACATAAAGAGATGTAACGAATGAAACCAAACAGGAAATACTTTGAGAAACAATCCAGATGGCCCAAAATCCTATTCTAGAGATAGAGAACAACAAAAGCACAAAGCATGGTGAGAATATCACCAAAGAAAAAATACATGTCCAAGATCAGAACAATGAGTAACTTCAATCCAGTTTGCAGAAACACAGCATAAAGAGCAGACCAACACCACAATACACATAATCAAGAAACAAACTTTTTAGGATAACAACAACAAAAACATACCCCCAAAAAAGGTAAAAACTTGGAAATGCCAGGGTAGGAAATATTAATAGAGAGAAAAGGAAACAAAACCATTTTATTAGGCTTCTCAAAACCACCACAGTATGCTAAATATCAATGGAGTCATGCTTTTCAAATTCTAAAGGAAAATTTCTATATCCAACCAAACTATCAATGAAGTGTGAAACAAAACATTTTTCAGGCATTGCTTCAAAACTTTTATTTTCATGAACCCAACTATTTAAAAACGTAGAGGAGGATATGCTACAGCAAAATAAAGGAGCAAAGTGAGAAAGAGAGAGATATGGGAAAACAAGAAATTCAATCTAAAAGATCAGTGAAACAAAACCACAGGGTCAGTGTTTCAGCTAGCCAGAATGGATAATTCTGGAACAAGAGACTCTGATATGATACCTAACCCAAAAAACATATATACATGCAAATAAAACAGGAACAGTAAAACTGTCCAAGAAAAGCAATGTAATCTTTACCTGTCATAACAGAAGATTAATAATGTCTAAAATTGATGAATCAAGAAATCACAGTATGTGCCTATGTTTAGAAACATGGTACAAATAAAAATCTAACATATAAAAAAATAGTTTCAGCTGGAGAGAATTGGAAATACAGTGAGAGGAGGGAGTTTATTTTCAATAATATACCAATCTTAATTTGGTAAATTTAATCGTAACCAGCCAGATGATTTTCAAAGCCGTCCTATCTTATATTCATAGCTGAAATCTTTACAGGCATGCATATATATATATATGCATATATGTTGATATGCATATATATATGTTGATACACACGCGTGCACGCACACACACATATGTATATGTGTGTGTGTGTGTATATATATATTTATATATATATATTCATATACACATAACACAGATGTATGCACACATAAGAAGTGGCTCCTTTGCAGTGGTAACTATGCCTAAGTATAGTTTGCTATTTTAAGTAAGTTTTTTTTCTATGACACTAAGGTTCAAGTAAAAAAAAAAAAATCTATCTTTATGTGCTGCATTTTTCAGATATACTTAAGTAGTCACACGATAGCACCATAATTCCTTACAAGAATAGTGGCTGAAAACTCTTTTTAAAACTTCCAAGACAAAAGGGGTAATCTCAATGAAGGATGGGCTCATGATAGTTAATTTTTTTCCTGAGCACCTTCTCTTAGACTATAAGGTTCATGAAGGCAGAGAATACAACTTGTATTCATGATTAGATCCCCACAATAAACATTCAATAAATTCTTTTGGAATTAAGGAATTAGGCCTGTTAGTCCTCTTTTTTCATATACCAGCCCACATTAATAGTAGAAGACAACAGCTACATCAAAGGTCCATCAATAGCCTGTGAACTCGAGCCAGTAAAACCTTAATACCACAGAAAACCAAGGAAGATTTCCCTGCAGGAGACTGTATGCTCATCCTCTGGGCTAGCTGGGAACTCAGACTCATTAAAAGAAGAAGAGGAAGAGGAAGAGGAAGAGGAAGAGGAAGAGGAAGAGAAAGAGGAGGGGGGGAAGGAGGAGGAGGAATTCAAATATAATCCTATTCACATGCCAAACCTTGTTTTTCCTAGATTTTTATCAGTTAGTTCATTTCTACTTTTCAGTTTTGTTTGCTTTTAATAAAACTTTTCAGATAAACACATTAAAAAATGCCTCCCTCCTAAAAACATGATGGCCTTAAGAATGATGCCCAAAGAGGGGTAAAAATAGAGTTTCTTGTGTGGGTTATACAATTTAAATGCTGTAAGGACAGTAAAGTTTTTGAGTATCCAGGACAAGTGGGTGAGAACATGTTTTGAACTGCCAGAAACAAATCTAGTACAATATACCACTGCTGATAATAGTGATCATCTCTGAAAAATGACACCAAGGAAGACAATTTTTGGAATAACCAAGAATTGATTTTATAATTAAAGAAAAGAAAAGCACTATAAAAATAGGAGTAAATAAAGCAGATGTTCTCTTAACCAATGTTCTGCAACAGCAGTTTTCAAAGGAGGTTATGCCAACTTCTAGAAATACAGAAAGATTTTTGAAGAGGTACACTCACAATTAAGAAAACTGGTTTCCAGCTAATTCTCCATACATTGTTATTTTGCCTAAACATATAGGATGTGCTCGGATGGAAGCACAAATATGCCTGCTCTCCAGTCCCGGCTCACTTTCTCTCATTTTATGAAAAGAAACTTTTGTGCAACCCATATTTCGCTGTGGTGCTAGGAATAAATATTTTCTGGGTTAATACCCCAAAAAAGAAGAGTTTGAAATTTGGTGTCACAGAAGGCATCCTCCCCAACTTTCATCTCATTAAGAGATTAAATCCCAAAACAATTTCACTAATGAGGAAGAATTTTAGATGTCAACCTAAAGGCTTCACAAGGGTCTCAGAACCACCCTCTACTTTTCCAAAGAATCTCCAATTCCGAAGCGACAAATAGGCAAGCTTTACACAAAAAAGACCATATGGAATTCAGAACATTAGATCCATGCTGAAAGAAATAACCTTCATATGACAAATCAATTGATTGGGAAATGAGTGCACATTTACAGACACTAAGTTCAAATAATATATTTAAGGCAAGTTTTATCTTTTTTTAAAAAAATAACGCCTTCTCTAAAGGATTTTTTCAGTTAACCAGGCAACTACTGCTATCACCTAGATGAGAGCATCTACTAAAAGGTCGCAGTTAATTGCAACAGTCATTCCTAAAAGAGGACATATTACCCCCTATAACATTAGATGTTCTGTTTCTACCCTAACTAGGGTGTACTGCAATACTACAGTGTAATCCTCAAGCTACCTAGAATTACCGCAGTTTCAGAGATTAAGGGTTACATCCTCGACAAGACTGCTCCCACTTCAGATGCCAAGCCACCTGCAGTTCTGACCACCTTGGCGACACATTCAGGGGTTCCCACAAGCCCATTAGCTTTGATAAGTCACTAGAACAGCTCACACAACTCAAGGAAACACTACACTTACATTTTTGTTAAGGATATACACAGGGTAAGGTCTGGAAGGGTCCTGGACACACAGCTCCCATGCCCCCTTCCCTTGGATTAAATGCATGTCATTCTCCTAGCGTATTGAGGTTTTGTTTACCAACCTTAAGGTCAATGGAACTTGTGTCCAAAGATTTTACAGAACTACCATTACATAGTCGTGACTGATTAAGTCACTGGCCACGTGACTGAACTCAGTCTCCAGCCCTCCTCCTCCACCCAGAGGTTGGAAGGCTGCAAGTTCCTAACGTTTAATCACAGCTGGGTCTTTCTTGTGGCCATCCCCTACCTCCCCATCCAAAGCTATCTGGGGACCCAGCCTGAGTCCCGGCATTAGCTGCATTAGCATGACTGCATTAGCATGACAAAGTGGCTGCATTAGCATGACAAAGACAGTACTATCCACTCAGGAAATTTCAAAGTTTTTTAAAGTGCTGTGCCAGGAAGGGGCAAACACCAGAAATGTTCTTTATTATATCACAAGCGATAAATCAAAATTGTGGAAAGATTTTGGGGCACCTGGGTGGCTCAGTTGGTTAAGCGCCAACTTCGGCTCAGGTCATGATCTCGTGGTGAGCTCGAGCCCCACGATGGGCTCTGTGCTGACAGCTCAGAGCCTGAAGCCTGCTTCAGATTCTTTGTCTCCCTCTCTCTCTGCCTCTATCCCACTTACACTCTCTCTCTCACTCAAAAATAAATAAACATTAAAAAATTGTGAAAAGATTTTGTTAAATTTTTAATGAACTTTTGGGTTGAGAGAACCAAGAGCAGGGCAGCTTAAAGAGAGGTAAGAACAAGAACAATCCTGGGATCCTACAATGATAAAAAGCAGAACTGTGCTGCCATTGTGGGTGGGGAGAGAGGAGATGGGTAGGAAACCAACTCCCTCCCACACTGCCTTCCCTCTATAGATGCGAGGGCAAGTTCAGCCACCAAGGAGGGAGAGGCAGAAGAAAAAGCATTGAAAAGGCCCTGTCCTTGAAGCTCAAACATACAGGGTTGCCTAAGACTGATACTGGAAGAGAAGAGCCATCAACATCCCTGCTTCCTTCATGAGACTTGCACTGAAAAAAGAGCACTATCAGTCTACCACTGGGGAAAGGACAAAAGCAACGAGAAAGACCACCTCTACACAGGTCCAACACTAAGCACAAGGTAGCACCAGTCCACTACTGAAGGGATGGGAAAGCTGTGGGGGCACTGAGGGTAATGAGGGCAAGAACAACATCAAAACAAATTCAGCTTAACTACAGACTAGACTGACTTAACTCATGGCCTCATGGAAAAAAAGAGATGGGCCTATTCCTGATCATAAATAATATTTATCTCAGTTTCCTCTTCCATACACACTGTCTTGCATTAAATGACAATTATGAGACATACACAAGAAACCAAGAAAAAAATGACCCAGAAAACAATGGAACACCGGTTTTAAAGTATTGAAGGAAAAAAACCTGCCAACCCAGAAATTTATGTTCAAAAATGAAGGCAAAATACAACAGGAAAATTAAAGTATAATTCCAAAAACTATTCAAAATGGCAGGAATGGGAGGATGAAGGGACAAAAAAAAAGCAACAAGCAAAATAAATAAATAAACCAGTAGTCTCAAATCCAAACATATAAATTATTATAGTAAATAATAATGGACTATAGAATTCAGTTGAAAGGCAGAGACTGTCAGAATAGACAAAACAAAAACTTAACCCAAATATATGCTAGCTACAGGGTATACACTTTTTAAATTATTTTTTAATTTTAATTTTTTTCAGGATATACACTTTTGAAACAGAAAGGTGAAAAGTAAATGAATGGAAGAAAGATATACTATGCAAGAGCAAGCACAAAGAGACTAAAACAGCTGTATTAGGAGTAGACAGAATATATTTCAAGATACAATGCACTACGATGGATAAAGATGACCATTTCATTAGAATAAAAAGGTCAGTTTAACAGGAAGATACAGACATCGTTACACTATATACAACAGAGCTTAAAAATACATAAAGCGAAATGATTGATTTAAAGGGAAAATGGAAGGAGGGTTCAAGGTGTCAGCCAGAAGACCCTGAACTCCTCTCCTCTCGTGAACACAATAAATTTACAGCTTACTTACACCAGGCACCCTAATCTCCGGGGGCCAGCAACAGAAAGATAAGTACCCATAATATATGGCTTTGAAAATTAATGGGGAGTAAGACGAGGAGGATAACAGAATTACAGGTAATGGAGATCTCAGTCTTAACAAGCTCATGCACAAACCCACTCACCCTGATATCCAGGGCAAAAATAAAAGTTTGAAAGTACCTAGACCAATAGAGAACACAACTTATTAATTCTAAAGCAGCTATTAGAGAGGCAAGAACCTGCAGACACTCCACCTAGGAAGGAAGTGTGGGTAGACGCTATTTTTGCAAAATCATCCTAACTTGCTGGTGACAGAGCTGATAAGGTGCCATTTTTGGTGTCCTCCTTCTAAATTGCTAGTACCATATGGTGTCCTTTCCAAACCCACACCCTACCCATCACCTACAGTTCAGAGTTGCAAAAAGGCTGGGCAAAAACACCCCAGCACTGGGGCACCTGAGTGGCTCAGTCAGTTGGGCATCTGACTTTGGCTCAGGTCATGATCTCACAGTTAGTGGGTTCGAGCCTATGTCAGGCTCTGTGCTGACAGCTCAGAGCCTGGAGCCTACTTGGATTCTGTGTCTTCCCCTCTCTCTGCCAATCTCCCGCTCATGGTCGGTTCGCCTCTCAAAAATAAATAAATGTTAAAAAAAATTTTTTTTTAAAACAAAAACACCCCAGCACTGCCCAACCCTTGCAAATACTGGGCCACAGCTCTATCAGGCAAACAACCTGATCCTGCCCTCCTAGTCCAGAACTGGGAACGGCAGGCACCCTGAGCCCTACCCACCCCAGTCAGCAGCAGCCAAGCCAAACCAGGCCATGCAAGTATCCCAGTCCCACCCTCCCCAGGCAATGGATGGGGACACACATGGACCAAGGAGTGCCCCAAGCCTCACTCATCCAGCTATGAAACTGAGCCACAAAAGGGCCCAGAGCCGTGACATCCCAGTACTGCAGCTAACCAACAACTGGGCCCAGAAACTGCCCTGAGCAGAGCCCATCCCACAGAAAGATCAACTCCAAAGCAGGAAGAGTAAGCACCTTGAACCCCATCCTCCCTATGTAGTAGCCAATCCTCAACAAGTCCGAGTAAGTTCCTGGAGCTCCACCAACCCCACCAGAAACTAAAGAGCAACCAGCAGGGTAAGTGCCCCAACTAATGACCTTCCCAAGCAGCAAAGGAGTTCCCCAGTGCTGCTGACCCCCACACAGAGACTGAGCCACAACCAGGACGGGCAATCAACTCTAACACAGCTCAAACCACTCAGTAACCAAGCAGCAACCTGTTACAAGTTAATACCCAGAGCCCAGCCCTTCCCTTACAGAAGCCAAGGCCCAAACACAACACAATTCACAGGAAAGACACCAGAGTGCCAGACTCTGATGGAGAAGAGAGACTGCACTCTGCGCCACAAGGAATAGCTCCTACAGAAGATGAGTTATACAAGACTGAGGGAGGTAGCTGTTTAGCTTAATATATACAGATTAACAAAGAGAGACAGGCAAAATGAGGAGAGAGAGGAATATGCTCCAAACCAAAGAAGAAGGCGTAGCCACTGAAAAAAAATTAGTAAAGTTCATTTATGAGTAAAGTTCATTATGTAGAGAATACATAAAAAAATAGTAAAATGTATCACCAAAAATATTAAAATGTAAAGTTTTGGACTGTGTTCAAATTTAAGTTATTATTAATTCAAAAGAGACTGTTACATCCATATAACCTATTTTACGTAAACTGAAGAGTAACCAGAGCACCTGGGTGGTTCAGTCAGCTGAATATCTGACTTAGGCTCAGGTCATGAGTCATGGCTCATGAGTTCAAGCCCCACATTAGGCTCTCTGCTGTCAGCACAGAATCCACTTTGGATCCTCTGTCCCCCTCTCCTTCTGCACCTCCCCCACTCAAGCATATTCTAGCCCTCAAAAATAAATGCACATTTAAAAAAAAGAGTAACCGAGGGGCGCCTGGGTGGCTCAGTCAGTTAAGCGTCTGACTTCAGCTCAGGTCACGATCTCACACTCCGTGAGTTTGAGCCCCGCGTCGGGCTCTGGGCTGATGGCTCAGAGCCTGGAGCCTGCTTCCCATTCTGTGTCTCCCTCTCTCTCTGCCCCTCCCCCATTCATGCTCTGTCTCTCTCTGTCTCAAAAATAAATAAACGTTAAAAAAAAGAGTAACCACAAAGAAAAAAAATCTTACAGTAAATGCACAAAAGGAGCCAAGAATCTAAACAAAACACTAAAGAAAACATTCAAAGAACAAAAGAAACAAAGAAAGGTACAAAGAACTAAAACAACAGCCAGAAATAAATGAACAAAATGGCAGTAAGTGCATACGTATCAATTATTACTTTAAATGTAAATGGACTAAATACTCCAAATAAAAGACACAGCGTGGTTGAATGAATTCAAACAAACAAACCAACAAACAAACAAACAACAGTTTTTTTTCTATGTGCTGCCTACAAAAGACTCACTTCAAACCTAAAGACACGGATGGAATTTAAAGGGTTAGGAAAAAAATGTTATCAGGCAAATAGAAATGAAAACAAAACGGGGGAATAATACTTGTATCAGAAAAAATAAACTTTAAAAGAAACTGTTACCAAAAAAAAAAAAACAAACAAACAAACAAAACAAAGAAGGGCATTACAAAATGACAGGGGCTCAATTTAACAAGAGTATGTAACATCTGTCAATATTTATACATCCAACATGAGAGCACCTAAATATACAAACCAAATTCTAACAAAAGTAAAGGGAGAAACAGACAGTAATACAATAATAGCACAGGACTTTAATATACCACTTCCATCAATGAACAGATCATTCAAACAGAAAATCAATATGGAAACATTAGCTTTAAATATCACATTAGCCCAGCTGAACTTAATAGATATATGCAGATATATACAGAATATTCCATCCAAAAAAGGCAGAATACACATTATTTACATTCTCCAGGATAGATTACATATTTGGCCATAAAACAAGTCTCAATAAATTCAAGAGGACTGAAATATTTCAAAGCATTTTTTCTTCCCACAAGGGGACTGAACTACAAATCAACTGTGGGAAGAAAGCTGGAAAAAACAAACAAAAAATTAAAAAACATAAAAATGTGGAGATTGAACAACATGCTCTTAAACAACCAGTGAGTCAATGAAGACATCAAAGAGGACAGCAAAAAAAATACCTTGAGACAAGTGAAAATTGAAAGGCAAAGTTCCAAAATTGTTGAGAGAGCAAAAGCAATTCTAAGAGAGAAGTTTACAGCACTACAGGCTTACTTCAAGAAACAAGAAAAACCTCAGATAAACAATCTAACTTTACATTTAAAGAAAACAGAAAAAGACAAAAATGTCCCAAGTTAGAAGAAAGGAGAAAAAAGATCAGAGTAGAAATAAATGAAATAGAGAATGAAAAAAGACAAGGGATCTAAGAGTATTAAGAGCAGGTACCCTGAAAAGATAAACAAAATTGACAAACCTTTGGCCCAACTCATCAAGAAAAAGAAAGAGGGAGCCCAAATAAAATCAGAAATGAAAGAGGAGAAATTTTAACCAATGTAACAGAAATACAAAGGGCCAGAAGAGAATACTGTGAACAATTAGCATATACAGAAATAAATACTGTGCAACAAATGAGACAGCCTAGAAGAAATGGATATATTCCTTGAAACACACACCCTTACAAGACTGAGACAGAAATAACAGATTAATTACTAGTAATGAATTAAATCAGTAATTAAAAAAAAATTCCCAACAAACCAAAGTCCAGTGTCAGATGACTTCACAAGCAAATTCTACAAAATATTTAAAAACTTAATACCTATCCTCAAGTTATTCCCAAAAATTGAAGAGGAGGGAATGATTCCAACCTCATTTTACAAGGTTAGCATTACCCTGATAACAAAATCAAAGTTGGTTCAGAGGGAACACACCTCAACATAATAAAGGACATACATGAAAAACCCACGGCTAACATCACATTCAAAGCTGAAGAGCTAAAAGCTTTTCCTCTAAGATCAGGAACAAAGCAAGGATACCCACTCTTACCATTTACAGTCAACATAGTATGGGAAGTGCTAGCCACATAAATAAGAGGAAAACAGAGGCATCCAAATTGGTAGAGAAGAAGTAAAATTGTCACTATGTGCAGGTGGCATACTACATATAGAAAACCATAAAGACTGCAGAAAGAAACAGAGAAAGAGAGAGAGAGAGAGAGAGAGAGAGAGAGAGAGAGAGAGAGAGAAAGAAAGAAAGAAAGAAAGAAAGAAAGAAAGAAAGAAAGAAAGAAAGAAAGAAAGAAAATATTAGAATAAATGGATTCAGTCAAACTGCAAGATACAAAATTCACACACAGAAATCTATGATGTTTTTATATACTGATAAGGAAGTAGCAGACAGAGAAATTAAGAAAACACTCCCATTTACAAGTGCAACAAAAAGAATAAAATACCTAGAAATATACTTAACAGAGGAGGTAAAAGACCTGTACTTTAAAAACTGTTTCACACTAATGGCAGAAATTAAAGATAACACAAATAAATAGAAAAATACCCTGTGTTCATGGATTGGAAAAATTAATACTGTTACATGTTACCCAAAGCAATGTAATCCCTATGAAATCGCAAAAGCATTTTCACAGAACTGGAACAAATTATCCTAAAATTTGTATGGAACCACAAAAGACCCCGAAGAGCCAAAGAAATCCTGAGAAAGAACAAAGCTGGCAGTACAGTGCTCCCTGATTTTAAACTACACTGCGAAGCTACAGTTAAAAAACCAAACAAACAGTATGGTACTGGCACAAAAAAAAACAGACACAAAGTTCAATGGAACTGAATAGAGAGCCCAAATATAAATCCATATTTATGTGGTCAGTTAATCTATAAAACAGGAGGCAAGAAGAATCAATGTAGAAAAAGACAATTGCTTCAACAAATGGTGTTGGGAAAACTGGACAGCCACATGCAAAAGAATGAAAGTGGACTTTCTTACACTGTACACAAAAATAAACTCAACATGGATAAAAGACTTAAATGTAAAACCTAAAACCATACAACTCTTTCAAGAATACACAGGCACTAAGCCCTCTGACATCAGTCTAAGGGGTATTTTTTGGAATATTTCTTCTCTGGCAAAGACACCAGCAGAAAGAAAAAGGACTGCAACAAACTACCAAGTTTTTGTACAGTGAAGGAAACCATCAACAAAACAGAAAGCTATTTTAGAAAAGTAGGAGAAGATAGCTCCAAACAATATATCCACTAAATATCTAAAATATATCAAGAATGCATACAACTCACAAAAAACAACCTAATAAAAAAAATGGGCAGGTGATCTAAATAGACATTTTTCCAAAGAAGACATACAGATGGCCAACAGCACATGAAAAGACACTCAACATCATTAATCATCAGGGAAATGTAAATCAAAACCATAAGGAGACACCACCTTATACCTCTCAGGATGATTATGATCAAAAAGATGAGAAATAACAAGGTTGGCAAGAATGTGAAGAAAAGGGAACACTTTTCACTGTTGGGGGGAATGCAAACTGGTGCGGTCATTATGGGAAAATATGGAGTCTGGAGACTCCTCAAAAATTGAAAAATAGAACATATGATCCAGTAATTCCACTTCTGAATATTTATCTAAAGCAAAGAAAAATGTCTACTTGAGCAGATATATACACCTATATTCACTGAAAGATCATTATTTACAATAGCCAAGATAAGGACACCCAAGAGTCCACAAAAGATGAGTGAATAAATGAATAAAAAAATTGTAGTATTTGTATACAACGGAGTATTACTTAGCCAGAAGAACAGAACAAAATCTTGTCATTTGTAACACGGATGGACTTTTAAGGGTATTGTGATAAGCAAAACGAGTCAGACAGAAAAAGAAAAATACCGTATGATTTCACTTGTATGTGGAATCTAAAAGGCAAAACAAATAAAGGAACAAAACTCATCAATGCAGAGAACAGAGTGGCGGTTGCCAGAGGGAAAGGGGGTTGATGGTGGATAACAAGGGAGGAAAGGGGTCAAGAGGTACAAACGTCCAGTCATGCAATGAATGGGTAATGAGGATGTAATGCACAGCATGGTGACTGGTTAGCAATGTTGTATTGTACATTATGTAGCTTTATAAGGTGTTGGAAACTAAACTTACTGTGATCACTGCAGTATACACAAATATTGAATCATTCTGTTGTACACTTGAAAGCAATACCAGTATGTTTCAAAGAAGAAAATATCACAACTTGGATTTAGCAGTGGATACTTAGATATGTATAAGACATTAAAAGTACAAGCAAGAAAACAAAATTAGATAAACTCAACTTCATTAGAATTAAAAACCTTTGCCCAAAAGACACTGTTTAAGGAGTGCCTGGGTGGATAAGTTGAGCTTCCAATTCTTCATTTTGGCTCAGATCATGATCTCACCGTTCCTAAGTCTAAGCTCCCCACCGTGAGGGCAGAGTCTGCTTAGGATTCTCTCTCTCCCTCTCTCTTTGTCCCTTACCCCACTTGCACGCTCTCTCTCTCTCTCTCTCTCGAAATAAGTGAATAAACTTTTTTAAAAAGACACTGTTTAAGAAAAGAAGAAATTTTAATACAGTGTAGGAAAAATAATTTGTAAAACTCACCTGATAAAGGACTTGTATCCAGAATATAAAGAACTCTTGTAACTCAGTAAGAGAACAAACTAACGGATATATAGCTCCTTCTCCAATAACACTCAACAACATCAACATATACTAGAGAAATGCAATTTGAAACTTTAATAACGTGCAGTAGGTGCCTATTAAAATAATTATAATCATAAAACTGACAAAACCAAATCTGATGAGAATGTAGACAAATTGGAATTCTCATACACTGCTGGTGGGAATGCAAAATTGTATAGACACTTACGAAAGCAAATTTGCAGTTTATTACAAAGTTAACCAGGCAACTACCATACAACCCAGTAACCCATTTCCCAAGGGAAAGGACAACTTATTTCCCCAGATGGACTTGTATGTAAACACTGGTTATAACAGCTTTTTTCTTAATGGGCAAAAACTGGAAACATCCCAGGGCACATGGGTGGCTCAGCTGGTTGAGCATCCAACTCTTGATTTCAGCTCAGGTCACGATCTTACAGTTGTGAGCTCAAGTCCACGCCCAGCTCTGCAGTGAGTGTGGAGCCTGCTTGGTATTCTCTCTTTCTCCCTCTCTTTCTGCCTATTCCCTGATCATGTGTATGTGCACATGTTCTCTCTCAAAATAAATACACATTTAAAAAAATAACAAAAATTAAAAGCTACAAACATCCCAGTGTCCATCACTTGGTGAATAGATAAGCAAATTATGGGAAATCCATACAAGTGAATACTACTCCACGGTAGAAATGAACAAATTACTGACATACACGACAATGTGGAGGATTCTCAAATGAATTATGGTAACTGAAAGAAGCCAATATATTGTATCATTGTATTTATATCTCAATCAAGAAAACAGAGAAATCGTAAGGAAAGAAATCAGATCAGTGGTTGCCAGGAGCTGGGTATTAAGGAACAGGAAGGCAAACATACCCAAGGCAACTTTCAGGAATGATGGAAATTTTCTGTAGTTTGATTGTGATTATTACACCTACTTGTATGTATTTATCAAAATTAATCAAATGTATGCACTTAAAAGTGGTCCTTTTTCTTACTGAAGTATAGTTGATATGTAATATTATCTCAGTTTCAGGTATCCAACATACTGATTTGACCATTATATACATTACAAAATGATCACCACAATAACTATAGTTACAACCTCTCACCAAAGTTCATCACAATGTTGACTATATTCCCTATGCTATTCATTAAATCCCCGATTTACAGATTTTATAACTAGAAGTTTATGCCACTTAATCCTCTACATCTATTTTCACCATCCCCACAACCCCCTCCCCTCTGGCAGTCACCACTTTCTTCTCTGTATTTATGAATCTGTTTCTGGTTTTTTGTTTGTTTGTATGTTTTGTTTCTTATATTCCACATTTGTTTTTATCTGACTTATTTCACTTGGCACAATACCCTCTAGGTCCGTACCTGCTTTTATTAGTAGCAAGATTTCTTTTTTTTTTCTTTATGGCTGCGTAATTTTCCATTGTGAATATACACCACACCTTCTTTATCCATTTATCTTTTGATGGACACTTAAGTTGCTTCCATACCTTGGCTATTATTAACAATGCTGCAGTAAACATAAGAGTGCATATATATTTTTGATTTAGTGTTCTTGTTTTCTTTGAGGAAAGATGGAGAAATAGAATTAATGATATTTCAATTTTCAATTTTTGAGGAGTCACCATACTGTGTTCTATAATGACTGTACCAACATGTATTCCTGCCAACAATGCATGAGGATTCCAAAAGAGATGATTTTTGCATATGTAAATTATGTCTTTAAAAAACTGCCATTTTTCCATTTTTATTTATTTATTTTTATTTCTTAATTTACATCCAAGTTAGCATATAGTATAATAATGATTTCAGGAGTAGAATGCAGTGTTTCATCCCCTACATACAATAGCCAGTGCTCATCCCAACAAGTGTCTTCCTTAATGCCCTTTGCCTATTTAGTCATCCCTCTACCCACAACCCCTCCAGCAGCCCTCAGTTCTCTAAATTTAAGAGTCTCCTATGTTTTGTCCCCCTCCCTGTTTTTATATTATTTTTGCTTCCCTTCCCTTATGTTCATCTGTTTTGTATCTTAAATTCCACATATGAGTGAATGCATATGATATTTGTCTTTCTCTGGCTAATTTCGCTTAACATAATACCCTCTAGTTCCATCCATGTTGTTGCCAACAGCAAGATTTCATTCTTTCCGACTGCTGAGTAATACTCCATTGTATATATATACCACATCTTCTTTATCCATTCATCCATCAATGGGCATTTGGGCTCCTTCCATTCTTTGGCTGTTGTCAATAGCGTGCTATAAACACTGGAATGCATGTGCCCCATTGAAACAGCACACCTGTATCCTTTGGATAAATACCTAGTAGTGCAATTGCTCGGTGGTAGGGTAGTTCTATTTTTATTTTTTTGAGGAAACTCCACACTGTCTTCCAGAGTGGCTGCACCAGTTTGCATTCCCACCAGCAATGCAAAAGAATTCCCCCTTCTCTGCATCCTCACCAATATCTGTTGTTCCCTGAGTTGTTAATTTTAGCCATTCTGACTGGTGTGAGGTGGTATCTCTTTGTGGTTTTGATTTGTCTTTCTCTGATGATGAATGCTGTTGAGCATTTTTTCATGGGTCTGCTAGCCACCTGGATGTCTTCTTTGAAAAAGTATTCATGTCTTTTGCCCATTTCTCTACTGGATTATTTGTTTTTGGGGTGCTGAGTTTGATAATTTCTTTATCGATTTTAAATACTAACCCTTTATCGGATATGTCACTTGTAAATACCTTTTCCCATTCCATGGGTTGTCTTTTAGATTTGCTGACTGTTTCCTTTGTGGTGCAGAAGCTTTGTATCTTGATGAGATCCCAATAGTTCATAGTTGCTTTTGTTTCTCTTGACTCCCAAGAAGTGTTGAGTAAGAAGTTGCTGTAGCCGAGGTCAAAGAGGTTTTTGCCTATTTTCTACTCTAGGACTTTGATGGCTTCCTGTCTTACATTTAGGTGTTTCATCCATATTGAGTTTATTTTTCTGTATGATGTTAGAAAGTGGTCCGGGTTCATCCTTTTGCATGTTGCTGTCCAGTTTTCCCAACACCATTTGCTGAAGAGACTGTCTTTATTCCAATGGATATTCTTTCCTGCGTTGTCAAAAGATTATTTGGCCATACATTTGTGGGTCCATTTCTGGGTTCTCTATTCTGTTCCATTGATCTGAGTGTCCGTTTTTGTGCCAGTACCATACTGGCTTGATGATTACAGCTTTGTAATACAGCTTGAAGTCTGGGATTATGATGCCTCCAGCTTTGGTTTTCTTTTTCAGGATTGCTTTGGCTACTCTGGGTCTTCTCTGGTTCCATACAAATTTTATTGTTTGTTCTAGCTCTGTGAACAATGTTGGTGTTATTGTGATAGGGATTTTATTAAATATGTAGATTGCTTCGGGTAGTATCAACATTTTAACAATATTTGTTCTTCCAATCCATGAGTATGGAATATTTTTCCATTTTTTTGGTGTGTCTTCTTCAATTTCTTTCATAAGCTTTCTATAGTTTTCAGGGTATAGATTTTCCACCTCTTTGGTTAGGTTTATTCCTAGGTATTTTATGGGTTTTGGTGCAATTATAAATGGGATCGATTCCTTGATTTCTCTTTCTGTTGCTTCATCATTGGTGTATAGAAATGCAACCGATTTCTGTGCACTGATTTTATATCTTGCCACTTTGCTGAATTTGTGGATCAGTTCCAGCAGTTTTTTGGTGGAATCTTTTGGGTTTTCCATATAGACTATCATGTCATCTGCAAACAGTGAAATTTTGACTTCCTCCTTGCTGATTTGGATGCCTTTGTTCCTTTTTTAGGAAGGTGTGGATTGCTATACACTTCCCTCTTATGACTGCCTTCTGCTGCATCCCAGAGGTGTGGGGCTGTGGTGTTATTATTTTCATTGGTTTCCATGTACTTTTTAATTTTGTCTTTAACTTCTTGGTTAACCCATTCATTCTTTAGTAGGATAATCTTTACTCTCCAAGTATTTGTTGTCTTTGCACATTTTTTCTTGTGGTTGATTTCAAATTTCATAGCATTGTGGTCTGAAAATATGCACGGTATGATCTCAATCTTTTTGTACTTATTGAGGGATGATGTGTACCCCAGTATGTGATCTATTCTGGAGAACGTTCCATGCACACTGGAGAAGAATGTATATTCTGCTGCTTTAGGATGAAGTGTTCTGAATATATCTGTTAAGTCCATCTGGTCCAGTGTGTCATTCAAAGCCATTGTTTCCTTGTTGATTTTCTGTTTAGATGATCTGTCCAATGCTGTAAGTGGGGTGTTGGAGTCCCCTACTCTTATGGTATTATTGCCAATGAGTTTCTTTATGGTCATGATTAATTGATTTATATATCTGGATGCTCTCACGTTGGGGACATAAATGTTTACAATTGTTACATCTTCTTGATGGACAGACCCCTTAATTATGATACAATGCCCTTCTTCATCTATTGTTACAGTCTTTATTTTAAAATCTAGATTGTCTGATATAAGGATGGCTACTCCAGCTTTCTTTTGGCAACCATTCACATGACAGATGATTCTAAAACCCCTTACTTTCAATCTGAAGGTGTCTTTGGGTCTGATATCCATTCTGTTACCCTACGTCTTTTGATTGGAGCATTTAGAGAATGCTGAAAGAAATGAACTTCTTGTCACTGTGTTGCCTGTAGAGTTGGAGTTTCTAATGGTGTTCTCGGGTCCTTTCTAGGTTTTGTTGCTTTGGGTCTTTTTTGTTTTGTTTCATCCTTTCTCCCCTCAGAGAGTCTCCCTTAAAATTTCCTGCAGGGCTGGTTTAGTGGTTACAAACTCGTTTAGGTTTTGTCTAGGAAACTCTTTATATCTCCTTCTATTATGAATGACAGCCTTGCCGGATAAAGAATTCCTGGCTGCATATTTTTCCACTTTGGCACGTTGACTGTATCCTGCCACTCCTTTCTGGCCTGCCAAGTTTCTGTGGGTAGGTCTGTTGCGAACCTGATCTGTCTTCCCTTGTAGGTTATGCATCGGTAATTCAAATGAAATTACATCCAGTTTGCCCTAGAAGTCAAACAATGAAGCACACTATAGCCCGTACACTAAGCAGAGGGAGAGACTTGTGGCGGTCCTCTAAGGCTTGGCTGGCATAGCTGGGATGGGGCTTGATGTCACGGCTCTGTTCTCCACTAGGTGGCACTGCTTATCTCACTGGGGTGGATCTGTGTGGCCCACACGCAGGTCTACGCGCAGGCATGGGAGAAGTGAAAATGGCATCACTCAGCTTCCCAGTCTCTAGCATCAGAACTCTGTGCTGTCGCCAACAGCCAATCATGCATCCTTCGTCTGCAGCTTCCGTCCACTCCCTGTTTCTGCAGTGTCTGAGACCAAGCCATCAGCCTGCCAAGTGGCACCTCCCTCCCGAATTGTATGTCACATGGGGCTGTGTTTCCCAACCCCTCACTTCTGAGGACCCTGCAGCTTGAACCTACTCCAACCCTCTGGGGGAGGGTCTCCCCAAGCAATGGCCGAGGGTCGGCCCAACCCCGCGAACGCCCAACCCCGGGAACGCACAACCGCGCTGCCGCAGAGGCCTGGAGACTGTGCCCAGGTGCCAGCCTGCCCCAGAAAAATTTTCCATCATTGTGTAGCAGCAGCAGTTCAGGGACTATGGTAAATCACAACACACATGTGGTGCCAGGCTTTGCTGCACCCTAGCATCCTTGTTCCCACACCAGCAAACACGGCTGTAATCCGGGGTCCGCTGGGACCTTTGCCTCTGGGGAGGCTGCATGGCCTCTACCAAATGTCCCCCCGGCAGGGGAACCACCTCTCCCCACGCGACCGGAGGACTCCTCAGACCTCCCTGTCTGCTCCTGGGGATACGCCCTTCCCACCCGAGCACTGCCAGGTATTGAGCCGCAGAGTTTCCGATTCTGTGCTCCCCTATTAATAGAGTCCTAATGGTATTGAAACCCTCTTCTTTCTCCTTTTTCCCTTTCTCGTTCAGTTCCTTGTGGGCGTTTCCACTCTTTCTCTCCAGCTGCTTTCAGGGGGAGTGCTTTTCCTATACTCTCTTCCATCTCTGTCCTCTCTCCACAAACAAAAACAGCTCCCTACTCCCCGTGGCTTCTCTCTCCCCTAGTTCACCTCTCCGTGCCGCATACCTGCTGAGTCATGTGGCTCACAACTAACTGTTGTGTTAGTCCTCAGATCAATTTTCTAGGTGTGCAAAATGGTTTGGTGCTTCCATGCTGCTCCCCCCATATTGGCCCCTCCCCCCCAAAACCTCCGACCTGCCTTTTTTTAAATGCAGGATGTGTAACACTGTAATTGGTCTTCAAATACTATAACTACATCCCTAGCAATAAACCAAAACAAAGGTGGACAGTGTCAGAATCAGACAAACATAGACAAAAAGTTCTAACCAGCTTAGGACCTTCAGTGCTGTGCCCCAAGTCCAAACCGGAGAGGCCCATCTACCACTTCCTAGGAGTGTTCTTAGATAAACAACAACAAAGGATCCTTGCAAGCACTGAGGATTTTCCTTCCAAAATAAAATACAAAGAGGCTGGTGATGCAAAAAAGGTGCTGGATCTGTTTCAGAGCTCCCCACCTAGTTCTCTGACACCCCAGATGATTCCAGAATTTGCAAGATGAAATAAACTTTGAAAAAACAACTCTCTCTTCCTCTTTCTCCCTCTCTCCCTGACTCACTCACACTCACACTCACACACAGAAAAAAAAGTTGGAAAGAACATATACCAAATACAACAAAAGTGGTTGTCACTAAACAACAAGATTACGAAGACGTTAATTTTGTTTCACTTGTCAGATTTTCCCGAGTTATTCTTATAATGATCCTGTTTGCTCTTGCAATAATGAAAAAAAGGTCAAAACACAAATGATAAATTAGAAAAATATTTGTAACAGGACAGATGGAACTATGTTCTTCAATATGTCAAAAATGCTTACAATCAGTAACAAAAGATTACGGAGTATCCAAAGAATCACAAATAGACCAGACATAGAAATAAAATACAAACTGCTTCTAACCATATGAAAAGATGTTCAACCTCACTAATAATTTAAAATGTGCAAATTAAACCAACCTAGACTGGCAATTTAAAGTTTCAGGATTTAGGGGCGCCTGAGTGGCTCAGTGGGTTAAGCATCCGACTTCGGCTCAGGTCATGATCTCACAGTTCGTAGGTTCAAGCCCCGCATCAGGCTCTGTGCTGACAGCTCGGAGCCTGGAGCCTGCTTCGGATTCTGTGTCTCCCTCTCTCTCTGCTCCTCCCCATCTCCTGCTCTGTCTCTCTCTCAAAAATAAACACTAAAAAAAAAAGTTCTAGAATCTACATAATTAGAGTCATTGTGAGGGATGACACAATCTTTTGTGTAAATTGTTACATTGTGTAAATATTGATACGATGTATTTAGGACACTTTTAGAAATACGCATCAAAATTTTGAATGCACATACCCAATAATTCAGCAATTCTAATTCTAGGGATTTGTGTTTGTCTAGGTACAGAAATATTTGTAATATCTACACAGCATCATGTATCAGGCTCTTCAGTACCAAAAAGCATAAACAAACTTAATGTCCATCAATAGGGGACTAGTTAAGCAAATTATGTTAAGTCCACACAATACAGGAGAGAGATCTGCAGGGATTACTATCACACATGTTCAATTTCCACAATTAAATAAATAAGTCAAGTTTCAGGACAGTATGGAGACCATTCTCCTCCTGTGTTTAAAAAAAGAAAAAAGGAGACACAAGTGTAAACATGCATGGACAGTTATTGGAAGAAACACAAGAAAATGGTTAACTCTGGCTACCTCTAGGTAGAAAAACTTTTGTACATTCTTTGCACTGTTTCAAATTTTACCATGTACATGTATTAACTTTTATAACCACTTAACCTTGAATAACAACATACCGTACCTTGGTTTTCCACTTTGTAAAATGGTAATACGTGTCCAGCTCATCTCAGAAGGTAATTGTGAAAACTTAATGAGGAAATACAGATGCATGTTGGTGATTTGTAACCTTTAGAGAATGTTGCATAAACTGCATTAAAGTCATATATTATTGCTAATCATGATTTTTTCTAAGCTAGAGGTAATCATTTTATGGCCCAGGATTTACATGATCTAGATTAGAGAAAATTTAATTTAAGGTGAAAAGATAAATGAGAAATAAATGCTAAGAAAATAGCTATAAAATGTACTAGCGGAAGGATTTTGTATTGTTTTGCTTTTAAGGACAGAGTAGAAAAATTAAAAGGGTCAAGGAAAACATACAAATACTCATGCAAAAGGCTTTTTGAAAAATCTCTGTGCTAAATAAAAATTTCATCTCTAACATTTTTGAGGTCCTTAAAAATGAAGAGAAAAACATCACATGAAGTTCCACAGGAGCCTCGTAATTAAAGGAGAGTCAGTCGAGGCCAAGGTGATCCAAAGAGAAATATGTTCCCTCCATGCTGAGTGAATTTTAAACAGGTGTTTGCAGGTATCAATAAAGCTAATGTTAAGGGGAAATAGAAAAACAACGAGACCTCAGAGTATTCAGCAGAGACTGAAATTGCAACAAACTAACCCCCTACACTCACTATTAAAAGCTCATTAACTCCCAGCTGTTCATCCATTAGGCTGAGAAGAAGAAAAAGCGCATGCCCTAGCTGTCACATATTTATACCAGAGGTTTTCATCTCATAAAAAGGAGAGAGAGGGAAGATAACAATCATAATTATCTCACCAGGCTGTGGAGAAAGCTGTGCTAAGTACAATAAACCTCTCAGGCAATAAAGTCAGATAATGTCCAAAGTCTGTCATGTAAAGAAGAAGGGCAGAAGTTGGATGATGCCCACTGGCATCACGGGTCTCGTCCTTGAGCCTTTCAGAAACCAGATCCCCATGACTTACCCCAACAGGTCACATCTTATCTGTACTACAAGCAGCAATACCTGCAAATGAAGTATTTCTCACCAAGCTATTCACTATGGGACACAGTCTTTGACTACAACGTTAAATTAAAAGAGGGCACAGGAACACAAATCAAATTTAAAGCCATCTGTCCTTAAAGAGGCATGGAATGGAGCTGCTTCTTGTTGATAAGGCTTCTAGGCCAGGGCTCAAAATCTGGCAGCTTGTAAAATGATTCCAGCCCACAGGTATTGTGTTTGGCTCAAGGATCCTAAAGGAATTTAATTTCTTAGTTGTCAGTATTTAAAAGTCAAGAGATTTAATTCAATGGTCTATCTCCAGCTTGCCTGACAAAATTGGAAGACTGCAATGCTAGGCCTACATTTGCCTATTTCAGTTAGAAACAAGTCTTAGGTGTTTGAGGTTTTTTGACCCTTGTTATAGTCCCAGAAGCAGAAAGACTTAAAAATAAACCTTCCGTATATAAATGTCATGCTATGGTGTAACAGATGGATCCTTTTTCCCAGCTCTTTTTCACTATATAGCCTCTCTATGATCCTAGCCTCACCTATCTGGCTGAATGCCTACATTTCTTCTCTCTCACCACCTGGCCACCTTGCTCCTCCTCAAACATGCCAGTCACCTTCTGAGTCAGGACATCTGCACTTGCTGTTCCCTCACCTGGAACATTCTTCCCCCCAGAATTCATCAGTGCTGGCTCCTTCACCTGATTCACGTCTTTACTCCCACGCTGCCTTCCAAGAGAGGTCATCCTTGACAACCCAATTTAAAAGTCCAACTCTGATCCCAGCTTTATTTCTTCCTGGAGAACTCATGACACATGCCATAGTTTATTTGCTTATTTAGTGTCTATTTTCTCCCACCTATGATGTTAGCCTCAAGAGGGCAATTTTTTTTCTTTTGTCTACTGCTCTATCATCAATTGTCTGGTGAATAACAGTGCCTGGCACGTAGAAAGCACTGAAAGAAAACAGTCATTCAATGAATTAAATGTTTCTCCTCAGAAAACAAAAAGCACACACTTAACACATACACGTATGTAATAATGAAACCATGATTACTCCACACCTCTAAAATGAGAGTACAATGTATCATAGCCCTAAAAGAAATGCTAAAGGATATTTTTCATGCTGAAGGGAAATCCTAACAGAAAGAAATTTGCAACTTTATCAATAAAGGAAGAGCAATTTAAGTGGTAAATAACTACATACATATTGTCTATTTTTCTCCTCTTACATTAAAAAAAATGTGTATGGCTATTGAAAGCAAAAATTACCACATTACTTGGTGGGGTTTTTAATGTACACATCTATAATACATTTGGCAGCTATAATATAAAGGAGGGAGGATAAACAGATTTATATGTTTGAAGGCTTCTATATTTTGCTCAGTGAGTCCAAACAGCAACTTTAAAGTAGATTGTGAAAGATTAGATATGTGTATTTTAAGCCCTAGATCAACCACTAAAAAAAAAAAAAAAAAAATACAAAGAAATATAACCAAAAAGATGATAACATAAAGTATCAAAATTCACTCAACCCAAAAGAATAAAGGAGAACAAAGGAGGAAAAAGTAGTAACCTACCAAAAACAAAAAATAAACAAACAAAAAAAACCCAAATAAATGATAGACTTAAGTCCAAATATATCATCACATTAAATGTAAATGATCTAAACAACTAATTCAAAGACAGAGATTATCAGATTGAATAAAATAACAATACTTGTAGTTTAATGCAGTAAGAACCCTTCATATGCTAAGGGAAAGGCCATGCTAAGTATACTCAGGTGATGTGCGTTACACAGTCAATTCTGAGATGGAAGTTCAGCGTTCCATTCATAGGGAGATGGAAATCCCCTGAATCCCCTAGTACAAATGACCTTAAATTAGACATGAGTCCAGAAGCACTGCAACCAGGGAACAAATTGTTACAATGCCAAAGAAGTGAAGTAAAATGGCTGCAACCATTGGATCTGCAAACTTGGGGCAAAGTGGGGAGAGTATAAGCCAGAAATAGCAATAAATTTAAAGGATCTCTCCCACCTTTTGTACAAGCTTAGCATTAAGAAACTAAGAAGGCAAGACTCGGGAACCCTACTCTGGCAAGTTTTGGCTCTAATATCCATGCCCACTACCAACAAACACACTGATTTACTTTTAAGTATTTATGGGCAATGCCAATGTGGGTATTAGCTTAGTAGGAGAGTAAGTCAGGTGTGTAACAGATGGAGACTGTTATCAGAGACATGTGACTCAAAGAGGAAGGAACATGGTAAAACAAGGTCATGGTGGCTGGAGGCATCTCGGTACTATGGACTGATCTTAGGCCACAGGGCCCAAAAAAGGGCTCCACCCTAAAGACCTGACTATACATGGCCCAAGGGCCACTGGTCGCAATGGTCTTGCTCTCTGTTCAATCAAAGTGTTACAGGTTGAGTTGTGTCCTCCAAAAAGATATACTGAAGTCAGTACCTAAGAATGTGTGTTTGTTTGGAAATAAGACCTTTGCAGATATAATCAAGTTAAGATCAAGTCTAATCCAAAAGACCCGTGTCCTTACAAGAGGAGGAAAATGCCAAGTGAAGACAGACACACAGACTGTAACAAGGGAGGGCAAGACGGCAGTGCTGCAGTTATCCAAGGAACACTTGGGGCTATCAGAAGCTGGAAGAGGCAAGGAATGATCCTCCCCGAGAGCCTTCAGAGGGAGTATGGCCCTATGAACAAGCTGATTTTGGACTTCTAGCCTCCAGAACTGTGAGAGAAAAACTTTCTGTTATTGGCAGCCGTCTAGTTTATGGTACTTTGTTAGGGCAGTCCTAGGAAAACTAAGACAGCAAAGGGCAACATTTCTCTTTGGAATATATAATCACTTCGAGAAGAAAAGCTAAGGTTTTGTTTCCATTAGAAGAACACCCAAGAAATAAATCACTCCCTGCCTCACACCTCTGCCTGATGCAGGCATCTCAGGCTTGTTAAAAGCCTATGAAGTAAATGAGAAGAGCAGCCATATAACCTAAATAGGTACAAAAACAAATCAAAGTCCTGCATCTGGGGTAGTGGCAGCTTCTCAGCTCTGCATATACTAAACTTCTGTTAGAAACAAGAAATTAAGATTCTGATGTGTATATTTTCAGACAGTGAAACACTGTGCAGGCTGAATACAGCACCTATTTGGGCCAAACACGGCCCACAAGCTGTGAGCCTACAATCCCTTCTGTCAATCACACCCTGTACCCCAAGGCAGAGACTAAGATTCTAACAAAACCCTGGAACTGGCAGAAAAGTCATAGTACTTTCAATACTTAAGAGCCTACCCATGGATTTCTCTAGTTGTCTGGATTTTCTGAAGTTATTAAACACTCTTAATTTTTCTTAGAAACATCCCATCAATATCCATCCGTGCAAGCTCATTTCACTCATAAAATGAAATGCTGGACTGATACCACATTATTAAATAGTACGTACGAAGGTTACGAGGTTAATGGACAAAAAACCCTTAACTCATCATCATTAGTAGAGGGAAATTATAAATTATTAATCTTATTTCTGTTTTTTGATTGAGAACATGAGCTATGATTACATATACGGACTCACCCACTGACAATCATTGTTTCAATCAATGAGTTGAGGGAATTTTTCTAAGAGAGAACTGAAATTTCAAAGTTGATGGCACATATCCTGATGTCGTGGTCTGGTACATGGCCTGGATATCAAGATTTTTAAAAGCTCACCAGGTGGTCCTAGTATGGAGCAAAGTTTGCAAACTTGTACAATAGAAAATAGAATGAAAGACTTTTTCTAACACTTGGGTAGTATTTGTTTCAAATTCAAATTATAATGTACTTATACCCCAAAGATAATCTCCTCAAAGCTTTCAACTTCTCAGGAAAACAATCAGATTGATTTATGCTGTCTCTTGCCCTGTTTTAGCTGATAAAAAAAAATCTTCTGGGTTACTAAAGTGGTCTAAAGTTTCCCATGTCATTGTGTAATTATTTTTCTTCGCACAGGCAATAATTTCCATCTTAGGTGTTTTCAAATTAACCAGATTAAAAGAATACCAATTAACTGTGCACAATATGTGTTCAGAGGATGCATACAACTTTGCTTCTACTCCTAATAGAAACTGAGACCTTTCATCTCAAATTCAAGCAGAATCTCAAACACTAAAATGAAATGAGTTTGATATTTTCCTATTTCTATTAAATTGATGGCCATCTACACACAGGTAAAAAGCCTCCTCATTCTCTTCATTATCCCTGTACAGCTGCACTACTGCTTCTGGGAGATCAACGGGTTATAGTGTCTCTTAAGAGCGGGATTACATCTTTCCTATATTTCTGCTGTTGTTATTCTTGACTTTGCAAAGCATCTCAAACTTTGGCAGGCAAATACAGGCAGTTTATCTCTCTCATTTGAGGGAAGTGGAAACCAACTTATCCAAATCCTACACTGGGAGATAGATCTGCGGATGAGATTATGTGATTCAATTCAGAAAAAGACACATTCCCCCAACACTTACTAAAAAAAAAAAAAAAGAAAAGAAAAAAAAAAGTATTATTTTTAAATTCCACTAAGCGGATTGTGTAATTAAGGAATACTGGGCCAGTAACTGCACCAAGATGATCATCGGTCTACTGAAAAACGCCCTCTGTTTTAATTGCTCTCTTGTCATTCATTTCAGGGTTTGGTTTTGCAGCGAACTGTTTCAGATAAGCAATCCTATTTGGTGGTTCGTAGCTAGGCAGCCCAATTCGGAAATCCAACTGCCACTTATACAATGATTAGTCATAAAGCTAAATGGCAAAAATGGCATGTTAATTTTGAGCTGATATTTGAGCAAGAGAACATTAAAAACATTTAGCATAAGCCAAAATGCTCTCTACTGTAAGAGTTAGCCGAACTTCATGGAGAGTAACAGTTACAATCTTTTGCAAAAGGAATGAGACTTTGAGCCAGTTCTTTAAAAAAGGGAGCTGCCATTTTTATTGCCGTGCTTGAGTTGTGGGTTTTAAAAACTGCATCACGCATGCAAGTTTAATTCACTCTTGTAACAATGAATCAAATGTAGGCATCGACAGAGGGATTCCAAATCAGATAAAGTGAAATTCAGAAAACGCCATCTCTTTACCTGCCGATCTATAAAATAACTCAAGATGTAGCCTTACTGTGTTTAATGGCATAATCAAAAAATGTGTCAGGACACTGGAATTGCAAAGCTGCTTCGCTTTACACCCTGTCCCCGATGACTCATTTAAAAGTGGGCAGGTTGTCAGAATCCGATGGGACATAAACACCTTTCATTCCCTGAGGAGCTGCTAGGATCCTGACCCGTGCCACCCCCTATTTTTTTAAACTCCTCTCTTTGGAATACAAGGTTTTCTTTAAAATGCTAGTATCTTTTACCAAGCTTTGGTAGGCCTATGATTATTTATTTTGTCATCGATGAGAATATGGAACTCATGTTATAAGGAGTCAATGACCATGAATATAAGCTAAGGGGATTAATTTGCTTCCTGTTCTTTACCCTCTATTTACCCTTTGTTTTCCACCCTGGCTGTTTTCACTTCTTCCTTGGTCATTTTAAAAGCCATAGGTTAATATAAACATGGCCGTATGTTACTCATGTTAAATCTATGCTGTTAACACAGAGTAGCCAAAAATGACTTTAAAGGCCCTCACTGTCAGTTAACACAAGAAACAGGGACAGCTCTGGTCTTCAGATGATTTTCTCCTTTCCCCCCCTGCCCAGATGACCACAGGTCTGCTCTCCAGCTTTGTTAACGCTTCCAAGTCACTTCTTTCCATTTTCCTTGGCTCCCTCCTTCCCTCACACTTCTTTCAAAACGCCACACTAAGTATTGATCTCAATAGTAAATAGCTTAGGCCTCTCTGCAAATATCAGCGCCAAGAATATCTGTCAATCATGGCAGGTGGAGGGCGAGGGGTTGGTACATACACTCCACACTGCAGAAAGCATGATGCAACCCCATTAATGAATGTGACCCAGCAATTCTGATTCCCTTCGTCAGTATTAATAATCACCCACTTAACACCACCAAGGCAAAGAGTAGTTGAAATTGGCTCCATCATAACACAAAGATGAAAAACAATACAGTTACTGCAGAATTAAGGGCAGGTACAGTTGAAAAAACATACTCTACTAAGAGTTATAAAGCCTAAACTAAGCCTTTGCTTTTGAATCATGTTTATGCTTCACTAGCAAAATCGCCATTAATTTTGAAACCTTAAATTGCTATAATTGCTTTACTAGCATTGAAAGACATACTTGGGTTTTCACGGTGACTCGCTCAAGAACCACAGGTAAGAAAAAGAATAAGCATAAACACACTTTTCCGGCACAAGTGTTTCTTTGAATGTGTAGGTTACTGAGGAATTACAACAAGGAGCTGAAGGTAGTGAACTTATAGCAGAAGCTGGTTTTCTGATGTGCTTTTGCATCTCTATTTTAGAGAATAAAGACAGGTGTGTCAGTCCACGAACTACAAAATAAATTCCAAAGGCTCCCTTTTTCAACAATAGGTATTTGAAGCCTACTGTGCATCAGATGCTGTTTTAACACTCGGGATATAGCTCTGAGCAACAAAGACCTGGTCCCCATCCCCACGGAGCACACAATCTTTTCTACTCCATTCACTGGATGAATCTGACAGTAACAAGAGACATCAAACCACTGTGTACTGTCAGTAGAATTACAAACCATTTTTACCAACGTGCATACACACTTCAAGGGCTGAGGCCAAATAGTAAGGCCTCAACACATGAGACTATCAAATGCATCATGGCAGAAAGAACCAGGGTATGCAGATTCTATTTTTCGGGAGGGGGGGGGGTGCTTTCTGAAATAGGGAAGTTTTGAGCAAGGTTTATTGGGAAGGAAATGAACATGGAATACCATTCTGTGTGTGGCAAACTGGTGCTGTGATTTAGTCAAACTCAGGTGGCAAAATTGACAAGAGAATAATTTTACTTAACTGGGACAACAAATAAGTTGACCATGGTATTGGGCAATCGTTTCCTCTATTTCATGACACTCTCTGTCCTACGTGTATATTCTGGGAGGGAGATTACATGCACACACAAGCCAATCATGCTCACTCTTCCACACTCGGTCACCAGACCTGACAATACTATTTCCCAGCTACCTCCTAAATCCATCATGATAGACTGCAAAATTGGCCAAAGATTTCTCCCCTCCTTTTATTTATGCCCTTGCAATGGACTTTATAGCTTCTCCCAGCAAGAGGTATCTGTTTCTATCTCTGAATCCAGGATACATATCTATGACTTACTTCGGCCACTGGGACATTAGCAAGCATTTGAGTGGGACTTGCACATTGAGACTACTACGTGGAGCCATCCTGATCATTCAGCCCCTAGGAGACCTGCTAAATGACCACAGACACACAAGCAGGTGAACACACAAGCACCCCAATCATACTCTGTTGAGCCTGGCACAAACCAAGACAACTGCCAAGAATTTCAGAAACAATGGCTGTTGTTTTAAGCCATATGTTTTGAGGCAAAAGCTTCTACACTGACTTACTCATCTCCTTACGGCCATCATAATTTCTCACCTACAGTATTATCTTCCATTTTGCCCTCTCCAACCATTCTCCGTGATATGGCCAGAACAATCTTTCAAACTATACAAATGCATGTGTATTATATAAACCTCATGTATATGAGGCAACTGTCTGGGTCAGTCAGTGGAACGTGCAACTCTTGATCTCGAGGTTGTGAGTTCAAGCTCTACACTGGATGTAGAGATTGCTTACAAATAAAACCTTAAAAAATAGATACATATACACACACACACATATACAATATATGTATGTATTTGATGAACACAATGGTGTGTTGCAAATGTTTAACAACCATCTCAGAGGCAGGAAAGGTGGATGATTTGTGGCATTTGCTAATTTCCATGGTGTAACCAGTCCTCCATGGTGGATTTCAAGCTACCAGGGTTTAATAACTTGTTTGCCAAAGTCTTACAAAGTAAATCACCAGTTTTCAAAGCCAGTATACACCCCGGTCTTGTACAACACTCATTCTTCCCTCCTTAAAAAAAAAAATTATTTTTTTTAAGTAGGCTTCATGCCCAGCGCAAAGCCCAATGTAGGCTTGAACTCATGACTCTGAGTTCAAGACCTGAGCTGAGATCAAGAGTGAGAGTCAGACGCCTGGGGTGCCTGGGTGACTCAGTCACTTAAGCGTTCCACTCCCGATTTCAGCTCAGGTCATGATCTCACAGTTTCATGAGTTTGAGCCCCACATCAGGCTCTGCACTGACAGCACAGAGCCTGCTTGAGATTCTCCCTCTCTTTCTGCCCCTCCTCTGCTTGCATTCTCACTCTCTCAAAATAAAGGAAAAAAAAAGAACAAAAAAAAATCACACAATATGTCAAAATTCAACGGTTTACTCCATTCCTTTAAAAAAAAAAAAAAGTCAAGTATTTAGCTGACTGAGCCATCCAGGTGCACGCTCTTTAAAACTTTTAATGGATAAAATCCAAAATCTACAGATTACAATTCTTAGCTACCCGAACAAATTCATGTGTCCTAGAAATCACAAAATAGACAGAGAAACACTTCAGTCAGAATTTTATTTTGCCCATACAATTAAATTTTAATCTATTGCCAACATTTTTAATTCCCCAAGTATGAAATGAGAAACTCTTGAAAGACCAGACAATCTAGCATCGTAGATTGGAGCTCAGAGGACAAAGACACTTGAAACCGGTTTGAGTGTTTTGATTCATAATCCCTACCCCCACAGCTTGTACCAATTCTGGCTCACTTCTTTTGATTATGCATCCTCCTAGACACAGGAGTTTGAATATGGTGTATAAAACTTTCTGGGCTTTTCTACATCTTTCAATAGGCAATATTCCATTCAGCTTATTCTAAATTCTCCACACCTATGTGTAGGTAATTCCAGGACTGATGTTAAATAACAGCTCCTCATGAAGACCTTGCAGAACCCCCTGACTAAACGTTCCTGTTACACTCTCCCATTCCTTTTTTATTGTTAACATTCATCGTGCTTACAGCGACCTGTAAAATGCCAGTGTCTCCCTCTACATTTTAAGTCCCTCAGAGCAATGATCAACACTTCAGTACTGAGCACACATGGTCTGAGAGACAAATATACTTTAAATGTTCATTAAGTAAAAGAATAGATTCCACAGATAATCAGATAAATTAAACATGATTTTGTGCAGAGAATCCCACAGGAAGCACTTAGAAAAGAGGTAAAAAAAAATTAGCTAGACATTCAAGAATAGCTGTAGACACAAACAGCAGAGAGGGCAGACAGCGTTCTAGATGGGAACAGCTTCTACAGTTGTGAGCGTTGGACCGCCCAGCATCTCAATGCCAGTAACAGCCTGATCTTCCTTTAGTGAAAGGCCCTTCCTTTCCCAGGCTCAACCTGGTGACTCAGGTAGGATCCTACCTTCCAGCTCCATGTACAGACCTTATGACCCAGATCTAAGAGGTCAGTGCCTTGCATTTAGTCAAGTTCATGACTCAGTCCTACCTAAAGAAGGCCCAGTTAGAGCTAACCTGGTCTTACACCCAACTGATGAGTTTATTGCTCTGTCCCAGAACACTGAAACTCCTAAGGACAGAAGGTTTGAGCTACTGCTGTCATCTTGCCACCACATGGAACCAGAAAATAAAGGTAAAATCCACAGGAGAGCAGAGGCAAAAGACAGACAAAAAGTGAATTCTGGAGCTCTTGTTGGAAGGTCAATCAGGCTATAATGACAGCAAGCTCTGCCTTCACAAGGGTACCTTCCATCCATGATTTGTTGTTGGCTTCAGACACATTGGATAACTTACTGCCACTTGGAAAAAAAGCTAAGTAAAAAAAGGATCCTTATGACCAATGTTATAAAAGCTCAAGACCCTGAATAAACCACATGCTCATTGCAGGGGGTTTATAGTCAATGATTAGGGGATGAGGCTGAAAAAGAAAAAAAAATGGCCAAACTATAGACAAAGACCTGATTATAGGAATCAGACACCTTACTAGTTCCAAAAAGAAGGGTGCTACACAGTATTTTAAAAATATCTATATACAGAATAAAATTGTATATTGCCTTTTTCAGAAAAGCAAAACTAATAAAATGAAGTCACACAAAGTAAAATAGGACCAAGAAAAATCATAAAATATATAAGTATCAGTAAAGTTATTGTAATTAAGTTTAAATAGGAGCTGAGGTGGGGCGCCTGGGTGACTCAGTCATTTGAGCGTCCAACTCTTGCTTTTGGCTCAGGTCATGATCTCGTGGTTCGTGGGTTTGAGCCCCGCATCGGGCTGCCCGTCAAGAGCCTGCTTGGGATGCTCTCTCTCTGTCCCTCCCCAACTCCCACTCTCTCTCTCTCTTTCTCTCAAAATAAATAAACTTAAATAAATAAATAAATAAATAAATAAATAAATAAATAAATAGGAGCTGAGATTCCTGGTAATCAGGGTAAACGTTTATGTTCTAGACAACAGGGAATCATCCATCGAAGGATTTTTGAACAGAGACATGTTAGGAATACTTGGTAGGCAGAATAAAACCAAACCTTCCCCTTGCCCACTCCACCCAACAAATGTCCACATCCTAATTCTCAGAACCTGTGAATAGGTAACCTTACCTGGCCAAGGGACTTTGCATGTGTGAATAAGTATCTTGAAATGGGGAGAAAGGTCTGGATTATTCTGGTGGGCTCAATAGCGTCACAGGGTCATTCTAAGAGGGAGGCAGGAGGCTCAGAGTCAGAGAGAAGGCGATGTGACAAGGGAAGAAGAGGCAGAAGAGGCCAAGTCATGAGAGGCCATGGCCAAGGAATGAGACAGAGAAAGGACAAAGAAACAGATTTACCTCCCAAGCCTCCAGAAACAACCAGCCCTGACAACACCTTGATTTTAGGACCTCTTATCTCCAGAACTGTGAAATGATACATGTGTGTTGTTTGGAGCAATTATGTTTGTGGTATAAAGCCAGTGGTCTTACAGACACTCTATCCTGGCATCACAGAGCCAGGCTTTTCAAAACAGAAGGAAGCACGGAGTGATTCTTGCACAGCCCAGCAGTTCTGCCAATAGGAAAAAATGGAGCCACAGAGCGGCTAGGCAACCTGCCCAACCTCAGAAAGAGTGACTTCCCTGCCTCGCTGTTCACACTCCCCTCTAACAGGTGTGCCCCATGCTTGTTTCTCAGCTCTCCAAGACCTGGCACCAGAATGGGGAGGCTGCCTTTTGAAGAATTTCATTAAGGTACGTTTGAAAGCTTGTCAAAACTTAAAGAGCAGAAGAAAAGCAAGTTCTTCTGCCAGGTACATATTCCACAAATTTAATGAGAACCAGAGCGCATGAAAAAAATGTGTTGGAATCATCATTAATGAGACGTGGAATTGAAAAGAGGCTAAGGAGAGGGCAAAGTTATAAGATCAAAAACACGGGACATCAGCTTTGTCACCAAAGCCGTAGGTATGTGGCAGGCATCCGAGGGGAAGAGCACAGATGCCTACCTTTTGACAGTTGCAAAACTAATTGGGCTTTCACGTGTTGAATGGCCACCGCAGCCTGGCACAGAAGAGCCCACCATTAATTTGGGTGGCCACTCTCTTAGGATGCCAGAGTTGCAAAGCCAGAACTGTTGTGCATTTAAGTTCCAGAAAAGGTCAGCCATCATCCCAGGGTCATTAATTTTACTTTTATGGAGACAGTACATGAAAATGGTATTTATTAATCATTTATTTTTTTAATCATGGGACATGTCGATTTCCAGGTGAAACGCACACCCATATCCCTCTCAACAAAAACATTAAGAAGACTTACTGTTTTGCTGAGGCATCCCTGTTTTATTGTGTCAATTTATCTAATTGACCATCACCTTGTAGTTATGAATGAGCTCTGGAATCCCTATGAATTTTGCTGAAGTGTTTTGGGCAATATACACGTACAGGTTGGAAACCAATTAAATCTCTTTTCCACTAATAGCTGTTTGTGGCTTATGTGAAAAGTATATTAAGAAGCTTCTTAGAATCTTAGATTAACAAGCTTCTTAGTTCTTTATACTTCTCCATTCACAGCACAAGCCATGGTGGTGCTTTGCTTGCTATAAGTATCTGTTGATACCAACAAGAATGTGGCCCCTAAAACCATTTTTTACTTCCCACCCATCTATCACACCAATTCAATTAGGTCAAGTCTTAATTCCATGATCCAGACCAGAAGCTGGCAACCTTTTTCTCAAAAGACCAAACAGTAAATATTTAGACTTTGAGGGCCAAGAAGCAGGATAAAGGATATTCCCATGCCTAAATAACCATTTAAATTGACCTTTTAAAAATTTAAAGTATGAGGGTGCCTGGGTGGCTCAGTCGGTTAAGCGTCTGCCTTTGGCTCCATTCATGATCTCACCAGATGAGTTTGAGCCCCGCGTCAGACTCTATGCTGACAGCTCAGAGCCTGGAGCCTGCTTTAGATATTTACTACAAGAGATATTTCAAAATGACAGGAGGGAGATTACACTGTACTCTTACCCTGTTACAAAATGATAATAGTGGTATTAAGCAACAGAGAAAACTATTCTAATGGATATCACCAGTTAGCTAACTTTTATAGGCACTTTTTCCTTCTCTAATTGACATTTTATAAACGGAAGCTGCTTCGTAAGTGTTCCATTTTGATTTGTACCAATCTGTTGACATTGCACATGAACTGGAAGAAAATATGGAGCCTTCTGCTTCAAGTATCTTAATTTACATGCTAATCAGAAGGTCAAAATGAATCTTTCTCATGTTTAGAGCCCTGAACATTGGCCCAGAAATAAAAGGCAGTCTGGTGATTCTTTTTTTTTTCTTTTGCTGGCACGAAGGAAAATCTTTTCTTAAAAAAAGGAGCAATTGATAACAATGGAGGTTTAGGACAACAAAATCTAGTCATTAGAAAATAAATACTGTGGAAAGTGCTTTGGTACAATGAGTATGACTGTGTTTCAGTTGAAAATTGTCCTTCATTCCAATAGTAGCGGAGCAGCAGATGGCCTGAAGTTACCATAAATATGGAAGCTCTAGAAGTACTCTGCTTTGAAGAGCAGCCAAAACACAACAATGTTGAACAACACAGAGCACACAGAGAACCGTCTGACACATGCAGAAGAATGAGAATGAGAATCCTTTCTCCACAGCATAAGATTTCTAAGTACAGTAGAACACCCGAGACATCACCCAGCTTTTCCATGCAGCAGTGACGCATGTGGAAGCCTCATTCTTAAAGGTTACATGACAAGGAAGTTAGCCTTTCTTTCTTTCAATTAAATTACCACATTTTCTCACTACAAAACCAGAAAGAGAATTTCAAGGGCTTTCTCTGGCAACTTGCTGTCAAAATCCCCTCTTACTCTTAAGATGAAAAGCTGTACAACGCAATGGACAATTCTAATGGTTGGTTGGCTTTAGCTTATGTGTAACTTTCCACCATTCTCTAGATACTGTGACTTTTTTCCTTGCTTATATCTACCTAACTGGATACCTGAAATGCCATCCAAAAAGTTCTTTGTTGCTGAAATTACAAAGGGAGCTCATTTTCTATGTACTGCAGCTGTCACACTATTCTGTAGTTACCAGGCTTCAGCAAATAAATACATGTGAGATCCACATCCATCTACTTGTTAATGCCTACTATTTACTGTACTAAATAACTAGAGATACAGAAATGCATATCTTAGAACAATACTCCTTTCCCTGTGTTTCTACAGAATTGGTTTGAAACTGCTATCTTCTCTTGATCTGAATGGTAAAATGAGGAGCGCAACATCCCTGATCCATAACTCCGTCCTGGGCAAGGTTGATTTGTTCACAAGTGCCACGTTGATGTGACCATCACCCATTCAAGAGGTATGACGAAGGCCGAGACCTGCCATGATGATTTATGTGGATAAAAGAGTGACTGGCAACTATTCTGCCCAGGGTGAGTCCCAAGAAGACGACTAGGGTGGGGAGGGAAGCATCAACAAGTCTGGCTGGGCTGGAGGTCTGAACCTCAGTCTCTAACCCTATTTTACTGATGTTTTGATTTTTCTCTTGTTTTCTCTTGTTTTTCATTAGGTTCAGTAAGTGGAAAAAAGAGGGATAGGACTCATTGTATCAACAGATAAGATGCCTGCCCTCAAGAAGCTGAGAGCCTTTACTTTTTGGTGTTTTCCAAACATTATTTATATATTTAGACCATGAGTAGAAAACAATGTCTAGCCCACTTCTTCAAGAAACATGAACTGAATGTATCCATTTGAAGAAACTACTGACCCATATTTCAAGGCACCTAAAAATGTAGTTTCTGGATAAGTCAATACATAAAGGGCATTAGGTACATATAAGATAATTATTTGAAAACAACTCACAAACAACCAATCGGGTACACGGTATCTTGAATTTGGATGACTGTAAGTACATGATAACATTTTGAACATTGCAGAAAAGCAGTATGCCAGTGACCTGGACAGTATTTTATTTTATAGTTTATGCCCTGGCAATCAGGGGGCAGAGAAAAACACTTCCACTGAAGTCTGTGACACGGTATTTTCTTTCTAAGAGAAAAATGGCTTTCCTCAAATTCACTAGTCAGTAGATGACACTATTCTACTGGTTCCCATGCATTATAATTGTCTGATTTAAAAACTGTCAAAGGCATCAAATAAGAAAATATTATACTTTAAGTGACATTTCTAAGGAAGGACAAATAAGCCCTAAGCATTTACTTTGCCATTCTTATTTATCTAAAGCATGTATTATATACGGTGGTTAAGCTTTTATTATAAAAAGCTTACCACCCAGGACTTGGCCAAGAAGATATAAGCTTCACATGTAGGATTTGGCCAAGAATGCACAGACTGATGATATACAAGTGTCATAAAGAGTTGTTTAATGAATGCTAGCAAGTGCCAGAAACTATTCTAGAAGCTGTGAATAGAAGAGTGAATAAAATCACTCTACAACTACTTTAGCGAGGGACAAGAAATGCTGAGTACATCAGACATGTCAATCACAACATCTACTGACTTGCTCTCTCTGCTCACATTCAATTCTCGATCATCTTGCGCCTCATTTCCTACAACCGAATGGTCTAGCGTAGCTAATCCATAGGCTGTCTAGTGACTAAGACCTTTGGTCTGACATTAAAAAAACACCAGACGGAGTTGATCTCCTTCCACTCCCGAACTTGAACAAAGGACTGCCAAGAGATAAGGTAGTTAAGCAAGGGCACTTGAAGCCAGGAGTTCATGAAGTCTGTCTTTCTGTAAGGAGGACAGCAAGGCCTTGTTAAAGGCAAATGCTAGCTAACGTTACAGCACAGCAGAAGCAGGGAGCAAGCAGAAGCAATGACGAAGAGCAGTAATCCCCAACTCAGAGCCAGACTGCCCACACATAGACATTTTGGAAATATATAGGGCAGTTCAGGTCGTCTCAGGAATTGGGTGGACAAGGGCATCTTGCAGTACTCCTGAAGTCTTGCACAGTGAAGAACTCTCAAGAGATCTACTTGAGTTTTAATATCCTGCATTGCATATAAAGGTGGAGTGCACTAACAAGTAAATGTAGAGAGGACCGTTTTGTTTTGTCCAGAGCTTTGCAAAGAGACGCTCACCATGTCAGGTAGACCTACCACCTATACAGGACTGCTTTGTGTCACGTTCTCCAACCTAATACACCTCTGCTGGTTTGCATCTGAAGCTGTTACATTCAGAGATTCTACAGAGTGTTAACGTATCTGATAACATCATGCCCTCTGATGCTGTCAGGCCTGAGCATTTACATATTGAATACAGATCATTCTATTCCTTTTGGTTTCTCCTTTATAATAGGGTAAGGCATAGTACTAAAGAGTTTTTCTTTAGTTGTGTGTATAAGTAGATTGTACTCTTGGTGAACTTTAGCTTAAGTCAGTAAAGGAGGTACTGAAAAATATTTCTTGGAAAAAAAAAAAGAATTGAGATGGGGTTGAAACCAGTCAGAACAGAGGAGGAGGAACATACAGGAGAAAGGCAGTGTTCTAAGACACAGGCACTCACATCCACGAGCAAGCCTCTAAAAATGGCCCTTTCAAGGCTTCCAGCTGGCCCTGGACCTTCAACTCCCCCACCCAGGTCAGGCCATTGCAAATACCTCTTGCCCCTGTCCCATGACCCTAATATTTATCCAGCCACCATAACAGTCATCCTAAAATCATCATTACTAATGTCTTTCTTTCCAAAGTTCCAAGTTATCTTAAAGTGTTCACAATCCAGACCCAACAAATCTTCCTAAAATAACTTACTGCCTACTCAAGCCCTCTCAATGAGCCGCCCTAATCTACACTTTTCCCTAAATAGATCACAAGCTGTCTCAAAACCCATCTTCATACCTTCTGGTTTCCCTATGGCAAAGCCTATTCTCAGCTAATTCTAAACCCTTTATCTTTCCCTTATGTTTCAATACAAATCCCATATACAGAAGCCGTAAGTGATCATTTTGTCTTCTAAATATCTAGAGGGAGCCACGAGGTATGACACAGCAGGCCAAATAGGGTATGTGACAGTACAATAACAACCTGCCCCCAAATCTCATGGGCTTACCACAATAGTTTGCTTCTCACTTATGTTAAACATCTGATGTAGATCAACAATGCTTCTGCTCCGTGTCATTTTCATTCTAGAACACAAATTAAGGGAGCAGCCTTTATCCTAAACATGGCTGCTCTTCATGACAGAGAGAACAAAGAACATGGGAATTCTTTTTTTTTTTTTTAATTTTTTTTAACGTTTATTTATTTTTGAGAAAAGAGAGAGCATGAGTGGGGGAGGAGAGAGAAAGAGGGAAACACAGAATCTGAAACAGGGTCCAGACTCTGAGCTGTCAGCACAGAGCCCGATACGGGGCTCGAACTCACGGACTGCGAGATCATGACCTGAGCCGAAGTTGGACGCTTAACCGACTGAGCCACACAGGCGCCCCTAGAACATGGGAATTCTTAATAATTCTTAAGATTTTTACTCAGAAGGTGCATGTCACTTCCACTCAGATTTCACTGGCTAAAGCAAACCATATGACCAAACATGATGTCATAGACGCAGGGAAGGAAAGGGCAACAAGTAGTTTCAAAGAATATTAAAATCTTTAATAAGTGAATCAGCTTACATAGTTAGTGAACACTTCCTAGCAATACTTTCATACCTCTAGTTTACAGGGTTCATGCTCAGCAACAAGTCATTCATTGGTATTCTATTCTAATATGATGATAGCAGTGAGTTTGAACATTTTTAATTAATTTTTTTAAGTTTATTTATTTGAGAGAGAGAGTGTGGGTAGGGGCAGAGAGAGAGAAATAGAGAATCCCAAGCAGGCTCCACACTGTAAGCATAGAGCCTGCTATGGGGGGTCGAACTCATGAACTGTGAGACCATGACCTGAGCTGAAATCAAGAGTCGGATGCTTAACCAATGGAGCCACCCAAGGGCCCCAGATTTGAACATTTAAAGTGTAAGTCGAAGCCCTGAAAGAACAGTGATCAATATAAATCAAAACCAATAATATCTCTTGGATTGCCATTTTGTGAATTTAGTTAACCAATGCAATTAAGTTCTACTACAATAAAATACGGTAGACATGAATTTATAGTGCATTTTAACAGTATGGAGATTATAGTTATTTGTCTAGAAACATGATTTGTTACCAATATCATATGGCTGGGTGGGGGTTTTTTTTGCATTTTTAAAATATACAAATTTATAATAGGGAGATAGAAAATACTACAATCTTACTACATGCAAAAAGTTAGGAAAAATGAAATCCTCCACAATTAAACAAAATGTGAAAAACTTCATTTCAAAGTGAGTAAGCCATGGAAACTACAAACTGGTCATGCTATGCCACAGGAAGGTGCCCATATAGCTGGTATGCGGACGCCCACTGACTTCGTTAGTACCGTGGAAACCGATTCTGCCAATTATCTTACTCACTATTGTGCTGCTGTTTTAACAGTCACCACTTACAAATTATTTTTAGTTCTATAATAATGTCATCCATACATTCAATGATGCTGAAAAACGTGGCCAAACATCCATAGCTTTTGAACCACCTCCAAAATATATACCAAGCTCTTAATTTAGGAACAAACTCAGAGCTATTAGAGGTAATACGGAGGAAATAAACACAGCATCAAGGCAACAATAAGATATGATGGCTGTAGATTTACGAGCCATGAAGTTAACTTTGTTTTTCTGGTTCTTTTTTCTCCAGGAGAAAACAAGTCCTCAAAGAGACATGCATTATGAATTCCACGAGTTCTTACATATCACTCCAACAATAAACCCCACTGCCCCCCTCAATTTTAAGTCATGCCACAAAGAGTAAGGCCATGAGGGCCCATTCGCAATAACTACGCTTCTTTCAGGTGTTTTGCCCATATCCAACTTCTTATCCAAAAGAAAAATGAGAAAATATTGACATGCTTAAACCACGATAAGTACCTAACAGCGCTCTGTCTTCTATTTAAAGACACACGTGGCTGTCAAATCCATCACTTACAGAGATATTTGCGAGTGCTCCTCCAGTAAATCTGCAAGGAAAACCGCCTGTAGAAAACCTCTACTGGTATTAATTTTTGCAATCCTACTGAGCCTCATGTTAACAAAATAAAAATGTATTATGCTCACTCTATTTCTGTGGCAGGTATGGAAAGCTTTGAAAAGCTACTTGTTTACTTGTGGCTGGCATAGCTGTCTTTCTAAATTATCCAGTGAAAACAAATACTGACTTTTGAAAAAAAAAAAAATGTAATCCCGAGGATGAGTAAGATGTAAAATACTAAATCAGGTCAATGTCACTAACATCTGCATGCCTACTACGTGCAAAGCAATGTGCCAGATGTAAGCCTAAAATTCTCACCCAAGGAGCTATTTAATATGCTATCAAATAAGCGACTCTCTTATGAATTTCAACTGAAGCTCATCTGCGTATACCTCTCAAGGACAACCATCAGCACCATTTACTGGACCTTCTTATTCATTCTCAGTCAAGAAAATATTTCTAGCCACTGCTAGTTATCCAAAATACCTCTAAGAGACTTCACTGAAATTCTTGCGACACGTTTCATTCCTTTTGCAGTGTTTAAAGCTTTGCTAATATGGAATTAATATCACACTCACCTCTTTAACCCTACTGTAAAACTGTTAATTTGCTAGCTCTTCTCTCCTGGTACATTAGTTTTGTTCCAATCATGTTTCAAAACCATGAGGCCTACATCAACTCACACAAATTTACCAGAATTGCATTCACCTTTTCTAAATGAAGGAATGTACTCATTTCCTAGTCCTCACGGACTTACCACCTCTTCAACCCCAGAGAATATATAGAAGATATTCACTGGCTTTTAAGTATGAGAACCCTGGGGTTTCAGGGCTCCTGGGTGGCTCAGGTGGTTAAGCATCCAACTCCTGATTTCAGCTCAGGTCGCGATCTCACAGTTCATGAGTTCAAGCCCACATTGGGCTCTGTGCTGTCAGTGTAGAACCTGCTTGGGATATTCTCTCTCCCCCTCTCCCGCTCACTCTAATAAACTTAAAAAAAAGAGAGAGAGAGAGAGATACTGGGATTTCATCATACTTCCTGCTGTCTTTTCGTAATGCCCCTGCCAGGGATGCATACCTGAGGTCCTCAGGCATCAAGGGGCCCACAGTCAAAACTTGTGGGGGAGGGGATACAGGGAAAGTGAAGTTAAATGGGGAAAACAAGTTACATCTTTATTCCCCTGACCTCCCACTGAATCCAGCAGTTCCTTCAATGATGAATATAGTCAATGAAACCCAATACTATCAGCTGTACCTGAGATTTTGTCACCCAAAGCAATCGTGGATATTTTCGTCTCACATTTCAGTTGTGTCAGACGTGCTAAAAAGTCCTTTCTGTTCACTTCTGCTTCAAAATTACAGTAGTTATTAGGCCTGCTACATGATCTTTTTAAGTGTGTTACTAAAGTTCAAACATCAGCTTAACTCTCAGTTGTTTGGATATTTGATAACTGTATTTCAGTATAATGGGTTTTCTTAGTTGTAGTATTGAACTTTATTTTATGAATTAAAACCATAATACAATTTCCTGGGGGCACCTGGCTGGCTCAGTCGGTACAGCATGCGACTCTCGATCTAGGAGTCATGAGTTCAAGCCCCACACTGGGCCTAGAGCTTCCTTTAAAAAAAATAAAATCAGGATTTAAAAAAAATGGTGAAGATGGTAAGTGGTATGTGTTAAAAAAAAAAAAAAAAAAAAAAAACCATAATGGGTTTCCTTTGTTGTAGTAATGATTTTAATTTTGTCAACTAAAACCACAATCCAGGGGTCCCTGGGTGGCTCGGTGGGTTGAGCATCTGGCTTCGGCTTAGGTCATGAGCTGTGAGTTCAAGCCCCTGAGTTCGAGCCCCAAGTCAGGCTCTGTGCTTAGAGACTGCTTCAGATTCTGTGTCTCCCTCTCTCTCTCTGCCCCCACCCCCACCGCTCACGCTGTCTCTATCTTCTCTCTCTCCCAAAAGTAAACGTCTAAAAAACTGTTTAAAAAAACAAACATAATCCATACGTAACTCTTTTCTGACAAAAAGAGTTCATGACTCGGAGGATGAACGCTGGTGGTGTGGTTCAGGGACAGTGCCCAGGACCAGTGAGGAAGCTAAGGCCTGGAGAGACTAAGTGGCTACTCTAAGTTATTCCCAAAAAAAGTGACAATGACAACAAAGATCATTTTTTAATACTTAACTGTATCTCTTTTCTATTACTGTTGTAACAAATTACTTCAAATTCAGTGGCTTAAAACAATACCAACATTATTTTTATCGTTCTGCATGTTGGAAGTCCAAAACGGGTGTAATTGCATTATAATCTGCATTGACAGGGCCACATTCCTTCTGGAGGCTCCAGGGAGAAGCTATTTCTTTGCCTTTTCCAGATTCTACGAGATGCCCGCATTGCTTGGTTCCTGGCTCATTCATCTCCACAACTAGCAACCACATCACTCTACCTTTAACATCGCATCTCTTTCTCACTCTGACACCCCTACACCCCCACTCCCTTTTACTCAAAAGGACCCTTGTGATTACATGGGGCCTACCTGACTCATCCAGGACCATCTCCATAACTCAAAACACTTAACTTTTAATCACACCTGCAGTGTCCCTTGTGTCATGTAAAATAACCCATTCACAGGTTCCAGGGATTCAGATATGGATCTCTTTGGGAAACCTTACTCTGCCTACCATTCTAACCATATTTCTTAATTATGTTTAGCATGACAAAACAATCCAATGAGTTTGAAAATATCATCTTCAGTGTAATAGAGGAGAATTTCGAGGTTTTAAGTTCGGAGTTCAAGGTCACATGGCCAGCAAGGGGCACAACCAGGATTTGCTCCTCTTAGCCACCAGACTCTTAACAAGAGCTCCCTTGGGACACCTACCATGAATGAGCTGCTTTACCTGTTCGGTATTTCCCTGTCCTTTTTCCTCCAGACTTGCTGCCCTATCTTTTCTAGACCCGTTCTCACTTACTCTTGAACCAAGAGTTTTAATGCTTTCCTTCAGGGCTTTTGAGAGCCTAGTGCTGTCACTGCCATGACCCCGGTCAGTTTAGAATTTTATTTTTATTTATCCAGCATTAACCTGGCCTTAAATGACATACTTCAGAGGAGGGGAAAGCAAAAAGGAGAGGCTCACTTAGCAGCTTCTTTATCCACGCCGTAACTCGTAACTCGTAAGAATGAAAACACAACCTTTGAAGGGAAAGCCTTTCGCTACCTGTGAGTCCTGTTCAGGATATCTCAGGTCCATTCAATGACCATTTCTGCCCTTCTGTGCAAGGCTTTCTTTTGCATTCTATGGGCAACACAGTGAAGTGTCCATCCCTGCTCTCAAACAGTTGACAACCTCATGGATGTGAAAGGGAGTAAGCAGAAATCAACAGTGCAAACCTGTTGGATGGGGAGGGACACGGTCAGTAACCCAGGCTGGTGGTCAACATCACAAAGAGGCTTTTAGTAAGATATCAAACCAGAAGGACCTTCAGGACAGGCAGGGAGCTCTCCAAGAAAAGAGGGTTCTGAAGGGTGAGAGAGTGCTGCTGGACAGAAACAGAGCACAGAGGCCAGGAATCATGGCAGAGTTGAGGGAAGTTTATTTGAGCTAAAGAGAAGAGGTAAGATAACAACAGGACACTGGACCTGGAATCAGAAAGCCTACTTTTTGAGGAGCCAGTTCTGCCACTATCTGAGTAACCACAATTACTTGACCATGCCAAGTTTTCTTGTCCATAAAAAAAAGGATAAGAAGAAGGTTAATTCAGAGGTGTGTTATGCAGGTAAATAAAATGATGCAAAACCACCCACCACAGTGTTTATCTGCATTTGAGGGTACAGTCGCAATAAAGAAGCACTACCTGGAAAGGAAGGGGAAGAGGAAACAGACATAGTGCAGATGGTCCCCGACTCACGATGGTTGGACTTAACGAGTTTGTGACTTGGAGATGATGCAGCAGCCATACACATTCAGGAGAAACCATACGGAATTATCGAATCTGGATCTTTTCCCAGGCTAGCAATATATGAGAGAATGCTCTCTGGTGCTGCTGGGAAGTGGCAGCCACCGCTCCAGTCGGCCACGCACTCCCGAGGGTCACCACCAACACATTTCCAACCATTCTGTACCCACAGAGTCATTTGGTTTTTCACTTTCAGAACAGTACTCAATAAATCACATGGGATACTCAACACTTGATTCCAAAATAGGCTTTGTGTTACTTGATTTGGCTCAACCGTAGGTTAATTTAAGTTCTCTGTGCACATTTAAGGGACGCAAGGCTAAGCTATGATATTCAGAAGGCTATGTCTATTAAGTACCTGTTTGGTTTATGCTATTATTTTCAACTTATCATGGGTTTATCAGGACGTAACCCGATCATAAATCAAGGAAGATCTGTACAGTATCATCAATGGTCTGAGGAGGCTCAAGAATTATGAAAACACACTCCTTCTGAACATTCGATACTTGTCTACTCCAACCTTTCTTACCCGGTAACGTTATGAGGACAACCAGATGTAAGATAAAATAAGAGGTCGTGTACTATTTCAGATTTCCATTTTAAAGGAAGTTACCTGTTGCTCCAAAGACTTTGGAATAATAACAGATTCAGCATATGTAATACACAGACACAGAGCCTAGGATTTTCCATAACTGCAACATAACTTCATATGAAATATAGCACCCAAGGTTATATTAGCATGTCTGTCTAGGAAGCCCCAGTAAAAAAACCAAACCAACAAACAAACAAAAACATCAGTGTAAAGATTATCGTGAGTATCAAAAGCATTCAGGTTAGTTGTGAAACAGAACTAGAAGAAAAGGAACTAGTAGAAATAGAAATGAAATCAAGAACTTTTCCTAAAAATAAGTCTATTAACAATGAACACTCCACAAACTTTTTTAATTTAAATTGTGTGTAAATATTTAATTTGGAGGAACTATTTTTCTTAATTCTTTTATAAACTTTGAATGGAAGTTTCCCTTAACTGAGATCCACTCCTAAAACGTCATCAACAATGACAAAAATCAAACATTTTCAGGTCTACAGTTTAAAAAAATGTAAAATCTAACAGCTTCCAAAGTTCCTGTCTTTACGAAACAGAGGAATAAAAGTCTAGTGTCAAATGCATACCAAGGTATTCCCATGGTGAGCCGGGAGATCTATGGTAAAGTGGCAGCCTCAAGTCTAAGCTGCCTCATGTATATAACAATGATAAAAATGTGACGATTACCTGAAACAATTATTGTAAAGTTTCAAACACTCCGTTACATGGCTAACGGAGACATTCATTCCCCATTTCATATACCTCATTAGCCAGGGTAACACTCACCCTGGCTTCTCTCCCCAAGTTGGAAGAACCCCTCTATAGAGAGGAGAAACAAAGACTTACATAATTGGTGGATTGGCAAGTGTAGGCAGAAGGAAGTGGCCATTTCAAGGTCCATCTGTGGTACGAGCCCTTTTATAATCTGCTTACCTGAATGGACACTAACATTCTGATCTGCTTGGCTCTGTGCAGTAAGGAACCTATGCCAACCATACATGGTAAAGAAGCCATCTTATTTAAGACTAAAGTATGGGCAAGTCCCCTTTGCCATAAACCCAAGGCTACATTCTCTGATCTTGCCGTTATTGGCAGTAATGTTGAAATTTTAATTCTCCACCTGTTTGATTTTTATCACTTGGTTCTGAATTCAGACACGTGGTAAAGAACATTCTCTACCTCAACTAATAGGCACATAACACTAATACCTATTACTAGCATCATCACCTAAATCCTCCTACCTGAGGTTCACTACCTTATATCCAAGTGCCTTCTTGACAACTTCATGTGAGTAGCTAATAAGCATTTCAACTCAACATATCCCACATCCACTTCCACTCCACACACACACCTGTTCCTCCCATACACTTCCTCATCTCAGAAATAGTACCCCCTTCCTTCTGGCTGATCAAGCCAAAAATATTGGCATCATCCTTGATCCCTCTCATTCTCTCTCAATCCACATTCCATCTGTCAGCCAAGTCGTGCTGGCTCCATTCCACAACACTTTCAGAGTCTACTCCATTCTTGCCACCTCTCCTGCTACCACCCTCATCCAAGGCACTGCTGTTTCTTGCCAGAAATTATTTCAACAGCCTCCTAAGTGGCCTCCATGCTTCTGTTCACTCCTTCCTAAGTTTCAACACCCCAACAGAGTGATTCTTCTAAACTGCAAGTCAGGCAATGTCTCCCCCTGCTCAAAACTCACCAAGCTCTTGCAGCTCATTCAGGGTAGAAACCAAAGTCTTCCCAGGGGCCCACAAAGCCCAATATGGTCTACAGCCCCAATCCCTGCAGTACTCACTCCACTTAACTCCCTGATCTGACCACCTACTTCCCTCACAGCCTTGGCACTTGCTCTGCCCTCCGCCTGGAACACTTGCTCCCCGTTATCCTCAGGTCTTTGTCTAAATGGCACCTCCCAGGAAAGCCTTTCCCGATGACCCTTTCTGAACAGCTACATCGCCCACACCCACCCTGCTCCTCCAGTCCCTTGACTCCATTATTTTTCTCCTTAGAACGCATCACCATCTGATATTTGTTTTTTCTGTTTATCGTGTATCTCCACTTATTAGCATTAAAAGTTCGTTGAAGACAAAGACTTCATTTCCCTGAAATGAGAACTCGGGCTGATAGTTAATAATACCCAGATATTTGTTAAAGGAATAAATGAGTGAGGTGAAGGCACAGGATACAAACAAAGGTCTTTCTTCCTTGCCTGCGGCTTCTAGAAGACTTGATAATAATAACTATCTTGAAAAAATAAGCCCCCAAACTGCAAAGTTGCAATTTCTCCAACTAAGGTAAACTCGTGAAGTTAGCCACTCAAGCGCAGCACAGAGAGAGTATTTTTGTTGGAAATCTCACTACAAAGCTCCGATGTCGCGTGGCTGTCTTGCAAAGGTACAAAGTTGGCTTGCAGGTGACATAATTAGGTCACTGGGGGCAGGAATTGCTTAGAAACGATAAAGAAATCTGTATGTCTCCTCAAGTCAGTCTCCCGGTCGCTTCCACAGCTGCGCCTTTCCGCTTCCCTCCTCAGGAACAAAAGCCAGACTCTCAGCCATTCCACACCATCTTTACTTTAGTACATTCCACTTCAGGGCGGCCATTTTATTCGTCTTTGCATACCCCTCTTTAAAATCACTTGGGATTCTTCAAGCACGCCTACAAAATTGCCCTTCCCTTTGAGTCAGAAGAACCCTGTGCAAATCACGGTGTATTTTCCAATAATATGCAATATAGTTACCAAAAAAAAAAAAACCCCATTCCAGCAAGATCTGGACGTTTTATTCTTAAAACCTTATTAAGTGGTCTAAAATGAGAAACTACAGAGAAGAAAGAAGAAATGGGTGTACGACCCTCCATCAAAGCCTCTTACCTCTTCTGATTGTTGGCATGAGAATGGACCACTATGTTTTGTAGGAACACCCCCGTCACAAGAGGATGGGGGTTTTGTCTCAAATCTCTTGCCCCAGAAATAATTCTGATTCCTCCATCCACCCGGATGTTTTGTCAAAACACAACTTTATTCCCAATACTGAGAAGAAACTGAAGGCTCAAAATTAAAAGGGGCTCTTATCTATTTAAGCCGCAGGGAACAATTTAGGTCCCTGCAAATGGTACTTATCAAATTTAAATCAACTGCTACATATGAAACAGCCTGAGTATCAAGAAGCTTGAGAACCAAGGAGCCTCTGTGTACAAAAATCTGGATTCTAGGACTGACACTTACACAGCAATTCATCGATTGAATTACTTTACCTTTAAAATCAGTTTCTATAGGGGCACCTGGGTGGCTCAGGAGGTTAAGCGTCTGACTCTTGATTTTGGCTGAGGTCATGATCTCATAGTTCCTGATTCAAGCCCCACATAGGGCTCTGCACTGAGAGTGGGGAGCCTGTTGAAGATTCCCTCTCTCCCTCTCTCTCTCTGCCGCTCCCACCTGCTCTTTCTCTCTCTCTCTCACTCAAAATAAACTTAAAAAAATAAAAACACCAACATTAGAAGTGGCAAATCAGAAACTAGTCATTCATTCAATAAATGTCTATTGAGCACCTGCTATGTTCCAGGTACCCTTCTAGGCAGGGAAGAGAGAACAAAACAAAAAAATTCCTGCCCTGATGGAGTTTACTTTCTACTAGTCCTTCAAAAAGAAAAGTTATTTCCAAAGTAAAAGTCATTGCTAGTATGGAACTCACTTTGTATGGAAGAAAAAAAACCCTCAAATTGGAATCCAGAGGTCAGAGTTCAAGATTTCACCATGTCGACTGCTTGCTGTGCTTCCTTGAGAAACCTCCTTAATTAACTTTCCAGCTCTTTAGTTTTGTGTATTATATCAGGATGCAAAGGATGAAAGAAAGCACCTAGCAAATTACCTGGCATATCGAAGGTGTTCAAAATTCCTAAAGAACAGTGGTCATAATCGGTATGATTCTCCAACCCAGGGCTGGAAAATTTTATGACCCTGAGGCCAAATCCAACTGGCCACGTGTTTTTGTAAACAAAGTTTTATTAGGACACAGACACACCCATTCATTTATGCATAATCTGTGGCTGCTTTCACATGACAACACCAGATCTGAGTAGTTGTGACAGAGGCTGTATGACTCACAAGGCCTAATACAGTCACTCTCTGACCCTTTGGAGAAAAAAAAAATGCCAACTCCTGGTGCAATCCCAGAGTTACACTAAATGATCCAAGAACAGGTACCAAGAGCATCTCCCAGTAGCGGGTTTGAAGAGTAGAATCTGAGGCCTGAGTCCATCCACATTTTAGCAAGATCTCCAAGTGTGAGTCATTTGACACGGAAGGTTGGGAAACCCAGCTGGGGAGTGAGCCCATGATGATACACGCATTCTTGCTCTACAATGAATGGGTACATTCCAACTTTCTCCTTCCTACTTCTCCAGCCAAGAGATGAATTAAGACCAATGATTTTATCCCTTAGTGAACATCAGAATCACACATATAGCTTGGTGAAAATATAAACTCCTGAGGCCTCACTCTAGTGATTCTGATTCAATGAGCCTGAGATGGGGTCAAACAATTCACAATTTTTAAACCATCACCCCCTGAAGATATTGAGACACAAGGGGTCCTGGAACATCACTTTGGAAACACTGAAAAGTATGCTTTTATATCCTACAGAATTGGGGCACAAATCAAAAGCATCATTTGTGTCGAGTGCTATTAACATTTTTCTTATAATACTGAAAATGTCACCGGGAGATTTGTTAGTAGTTTATCACAAAGTGATGACTCCACGGCTGTACATGGGTTAAGTGCTGTAACTCTGAGCTACAAAAAATACTTTACCAGAATTACTGTTTTCAGTGACAAGAATCCATTTTTATATCTTCATGACCTTAATCAAGGAACTTTACTGAACACCAGAGGTTTATAAGGCATCAATGTAGGTAGATGGAGAGTCCAACACTGAGTGATCCATGTAACATTCATTCATTGCCCAAATATTTGTCGAGAGACTGTTCCACAGCCAGGCACTGTTTTTTAAGGCTTTGTGGGCCCCCTATTATTTCTTCAAGTTTTAACACCCCCCCCCCTTTTAACCCTTTAAAATGTAAAAATCATTCTTGGTTCTCATGCAATACCAGAACTAGCTATGGGCCAGATTGGGCCACTGGGTTACAGTTTACGGATCCCTTCTCTAGGTGATAGGACTACGACAGTGAATAAAAACAGATAAGAGCCCCTGCCCACTGAGAGACCATACTCTAGCAGGACACATGTAGTAAACAAATACAGTAAAATGTAGAGAGCAATTAAGTTCTATGAAGACAAATAATGAGGTAAAGAGTGACAGCAGAAGAGGACTTTTCATAGAGGGTGGCCAAGGAAGCTTACATGTAAGCAGAATTCTGAATGAAACAGAGAAATGAATATTCCTCTCGCAGATACAGCATAGCCCGCCAAAGTTAAATTATCATCATGGGTCCCTCCATGCTGTTGCAAATGGCAAGATCGCATTCTTTGTTATGGCTAATACTCCATTGTATATAAATACCACATCTTCTTTATCCACTCATCTATCAGTGGGCACCTGGGCTGCTCCCATACCTTGGCTTTTGTAAATCTTGCTGCGGTAAACAAGGGCACATAGAGGGTATAATGCTAAGTGAAATAAGTCAGAGAAAGGCAAACACCACATGATTTGACTCATATGTGGAATTTAAGAAACAAAATAAATGGGAGTGCCTGGATAACTCAGTCAGTTAAGCTTCCGACTCTCGCTTTCTGCTCCAGTCATGATCTCATGATTCATGGGTTTGAGCCCTATGTCAGGCTCTGTGCTCACACTGCGGAGCCTGTTTGGGATTCTCTCTCTCCATGTCTCTCTGCCCCTCCCCTGCTTGTGCTCTAGCTGTCCCTCAAAATAAACAAACTTAAAAAAAAAAAAAAAAAAAAAACAAAGGAAAAAAAGAGACAAAAACCAGACTCTGAAACACAGAGAACAAACTGGTGGTTGTCAAAGGGGAGATGGATGGGGCCTGAGGAAATAGATAATGGGGATCAAAACTTCACTTCTTTCTTTCTAATTTTTTAAATTTACATCCAAGTTAGTTAGCATATAGTGCAACAATGGTTTCACTTCTCTTGATGAGCACTGAGAAAGGTACAGAATTGTTGAATCACTACTGTACACCTGAAACCAATATAACATTGTATATTAATCTCCCTGGAATTTAAAAATACAAATAAATAAAACACAGGCTTTGAGAAAGAAAAAAAAAAAAAAACAAAACATGATCACCGTGGTGAATAATGCGAACACCATAAGGAAACATAGGAAACAATGTCCAAAACAAACACAAGTCATTAATAAAAATGGCTTCAGGCCACAAATATTAATGGTCAAGACAGAAGTGAAAATTTTACTACATGATGTAAATGCAAATATTTTAAACAGGTCCCAGAAAACTCTGCACCAACTCAAGCTTCATTAACACTCCGATGTAATTCACAACCTTTTCATATTGAAAAATGTTCCCCTGCCTCTTAAAAAATCATTTTAATGCCTTCTTTCCCTGACATATGGCCTGCCACTCTGCCTTCCAACCTCACATTAATCCATTAGAAGCATTAAGTTTGAGATCAGCCAATCCTCACTACCGAAGTCTGTTGCAAAAGAGTATCTGGTCTTTGGATTTACAGTTAAGGGGGGGAAATCTAAGGACACCAACTCTGTAAACTGATGATCATAGAGACCATCAGCGACAGCCACAGAGGTGCTGGGATGTGAGGAAAATGGAAGAGAACCGTGACGGGTCCACCATGAAAACCAAGCTGTGCCCACAAATTTAATATTCTATAGGCAGAAAGCTAGAGGAAGAAATAACTTTATTAGACTCCGTAGTTTACCTCCTTTCATTTCTGATAGAAGCTGTGAAAGGACAAGATCTTTTCTCCAAAGAGACGCTTTGCTCCCGTAGGCTAAACTCTCAAGAAAAGATAGAGATTGTGAGACAAAAGGACCCTGTGGCAAATGTGGACTGTATCAGGAAACCCCCTGGGACGGAACTTATTCTCACCACTTACAGGTTGCAGAAAGACCATTTGTAAGCCTAGGTAAGTAATCTCTCCAAGAAATGCTCCAGAGATATAAAACACATGGCTTTTAAAAATAAAATTCTTTAATTCTGTTTCCTTTAATACCCAAAGACAGGAGCTAAAGAAGTCAGCTGATGACCTTGTCACATACCCAGTGTGGTCATGGAGAAGGGAAAACCGAGTCCTGGCCCTTCCCCATGGTTCCACAGGTTATTAGCAAACACCCTTCCTGCATGAGGAGGCTTTCATGGTCTCCCTCTGGGAGACACCATACCTGCCAAACCCTTCACCAACCATGGCTAGACTGCCCAACAATTGCCATTCTTTATGTTTGTTTATTTTTTGAGAGAGAGACACAGTAGGAGTCAGGGGAGAGGGGGGAGGGCAGAGAGAGGGAGATGGGAGACCCAGAATCCGAAGCAGACTCCAGTCTCTGAGCTGTCAGCACAGACCCCAACACGGGGCTCACACCCACGAACCACGAGATGGTGACCTGAGCCAAAGTCAGACGCTTAACCAAATGAGCCACCCAGGCGCCCCAACATTGCCATTCTTGCTTCAGTTACTATTATCTCCTAAAATACTGAACTAAGTGGAGTTTCTTTCTAATCCTGGGCTTGCCCTGTCTCACATTCCCCACCTCTGCTGTCAAGACAGTAACGCTGTATTACGTGCAAAAATCTAACACCATTCAAAGGCTTCCTTTTTACAAGTCTAAACAGAAGGTTACCTTAAAGAATAACACACACACACACACACACACACACGCACACACGCATGCACGCACGCACTCAACTTTTAATCTGCATTAAGTCTCTGTGGTTCCACAATGGTCTGGCTTTGTTCTTGCCTCTCTTCCCTGACAGCACAAGGCTATCAGCCCCTGAGCTAAATCACATGGCATGACTATCACCCTCCACAATTCATGCACTGTCACCTTCAATTGATCTACTAGAGGGGCGTGAGAGCTTCTGAAAGGCTACCAGTTCCACCTTGGTAGATTTGTGCACAATCAGGTATGAAATCACTTGGTCATAAAATCCACATTAATATCCCAGATACATAACATATTTTGGAAACATTTGCCACCTTTGTATGCAGTTCCTGTCTTGAACTTGTCCTCCACAGGTTAAGCGAAACATATTCATAATTCACTCACCAAGTATTTTTTTTAATGTTTATTTTAGGGGCACCTGGGTGGCTCAGTAAGTGTCTGACTTCAGGTCAGGTCATGAACTCTTGGAACACAGGTTTGAACCCCACATAGGGCTCTCTGCTGTCAGCGCCGAGCCCACTTCGGATCCTCTGTCTCCCTTTCTCTCTGCCCCTCCCCCACTTAAGCTCTCTCTCAAAAATAAATATTTAAAAAAAAGAAATGCTTATTTTATTTATTGGGGGGAAGGAGCAGAGAGGAAGAGAGCGAACCCCAAGCAGGCTCTGCACTGTCCACGCAAAGCCTGACGTGCGGCTCGATCTCACAAACGGCACTCACCAAGTATTTTTAAGTCGCTGCCTTGTGTCAGGAATTAATGCTAGGAATTTCTCTAGGAAAGCTAAAGACTACCGCTACTAATACCTATTCCTTTTATAGCACTATGCCAACTTCCTATGCAATAATGTATTCTATCTTCACATCTACCCTAAAAGGTAGATGTTATTATCAGCCCCATTTTATCGTTGAGGAAAGGGAGACAAACAAGTCTTAGTTTCCACGGCCATTCAGTGGCAGAACCAAAATTTGAACACAGCCAGTCTGGCTCCAGTGCCTGCACCATTAACCACCACCTTGCAACACCTGTGGGTATCGGCCTTCTCCATCTGTAACTGGAACACACACAAAATGAACCTGTCCAGCATTTTCCGAGGCTCTACCCTGCAGGGAACTCCTGAGGCAGATAAGGCATGGAAGACAATGAATCGGACAGCATCCTCTCTCTGCTGTTAGCCCTCTATCCGCAAATAAAAATCATGGTCTCTACTTGTAGTCTCTAGTCCTGTGGGCATGAAATTTAACTGGAGTTTACTGTGACCTGTGTAAGGTCTTCAGTCAGTAAGGCAGAAAATGTAATGGTCTTTTTGTCCTCCTATTCGGCCTCTCCATGGACCATGGTTGGTCAACTCACCTTGGTGGCAATGGATCCGTGAACGTGGATTAAAGGTAAATAGGGGCTAGCCTATTCTGTCCTACTTCCTCATCCCCTCGATGATCCCTATGCCCTTTTAACAGCTCTCACATCCAGGGCCAGCGGCTCAGGGAATACTATCTATTACTACCTCCAGAGGCAGTGAAGCCTGCATGACACCCCTCCCTACCCCAAGACAGAGGTCCTAGCCCCCGTAGCACATTCTTAGGCATGACTGCCTTAGGGTGGGAACATGCACAGTTCATAGTACGTGGAATGTGGCACACTGTCTCTTTTCTATTGTGTAAGCTCACCTAACAAAAACCAACTGGATTCACTGGAACAGTTTGTCAGGGAGAATGCCAACTACAACAAATAAACAAACAAACAAACAAAAAAACAAAAAACGCCTAGGGAAAAATAAAATAAAAACAGTCCTCTAAAAGTTCTCCCTTAAATAAATTTCCTACCTCTAGCACAAGCTATCCTTCCAGGGAAAAGGAGCAATAAAAACTCCAGCTGATGAACATAATGCAACATAGTTTTTCCATTATTTATCTTTATTTAGCTATTCGAGTAGCAGTCTCACTTAAAAATCCTTATTTCCCTCTTCTCAGATTTCTTAGGTTCTTTTTGCTCAATCGATTGATCTAAAATGTGATGGTAACTCGGTGTGACATTATTAAAGATAGCCACAAATGCTTTGACACTCAGCCGAGGGAGAGATGGGGTGGGTGTCCCCTCCCTTTGAATATGAATGTGCTGTGTGACCACTGCAAATATTAGAATATTCAGAAATCATGCTGAGCCGATTTCTGGGCCCAGGCCTCCAAAGACTGACAACTTCTACTCCATAGCTTTTGGAAAGCGTGCTCTTGAGCCCTGAGCCAGTAGTAAGAGGTTCAATAACGCTGCTAGAGAGACCGTTTGGAGAGACCCTGAAACTACATGCAAAGAAACACAGCTGAGTTCAGGCTTCCCACGCCAGCCAAAGTGGCATAAACCTGAGTGAAGCTACCTTAAATCCCTCACACTAGCCCAGATGTCATCTCAATGCCATTAAGCAACCCAATCCAGGTGGAGAACCACCCCCTCGCCAAGTGTGCCATATTCCTGATCTGTAATCACGACCTAATAAAATGCTATTTGAAATCATTGCATTTTGGGAGTCATCTCTTACAAGCTTCAAATAATAACCAGTCCTGCCTCAAAACCCCAACTTTTAATCACATTGTCTCACTCACCATCTTCTCTCCCCAAGGATCCACTATTGAATGGCTTATTTGCCATTCCTCAACAGGTTCATCTATTGGCTCTGCCCTCCCCATACTTCAGTCTCTCTAAAGGGCCTTTGGCTTGCTGGTTGCCATTTACCAAGATGCCACAAAATTGCCACTTTCCCCGTAGAGCAACCAGCATCTTTGCCCTCCTTTTCAAATTCCATCTGGTCACCAAAGGCTTTTATACCTTCAAATAAATGCAACACGCTATACTAAACACTTAGGCATAAGCTACTAATTGGGTTATCTAATTTCAAAATTTACTGATATGGTCTAGTAGGTATGGAAGATCAAAGGTAGGCAAGACTAGAGGGGGAAAACCACCTGGGGGAGAGATAAATGGGGCTGGAACCCGGATGGTGGCAGCAGAAATGGAGACAGTTTCAAGGGCAGGATTAAGGTCAAACCTCTAGGACTGGGTTGAGCTAAGTTGAGCACACCTCAGAACGACCTTCTCAAAAATCCAGCTTCCTAGGCTCAGACCAAGAGACACTAACTGAGTACATCTGAGTGGAAGCCCAGGAACATGTGTTCTAATAGTTTCTGATTCTGATGCAAGCGGCCACAGACCACTCTTTGAGAGGCCCTACTTGGGGTCTTAGCACATGATGAGCGAGAAACATGAGAAGACATGATGAATCAGCACGAACTCTTCAGTCTCAAGACATACAAGGCCAAGACAGAAAAAGGGAGATCAGGAGGGGCTCACTTGCAGGGAGATGACTGTTTCAAGCCCACTAGTGTTAGGAAGAACCAGGCATCTTACTAACTGCATTCGGGAGTTTGGGAGGATAAACTGGACCCAGCCCCTTCCTTCTCCTTCGGGACTTCCATGCCTGCAGGACACTTGTATTTGGCCAGCTCTGAGCCACGTGAGGGCCACTTCTGTGCAACCGACCTATGGTTGTCCACATCTGCCAGCAATAGAATACAGAAGTCCATCTAATTCCAAGGAGAAGCATTACCAAGCCCCACTGGCTACAGAATTGAACTGAAGTGAATTGAAATGGCCAAGCTTCAGCTTGGCATAAAAGTCAATGCACACCCACGACCAATTTCTTTTCAGATTCACTAGGCCTGAATCCTTACTCATTGAAATTCACTAACCAAGTTCCCAAACATTACCAGACCACCCTCAATTTAGCACTGTCACCCACCAAAAGGAAAGTAAACTACCAAGACTGAGCCCTCAGCTCTCATGAGCTCTGGGGTCGGGGGGGAAAATCCCTCATCTCATATTCATGATCAGACTAGATAATCCTTTTGGATCTAAAAACCCTCTGCGTTTCCCCTACAGTGTTCTGAAATAATTCCTCCTTAATAAACTCAGCTCCCTTCAAAGGAAAACTGAGGGTTCTTAAACCAGAATTGCAAAAGTTCAGTTGTGATTCACTTGAATCTTTTGCAAGAACATGGTAATAATGTACAAAGCCACGTCATTTCTGAATAAGTAAATTATACTTTAATTTATAATGTCAAATAGATATAAAGTTGGAGTGTCACAATGTTTACATATCTTTTAGCCTTAATTATTATTATTATCTACTACAGAACTAAGGGGGAAAAAAAACACGTTTTTCCCCTGCTAGTGTTCTAAAAATAACTCAAGTGTTAACAGATATGAGTCAGTTGTGTTTTTAATATGAGAAAGTGTGACTCTTTAACATTCATCTTCCTTCTATTAACTTCAAGCTTATTTTAATGTTTTAAATGCATGATTTACCATTTATTAATTCCACCTTACCTCCTCTCTGCCTACTAGAAGGAACTTGTTCTTAAAATCCAAGTAAGTCCCAACTGTCCTGTGACGTGGGGTGGGACTGGGACCTCTAACTTTTTCTGGGTCACTCCCTTTACTAATTCCTATTTTACTTCTTTTAATTTGTACAATGCAATCAGCACCCCTCTATATTTTCCTATACTCTCTAACTCATCTGTTTTCTGTGATATGGCCCTTTATTAATTATTCACTTCAATGCAATAAATATTTATTGAAGGCCTACTCTAGACAAAGACAGCACAGCCAAGCAGGTAATGGATGGAAAAATGCCCAAGTCTGAGGCATTCTGGATCCTCTACTTACTACGTGCGTGACTTTGGGCTAGCTGCTTAACTGCTGCGCCTCAGTTCCCCTATCTGTACAAACAGAGCTAACAGTATAATACACAACACCGCCTCAAGTGTAGCAGGCCTCAGTAAGTATCAGCTTTGACTGCTAACACTATTTCTAAACATATTCCTGGGCTCAGGGAAGATGGAAATAAACAGGGTACAGTGGCAGTTTCATATTTTAGAACTCACTCCCCAATTTAACAAATACTAACTGAACACCTGCTATGTACCAGACACTATTCAGGGGATATCATTGTGAACCCTCTTTCACTGAGAGAGAAAAACAAACGAAAATCTACTAGGATGTCAGATAATTGTGAGTTCCATAAAGAATTATACAGCAGGATAAAGGGTGAGAGAGTAATATGGTGGGACAGGGGGCACCTGAAGAGACAGCACTGAAGCAAAGTCCTCAGTGAAATACGGGAGTGAACATGAAAGAGCGTTCAAGGCAGAGAGAACACAAGACTGAGATGAGAGCATTCTTTTATAAGAACAGCAAGGAGGCCAGTGTGGCTGCAGTAAAGTCAGTAAGGAAGACAATGGCAAGAGATGATTGTCAGGGATCGATCTAATGAGGGCCTTGGAGGTCACGGGAAGGGCTACGGGCTTTATTCTAAGGTCACTGGAAACCACTACACGGTTACAAGTAAGGAAGTGACATGATGTGCAGTGTGGAGAATATAGTAGAATCACATACATTTTCACTAACTGTCAACATGCTATCCATTCACTAGGTGCTCTTGTGAGTTCTCTGAGCTCCTTGTGGGCAGGCACCAAGTCCTGCAATTCTTGGAATCTCACCCAGCTTCTCTGGAGCAAGGAACAGATATATGATCAAAGCTTTCTGACTGAATGATGATCTTTGCTTCTCATTTGACTTTATTAAAAAAAAAAAAAATCACCAAGTATCTTCTAATAAGCTCTTTTCTCGGGTTTTGGTTTTTTTGGGGGGGCCGGGGGGGGAGAAGCTGGTTTGTTTCCTTTCCTATCCACCTTTCAAAGAAAAGTGAACAACAATTTCTCCTCCACAGAAGTCCACATTCCAACAACCTCCAGCAGCTGGAGCACAGCCCTGAAAGAACACAAAACATTTTATGGAGCTCTGCAAGAATTGGTCATAACTCGTGGCACCGGGGTGGCTCAGTCAGTTAAGTGTCTGACTTCGGCTCAGATCATGATCTCACTGCTCATGGGTTTGAGCCCCAAATCAGGCTCTGTGCTAGCAGCTCAGAGCCTGGAGCCTGCTTCCAATTCTGTCTCTCTGTCTCTCTCTCTCTCTGCCCCTCCCCCACTCACACTCTGTCCCTCTCTCAAAAATAACCATTACAAAAAGAAAAAAGAATCAGTCATAACTTCCCAACACACTCTAACTTAACCTATAATCCTAACCCTTGGTCTCAAATGCACAGCAGAATAAAAATTCTAATACAGGATGGTGGAGTTCTTAGGGACCAGAATATTGACTGTGATAACAGATCATTATATGAAAGTTAAAAAAAAAATCTAAATCACAGACAAACTATGCAGAGTGCTACTACAAAACTCAAAACTAAACGCTTCTAAAGTAGTTGACACTAAAGAGTTCACTTACATTCTGTATCTTTTAATTTACAAAAAGTAAACAGTAAAATAGAAATCTAGATTCGTCGAATTCAAGCCAAGTTTCGGCATACAGTAGGTGAAGATTGATTTGCTCTTGTACTTTATATATAATGAGAAGAAAATTTGATTTCTGTAATGAAGCCCAATAAATTGCTGACATTAGAAACTGCCAAGTAGGGGAAATGAAGTTGCAGAAGATTATTTAGAGTAGGTGTCATTTAGGTTAGGGAAAAAAAGAGAGCAAGGGTTTTGTATGTACTTACATATGTACCTAAACATCCTGAAAAAGAATGAGTGGATAAGCAGACAGTGGTAAGTACCAACCCAACATCCCTTTGCCCCATCTTCCTTACCATCAGCAAAATGATTGGGTTCCAAAGTGGTCACGTGACAACGTTGTGACCAAGGGATGCAAGCACATTGTACTGGACACGTTTTCCAGAAAACCTATTGCACTCCTGACAAAGAGGATGGGAGTCAGGTGCCATGTACATGTTTCCCTTTGCCCTTTCCTGTTTTTCCTGCCCGAAATGAACACGAGCTATCTAGGATTAGAGCGGCCACCTTGCCACCATAACCACAAAAGTCACACAATAAGGACAGTGAGGCAGAAAGGAAAAAAAATACCTGGATTTTTAAACAGTGTACCACTCTGGACTATCCACCTCTAGGCTCCTCGTTAAGGGGGAAAAAAAGTAAGTTGATTTGGTTACATTTAGTTGATTATGTGCAGGTGAACACAATCCAAACTGATTAATACACCAAACTAACAGCTCTGGTTATCTCTGAGGTCAAAACTGGGTAGGGGCACATGGGCAAAGAGGCCTGGAAGCTCTGATTTTATCTTTCTGAATGTTTTAAAAGAACATTGCTTTATTATTTGTGTCCACTTAGCCAAAAAAAAAAAAAAAAGAAAAGAGGATCATTCTAAGAGTCCATAGATAATATTGCACAAAGGAATGGGCGAGCATGTTGGCTTACACAATGTCCCTCTCCGAAGATTAACACGTTCCCAAACACACCTAACTTGTCTGACTATTCCATTCTCCCAGAGTCTTATGGAAGCTTCTCTTGACCTAGATTTCAACCCACTAAGCAGCCTCTTGGGGTAACAAACTTTATAAGCTCCATATGTAGCAGTAACCTTCACATGATTTTTAAATTAACTCCTAAGAGTAGTCTCAGGTAGGAATCCTGAGCTGCAAACTAGGTATTATGATTCCCCTTCTACTAGGACTAATCGATACTAGGAAAGGCACTCACCCCAAGATACGGTTTTCAGCACTCCTATGGATGGAATAAATAATAATTACACCTCAGGTCACTGAAAGGATCTGAGCCTCAGCACAAACATGAGGGGATAACAACACAGACTTCCAGGACCAGGGTGGAAGTCAAATGGGATGTGCGTATGGTAGATGATTTGACTCAGCTCTGGTTAATAACATCGTAATAATTACTACTGTCAACTAAACTCATCACCATGTACATAACATTCTTCCTGAATTAAACTTAAATTCCCAGAGCATTCTTATAATGAGCTTCCATGCACCTGTTCCAGGTTCCAAATGTGGCAATCAGATTCCCTGTCACAATGGCATTCAATGATTCCTCCTACTTCACGCAGTGTCCACATGTTGCCACATAGCTACTTCTGAAAGCTCAAAGGTATACTGGTGGCACAATTGTTAAGTGATACAGTACATCTAAAAGACAAAGTCCCTCTCAATAAAGGAACATCATGGCCTGTCAATTTACTAAGCACATTAAGCATACAGAGAGCATTGCACAGATGGAAAAACAATGCCTGTACCCTAACCTATGGGACTAATTTGGAAAGAGGGTTAAAGAGGAAATAATGTTAGATGTTAGCTAATAAGAACCCATGGATGTCAACCTTTAACCACTCAGGTAATGCTCTTAATTGCCATCAAAATGATTTCAAATCATTGAAATGGAAAATGGTTTTTACATCCTATGACTGCTTTCCTAATGTATCGTTATCTAAAAATAAGTTATATAGAAGTACACTGTGAAACATAAATGCGTATACACTTATTTACATATATAACCATAATTAAATATATTTACATATACATATATATATGTATGTATATGTATATATACAGTAAAATGTTAATTCTCCTTGTTAGAGCTCCAAAGACAAAAACCACTCAGAAATAGCACTTAGTTTTAGCACCAAAAAGCCCCTGAAACCAACATTTTTTTAAAGGGGGAGTGGGACAGGAAAAAGCCCTATTATCTGAAGCAATACAATATATTAAGCTCTGACTGTAGTCAAGAGAGGAGGTAAGGACTAGAGCAGACCCATTTATCTCCATCTCATTCCATCATCCAGTCATGTAAATCTGATTTCTGATTCTCCATCTGCTTATCAAACACCAAATATCACGACAAGATGCTGTCTTCACTGAGAGTGATCCTGTTTTTCCTCCCCTCTGTGGACTGCCGGATCCTGCTCACCTTATCAATCAGTATGGCATTATCTCTAAGTCCTCACATGGAGCAAGGAAGCCATCACATAAAGCCACCTGTCCCCGTATGAGGAACAAGGCTCGCCCACAGATAATACTTCATGGAAATGCTTGCCATCCCTTACACATGCACCATCCCCTTAAGTCTCAGTGCTTGGAAGGCTATCGGGAACAGCAAAACGTCCATCCACTTTCACAATATCCTTCTTGTAGTTATGCTACAGTGAAATTATAATACTATCAACCTAGCAACCCATCATTTTAAGGAACGCCTGTGGGAAGCACAAGTATTACTTCTTGACTTTCTTAGTTGATGGGAAAAGAGAAATTATGTTTTTTATTTATCCATTAAGTCTTCTTTTTCAACGAAATTGTACATAAAAATATTTGATGGGTTAGCGGGAACTATTCTAAGTGGTGTGGGTGTGTCTGAGTGTCAGTGTTTAATGGACACACATCCACACAGATCCAGGTGGAATCCTCACAGCAACTTTACAAGGTACATACAATTGCTATTTCATTTGACTGAGCACACTAGTGTTCAGAGAGGTTAAGTAATCTGCTTAAGGTCACACAGCTCATCTTGAAGAAACCGGCATTTATTTCCACGCGGTTTTGATCCTGGAGCCGAAACTCTTAACCAATGGGCTATGAATGACGACAACGTATGCAACCTGAAATAAAAATCTTCTACTTATTTTTATCTTTATTCTTGAACATGTGAATCAAGGCTCTCAGACTCAGTTGCTGACACTGCAGGGTCAAGAAAGTCAACATAAATGAGGGAAGCAGGTGGCATAGAAAATGAAAAATGCCCCAAAGGCTGGGGCAGCTAGCAGTCAGCTACAGCAAACTGTTACAAAGAAGAAACAAAAATCTACTGTTTCCCGAAATCTGAATTTTTATGTCAAATCCTGTGATTTTCAAAAAATTCAACCGATTTAAAAAAACACTTTTAAATATCATCTGGGCCAAACAAAACATTATGTGGTCCACCACTTTGAAACCTCTGCTTCCAACGATAACTTAACCAAATTTTGGTGGGGGAAAAATATATCCAATCACTGGAAATAAATAATTGGTGATGTTCACATTTCCTAGCAAATATCTGATATCTGTTTAACTCTGGAAAGCGTGAATCCCTCCTTCCTCCTGAGACAGTTAACTAAACTTGTTTCTTAATTCATGTCTTCCTGCTGCAAAGTTTTCCTTTGCTCAGGTAGAAAATGACCTTGCTGCTTCTATTTATTATTTAACAGAACTCAGTCTCAAAATCCCTGTCATAATCCATAATAAAATAGAGAGAGCAAAACTTAATCGGCTGTAAATGTACAGTAGTTAGCATTCACCGCAAAATGCTAATAATATTTCGAGAATGCCATTTCTCTTCCTGGCCTTTGGACCAAATTGGTTAATGGGCTGAGACCCGGGAAATAATGGAAATGATTTAGGCAGAGAACTTCCCAACCGTGCGCCAACCTTGAACTGCACTGCATCCAAGCAGCGAAAGCAGCACCGAGACGGTAGCCTATCACACAGGTTTGGCGATGAGAGTTCACCAATCCGTGTGGACACCTGTCACTCTGACAAAAGGACCATCTAATATTTCAGTCCCAAGCAGCCACTGCCCACTTTGTAGACACTCCTAGCACCAGATTTTCTTAGAATACTACACAATTAAAACTGAATATCTACTGGGTGTGCAGAATGTTTAAGTCCGGTGGTTGCAAAGGGTTTTCTAAAAGGTAGTTCTAGTCCATTTAGGTCTCTAACCCAATATGCTACTCACGTACACTCGTCACTGGGCTATGACCCTGAAACGGATCAAGGGAAGCCCAGAAATTATTTTTCCACAATCTTTGCCTTCAAATTCCTCCCTTTCAAAGAAGACATCTCAACCACAGCCTCTGGGACTAGAAAGGAGAATGGCCACCGTGGCCTGCCACCAATTAATATTTTGTAATGTGGCATCTGCACCCCCCACATACACAACCCAGCAATTCCTCCCAGCTGTCCATATATCCCAGGGAAATTTCCGGACAGGTCCATACAGGGACACATACATGGATCACCAATGCACTTTTGTTGGTGTTGTTCTCGTTTGGCTCTGGGATAGTGGAGAACTGGAGCAACCCAATGTCCACTGCGAAGAGAATGAAGTCACCTGTGGAGGGTGTCCGCTCGCTATGGGATGTTCGGCCACAATTCGAATGTTGGGCCTGTTCTTTACTCACTCTCAGGAACTAACTCGGGAAAATCTTTCCCGCTTACATCCTGAAAAGCCGAGATGACAAGCCCTGAGAAATGTTACTTTACATGAGAAAAGAGCCTATTGTATTCAATATTCGCTCCATTTTTTAAAACAAATCATATTGTGCCAGGTACCCTGTGAAACAAAAATAAGATACCCATGCCCATCCTTTCGGAATTCTTTGCCTTGGAAAGGAGAAAGACACAAATCCTTTTCATCCCCAGTGATAAAGGCTGCAAAAGACGTGCACACCTATGCAATGAAAAACACTGAAGGCACTGGCACCACCACGGGATGCCGGGAGACGGATGGACACGCTGCTCTAGGCAGCCATGCAGGGGCGTGAGCCCACCTCCCCTGGGCTCAGCTCTACACCCTCTGCGGCAAGGCCATGGCCCTGCAAGTTTTCAAGCATTCCCTTATTTCTCTCTCCACAAATGGGCAGGAAGGGACACTAGGAATCACCAGAAACTCAAGCCACCTGTGACCTGTCATCTTGACTCCCACCTGCTGGAACTGCAAATTGAGAACACGAATGGGAGCCGAGGAGATTCAACTTACTGGACACCTGAGGAGGGCCAATAAACTCCACCGATGTCCCCCCAAATGGGTCACACACAAGCTCCATGTGCCAATATTGCAGTATGGCACCGGAGCTTTCCCCTAGCACGGTGCTGACTGATGTATCCCCTACGGCCTTTCCCAGCTGGTCCAAGGGTAAGCTTATCTTTGCTGACACCTGAGGTGGTGACAGGCCAGCCTGCCACACAACCATCAAGTAATTGCCCTGGAGGGAAACAGCTCTCCGTGGATGCCACTAGTTGCCTGTGTTTCCAGCACCCCTTACCAAGACCCTGGGCTTGTTAACAAGGGCAGAGAGACAAGGATGTGGCTGTAAACACAGCAAATCTTCCTCTTTTTCAGGCCACGGTGAAACCTGCAAACTTCCTCTCAAAACAAATATTGGAAATGGGTAAAATAAAACTCATGGGATTGCAAAGTAAGATAGCTACATTTTTAAACAGTGTTTAGGACACATGCACATCCACATGTCGCTGTTAGTAAAAATAGGCATAGAGTGGCACATGGACCACACGACAGTCATTACAAGGATGTTTATTTTTACCCTAATTAACCTGTTGATTAACGTGTTCCTGAGGGTTTCCAAACTAGTACATATTATTACACAATATTCATAGAGATTCTAATTCTATCCTTCAGGAACGCTCAAGCTACAAATATCTTCTAATTGTGAAATGCATCACTCTATCTGCCACACATGCCCCCTTATGAGCCATCAGCAACGTGGATCAAGCAGGATAAGGGACACTGTGAGGGGCCAGGGAGCAGAATGCAGGTATTTAGTCATCCTGGATTGGAACCATCTGAACTGGCATCTCAGCGATGATGAAACCCACTGGCCACAATTGCTGACCTATCTGTGGCCACGCCCTCACTACAGCTCAATGCTCACGAGCACCTTAGCAATAGATCATTTAGCTGGAGGGTTCAAGCTACATTGAGTGCGAATACATTTTACTCCTAAAAATAAAGGTCACAATCTACTTCCAATGAGACAGTAGGTGCATTGTTGCACTCTGACTACAAAAAGGCACCCATGACACAGCATTAATAGAAAATCAAAGCCCTTTTAAGTCAATTTCTTTTTTCTCCATTAAAATGCCATCAGCACATGCTTGAAAAATGAGATACGTACAGATGGGGGACATCTATCTAATGTTGTAATTGCTACCAAGATGGATAGAAGGACCCATAAGAATCTGCCCCTCTCCTAGTCAGATCTACACATTGTCAATTTAAAAACTCATCTAACTTCTGTGTTTTACAGCTGTAGAAACTGAGGCCAAGAAATTCAGAAATTTATCCTAGTAATATTTCATGGTCTACAAAACTAGTTACTGTCTAAACCTGGAAGAAAGACGGGTCTCCTGGCAGGTGTTCTCAGGCATTAGAACTACACAGATGTGATTTAAAATATTTTTATCCAAAAAGTTGTATGGTTTAAATTATGACACACCGTTATTTTAACTTACTAATTCAGACTAATTAGAGTGGTCATATCAGTCTGGCTTATTAACATGCCTAAGTAATTTAAAAATAAATCTATGATTTTATTATTTTCAAGTACTCTCAGCAACTTCACCTAGGTAACAAGAGGAGAATTTATAATTGGCAATATTTTTATTTTACCTGCTAAAAATGCATTAGGTGCATTATTTACAAAAATTAACTCCACATGAATCACAGACCTAAATGTAAAGCCTAAAGCTAAAACATTTTCTAGAAAACCACCCCTGTGACCTTGGGTTAGAGACAACCATTCCTAAGACATCAAAAGCGCAATACAGAAAAGCGCACACTGGGAAACTGGACTTCATCAAAACACCAAAAAAATCTGCTCTTCAAAAGACACTACTAAGAGGATGAACCAACTGACAGAAATTATTTGCAATTTACTTACCTGGTGAAGGAATTATATCAAGGATACATAAAAAACTCTCAAAACTCAGTATGCAAAAACAAACCCTACTTTTGAAAAAGGGACAAATTACTGGAATCCACGCTTCGCCATAGATACACACAGCAATGGAAATCAGGTGCGACATCATCAGTCATTAGGGAAAAGCAAATGAGAGCCACCGTAGGGTATCACTGCACACTTAGTGAAAAGCCCACCAATAAAAACAGAGAGCCTACCAGGCGTGCACAACAACATGAGGCACTGAGACTCTCATTCACTGCTGGTGGGAGTGGGGGGCTGGTCCAACCACTTTGGAAAACAGTTTGACAATTTCTTAAAATGTCAAACATACATCCACCACACGAACCAATCATTGTGCTCCCTGGTATTTGCTTAAGAGTAATGAAAGCTTAGGTCCACATAAGCTCTTGTATAAAATGTTCGTAAGGCCTCTCTCTGAAATGGCCCAAACTGCAAAACACCCCAAATGTCCATCAACAGGTGAATGGATAAACAGTGTGTGACCAACAATGGAATTACTCAGCAATTTTTTTAAATGAGCTGATACACATGACATCACGGAAGAATCCTAGAACAATTATGCACATGGAGGGGCACCTGGGTGGCTCAGTCAGTTAAGCGTCTGACTTCAGCTCAGGTCATGATCTCGCGGTTCGTGAGTTGGAGCCCCCCATGGGGCTTCTCTGCTGTCAGCACAAAGCCCACCTCAGATCCTCTGTCCCTCTCTCTCTGTCCCTCCCCCGCGCATGCATGCACTCTCTCAAAAAATAAGTAAACTTAAAACAATTATGCCCAAAGAAATCAAAGAAGAAAAAAATATATACTGCATGATTCCACTTAAACACAATTCTACAAAATGCAAACTCATCTCTAATGACAGAAAGATCAGTAGTTTACCTAGGGATGGTGGGGGCGGGGGCAAGAGGGACCGGTTATCATGAGGGGCAAACCTCTTTCAGGGGTGACACATATATTCATCATTTTGATAGTGCAGATGCTTTCCTGATGTACATAATATGTGCTAAAACTTAACAAACTTGGATGTCTGGGTGGCTCGGTCGGTTGAGCATTTGCCTGTTGATTTTGGCTCTAGTCATGAGCTCATGGTCCGGAGATGGAGCCCTATATGGGGCTGTGCACTGGGTATGGAGTCTGCTTAAGGTTCTCTCCCCCCACCACCCCTCCCCAGCTCACACGCATGCAGCGCGCGCGCTCTCTCTCTCTCTCTCTCTCTCTCTCTAAAAAGAGAAAACTTATCAAATTATACACTTTTAAATGTGCCATTCGCGGTACGTCAGTTACACCTCAATAAAGCTGTTAAGAAGAAATGCAATTAAAAGAAGGGCTTTACATTCCAAACATAAGACCAAAACTCTTTATATGAACTATTTAATTTAAAACCTCACAAAAACACTTTGAAATGTGGCACGTTGCTAGGCCCATTTCCAGGAAAAAGAAACTGAGGCTCCAAGAGAATGAATAACTTTGCTATTCAGGAACTCACATAGCTAGGACTTTACAGAGCAAAGGCACAAGCATTTTGATTTCATGTTAAATAAATGCTTCCAAAGAACTTGACAATTTTTTAAGATAACTTCAACAGCTCCCAGGCAAATATATTTACACTATTTATTTGCTTAGCAAATCTCTTTTCATAGACAGCACATGGGTAAATGCCATCCCTATCATTCCAGGATCATCACAAACTCTAAAATTAATAGGGTTCAAATTAAGGTTTCAGTGACTCAGAAACAATCCAGGTTCTGACGTGTGACACACCCCCTGAGAGTTGCAAGTGAGGCTCACTGTAAAATAAATTCAACATCAGCACAACACAGGGTGGAAAGGACAGGCTAATAACCTTCTTGCTCCCACCTGGAGAGATCAAACCCCTGAATTTTTCTCCAGGAGCAGACACACATGCGCGCGCGCACACACACACCCACACACACACACCCCTGGCAACCAAACGCTGATCTAGCCATTCTGTGGATGTTTCAAATTTCTAGGTGGTGCCCTAAAAGTACGCTAACTAGGAAAATAATAAGCTGCCCTCTCTCTTTACATGCAGGCGTTATTTCCTACAGGACACGACTGGCCAGCAACAGCTTAAGCCCATGTAATACTGCCAACTGGAATTCCCCATCGTCCGCTGGTCAACACTACTTGGAAGTCTTTAGGATGACACTGCAGGACATCTGGCGAAGGGGTAGAGAAAACAGAAACATATTCACTTCCCTGACTCAAATCTACCCAGGCTCTCAAAGCTCCTGTTGGAAGAAGTGCCTTCCACCATCCCTTGCAAATGCTTTCCAAACAACAACTTCCTTGATGGTGCTTCATTTGGAGGAAAAAGACACACAACTATGTTCTCCTTCATCCATCACCAAGTTCAGGTTGCTCAAGTCCTCCACCCCCAGACTTCAGGTATTTATTTCTAGTCCTTTAGCAGGTAGCAAAGGTCAGTGACGAACCAGAAAAAAATTACCTGCTTCTGGTAACAATATGGATACTCCCATTTTATTCATTTCATGCTCATAATATCTTTTCCCTGAAACAAAGTTCTCTATTATTTTCCCTTCTGACCTTGAGACCCCGTAACTCACATCAAACAGGTAAGAAACAGGAAACCCCATTGGAGACGTCACCACCTTCAAGCTCTCTTGGTCTTGTTTAAATGGGTTACAGTTCTCACCTGATTTCCAACATTCCCTAAAACAGAAACACTGATGGCACATGACATTAGGAGTGAAATTGGGTTTTTTTAATTTTTTTAATGTTTATTTATCTTTGAGAGAGATGGAGAAACAGAGTGTGAACAGGGGAGGGGTGGAGAGAGGGAGGTAGAGGGAGGGAGGGAGGGAGGGAGAGGGAGAGGAAGGGAGGGAGGGAGAGGGAGGGAGGGAGGGGAGAGGGAGAGAGAAAGAGAGAATGAATCCCAAGCAGGCTTCAGGCTCTGAGCTGTCTGCACAGAGCCCAACGTGGGGCTCAAACTCACAAACTGTGAGATCATGACCTGAGCAGAAGTCAGACGCTCAGCCGACTGAGCCACCCAGGTGCCCCGGAGTGAAATTTTTTTTAACTCTGTATACACACATAGCCTTCTCATAAACAATCAATCATTTCTAGTGGCTTTTTGAACATCTCTTCAATAACATTATTTCCAGTGTGCTATTCTGAGACCACCATATGGGGCAAAATATTTCAAGCATCCAAACTACACCTAAGAAAACACAAAACCTTTTTCTTCCTGTCCCATCTCTACCCTTCCTGACTCTTTTTACCAATGATTTCATTTTCTTTATATGGGACAAAAGATTCTGATTTCCTTATATAGCACTGACATCCAGAGGAGATACTGACCTGTAGCTTTTAAACCCCAAATTGTAGGCTTTGTTTAGATGAGTTTAACTGCATGGCTTGAAAGAGGCAAGAGGAACTTTCTTCTCAAGGGTGAGGAGAACCTTTTTCCTAACTACCCAGAGAACCCTTCAAAGGCGGGATCTTTGCCTGCTCTGCCTCAAAGACTCAAAAGGGGGCAGAAGGAAAAGCCTGCTTTGCCAAGTAGGGTGACTCCCCAGCTCATTTAAGGAACTGAAATCCTTTTCTCTCCAGTCAGTGAAACAACCCTTCCTTCCCTCGAAAAACGATGTGAAGCCTGCTCATTTGTCAGGCATTTTGCAAGGCTGACCTTGCCGACAGCACTGGGACTCGACTTAGAGCTGAGGACGTCGGAAGAAGCCGGGGACTAACACCTCGTGTAATCTGTTCCTTTCCCTTCTTATTAAATGCCAAGGTTCTGAAAAGCCCATCAAGATGGCGCTGGAGGAAAACAATGTAGGGTACAAGGTAGGTGATTGGACACTAGAGGCTTTCGGCATCCAGGAATGACCGTGCCGGTGCAAGATGAGTATTTATTCACAGTCCTTCGGAAAAGTGGAGATGGAAGTCACCGTTTTAGAGGCAAAATAATCCCTCTATCAGCCCAGCTGTGGCACATTAAGGCTAAAATGGAGACTCAACAGGCCTGGATGAAACCAGAGCTTGGTAAGAGCGAGAGTCTCACTTTGTTTTTCCTTCCAAATCAGTGATTCTCATCTCTGGCCCCAGGCCTGAACACTCACCAGGTAGCTATTAGCTAATACAGTTGCCTGGGCTCCACCTGGCAAGATTCAGACGCAACGCAGCTGTGGTGAAAAGCCTCTGCCTTTGATCGTGTAATAGCTCCTCAGAGAGAGAATTAAGTAGGCATCATCATACAGACACCCTTATCAATCACCGCCCAAACAGAGGCTTTTTGACCATTCCACAATCCTTCTTCTTGTTGATAAAACAAAGGATTTGCCTGTGGAGCTGCATACATAAAGAAACCATTCGCTGGAGGTGGGGCAGGAGGAGGAAAGGGAAATTATGGAAGAAACCGTACTGAAACTGCATCATCAGATTGCCCCTGAGGGGCAAATGCCCAGTATTGGTCAAAAGAAGCTGTCCGTGGAGTATCTTCAAGACTGACTGGCTGGAGCCATCACTCACTCACACACACACACACACACACACACACACACACACACACTCTATCTCAAACTATTTTGAGACTTCACTCTTCCTAAAAGTACTCTCTTGCAAAGAATGGTCACATAGGCAGTGATGAGGAAATGGAACGATCTTCCCCACTCTTTATGAACAGAGGTCACAAACCCCACTTACCTAGCATCTTCCCTAAACCTAGAAGTAGTCATTGGGGGGGAGGGGGGGGACTAAATACAACATAAAAACAAATTAAGTAAAAACACAGATAAAACATTGTGCCCTACAATTGACCCATGAAAATGCAAATAACTCATAATTCTCATCTTTCAGGAAGTACTGTTCAGACCCAATGTGTTAGCTTGTGCTGTTTATCACAATACATGTGGCTATGGAGCCCTTGAAATGTGGCCAGGGCCACAGGTAGAAATAATATTTTGGATATATTAGGTTACATAAAACGTATTCATAAAATTAATTTCACCTATTTCCCTCAACTTTTTAACATGGTTATAGAACATTTAAAATTACATATGCAGCTCTCATATTTCTACTGGACCACCATGCAGTAGACCAGGCTTGCTTTCTGCTATTGAGCTCTTCTGAGCCTTGCCTGCCCCCTAGTGTCAGAACTCCGGCAACACAGGCAAATCATTTTCCAAACATCTGTATAAGTACTATTCATTTTAGTCTGCAAAGTAAACAATAGTAGCTTACATATGCAGCTTTATTATTTGCAGTTTTCACAAGTAAGTTGCATTTGAGCCTCATCAAAATAACTCCTGTAGTAGAAGTTGCATTCCCCACTTAGTTGTTATCTTGGAAAGAAAGACATTTCTTACAGAAAATTAGGGCGAAAATAGTCATTCCAATCAAAAGTACCTGCAGAGTTCCTGTAAAATTTCAGCCATTATAGGAGCCAGAAACATGAGCTCAAACTTAGATTCAATAACTACTCTTCGATTTATCCTAAGTTAAAAATAACACAAGGCACCTGTAGGGGCTAAGGGCTGGCCACCCCCAAGATGCGCCACGTTGGCATAAAGGTTATTTTGAGTTGAAAGCAATCAAGACCCAGTGGATTAAGTAACGCTCTTTAACTCCCTGTGAAAACTCTGTAAAACGATTTTTGATAGAAGACCTGCTCCAGGAAGAGAGCTATCACCAGAAGTAACTACGTTACGATACGAACCAGGTATGGTAGAGAGGGAGAATAGGCCTGGTCCATGAACATTGTCTATAACCCACTGTTCCTGAGTATCCCAGCAAACATCTGTTTACCGCACATTTACTGCTTCATTCTTCCTAAGGATTGCATTCCTTCTCTTTGAAGGCCCAGACCCCTACCCACTTCTTAATTCAGAATGATGGACATACCTCATTTTGCCTGGCTTTGTAACTTCCATGTCTGTATGGATTCCCCGTACATAGCCTATTAAATTTTATTTTCTCCTGTTTATCTGTCTCGTGTCAGTCTGATTCTTAATCCAGCTAGAAGGACCTTGAGGGGACCAGATATTCTTGCTCCCTGACACACCAAATCACAGAACAACAACATTCAAATTTTCATCATCATTTATAATACGGAAAACAGGACACCTAAATTACCATAAATTTCGACAGTACAGGTAGCTAGAAAATAGAATACATTTAAAAGGAGAAGGCAGGTTGCAATAAAGACAACTAACATTGAGCACTAACTGTGGAACACAATTCTTAGCACTTTCAAGACGTGAATACAGGCATACCTCGGAGATACTGCAGGGGCAGTTCTAGACCACTGCAATAAAGTCAACGACACAATAAAGACAAAAGGATTTTGTTTCCCAGTGCATATAAAAATTATGCGTACAATACACTATAGTCTATGAAGGGCACATTATCATTAGGTCTAAAAAACAATGTACATACCTTAAAAATACTTTATTACAAAAATTGCTAACCATCATCCAGGCTTTCAGTGAGTCATAATCACTGATTGACTGCAGATCACCATAATACGATAAAGACATGGTTTTAAATATTGCAAGAATTACTCAAATGTGACACAAAGATGTGACATGAGCCAATGCTATTGCAAAAATGGTGCCAGTACACTTCCTTGCACAAGATTACGACATTCAATTGGAAAGAAAAGATAAAAAGAAAGAAAAGGAACGAAGAAAAAACAATTCAGTAAAGCACAAGAAAACCAAGTACAATCAAACAGAGTATGCCTGTGGTGGACCCCTAGTTACAAACCTAACGGGACTCTTTCTTTATATTTTATTATCTCCACTTCACAGAGGAGACTAAGTCCCAAACCGAATTGATAATCCACCCAAGTACAGAAGGGGGAACCAAGCACACGTGAAACTCCCACAGCTCACTGCACCACGAACAGTACAATCCCTTGTATCTGACCCAGGCATTTCATGTCTTCTGCCAGCACCCAGGAAACTGTGACTGGCGGACTCATTAGCTGGCAAGTAGGGGGAGATCTCAGACCTGTCACAATTCTCATCACCCGACCAGCTTCCAGCACCTCCAGTTCACTCTGTCCCCAGCTTCCTGCAGCCTTGTTAGAAATACCTTTTTTCCTGCTTTCTTCAAGTTGAGCCGAAACATCAGTCTTCATAAAGCAATGCTCTTCATCACAGTCAGCCTTTTAGAACCATGAAAAACAAGCCTTTTTCTCTTGTACATGATAAAGTTTTGACCTCTCAAGGCACTGATCTATCTCCTTGTACTGACACAATTCCCAGCCGTTCCTCAAAGATGAAAGTTTCCAGACTGGCTCTCATTCTGGATGCCTCTAAATACATACATAGCTACCATTTATTGAGTGTTTACTATGTGCTAATCCATCTGCCTACTTTTTCTCATTCTGTCATCCCCATAACCTCGTAAGGTAAATACATAGAACGTTCCATTTTCACAGACGATGAAGTAGGTTCAGAATGGTTAAGTGGTCTTGACAAAGCCACACAGCCATACGTGCAGAATCAGGATTATATTTGACTTGAGAGTCCAAATACTTGGTTCCCTTTATGGCTTCATTCTCACGTGTGTTCCAATTAGTCAGGGCCTATTTACACCTGGACAGAGTATAGCACATAGGAGGCTTTACACCAAAGCAGATTATATTAAATAGCAGCTAAGCACCACAGCATCTGCTGTCATTTAAAACCCCAAAACAGGTCATACTTAAAGCTCCCTGGGGAAATAGAGCCACTGAAATGAATCTGCAAATCAGCAGCACCTACGTTCCTAACTGTCTGTTACATCAGAAAAGAAGCTATGATGTTACATCAGAGAAGAAGCATCCAACTTCTAAGGGGAATTGTAAATTTCTTTGAAGTGTCCAATTTCTCCTAGGAATCAATCTCAAGGTCGTAGGGTGTTTATCATCCCAAACTCATCATGTCTACACTGGACGAAACTTTTGCAAAGATCCCCCCAGTACTAATTCCACAAGCTTCTCAAGTTTCTGAAGCTGGCAGCACCTTTCCATCATGTTGTCTGCTGCCCTCTTGCGGGGAAACGGTGCTACTGACAGGAAAAAAAAGAGGAAAAAGAAGAAAAAGACAAATCGCTAGTTGAAGAAATAAGAGAGTTAACTCTGACTTCTTTTAAAAGAAACTGATCTAGCAGTTGACCCTTTCACCTTTTCTATTGCTTGAGGCTACACAAGTCCATGTGGTCTCACACTCCATCATTACATCAAGTAAGACCTTAAAAAACAAAGAAGGATGGTCTTTTGTGTTTTCTAATTCCTTAGAAACACCACTTGTGGACTTCTGTCCATGAATGCCATGTGCCTTAAAGAAAGACCCCCACCACCTATCCTAGGAAAAGTAGGTGGGGTTTTATTAGGTTTGGCTTCTTAATGCTTGAACTGAAATGAAAACCGCAAGCCACACCTAACACCTCATCTTGCAAAAGTGGGGTGAGTCACACCTTCTTCCCTACCATCTTAGAGAGTCGTTGTAAGAACTCTCGTTTAGGGGCGCCTGGGCGGTTCAGTCGGTTAAGCATCTGACTTCGACTCAGGTCACAATCTCGTGGTTCGTGAACTCGAGCCCCACGTCAGGCTCTGTGCTGACAGTTCAGAGCCTAGGCCCTGCTTCGGACTCTGTGTCTCCCTCTCTCTGCCCCTCCCGCACTCATGCTCTCTCAAAAATAAACATTAAAAAAATGTTAAAAAAAAAAAAAACTCTCCTTGTTTATATGCAACCATCAATGAGCCACTCTCCTAATCCAAGCCATTAAAAGCATCCAATAAACTTCTAACTAGGGTTTCCCGGGGCCACAGCTCCTTTAATTGGCCAGCACCAAACACAAAGCCCTTGGGACAGCGTCAGGAGTCCTTCTGGACACTCACGCACAGGCTTCTGCAGTTAACCCTCTGCGGCTTGTTCCTGCTCTGGAGCTGCCTACATCCAGAGCGGAGTAAAAATCTGACTAGAGCTTCTCAGCCTCTCAGTACAGACCGCCTCCCCCACCCCCACCCCACTCCTGTTGATTCTGACTCTGAGTTTTCTATCAGCGGAGCTCTTATGCTAGGAAGAAAACCACAGACTTGCTTCTCCTGAAGGTCATTAGTGAAAATTTCTACCAGTCCCCAACCCCTCCCCATCACACACACACACACACACACACAGCCTCACCGGAATGGGAGGGAAAAGGGAGAACAGTGAAGGGATGAGGGAGGGGATTATCAAAGTGCCCAGTCTACAAAAAACTTTTGCAAACCAATGAGTAAACAATCACAAGAGCCATAAGAAAAGTGGATAAAGAATACAGTAGCTCAAATAAAAACAAACAGTTCACCAGCACACTGAGTTGTCAGTCAAAAACAGATGCAAGCCCATACAACCCACAAGTTGGTGAAAAATTAAAACCTGATAGCACCAATGGAGCGCCAGGGTGGCTCAGTTGGTTAAGCGACTGACTTCGGCTCAGGTCATGATCTCACAGTTTGTGAGTTCGAGCCCCGAGCTCTGTGCTGACAGCTCAGAGTCTGGAGCCTGCTTCAGATTCTGTGTCTCCCCCTCTCTCTACCACTCCTGTGCTCACGCTCTGTGACTCTCTCTCAATAATAAATAAACATTAAAAAAAAAAAAAAAACTTGAAGCACCAAGCACTGACAAGGGTTTGGGGAAACGGGCATGACCACACAATTACTGTTAGTGGAAGTATAAATAAGTCCAAAAGTTTCGAAGGGCACTTTGGCACTACTGAAACATTAACGTGCTGGGTCAGAAGCTGAATACTCACCAAAATTCAGGTTCTGCTAGTCTCCCTGCACCCGCAGCTAAAGTGTTTCCCAGTTCCTCTGCAGTAAGGTGTGGTTATGGGCCTCTGGTATACACACATACTGGTATACGCATTCTTTTTTTTCTGGAAGTATAGTTGTTAATGATTAATTTTATGTATCAGCTGGATTGGGCCATGGGATGCCCAGATACCTGATTAAACATTATTTCTGGGCGTGTCTTGAAGCATACGGGTGGCTCAGTCGGGTAAGCCCCCAACTCTCGATTTCGGGCCAGGTCATGGTCTCATGGTTGGTGAGATCGAGTAAGAGTTGGGCTCCATGACGACAGCATAGAGCCTACTTGGGATTTTCTCTCTTTCTCTCTCTGCTCCTCCCCCACTTGCTCTAGCCAATGGCAGGACGGTGCAAGTGATGCAGCCCTCCTCTAGGCCACCCCATTAACACCTCTCAGGTGAATTTTCCCTGCACATCTCCCTTCCCAGGTGACTAGAATAGAGGCCACTCTAGGACAACCTGGGATGCCACAGGTTGAAAGTTATAGTACTTCCATCCACTGTCGGTTCCAAAGAGACTGCAGTACAGAATGATCACCCGGCTGACGTAGTTACCTCCTACCCCCAAGACTTATAAGCAAAAACCAAACTTCCATTTGTTGAGCCATTCTGTGTACTTGGTCTTTTGGTTACAGCAATTAGGCTACTCTCACTAATGCATTTACATGCACTTTAACTCAATATCTCACTACTAGGAATTCATCTGAAGTTGGAACATACACAATTGTATAAATATGGTAAGAAGCCAAGTGTCCACAAAATTGGGAGTGGTCAAATCATTTATGGCACATCCATACCATAGAGGACTAAGAGTCCTCACTAAGAGTGACAGAGAGTAATAGATCTATAAGCACTCACATGAAAAAATCTACAAACTCTATTGTTAAATGGGAAAAAAAATCAAAACAAGGAGCACAATAATATGTAAGTGCATACACACATACTGGTATACACATTCTTTTTTTTCCAGAAGGATAGCTGTTAATGATTAATTTTATGTAATAGCTGGATTGGGCCATGGGATGCCCAGATACCTGATTAAACATTATTTCTGGGCATGTCTTGAAGCACATGGGTGGCTCAGATGGGTAAGCCCCCAACTCTCGATTTCGGGCCAGGTCATGGTCTCATTGTTGGTCTCATGGTTGGGCTCCATGATGACAGCACAGAGCCTACTTGGGATTTTCTCTCTTTCTCTCTCTCTCTCTGCCCCTCCCCCACTTGCTTACACTCACTCGCTCTCTCTCAAAATAAATAGTTTTTAAAAAATATTATTTCTGGGTGTGTCTGTAAAGGTGTTTCTGGAAGCAATTAGCGTTTAAATTGGCGGACTGAGTAGATGCCACTGCCCAATGTGTCAGAGCCTCATCCAATCCCTCCACCTTGCAGATTACAGATCATGGAACATCTCAGCCTACACAGTTATGTGAGCCAATACATCATAAGAAATCTCTTTCTATATCTTATATCTAACACACACGCGCACGCGTGCGCACACACACACACGCGCATGCACACACACACACACACACACACACACACACACACACACGGTAAAAGAATAAGAGAACAGAGCCCCCTGCAGGAGGGAACCAGTCCTGGCTCCTTTGATGGTTGTTTGGACAAGTGGTGAGAGGGATTTAAGTCACAAAGATGGAGGAAGCCCCCAAAAGCCAAGAAGCACGTGCTGAGAATCCAAATAAAATCACCTAGGAATGAAAATTTCATTTCCTTAGCAGAATTTGCCAAGGCTTTGCTCTGACTTCTTGCTGTCCTGATTGCTGTTGAGTCTTTGCTCATATGGAAGATCCTGTCCCTACTTCTTGTGTATGTAATTCTAATCTTAATTTAGATCGATCCCTATGGTTGCACCTTTTCTAAATTCAAAGACATGAGGATTGCCACATGGATAAAAACTGAAGGTTCCGTCACATCCTCTGTTTCCTTCAACTTTTAATCACTTTCCAACACAGTGCCGCAAGCTGAGTTCCTGGATGTCTGGAAATCTGTACTTGATAACCTGCCCCACTGAAAGGTTTGCCTGACTGCTACCCTCTCAACCTCCACCCAAGAAAAGAGATACGAATTAAACAGATAAGACTAATGACTTCACACACTCTATCCCTGAGAACAAGCTCATCAAAAGACACACAGTGCAGTGACCAGCTAGCTGTAGGCACTTCACAGCAGCCAAATGGTATTGATTTTATGCTGATTCATTAAAATTTCAATTATTTTTCCCTTCTTCTCTGAACTCTCGCTTGAGAAGGGAAAATTGAGTCGTGAGAGATTTTTAAACTCATCTGAAGCCTAAAATTATGTCTTAACCTTTAAATACCAGAATAACAGAGTGGAACGCACAACCTGTTACACATCTGAAGGTAGGGATATCTGATAAACTCTACACACAAGACCTGTGGGAGAGAATTCACGATTCTGACCTATACCTGGTTTAAGGGTTCAATATTCACTTTGTCACTAAGCCGTCAAAGCAAGCCTGGCATTGCCACGCCTCAAACTATGGAAGCAAAGACAGTAAATTAATTACCTGGCAATAAGTCCACAAACGTGAATTCCTCAGGAAAACACAATTCACTGTGGGCTTTCCAAGTATGTACCACTTTCAATGTAGATGTAACAAGGAAAGGGGAATGGGGGCAAACACACAAACACACACATGCACCTGCACAACCACACACAGATACTTAACTGATTATTTTCATCTTTTTTTAGAAATAAGCAAAGTATAGACCAGGGTCTCACTAGAAATTATGAGGATGATACTCTAAAACTTTAGACACGTTTTATTTTAGGTCCCATACAAAAGCTACCACTGCTTTTTTCTTTCCTTTCTTCTTCATTTTTTTAAACCCTTCACCATCGTTTCTCCACACATGTTGAAAAGGTCTTAGATTATCTGAAAGCTTCGCTCTAGCCCTGGAAGTGTTTAAGTTTACCAATAAAGATGTTCTGCCTTCAAAGGAAGCTACAGCAGTAATACATGCACAAAGAAAGTGCTGCTGGCTCTCTGGGATTCTTTGAGAAAAACCACTGTAAGAATGGAAATGTACTCAAGAAAGGAAAAGGAACAAACCTGGAAAACATCTTTAAAAAATGTCTGCAGCAACATTCTTTAAACACCACACCACTGAACTGCTTTGCTCTGATTATTTCATGCTTTCTCCCGTTATTTATACACCATCAAAAGCTCTTGTCAATTACCTGTGTCTCAAACATGGGCTCTGACGTTTGCAAGGGTTTTATTAATTGATCTCAGTGGCATATCATGAGCTTAAAGGGCTTACCTGCGTGTCCCCGGAGGTGCTGGCTCGAGGCGGACATCAGCTTACAGCACACCATTAACACATAGGCCAGAAAGAGCCAGTGTGACAGTAACACTGACTTAGCATAGACTCTCATCCTGGAGAGAAAGCAGGACACAAAGTCAGCGAGAGCTCAGTGAGGTGAGGCCCTGGGGCAAACATGCCAACAGGCTCTGGGGGGGAACTGGGAGAAAGCTGCAGGACATATTCAGTGCTGGACTTCTTCTCCCCCCAAGGAAAGTGAAGGCCAATTACATCTGATTTGCACCACGTATTAATTCAATGTGCAATGAACACTTTTTGTAATTACGAGTTTTCATGTTAGCAATGTGCTTCAGTGAGAAGTCTATTTAGGGCCACCTGGGTGGCTCAGTCGGTTAAGTGGCTGACTTCAGCTCAGGCCATGATCTCACGGCATATGGGTTCGAGCCCTGCATCAGTCTCTGTGCTGGCAAATACAACTGCTAAGTCTATTTATGAAGCCCCAGTGTATACCTTGACTTGTCCTGATAGAACATGGGGGTATATATACTATTTTATATCATGAAATGAGAAAGTTACATACTTAAAGGTGGATTCAAATAAAATAACCACGGTTTCTGCATTTCAAAGAAACCATGGAAATTGTCACACTCAGCCTGAGAGTTCTCTCCTGGCTACATACTATATATACATATTAATATATGATTATCAGCCTCAAAGTTTGGTGGGAATATGGGCAAGAATAGGTAAATATAAAATAAAAACAGATGAGAAGATAAAGAAGATGTGGTATGTATGTATGATGGCATATTATTCAGCCATGAAAAAAATGCAATCCTGTCATTTGCAAAATTCAGATCGATTTTGAGGACATTAGGCTAAGGGAAACAAGTCACACAGAAAAAGACCAATCGTATTTGATAACACTTATATATGGAATCTAAAAAAGCCACTCAGAGAAACATTGTAGTTAGCAAAGGTTGGGAGGGCAGAAAAATGGGGGGGTGATATTGTTCAAATGGTACAATTTTTCAGTTACAAAATTAGTAAATTCAGGGGCCTAAGGTATAGCATGGTGATTACAGCTAACAATACTTTATCATATACTTAAACGTTGCTAAGAGTAGATCTTAAATGTTCTCATTACAAAAAAGAAATGGTAATAATGTGACAGGATGGAGATGATAGCCAATACTATGGTGGTCACCATTTTGCAATTTATATATATTTATCAAATCAACATATTGTATACCTTAAACACATGCAAGGTTATGTATCAATTATATTTCAATAAGGCTGGGAAGATAAATAAACCTAGGTTCATATGAATGGACAATATCAAAACAGTTGCCCAAAGACAAGTTCATGTGGATGTTTAGTCTACTATTCTCAAAAAAAAAAAAACCCAAAGGAAATTAAAAGAAGGTATCAAAAATGCATTCTCCCCCCACAATTTTCTTTTCTTTCTTTCTTCCTTTTTTTTGAGAAAGAGAGAGCGTACACATAAGCTGGGGGGAAGGGGCAAAGAGAGAGAGAGAGAGAGAGAGAATTATCTTAAGAGGCTCCAGACTCAGCACAGAGCCCAACACAGGGCTCAATCCCATGACCCTGGGACTCTGGGATCATGACCAGAAGCTAAATCAAGAGTGTAATGCTCAACCAAATGAGCCATCCAGGTGCCCCATCCCCCAATTTTCTTTTTAATTGAAGGATGGTTGACATCTCCCTAATTTCCTGCCCTTTTTGACATGACAAGGACATTAGATAGAACGTGATCGACTTATTTCAAATTTTTTTAATTAACTTTTTCAAGCAAAAGTCAGAGAGGTTGGCATGTGAAACTCCAGTGGTATTAGGCACATGAGTCATGTTGTCCCTGATATAATTCACTGGAGTGGATCAAAGGAATCCCCTTCATATATGTAGTTCATGTATCAACACTCACGGACAGACAGTAAAGACAGGCCCATGGGCTTGGCTTCCGGTTTGCCTCACTAGAGATGAAATTCCTAAAGCTCTGGAAGGAAGGGTTGAGATCCCATGACCACCAGCATCACCTCAGCCAGAGCCCTGAGTCTGTGCTTGAGGGAAAGCACTGCCTTGGGCACCTAGCATCCAAATCATACTCCAGAGAACAGGTTCTACCCCCACCCTTCTCTCTTGGCGTCTCCCAGTTCAGCCACACAGATCTTGTTGAAAAGGTATCATCTTCCTCAATGACAGGAGACACCGTCTGCCTTTGAAGCAGCCAGGGGAAGGCAAGGTTCCAGTATCATCTTTGAACAACTCGGCATTAAAAAGGCACCAAGTGTTGACTTTGTTTTGCCCGTCGCCTTGGAAATCCTGAGCATTCTAAACTAACATGGGGACATCAAGTCTCTCTGCTGTAAAGGCCCTACACATGCCTTCATTTCTCAAAGCCCCATCTCCTATCTCTCCCATCTGTTTATTGTAAGTGTTCCAGTCAACAATAGGCTCTTTTTTTTTTTTAATGTTTTATTACTTATGTTTGAGAGAGAGAGAGAGAGAGAGAGAGAGAGAGAGAGGAAGAGGGAGAGAGAGCGCGTGAACAGGGGAGGGGCAGAGAGAGAGAGGGAGACACAGATTCCAAAGCAGGCTCCAGGCTCTGAGCTGTCGGCACAGGGCCCAACATGGAGCTTGAACTCAAAAGCTGTGAGATCATGACCTGAGCTGAGGTCGGATTGTTAACCAACTGAGCCAGCCAGGTGCGCCAGTCAACAGCAAGCTCTTAGTAGTTAAGTTTTGGAGGACTCAAGTGCCCCAACCCTTGTGTTGTTCAAGAATCAACTGTAATTAATTATATTATCATTTTAGGGAATTGATTATTAATTTATTACTAACGGGGGAAAGCATGTAGTTTCAAAATTCCGTATTTGTGGAATTTGTGGGCAAAGTGCTTTGTCCCAACCCATCGTGTTTTAAAATTCCAGTTGTGGGGTGCCTGGAGGGCTTAGTCAGTTGAGTGTCTGACTTTGGCTCAGGTCATGATCTTGTGGTTGACAAGTTTCAGCCCCGTGTCGAGCTCTATGCTGACAGCTCAGAGCCTGGAGCCTGCTTCAGAATCTGTGTCTCCCTCTCTCTCTGCCCCTCCGCTGCTCATTCTCTGTCTCTGTCTCTCAAAAAATACATAAATGTTTAAAAAAAATTTTTTTAATAAAAAAATAAAATACAATAAACATTAAATTTTTTTTTAAATTCCAGTTGTTAACTCCAATATTAGTTACTGACCTAATTGTTACAAAAGCTCGAACCCAAGTGTCAAAAATTCAAATGCCTGCAAGTGAGAGCGTAGGCTGGCGAGACCCGAGGCACTGGGAGTGGCAGCGAGTGGGGAGCCCTAGCTAGGGACAGCGGCTGCCACCCCGGACTGTTACTGTAGCCCAGAAATGTGAGCCCAGGGAGGCCAGGACTAACTTTTCAAGAGAAAATGGACTCTGGTATGCGATCAGCACGTTTTATATGTTGGCAACTAACTCCATTTGTCTTATTTTAAACACAGAGTGCAGAACAGACCAAGTAAAACACATTTGCAGGCTGGATCAGGCACTTTGGCTTCCAGTTGGCAGCAATTAGTGACCCCAAAAGGGAGAATTTTAAGGAATCAGATAAATGGGGTATTAGTGTTCTGTTTCTGCATAACAAACTGCTACACTCTGCAGTTTAAAATGACACTGGACCTATTATCTCACAGGGCACTTAAGTCAGAAGTCTGGCACATTCTAGCCAGGTCCTCGGCCCAGGGACTCACAGGACAGAAATCAAAATGTCCTCTGGGCATGTCCTCACCTAGAGGCTCAACTGGGGAAAGCATGATGTCCAAGCAACTGTGTGTTATCAGCAAAATCCATTTCCTTGGGCCCATATAATTGAGGTCCTTGTGTTCTTGCTAACAGCCAGGACCTGCTCTCAACTCCGAGGAAAATGTTACCCAAAGGGAACGTGCTCTCCCTCACTATCCTTTCCTTCAGCTGGCATTCCTCAGAGGTACCAGACTGACCTGAAGACCAGAATCCCCCCCTGCCCAGTCTGTGTATCCACGATCCATTCTCTGAGATGTGAGTCACATTGCTGAGAATTTCAAGTATGAACTGCTCTCTCTCCTTGTAAATAAACCCATCAGAGTCAACCTGGTTCTGAAACTCACCTTCTTATTCTTTTTTCTTCCTTAATTTTAATGTTTACTTATTTTTGAGAGAGAGAAAGAGACAGAGTGTGAGCAGGGGAGGGGCAGAGAGAGAGAGGGAGACACAGAATCCAAAGCAGGCTCCAGGCTCTGAGAGGTCAGCACAGAGCCCGACGCGGGGCTCAAACTCATAAACTGTGAGATCAGGAACTGAGCTGAAGTGGGACACTTAACCGACTGAGCCACCCAGGCGCCCCACCTCCCTACCCTCTTATTCTTAATCCAATTTCCAGATGCCCGTTGGCTTCTTAATTCTTTACCTTCCACTCAGTATCATTAAAGACTTTTCTTCAGCTTTGTGGCTTGGCTCCCCTGTCTCTAACCACTAAGTCCCACCCAATTTAGTCTCCAAATTCAGATTGGGTCTTTCAGGTGAACTATAACCTCTCCTACCTAATGTACAAGTGAAATCTGGTTTCCATCTGTTTATCAGTCTCTTTATCACCTAAACTTGTCTGAATGGGTCTTACCAAATTTGGAGAGTATATTTGAGATTCTCTGAGTATCAAGGTTGGGAATTGCTTGAGCAGAGAATTAATTGAGGGGTGCTCTAGGGTTACCACCTACAGAGGAGGAAGGCAAAGGGAGGGGAGAAGGCAGGACAGAAGGAGGAAAAGGCCTCAGATAACCCAGCAGAGAATGCCACAGCTGAGATGCCCGTTCTCAGTGGTCCCAAGCTGGCATGAAGGGCCACACCTTTTCCATGTTGGTCCATCACTGGATATGAGCCGCCCCTAAAAAGGGGGGTAATTTTAGGCAAGGGGGCTCTTTGAATTGAGGATAATTCAAAGAAGCTGTAGGCCACCTTCCGCAGCACTCCCAACAGTGAGGGAATAAATCCTTCATTCCTAAAGGGGGATCTGGGCGGGGCATTGTAGTGTCCACTACTGTCCGTCTTCAAACAGAAGACAGCACATGGAATACACCTCATTTACTTTGTGGGGCTGGGGAGTCATCCTCAAGAGAAGACTCATCCTCAGAGCTATAAAGAGACCACACCATGCTTGTTAAAATGTCACAGGAAGTGGTTTCATACATGAAGGCTCTCCCTGCCAGAGCCTGTTTTGACCTAAGATCCATTCTCTTCCCTTCCCCTGGGTCACTCCTACTGGATGCGATTTCCAGGCCCCTGCATCAGCTGGCTTTAACCAACAGGAGATGGTACCTAGAGCCTGGAGAGTGAAAGAAAAAGGATAGGGGTATTTCTCCCCACCTTCTCCAATTTGGGCAGGATCTATGGAGGGGTCATTTCTCCTCCATGGTGCCAGTTCCTGCCAGAAGGCCCATTATGGTTCTAGCTCCCACCGAGGGTCCCTTCCCCCAGGTGCTGGCAAACACAACTTCCTTCCCAGGTGCTAGCAAACACGACTTCCTTCCTGTTCTACGAGCCTTGGATGGTAGTAGCTTCCCACTGTTCCCTATCCCTGGGCTGCCTCCACACCTTCTGCTTGACTTCTCTGACTCCCCCTTTACATATATTCCCTGAATTCAATTCCCTCTGTCCAACATTATCAGAATGCCTTTTCTGTTTACCTGGTTGGATCCCAACAACAGACCCCAATGCCAAAGCCTCAAGGGCACCCATTCCAATCCTAGGGGATGATCCCTGATCCATTTTCTTGTAAGGACAATTCTATGTAGCAGGTTCCTGGGAGACGTTTCCGGTGCCTACAACAGGTATTTACTTAACAACAGCTGTCGCTGTCTGGAAAAAGGCCTGGGGATGAGTGAACATTCAACAGTCTTTCTTTATTTTAGTCAATAAACCAGACCCCCAGTAAAAAGATTTCTGACCTACTACATCTACCATAATATTTCAACTTCAATTTCTTCCACATTGAACATTTTGTTCAAAAGTATAACAAAATTGGCTTATCTTTAAAATTTCGCCTGTCACCCTACCAAGTAGCCAAGACACTGCTTTACAGACGGAAATGGTTTCAAAAATGAGAGCTAAAATTTGAAAAACTTGGATTCCCAAAATACCCAAAAATTCAACGTAAAAGAAACCTTTTATAAAGGATCATCAACTCTAAGATACTCCGTTTTGCTAAATCCTCGATGCTTCATAAAGAAACCATCTCTAGGCATCTGTTAAAATCATTTTACCTTGGTGACTTCATAAGATATGGTTCCAGTCAAACACAATTATTTCAAGATGAATTTCAGACCAACTCCAAATTCCCATTTGTAGCTATCGCCAACAATTTCTGCAGTTCCAAAAAATTATCTTAGCTCGGGAAGACCTATTTAAGAAACAAAAAAGATGGCAAGGCATTAGCATTCTAATGTTGAAAGGATACAGATTTCCGGTAGCAAAATACTGTTTTCTACAGTGAAATCTGCAGTTGCAGGACTGTGGTAGGCAACGGAATGCATCTATATTTGTAAAGTGTCCTAACACACAAGGGGGAAAGGATACAGAATCCTATGCTCACTAGCCACAGATGTGGTTACCAGAACACAATTTTAAAGGAAAAGTTCTCTCAGCAGCAAAGGCATTCAAAATTTGATGGAGGATCCCAAACCATTCATGATGCAAAATTCCATTCTCCCCATTTCTTTAACATTGGGATGAAAATGAAGTGGGAGATGGCCCATTCCAAGAGTTCCGCAACTTGCCCAAGCTCACAGCGCAGTGGAAAAGCCAGCACGTCCATCAACTGATGAATGGATAAAGAAATTGTAGTTTATATACACAACGGAATACTATGTGGCAATGAGAAAGAATGAAATATAGCCTTTTGTAGCAATGTGGATGGAACTGGAGAGTGTTATGCTAACTGAAATAAGTCATACAGAGAAAGACAGATACCATATGTTTTCACTCTTCTGTGGATCCTGAGAAACTTAACAGAAGACCATGGGGGGGAGGGGAAGGAAAAAAAAAAGTTAGAGAGAGAGGGAGCCAAAACATAAGAGACTCTTAAAAACTGAGAACAAACTGAGGGTTGATGGGGGGGTGGGAGGGTGGGGAGGGTGGGTGATGAGTACTGAGGAGGGCACCTGTTGGGATGAGCACTAGGTGTTGTATGGAAACCAATTTGACAATAAATTTCTTATTAAAAAAAAAAAAAGAATACCAAAAAAAAAAAAAGAAAAGAAAAGAAAGAAAGAAAGAAAAGCCAGCATGAAGATCTGAATTCCTAGCTTTGTGTGGCATAAACCTAAAAATGTTGCTAGACAATCTGTGAGGATCCTTTTCGAAAAATGTTAACGGGACGAAGAGGGTAAACGTCTTTCCAAAATAAACCATTACACCAAAATACAAAGAACACTTGTTAATTCCCTAATTGACATCCAACACGGTCTTTTAATGCACAGACCTCAAAGGACTTTTCCACTCAGCGAAACATTTTTGCAAGGATTCAGATGATCCCAAACCAAAGACATGTCAAAGGGGCGGGGGGGAAGTGGACCTTGAAACTACGCCATTTTTTTTTTAAGTTTATTTATTCATTTAGAGAGAGAGAGCGAGTACAGGAGAGGGGCAGAGTGAGAGGGAGAATCTCAAGCAGGATCCACACTGTCAGCACAGATCCCAAAGCAGATCAGTCCCACGAACCATGAGATCATGACCTGAGCTGAAATCAACAGTCGGATGCTCAACCAAGTAAGCCACCCAGGCGCCCCAAAACTACACCATGTTTAACATTGCTAAGTTAAAGGCATCCCTTCCAGTGGTGGAGATCAGAGAAAAATGAGGACGTGCATCAGTAAATATTACAGTTGCAAACATGAGATAAAAATGTTCACTGCAACACAGTCTAGTTACTTTAGAATCACAGTGAACCTATTACAAACCGGCCACAAAGCACAACTGAGCCTTTTCTCTTCTTTAGACGCCCCTAAAGATAATTACATGTTTGACTGAAGAACACAGACCCACCCCTTTGGGGCTTAAGGAAAGAGAGTCGGCCTTGAGTGAACAGCTCAACAAGAGGAAAGAGACTTTGAATAACTGCACAAATATAAGGTATTTGGGGGAAAAAATACTGGAAACTGTTCATGTCCCACATCCTCCAACTTTATTAAGTATGTTTGTCCTGATGTCCACCCAAGGGCACAGTGTGACCTTCTGTTATCGGAAAGAAATACACAGTATAATTTATCAGAATCCATCATAATGAACTTCCCACATATTGGAAACCAAAATGACCTTTCCTAGCTAATATTTATCTTGTTTTCTTCACACAAAAGGAACCACTGGGGATTCTTCTTTTCAATTCATTAAAAAATGGACCCATCAGTGAAAAGAAATGTGATCTCATCGTTCGTATGCCAGACAAGGAGCCAGGAGTTTAATTTTAGGCTGGACAGTAACTCATTCGGTCAGATTTTCCCAGGGTGTACCCTAGGCGCTGGCTTCAAAGGATTAACTCTTTCGTGTCACTTCCAAACTTGAGTGCAATCAAGAGCGTGAATAATTTCGCACATGGCACCAAAAGCATTTACTTCTAGTCATTTCTTTTCTCTGTTGTTTTCCAGCTATAGTACAGTCCTTTCCACCCATCTGCTTCCAAACGTGTTTGTTTTTAAAGAGATTCCATGTTTTCCATGATGAAAGACACTGCCCATGTCTTGACTTAAAAAAAAAAAAATGTTTTCGTGCGCCCCATCATTCTCAGAATGAACTTAAAACACTTGGCATTTAGATGTCGGGTACACTTTTCATCTTTTCCCTCATGTGTTAGTAGTGCGTAGGGATAGTCACTGTCTTCCAACAAAGGAGCAGAGAGTGCCTATTTATGCTTCCTGGTACCAAGACACTTGGAGGTTTCCAGCCACAGGAGACCATTCTTCAGATGTTTAATTTATTTCTGTTGCACACAGGAAAAAATTCTGCCTACACTTGATTTCTTATCAAGGAAATAGTGAGGTTTTCCCTTTCTCTTTTCTCTGGATCTATTTGCCCCCACCAGGAGTAGGGCGAATTCCCTAAGGGGATTATTCTTTTGAAATAGTCATTTACTTGTAGATAAGCAGCCTCAGAATATCTGTGTTGGTTTTGCTACACCCGCCTCACTCCACACATGTCAATCTGGATAGCATCAAGTTCCTTCTCAGCTTTCCAGTCTACAAATTTACAGGGATGATGTATCACAGTTCCTTTTAGAATTGGAAGACACAATGACCTTACAGCAAGATCTAATCACGACGCAAAATCAGACTAACTCAAATTTGAGGGACACTCTAAAATGTAATTGCTTTTGAAAGTATCAAGGTCATGAAAGACCAAAAAAAAAAAAAATTCTAAGGAATTGTTTCAAATAAAGGAGAGACACATGGCAACAAAATGCAATTCTGATGGTGCACTGACTGGATCTTGGGACCAGAAACACACACATACACACACAAAGCTATCCTCAGGATGAACTGCCTACACACACATGCACACAACATACACACATACTGCTATAAATGACATTATTGTGACAATTAACAATTTCGAAACGTAGCCTGCAGATTAGAGGGTTGTAGCAACCTTAAGTTTCCTAATTTTGATCATACTGTAAATAAGAAAGAGAATGTCATTACTAAAAAAATACACCTTGGGGCGCCTGGGTGGCTCAGTCGGTTAAGCGTCCGACTTCAGCTCAGGTCACGATCTCGCGGTCCGTGAGTTCGAGCCCCGTGTCGGGCTCTGGGCTGATGGCTCAGGGCCTGGAGCCTGCTTCCGATTCTGTGTCTCCCTCTCTCTCTGCCCCTCCCCCATTCATGCTCTGTCTCTCTCTGTCGCAAAAATAAATAAACGTTAAAAAAAATAATAAAAAAATTAAATTAAATTAAAAAATACACCTTAAAATATTTAAGAATAAAAAGCAGATGCCTCTACCTCATTTTCAAATGATGCTGGGGGGGAGGGGGAAGGAGGGAAGGGCAAAGGAAGGGAGACACAGAAGACTGAATGTATGAATATAAAAAATAATGAGCATAATGTAAGCGATTGGTGAATCCAGGTAAAGGGCATATAGGCATTCTTTGTACTATTCTTTCAACTTTTCATTAAGTCAGAAATGATGTCAAAATAAGAAGTTACATGTCTTTATACATATTATAATTTATTGTCAAATTGGTTTCCATACAACACCCAGCGCTCATCCCAACAGGTGCCTTCCTCAATGCCCATAGCCCACAAGAAGTGACATATCTAATTAAAAGCCTTCCATTCATAAGATATACAAAAGTGGTTTAGAATTTATTACCAATCCTAAACAACATGGAGAGTTGGTAGTTGGAATGTTCTGGTTAATTCAATTCTCTGAGCATCCACTCAAGCCCCCACAGAAGCACTCACATAGTGCCAGGCCTTATGTTAAAGCACTTTAAAATATTTGTAGGATTGGAGCACCAGGGTGGCTCAGTTGGTTAAGCGTCCAACTTTGGCTCAGGTCATGATCTCACGGTTGGTGAGTTCAAGCCCCACGTCAGGCCCTGTGCTGACAGCTCAGAGCCTGGAGCCTGCTTTGGATTCTGTGTCTCCCTCTCTCTCTGCCCCTCCCCTGCTCGCTCTGTCACTCTCTCTCTCTCTTGAAAATAAATAAACACTAAAAAAATTTTTTTAACAAATAAAATATCAGTAGGATTTATTTATACCCTGATACACAGATGAGGAAAGTAAGGCATAAAGACAGTAAGTGACTTGCCCAAGGTCACCCAGCCAACAAGCAGCTACGTTAGGATTCAAATTCAAGCCATCTGGTACCAAGGCACCCACTGTTCCAGTTCCTGTGAAATTATTTCCAAAACGTATTAGTCTCTTTTCATGCTTTAGTAAATAGACTGAAAATAAATCTATCTTCTTTAGGGACTCAAGACCTTGATCAGCATCCTAAAGATGAGAATTCTGCCTGGAAAAATGTGTGTAGGCAACCGGACTAAATGTGCAAGCAGATGCAGGCTTGGAGCCAAAGGTGTTTACTATTAACCCCTAAATAAATGTTGCTTCATCTCGGAAAAGCTGCGGAAAAACAGGGATTCAGAATTGCTGCAGGCTTCTGATTTGCTGCAGATTTATTAAAGTCTTATGTCATTTTCCAAATTAAGACCAAACATGCAAGAATTCTAAAGTCTTTGAATGCTTAAGCTGCCATTTTTCAAACAGATGGGAGACAACCACACTGCAGATCACAACTTGTCTAAAACATTGCAGAGAAAATACACCAGAGCCAGAACATACCGCATGAAGGCTAAATTACTTTTGTGGATTTCAATGAAGGAATTCAGCATTGAAACAAAACCAAAGAAAAAAAAAGAGGATTTTTGTCTATGCACCCTCCCAGACTCATTTCCTGACAAACTCCAATTTGGAAGCATTTTTGCAACAACACAGCAGAGCAGATTCTCGCTTAATAACAAAGCAAACAGGGGGCGCCTGGATGGCTCAGTCGGTTAAGCAACTCACTCTTGATTTCGGCTCAAGTCACGATCACAGAGTCATGGGATCGAGCCCCATGTCGGCTTCACACTAAGCGCAGAGCCTGTTTTGGATTCTCTCTCCCCCCTTGCCCCTCTCCCCTGCTGACTCTCATTCTCTGTCTCTAAAATAAAAAAATAATAATAATAATTCAATTTAAAAAAATAATAAAGCAAATGGTCCCAAACGGCACTGCCCTTTCCCGCCTGGCCAATGGTGAGTGTTACAAGTTCTGCCTTGCATCACCTGCACAGTGGCCACTTTCCAATAACTGGCTATTTCCAGACTCACCTTCAGTTCGTCTGACCTCCCAGGGTGGGATCTACTAGGAGGGCCTGGCAACTCTGGTTCTCAGCCCCCCACCCCCGTATCAGGGAACAGGTTAGCATAATTCTCCCAACAACTAATAAAAGAGGTGACACCCTTAAAAGTTTGGACGTTGTAATAAATCATTTTACCACACTAATTTCTACTCAATCAAGACAGCAGATGATGTAAATGACAAATGCATCATAAATTAGCAACCTGGGTTTGGGGAGTTAAAAAAAGGGGGGGGAGCAGGTTCGTGAGTGAAAAACATGAGAAAAGATGATCCCACTAAGGGATGTCTTGTCTGATAAACAATGGAAATTTTGAAATGGGAGTTGCCTACATAAATTCATTCATCATTTCTTCAGACAGAAATGAGGAAAGATGTTTCCATTTCCAGTTGCTTAAATAACAAAACTGCATTGAATTGTCTTCTAGAAATTTTCAAGCAGCTTTTCCACAAAAATACATAAAAGCCGATGTAAACCTTCTCTTGACAAATTTATTCTGAAACAAGTATTAATGAGTTTCCTATTTTTAAGAGTGTGCTGATGAAGGTAAATGTATCTAATAGGTTATTGATGCTTACATGAATATATTTCAAACATGGATACATGTCCGATGCATCCACTGGGCTATCATTTATAATTATCACACGATGCATGGAATTACTTAGTAATTTAGAGCATGTTCACCGTCATATGTTAGAGTGGGCACGTTTTCTCTGCCAGAATGTGGTATATACATGTCATAAATTGCTTTTTTATTGCCTGCTTAAAAACATCTATGAAGAATTTACTACTGAGCCATTTTAGAACATATTAAAGCATGTTGTAAATGAGCCATTAAAGACAATAACTGTGTCTATTAAATATTAAACATTTTATAAACGGCCTTTTAATTTCAAGTGTTACCAGTACTATCTCATCTAAATTAGGTGGTGGAGAGTTCTTTAAAAAGGCTCTTCCAGTTGGCGATGATTTAAATAAATTAAACAGACATGCTGTGTTTTTATAAGGTTCACACACTGTCATTTTAAGAACCGAGAAATTCCTTAAAACCACACAGCATCCTTACTTAAGGGCAGTGACACAATCCTTTCTAGTAGAATTATGAGCAAACAGTGCATTTTGTTAATGAAGAAAAATCCAGCCTTCCAGTGACCACGAGAAGCACAAAAGCAATCATCAGTAAGTGACAATGGTTTCATCCAGAGCCGGTATACAGGAAACGGAGAAAACAAACTGGCAAGTTACATGAAATGAAATGCACTCACCGAATTCAGGCACACCCAGCATGACTCTACAGCTTGTTGTCCGAGGGAAATCGCCCAGGTCTGGGGCTGAACCAATGGGAACAGTAATGGCAATTTAGCCATAAATCTCTCAAGGCCTAATTATCCTTACTGCAGAGGGTTTATTTCTTTTAATTAGACCAGTTTTTTAATTGGAAATTTTCCTCTCATTTCTCATTTTTCAAATCATCAAAACAGCGTCCAAGGATTTTAACATAATAAATAACCAACATAATATGTGAAGGCTACCCACAAGTTGCCAAGCACTTGAATTTTTACCGTAAAAGTTTTTATGTGATGTGTCCAATGTCTACATAAAGAATATTCATAAGGTAAGTTGTACATAAAGACGGGTAACAGTGCCTCTACTATGTTAATGATTGCACTCCTGGCTGGGGCGTGGGGTTACGGGTTGGGGATGGGGGTGGGGGTCAGGGTCTGTTCACTTACAACCAGAATAAACCTCTTGAGGGGAAGGATGATATTGTATTTCTCCTGTACCCTAATCCCTACCATAATGTCCTGTGCATCATGGGTGTTAAATATGCTCTGTTAAATAAATGAATAAATGTAAGTCTTTAGTTTCACTCCCCAATGAACGGTCATCTAACTTCTATGACCTTAAATGAACCTGTGAACTAACAGAGTTCAACTAGAAGACCCGCCAAGGTGACTTCCATATGTGAAAATGACTCACAGAGCATTCTAGGTGAAACACAGTATGATTCTGATATAGATAACATGCAGTTCATGGACATATATACACAGTAAACTCAGCCGTGACAGGATTAATGGCAAGGCAATGCCCACTGCCGACAATATTGGCCATTTTAATCTATTAGTGGGTCAAATGCTTCTTAAGAGCTTAATCTAAACCTTTATTAAATTTCAACCTAAAAATCATCTTATGTTTGCCAACAGTGCCCTCCTGTGGCAGAAAAGAAAAAGTCTTTTGACAGTGCTAATGTTAACTGACCCACATTTTTGTTAAATAAGTAGATGTTTTAATTTTTTAATAAAGCCATATTTATGAACAGAATATAAGATATCCTTAAATAAACATAAGATTCTACATATTTTATTTTTTTTAACATTTTTATTGATTTTTGAGAGACAGAAAGAGACAGAGCACAAGCGGGGAAGGCACAGAGAGGGAGACACAGAATCCGAAGTGGGTGCCAGGCTCTGAGCTGTCAGCACAGAGCCCAAAGCAGGGCTGGAACCCACGAACCATGAGATCATGACCTGAGCCGGAAGTCGGAGCTTAACCAACTGAGCTACCCAGGCACCCCAACCAGCACTTCTGATCAACTCTCCCGCAGCAGGCCATGTGTTGGGCACTGTGCAACAGAGGATAGCTAAGGCCCTGGAGCTAGTGTTCCAGCACGGGAGACAGACAAACAGGCAAACGAGCGTGAATAAGGTAACTGTGGATTGGAGTAAGTATAACCAAGAACACAAAAGCGAACAGTGTGACAGAGACTGGCTGGGCTTGGAGGATGCACAGCTACCTGGACTGGGTGCCCAGAGAAGGCCTGCTGAGAAGGGGACTCCGATACAATGGTGAGCGACAAAATGTGGGCTTCAAGTGCATCCTACATAGAGAACCAGCATGCGCTTGCAGGAACCACCAGCCAAAATAAACCTGGTGTAGTCAGCAGCAGAGCAGCAGTCGGAGTGGCAGGAATGGGGGGGGGGGGGGGGGGGGCGGGTAATAAGCTAGGGGAGGGAGGGGTTGGAGATGATATCACAGAAGTCCCAGGGGCAAATGATGAGGGAGCTTGCAAATCATAGCGTGGAGCTGGGATTTGATTCCACACACGCGATGTGAGAGTTTTAAACAGGACAGGAAAAGGAGATGGGTTAGGGAAAAGAGCCCTCCAGCTGCTGGGTAGAGACTGCACCCTGTGGTGGGGGGAGGGGGGGATGCTGAGAGACTACTGTAGGAGTCCAAGCAAGAGAGGGTGACGGCTTGAAGCAGGATGGTGGAAAAAGAGCCAAAGAAAAACTCATGTTCTGAAGCCTAAGGCAGCAACTGCATACAGCAGGCTACCAATAGATGTTTGCGAACCAATGAGCTGGTGCCTAAGGGAGCAAGGGGGGTAAACTCCCCTTTCCCTTCATTAATTCTCTCTAGGGCTGGCGTCTATCTTACCTGTGGGTCCAAGAAAATTATTGCCTTATCTATACCCTCAAGTGAAGAAAAACTAGCAAAACATTTTATCAACTGCTTGCTTGGCACACATGAAGGTCTCAACCTAGAAGTGCAAGAGGACGAATCTAGGCTTGAAATTAATGTAACGCGGTGTGGCGAGCACACTTCAACTTAAAAAGAGAGAGCGAGAGAGACAAAGAATGAAATTTGTCCAGCTATCTCGAGAATAGAGCACCAATGAAGTCGGGCCTCTTTCCAAAGACGTCCTCTCACACACAGCACCGGGTTACCTCAGGCATTCCGTGTGGAGGCAAACTAATGAACTAACTTGCAAGGTCGAAGTCTCGGGTCTTGGTACCAAGAACACTGGTTCTTATTTTACGGACACTGCACACCCGAGAGTGTATTCTATTTCACTCTTCCCTTTAGCTAACTAGGAAGCTCCGAGCCAAATTTATAGCCTACCTCCAATAAGCAAATAGAACTCTTCACCATGCGTTTTATATGCCTAATTTATACTTAGTTTTCTTTATCTTCCCTTTATCTTCACTGAATATTTTTAAAGACATTCTCAAATCTGTTTTGATGAGGACAGATACAAATACATGAGTATATGAACAAGACCACTTTATCTAATATGCCTTAACAGATCCAAAGTTCAACTCGCCCTCTTTGTCCACTCCCCTTTTGCCGACCCATGCCGCTCACCAGACCAGAACTCAAAATTCCCACCTTGTGACAGTCACCTAAGGGTAAAACATTATTTCCCAAGAATAAAATGAAAAACGTAACCCAGACCACATGATACAGGAATTAACAGGCAATGAATCCAATGCAATTCGAGGATGGGTTTCCTGGTAGATTGCAAGTCGTTAGGGAAGGGGTCAAAGGACTTTTAGGGTCTGGTTTATGTGAGGCCCAAAGTCTATTGCATGTAATATAGGGAAGTAAGCAGTCAGGGGACCTGGAAGAAGACAAGGGGCAAGGGATGGGATGGCAACGGACCCCAAGGGCCTATGTTTTACAGCTTTAAGAAAAGATCAGCCTTGGTTCACAGGGATTCACAACCAATCATGCCATATGAAATTAAGATCAGGCATTGTGTGATCTGAGAATCTAGAAGAATGTTCATGGGCCCTGGAAAGCAATGGAAAGCCACATCCGATTGCTTTGTATCTAAACTCAGGAGAAGACAACCAAAGAATCTGGCATCGTGGTAATAACCTAACAGATGGATACCCAGGGCCCAACACTGGACCCATCGGTTCACTTCTCATCTTATTTACTCCTCGAAATCATCTGAGAACGCAGTTCTGTTTTATTTTGTTTTCAATCCGTACAGAAGAGAAATCATTCCATTTACTTGCCCAATAGCACAAGACAAGGAAATGGGGGACTCGGGATTCCAAACTAGGCTGAGAAAGTCCACCCTCTGGGAGGAAAGGGGCGTTTAAAACAGAAAAGTCTGGAGAAACCAGAGGGGGAGCTGGACGTAGTACATGCTCAGTCAAGACTGCAGAGTGCGGTGTGCACAAAGTCCCACTCAGAAGGCCTCCCAGTCCGAGGATGGAGGTGATGGCAAGGACGGAGCCCTCCTAACACCCGGCCGCAGCTGAGGAAGGAACCCATCGCATAAATTCCTGCCACATGTCTACTTCCTCATGTGTGAACACTAGGAAACACCTATCCAGTATTTCAGTGAACACGTCTCAGTACATCTCAGTAGATGAGACTGGCTCTGCGAGTACAAGGCACACTGGGCCTGAGTACAAAAGAAAGACCCACCCCACCAATCATCTTTAAGACTCATTACACGCGGAAACGGCAACAGTGTAGACATGAGGGTTAAACAAAATATATTATGAAAGTGAAAAACAAAATGCAGGCCTATCAGTAACACCGTAAGTTGTGATTCATAGACAACAATACACTCCCGATTATTTTTTTTCTCTTCATTTGGAAAGAACCTGTGGCACTCACAGCAATTGTCTTAATCTCCTCCTGATTTGATAGCATCGATTCAGACAAAGGCCTGTGAGGCCATTCTTCTGTATTCAAGACCCCCCCCCAAAAAAAACAAAAACAAAAACAAAAACAGCTAATATTTATAACGCATTACAACCAGAAACTGAGTTTTAAGAAATTTCTGTGCCGAGTCCACATTTTCACACAAGAATTCACTAGTCATGTTTCTTTGGGGCATCCGGGAAATATTCTGGCAGCAAGTAGGCCCATATAAGGAAATATAAGGAAATCATGGGGTCATGATCTCGTAATTCCAGCACAGAAGACATGTGCTACAAACTTGACAAGACTTCTAAAGCAGAAAAACACAAGAGGCTGGCAACAATAACCTCTTATTCTTAGGAGTTTATGCCCTCAAGGTAATAAATGCAGCATTCATCCCCAAAAGGAAGAAATGAATATAAAAACTAAGATTGTCATAATCTGCTGCATACCATAAAAATACGTAAGATGTAGATTTACCTTTGTCACCTACGGGACCTTTAACCTTTCATTAAAATAACAGAGTCCCCTGAAACCCCGTCCATTGTAACCAGTTCCAAAGTACTTTTGTAAACAGGGGCCAGAGGGAGCAGAAACAATGAAATTCCAATATGATCCAGCTCTTTTTTCCAGTCCTTCATAGGCTTCCTGCCCCAGGACCTTTGCACATGTCATTCCTTTTGTTCATAGACAAACATATTGTTCTGTCCTTCTCCACTTAGTTACTTCCTGCTTCATCTCCATTTCTCAGGACAACCACCCTGATGGAGGCACTTTCCTAATTACTAAATAAAATCTCTAAATTTTAGCCTTTTCTTCTTGATTATTCAGAATTGCATTGTTATACTCACGGGAGTCTCCCCCATAAGACTGGAAGTTCCATGTAGGCAAGAGACAGGTTTCTTCTCTCAGCACCGAATCTCATCTCTAGCCCTTGCTACTGGACCTGGCATGTACCAAGCATTCAACAAATATCTGTTCAATCAATAAATGAATCTGAAAACCTAAACTGAAGCAGGATATCCAGTCTCCTTTCCCCAACAAATCTGGGTTTTCAATCACAGTACTCACCTTGTGGCAAAATTTTTAACTACAGACACTTTTTTAGGTGTGGAAGCAACTAGAACTACGGCTGTCCCTGAGAACATCCCAGCCCCCACCAAACCTCTTATGAGATGCATGGCAATATCGTTTGTTGTGTTGTTCGGCCACCCATGGCTCACTCAAGCCACACCAGGTAAAGTTTCTGCTTCCTGGGACTTAGAATTGAAACCAAGATGGGGCGCCTGGAGGGCTCAGTCGGTTAAGTGTCCAACTCTTGGCTTCAGCTTAGGTCATGATCTCACACTTTGTGAGTTCAAGCCCCGCGTCAGAAGCTGATAGTGCAGAGCCTGCTGGGGATTCTCTTTCCCTCTCTCTCTGCCCCTCCCTGGCTTGCTCTCTCGCTCTCAAAATAAATAAACTTTAAAAAAAAGAAAGAAACGGAGAGATAGCTAGTCATTTGAGACTAAGCTACTGAAGGGGAGAAACATAAATTTGGAAGTTGTGGAGTGGCCATCTTTCTCTCAGTACATGTAGAGGCACCAAAAAAAAAAAAAAAAGGCAAGCCAATCTGCACAGACACAAGATTGACACAGATACTCAAAGAGCAGAAATGAGATACAAGAGTCTGATCCAGGTTCCAGAAGGTTGTTCTATTTTTAGCCTTTCCTTGGCCTCTCTTCATTACATAAGAACTCCTAAGAATTTTTTTAAAATAGTAATTTTCACCTTTGGTCTAGCTGGAGTGATTTTTTGTTGTTGTTGTTGAATCCAAATAGAATTGCCCCCATTTCAATGATGGCGAAACTGAGACCCAAGATGTTAGCTTCCCTAGGTTACAAAGCTAATTGGTGGTACAGGCAGGCCTCTTACTCACACCTTCTAACGCAAGAGTAACTCCGTCTGCCCTGTCCAAGTGATAGCTTCTAGCCACGTGAGCCATTAAATTGAAATGAACTTACATGAAACAAAATTTTAAACTGAGTTCATCAGTGGCACTAGCCACATTTCAACTGTTCAACAGCTCCACCTGGCGAATGGTATATTAAAGAGCACAGCTATAGAACATGTCCATCACTGCAGAGAGTTCTACGGGACAGCACTGGATCCATGAAGGGTCAGTCCCCTTCATTTGAAAAACCTAAAATGAACTCGAGAAACAGGAAATGGCAACTCAGAAGCAGCAACCCACACAGGAAGAAAAAAAACTTACACTAATCTGTCAGTAATATCCTCAGAGGGATAAGAGGGTCTGTAACCAAGAAACAAGATCAAGGGGTTATTTTAAAAACAAAAGAGGGAGCACCTGGCTGGTTAAGTCAGAAGAGCAAACAATTCCCGATCTCGGGGTCATGAGTTTGAGCCCTATGCTGGCTGCAGAGATTACTTAAGTAAATAAATATTTAAGAAAAAAAAGAAATATTCAAGGAACAAACCAGAAAATCAGTAGAAGGAAGATGACGACATTTCCCAAAAAGTAAAACAAAAAGAAATGGGGGGGAGCTAGGAGAGAAACGTAAGAAAATTAGAGTGCCAGACAAGGAAGTCCAGTACCTGAGTATTAAGAGTTCCACTAAGAACAAAGAGAAAATGCAAGGGTGGGGAGGGGGGGGATAATCAAAGAAAAAATTTTATTCACAGAAATGAAGGATACAAGTGTCCAGATTGAAAGGGTTTAGTACCCAGCACAATAGTGGAAAACAACATACACCAGAACGCTGGAGACAAAAAGAAGATCCTTAAAGATTCCAGGATCCAGGATTTTATCAAGGATAAAAAAACAGGTCAAATGCAAATGAACCCAGCTCCCAAGGTATTTACTGCTCAAGCATACCTTCTAAGAAAGCAATTGGAGGGGGTGCTCACCAAATAAAGGAATAAGCTAAGAAAGTCTTCCTATGCAGGATGCAGGAAACATGATATCCAGCACCGGTGCAAAAGAATGCAAGCCGTTTTAACAACAAGACCCAAAAATTCAATGGCTCAAACATAATAAAAGTTCACTTCTCACCAAGAAAAGTAAAGTAAAATAAACTGCATAAGCTCCCTTCAGCCGATACACTAAATGCAGTGGAAGACACTGGAACATGAACAGGTCTTGCCAACCCAAGACATGGGCTCTCATTCCCAGTGTGTCACATCTGTTCAACAGGCAAATCATCGGACCTCCCTGAACCTCAAGTTCTTCATCTTAAAAATGGATTTTAGAGTTTACTTTTTTTTTTTAAGTTTATTTCTTCTTGAGAGACAGAGCATGAGCAGGGGAGGGACAGAGAGAGAGGAGGAGACACAGAATCTGAAGAAGGCTCCATGCTCTGAGCTGTCAGCACAGAGCCCGACGTGGGGCTCGAACTCACGAACTGCGAGATCATGACCTGAACTGAAGCCAGATGCTTAACCGACTGAGCCACCGAGGCACCCCAAAAATGGATTTTAAAATAGCTACTTGGGCTACTGTAAAGTTGAAATGAGGCATGGTATAGGGAAAGGCTGAGTAAACTGCAACCATGCTAATGTGAGTTGTTGTAATGAGTAATAACAGCTCACTGTGACTTCCAGAACCCCTATAAATGCCCCATGCTGCCCTAAAGCTTTCCTCTGCATGAATTCATTTCATCCTCCCCACAATTTGAGGCAAGTGCTATCTTTATCCCCATTCAAAGAGGAGGAATTAGGAAGCAGGGCATCCAAATGTAACTTGCTCAAGTTCAGCTACCAAGTGGCAGAGCTGGGATATGGACCCAGGTCCCAGCCTCTGCCCTCCTAACCACTGTGCAACACTGTCTTTCCAATGTCTACAAATGAGTGTTCAGATCTCCCTTTTCTCCTACCCCTACCACCCCTTTTTTTCAACCAATACCTGGATCGTTCACTTGGTGGATACACACTCTTGGGCTTTCGCTCCAAACATTTTCCCCTTATGTGCATATATTTTCGTGTATGGGTATGAAACCTTACTGGACATGAAACCACTTGATGTCAAAACCGAAATCAGCCTTGTTCACTCCACAGCGTTATGCAAAGTAGTAATCAGCAAATGGATCCTGCCTGAGAAAACCTGACAAACCAAGTTAGTAAAACCACATTCCAAAGTATTTTCAATCTAATAAGTAATTTCAGACATCGTTGGTTCTCCCAATCAATGGCTATTTCTGTAACAGGTGAAACCAAAAAAAAAAAAAAAAAAAAAAGCAGACACAGGAATCCCGCGAAGTAGCATCCCAGGGTCGTGGCTCTCGTCATTAACATGGGTCTGACCTATAATGACGGCAGGTACAGTGCCAGCAACACTTTCCTTCAACCAACACTTGCCGAGCATCTCATCCGTGATGAGACAGTAGAGCAGACGGTCACCAGTGGCCTAGCCAAACAGGAGCTTTAGCACAGGCCGTAAAGCAAACTGTCAATCCTGGAAATGGGGGTTCTGAATCTGGGGTCCTTGGGTAGAATTCAAGAGTCCATGAACTGGGATGAAGAAAAACAATGACATCTTTATTTGCAATAACCTCTATTTGAAACTCAGCATTTCCTTCAATTATCAAAGTCAGCAACAAACGACACAAGTTTATAACAGTTCCTAAGACTTGGTCACAAAGAGAAACCACAGATATTTTCAAGTTACATTACAGTTTGTGGTGCATACCTCAGAATATGTATCCATCACCACTCCACAATTATGTAGTTAATGGATCCGCCTGTAGAGCATGCTGTTTAATGCATTAATACAAAAGTGCATGCTCTTGATCACAAATTGCCGTAATGTTTTGGTCACTACATATTTTTTTTTTGAGAGAGAGACCCAGTGCGAGCAGGGGAGGGGCAGACAGAGAAAGATGGAGAGACAGAGAATCCCAAGCAGGCTCCACTTGTCAGCACAGAACCTGATGTGGGGCTCGACCTCATGAACCATGAGATCATGACCTGAGCCGAAATCAAGAGTGGGATGCTTAACCGACTGAGCCACCCAGGCGCCCCTGACCACTACATTTCAGTATAGCTGGCTTCCTTTGTAATTGTATAAACTTTCTTTAATGTGTTTTAAGGTATTATTCTGAGACAGGATCCACTGGCCTCACCAAACCTCCAAAAGTAACTACGGCACAGAAAAAGTTAAAGAATCTACCTCCCAAGACGTGGCAAAACATGGGATACAACATCACAGCTACCTTCTCCCTCCTTCCCCTTCCCACCCTATGGAAGCTGAACCCAGCACCCATCAATTCTGCCAGTACTGACACCACAAGTTGGAAAGAAAACTCACAGATGATGCAGCTGACTTCTGTGTGAGGCATAAACCAGTCACAAAAGCACCAGGCGAGAGTTGCAGAATGAGTTTTGCAAGGTTAAAAAAAAAAAAAAAAACAATTTGCCCTGTATAGAAAGTACCATCGTTTCAAGTACTTCTTGCAACCACTATTTGTAATGTATTCCAACTTGCAAGTGTAGAAATGGCCTCATTATCCCCACAGAGGTCCTTCAGAAAGTCTATTTCAAAGCAAGCACATTTGAAAGTTAGCCCGCAATCTAAAAGCCAGAGCTATAAATACGCATGGCCTGGGAAAGAAAGCAAGAGCAAGCTGGATTCCATGATTGCATCTTCAAGGAAGAAACTGGCAGAGCTGGAGGCCAGCAGATTGCTCAGTGAGCAGCTGAGAGGAAAGGGAGATGAACTGTCAAAGATCTTTAGGGTAACAAGTGTCAGAAGTCCAAGGGCAAAGAGACCCCTGTCACCCTGAAAGAGATAAAATACACATGCAAGCAAACACTAACAAAGAGGTTCATAAAAGCTTTCCCGATTTATATCACAAGTGCCTGTGCAGGCTGTGACAGAAGGCAGGGGACAAGGAAGTGAAGTTATCAATATGAATGGGGTCTCAGGGTGAGAGCCCCCCGCCCAAGCAGAGCCCAAGACAAGGACATCATGACTGAGGTTGCTGCCATGTATGGTGGCAGGCAGATTCCATAGGGCCTCCCCAGAATTGTAGAGAACGGCTCCCAGAATCGTCCGCTGGTGAAAGCATCTCTCCACTGGGTTTTCATCAGGGGTATTACCTCCCATTTTCGTGCGGGCCGCCTTGGCTTGTACACACTGCATCCGAGAAGGCCCTGTGAGGAAGGTAGAAGGATACCTGACAAACACAAGGGACAGAACGTGAGCAGCTTGGGCTGCTCATTCAAGTTGCTACCTTGTGTTATTTCCCCAGAAGTTCACCTCTGAACTTGCTCAGAATGGTCCTCTGCAGCTGCCAGGGGATGAGGAATATGTCATAAGATACCAGAGGTATCTGCTACCCACGGCAAATGTGGAATGTGAGCTTTTTTCTTCCAGAGCAGCTTTTCCTGCACTGAATTTCAAAATTCATTCACTCACCAAATATATCTGAGCCCCCACTATGTGACAGGCACTGCCTCAAGGTATGGGGACAAGCAGCAAAGGGGACACGTGAGGTCTCTGCCTTGTATTCTGTTATCAGCCATCTGAAAAAGTATTCCAGACATTGATTAAAAAAAAAAAAAAAAAAGATGACAGCAGAAAGTGGCAAGGAAGGGGGAGAGGGCAGAGAGGATAATTTAGCAAGGGCAGCTGAAACTTGTTGGAGTTAGAGACTAAAAGATGAGAGGAGCCAGCTGTGGGATAGATGGAAGAAGGACTTTTAAACAAAGGGAACAGCATGTTCAAAGGCCCTGAGGTGCAAAGAGACCAGCTAGAGCGCTAGTGAGAACAGTCTCCCCTAGGGTGGGTGCAAGAGGGCTTTTATTATAAGCAGCAGTTCTCATTGGTCAGAGAGAGAAAGCGCACTGTGGAAATTCATTTTCACATAATGACAAATTCTGAAAAGTATACACAGTCCTGTCTTCAAGTAGATTTCCAACCAAACCAAAGGATTTCTTTTCCTGCTTTTTTGTTTTGTTTTGTTTTCATTTTTATTTGTTTGTTTGCTTGGTTTTGGTTTTGGGGTGGTTTTTTTTTTTTTGTTTTTTTGGTTTTTTTGCTTTCCACGTTTTCACCCACAGATCACTGAACTGGGGAGGTTCCCAGGGTTAACGAGGCTTGAACCCAAAGGAAAACTCCCCAACTGCCTGTAGTCCCAGGGCATTTGGAAAGGAGAAAACAAAACTAAACCATAAAGTAATTTCACATCTGAGGGAGAAAAGGTAAGGAGCAAGCGGCAGGAGGCACAGGTGAACAGTGTCCTGTGCACACAGGCCAACTAAGGAAGCGGGGTGCAGCCTCGGGGCTCCTCAAAAGGTGAAGGGTCCTTCCTCAAAATGGCAAAGCTTGTTCTGCATCCCTGCCCCTTTCTCATGTCCTGGGTGATGATACATTGATTGGCACAACAGAAAATCAGGTATCGATTTCATATATCCCTCCCTGGACATCAGAATTGAGAATCTTGCCAGCTGACTGCCCTCTAATTTCAATTATTTGAAGCCTCTCAGCCTTGAGAGTCTCAGTCCACAAATAATAATCACTGCTATCAGAAACCTTTTATTTAGCACTAACTAGTTGCCAAATGTTATGCTGAAAACTTGTTGTATATATTAACTCATTCAAGTCTTGCAACGGCTTTCCGAGGCACGGACCTTATTAGAGGAAATTCAAACACAGCAAGGTTAATACTTTGGCCAAGGTCATAAAGCTGGTAAGTGGGGAAGCCGGGATTTGAACCAGCAAGGGTCTGACTCCAGAGTCCTTCTCTTAATACAAGCTCTAGGGGCTTTGTTAAATCCGTGTTAACCGCACAGCTGACTTGCCGTGGTGACGGTGTCGTGAAGGTTGGAAGCCTGCCTGGAAAAGAGAGCCCACACAACTCCTGCCATCTGAAAACCAGTTTCCACAGTATGTTACATCCATCATGAAAGGGTCTCAGTAAAAATGGTTTTAGCCAAGAGAGAGAAAAAAAGGAAAGAAAAAGAAGGTTTAGAGAAACTGATCCTCCAGTAACACCCGAAGTAGTCGAAGAAATTAACGCCCATTGTCCAAACAGAAGGTGGAGGCAAAGATACGCACCAACTGTCATTCTCAAGATAATAGCTTTCTATCTAGCTGGCTCCTGGAAAGTCACCTGCTTTGGAGAATGCCTCGATCCTCAAATGAAAAATCTTCCAGCTTCTGATACGAGTGTCAAGAAGGCAAAAGGCTGGAATGAGCTGAGCCCAGCAGAAAACGCACAGAACTACAAAAGGGCTATTTTTGTCATGCTCAGGGCAAGGAGAACAACAAGACATGGGTCTCTTGCTTGGAGACAGTGGCATGATGCTAACGGGTGACAGCGAGTGGAATTACTCAACCTCCAGTCTGTGCCTGTGTTCTGTTAAGAAGGATGAGATGCTTTCCATAAGGGGTAGAGGGAACACAGGTTAGAGGGAAGTGCGGTCCAAAATAGATGTTGCAATTGTCAGAGTGCCTGCCCTCTCTAAATGAGTCCAAGGCTCCTCGCCCTGATGAATTAAATCCCATACCTCTGATGGCATGGGATGTGAGGTGGCAAAAATATTACTGGCAAACTGAAAAATCTGGCAAACAGGAGACGTACCAGCAAATGAAAAGGAGTGAAAACAGAGGTTCTGCCAATCGCGTTATCGGTAAGCATGGGCCAACCTCACAAAAAACACTTAGAATGCCATTATTAACATGCGTGGCCAGGAGCAGCAAGGATTCCTTGGAATCTGTATGGATTCAACAAGGAATAACCCATGCCAGGCAATGCTCATTCCCTTTTTCATACTCATAGCAGTTGACGATCAAAGGCTGTTATGATCACCAATTCCAGAATTCAGCAACATGTTCTAAGTTTTTCATAAAAGTCCAAGCAAAACTATAAAGAAATATAGTCCAGACATAATGAAAATAAATAGGCTGAATAAGCCATCAAAAGTTTTCCTTGCTGCTGATTAATTACATCTATGTCAATTCAGAGTGTATTCTCTAGAGGAATGGCGCTGGGCTCCGTCCAGGGCCCCCATCCTGGTCATCTTCTTATCATTAATTTAGATGCTGACATTGCCAGCATCCCACTCAAATTTGGGGATGACCTGAACCCAGGAAGAAAAACAACAGTTTTGATATGCCAAAAGCAAAACTGAAAAAACTCCAGTAAGGTGCCCAATCCATTGAAAGCTAATGGAGTTAAATTCTCTGGAGGCAAATGCAGGTTATGAAGGTTGGGGCTAAAAACCTAAGTAGAAAGCAGAGGATGGAAGAAACACTGCTCTCATGTAGCACATGGAGGAAAAATTGCTCAGAGATGTCTCAAATGACTTTGAATTTAAAATGCTGAATTTAAACCGGGGAATACAATATGGCTGCTAAAAATGTTATTTTGATATTACGTTTCATTAGTGAAACTATATTACTTACAACTAGAGAAGGGTAATTCGGTTATACTCTGAATTAGACCAGAATGAAAGATCTCATATTATTCAGTCCAATTTAAGATTCAGTCCTGCCCCATAGCACTTCTGCCGCGATGAAACGTTCTGTATCTCCAATGCAACAGTCATCCCCATATGTGGCTACTGAGCTCTCGATATGTGGCTAGTATGGCTGAGGAACTGAATTTTTAGTTTCATGTCACTCTAATCAATTTAAATTTATGTAGCTGCTTATGGCTCATAGCTACTTATTGAGCTGCACCGCTCCAGACCAAGCCAAATGGTGAAGAAAGCCAGGAGGAGAGCAAGCCTGAAAAAAAAAAAGACTCGGGGAGACAAAATGGCAACAGTATTTACTATCTGAAGTGCTGTCTTGTGGAAAAAGGGTTAGAAATATTCTTTGGAGCCCACTGAACAGAACTAGGACTTAGAGAAATTAGAGTAAAATTAAAAAACAATCATGGCTGTGTAGAAATAAGTGTTTAATAATGACAGTGTCAGTTCCGTAAAGCAAGACCATAGCCTACCCCCTAGCAGAGTGCCTGGCACTGAGGAGACCCTCAAGAAATACTTCCATTTAATAAGTAAATGAACTGGGGCACCTAGGTGGTTCTGTTGGTTAAGCATCCAACTCTTGATTTCAACTCAGGTCATGATCTCCCAGAGCCACACTGGGCTCTGCACTGACAGCACAGAGCCTGCTTGGGATCCTCTGTCTCTCCTCTCCTCTCCTCTTCTCTCTCTCTCTCTCTCTCTCTCTCGCTCAAAATAATTAAACATATATATATATATATATATATATATATATATATATATATGTTTATATGTGTGTGTGTGTGTGTGTGTGTGTGCGCGCGCGCGCGCGCATATAAGGGGGTGCCTGGGTGGCTCAGTCGGTTAAGCATCCGACTTAAGCTCAGGTCATGATCTCGCGGTCTGTGAGTTCAAGCCCCACATCGGGCTCTGTGCTGACAGCTCAGAGCCTGAAGCCTGTTTCAGATTCTGTGTCTCCCTCTCTCTCTGACTCTCCCTGTTCATGCTTTGTCTCTGTCTCAAAAATAAATAAACATAAAAAAATAAAATAAAAATTAAAAAATACATATATATATTCAGTGAGTGAACCAATCAATGAAATAGGAACCTGTCCAAATGGAATACAAATGTGTCAAGACACAACGAATTCCCCCAGTGTGTGGGAGTCCCCAAGTAGCTGGCTGACCACTGGCCGGGACAGGCACCCACCAAAAGGCTGCTGGACTAGATCGCCTTCAACGTCCTTCCAAATCTGCTCACAGCCTCACATCTGCTATCAATGGGATGGGATTCAAACCCTGACACTCACTATTTCTGTGATGATACATCTACTGCTGCATAACAGATTAACTACACACTTGACGACTTCGCACAGCACAGCACGCATTTATTATCTCACACTTTCTGTAGATGGGGAATCTGGGCACAACTTAGCTGTGTGCTTCCTCAGGGTCTCATGAAGCTGCATGCAAGGTGTCAGCCAGGGCCGGGTTCTCACCTGAAGGTTCAACTGGAGAAGACCCCACTTTCCCACTCACGCGGACGTTGGCAACACTGTCCTTCATCCTTGAGGTTGCAGGACTGAAAGCTTCAAGGCTTTTTGCTGGCTCTCAGTTCCTAGAGGTCATCTGCATTTCTTTGCCACATGGGCTTTCCCAAGATGCCTGCTTACATCTCCAAGCTACCAAAGAGAATCTCTAGGGCAAGGCTACTAGCAACCAGAGTTTACATAATTTAACAATCATAGCTATGACATCCCATCATCTCTGCTGTATTCCATTGGTTAGAAGCAAGTCAGATCCTGGCCCACAAAGGTGTGAACTCTAGGAGGCAGGGATCACACAAGGCTAACTACCGCAGTGTCTGACAGTGACCTTCACAAGTCAGCACACTCCAGCTTCTCCATAGAAATGAGGCACTAATAGGGGCACCTGGGTGACTCAGTTGGTTAAGCATCGGACTCTTAATTTTGGCTCAGGTCATGATCTCACGGTTTGTGAACTGGAGCCCCATGTTGGGCTCCGTGCTAACAGCCCGGAGTCTGCTTGGGATTCTCTCTCTCTCCCTCTCTCTCTCTCTGCTCCTCCCCTGCTTGCTCTCGCTCTCACTCTCTCTCTCAAAATAAATACATAAACTTTAGAAAGAAAGAAAGAAAGAAAGAAAGAAAGAAAGAAAGAAAGAAAGAAAGAAAGGAAGGAAGGAAGGAAGGAAGGAAGGAAGGAAGGAAGGAAGAAAGCAAGCAAGCACTAATAGCACAATGGAGTCATTATTGGCACATTTAATATACAAACTCACTTTAGAATGTAACCAGGGTCAAGTTTGTCTCCAAAGCACTGTTTAAACGTCACTACAAAAGATTTCATAGGATAGATTTAGGTTAAAGAGATTTAAGATTAAAAGAAAAGTAAGCCAACCCTTTAAGCCAGAGAAACACTTAAGAATTCTCAACCCATCACCCATCTATGGAAGTTTGGTAGTTACAAGCAGAATTCATTCAGCATTCATTTATTCAATGCATTTGAACACCCAGACTTCTGCGTTCCCTTTGTTCCTTCCTGTGGACTAGCTCAGCAGTTCTCAAACGTAAGGTATAAGAACTCTTGTACAGGGTTGTACCCAAAAATATTTTATGGGATGTTTCAGGAAAGAATTCTGACTATACACGATTTTTCTTTTAGACACTTAATTCAGCACGAAATCCCAGGGGCAGTCTGACTCCATTGTCCCAACCTCATAGGCTTGTCCTGATAAAACATCATTAAAAGGGTGACACAATGTGTGGTACTTAATTAAGTGTTCGATAAATATCAGCTCCTATCTCCTATTAAATTACTAAACACACACAAAAAAGATTTGATGATAGATTGTGCCTGGAATATTTGCTCATTTCGATGTCACTTTCCCCAAAACAGGGTTAGGCTCTGTATCTTTCTCTTCTGTGGAATTTACATTTCAATAACTGTAGCCACAAAACATGTTAAGGGCCCGGTCACATTCTGGGCAGCTTGCTGCTAAAACCGAAGACGCTGCCGACGTTCGAGAGGAGAGCAATTATGCCAAGCTGATCGATAAAACGAACTGTAAACATTAATCCTCCATAATCCATTTTTTTCCTATAGAGGACTGAGCACGGCGATTTCTCACTCCTCTACCCTATGTCTCTATCATCTTCTCAGAAGACAAGGACAAAACACAGACAATTAAAAGGTGCTTTCCAATGAGACCCAAATGTTCTTCTCTACAAGATTTACACTCCCTGCAGATGTGGACTGAGAGGGTAAAGAGAAAGGGGACGGTAACAGAGACATTATGTCTTGGGCACTGTGCTGGACAAGGTCCCCATGCTAGCTCATTTGTATCACACATCCCTCCTAACTGATGGGTACGATCGACTCTGTTTTACATATGGAGAAACAGAAGCTCCGGGAAAGGTTACACGGTTTGCCCAAAGCCACACACACACACACACACACACGCGCGCGCGCACACATGCACACATACACGCGCGCGCGCACACACACACACACACACACACACACACACACCCAACATGGAATTGGAAGCTAGACCCTCAGAAGAGGAACCCCTAATATACAGCATCTCTCCAGCATAGCAGAATCACCAAAGCCAATCAACAAATATTTGAAAGTATATGTCCTGGGCACTGGACGGCTTATAAATAAGCCAGAGCACCAATAAGCAGGAAAGACACAAAAATACAAATTCACTTGTAATTTTGGGGTAGCAGGTAGGGGACAGGGAAAGAAGATTGTTTAATTTATATCAGTATGTCAGAAAAGATTAGACAGAAAAATAAAAAGCCGTAAAGCCTCCAGGAAAGCTTACGTGTATGTTGTGATGTATGTGTCAGCAGGTGGGGCTGTCTTGGCTCAAAACCCTTATTAGTAGTAATATGTTTCTTGCCCACACAGAGGGCTCTGGCGCCCAGATCATCAGCCCAAGTGGTGTGAAATCATTTCAATTCTCCGCACCTCACCTCTGAGGCATCACCCCTCCCCTAAGCCCCCTTGGATCAATGTTTCATCCGCTACGTTCGAGCGAATCACTGATCCTACCCCTTCATTCTTTGAGTCTAGGCTCACAGAATATTTCCCGCACCTTTATTCCATTATTTCCATTCTATTATTTTCCCCCTTGTCTGTTTCCCACTTCCCAAGACATTAAAGGGAAGCCTGCCCCTAAAGGGTGTATGAGCAATTTCCTTTCCTAACACCTGGCAGGGCCCCTTTAATCATGAAACATCAGGAAAAACCTGCAAACCAAAATCTCCCTTCCATTTTTACCAGTCCCATCGAAGCTGGGTCTTTTTATTTGCCTGCAGACACTACATCAAAAGAAGGGGGGGGGGGTACTGGTTGATTAAAAGACTGCCATAGCTCAAGGACACAACCAAAATGTTAGATGCCTGACTTAACTACTGGCCACTAATTAAATGCAAAACAGGAGCATTAATGCAAAAGGGGATGAGCAAAACTATATTGGGCTTTTCTTTTTTTCCGAACAGGGAACACCCCTGGTCCCCCCCCCCCCACACCCACTCCATCCCGCTGCATTTTCAAAGTGCCGGGGACCAGATGAGAAACCGAGCAGCATACCGTTAATCAACTCTTCCTCATCTGCATGTGACACTGCATTCAGAGAGAATTAATGACGGGTGTAGCTGAAAACCAGGCAGACCAAGGTGCTGTTGGCTCCCACTCAAGTGCTCCTGGATTTCTGGCTGTTCTCTTAAGCCCCAAGAGATCAAACTCGGTTCTTCTGCTTCAGCCAGAAAATTGCAAAGTCCTAAGACTACTCTCCCTGGGCTTCAGAAAACCACTAGAGATTAACAAAATGAAAAGAAAAGGTGCTGAGTTCTCTGATATTTTCCTCTGGGTGTTTGTTAAACCACTTGGGGATCTCACTTTAGGGGTTCACGGCATTTACACAGGTTCCTAATGCAGGTGTCTGTTGAGAAAGCACGACTGAAGGCACTGGGGGAAGGAATCCTGCCCCAAAATATTTCCCCAGCCAGGTTATCTTGCTAGAGATCAATGCTTGGGGTTATTAAGGACTTGTCTGTCCTGGAGGAATTAACATGGGAAGACTTTAGGCTACTCAGTCTTTCACTAAAATGCCCTAATGACAATCCTTTTGAATAACACCAACGAAACTAAATAATAATAAATACAGTGGGGAATTATATTTAATGAAAACTTCCTGCGTGTCAAACACTGTGCTGTGTGCTGTGCGGGTATTTCCTATCCAATTCACACCTGATATTTTCTTTTTAAAGATGAGGACACCTGATTAACATTATTTGCCCAGGGTTGCACAGAGTCAGGACTGAAGCCAAGATTGAAATCCAGGTAGAGGGACGGTAGAGCACGGTTTTCTGAAGGCCACCTAGTTCTGCCCCATTCACACCTAGTGGCTGGTTGGGGTTGCAAAATAAAGCTAACCACCAGGGAGCAGAAAAGAGGGCATAGGGGAGGCAGCATGGCCAGCTGGAACACCAAAGAGTCCAGGAAGAGAGGGGAAAGACGTGCTGGAAGGGACAGGGAAAGGCTGCCAAAGACAAAGCTTGTTTTATTTAGCAGAACGGTTATGAGCAGAGCCTTTGAAGGCAGGCCACCTGGGTTCAAATTCCAGCTCAAATCACTAGCTGCTAGCGTTCAATTTATAGTGCTGTTCCTTGCAGCCTCTCTGTCGGGCACAAGGTCCTGCAGAAGGGTAACCATTTGGAGAAATCAATGTTACTAATCTGATCAATGTTGGAAAGACATTCTCAATTAGAGACGGAGAAAGACAGAAAGAGAGAGACGGGGAGAAATTCAAGCTCTGAGCTACTAGTTGAGAGATGCTGACAAGAGGCTCCACACTCTCTTTTCCAGTTTCCTCCTCTGTAGAATGAAGACAATAGTCCTACTCATCCCAATTAAATGGGCTAATATGTTCAAACGATTTGGAATAGTGCTTGGCACACGACAAGCGCTACATAAGTGTTTTATTTTAACTAACAATTCTGGTAAGAACAGCCCGGGCTCAAACATTAGTCTGAAAAAAAAAAAAAGCTATGCAAAAGAAACAACCATTGTATGTCCACTGAAACCACATATGAGAGTGTTCATAGCAGCCAAAACCTAGAAAAAATTCAAATGTTTAATACCGGGATGGATAAGTATAGAGTGGTCTATCTGTGTGATGAAATACTACATAGCAGTGAAAAACTGTTATGTGCAAGATCAGACATCATATTGCCCAGAAAACTCAGGAAAGAGTACACACACATGTTCCCACGTACATGAAGCCATAGAAGAAGGAAAGCTAAGAGAGAGATTCATGGTCACCTAAGTGGGGTGGGTATAAGGGACCCATTCTGCATTCTGAATAGCGGTTTTGTGGGCATGCTGCATATATGTGCATATTCACGCGACTAAGATTTGGGTACTTTATTGTAAGTTACACCTCAAGTTTCAAAAATGAACTGGGTCATTTGGTCAGTATGGTACATGTGATTACACGTACAAAGTTAAATTTTTTGTTTTAATAATTAATAGTTTCAAACATTATTTAAGCACTGAGGCATTTAGCCTGTGTTTCATTAATTGAAAGATCAAACTCGTTATTTCACAGTCTCGTTAAATGAGACTGAATATAAGTCTATTTCAATAAAACTATGGGAAAATTTGGGGAAAAAAACATGAAGGCAATGTGCAAATGACTGAAACTTAGAAATTCAGAAATCACCAGATTATGAGGCAGCTATGGATGGGAGTCAAATGGGCCTTTATTCTAGTCCAAGGGTGGAAGGACTGAATCAGCCTGTTCTTTTACAACCTATAAACTAAGAATGGTTTTTGCATTTTTAAATAGCATGGGTGGGGGAGGCGGAATCAAAATGATATTTCTTGACATTCCAATTTCGGGACTCCTGGGTGGCTCAGTCAGTTGAGCATTTGACTCTTGATTTCGGCTCAGGTCCTGATCTCAGGGTTCCTGAGATCCCTGCTCACTGAGGTGTTCACAAGTAACCACCATAATTAGCTCTTTTGCTCCAGAGTCTGACTTTATAAAGCTCACAGGATGTGTGCAAGCCCTGAGTTCTGACCCAGTGGCAATCAGAGCACCATCGGAAGTTGCTTCTACAAGACAATGCAGAAAACAAACCGTTGTGAGGGAACTGATGGGTTTCTCGTAATACATTATAAAATTTTCCCTTTTTTTTTTTTTCTGGAATGTTACTGAGCCCTCAGGTTAGTTCTTGCTTAAAAACCAACCCACTTTAGAGTCCTCTTCTGTTTTCAAGGTACTGGTGCATCTTCATTTTTTTTTAATATTTATGTATTTATTTTGGGGGGGGGGGAGCAGAGAGAGAGAGGGAGAGAGAATCCCAAGCAGACTCCGACCTATCAGCGTAGAGCCTGACATGGGCTCAATCCCACCAACCACAAAATCATGACCTGAGCCGAAAACAAGAGTCGGATGCTTAACCAGCTGAGCCACCCAGGTGCCCCAGCATTAGCGTATCTTCAGAGCATCAGCACTTAAGGCTATTGCTGGAAATGTGCCAAGAGAAAATAATTCGGAGTGCCAATTTAGATTTAAGAGAATTTAACTGTCAAACAGTGATGGAAGATGAATTTTCCTACCTCTGAACGTTCAATAGACTATCTCTTGCACATGAAATATCCTTCCTCCTATCTTCAGTGTAGCTACCAGACTGAAAATTCCCTGAATATGAAAACCATATTGGAATCAAGAATGGTACCCTGCTCACCATCTTATGCAAAATGGGCATTTGAGAAATACATGGAAGAAGGAAGAAACAGGAAGTTCTAGTCCTCATTAAATACATATGGTACTGATTAAGCCACACTGAGTTTATGTGCTCATTTCCTCAGATTTTAAGTGACTCTTTATCTCTGCAAAAGCAATAAATGTTTTTGACAGACAAGTTCAAAATCAAAACCTACCGCCGTGAATGTGTACTTTTGGAAATAGGGTAAATATCTTACAGTTGTGAGAAATTGTTTCGTATAGAATGCTGTTTAAGAAAAGGTGTGAGGTTCCTACTGGCTCTAATGTTAATCATTTATGATATACTGTGGTTCAAAGCTCAGCAAATGGAATCATTTCAGGCAGTAAATATACATTTCCTGTCAAAACACATCAAATGGGTAAGACTTCAATCTATTGGAGAATGAGTTGTAACTAACTTCAATATTGGCAATTTGGAGAATGCTCTGATGGCTTTTAATAGCTGTGGCAGTTTTCTCTTCACTTCGTGCCCCCAAACCACAGAGGATCTCTGTCTGACCCTCCCCAGAAATGGTTCTCAGTATCTATGTAGTATGGGAGGGATGTAAAATGCACCCCTCCAGATCTAAATCTGCCATGGAGCATGTCTGTTCCCATCACTCAGATCTTCCAGAACTAAAGCTATGTCTACACATAACTTGACAGAGCATTCTGGATTTATGAGCTATAAATTCTTCTACCATGTTATGAACTCATTAAGGGTGAGGTGTTAACCTTCTGCCTGTACCATTTCACTTCACTACATGTAATGATGACGTAGAAAATAAAGGCTTCAACACAAAATGACTTGCTCTTTTACAAAAATTAAGTCCCCTGGTACGCAGGCCAAGGCAGGTACTTTAGCACCATAAAATCGCCAAGGCCTCCTGCTGCTTTTATCTGTTTAACCTTCTTCCCACCTGTCTTTCTTCCTCAAGGTCACCTCACGGACCAAGACGGCTGCTCGGGCACCAACTATCACATGACATTCCAGTACTTAACATATCCCCAAAGGGCTCCACTCTCAATGTTAGGAAGACTCCCACAGAAATACCACCTGTCATTTCTACATGTGTCTCACATGGCCACCTTACTGCCAGAAAGATTGTGAAACAGTCATGATTCTGTACAGCATGTGCCTAGCTAGAAATCAGAGCGTCATTAGGAAGGAATGGGTGGAAATGGATATTATGTAGGCAACAAGCATCTCTTCCACAACCCTGTATTGTATGTATACAGATGAACCATCGAAGACCAAATAAAAGAAAGAAATGTAGATTCTCCAACATGGCGCCTCTTGTCACCTCAGGGAACCTCCCAGGAGATTCCAGTCTATCATCCTGGAGGCCAACACTCACCCATAGATGTGAATATTCTCAGACCGGACATTTCTTCTCGGATTGGTCAGTAGTGCATATTCCCTCATCACGTTAACAAAGTAGCAAACTTCACAGGTAAACAGCACCTCAACTCTACTTATTATGACACCAACATGCTCTATGGTTTGAGTGTTCAGGTTTTGTCTCCTGTGAAATTTGATTATAAAACCATGTGTGTTTCTATCTCATCCAAACCCAAGAGCAAGATCACAGTCTTACTCCCCTGTGTGTCAACATGGCAGGACTGAAAGCTGAGAGAAGTGATGGCATTGACCAAGGATCAGATGGAAAGGGAGAAGCCCAAACTCTGAATTCCACAGCTCTGCGTTTTCACACCAGTGCCCGGCCGTATGGAAGATCACTACAGCTTGGCAGAGGGAGTGTGGCTTTTGGCAGGACTTCAGGAATAATGACAGTGTGCATTTATACACTAAGCTGCAGTTTTCAAAGCATTTCCACATAGTCAGCAATTGGAAACACCCACCAATGCTTTATAGGAGGCCAGATTGCTGTTGCTCTGAGTAGGTAAGGGATTTATGGCCTTGAGGTAACATTCGCGATTTAAAGAATAAGGAGCCAGCCAAAAAAGAAAAGGAAACAAACAGGATGCAAGTTCCAAGGAAAGGAACGTCAAGTACAAAGCCATTGAGGAAGAAATGAGTTTAGGCATTCTAGGAAATGAGAGATGGCCAAAGTGGTTTTAGGGAAATAAGCAAGGGGAAGGTGTCTCAGATGACATCAGAAAATTGAGACACTGGCAACTGACATCTTTTGGCCCTACTTCTACACAACTGCTACTTTTCCTACAACCACATGCATTTTCTTTCTTTTTTAAATTGTTTTAACATGTATTTATTTTTAAGAGAGAGAGAGAGAGAGAGAGAGAGTGCATGAGCAGGGGAGGGGCAGAGAGAGAGGGAGATCAAGAATACCAAGCAGGCTCTGCACTGTCAGCACAGAGACTGATGTGGGGCTCAAACTCACGAAACGTGAGACCAAGACCTGAGCTGAAATTAAGAGTCGGACTCTTAAATGAGCCACCCAGGTGCCCCACTTCTTTTTTCTAAAGCAGGCTCCATGCCCAACATGGGGCTCAAACTCACAACCCCAACATCAAGAATTGCATACTCTATCGACTGAGCCAGCCAGGAGCCCCAACAAAATCCATTTTCAACATGGAAATGTTATCTATCTTCTGTCTGTCTCCACCTCCACTCAAACTCCTTCTCTAACTTTCAAGAAAGAGAAGGTATCTTTTAATAGCAACATATGCTATTCATTTTCAAATATCTACAAAGTTTCAGAATTATAAAACTCCGTTTGCTTTAAAAGCAAATTTTCCACAAGCTTTCTCTGTGCTTTCAAATTTTATCTCAATATGTGTATTTTTTAAAAGAAGATATACATACAAATACACAGGATCCTATTGCTTAGCTATCCAGAGTAAACCTACAAAATATCCCTCTGCAAGGAGAGAATTCCAAACCCCTGCTATAGTATTTACACCTAGTAGGCCCTCAATTTCACTGGCTCCTTTGGCCTATCACTTAGAAGGTCCCGTGTTTCAAACAGTTAGAGGGAGAAAATATTTTTTAATATCTTGGCATCCATCAACCAGCATTTTCAAGGGCATGAGAACTGCAGCGCCCAAGGAGCTGTCTGAGGTGCTTAAGGTTAATGGCTGTATTTACATAGCCATCAATTCACTTTACAAAGAACTGCCCTGGTAGAATGATACAGCTCCCATCAGGAAGCCCAGCCCCGGCAGAGCAGACAGGAGTCTGAAGGAGGGAAGGACAACGCCTGATAAATCTTAACGACTCCGTCCTGTTTTCATTAGATTATTTATCTCCCTCTTTTCAGCTAAAAAGTCTTGATCCTCTTGTTGAACAAAACAGACTACACTTCCATCACTCGATGAGTCACTTACTAAAACATTTTGACAGTAAAATAGTAGCTGTACCCCTTCTGAGGGAGGTATGCCTATACATGCGCTGTCCAAAAAGGCAGCCACTAGACATGAGCAGCTATTTAAATAATGCTAAATTAATTGAAAATACATAAAATTTAAAATTCAGTTCCTCCGTGACAACGGCCGCATTTCAAGTGCTCAACAGTCAGTCACATGTGGCTCAGTGGCTGCTGTTAGTGGAGGACACGGATTTTAGAATATTCTCTTTCATGGCAGGAAGTTGTACTGAAACTTTTGTCGATCTGGGATGTAAAAGGCTTGACCTGTAGGAGGAACAACTAAATAAAATGCAGTACGTTCCTAATGAAAGTTAGTTAAAGAAAGGCACAAGAGCTATGGGTCACTCTCCAAGACAATGGTAAGGGAACAACCCAAATTACGGAAACAGATGAAACAAATGGAAGTTAGACAGTTAAAGAAATGGACAAGAGTTATGGGGAACTCCCCAAGACAATGGTAAGGGAACAATGCAAATTATGGAAACAGATGTATATAAATTACTATTTAAGTGAAAAACTTCTACACAATACGGCACAATACTACCTATTTAGTAAACATATGTAAATTAAATAACATAAATAGAAAAGTTTAAATATATTTTGATGTTTCCACATTATACTTTTGAAATAAACGTCAACGCTCCCTACTTCCACTGACCAGTGAGCACTGACAGATGAACTGCAAATGGCTAGGGAGAATCTACCAGCATACCATCAGGCCATTCTCCCTCCTCACGTTGGGATTTCACTGAGACACAACGTATTGTAAATATATGCAGAAAGAGATTAGCCAAATTCTTAGCAGTTGGTGGGGAGAGAGCTTTAGAAATGGACTGGAGGGGTCCTTAAAGGTGATCTTTACTTTTTATCTTGCTGCAATTTTACTTTTATTTTTTTTTACAACTTGCATGTCACCAGCAGGGCTTCCACAAGGTCACTGGTTGCTTATTATCACTGGTGGAATCACTGTCCATATGATACAAAACTTGCGGCTGTAATTACACTGCCAATTCCCAGCCAACAGAGAATTCCATCCACACTCTCTAGGTTCTATAGTAAATAAAATGCCATGCTTTTTTTTAACTGGATATTTGTTCTTTAAAAAAAAAAGATTAGGGCAGATGAGGGCAAGTTTGTTGTTTGGATGCTTCTGCCGTTTTGTCTTCCATGTAAACTAACTTCTGCCGTGCCCTAGTCTGCCACTCAACCTGGAAGCCTCATCTTCGAACTGTCTGGAGTTGAGAACTAGAGGGGGACAGAGGGCAAAATGGCAGGCAGCCAGGAAGGAGAGCTATAGCATCTTGACAGTTGGGCAAAGATGACCAAAGTGAAAACGTGCCAAAGGGACAACAGTGACTGATGGGTCCCAAGGAAATGTTAGTACAACATCCACAACACACCACAGCCTTCGAGAGAACACCAAAGTTCCGCAAACCAGCCATGTAATTAAAACACAGCTCTGGAGACAGAGGAGGTTAAACGACTCTGACCCAGCCCATCCACTCTTCTTGGTGGCTGCCAGTTCCAACCTTCCTGCCAACACCCACACATTTCTATACGTCAGACTATCTCTAAAATAATCTCCCAAAACCCCAACTTAAAAAAAAAAATGAATAAGGATTTAAGCAATCAAATTCTTCAACATTTGTTTCTCATTCAGGAGAGACTGTGGTTTGCAAACTTCAAGTTCTTGTTAATAGTGCAAGACATAGTAAAATCTACTGAAACCTTTCCATTTAACCAAACATGGACAGTAATTTATTCCTCCAAGTGGTAAGAGAATGCACCAAGCCAGGCATCTGTGCAAAAACTTTCCATACCCCCTTCAGTCCTATAACTCTACCTACAATTCCATCTTGTGGTCCTAACTAAATCTTCAATTATTCCCAGAATGGATGAAATCTTAAATCCACATCAGCTTTTAACATCTGCTGAGTCTTAACTATACAGGAACCAAAACGAAATTCCTGTATGTCACCTGCCAATAGGATTACAATTTAAATCAGACTCAAAGGCAAATAGAAGAAAATAGAAGGCACATTTTTTTTTTCCTGATCAATATAGACATCAGCCAGATGACAGAAGTAGGTGATATGCTGGTTACATGCTACATACAACAAAACAGCCTCAATACCCATTCACACAACTATACAATTCTTATTCTAAAAGGCCTCAACTACAGGGGTGCCTGGGTGGCTCAGTCCGTTAAGTATGCGACTTTGGCTCAGGTCATGATCTTACAATTGGTGAGTTCAAGCTCTCCATCAGGCTCTGTGCTGACAGCTCAGAGCCTGGAACCTGCTTCCAATGCTGTGTCGTCCTCTCTCTCTCTCTCTCTCTCTCTCTCTCTCTCTCTCTCTTTGTGCCTCTCCCGTTCGTGCTCTGTCTCTGTCTCTCAAAAATAAATAAACATTAGAAGTCCTCAACTACAGAAAATACATCTTATACTCTAAAAGGAACTTATGGACATTATCAAAATCAGTGTCTCATATGTGTAACACTGATCCAACCAATATCTAATTTGTATTTTGGGCTCAGTAATCTATATTGATCTTCAGAATTATACTAGTTACACAAACTTAACCAGTGTATCACAAAATGAGAAGCTCACAACCTAATCAAAACAACCCTGTTCTATGAAAATTTCCATATTAAATTTTTTTACCTCTGACAGATGAACTGGAGAAGGGTAAAGCACAAGCCTGTCAGCATCAATGCTCTGTGGGACTTGTTGGAATGCAAATTCTCAGGCTCCGCCCTAGACTTACTGAACCAGTAGCTCTGAGGGTGAGCCCTGGGAATCTGTGTTTGAACAAAATTCTCCTTATACACTAGTCTAAATGAAAACACGGAACTGCAGGAGAAAAAGGAGCCCCTGCACAATGTTGGTGAGAGTATAAATTGGTACAGCTTCTGTGGAAAACAGTATAAAGGTTCCTCAAAAAATTAAACATCGAAATACCATACAATCCGGTAATTCCACGACTGGGTATTTACCCAAAAAAACCAAAAATACTAATTCAAAAATATATATGCACCTCTATGTTTAATGTTTATTGAAGTATTATTTACAATAGCCAAGATATGGAAGCAACCCAAGCGTCCATCAATAGAAGGATGACTAAAGAAGGAATAAAGATGTCTGTCTGTCTCTCTCTCTCACACACAATGAAATATTACTCAGCCATAAAAAAAAAAAAATGAGATCTTGCCATTTGTGACAACACAGATGGACCTAAAAGGGTATTATGCTAAGTGAAGTAAGTCAGACAGAGAAAGACAAATGCCATATGATTTCACTTATACGTGGAATCTAAAAAACAAACAAACAAAAAGCAGAAAGAGATCCCTAAATACCGAGAACAAAGTGATGACTGCCAGAGGGTAGGGGGCTTGGGGGATGGGCAAAATGGATGAAGGGGAGTGGGAAATCCAGGCTTCCAGTTTTGTAAGGAGTAAGTCGCGGGGTAAAAGATACAGCATAGGGAATACAGTCAATGCTACTGTAACTGTTTTATAGTAACAGAGGGTAGCTACACTTGTGATGAGCATAGCGTAAGGCATAGACTTATTAAATCACTATGTCATACACCTAAAACCAATGTAACATTGTGTGTCTGTTATACTTTAATAAAAAGAATTGCAGTAAGATTAGAATTGGGATACTGGCATACCAAACAAGATTGATAACATGAAATAGATTTCTTAAATCCAGTATGTTCAGAGGACAAAAAAAAATTTGCCATCAGCATAAACCCTATATTCTCTCCTCGTTACTTACTTCTAAGTAAATGAGGACTTTGAAACTTGTATATGGATGTAGTCAACTGCTTGTAAGTTCATGTCTATTTATGCTATGGTTCAGAAATATTTGCACATCAAACTAGAAACGGAGTTTACACTTGGGATCATGAGTCTTTTGTAAATGTGAAGAGAGTAAATTTGGAACCAAAATGTCTTGAAGAAACAGAGCTTTCTAGGAATTCTGCCAGTCCTTTTTCTCAGGGTGACCTTAACTTTCAGACTTGAGGAGTATTTTCCTTCTCTGATTAATACTTCCGTAGGATGACTAGTGTACTTTGTTCGAGTATATATCCAGACAAGCTGACTTTTCCCGTTACCAGGAACCTACAGGTTGCCTCTCCATCCTAAAGGGTAACCCAGTGTGCAAGGCCAGTATCAACAGCCACGTTTACTGGTTCTCTGCTCCCTCTACTCACCCATAAAGGACGTAGGGCTGATAGGTTCCAAACACTGCCATTTTCCTTTTAAACAATACAGAAACCTTGCAAATGAACTGCACACATCTGACTTAGGATTCCCAGGAGGACACGCCTAGACACAGACTTATTTCTAGGCCTTTAGAATCAAATTAGAATACCCCATCAGACACCTATTTGTGCAAACGTTAATTTCAAGTGTATTTAAATGCCCTAGCGTCTTGCTTTTTGCTCATCACATCAAGCAGAGCTGCTTGGACTGTGTAATCACAATAATGAATAAACATGGGGTGCTTATAAAGGACTCGGGAACCACAAAACTGATCAATTGTTAATTCTATAAAGTGACAAAACGTGCCTTCTTTTGCAAGAACTCCATTTAGCTGTATTTTTGGTGGGGAAGACGCCAAAGTCTTCTGCCTACTGTCTCTGTAAAATAAAAATGCAATCAGCACTCAGATCCTACCTAAGCCTTATCTTGATCTCCATTATTTCCTTGTACTGTCTATATCCATGGCTACCCCCACCTCCAACGAAAAACAAAAACTGGCATGGCATGTTAAAAACCCTGAGCTGCATGGTTATTAATCGCCAGAGGAGTTGAGGCAGCACTAATATGAACAGCCAAAATAACCACAGTAGATATTTATCGGCCTCTTATTATTTTGATCAAACACCAATTTCACAATGAGCGTGACTCACAGAACACCGCAGTTCAATCAAATTCCTTAGTGTGGTAAGATCAGGACTTTCAGAGCTTCTTCTTGCAATCAACACATTTGTTATTTATCTCCTAGACCCCCACTACACCCAGGCCATGCACAGAAGGTGTTCAGGTCATCTTTCTTGAACTGAAAAAATGAATCACCTAGAAAGAGCTTTGGCTCTCCCACACTGCCTGGGTTCACGCCGTGGCTCTGCCACAAGCTTCCTGTGTGGTTTCGTCCAACGTACTTCACTTTCCTAGTGCACAGAAGGGAGATGATGACGCTCTCTACCATGGAGGGCTTGGGAGAGAATTAAATGAGATAGTGCGTAAAAATGTTCAGTGCAGTAAAATGATACTGCCTCTATGAAAACCAATACTGACGGATCCTCAAAAACTAAAGAATAGAATTACCATATGATCCGCCAATTCCATTTCTGAATATACATCCAAAAGAAATGAACACAGAGACTCAGAAAAATATCTGTAGAGCCATGTCCATGGGAGCGTTATTCACAGAGGCCGAAAGGTAGCAGTGACCCACACATCCATCGATGGGTGAATAAACAAAAGGTGATGTTTCCCAGCTTTAAAAAGGAATGAAATTCCAACACACATTACAACATGGATGAACCTCAAAGACACTATGTGAAGTGAAGTAAGTCAGGCCCAAAAAGACAAATACATGATTCTCCTTCAGTGAGGTACCTGGGGCAGTTAAACTCCTAGAGATAGGAAGTAGAATGTACCTGCTAGGGGCTGAGAGGAGAGAGCTGGGGAGCCACTATTTAAGGGGCATAGAGTTTCAGTTTTACGGGACGAAAAGAGTTCTGGGGATGGACGGTGGGGACAGCTGTAAAACAATGCTTATGTTTAATACCACCGGACTACACACTTAAAAATGGTTAAGCAGCAGGGCGCCTGGCTGACTCAGGCAGTAGAACATATGACTCTTGATCTCGGGGTCATGAGTTCAAGCTCTGCGTTAGGGGTAGAGATTACTTACACATAAAATCTTAATAAAAAGAAAAAAATTAAAATGGTAAAGTAGGTGAACTGATGTAATTTGTATTTAAGCACAATTTGTTAAATGTTTACTTACTTTAGAGAGAGAGTGACAGGCTGTGAGCAGGGGAGGGGCAGAGAGAGAGGGAGACACAGAATCCGAAGCAGGCTCCAGGCTCTGTCAGTACAGAGCCCAACACAGGGCTCCAACTCACGAACCACGAGATCATAACCTGAGCCGAAGTCAGATGCTTAACTGACTGCGCCACCTAGGCATCCCAATTTTAGCACAATTTTTTAAAACAGCGCAGTACCCAGCAACATCCTTATTCAACAAATGATAGCTATTGTAGCTACTATCATTTTTTGAAAGGTCAACAAAGCAAATATTTGACAAACATTCCCTAACGTAGCAGTGGCAAATACCAGCAGAAAACTTTAGCGAAAGAGACATTTGTTATCTAACGTCCAATTCCATTCAAATGCCTCCTTGCCCACTCTCACCCACCCCTACACTAGCTGGTACCACGTGGCTTTGCTGGGGAGGTTTAAATGTTAACCAGTTCATTTCCCAAATCCCCTCAGCTGAGGTGAGCGGAAATTCAGCACACAAGGAGACTGAGACTGGTACCAGGGGACAGACTCATAGCCATCCCCCAGCTTGCTTAATGGAGCTCCGTGCTCCAGAGCAGATCCAAGGGTCTGCAAAGAGCAGGACAGAGGGTGAAGATGTGAGTTTTATCCTGGGAGGACTGGGTCCATGGTAACCAATTTTATGGCTCTTTTGATTTGTGTCCGTGGATGTGTGTGTGGATGTGTGTGTGTGTGTGTGTGTGTGTGTGTGTGTGTGTGTCGAGAAGGAATTAATCCAAAAATATAGATGAAGAAAGCTGTGTGTCTCCGATGTGAAGCCGGGTTGCATAATCAGTTCTGAAAGCAGAGAAAAGGTAACAGATGTTTACATTACAATCTGGCTGCTTCTGCAAGAGCTGCCAAATGATTTAAATAGTCACGGAGATTGCAGGCCCCAGTGAATTGTTGCCCCCACTGATACATGCAGAGAATTCACCCCAATAATATATTTTGGGATTGCCTTAATTAAACGCCCCACTGTATAAAAAATTTCTGGCTTGCAAACTACTTAAAATATTAAACTGAGGGGTGCCTGGGTGGCTCAGTCGGTTAAGTGACCACCTTCAGCTCAGGTCATGCATGATCTTGTGGTTCGTGGGTTCGAGCCCTGCGTCAAGCTCTGTGCTGACAGCTCGGAGCCTGAAGCCTGCTTCGGACTCTGTGTCTCCCTCTCTTTCTGCCCTCCCTCATTTACGCTCGCGCACCCTCTCCCTCTCTCTCTTTCAAAGGTGAATAAATGTTAAAAAAAAATTTTTTTTAATCTTAAACTAGACACCAATGAAAAAAAAATTTGAACAGAAGGACTGTTTCCAACACTCACATTATGAAACTTGCCGTCTCTGACAAAGAGGAATGCATCATAAACTCAAAATTGCTTTTTGACTCTGAGTGTTTTATGACCAGGAGGAAGATGAAATTTTACATAGAAAAACACACAGCCATGAAAAAGAATGTCCTCTAGCTCTCTTCACTGAATTGTCATCCTTCCCAGAATGGCTCCAGAGTATATCTGAGTCTTACACGAATGCAGATAAACAGCCATCACTGCACAGAAAGTCTTCCTAATCGAGGGCATTTCACCTGACTGCATGGATGTCAACAGTCTCTTTCCCCCGCCATGGTTTCACCAAAGGCCTGCCAGTGACCCTTTGCCAAGTACAGATTATATGATATATGGCCTCATTTATCTAAAATGATTTGGTCTAAATGTCTATATATGGATAAAGGCACAAGGAGGGAAATGGAAATAGGTTTATTGAAATATGAAAAGGTATTTTCTCGATGGCAAAACTGGGTTCATTTTTCACTTTCCTTTTTATACTCTCTTACAGTGTTTGAATTTTCTACCCCAAACACGCATTATCTTTACAAATTAAAGAAATCGAAAAGACATCTTCAAACCAGAAGGCTAGAGCAACAGCAAGAATCCTAGCTTCTGCATTAGACACCTCAGACCTCAGTACCCTGCCTGAAATAGGGAGCTAGGGACATTGGATAAGCCCTTTCACTGGTCTGGGTCCCAAAACTTGACCTGGATCAGAGTTTCTCCACCTCAGCACTACCAACATTTTGAGCCAGAGAGTTCTTTGTTGTGGGAGTGCCCCATTCATTAGCAGAAGTTTAGCAGCACCCCAGGCTTCTACCTGCTAGAGACCTATCTAATTTGGTTGTAGCAACCAAAAATGTCTCCAGACCTTGGCAAATGTCCCTGATGGAGCAGAATTGCCCCCAGTTGAGAACCACTGCCCTAGATGGTCTTTAAGTTTCTTCCTTCCTGGAAACTTTCTTGGATTATTTTAGACTCTGTGAGTAAAGTCTCAGTTTTAGGACCAGTGATGCACAGGGAAGTGCCCACGATATACCAAAGTCTCATCGATGTTTTCATGATTCATTAAGCAAAAGAAATAAAACTGTGAATTTTCAGAGAATACTTTGGGACATGTGGCATAAATATGAAACAGAATTCAAGCAGGTGCAATTGTCATTTAAAAAACTAATAATAACTGGCTTTGGACAGTTCCACCTTTAGTTAAGACAAGTAAAATGCTATAGAAATGTTCAATTGCTTTCTAATTTGAAATGAACTTACAGCACTAAAAAAAATCAAAATAGACTACTGTTTTCTGCAATGCCATATTTTTATTAAAAAAGAAGAAAAAGCCTAGGGGATGCCTGGGTGGCTCACTTGATTAAGTATCTGACTTCTGGTCTCAGCTCTGGTCATGATCTCACGGTTCGTGGGCTGAAGCCTTGTGTCCAGCTCTGTACTGTCAGTGCAGAGCCTGCTTGGGGTTCTGTCTCTCCCTCCCTCTGCCCCTCCCCTGCTTGCTCTCTCTCTAAATAAATAGACTTCAAAAAATAAAAAATAAAAATAAATATTTGTAAAGGCCTGTTTTTTTTTTTTTCTATTTTATAAGAAATACTATGGAGCACCTGGGTGGCTCAGTCAGTTGAGCATCCAACTTCAGCTCAGGTCATGGTCTTGCGGTTCGTGGGTTCAAGCCCCACATCAGGCTCTGTGCTAACAAACAGCTCAGAGCCTGGAGCCTGCTTCAGATTCCGTGTCTCCCTCTCTCTCTCTCCCTCCCCTGCTCATGCTCTGCCTCTCTCTGTCTCTCAAAAATAAATAAATGTTAAAAAAAAAAAAAGAAAAATACTAGAGTGTCTTTCTAAAGGAGATATTTTATTCTTCTGCATGAGCAATACTACAATCTTATGAAAGGAGACAAATTAGCCACATCTTTACTATCTATCTTCCTAAACACAGCATATTTTTATTTGCCATTTCATTAACATTTTATTAACAAGAACTCCCTAATATCTGACACCACCATACTTTTGAATTAAAATTATTTATGCTCATGCTAATGACTTGCTTGCTACTTGTAAGATCCTGACACCTTTTGAATTAAAAAGAGTGACAAAAAAAATATTCAACACGGTTTTAGATTCATGACTCTTTGAAAATCAGTAGTTCATCCATATAGAGAAAGCCATTTATTAACCAGGATGTTTCATTACCATCAACATTCTACACCTGACACACATTAAGTGTTCCACAAATGCAGAACACCATTATCATTACTCACAACCATGCCAGAAAACAGAGTTTTATTCCAAATAACCAGTTTGGTTTTTACAGCAACTAAAAAGCACCAACTATGAAAGAGGAGACTATCACTCAATAAATTAATATTCTGAGTTTTCAAGCCTTGTATCATGCTTCGTCGTCATTTTAACATCTGTGTCTTATTATGTGCTCAAATGGGTCCAAATTGAGTCACGCTACCCCATCTTCTTCCACTGCCACCTCCCCTTAAATGTCTCTTTTGTAACCACAGATACCATGACAGCTACTTGAAAGTGGCCCAAGCTTGCAGCTGTCAAATTCTTGAGCTGGGCTCAACCAGCATAACATTCTAACAAACTGATCCTTGAAAGCGAAAGAAGGGCACATGATTGGGCTCTGCAGACACAGCGGAAATGAGGGGTCCTTCCACCATCCCCACACCACCCTGCAGGCCTTTATTGGAAAAGTCAGGAAAGGACACTGGGCCAGAAGTTAGGATCCTAGTTCTTTTTACACCGTAGTGAACTGAAGTCATAACACCTTCTAGCCTTGATCTTTTAGAACACTAAACTCTTGAAGTATTCTCCAGATTTAAAATTCTGTGAGCTTTTGGGTCTTTCTTTAAACCAGATGGTGCAATTAAATTTATGTTTAAAAGTAAAAAAAAAAAAAAAAAGCACAAGAGCCCTTTTAACTGACTTTATGGAAGAAATGGGATTTAGTTTGAATAGTAACTCTAAAGCAGGAAGAGTTACTTCTTTTTCTAATAGATATCAGAAAGATGGAAAGCCAAAGTTAATTACAAAGTGTAATTCAAGCCTATGTCTGTAAGCAAGGACTTCAAGGAAGGAAGTGAGCTTTTTCTAGTAATGTTTTCAAAACAAGTATTTATGAAGTGATTAATGTGGCCAAGATCACTTCGCCAATCCCTTTGTGGACATCCTTTCCCTACTGCCTGTCCCTCACCCTCAATCCTGTATCTCCCTAACAAATTAGGATAAAGTACGCTGTATGATCTCCCAGTCATCCAGGATTGGCTTCAGGACTTGAAGTCATTTTGCTAATCTTAGCAGATGTATTTATCCAACACCGGATGAAATGCACACACATATACAAATAAGTCCATCATCTAGATGTTGGATAGATGTTCCATCTATCTTGAGGAGAAAAAAAAAATCTCAGCAGGCTAGGCCAGTTACCATGATGTCTCTCCATTACTGTAAAGAAATTAGAGCCAAAATATAGGGTAAAAACTCCCAAAGAGGAAAAAGGCAGAAGGGGGGAAAAACATACTTCTCTGCAAATTGTAAAGAGATCTATAAACTGCAGTCTTAATTTTATTAAGCTAAGCTTCTTAGTATAGAAATCCCCAAAACTCTCCAACTGGGCAGCTAATTGAGAGTTAGGAAGAGCCAAAATGACGTCCCTCTTTCTCTTATTCATCACGGACGATGTACAAATGCTTGCTCAATATGATAATGTGACTCTTGTCAATGCACGTTCAAATCAGATAGAGGATTGGCTAGTGATGATGTCATCCCCATGGGTTAATCCTCAGTGAATGCAGTTTTAATATCATATGCATCAACACAACATTTACATAACAAAGTATTATATTAAGTGTAACAATAAACGGAGGTGCAGATAAAATCAGCTATTAGAGAAAGGTTACGTGACACTGAAAAGGAGGTGGGGGGACAAAGACTTTTTTTTTAGATTAAATGAAACTAGGTCATCAAACAATACACATCTCTAAAAAAAGCAAAAAATAAATATTGAAATTCAAGTGACCTAGAACATTCTAGCACTAGAAATATGAAAATGTTGCTTCCAATGAAAAATATTCAGTAATTAAGTAAAAACATTTATAAGTTGTGTGTGTGTGTGTGAGAGAGAGAGAGAGAGAGAAGTTTTAAAAAATTAAAGTCATTCAAAAATAAGTGAACAAGCAGGTATTGCTTTCCTGGGAACAGCAACTTTCTTTAACAGGGAAAATTGGCCAAGTCAAATCGTGACTTAAAACCTTATAGTAAATTTTAAAGCATCAAAGGGTAGTTAAGATGCCACGGAGGGAAGAGAGAAAAGTCACGCAAAGCAGAACAATGAGACAGAACTGAGGGAGGAAACCTTGAAATACAGCTTTATGAGAATATTGATCAAGTAACGTCCACATATATGAAGAAAGCTTTTTGCACAAATGAGCAATGCCTCCTCACGCGGTCAGTTTGGGAGGACATAAGTCATTATTAGTCATGATGATTCTGAAAACTGTCTCTTGCTGCCTTATTAAGATCTGTATTTCCAATCCAAAGGAAGTGTTAGGCTTGCACACTGATTTATGACTACAAACTTAGCAGAAATGCCTCTCACTGTAAAGCCCACAGGGAGCTGTTGAATTTTTTAAGTCATACATCTGTTCAAGAATGACCAAGTGTAAAACACTGATTATATTGTGATTGGGCAAGTGTGGGTGTCTGGGTGTGCAGGTTTAATTTTCAGGTCGGTGTGGATAATCCCTATACCAAGGGTATTAGAGAAAGAAGCCGACCAAGGCTTTGAACACACCGATCCCCACACACCGGGATTGCCTGTCACATCACATCAACCTTGCTAGTCTTGGAGGGACGGCCATAGAAAAGTTAAAGGGGAAAAGAGTACAGGGATGCAGATGCTTCACCAAGGGGGGTCCTTAAATCCTGGTTGGGGGCAGGGGAGGGGGGGAGTTTGGGCACTTCAGTAGGTCTCAGTGAGTCCACGAATCTGTACGTGTACATCTTGCTGCGAGTTGTCTCATGACTTGCCTAAGGCTGTCACTGGCATCCGTGGAACCCCAGACGTTAAACAATACTGATTCAGGAGAAAATCCAGTGGCACCGTGTCTAGCTTCAGCTGCCCATAGATGTGGGATATCCGGCTTTTCACTTCTCATCCTTCCCAAGCCATGAGTTTAAGGTTAAATATGCTCTCCCTTCCAGGAGCGGATTGACAGGGCAAATGATGCAAGACAACGTTTAAAAAAGCGGGGAGGCAATGCAGACACTCTGCCCTGGTGGCTAATCCGAGGTGCCTAAGGCGGGAAGGGACGGAACTTCCAGACCCGCTCTTAGTGCTTCCACATGGGCGGGAAGCTTAGCACTTCAGCCGGAAGACGCGTGCCAGGTGCACGCTGAGTCCTTCCAGCAAAAGCCTCACAGCCAAGATTTCAGGTGTAGGCTAACCTGCTCTCTCCCGTTGGCTCCTATAAGGATCCCGGCTCAGACCCAAGGGTTGAAGCCCAAGGCCGGCTTCTCCAAAACAACTGCTCACCACGAGTTCGCCCTCGCCCTCTTCATACCGATCCGTAAGTGGCCTTTCCCGCACCCAAGGAGCTCCCCGGGGATCTCTGAGTGGCAAACACGAACCCTGAAGTTGCAAGATGCAGCTGCCCAGCCCCAGCCATGCATCCCCTCACTCAGGAGCGCGGCTTCCAACTTCGAGGTGCACGGCAAGCACCGCACAGGAGGTCACTCCCGCACCAAAGAGCATCGGGGTTGGGGGCGGGGGGGGGCGGGGCGACGGGGTGCTGCCCGGAGCCGAGTCAAGCCGGTATCATCCCGAGAGGCAGCTGCTACCCACGAGACAGAGACTGAGCACTGGATCCAGAGCCACCCCAACGCCACCTTCCCGCCCTGTCCTTAGCTCCCAAACCTTACTTGACTAGAGCCGCAGCCAAGTCCGGCGGCCGGGCCCAGGACGAGGCACGGATCTCCGCACAGAAGCCGAAGGACGCTCACCGCGCCACTTCCCCGCGGGCGCCCAGGTCGTGGCCCAGCACCTCCGCAGGCTGTCCGTGAAAGTTCCCACGTCTCTCCGAAGGCAAGTCCGAAACTGCCTCAGAAAAGCAGCAACCGTAGAAGCGCGGGCGCAACTCCCCTCCTGGGGTCCGGCAGCAGCCGCACGCCGGCTCCGTGCGCCCCGTCCGGGCCGCGCGCAGAGAGCAGTGCAGGGCGGAGCCGGCAGGCGCGCGGGCCGGGAGGGGCCGGCCCACCGCGGGCCGCGCTGATTGGCCGGGCCGGCGGCCGCCCCTTCCCCCGCCGGGCCCGGTGGTCCACGTGGGCCGGCCCTCGTCCCGCCCCGGCCCCGTACCGCCCCCGACTCGCCTCCGCTCGCCTCGCAGCGCCTCTCCTGAGCGCCTCGCTGTGGCCACCGCTCCGCGGGTGCCGGAGAAAGCTATTCTTTCCGAATACCTGGAGCCGCATGAGCCCTGCATGAGGGAGAGGAATTTAGGGTTCGGCTCCCAATGCAAAACAATCCCCACGCACGGTATCTGCGTCCGAAGACCCGAAACACTTCGCAGACAGGCTTCCTTGGCGGCCCCGAGCGTAGCGCAGGCATCACTAATCCGGCTTCTTATGTAACTTGCTTGCGTGGGAGAGGAGGAAAATCTGCGCACATGTCAATAGCGGAATACTTTATTTTAAAAATTACAAAAGTACGACTAAGACTTCTTTGACTCGCACTCCGTGCTGAACCTTCCCCGACTGAAGTAACGCTAACCATCTGTCACATGTCAATAGCATTCGTTTTACAGAGAATACCTCATTGGATCTCCATTTTGTAGGCAAGAAAACTGAGGCGCCAACAGGTTAAATAACTTGCTCAAGATTACGGCTAATCAGTGGTAACTGTGTAATTTGAACCCAAGGAGTCTGGTTGCAGAGTCCACATTCTTTAATATTCGAAGTGTAATCCAGAAGAGGCATCCCCAGAGACTTTGTTAGAAATGCAGACTCTGAGACCCCACACTGGAATCAGAAACTTCATTTTAACAAGATCCCCAGGTGGTTAGTTTATGCAAAAGTTTGAGAGGCATTGCTCTCTACCACTATCCTGTTCACTGTCATTGGTTTGCCTTACTCTGCACTGATATGAAATAATGCGCTATCCTGCCTCTACCCCCATCCTGCACTTCAAAGTGTATTTGCCCTTCTCTGAGCCTACTGCTTGAGCCAATGTATGGAAGCCTGCCTGCCTCCCTTCCCCCTACCTCTGTTCTTTGCACACCTGTACCCCATACCATATTATTTTGCGTATCATTTAACACTTTCAACACTTTGTTCTTATCAAAATCGGGGCTCTGGGCCATCATGTTACAAAGTAGTCACCAGTCTTAGAGGGAATTCAAGCATCAGAGACAGGGGCTTCATCTCTGAGGTGTGCCTTTGTGCTAAGATGCTAGGGAGAATGAGGGCAGATGCAAGGAAAACCTGTAAGTACATGCCAGGAGATGCCATACCTCTCTCCTGAGACCATTCATTCATACATTCATTCACTCAAAGCAATTGAGGGTCAACTGTGTATCAGGCATTGTAAACAGGTGCTGGTATCTGCAGAAATAAAACAGTAAAAACTCCTCCTATGGAGTTTACCTTCTAGTGAAGGGAAGCAGGCAACAAATGATAAGTACAGATGAGTAGAAGGTATGTTACAGAGAGAAATTAAATGTAGAAAGGGAGAAGAGTGCTAGAGGTGGGGGTATTGAATGGAGTGGTCAGGCTAGTTGTCACCTGAACTTTGGAACAAAGACTTGGAAGGGCTGAGGGAGCAGGTCATTTAGAAGAACTCCACATGCATTCATTCACCAAATATTTATTGATTTAGCACGTTATGTCAAGCATGGTTATGCCATGCATCTGAGTGTTCACTTAAGCTCTGCTGTTTTTCAGATCTCCAAGTTTCCCTAGACTGAAGTTTACCTGTCCTTCGGGGGGGCAGGCAGGGAGGGGGAAATGTAAGCAATTGTGTGGCTCTACCTAATACCATATTCTCCCATCTTGGGTGTTCAACACTGTTAGGGGTTTAATTGTGTCCCTCAAATTCATATGTTGATATCCTAACCCCTAGGATGTTGGAATGTGACCTTATTTGAAGACAGAGTCTTTACAGAGGTCATTACAGTAGACCCCAAACCAATGTGACTAGCATCCTTATAAAAACGAAAAATCTGAAGACAGAGACACAAGGAGAATGTCACATGAAGATGAAGGCGGAGATCAGGGTGATGCATCTACAAGGCTAGGAATGCCAAAGATTGCAGACAAACCACGCAAAGAGGAAAGAGGCATAGAACAGACTCTCTCTCTCTCTCTCTCTCTCTCTCTCTCTCTCTCAGCCCTCAGAAGGAACCAACCCTACCAGCTTCTTAATTTCAGACATCTAGCCTCCAGGACTGAGCGATAAAAAATTTCTGTTCTTTTGGCCCCCTAATTTATAGTGCTTTGCTAGAGCAGCCCTACCAAATGAATAAAAGTATGATTCTTAGGCAAGATGGTACAGTTAGGTACCATCTTCAATTTTCCAATGTCTTTTGGCAAGAACCCAAAATGGTCTGATCAATTGAGATTTACTAACCAAATCAGAAGAAAAGGCAAATTATGTTTAAAAACAAAAAGCCAGGGGCACCTGGGTGGCTCAGTTGGTTGAGGGTCCAACTCTTGATTTCAGATCAGGTCATGATCCCAGGGTCATGGGATTGAGCCCAGTGTTGGGCTCTGCGCTAAGCGTGGAGCCTGCTTAATATTCTCATTCTCTCTCTCTCTCTCTCTCTCTCTCTCTCTCTCTCTCTCCCCCCCATGTCCTCCTCTCGCATGCTCTATTTCTAAAATTAAATATATATATATATAACAAAAAAAATAAAAACAAAATGCCAAATGAGCCCCAATTATTCGATTATTTTTACATCATCTATTTATTGAATGCCTGCTGTGCACCAGGTTCTGCGATATGATGACAAGGCAAATGTAGGCCCTGCTTTCTTGTGACCTGTGTGTCTTGTTACAGGAAGAGTTGGACAGTGAGCAAATCATCAAATATATGAACAAGGTAATTTCAGAACCGAGTAAGGGCTTAAAAGAAGACTAGAGGATTAAAAGAATGGAGGATGGGTTTAATTTAGATTGGCTGCCCAGGGAAGGTCCCCACGAGGTGGTGACATATAAGTTAAGACCTCAGTGACAGAAAGCCATCCAAGCAAAGAGCTGGCAGAAACTGCTCTAGGCAAAGAGAACAATCCCTCTTGGAAAAGAAATATCTCTGCCATGCATTCCATAACACTCTTCCTTTCGCTCTTTACCACCCATTGTGCCTCCTTTGAGGTAGTACAAAATCAATTAATGCCTGTTTCATAAAAATAGGGTCAAACTCTTTATCTTCTTAAGTAAGAACCTGTGAAGGCTGTACGCATGCAGTTTTACACGCATGAGCAGCCTCACAAAACACCCTTTGACGTGGTTCTGTGTTTGTGGATAGTGATAGCACATGACTGAGACACTGTTTATTTTCCTTACCTGTAGCATCTGTTGGACACGCCCTGGTGCTTAAGCAATAGGCTGATAACTGTGCCTGAGAAGGAACATTCCAACTCTCTTAGGCCCACTTACAAAATCCTCATATTATCAAGTGAAGCTTCAGTTTTAAAATTTTGCAACGCTCATGTATTTTGAACGTCATCGTTACTTGGGAGAATAGTAAGAACACCAATTACGTTAATCCGGCAGACTTCACATGGATTGTTATCCTCACCACCCTATGAGATAGGTTCTCTTATTTATAACATCCATTTCACAGATGGGCAAACTGAGGCTCAAAAAAGACTAAATAATGCACCCAGAGTTAAGACCACTATTGGACAGCCGACTTAGACCCTGAGCCGGTCTCTTTCACTCTGAGGCTTATGCCTGGATGGGCCAGCCCAAAGCAAAAAGCATGTGTGTTTTCCTTTGCATTTGCCTTTGAAATTTTCAAAGCACTGTTTTCTAACTTTTTTTTTTTAACCCCAGCCCTATAGCTTTCAAGTTCACTCTTCTAGGCAGATATTTGCTTTGCTTTCCTTCACTTCAAACTGGGAACTGCAAGAATTTTGATAAATGAAATGACTGATATATATTTTGTTTTCAGCCTGTTTTTCAGCATCCTCTGAGGAAACGGGAGTCAAGCTCCTTAAGCTCAGCCTGTCTTGTCAGACATCCGTGCCTCATACGCAGACACTCTCCACCACAAAGGGGGGCCCCTCCCCTCACTCGGATACTAAAGACCAGACACCCGTGCCAAACCAAATGCCCTACACGACGCGCTACGCCAGCTCTGGCCCTCTTTACACAGATATAATAGGTCCTCCTGCCTGAGAGTGAACATCTAAAAATGGCTTCAGCTGATCTTTGTGAATCACTTTCTATTCTAGTAGCTTCCCTACAGTCTTGGCCAGGGAAAAAGCCCGGGAAATTTGCAATGGTGACAAGATGTGAGGTATCTCTCGTTGGATCCTGGATTCCCCCACCTCGCTTAGGAAGTGGGCGGCCGTTTTAGCTGTTAAATGACTTCCTGCCTGGGATGGCTTGGTCAGGCTTGCTTTAAACTTCTGGAACCCAGACAAGGTGTCTGGCCATTCACTTTGGAAGGCTCAGGTGGGTTTCACTCTCCTTCCATTCACTGACCACAAATGCTTCAATAATTTATGCCCTGGAAAAGAAGAGCACTTCAGGGAAAATTAGCATAAGAAGGATTTATGGAACCACGGTGGGAGGGCATTTTTAGAGATCACACAAGAGCTGTTGCATGGAGCAGTATGAGCCAGTTCCAAGCAGGACCAGCCTCAGAAAGAATCATCAAAGAAATAATACTCCTCTGGTACTCTCTTTTTCCCATCCCTTCCACCCACCATCTCCCAATGTGGCTATATTGCCCGCGGGTACACAGAAGACCGCTACTGTCATTCATTAATTTATGTTTTCATTGATTCTTTTATGAAGTCATTTAACATTTTTGTTTGCCAAATTTGCACATCCATGTTCACAGCAGTATGAGACACACAGCCAAAAGATAGGAACAACTCAAGTGTCCTTGAATGGATAAACACAATGTGCTCTGCACATACAGTATCATATTATCTGGCCTTTCAAAAGAAGGATATTCTGATACATGCTAGAAGAAGGATGAACATCGAAGACACGCTAACTGGACCAAGCCGGTGAAAAAAAAGACATCTACTGTATAATTCCTCTTATATGGGTCATCTACATTAGTCAAATTTGTACAGAGAGGGTAGAATGATAGTTGCAAAGGATGGAGACAGGGGAAAATGGGCAGTTTAGTGTTTAATGGGCATAGAGTTTCAGTTTTGCTAGATGAGAAGGGTTTCCAGAGATGGACAATGGTGATGGTTATGGAACAACACAAATGTACTTAACACCATGGAACCGTACCCCTACAAATGGTTAGGTGGTAAACTTTATATGTATTTTACCACATTAGTTAGTTTTTTAAACTAACATTCTTCTAAATCAATCAAGAGTGACAAAATTTTAAAGCTTGAAATGTGAGACGTAATTCAATTTTTTTTTATTTTTTTGAATGTTTATTTTTGAAAGAGAGAGAGAGAGAGTGAGGGGTGGGGAGGGGCAGAGAGAGAGGGAGACAGAGAATCCGAAGCAGGCTCCAGGCTCTGAGCTGTCAGCACAGAGCCCAACGCGGGGCTCGAACTCACGGACTGTGAGATCACGACCTGAGCTGAAGATGGACGCTTAACTGACTGAGCCACCCAGGCGCCCCAGATGTAATTCAATTTGTATCAGAGCTTACTAGACTTAGACTAAACACATTTTCATGTAAACAAAAAAAAATTGTTTAATTTTGTTTGTATATGCTAGACATAGTAATAGGCACTTGAGATTCAGTTGTAAAAGACATTCATAATCCCTCAGAACTTAACAAAAACATAGCATGACGACCTAGATAGAATCCTCATTCAGTTTATACTTTCTTCCTCCAACAAACATGGAGTCCCATTGAAATTTTTAAAAATAGGAGAGACTCTGTTGACAGAAATACAGAAATGCTTGACCAGTGATAGGCTAATAAGAATACTATTCTGAGGGAAAACAGGGTTTGTAGTCACATTTGTATCCCACCATGGGCCTAGCCAGGCCTTTCTAACTCTGTATTCTTCAGGAAAGCCATCCCACATCACAGAGAGTGATTACATGTACTAAGAATCCCTTCCTTCCCTGTTCACTAACTCAGCTTGCTCTGAAAAGACTCAATCTAGATGAGGATGATGGTCAAGAGACAAAAGTCATCAAGTATCTTTGGAACTTGGGTTCTGAGGAAGCTGAGCTTGTATCATGCAAGTGGATATTATGGCAAACTTAGGGTGGAAATAGTAACCACGTTTCCGATCTATAACTGTGCTATTTACTCTCCTAGACTTACAGTGGAAAGTTTTGGAGAAAGCAGAAAAATAAGTATGGGGTTTTATTCCAACTTTCTTTCCATCTGCTCTATTTTAATACCAGCAACAAAAACCACCTGCCACTCGACTTTTATTTTTGGACTTGAACATTTCACCTCTACCTTGAAATGACGTTATTTAGTCAAAGGTCATAAATGTTAAAGTAGGATTTAAGAGGCTTCACTTGGACATCTGACATTTGGAATACTCTTGATCAGGGACTTACCCACCAGGGAGGCCAAATCTATCAGTGGACCTCAAATCCCATGGATTTCTTTTTTTTTTTTTTTTAATTTTTTTTTTCAACGTTTATTTATTTTTTGGGACAGAGAGAAACAGAGCATGAACGGGGGAGGGGCAGAGAGAGAGGGAGACACAGAATCGGAAACAGGCTCCAGGCTCTGAGCCATCAGCCCAGAGCCTGACGCAGGGCTCGAACTCACGGACCGCGAGATCGTGACCTGGCTGAAGTCGGACGCTTAACCGACTGCGCCACCCAGGCGCCCCATCAAATCCCATGGATTTCAAACAAGTTGCAGTACTAAACATTTGCCTCACTGCCAAACACCCCCGTCTGAGAAAGCATCCTAGGCAGAATCCTTGACTGCCAGTGACAGAAACTCAACACAAACAAATAGGCAAAAAGAGGCTACTGCTTGCGTAACTGAGATGCTCTAGAAATGTAACTAGATACTGGTATTCAAGGGAGGGCATGAATGTGTATTTCTTCTCCATCTCTTGGCTGTGTTCTTTTGTTTGCATTGGACCCATTCTCTCTTACTAAGAGGAGGTTTCTTCCAAGAGGCAGGAAAGATGATCTTCAAAAACTCCAAGCCATCTCCTTCCAGCCATATGACCTTAGATGCAAAAAGAATTCTCCTCTCGCTTCAAATTAAAGAAATGTAGGCCAGCTTGTTTTACAAGCACATCCTCATGCCCACAATGGGTATAAGAGGTGAATAGCAGTCACACTATAATCACACAGTTACATTCCCCCAAAAGAAGGAGTGTTGGACAATAACTAATGTCCATGCCAGGAGTGTGCCACATACAATGCCCTGATTGACCAACCCATACGACAATAGCTAATTAGATTAGTTTAGGCTCCGGAACCTAAAACTGTCCATCCATCCGCTATTTCTGACTTGCGTCATCTGGCTGGAAAAATGGCATGAACCAATCACACTTTCCTCCCTGGAATTTGAAAATGGAAGCTCAAGAAACTGAGCCATTGATTTGGGGCAGCTGAACTAAATTACATGACAAATACTGATGGGTAATGTGCAACTGAAGTTATAAAGAAGCCAACCTACATAACTGGAGATCAAAGAAGAGACAAACATTGACGCTGAGACCATATCACCTCTGAAAGAGAGGTTCAGGGACTTGCTGGCTCAGTTTACCGGGAGTCTTCATTAGATGGTCTTCACTCTCTCCACTTTACAGATGAAATATTGAGGTTCAGAGAACTTATCTGATCTTTCTTAATGTGATGTTTCAAGCTAGAAAGTCTCTAAGTCAAGAATACACTTTCCCCCTACTGCAAGAGGCCTCAGAACCTTGAGTAGCATAGAAAGAGCTGTACTGGCTGCATAGATTTGGAAATCATCTATCTACTTAGACTCCTAGAGGCATTCCCTAAAGCCATGGAAGGGCGTGAGGCTGCCAAGTGAAGGATCACAGGTAGGGAATAGTGGTGATATTCCTCATTTATCAGTGCTCACTCTCAGCAAGACTCCACACATTATGTACTCTGTCAGCAAAAGGGAGGTTGGGGCAGAATTTGTGGAGATGACAGTGATCATGCTTCTAGGTGCCACAACATGAAACAAACTTCAAATTGTTTTGTAGGACTTGGTGATTTTCCTCCCATGCTTATGCTGCATATACTCCCATTTTATCCAGCCTGAAAACTTCAAGAGAATCTCCCTTTTTCACATGAATTTATAAATAAATCTTGCAAATTAGCACAGGCATATAGAGCCAGGCTGAAGAAAATGAGACAGAGCATATCAAAAAGTGGGTGTCAGGTTGAATATGGCAACCCCCAAGGCGACACCTCCACCCAGTCATGATAAACAAGGTTCCACACTGAGTTGGTTCTGCCCCTGGTGAATTCAGAACATTCTAACATTTTAATAAGATTTTTAAGAGCAACAAATAAAAAGTAACGTATGATTCATCATGTCAGCACTTTATTCTGTAACATTAGCACACACTGACATAAATTTTAAGGAGTAAATACATGTGCTGAGATGATTTTTTAAATATTCCCTTGTACTTCCTTTTAGTCCATGACCCTACTTTCCATCCTCACCCGCAACAAATTCAAGCAGCTAGACAGTATGCTTACAACCCTAGGGAAAAATGTACCAAAGCAAAACTCAGAGAACAAAGACACACAGCCATGGCTTATGAGTTTCAAAATAGGCCGCTGAAACCCATGCTGGAGATAATAGTTTTGAAAGGGTTTCTGAGCCCCAGAAGCCAAGTTTTTGAATATCAAAAAGCCACAGCATATCTCGAACAATAGATTGGGAAAAAAAGCCTCCCCTCTAGCTTTCAGACAAGGCAAGATTCCATAGGCTGGATGGAAGAGAAGATCTGATGAAAAGAAGAAAGTATGAGGCCAGTGAGCATTACCTACAGAGACCACCATGGACAGCTCTCCTGGGTCATGTGAGATCAACAACAGAAGTCTGACCTAGGATGGATGTGCACAAGGCTTCTCAACCTTGGTGCTATTGACATTTTGGCCAGATAATCATTTTGGCCAGGGACTGTCCTGGGCATCGCAGGATGTTTAACAGGATCGCTGGCCTGTACCTACTAGATGTCAAGAGTACCTCTAAGTCATGACAGCCAAAAATAACTTCAGATATTGCCAAATATTCACTGGGATGGAGGGTGAAGAAGGGAAGGTGGAGAGAAAATGCCCAGGTTGAGAATCAAGATGGGAAGAGGGAAAGAGGGAAAGAGAAAGAGAGATTACACAAATATCTCTTTCTAATGAAAAGTTATATGTTCTTTATATAGCAAACTTTAAGAACACAAAAATCACCCCCCAAAAAATCATCTATATTCTACCCACTCAGAAATAATCATTGTTAATGTTTTATCTGCACACATTTTTTCCTATATATGTATTTTATTTTCACAAAGCCAAAGATTGGGGCCATATAACCATAGGTTATACAGTTTTGTAACCTGCCATTTTTTTACTTCACAACATGTTGTGGATTTTCATGAAGGTACAGTATTCCTTAATATAGCCATAACATAATTTAATTAGCCAATCCCCTATTGCTGGACATTCAGGTTACTCCCAATATTTCGCCATTACTGGTAATGCTCTGATGAACATTATATATTCCTTTGACTGTTTTCTTAGGATGAATTCCTAAGGAATGTTCTTAGAGAAAACTGATATTTGGGGCTGTTTCTATAACATTTACACTTTCATTGCTTTAAGCCATAGTTTGCTGATTTTAAAATATACCTTCTATTTCTCTAGTGTTTCTTACTCCCCCACAGAGCTTTCCACTTTGTCAAGTATGCAGGGCAGCTACAAATTGTCCCTTTTTACTGAGAAGAAAACAAGTGATCCCAGAAGTTAAATGACTTGCCCATGGCAACACAATTATGTCGCACCAGAAGACTAAAACCCATCTCCCCTGAGTCACCTGGGCTTTTGACTAATCGTGCTCACACTGGTACCATATTTGCTGTCAAAATTGAAATAATTCAGAGAAGATGAGTATGTCCCATGCTCATGGGTGATGTGCAAATTTGTGGGCACTAAGATGTTAGGATAACTCTTGGTTATGAGTCCTGTCTCCAAGTGCTATTTGTGTACATTCCAGAGATCCCCAAACATAGTCCAAGGCCCTGAGACCTCAGATGAGTGAATCTACCACTTTCCATGCAAAATTCCACAACCAATCTCCTCTCCAAATGCTGACTTAGAGGGATAATATTTTAAAATGCTAATTCCAACATCTGCTGCCATCTTATCCCTAAAGCCAAATTAAGTCGGTACAGTCTGCTTTTACTTCCGGTTACACTCTAACACAGATTTATTACCAATTAATTCCTTATCGAGGAAAAACAACCCCGTCATAAGTATTTTAGATAACGACATCTAAGTATTTTATATTGCTTTAAGTCTGAAAAGTTAGAATAGAGATTGCATCCAATGTTCATTACCTCTTAATGTTTGCATTCTTTTTCATGTTTTGATTCACCAAGAAAAAAATGAAAATGCTACCCGCTGCTTAGCCATTTTTTAGGTTTAATGAGATTAAATAAATTCTGAGGGGGAAAGGAGTACCGCTTAATAATGTTTTAAGTGGTTTGTGGAAACATTCCCTCTACCATGGGCACAATTTTAAACCCAAGCCAACTTCTGCAGTGCTACTGAAAGCTAATGAATGCCTTAATAATATGCAGAGGAAAAAAGCGATGAGTTGATTAGATACAGAAATATCCTAGACCTCTGATTAGGAAAACAACTCCATTGTACTTAGAGACAGAGCTCATAACAAAGAATTACCCGAACATCCCAGCGATCCATTTCACAATCCATTAATAATAAGTGATCTTCCTGGCAGCATACGTGGAGGTAACTGACACTCACTGATTTGAGGGCAGACTTCAAAGCTCCAGATAAACCTTGAGCCAATTTCTCCCGGTCCTAATATTACTCAAAAACTGAGCACAGTTTAGAAGATCATGTAACTTTTCCATTTCCTAGAACCCAGTTGGTTCCAATCCCTCCTCCAGTTAATTAAAATTCCTTTGCAAGTGGGCAGGTTTTTAATAAAGTATTTGACAGATTCATCTAGAAATGTTACTTTACTTTTCCTGATTGTCTACCTAGTCTTTGGAACTGTCATGTATGTGCATGTCTTTCTCTGTGTATAAGATTATTACCTTCAAACATACTTGCTTTCTAATAGTTGAACATCCAACTGTGTAAATGTACATCACATAAAACTGAAATACACAGTTTCTTAGAATCTGGCAAATTCTGAGATACTTGTTACTTGATCCTTGGGGCCCCAAGCAAAGGGATATGTTAGATGTAACACTGCTTGGGTAAAGGAGGCAAATATCAAGTGGCAGGAGCCACTTGAATAAATATACCATTAAAACCTCTCACAGAATGTGAAGAAGCCATAGACAGGAAAACACAGGCAAAGAAACAATAAAAAGAAGTACAAGCTACAATATGGATGAACCTTGTGAACATTAAGCTTCATTTCATTATTAAATGAAAGAATCCATGGGGCGCCTGGATGGCTCAGTCGGTTGAGCATCCAACTTCGGCTCAGGTCATGGTGTCGCAGTTCGTGAGTTCGAGCCCCACATCAGGCTCTGTGCTAACAAACAGCTCAGAGCCTGGAGCCTGCTTCAGATTCTGTCTCTCTCTGTCTCTCTCTGTCTCTCTCTCTCTCTCTCCCCCTCCCCTGCTCATGCTCTGTCTCTGTCTTTCAAAAATAAATAAATGTTAAAAAAAATTTTTTTTTAAATGAAAGAATCCAGTCACAAAAGACTTCATATTGTATGATTACATTTACCTAAAATGTCCAGAACAGGCAAATCCATAAAGAGAGAAAGTAGACTAATAGCCAGGAGCTGGGAACGGGGGACCAGGGCTTGACTGCTGAACGGGTGTAGGGTTTCTTCTGGGGGGGGAATAAAATGTTCTAATATTAGGTAGTGGTGCTGACCACACAACACTGTCAACATACTAAAACCACTGAACTGTGCGCTCTAAAGAGGTTAATTTTATGGCAAGTGAATTATACCTCAATAAGGCTTAAAAAAAAAAAAAAACAAAACAAAACAGGCAGAGACAGAAAGGAGTCAGAAGAAAAGAATGAAGAGCCTGAGGTGCGGGGGCTTTAGTTACTAAGAGAAGCATCTTTTCTCCTTGGTCTAACTTGACTGATGAAGTTTCCAGGCAACTCTGATATAACTAATTAAAAATATATATATATTTTTAAGCAAGATAAAATCAACCCTGAATCTGTGCTTACCTCAACCACGTAGATTGAGCAAATATTTCCCAAACTATGTGCTAGCCACTTAAAATATAAAGAGATTGCTGCCCTTTTGGAGTCACAATCTTTTAACCAGAAAATAAAATATCTTTTAAAATAAAAGAAGAGGGGTACCTGGCTGGCTCAGTCAGTAGAGCACACATCTCTTGATCTTAGGGTTTTAAGTTCAAGGCCCATGTTGGGTGTAGAGGTTACTTAAAATCTTCTTTAAAAATAAAATAATAACACTGTATACACTGTGTTGGCTAACTTGACAACAAATTATATTAAAAATAAAAATAAAATAAAACAAAGGAAGAGAGTACAAAGGTTTAGAATTATTCTCTTTGGGTGTGGAATTATGAGTATTTTCTTTTTTCCAGGGTTCTAGAATATAATGACTTTATAGTACAGAGAGGGAAATGAATTTTTTATATAAAAAAAGGAAAAGGTATTGGAGAAAAAATACAGTAAGTGCTATATTAAAGCTCTGGAAGCAAACGGGAAGGAGAAAGGAGTTGAGTATCAGGAGGGCCAGAGAAAGCTTGACAATTATTTGATACTAGCCCCAAGAGTTAGGAATCTTGGGCTTGAAAAAGTCTAAGGATGTTCCTCCATTCTTCATTCCTGATCTGAAGGACATGATCAAGGTCAGGTCCTTCAGCCTACCAGAGTGAGCCTCAAGGCTCACCAGCTCCACACCCCTTCCCCATGCCCCCTCTGGGAGAAGTGAGGGGCTGTAGCTCTCAGCCCAGGAAATATTCTCCTACCATCTGCCCACCTCCACTCATGGGTTAGACCTGCCTTTGTTTCAATAGGGCAGGAATCTTGTTAACAGATAGGAATCATTAGGAAGGCATTCACTTCTGGATCTGGGCCAGCGGGTGCCACTTCAGACTCTTCTGTTGTTGCCAAAGCACATAACACAATAAGACAGTTGCTCTATTGGTTTGCTGCAGAAGTAAACGTGGAAAGCTTTGCGATTAATGCACACACAGTGTGTGGCAACAGGTAGAGGAAAGCCTCTGTCCATTCAGTTACTCTGCGGGAGAGACGGTTGCCTTTTCAAAGCTGATGCATCCAGTTCATTTATTATTATGAACTGTTTGCATCGCCACAGTTCTGACCCCATCATCCTTTATCTTGTTCTTGTGGTTACCCCAGCCTTCTCTGATGGAACCAAAGAAGATGGCAAAAACCACACCAGCTCAAACCCATGGTCCACCCATCCCTGCATTCTGAGTGCAACAGGGGAAGGGAGCCTATTATTAAAAAAGAGGATGGGCTTTGGGTTTGAATTCTAGCTCCATCAACTCATCAGCTAATTGACTTCGGGAAAGTTATTCCAGCTCTCTGGTGCTTCATATCCTCCTCTATCAAATGGGCATAATGAGTAGTGCTCTCATAGGGTGGTGGTGAGGACTATTTCAAATCAAATACACACACTCTCCCGGCACTAATTAGTACTGAACAAATTTGAGGTCATTTTCATTACTTCTCTTAACGGGAGACTTTCTAGAGCAGCATTCCCCAAGGTTTAGAGACATTATCTATGTATTCTATCATTTTCCTCTTGATTGATTTAGCTAATGAAGATATGTTTATGTATTTATAAATATATACAATATATATAGGTGTGTATACATATATGTGTATCTATAGAGCCTTAACTTTATTGGAGCTATCCTGGTTGCAAGGGATAGAATTTCAATTTGACTGGCTTAGAACCCCTCCAAAAATTTAGGAAACATTTATTGATTCACATATATGAAATTTTGAGTGGCAATTGACCTTCAAGCACAGCTGCATGCAGATAGACAAATAATACCATCGCAAATTGGTCTCCCTTCATGTTTTAATCTTTGGTTTTCTGTGTGTGGTAAAATTAACCAATACACATAACGTACTTAGAATAGTGCTTGTCTCACAATAAGCACTAGGTACATATTACTACTATCCTACTTTTACAGATCAAGAAACTGAGGCACAGGGAGGTGGTATAGGTGTTTGATATCCCCGCAGGCCAGGCAGTTTCAAAAGACTTTTCTTGACCACTTCTCTCAACTGTCTCCTCAGTGGGACAGAACAGGAGGTTGAGCCCTGATTGTGAAGGGGTGGAAAACATAAGACCGAAAAGACAGATGCTTCCAAAATAAAGCAAATGAGCAGGAAAGGTTGGGTCACTTGCCACTCGATAGGGTACTATCCTTTCAAATCTGTGTGTTTTCTTTTGAAGCAGAAAATAAGTTCCTCCTTTTTTAACTCATGCAAAGATCCTATTAATCCTACACAAAGACAGTAGTTACACTCATTTAAAAACTCTAGAGGCAGGAGGGGTTGGAATAGGAGTCCTAGTAGCAGTTACTCTTTGTTGACAACCCCATCTCCCGTCCCCAAACCATTTTCTGCTCTTGTCTGCTGCTCTGCGCCCTACAAGCTCACCTACATGGAATGACCCTCTGAACTTCTCCCCCCTGCCCCGGCTTCTGGGTGGGTTTGGCCACTGGTCACCTGCCTTTGTGAATTCAGGCCCAAAGGGAGTGGTAATTCCCACAGTTGTTAGTCCTTGGGTGCTTCGCCTGGTAGGTTTTCTGACCCCAAACAGCACCTTTGCACAGAACCCCCTTTGTTTCATTATCTTCAGTTGAAATCTTTGAATTTGTCATTGGTCTGTAGGTCCACATGAGGACTTTTGCGGGCCCTTGGCATTGCTATTTTCATGAACACTTTCCTCTATGAAAAACTATTTAAAATGATATTTTATGACTGCGTTGGTAAAAAGATGAATGTAATCCAGGTTGCATTATATCTACTTTTTCTCTTCTGATTTTATTTACTTACTTATTTATTTATTTATTTATTTGTGGAGAGAGAGAGCACATGCACACACATGCACCAGCAGGGGAGAAGCAGAGGGAGAGGGAGAGGGAGAGAGAGAATCCTAAGCAGGCTCCACGCTCAGCGTGGACCCCAACTCAGGGCTTGACCCCAAGGCCCTGGGATCATGACCTGAGCAGAAATCAAGAGTCAGATGCTCAACTGACTGAGCCACGCAGGTGCCCCTTTCTTCTGATTTTAAAAGAAAGTAGAACATTTTCACGGGCTCCTAAAAGTGTCATGGGCCCTAGGCATTGTACTTGCTACTCAAAATGGAGAAGTCAGCCCTGCTTGTTTTCTGCCAGCACTATGACAGATGCTGTCCCTTCTACCTGCATACCTAACAGACAAAACATAGAAACTTCTAGAAAGGTGGGGTACTATCAAGTTAAGATCATGATCCTCAGGTCAGATTTCCCAAACAGCCTGTTTCCATTACAGTGGACCTGGCATCGGCATCCTTGCCCTTAAAGCAGATCCTGTTTCCAAGTCACAGCTATGATGACAAGATAATAAAGGAAGAAAAATGGAGTATCTAGTGTTAAATTCATGCCCAATTCATTTACTACTTGCCACACTCCAGGGGCTGATGGCACAACAATCACATACTTCGTTAATAACACTCACTTTCCCCTATGTAAATAGATCACTTCATAGCTGGGAAAGAGGGAACCTTTTGTATATATTCTCAGATCACAGTTTTGCTTCCAGGATTGGAAAGCAACTTAGCATTTTTTGTTTTGTTTTTAAATGAGAACCGAGCGTGTTTTGAGGATGAATACCGCCTTTAATTGGCAATCTGTTAAGTATTGATGATCTTGAAGGTTATATTCAGGATTTTACTTGCTCAGCCAGCTCTCGGTCTGTGAGCATCTCGGAGACCAGGCGGAAGGAAGTGGACAATGTGAAGCCATCCTGGGAAAAAGACAAGCTAGGCAGCAGAAGTATTTTTAAATGGAAAACAAACAGTTATTGATTTTCTTTTGGAGTTTCACGCCTCACACCCTACACAATGCAGACCAGATTCACAATGCACTTCAGATTCTCTCTTTGCCTTTTTTGAATCTTCAGTTCTCATTTCAAGGTAATGGCAGATTTAAATCTCTAAGCCCCTGGATCCCTCTGATTCCCCTTTCCAGTCTATTCTTTGACTGACTGGAGGAGGGGGGAGGTCCCTAAAAGGACAGAGGAAGCTGAAAATCTGCCCCTCAGCATCCTGAATATCAACCATAAAACTAATGAACTGTGGCAACTGAATTGTCTAAGTTCATTCCAAATTATGTCTCAGTAAAGTTCATCTTTGTTTCCAATTATCATCCTGGAATCATAAATGTCGAATCTGAGGTACAGCTTCTCAGCTCTGTGAATCTTGTTTGTATTCTTACTGTTAAGGCCATGATAGGTGAAGGCCCACTTCACCGGATACTTAGGGCAATGGGTCCTCTCTTGACAACAACAACAAAAACAAATTCTTTCATCTTTTAAGAAATTAAATCTGAAAGGTCTCTGAAAAAATAAACGTCCTGATTCAGTGAATCTGAATTTTGACAGGTTCATGAGGATAGTGCTTTTAAATGTATCTCCCTTACCTATTCATAACCCAGTTATAAATCATGTTTATTTTACGTCTTTTTTTCTTCATCCTCTTATGACTATAAAACATTTACCCTGACAAGTTTATAAAGAATATTGAGGTTGATACTTGCTGGTCTTAGTAGAAATTAATCAAAATCCATCTGTTCCCTTCTCGGCCTGGACAATTTCATTACCACTAAACCAGGGATTATAGGATTCTTACATCTTCTTTTTTTCCAACACAGTTCAGTTGATTTAGAAACAATGATTAAAGCTGCTTACTTTAAGGAAGATTGTTTCCAATCTTCCCTTCTTGCAAGGCAGAGAAAGATGAAAGCATCTTGATCCTGAAATATTTATATCTAAGACTGGAAATCTGTATCGGAGGCATGATGAACGATTGCAACCAAAGATTTTTTATTTTAAAGTCGTATTTCTTATCTCCACACTTGACTTTCCTTACAAGCTACAGGAAAAAGGCACGAAGTGCATTCACTGCCCCCTCTCCCAGGTAAATTTCCCACCTTTATTTAATTGTAAATCCAGTGTGGCATAATAAAGAGACTCAAAGATAAAGATTACCTTTCTGACACTGACTATTTATAGGGATAAATATCAGTTATCCTTATGTGGCCTTAGAATGACTGCTTTGAAAGGAATGCAGAACACAAATTAGAGGGAATGAATTTAAGCCTCCCGCAAGGAGATACCTTGATCTGGGATTCGAGAAATCTAAAGAATTAGAAGTGGTTACTAGAGAGTAATTCTGGGTTTACCCAGCCTCAGAAAGGTACTATAATTAACTGTTCTTACTCTTAAAAAAATATCTGGCTTCCATACTTTTCCCCCTCTAAGGTCCTTTAAATGGAAGTAAAAATGCTCAGACCTTAAGTATACCATTGGATAAGCTTTGACAAATGCATCTATCCATAGAACCATCACTCCAATCAAGATCTAGAACATTCTATACTCTTATTTTTTTTTTTGGTGTGGCTGTTTTTAATAAAATGGAAATTATTATAGCCCTCTTCTACTAGGAATGAACGCCCCTCTAAATCCCAAAAGGAATAAAATAAAACGAAAGACCTGTTAGCTGGGTTCCCTATGGAGCCAAATGCTTCTTTGAAACCATTCCATGGCCAGGGCCTTTTAACAACATAACAGAAAAATGAACTGATCTTGACCGGCAGGCAGAGGGGATGGCGTCATGACCCAAACATCAGATTAGAAACACAATGATTCCCTGGGACTGGACGCTAAATCCTGGCAGACCACGCAGCCTTTCATCTTCTGAAATGGATAAATTGAATGAAGCTTGGCCAATTCTGGGCCAGACTGTTGGATCAAATTCTGTTTTGTTTTGTTTTTTAATTTTTTTATTTTGTAAAGTTCCTAACTGTTCTACATAGACATTAAAACTTCAATTACAGCAAACCCAGAGATGGCCCTTCTGTCCTTGACATGTCCTCCTTCCTCACGTGTTCTTGTGTGGCACGAAAACAGTTACCCACCTATATTCCCGGCCTTCAGGATCCTGCACCTCAGGGCTGCTTCCTTGTATGGCAAGAATCCTGCAGAATAAAAGGAGAATTACAAACGTTCATCCTTGGAAATCTTGAAGGGAATATATACCTACCCTAAGGAGTGCAAGCCGCTCTCCATTTCATTCAGTAATTGCTTCCAGGGGATCTAAGCACAAAAAATAAAGGATGAACGGACTGCAAAGTATAATAAAAAAAAAAAAGCTGTATTGTGGGGAGTTGCTTCTATTGGTTTGTTTTTTAAATGAGGAGTTCTGGGGCGCCAGGGTGGCTCAGTCAGTTAAGCGTCCGACTTCAGCCCAGGTCATGATCTCACGGTTTGTGAGTTCGAGCCCTGCATCGGGCTCTGTGTTGACAGCTCGGAGCCTGGAGCTTGCTTCACATTCTGCGTCTCCCTGTCTCTCTGACCCTCCCCAGCTCATGCTCACACTCTATCTCTGTCAAAAAGAAATAAACCTCAAGTGAGGAGTTCTGTACTGCCAAGTCCTATTGTCACCGTACTGCGGTACCACAGAAGAGCCAAGACTCTGAAGCCAGACTCTGAGTTCAAATCCTGACTTGGACACATATTTGATATGTTACTAAACAAACCACTTACTTCCTGGTACTTCCGTCTCACCTCTGTAAAATGGGGACAGTAATAATACCTAGCTCAGGGCCAGCTAACTTTTTCTAAGAGCCACATACTAAATCCTTTAAGCTTTGTGGGCCACTCAGTCTCAGTCCCAACTGCTCAGTTCCATCATTGTAGCATAAAAACAACAACAGGCAGTATGTAAATTAATGGGTGTGGCCCTCTCCTGGTAAAACTTTAAGGACCCTGTAATTTGAATCTTATATAATTTTTTATAAGACTTTATATATATATATATATATATATATATATACACTTTCCATATATATAGATATATATACACTTTCCATATATATGTATATATATATACTTTCCATATATATATACTTTCCATATATATATATATATTTTACATATGTATATATACATATATATATGACTTTCTTTTTTTAAAGATTTTATTTTTAAGTAATCTCTACACAAAGGTGGGGCTTGAACTCACCACCCCATGATCAAGAGTCATATGCTCCCCTGACTGAGCCAGCCAGGAGCCCCAAGGCTATTTATTTATTTATTTATTTATGTGGGCAGTGTCATGTTTACAACAAAATTGAGAGGAAGGTACAGAGATTTCCCAAATACCTCCACCCTTCACACATATATAGCCTTCTCCATTATCTTCACCACTCACCAGAACGATGTGCTTTCGTTTTGGTCTTGTTTGTTTGTTTGTTTGTTTGTTTCTTACCAAGGATGAACCTACAGTAACATATCATAATCATTCAGAGTCCATAACTTACCTTACTGTTCACTCTTGGTGTTGTACATTCTATGGGTTTGGACAAATGTATGACATATACCTATCATTATAATATCATACAGAGAATCTTTACTGCCCTAAAAATCCTCTGTGTTCTACCTATTCATCCCCCACAATCTGCGATGGCTGATCTCACTGTGTACATAGTTTTGCCTTTGCCATAAAGTCATGTAGTTGGAATCATACAGTCTGTAGCTTTTCAGACTGGCTTCTTAGTACTATGCATTTAGAGTTCCTCCGTGTCTTTTCATGACTTGATAGCTCATTTTCATAAGTGCCAAATAATATTCCATTGTCTGGTTCTTCCATGGTTTACGTATCCATCCACCTGCTGAAGAACATCTCAGTTGCTTCCAAGTTTTGGCAAATTAATCATAAAGCTACTCTAAACATCTTTGTGTAGATTTTTGTGTGGACATAGGTTTTCAGCTCCTTTGGGTAAATACCAAGGAGTACAGTTGCTGGATCTTATGGTAAGAGTATGGTTAGTTTTGTAAGAAATACCCAAACTGTCTTCCAAAGTGACTACACCACTGTGCATTCCCACCAGCAAAGTAGGAGAGTTCTCTTGATCCACATCTTTGTTGGCATTTGGCGTTTGTCAGTGTTCTGGATTTTGGCCATTCTAACGTGTATGTAGTGGTATCTCGTTGTTGTTTTCATTTGCATTTCTCTGACAACCTCTGATGTGGAGCATCTTCTCAGAGCTTTATTTGCCATCTATCTTGGGTGATGTTTCCGTTAAGGTCCTTGGCCCATTTTTCGATCATGTTGTTTATTCCCTTCTTGTTAATTGTAAGAGTTCTTTGTATATGTGGGTAACAGTCCTTTATCAGATGGGTCTTTTGCTGAATCTCACGTAATTGTCAAGAAATATTCTTCTTCTTTTGATTTTATTTTTCAACTCTTAGAAACTATAAACAACATTCTTAGCTCACAGGCTGTAAAAAACAGGCAGCAGCCAAATTTGGCCCACTGTACATAGTTCCTGAATTAGCTCACAAGGTCAAGTATTAACACATGCAAAGCTCTTAAACCAGTGCTTGACACATCATAAGCACCACATCCATGTTACTATTATCTAGTGGAAGGTGATGACTGCTACTCTCTCCAGGGGTCTGGTATTAGTATGATTTCCCAGAAAGTTGACTTTATGGGTTTCTAGTTTTGAGAAAAAGAGATAGAGGTCCTCAGAGAGAAAATGATCTTAGTGTCTTCCTCCAATATCTAAAAAAATACAGTGAACACTGCCTCCAGATATGGATCCAACATACAGAGTGTGCCATTGTATAGATCCCATCACTTGGGGAATGATTTTTTAAAGCCATTGCTGTCCATTTTTGCACATTAAATCCCACAAAGAGATTTATTTACAACATTAAATCATTTCCTTGCTGCCTGGCTACATTTTTAACTATTAAAATATTCATCACACACTCTAAGAACCTAATGCCAAGTGTTTTATGACCTCTTAAAGGATGACTTCTTTAAAAAAAAATCACCTTCAAATGTGGATGTCAGCTTCTGAAGGAGTCTAATAAAGAGTGGCCCACTATCACATATCAAAGGGAATAAACAAGAGCTCATTGTCCTGGAAAACACCACCAGGGATGAGCTGATTAAACACAAATGTATGTGACGGATAAAGGTTGTGGGCTCGGGAGGTGGAGATGAAAAGTGGGGAAGAGTGTGAGGCAAAATTAGTTTGCTCCCCAGTATGAGAAACAAACTCAAATGTCTACAACAATGGTTCCCAGCAAGAGTCAGTTTGGGCCCTAAGGATACGTTTGGCAATAGCCATAAACATTTTTGGTTGCCCCAGCTGAGTTGAGGGGTGAGAGTTGCTACTGGCATCTAATGGGTAGAAGCCAGAGAGGCAGCTAAATAGCCTACAATCTACAGCACAGTCCTACACAATAAAGAATTCTTTGGCTCCAAATGGCCTTGTCTGCAAGAGCCACCCTAACTGACCCCAACCCCACACCTGACTTTGTCTTGCTTTTTCTTTGAGTTGGATATGATAGGCGGGTGTCAAACAACTAAACATAAACCCTGGACAGCATCCTTCCCGATGTTTCTATTCAGGACCCCGATTCCATTTGAACTCTACCTCCCTCCACTTTTTCAAAAGCATCGTGATGGAAAAATTGCAAGATTGGTGTTCATTTAAATCACACAAATTAATTCAATTACCCTGAAGAAAACTGGTACCAGATCACCAGACTGCTGAGCAACTGATGCTAATTTGGTAATTCAATTTACTAAAGAGGTAATGTGACAAATGTGTAAAAGCTAGTCATCGGTAGCTAGCACCAAGCCATCCAAGGCAGTCAGTACCTGCTGTGTATCAATTTGGATCCATTTCTACTCCTTGTTCTCAACCAAAATGAATCTGCTTGATTTCTTTAAGTAAATAAGGCCCTTTTTAGAGCAACACATGGTGAAAGAAGAGGTAAAAATGAACTTCCATCCTTTTCCAAAGATTCAAAATACTAAAATACTAAATCAGCAGGGAGAACTGATAAAAAGCTTCCAAATCAGTTTACAAAGACTCAAAGTAATTCTGATTGATCCAATGTAACTTGAAATTGTAAGTACATCAATTAACTTTGTATATTTAACGCTGTGTTAAAAACCACTTGTAATATCAGTTTAAAACTTTTTATTTTTTTAGGGGTGCCTGGGTGGCTCAGTCAGTTGAGCGCCTGACTTCGGCTCAGGTCATGATCTCACGGCTCTGGCTCGTGAGTTCGAGCCCCACGTCGGGTTCTGTATTGACAGCTCAGAGCCTGGAGTCTGCTTCAGGTTCTGTGTCCCTCCCTCTCTCTGCCCCTCCCTCGCTCATGCTCCATCTCTCTCTTTCTCTCTCAAGAATAAATAAAACATTAAAAAAATTTTTTTTAACTTTCTTTAATATATTTATTTATTTAAGTAATCTCTACACCCAACCTGGGGCTCAAACTCATGACCTCAAGATTAAGAATTACACGCTTGTCTGTCTAAGTTATCCAGGCACCCCTAAAACTTATTTTTACAATAAAATTATATTTAAGCTGTATTTGTAGAGTGCTTTAAATTCTATTTAAATTCATCTGTATTTGGAGAGTGGTTCACAATTTGGGGAATGCACTCATATACATTATCTCTCTTGAGTCCTAAAACAACTCTAAGAAGGAATAGCAGATATTTTCATCCTCGATTTACAGATGCAAATAGAGGTTTTGGTCCATCATATGGGTCTCTTTGACTTAAGAGAACATTCAACTGATGACACCGTGTTTTTCCAAAATCTTATCAGGAGGGAATATGGCAGAGACAATGGTTTAGATTCCTTAGTGCTAAATAAACAACCCCAAAACTCAGTAACTTAAAACAACAAACCTTTCATTGTATCTCACAATTTAGTGAGACAGGAATTCAGGCAGAGCTTAGCTGAGTAATTCTGTTCCACGTGAATCTGACTGGGATCACATGGGTCACTCTGCAGTATTCAGCTGGTGTCTGGTGTGGAGGGTCCAGAATAGCTTCACTCACATGCCTTGGTGGAGGCCAGCTGGAAGGTTGGGCTCAGCCCGGTCCCTCCTTTTCCATGCTGTCTCAAGGTCTCTCCAGAAGGGTAGTAAGACTTCCTACATGGTGTCCAAGAGCACATATTCTGAAAGACAGGAATTGGAAGCTGCTGATCTTTCAGTGTGTGGGCCAAGACACTGGCACAGGGTTACATCCACCATAATTAATTGTTCAAAGTGGTCACAGAGACCACCCAGACTTAAAACATGAGGGGAATCGATGGGAGGAAGAGATCCCATCTCTAGAAGGAAAGACTGTCAAAAAGTCTGTGGCCATCTTCAGTCTGCCATAAGAGCTTGAGACTCTCTTCCAACTTAAATGTTTAAAGATGGCCCAATGACTCTGACACCTTCCCTGATAGTAGGAGCTATTCCCCTCAAAGAAACTAATTCTATCCGGTGAAACTGCAAATCCTAGAGGGCTGAAGTAAGCGGGGCTCAGCACCCGTGTGTTCACCTGTAGTGTCCACTGACTGACTACTGTCTGATCTTATCCATTCCAATGGTGTCAACCATCATTTCCATGCCAGTGGCATCTACTTTCCTAGGCTCCCAGACTCCTGCATCCAACAGGTACCTCCAGTGGATACCTCTCAGTCGCCTCAGTTCTAACACAAAATGGAACTCGCTGCCTTTCCTCTAAAGCCTGCCTCTCTCCATCCTTCCCTTTGCTGTGATACAGCCATGTACCTTTTCTTCCATATCCGCACCGAGTCTTGATGTCTCCTTCACACTCATACTCTGCATTCAATTGATAATCATGGCCTAGAGATGCTAACTCCTAATATCCACCCAAATCTCTCCATCCTCACTGCCCGCTGTCCTCAGTCATGCGTCGTCTACAATCTTCTACTTCCTCTGCTTCCTGTCCTGCTTCCATGCAATCCAGAGTGACCTTTCTAAAGGTCCAGATATGATTATGTCACTTCCCATTGTAGCCTGGAGGCACACTGTTGAGAATAAAATCCGAATTCTTTAATGTGATTTACAAATTTTGTTCTTATATGATTTGATTTGAAGACACAAATGCTCTCCTGCCTCAGATTTCTCTCTCTCTGGCATTACCACTAAAACATCTATATTATCCATTCCTTTCAGTCATGGCATCTGAAGTCCCTGTTAACTGCAAATAGATACTGAGAGGAGTAGCCACAATTAACACTTCATCAGCCATGAAGTCCTTTACTGAGGTGCATTCATCAAAGTATTTCTGTGGCCTGATTTCATAAAACATTCTGTACTGTGAAATTATCCTATATGCCACTTTTATTAGATTAAAAAATTAGATAGTGATTGATATTGATAGAAAAAGAAAGAAAGAGAAAGAAAGAAAGAAAGAAAGAAAGAAAGAAAGAAAGAAAGAAAGAAAGAAACCAATGAATGGAATGGTGGAAAAAGCCACTTTAGATGCAAAATTTCAAAATCATTTGGTAAATCAGCTAACTGTCCTCATTTGATAAGGTTACCATAGCTGGAAATGAATCGAATTCCCCAAAAAATAAATTCCAAGAGATGATTTACATGCATTGGTCACAGATAAATTTGCAGAATCGATCATTTCCGGATATTAGGGACCCATTAAGCAAGACTCAAAAGTTGTTTCCATATTTAACTCAACTTCTGTATTATAATATTTATTACTATGATAGGATTTGACCTTTAATGAACTTTAACATTTTTGAAACTCAAGTTCTCTGTCTCCTCCTTGTCCATCTTCCATTGATATTCTGCTTCTCCAAGTTCCTATCCTATTGGCAAGAAATGGAACACAGTGGCCAGCGTCAAAACACTCGTAGCCCCACCCTCCCACATGCCCGGGCTCCTGGCTATTTCTGCTGATGTACCTTCCTCAAGTATCTCTAGCTCTACTCATTTATTTCTGATGCACCTGTCACCTTTCCCATCTTCTTCTTCCCCAGCAGCCTATTAAACCCTTACGTCTTATTACTTAACTTTCCAAAGCCCCCATATATCATTCTCCTCTAAAATCTGAATTTCAGTGATGATAATGGAAATGATGATTAGTCAACATTCTTTTGGCATCACTTTGATGTTATCTTGAACCATCTCCTCTAACCCTCACAATAACACTATATACCTAAGTATTGTTAGTATCTCTTTTACAGAACAGGAAACTGAGGCTCAGAGAAGTTAAGTAATTTTGCTAAGGTCGTACAATTTATTGATATTTTACAAAGAGATTCTAACAATGCTGAAGCAAAAATTTAAATCATCTTTTTGTACACTAAAATTTTCATGAGTACAATGATATGATGTCAAAGATTTGCTTCAAGATAATCTGAGGCAGGAGGGAGTGATGTGTGGATGAAAAAGAGTCTCCATGAATTGATGATTTTTATAAGTAGATGATGGGTACACAGACGTTCATGGTAGTACTCATTCTACTTTTGTGCATGTTTGAAACTTACCAAATAAAAAAGTGGGTTTTTTTTTTTACTGTCATTTTTTTCAGACAATTACAAATAGCCCAAGCCTACGGATCATTATAGCCTTTCCGTGTTTACAGATAATTTCAAAATGTTCCATTATGCATCCAGGCTTATAAACACCTAATGTCGGGATATGGGGCAAACACTCCAGCTTTAGATACAAATGTCTCATCTTTGTCACCCAAGTTTATTTTTTTTCCTAGATCTCTGTAATATGCATTGCATACTTGTCTTAATGGAAGAAACAATTACCAGGGCACTGTTTCCGACTGCAAAGTGTTATCTTTTAATTAACCTGGGTAGCCTTTTTTTTACTTAACCTAGTTTGAAAACTGACAGCCAAATAATGGTCACTGCTGTCCCTTTATTGGGTCTTTTCAATCAAAACAACAGTTCCCTGTGTAGGGTCCGGCTCTGCAGACCCGGTGATACTTTCTATTCTGTTAGGATCCTTGTCACAGACATCAGTACAGCAACCTGTCTTGCTAACCAGACTGCTTAGAATTGTTTCAATACATGAAACACAGATTGATCCAATATGTCATCTTCTCTCAAGGTATTCCGAACTCTACTTTGGGGGAGCCTGGGTAGCTCGGTTGGTTAAGCATCCAGCTCTTGGTTTTGGCTCAGGTCGTGATCTCACGGGTCATGAGTTCGCGTGCTACGTCAGTCTCTGCGCTGACAGCACAGAGCCTGCTTGGGATTCTGCCTCCCTCGCTCTCACTGTTCCTCCCCTGCTTGTTCTCTAGCTCTCTCTCAAAATACATAAAAATAAACTTTAAAATTTTTTTTTTAAAAATTAAACCCTTCCACCAACTTACAATGTCCAGTGTTGTGAGTACGTGAGGTAGCTGGATTCTTGCTTATCTGCCCGAGGGTGGGATGAAGAGTACCATATTTCTGGGTAGAAATGTATCAGGATGAAACCAGTTCTCTACAAGTGTGCACGCCCTGGGACCCAGCAGTGTCACATCTAGGAATTTATCCTAAGGAAGCAATTGTACAGATGCACAAAGATGTATGTGTAAGGATGTTCAAGGCATGGCATTTCTTCCTTAACAATAGTAAGTAATTGGAAAAAGCTCCACAGTCCAGCAATATGAGATTGGCTTGATGAAATTATCTGCAAACATCACAAATGTGGATGTAAATATTTTTATGGTAATGAGGAGGTACCATTAAATCCTGTTGGCAAACAGCAGGTTATCCAGAAACATGCACAGTACAATACATATAAAGCCTGGCGTGAAAAAAGTTGTACCTATATACATATACACATGCATGTCAAACCTGTATGTACGTGTTTGAGGGAGTGTGGGGGATATTCACAACCACATCTGACTTGATAAATATGGCTTCCTTCACATGATTTCTTTTCACTTCTCTATATCTTCAGGTATTTCTACAGTGAACGTAGTACCTACCGAAGACATTTTAGAGGAAATAAAAAGAACAGACAAAACCTATTCTGTCTAAATGTGTTTCAAGTGTTGAGATAAAAGGAAAATGAAAAAAACCTAGAGAAGATGTAAAAAACCTTTTGGGAACATTGTTTCAATAGAGAAAAGCCTTTCAGCATTAATTATTGAATAGAAATGATGGAAAAGGTAACAGGTAAAGGAGTAGAGAAGAGGTCAGAGTCAGTCTGCAACTGGTAACAATATTCCAACCTGAGGCTGAGAGCTCTAAGGTGTGGGACCCCAGAGCAGTGACATTCTGTAGCACAAGTTCCCTCCCTGTCTTGGAATGCCACAGCTTTTTGGAATTCCTATAAAGTGCCAGGCGTTATTCCCTGACCCTTACAGCAACCCCTGAAGGTAGGTCTTCCTAAGTGTTGGCCCAGAGGTTTTATGCCTTGCCCAAAGTCAGAGCTACATCCTGGAGCTGAGGTTATGAGTCCAGATGTGCCCTTTACTACGAAGCTTCAGGGACTCTCTATTACAAAAAGAGGGCCCCACGAAAACTAAGAGAGAGGCATTGTCACTGTTGTGTTAGTGACTAGGATAGGACCTTGGTAATACCTGGATAGAATTCTCTGAAGAGAAATGGGGTCAAGCTGAGTTGGCCAGGCAGCGATGAGAGGACTCTTAGGAACCAGAACTGAGCCTTTGTGACTGTAAATTATTCAGGCTAGATGTTTACAGTGAGCAGCTTACCTTCAGGCCAATATTAACTTCCGTTCCTATTACTATCAGATTAATTGCATTGTTGCTTTTTCTAAATACGCTACAAATCAGGAAACGTCTAATTCAGCAGTTAGTCATTAAAGTAGCAGTGAATCTGCAACTGTTATCTGATGCTCATCTATAAAATAATGCAAAAATCCAGGATTGGCTTTGCTTGGGTTTTTTTGGTATGATAAACAGAGCATTAATAATGAGTAACTGAGATATTGTTTCTAAGTTGGAAAGTGAAAAATTCTTCAGACAACAAAAGAAATCAGGGCAAATAGACAACAGAGGATTGAACAAACAAGGGTAAATTTGCATTTTTAATAATGGATCCATAGAGTACATAGAAACTACAGTTGCAAATACTTCCATTTCAAGGTTAAAAAAACTAGAAAATATGTAAGTACTATGTATGTCAGGATGTTCATGTACCAAGATGAGACAGAGTTAAAGGGGATTTATTATTATCTCACAAATTTCAAATAGCAATGTACTAAAAAGTCATATTTCCTGGGTAGTTCAGAGACTATATAAAAATATGCACATATCCATACCCATATGTATAATAGTCTTCATTTTTCATTGTTCCCCATGATCTCATGCCTTTACATTCAGCTAATATCAAGTACTGTTTTACAGCTGATCAATAAAACACAGTTTACATCAAATGACCAGAGAGTTGTCAATTTTTAAAAATCCCGGCCTCTCTTGTGAATTGCTAACTTCAAAGACATGCATTAAGATTATTAAGCAAGTAACGATTGATTTATTACATAACATTACGAAATGTTTTCTTTGAAGCACAAATTAAAAGGTCATGGATGCCCAGATTTTTCTTCAGGTTGATAGTTAAAATGCAGAATAGATCATATTGCCGGCCGTGAAGGACGCATGAAGGGGATGTGAAGTAACTCTCCTTTCCAGGCAATATTTTAATGAAATGCGTAATATTCTGCAGTGGATTAATGAGGCTGTTCTCTATTTTCAAACAACGGGGAGACAATTAAGACCCAATCCTGGGAACAAATTGGTGTCGCTGTTATTTTCTGATGGTATTTAAAATGACCATTGCTGCAGCAACAGGGCATTATTGAACAGAATGGAAAATAACCATTTACATCCAGCAATTCGGCAGAGATATTCAAGAGAAAAAAAAAAATGTATGTGGCAGCTGCTGTTCCTAGAAATAAAGCTGACATTTTCAGATGAAAGCAATTTGACCAGCTAAAACCTAAACATGCTTTGTGCTGTGTTCAGAAGTCACCCAAAATGCTGCCAACACGCTAACACCCTCCATAAAGCCAGCGAGCTGTGCAATTTCTCACCCTGGTTTCAGAACACTCGGAGAAGAGATGGGTAGGGATCTTTGAAGAGGAAGGACTTCAGAACGAACAGAATTAATTAGCCACATGAGTATAAGAAAAGCCATACATCAAGTGTGGGAAAAGTCATCTACATATGGAGATTCACTGGGAAAAACTGGTCTTCCAGCCAGACTCGAAGTCCAATCCAAGCCTACTCTCAACACCTGTGTGTCCTAAATAATCAGCAACGATATTGCTCAGTAAGCTTGCATACAATACAAACAGAATAATAAATTATGTATTTTCCCAGTGCAGTGTTATAGAAAATGAGGATGAAATTTCAGTGAAATTCCACAGGTGGCCAATGAGAATAAAGTATTCTTCCTGCCTAAAGAGTCACGAAAAGTCAGCGAGCTTTTCTTACACTTTCGCGACTGGTAATTGTATGTTTACCTCAGTATTTTCCCTGAGGAACATTCTTTTTAATTCTACCTCTTAAAGCTTTGGTCTTCCCTTCCCAGGCCGCAAAGTTATTTTGCTTGCTATTTTAGATAACTTCTACAGTTTAGTTCTGCCCCCCCATGCCTCGAAGAAGTCTACATGGCCAAACCGATGGTCTGAAATGATAGGTTTAAAGAATAATTCATTATACTATCAAGATCTTGGCACGCCAATTGCTGAAAAGACTATTTTGAGCTGTCAGTTCTAAAGCACATATTTTTTCATTGACTGGCATGCCAAGTGCTTGATGGAATAATGAATTGTTCCCACTGACATCACCATCTCACACAACCTTTGGGCCTTGCAGCATTTTTGAGGGTGATGAATAACGCGGCTCTCTTTCCCTCCTGTATAAAACTAGGAGGGTGAGGTCAGGTATAGGGACTTGCTGAAAAAGGGGGTGGGGTTTAAGAATGGGTTGGGGGTTGGGGCGCCTGGGTGGCTCAGTCGGTGAAGCCGACTTCAGCTCAGGTCATGATCTCACAGTCCGTGAGTTCGAGCCCCGCGCTGGGCTCTGTGCTGACAGCTCGGAGCCTGGAGCCTGCTTCAGAGTCTGTGTCCCCCTCTCTCTCTGCCCCTCCCCTGCTCATGTTCTGTCTCTCTCTCTCTCTCAAAAATAAATAAACATTAAAATAAATAAATAAAAGAAGGGAGTGAGGGTCAAGGGTACCATAAAGGTCAGCCACAACGGTGGTACCTGTCATACACTTCAGAACTAAAAATACACACGAGCTCACATTTTGACATGATCGCCACCCAAACACCACCGTCCAAGTATTCCGCTTTCTCACTTGGGAAGCGTTTTGGGGTTGTTGTTTTTTTTCCTGCGACTGGGAAGCTATTTGTGGCCACTGCATGCGACTCAGAAACTCAACTGCTCTGACTCAGAGACAAGAAAGGCAAAAAGGCTATGATGTCACTCATATTTCATTAAAAGAAAAAAAAACCCAAAACAAATGAAAAACAAACAAAAAAAGCAGAAACAGGTCGGTAAATACAGGGAAGAAACTCCTGTCTGCCAGCGGGGAAGGAGGTGGGAGGGGCGGGGGGGGGACGGGCAGCATGGGTGAAGGGAGAAGGAGGCAGAGGCTTCCAGTTATGGGATGACAAAGTCACAAGGATAAAGGGCACAGCATAGGGAATAGAGTCGGTGATGCTGTAATAGGATATGATGACAGATGGTCGCTACACCTGTGGTGAGCGGAGTACAACGTATAGAGACGCGGAATCGCTATGTTGCACACCTGCAACTAATGCAACCTTGCGTGCCAACTAGGCTCCAAAAAACCATTCTTTTTTTTTAAAGAAGGCTCCCAGATAAAAGGCACAGAGGCATGGTCTTTAGCAAGGGTCAGATCCATATTCCCAAGCTCACTCTGCTCCTCAGACACCCTCATCCCCCACGGCGTCTCTAGGGCGGCCCGAATGTGCCCGGCAAACTTGCCAGGGGCTGTGAAGGGCCCGTGAAGGGCCCGATCCACAAAATGCTGAAGGTCGACGGAAGGTCACCATCCAGAGCAGCCCTGGAAGCACCAGGCGCTTCCCACCCCCGTAAAGAACTTATCTCCCTGATTTAAAAGGCAGGCTTGGCCCTTCGTTGAAACCAACCTCTAGCTCCCCGTCAGCCGTCTCCTCTACCACATGCCCTGGGCAAAAAGCAGTAACACCTGCTTCAAGCACCTCCCTCCTCCTCTACTGAGCAGCAATCCGTTTTATTTATTTTACCCAACTCGCACCCCACCTCCCCCCCAAAACAGCTTTGGTCCCCCCCCCCCCCATCCCAGTAGTCAATTGCCTACCAACAATGGAAAACTGAAGTCTCAGCCCCTCCTTAAACACATTAGCAAGTGAATGATTGCCCCCCCCACCCCCCCGCCCCCTCAGGACAAAGACCAGGAGCGCTTTGTAAAAAACCTCGAGGAGGAGGCCCTCCTTTCACAGCCCCGGAGTGGCCTGGCGGCCTTACAGAACCGAACCGTGGGTTTACGTAAGTGCACACATTTGCATAGTTCCACACACCGTTTGCCATTTTGTCGCAGACTCACCGAGCGAGCGGAAGCAGTTACCAGTTACGACGTGGCGTCCGAACTCCTCACTTCCCAGCTGGCGGCGCTGCGGCCTGGAGCCCGCGGGCGGGGAGATCGTCAGGTGACGCTGACGAACCCCCTCAGTGGGAAGCCGCCTTCGAGGCCCACAGGCCTGAGGCCTCCGCCACAGCGGGTGCGGGTGCGTGTTTGGCCCTGCGGACTCCCGCTGGCCTCCTCCCCCACATTCGCTCCCTCGGGGGGCCTTCCAGGGTTGCAGACGTCGGGGCCCGCTCTCCCGGGGCATTTCAGAGGCGAGTGGTCCCAACACGAAGGTTTCTCTGGTGCTCGGGATACACGACCCCGGCTCCCTGTGTGTCTGTATCTTCTTCCGCCTCTTCACCTGCCTCCTCGCCTCCCTATTTGTTGAGGCCTCACCTTGTGCAGACACTGTGTTACTGCACTTCCCTTCCTCCCCTCGGCTATAGCACATTCCTGCCCTTCAGGGCCCTGACCTCAGTATAAGGCAAATACCCTCACCTGATTCATATCAGCCTCCCCTATCCCTTCACCCCTTGCTTGCCCAGCAAAGTGCCTTGCATGTAGAATGACCTCAAGGTAACTTTGAGGTTGGCGTGCAACCTCAGTAGCCCCCTTTGACAGATGAGAAAACTGAGGCTCTGTGAGTGTAAGTGACTTGCCTAGGTCACCCAGGCAGTAAGTGGCAGCATAGGGTATGCTTGTAATTTTCACTGTTCACACTGCCTGTCATCGCGTTGGTTTGGTTTTGTTTTGTTTAACGCTGATTCATTTTTGAGAGACAGAGACTGAGTACGGGCAGGGGAGGGGCAGAGAGCGAGGGAGAAACAGCATCTGAAGCAGGCTCCAGGCTCTGAGCTGTCAGCACGGAGCCCGATGCGGGGCTCGAACTCACAAACTGCGAGATCATGACCTGAGCCGAAGTTGGACGCTTAACCGACTGAGCCACCCAAGGCGCCCCCCTCTTGTTTTCTTTCTTTTTTTTTTTTAAGGTTTATTTATTTCGAGAGAGAAAGGGAGCATGCATCGTGGGGGGAGGGGCAGAGAGAGCAGGGATGTGGGGTGGGCCTCAATCTCAAAAACCTTGAGATCCTGACCTGAGCCAAAACCAAGAATTAGGCGTGTAACCAACTGAGCCACCCAGGTGCCCCTGTCATTACGGTTCTGCAAAGCCCCTCCAGTTTCTTGTGAGACATCATGTACCCACACTGGCCAAATGTCATTACCCTACAGAAGACCTTCCGTGGCTCTCAGGAAGTCTCAGTGGGCAAAGCAGATGTTATCCGCAGGCGACTACGGCTTCCCTTCCAAGAGATGGCCACGGCCACGGCCTAACGCTGGGTAAATCCAAAATCTGCTCTAATGCCTTACCAGCATGGGTGAGCCCTTGGAACAGGACGCTGATGCTAGTCACCAACCAGTCAGAACTTTCGTGCAGGATTCCTGGCTGACGGGAGCAATTTACTCTCCACCAAGAAAGCACACTTTTAAATGCAAATATTGATAGAAGGAGGAGGAGGAAGAGGAAGGAGAAGAAGAAAAATGACAGGAGTGGAACACATCGTTCCCAGCTGTTGGTCCTTTTCACTGGTGTACAAGCAGAGCTGTGAAAGAACGGGCACCTTTTCCTGCCTATTACTTTTATGCCCTTGTCCTCCAGATTTATGGCTCCCACCAAGTCATCGCCGCCACCGTAAACCTCCTCTTTTCAATAGACCGCTATTTGAATTGCAAAAACCCGACTCTCCAGGAACATACAATCTAGCGCAAAGTAAAATGATAGTATTACAAAGCGATTTCCGAAAGGCGATTTATTTGCATAGACCTACCTGCCAGGCTGGACCAAGGGTCCGTCTCCGCCCACGCTTCGGGTTTGGGGAGCGTGCTGTGAGATGCTCCATCATCACACCTTGCTTTTAGTTTCACAGAAAAGCAGATGTGGTGACATCGGTGTCAACCAGAGGAGGAAAACCTCCTGGTCCCCTTTCCACAGAGTGAACCATAAACACTTGCAAAAGCAACCTGTGTAAACTCTCCCCCTGATGTTGCTGAACATCCCCCGCATTTTTGAAAAATGACACGTAGGCAAAGATGTTTCTCTAGAGGATTTACATTTGTCTGTCAGCGTAGAATTACTCTTACTGCGAGGCGGGGCTTTATTGCCTTCCTCCTCGTTCTCCACCTGCCTCGAGAGCTGGAAGGGTTGGTGTGTGCATGTTTCCTTAGTTCTTCCTTTTTCCACCTCCCGCTACCTCCTTTGGAGCTGGCTTTCAAACATTAAGCCAGGCCTCTCCCAGCCTCTCCGTAGGTCAGTTCAATATGCATCCAGGACTAACCTCATCTGACTCTAGTCCCTGGCTCTAGTTACTTGCCCAAATCACGTTAGCTACGGGTTTGCTCCTGGGACTTGGCAACACCCACCGTTAGCTGCGTCTCCCACTTGCTGATTCCTCGTCCAATTGCCTCCTATCACACCGGCCCGGTTTCTCTGGCACCTTTATTTAATACTCCGCCCGGCTTAGATTTCCACCCAAAGCGGTAGGCACTTCAACAGAACTGTGCCCTGACAATCTTTACTTTCCAGACTATTTCCGAAAACTCCCAATTGCTTCTCCTTATATTTGTCCGGCTGATCGACCTCAACGCAAGAAGGGACAACACGTCAGCGCAGCTGGATGGCATTAAAGTTGGAGTAGGAAGACCTGGGTCCAAGTCCTTTAACCTCTGTTGGCTTCCGTCACCAGGGGGTAGGGTGGGGAGAACAATACGTGGAGTGCAGGCATGGCTGTATCATGTAGGTTCTTTCAGACCGTCAGGAAGAGAGATCATCCAATTCGTGACCTAATGTCCAAGTGGCCTCGTGGGTAAATGAAAAGTGGCTTCGGGAACCACGCAGGGACTCAGTTTTGGTGTCTTGGTACCAGGGAATTGGCATTCTCTTTGTCCCGAATGTCCCCTCTGAATGGCTGGGTTGTTTGTTCACCCTTTATCTTGCAGCCTCCTGACTGGACAGACTTTCGCTCAGCTATTGATCCCTGGTCCAATCCACTACAACTCATTCAACTCACAAACATGGTGCAACTGACCAAAGCAACTTCATCCCAAAAGCACTGCCTGGTACCCTTTCTCCAGAAGGGCCCTGTGGCCGTAGCAAGTGCTTCCAGGTGCCTGGAGAGGGAGTCTTGCAACGCTGACCCTCATACTCCTTGAGAAAAAGATCCAGTGGTCAAATAAAGTTGAAACAGTAAAATATTACCTCTTCCTGTTTAGCTATATTCACAATGCACATGAGCGTATCCAAGGCATGGAGACGCCCTGCAATAAATAATTCTGTTAAACAAGGCTTGTGGCGACATTAACCAAGCAAGCCATTTTTTTGTGTCTGGGGAGAGGCCTGGAAATCAGAACACAAGTGCTCCCCAGATACTAGAGCTTTAAATAACAATAGTTCTATATGTCATAGCACAATCATTGCACTTAATGAACGTATCCTATGGTGCCAGGGACTACACAAGTGTGCCTGCGTTTTTAAAATTGTATCCTTAAATCTGCTCTGCCTGATAGGTATTACCACCAATTTATAAGTAAGAAAACTGAAGCGCCATGCAGCTGGGCAACAAGGCCGTGAACATGCAGCTTTTGTTGTCGCAAGGCTGAAAAGGCAGGGTCTTCTGACTTCTGTGCCTGGATTCTTTGGTCTACACAACTTGCCTCTTCCAGGAGCCCACCTTTCTGTTACCGGTCTGTTACCAGTGCCTGTTACTGGTGGGCAGTCAACAAACCATTGTGGAACGAACAAATGCCATGAAGGACCTCCAAGGTCCCTCTCGGCAAAAACATGCCCAAATTCTGCAATTCAAGGTTGCTAAGAATACATGATACTAAACACTTTGAGAACCACATTAGGTCACGTCAGGACTCGACTGTCAACACTCTTTAGTTTATGCTTTAAGCACTTGTCTTCCATGTCTAGGTTTCAGTGAACTCCTCTGTTTACAGTCTGGTTCTGCTCAACCTAAGTCATAACAGCAATTGCATATGTGATAACACCCATAAAGCCTTTCGAAGAAAGGAATTAGCTCCTAATAAGAATCGAAGAGCTAATGTGCCAGCTACAAGTCCTTAAATAGACCTCGCATTCCAAGTAAATTCCTCGGCACATCACTGAGAACGCATTCCACTAAATAGTGTCTGTCACAGGACATCGTCTTTCCAGGGCCAAATGCTTTTCACGCAAGTTAAGAGTGATTATACAGGACTAAGCTATTGGCTGCAACTAAGAAATTCCACACTTAGGTGTGAAACCGTCTGCGAAAAGGTTCCCGCTTTCCCTCAAATCGGGAATGAAACAAATCGAGGCTTCTGGCTGGCTCGGTCGGCTAGGGCTCTGACTTCGGCTCAGGTCATGATCTCACAGTTCGTGGGTTTGAGTCCCATGTCGGGCTCTGTGACAGCTCAGAGCCTGAAACCTGCTTCTGATTCTGTGTCTCCCTCTCTCTCTGCCCCTACCCCACTCGTGCTCTGTCTCTCTCACGCGCTGTCAAAAATAAATATTAAAAAAGAAAACAAAGGAATGAAACAAATGTATCCATATGCAGAAACAAGGTCTTACTTTGTCACTCAGGTGTCTGGAATCTATGTTATAGTGGTATGAAAATGCCGGGCCTCAGGCCACAAAGAGACCACTTGGAAGGGCTTGACTGCCACCACGTGGTCAATGCATGCGTTACCGTCCCAAAGCGAGGGCCGACGCGGTCTATGCGCTGCTCTAAGCCACTTCTTTTATGACAAGAACGCTTATGACACCTTTTGACATGCCCCAATAAGCTAAAAGAGAAGAAAGGTGTTAAAATGTCTGTCAACAGTCCTTGGATGGGAATAGGTTGTTTTAAACAACTGGTTGCTCTAAGGCAATAATACCTGAGATGATTTTAAATGCTCCTAGTTTTGAAAAAGCACGTATTTTTCAAATTCTCTCTCCATTGGCTGTGTTTCAAAGAAAACGATTTTGTAAGTGCAAGAAAGGGCCTAAATCCAGAATATTTTCTCGATTCTATTTCCCCAGCTAATTTTTCTCTTTTTTCCCTCCCTCCCTTCCTACTTTCCTTTCTTCATTACCTGTAAACTTTCTTGTTTAAATTCCTTCGTAAATGAAGCCCAGTATCCAATCTATCTGTTACTTCCTAGCTGTGTGGCTTTAAGTAAGTTCCTTTACCCCTCTGCTCTCTTTAAACATCTAAAGAATGGTTTTTACATTTCTAAAAACTTGAGGAGGAACCAACAAATAATAAGATGGGGCAGAGAAGACATATGGTCCACACAGCCTTCTACAATATGAAATACACAACATACACATCTCCATCTCAGAGTCTGTTTCCCAGAGAACAGACCTTAAGACATCCCTCTGCAGTCTACTCCTATCATCATTGCTAGAGTTACCCTGTTCAAGGCAAGATCATTACTCCTGTTTGCAACTCAGCAACTCCCCTTTTATCAGAAACAAAGGATGGGAGCCTTGCCACTTGCACCCCAGTCCCAGAACCTCTCTGACTTCATCTCCTACTCCTCTGCCCTCAATCACTCCAGCTGCACTGGCTTCCTTGCGTCTCCTCAAACTTGCCAGGCATGCTCCTGCCTCAGGGCCTTTGCACGTACTCTTTTGGCTTCCTGGAATGCTCTTGGCCCAGTTATCTCCCTGCATTGCTTCCTGGGTCACCTATTCCAAATCGGAAGGCCTTCCCTGACCCTCCACTTAAGTGTACCAGACTCCGCCTCCCCCAAGAAATCTACATCCCTTGCCCCTCCCGGCTTTAGTTTTCTCCGTAGCGTGTATCAGCATCTGGCACACAGTGTAATTTCACTTATTTATATTGTTTACTGTCTGTCTCCTCCACCGGAACGTAAGCTCCATGAGGGCAAGGACATTTTTCTGTTCTTTTCCCAGAACCTAAAACAGTAACTGGTACATGGTAGTTACTCACTCAGTATTTGCTGAACAAGCAAAGCAAGTGAAAGGACGGAAGCTTATGGATGTGGGGCCAGAAGAGCTGTGATCTTTAGGGAAGTCCTCTCCCTTAAACCGCGTCTGATTTTCCTCACGTGAGAAATGGGAATAATTCTTCTGTCATTTTTGTAAAAGTTATGCAATACAACATTTGGGAAAGCATCGTAGAATCATCTGCTAAATAAACGTAAGGCATAATTTTTGCTTAAACCGAATTCCTCATCAGTGAGCTACTGATTTTTATAACCTAGAGCCACCAGATTGCCAAAAAGTAAGGGTGTAGCATGAAGACGCAGAAAACCTTGAAAATTGTTCTGGTATTCAAATAAAATATAAAACGATTTATTTCAAAGCCATACCCAAAATGTACAAACAATGAAATCTCTTTTCAAGACTTAATTTTCAAAAGCACTCCTTACATTTAAATTTTATAACCATTTGAAGGTCTTTTGCTCCCATAGAAAAAGTCTGACAAAAGTTAATTCCATAAAGTGTTAAATGTACTCGTGTTTATATAAAAGCATTCTCTCTACAAATGTAAAATATTTCAATATAATAGTTGCATTATGAAAATGTCCTCCATTTCTGGAATTCTTGCTAGTCTATAGAATTGTATTTCTACACACTTCTTAAAATGAGGTAAGCTCAACGCTGACATTTTTTTCAGATACTTTTTCTAGAAGTTTATACTGCTCTGATTAAAAGTATAATGCTGCCTTTAAATTTCTTTTAAAGTGAAATCTTTTCCCAGGAGTGACTCTATTCTGCACGAAGCACAGCCATACCACTCACTTAAATATTCATGTGTTGTGATTCTTTTTACACAATTTTCACATCGAAATCAAAAGTATTACTATAGTCCTTCACTACTTTCTTTACAGAGATTTTAATAAATATCCCTAAACTCTGGAAGACTGTTCATAAACCTTTAAAGCAGGGGTCAGCAAACTTGTTCTGTAAAGGTCCATATAAAAAAATACTTTGGGTTTCTCAAGTTACTATTCTGCTGCCTACTCTTTTTTTTTTTTTTTTTACAACGCTAAAATGTTTTTTAAAAAAATCTGCAGCCCTGTTAATCATCTACTTTAAAAAATAGAAGTCATTCATCTCTAAATTAGATTTCTCAAGTGTTAATAAAATGTAAACTTCACATTTCGCAGTAAATTAAATCCATGGTTTCTGACCCCTGGATTGAAAGTTCATAAACAGGAAGAAATTAATCCCAGAGAGTGGGACCGCATTTCAGATATTCTTTTTAATCAACAGCACTTTCTCATGGGCTGCTTTTTCATTTTGAAATGGAGAATTCACGTGTGTCTTTACTTTTTTTTTTTTTTGGTTTTTGTTTTTATTGATAGGGAAAAAGTCTCTTCATGTAGCTAATCTGGAGTCTACAAGCTCAAAGGGAAACACTCCCGTGCAAAAGGAGGCAGAAGCATCACACAGGCGTGTGCAGTCACGAATACCTGCACCGAAACCACTGTGTGATACAGAAATTCAACCTAACTGCTCTCCAGGGCTAAGAAGGAATTAGGGGCCACCAGCTAGAAGGTATCCAAAGCAGTCCTAACGGATGGTCTAATTTATTTTTATCGTATGTAGTGTTGCATTTGGGGAAAACATGATTTGCATATGAAATATGGGAATATAAACTGATGCAACGGCATGGTTTATTGAGGTTCTTGGTGCATGTAGCCTGGAGTTTACTAAAAAGATAGAGCAGAGAATTCTGTGGGAGATACTTTGGACTCTGAGAGAGTAAAACAGACCTGGGTAGAACATTGTTTGATCTCTGACATGGAGTAGGCTACCTGTAGCCTGGTACTGAGAATCACAACGGGGCGTGTGTGTGTGTGTGTGTGTGTGTGTGTGTGTGTGTGTGTGTGTGTGTAGTATGTTGTTTTCCTTTCCTACCACAAAGTGTTGTGAACAGATTTTGGCAAATAAAAAAAGCTGCTGTGAATTTACTTAAATACATCAGAAACACATTGGAAGCCACTAGAATTCTAATCCCATTGTCATCTGCAAAAACATTTACAAATTCTAAAGCCAAGAAGGTTGACAACTTTGGTATACCTAAGAAACTCAAATACATCAGCGAGCCCATGCCTTATTTTTAAACAATAAAAAGTAAAGTTTTCAGTGCAAAAATAGTATCTTGATAAATAGCTATGACACGAAAATCACGGGAAACAGTTAAAGACTCTAAAACATGTAAGTAATATCCTGAAGGCATGTTTTGGTCCAGAAAAGGTAATTTGGGGTTAGGAGATAACTAGTTGTTTTACTTATTTAACTGTGAGAGCCTGGGTGGTGGAATGTTTAAACAAACAGACTTTTACAAACAGACTCGGCACATTTATAGCTCATCACGTTTTTTCCTAAACGGCCACTTCGGGTGTTGTAATACGTGGTCTGCCGCCTGAAGGACAAGGTACATGAATTCTTCTACATCGAAAGAGTAGTTGGTAAACTTTGGATGTTCCCCCAGAGTCGGGTGGTGGCCCTGCAAAAACAATCACAGAGCTGTAAGTCACTAATGACATGGTTTTCGGAATAGGAACATAATTATTTTACTTTGGCCAAGGCAACTATTTTAATTTATGCTCTGCATCAGAAACTGGCAATTTTTTTTCAGTACAGAGCCGGGTAACACATCTTTCCAGCTCTGTGGGCCATACAGTATCTGTTACAATTACTCAACTCCACCAGGGAAGTGCACAAGCAGCCAAAGACGACATGGAAACAGAGAAGCGAGACTATCCCAATAAAACTTTATTTATAAAAACAGGGGGTGGGCTAGATTTGGCCCCAGCGGTCTATAGTTTGCTGATCTCTCCTGTATGTAATTTAAAAGATCTTTCGAGGCTCAAATTTCACAAAGTTGTCTTCTCAACATAAAGATAGGGAGTGATTAATTTCCCTTCTCCCAACTTGCAAATATAAAATACAACTCACTATTTTTGGAGGACAGTTTATCTCTGGACTGACGTTTAAGGACAGTTTTTCATATTAATCAGACACTTTAAACCAATTAAAATGAGAAAAAAAGAGGTGAGTTTTGTCACTGAACTTTACCTTATCCTGAGGAAAGACTTTATTCTGCCTTCGCCAAGTGACGTAATGGATCCCTCTCAGCCTGGCCAGGTCTAAGTAGCAGCGCTCATCTCCACAGTTGTACCTAAGGGCACAAGGGCACCCACACGTGAGACTTGTGTCCAGGGGTTTTGCCAAATCAACACCTGTCTGGGGAATAACACACCTCCCAAATAGGTTCCTGCAAAAGGTCGTGTAAACAGTACACAAGATTGATGGAGATTATTTTTTAAATATCTTCATAAGTGAACTACTTTATTTTATTTTTAAATTTTTTTATACATTTATTTATTTTTTGAGAGACATGGAGAGACAGAGCACAAGTTGGGGAGGGGCAGAGAGAAAAGGAAACACAGAATCCGAAGCAGGCTCCAGGCTCCAAGATGTCAGCACAGAGCCCGACGCGGGGCTCGAACTCACAAACTGAAATCATGACCTGAGCCGAAGTCCGACGTTCAACCGACTGAGCTACCCAGGTGCTCCTTAACTTTAAAATATCCAGAGAGGATCAAGGAATGGAGGGAACTAAAGTCTATCAAGAGGGCCGACTGACTGTGGACTCGGTATTATCTCCTAATATCCAGTCTACACACATGGAAGTGGACTTAGGGGAGTAACACATCCAAGGGCACATAGCTAGGGAAGCAGAAATGGAAACCTAGTCAGCTGAGCAACAAGGCCTGAGCACTATCAACCACCTCTTCCTTCCTTCCTTCTCTCCCTCTCTTTGGGAGAAATGAAGCATTGAGATAGAATCCATAATTATCTGGCTATTTCTCTAATGTATATGTATTTCAAATATTTTTGCAAACTGTTGGAAGTTCACAATTTTTTTTCCTAAATGGTCTCTCATTCAAATACTGAATGAAGTGGTTTTTAAAGTGAAACTGTAACATCTAGGTATACAGACACAAAGAGCGAAATGGGGGAACAGTAGCCACTGTTGGCATGCCCAGAACTAAAGATGGGGCATGGTGTCTACGGCAGAATCACTAAGGGGGAGAAGGCCATGTCTCTATCACTGCCCACCCAGTTAGAGGAGCACCCCAGGAAAATCACTGTCCTCTTGAGGCCTCGCTTTCCCTGAGTATAGAATCAGTGAGCAGCAGGCAACATGGTAGGCCTGTGCTTTGGAGCTGTGCTCTTCATGAGACAAACAGGTGCTTGAACTCGCTCTCTTTTTAACTGTGGTAGAAAACACTTAACATGGAATTTACCGTCGTAACCATTTTTAAGCACACAGCTCAGTAGTGCTAAGTGCACTCACTCACACGATGCAACCATTCTCCAGAAATTCCCCATCTTGCAAATCTGAAACGTGACTCCATTCAATACGAACTCTTCATTTTTCTCTCCCCTGTGGGCTCCAGGCAACCACCATTCTACTCTGTCTCTGTGAATGTCACTACTTTGGGTACCTCACATAAGTGAAATCACACCGTATGTGTCCTTCAGGGAGTGGTTTATTTAGCTGAACATAATGTCCTCAAGGATCATCCGTGTTGTAACACGTGACAGGATTTCCTTCTTTTTAAAGGCTGAGTAATGCTCTACTGGAGATATACAGATATACCCACATTTCCACATTTTGTTTATGCATTCATCCGCTGATGGACGTTTCGGTGGCTTCCACATCTTGGCTGCCGTGAATAAGGGTGCCATGAACACAGGTATGCAGTATACAGGTTCCTTTTTATCAGCATGATGGCACAGAGTGTAGAGAGATGGTCCCAGTCTGAGAAGGACACAGCAACGAGCTTTCAGGAAGGAAGTCACAGACTCCCATCTCCCACATCATACCGAGATGGAGGGAGAAAGGGGTGTTTGCTTGCTAACTGTAATGGCAGCTACAGACTTCACATATTTAGTTTTAGCTCTGTTTTCTCTCTAGATGCCTGTATGATGTGACTTTCTGGTAATGATTAAGTATTCTGCCTTTTGGGGGCATCTGGGTAGCTCAGTCTTTGAGTGTCCAACTTCAGCCCAGGACATGATCTCGAGATCCGTGGGTGCAAGCCTTGTGTTGGGCACGGTGCTGACAGTTCGGAGTCTGGAGCCTGCTTCGGATTTTGGGTCTCCCTCTCTCTCTGCCCCTCCCCAACCCACGTTCTGTCTCTCTTGCTCTCAAAAATAAATAAACATAAAAAATTTTTTTAAAAAAGTATTCCACCTTTTGAAGCTCTGAATGGCAGTCTCAGCCATGCACAAAAAGCATTATTTGTGGCCTCAGTGTACAAGTTGTCTCCAAACACTTACAGTTCAAAGACAGCAGCCCAGTCTGGAAGGAAGAGTAAATGGGTAAGACCAGCTCCATGCATTCCGATAAATATGTCCGTGTTATGACTGATCCTCAGCTGATCTAAAAACCCAAGTTCCCTGTGAACACATAGAACAAAAGAAGACAGAGGGGAGAAGAGAGAGACCATTGGGTTGAGTTAGCTCCTGACTCATGGTAACAGTATTCATACAAGCGCCTTTCCCAATTTAAATCACATGCCACTATGGCTTTTTGCCAAGTCCAAGCCTACTCCAATAATTAATAAGTTAATTATTTAATAATTTAACATTGTTTTCTAAGTAAGCTCACTTTAAAAAAAAAAAAAACTTAAATGTATTTTTTTTAAAAAAGATTTTATTTTTAAGTAATCTCTATACAACGTGGGGTTCAAACTCACAACCCTGAGATCAAGAGCCGTAAGCTCTCCCCACCGAGCCGGGCAGCAGCCCCTAAGTGCATTTATTTTAGAAGGAAACTTTGAGAGCTGTCTTAAATGAAAAACCAGTAGTGCATGACAAACAAAACTGTAAAGACAGATACAATCAAATGAAAAAGTTTCAAATCTAGGTAGGTACTATTGAAGGAAGAGCTGTGAGCCTAAGGCCTGCTCTTTCTTTAAGAAAAAAGGAAATTAGCAGGCACTACAGAGATGTTATGTTATACTAGCATCAAACTGAAAACTAGTTCCTTAAGATAACAAAAGGACTTTTTTTTGTAAAATAAATTCTCCTTGTGAGACTGGAGTTCATTCAATGCCATCTGGGTATACCTAAAATTATCTCAGATACCACGAGGGCATTGTCCTGCCTTTGCAACAGACTAATCCTCAAGTTTTATGCACATCAAGATCGTTAAAGTGTCCTCAGAATTCCAGACCCTAAAAGATATGCAAACTCTGAACTGAAAGTCAGTGCCAATAAAGTCCACTGAAGTGAGGCTGCAGTAAGTATAACACTCTGAATATACATAATGGAATTAGACCTCCCATTCCCTCTTACCCAAAGTAAAAAAAAAAAAAAAAAAAAGAAAAAAAAAAGGAAAAGAAAAAAATGACCAAGATTATTTTGGATTTAAGAAGAGAATGTGAAATCCCAGCTTCTCCTCTTTATTATTTTTTTTTATTTTTATTTTTCCAGCTTCTCCTCTTTAAAGAGCTTCCTCTCGAAGTAAATGAAAACCCCACGTTCCACACAGAGAAAGAAGACAAGGGCACCATGCATGTGCTTCACACCAGGTACACGTGCCTCAGTTTCTCAAGGAATGCCAACTGATGCCACAGGAAGGGTGGGTATTTGCCCAGGTAGGAATGACCCTGGAGTCAGCCGGTGTGGAAAATGTCTGAGGACAAGGAGGCAAAGCTCCATCTATTATGTTAGTAACGCTTCCCTCAGATTGGCAATGTCTGAATTTACTGCCGTTCCTCCTTTAGCTGGGAAACCTGCGCGGGGCACGGTTTCTTAAAAGCCAGTCAACAACGGAGCCTCCCCAGTTCCTGCAGCCTGACGTCCGGCCCTCTTCTTCCTTCCTGTGGCAATGATGGTAGTCACCACTGCACAGTGTAATTTGTAAAACAGTAATAGTTTCGCCAACTTCGTAAGACCAGAGGGAGAACTGAGATAAAGCAAGCGAAGCATAACAGTAAGTCTCAACAAATTGTAGCTGTTCTTAAGATTGCTGTGTATTTGTATTCATTGTCTACGGTGCTGAAGACAAGAGCCATGCCATCCTCCATATCTGGATTCCTATTTCAAAGGCTGTGCCCAGCTCATGGCAGACACACCATAAAGATTTATTGTATCAGTGAACGCATGCATGGTGAATAAGGTGCTGAAATCCCATGCTCACTGGTAAGTTTGGTTTTTTTTTAAAGTAGTCTCCTCCACACCCAACATGGAGCTTGAGCTCAACGACCTGGAAGTCAGGAGTCACATGCTCTATTGACTGAGCCAGACAGATGCGCCTCTTACTGGCTTCTAACCTATTATAGACATTCATATGCTGGTATACATATGCTTTTTTTTTTTTTTTAACATAGAAACTCTTTATAGTGTTTAATTTGGAAAACAAGACAGTGACTGTGAGTGGGGCAAGTGGAGGAGAGTTTTCACCTTTCCTTTTGCGCTCTTTTCAATACTGCTTGACTTTTCCAACCAGGAATATCTATTTTACAGCATCATTGTTTTTTCTATCAACAGGGATTACCTAGACAGTAAATGCGAGGCATATTGTGTCTTTCTAAGCCTTTTACTTCTGTTGGAATTTTAAAAGAAGTATAAATACTGTTTAATATTTTTTAGAAACCTCATATTATTCTACGACACTCAAATTATTCCCATATAATTAATTTTAGGTCAAGAGTTGAAATGTGGCAACTAGCAGGACACATGAGTCCAGTAATATTTTTTAAATTCAGAATTAGTTGCCAACTTTTAAAAATCCAGAAATGTCAGGGGCGCCTGAGTGGCTCAGTAGGCTAAGCATCCGACTTCAGCTAAGGTCATGATCTCATAGTTTGTGGGTTCAAGAACCACGTCAGGCTCTGTGCTGACAGCTTGGAGCCTGGAGCCTGCTTTGGCTTCTCTGTCTCCCTCTCTCTCTCTCTCTCTGCCCCACCCTCACTCACACTCTGTCCCTCTCTCTCTCTCAAAAATAAACATTTAAAATAATAATAATAATAATAATAATAATAAATAAATTAAAACACAGAAATTTCAAATGAAAATCTCGGTTCCTCACTTCTCTTGAAAAATGAGACGGGGTTGAAATATTGGACCCCACAGAGCTGAAGAGTGACTGCCCCTGTGCCCTGGTGCAACCCCCATCACCACCAGGGGCCCTCTCCTGCCCTGGGGCCCTTCCCTGCTGGCTACACTCACTGATGCTTCTGCCTGTCCCTCCCTGGTCTATCAGCGCCAAAAGCTACCATTTGAAAAAATCCTTTGACCCCTGTTAATGCATCCAAGCCAAAGATGACAGTGTCTGCTCAAGGGTGAGGTATCACTTACTTATACTTGTAATCGACAATCCGAACCTCAAGTGTAGATACTGTTTTCAGTGCATTTACCAGCTGGGGAAGAAACAGAAACATTTAGAATTTCTTTTTTCTTTATCTTCTGTTTTATTTTCCTCTGAGTCTTAAAATTTCTGTTTTTCATAGAAAATACTTTTCAGGTATTACATATCATTCAGGTTTAGTGTTTTAACCCTTAACTGAATTCAAATGCAGATTTCACCCCTGGGTCGCATTATTCTACCACCCTAAAACCCTGCTGTGCTGGGTTGTCATTGGGCTGAGAGCGGAAAATTCACGAGAGGGGGGCACCTGGGTGTCTCAGGAGGTTAAGCGTCTGACTTTGGTTCCGGTCCTGATCTCACAGTTTGTGAGTTTGAGCCCTCATCAGGCTGTGTGCTGACAGCTCAGAGCCTGGAGCCTGCTTTGGATTCTGTGTCTCCCTCTCTCTCTGCCCCTCCCCTGCTCGCACTCTGTCATGCTGTCTCTCTCTCTCTTTCTCAAAAATAAATACAAAACATTAAAAAAAAATTCATGAGAGCAAAGTGGCACAGAAGCCAGTAGGCGTTAACGGCCATGGTTACTACTTGCTAGTTATTCCTTCCGTTTCTCAATGTGTATTTGCTGGGCACCTACCTTGTTCCAGGTTTTATGTTAAGAGTTTTCTCCCTACCCATTATCTCACTTCAGACAAACCACTTGTGCTTTGGACCTTATCTTCTGGAAACGCTAAATTCTTGGCAGAAAAATGTTTTCAATATTTCTACACAGAAAAAACAATTATTCTCTTAGCAAACAAAGTAACAAAGCACAATTAACCTATTATCAGAAACACAGCCATGGCTCTCTATGTCCCTCACAATTAAGCCATCTTGAACCGACCTATGACAGCAATGGTAACCAAAGTATCCCTTCAATTGTGCTGGCATTGCTCGGTACTACTGAGTAAATATTATTATGCCTATTTTTATTAAAGATTTTATTTTTTTAATGTTTATTTATTTGAAAGAGAGAGAGCGAGCGAGCATGTGAGCACAAGTGGGAGAGAGGGAAAGTCAGATGAAGAGAAAGAATGCCAAGCAGGTTCCACTTGGCACAGAGCCTGATGTGGGGCTTGATCTCACGAACCGTGAGATCATGACGTGAGCCGAAATCAAAAGCTGGATGCTTAACTGAGTCACCCTGGCACCCCAAAGATTTTATTTTTAATTAATTTCTACATCCAGCATGGGGCCCAAACTTAGAACCCTGAGATTAAGGGTCTACCGACCAAGCCAGCCAGGTGCTCCCGTATGCCTATTTTTAAATGATACAACGGAGGCTGAAAGATGTTAAGGACCTTTCCCAGAATCTCCCAGCTAGCAAATGGCACAGCCAAAACTAAATCTAGGTCATCTGACCCCCAAACCTGTGTTCTCAGCCAGTACCCTGTACTCTCCCATGTATTAAAAGCAACAGACAGGGATTTACATCCAGTCCCCACCCCCGTTAAGCATGCACACACACACATAGAATGGAAGTTTCTCTCTCTAGACAGCTCCTGAACTCCCATAAGTATGCTGCTTATGTCAAGGAGCTGAAGGAGGGAGGATAGATTAGAATCCGTTTTTCAGGAGGGAATTAATCCCAGGGCATGATCCCGGGTCCCGTAATATGTGTCCACATAAAACACATCACTTGTTCCAGAGGGTCCCCTGGCAAACAGGCTCTTGTTCACAATTTCTAGTCACACATGGAGGTGGCCAGAGCTCTCTCAACCTTGAGGTTGGGCAGGACTGCAGGAACCACCATCCCATGAGAGCATGGGGGGTTTTATTATGTATTCACGAATCAAGGTAGAGTCGAACGTGCTTTCCTCTCTGCTGGGTAGCTACCTTCTCAAGTGATGCCAGTTACTGAGACAAAATCAGCCAGTGGGTGCTCGTTGGCTTAGAGTTCAGATCTGAACTTCCAGATCTCACCTCTGGGCAACATGGTGCGGGCGATCTGTGTGACCGGATGTGAACATGTCGGCGGCTGACCGGCAGCACCCAGCACCACCCCTTGCCACTGGATGGATGATGTTCCTTCGCCAGCCTTCCCGACACGGCCTCCTGTCACATCTATTTGTGTTAGAGCAGTGGCAGTCTCTGGTTCAGAAGCAGGCTCAGACTCTGACCACCTCAGCTCACCCCCGCCTCCATTATTCTGCTCACCAGCTGCGTGACCTCAAGCATGTTTTTTTTTTTATCGCTTAAGCCTCAGTGTTCTTTTCTAAAACAGAGGATAATAACAAAATATGTACCTCACGGGTTTGCTGGAAGCAATGGGGAACATAGAGTAATATTCTTGGCATATAATTAGCACTCAATATGTGTTACCTCTACCAATATATACTACTGGTCTGCCTGTCCATAAGGGTTCCATACATCAACCCCAACATGGCATCATTTGATAGATTTGTATTTCCGGGTCTTTAAAACACACACACACACACACACACACACACACACACACACACACACACACTGCTCATTTCTTCCACCCACAACTTACAATCAATGTCTCATTACAGCGTATGTTCATAATCCATATGGATCTCAAGACACTAATTGCATAATTTTGATCAGCCTGTTAGGCATCCAAACTAATTTGTGTAAAACATTTTACCCATCCAAACCTGCCCCCATCCCCCTCCTACTGAGCTTTTCCCACCTCAGTTCCACTGATCTGATCAAGCTAAAAGCCCGGGAGTTCACCCTTGATCCTCAGTGCCTGGCCTGACTGAACAAGCACCTACATATTCAGCCAGGAAGTATCCCAGACTCGACCTCTGAGACAGATCTTAAATCCATTTACTTTGTCATCTCTGCTGTCATCACCTTCATCCAAACTCTTCCCAGGGCCACAGTGACAGCTCTGAATGATACCCCCTGTTCCTACTCTCGCAGCCAAAGTGGTTTACAAATAAATGAATAAGCCAGTTCGTGTCTCTGCCTGTGTATTTGTTTTCTATTAGCTGCTACAACAAATTACCACAGACTCTATAGCTCACGGCAACACAACTGACCCACTCAATGTTGTGCAGGACAGCAGTCCAACAGTGAGACAGATGGCTGTCTGCAGGGCTGTGCTCCTTCTGGAGGCTCTAGGAGAGAATTCGTTTCCACCTTCTAGGAGCCATTGCATTCCTTGGCTCGGGGCCTCTTCCTCCATATTCAAGGCCAGGGATGTGGCATCCCTCTGGCCCTGCTTCTGTCCTCATGACTCCCTTCTGGATTCTGTCTCCTTCTTCCACTTTCAAGGACGTGCGGAACTAAAATGTGCTCAGTGAGAAGAATCCAGCTAAGCAGAGAGCTTTCAGGCAGAGGCAATGGTTCTCTGGTGGAGAATGCTTAAAGCTCATTTGTGATTCCATCAGGCCCTGCTGGATAATCCAGGGTAATCTCCCCACCTTCAGGCCAGCTGACGAGCGACCTTAATTTCACCTACAAGCTCAGCATCCCTCTGCCACGTAACCTAATCTTGTCACAGGTTCTAGGGATTCGGATGGGGACATCTTCTGGAGGAGGCCCAGTATTGTGCCTACCATACCCTGCCCAAAACTTCACGGTGGTTTCTCCCACACCGGAATAGAACCCGCTCATTTTCTCAGCTAGGCCTATGAGGCCAAGAGGATATAGGACCTCCCTACCGCCTGCCCAACTTCTCTGACCTCTTCTAGGGTCGCCCCCACCTTTCCTGCTGTGCTACAGCTGCCTGGTGATCTCTCCATTCCTGGAGCACCTAAAGCCTGGACATCACAGGCCATCTGCTTCTGCCTGGGAGGCTCTCTCCTTGGCTGGCTTCTTAGCGATCAGGTCTCTGCCCAACAGCACCTCTTCAGATATCTCACCTGACTGCTTCCCCTTCCTCCTGCATCTCTGGCCCCTCTACCCCATCACCTTGTTTTACTTCCTTTGTGGCACTTACTACTACCTGAAATCACCTTACTTAGGGACTTGTTTACTTATTTCTTGTCTGTCTCACCCAGAGAGCATAAGTTCTGTGAGGGCAGGGATCTCACTTATCTTGTCCTCTATGGTAGCTCCAGGGCCTAGAATACAGCCCAACACATAGCAGGTGCTCAAGACATTTTTGTGGACTCAGTCATACTATTGTGAGAACACCTGCCAACCAGGCTGTTATAGGCAAGGGCCTTGCATGGTGATCTTATCTCAGTTAAATATAATTTAAGAGCTGATGCTGTCAAAATAAAGTACAAAACCTAAGAGGTGAATAATTTCCAGAACACACAGTCATGAAAAGAATGGAGACTCTTCTAACTTAGTCTGCCTCTGGATGCCACAGTATTGCCACACTCCATCAATCATCTCTCAAAAGATACTCTTGCACTTTTGCCGCTAGTTTGTACAGAGGCAGAATGTCTGGCAATCTATGGCAGTAAAGGCAGGACGCAAGAGATAGTTTCTGCCTCTGTTGCCACTCTGAGTTGTGGCAGGTGAACGTTTACAGTAAGGCGAAGCTAGTTTGGGCAACTGGTGGTTTGCTGACCCCCAGTAGGAGTCTAGTAGATGAACTGGGCATAGCCATCAAACTTTGCTAAAAGCTAATAATTTCCAATCAAAGCATGTAGTGCAATGTGAAAAAAATTAAACACATGAGTTACAGGAAGTTAAATTCAACATGATGGTATTAAAAACGCATACCAAAAACTAACCTCGTTTTGGTTTAGAATTTTCCGGTACTCTGTACTCCGTGCAAGAATGGTGACTCGGATTCTTCCATCCTGTCATCAAAAGGAAAAGGCAAAATAATGCTGTATATGCCTGCACAGATGAATGAATACTAGAACCTAAAATGTGATTTTCACAAAGCGATGAAACTCAATCAGGATATATTTAGGGAACGAGTACTTGTTTAGCCTGATTCCTTCAGACTTCCCTCAGGAAATAAAACTGCATCCATTTTAGCCACAGAAGACAAAACTTGTTTACTACACTTCTGTTTGATTGGCTGGGTGGAATTTTTAGCAGGGATTTGTGGGTTAGGTGGGGGCTGGGGGAAGAGCAAGGAGATATGGAGAAAGACAGGAGAAAGAGAATGGAGAAAAAAAGTACATTCTTCCACTGTCCCTTATTTATCTGTCATAGGCTGGTGACATCTGATTTTGGATCACTCACTCCAGGCAAGAAATTATTAACCCCAGAAAACACTGTCTTCCGCTGGTTTCTTTTTCTGCAAAGGTGCCATTGGTTTTTATTTTGGGTGAAGTCAGGCCCAAGTCAGAACCTATAATGTACTCCTTACCTTGGGGCCCTCTTGTGTGATGTTCAGTCTGTGCAGCACATGCTGGGAAAATGCCCTGAATAATCCCGTGTTCTGACAGCCAGATATCTAACATGAAAACAATAATTCATGTTACAATGAGCCATTCGGCCTTACTATTTAGGATGTTCTCAAGTTACAAATAAACATTTATCTTCAAATCTATCCAGAATAAGTGTATAAATATGAATATTAACACTCGTTGACATGCTTACCAAAGGGGTATTATAGAACAGCCCGTATCGCATCCGGGGGAGTAGGGAAAAAATAGCTTCTTTAAAACACACCTAAGAATGAAGGTATTGTACAAGGTAAGAGAACACAATTTGCACACTCCACACCAAAATAGTACTTAAAATTACAGAAAACAAATTTTAATTAATCTCTTTTTTGCATTAAAATATTTTGAACAGCAAGCTATTTCACTCAAGTGAAAATCATAATTTTGGAAAAGTTAAAGGGAAAAGTTTTTTAATGCTACCTAGTTAAGAACAATTATTCTAGTCATAAAAAAAAGCAACTATGAAGTCAAAAATCAATGGTAATAGCTAATAGAAACTCGTATTAAATATTTATTCGATGAGTGAGTCATCTGTAATGACTGTTATTTAGAGACATTTCAGGAAAGTTTCCAGTACCCTTTTGGAATCATAAGTTTTCAAATGTATAACATCATAATCCGTAAATGCTCTCCATGTGTCAGAGAATAGGTCACCATACCCATAGGAGCTCTGAAAGTGAAAACAAAATAGGTTAGGGCCATGGAAGGATGCAATATGGCTTTTTAAAAATGCAACAAAATACTCGAATAAGCTTGTTAGTCTTAAGAACTAATGATGCTAAACCAGCTCAAAAAATCCATAGAAGAAACACGGATTTTCATCTTGGGCCTGAGCAAATACCTAATTTGATGGAATGTCATCAGAAATAATCACCACAAGGGGCGCCTGGGTAGCTCAGTCAGTTAAGGGACCGACTTCGGCTCAGGTCATGATCTCACAATTCTGTGAGTTCGAGCCCTGCACCGGGCTCTGTGCTGACAGCTCAGAGCCTGGAGCCTGCTTAGGATTCTGTGTCTCCCTTTCTCTCTGCCCCTCTCCCGCATGTGCTCTCTTTCACTCTCAAAAATAAAATAAGCATTAAAAATTTTTATTTAAAAAAGAAGTAATCACCACAATTATACTCTTAGTCTGCTGAAAACATTTGGTTTTTCTACCCTATCTGTTCTTATACTCACATCTCTGAATGGTAGTTGGTGTGGGGTTTTTTCCCTGTGAGTCTTCTATCCAAATCACAGACATATGACACCATTTGTACACACTAGGATAGCTCAGTAAGCAAAAACAATCAGGGTAAATGGATTACACTTCTGAAGAAATTTCAAAGCAAGAAAATGCTTTGGAAGTCCTAACATTAAACTATGATGAATGCTTTTTTTTTTAATGTTTATCTTTGAGAGAGAGAGAGACAGATAGAGGGGAAGGGGTAAAGAGAGACACACAGATTCTGAAGCAGGCTCCAGGCTCCAAGCTGACAGCACAGAGCCTGAACACACAAAGTGCAAGATCGTGACCTGAGCTGAAGTCAGACACTTAACCGAATGAGCCACCCAGGCACCCCACCCCGATGAGCGTTTTTCTAAGAAATGATCTCCTCATTGACCAAAGAGTAACATGTGACAATTCCCCATTAACATTAAGAGTAATAATAATTATAATAGCATCTTGCATATTTCCTACATCTCAGGCATGCTTTTAAGCACTTAAAATTATTAACACCCCACAAACTTAATAACCTAGGGGATACCATTATCCCCATTTTACAGATGAGGAAACAGAGATACAAATTTAAGTAGTCTGCATAAATGGCAGTGCTGGTATGTTTGCAGGGTTGAGATTAAATCCAGTCGGTTTGCTTCCAGATTCCAAGCTTTTAACCTCTGCACACAATTGCCTCTCAGAGGGAAATAGGTCTTTCTAGTACATTTACCAAGTGCATTCCATTTTTGCAAAGCAGAAATTAATTACATGCTCCCTCAGCTAAAGGAAGGAGATCAGTTTCTTTAAAAATGGTATAACTTAGATTGAAAAATTCAGCCAAAAGAAATAAAATAAGAATTATGTATTGTAGGATTAGATGCAAGGTCTACAGTTGGTTATACATTATGCTCATGTCTTTTTATCATTATAGCAATTCTTTTTTCAGATTTTGAAATTTTTATGTTGCACATATTAGAGTTATTTCAAAGTTATTGAGAACTGTTAGATGTAGTGATAAAAAAAAATTTTCCCCTTCGATGTTTCTCCAATGCCATTCTAATAAAGGCCCTTCTCAACACCATCAAAAATGAAATGTCCCTATTCTGGCTCAATAATAAATAAAGGGCAATTAAAAGAGTGATTCGAGACAGTTTCTTGAGATAAAATACTTCAGATAAAATAAGATACCTTTGAAAGGAAAATTTAATAATAATATACAGCAATCCTGACTTTTCAGGGAAATCATGTATTATTCAGTAACAACCACCTCCAAAAGGTTCTTTTCCACAGCCCTCAACTTCAAATTATCTGCCACAGGGGAAGGACTTCTTTCTAGTCTCAGGTTGAAGAATATTTGGATATTCTTGAAGATGCCATAAAATTTCCTCCTGTGTATGTCTCCAATTTAAACATGCACATAACCTATGACTGAGAAAGTCTACTTACAGGAATACATCCCACAGAAAAGCTGGGATAAGTGTATAAAAACACATGTATGTGGGAGGGATGTTCAATGCATTTCAGTAAGTAGCAAAAAAAAAATGGCAATACATGAAATATGATTGGGGGTTGGCAGGACATGATACATGTACTGAGGCATGTGTTGGATATCCCTAGCATCTACCAAATATCATGTAACCATACACACAAAAAAATAATAATAACCCTAAATGTACCCACTGGGAAAGATGCCCCTGATATAATACTAAGCTAGGATAGGAGAGAGCATATTTTCTCTAAGGATATAAACAAACACATCCCTACATAAATTTTATTATATCCTTCTACAGATCCTTACATAGATTTTGTATGAGGATATCTTCATATTTGCTAAAGTCAAGTCTTATAAGGGACTCCCACATGTTAACTGCAGTTTGTTACTGTTGAGGGAAATGAACTTGGAGAAGAAGAAGAAGGGGAAGAGACCTTTTTCTTTCTTTCTTTCTTTCTTTCTTTCTTTCTTTCTTTCTTTCTTTCTTTCTTTCCTTTTTCTTCCTTCCTTCCTTCCTTCCTTCCTCCCTTCCTTCCTTCCTTCATTTTTTACATTCCCATGACTTAATTTATTTTATTTTTTAATGTTTGTTTATTTTAGGAGAGAGAGAATATGCAAGCGGGGAGGGGGCAGAGAGAGAGGAGCACAGAGGATCCAAAGCCACTAACTGCTGCAGTGTGGGGCTCGAACTCATGAACCATGAGATCACGACCTGAGCCAAAGCCGGATGCTTAACCCCAAAAGAGGGAGGTAATAGGAGGGTGGTGACCCTGCTCAGCTAAATGCATCCTGCTCCTCCCTGCCACTCGTGGTCAGCCTGCCCTGACATCACGTGCCCAGTTACCAGTTAAGTGAGTAACCTGGGACTTCATGGTGGCTGTGCATCCTATTTACACTCTCCAGAAGGTGCAGAGAAAGGGAGGGCTATAAAAGGTGCTCAGTTTAACTCAGTCCACTTGAGGAAAACATGGAAAAGCAGGCAACAAGATATAAGGAAGCTTCTGGAAAGCGTCTAGAAAACTTTCCGTCAACTTAATAGGATGTGCAGGGGACCATAGGGAGGAGACAGGGCACTGTGGTTTCAGTGCACAGGATGGGGTCCGACTGCCTGGCCTGGAACCCTGACTCCACCCCTCGCTGACTGTGCTCTCTTAGAACACCAGCCTGCTGCTCACAGCTTCAGCTTCCTCATCTGTAAACCAAGTTCATAAAAATCCTACTCCCTGGAGGGTTCTGAGCATTCAATGATATAACATAGGGTGTAATTTTTTTTAAAAAAAGGCACAACAAAGGGCGCCTGGGTGGCTCAATTAAGGTCAGACTTCAGCTCAAGTCATGACCTCACGGTTTGTGGGTTCGAGCTCCATGGCAGGCTCTATGTGGACATCTTGAAACCTGCAGCCTGCTTTGGAGTCTGTGTCTCCCTCTCTCTCAGCCTCTCCCCACTCACTCGCTCTCGCTTTCTCTCTCTCTCTCTCTCAAAAATAAATAAATGTTAAAAAAAATTTTTTTTAAAGGCACAACAACCCTGAGTTAATCATCAGGGCTTCTGAGAGCTGGTGACGGTGGCCTAGAAGCACTGACAGAAAAGATAAAGGAACTGTTGCGTCCTTTGCTCACAAAAACAGTTTCAAGAAATGAAACCGTCATGGTAGCAAAACTGGAACTCAAGAGGGAAACACATACTTGCAAAGAAGAAAATCAAAAGACCGCATTATTCACATGCCAAGAATTATCAACCAATTCTCCCCAGACTTCAAATCAAACTACAAGTCTATGGAGCAGTGATAAAGGAAACCTTTCTACGCAGCTCCACTATGAGCCTCGTATCTGTGAAAACAAAACACTTCCCCAAATCCTGCACGAGAATCTAACCTTCGTTTAACTGTCTGGCTCTTCTCTCTGGAAATGAAGATGGCAGAGGCCAAGTGTGTTTCTAAGTAACACTGCTTGTGATTTTTCTAAAAATTTTTTTTAATTTTTTTTTTTTTTTTTTTTCAGAGAGAGAGAGACCATGCGTCTGAGCACACATGAGCCGGGGAGTGGGAGAGGGAGAGGGAAAGAGAGAATCCTACGCAGGCTATAAGCCCAACACAGGGCTTGATCCCACGAACCTGTGAGATCACGACTTGAGCCAAAATCAAGAGTCAGAAGCTCAACTGACTGAGCCACCCAGGCGCCCCTGTTTGCGATTTAAAAAGAGGCTTGACGGGTACAATGTGTCTGGACTGGGAAAGGGCACGATGACTCTTGGAGCTGGCTGTCTCTTCCGGGGATCCTGGGAACTCTACCAACACAGCTGGTGCAGGAGATAGTGGCCTCTGTGGGACATGAAGTGTTTGTACCTGCCCTAGGAAGATCCCCGCCCCTTGCACCTGAGCTATGCTGTTCAGGCTTCTGGAAGGACTCTCCCTGGAAGGAATGCCTGAAGTTGCCCTGCCTGCAAGAATGTTCTCAACAGACTTGTGCCAAGAGGGGGTCTACGAGCATCTTGTGAGTTGGAATGTCTAGGTGAACTTTAATGACCTCTTAGTGGCAGCCTCTCATGTGTACCATAAACCACTTGTCCTCCCTATCATTGCCATGGTCATAGTCAACACACAGAGCACACAACACACAGAGCCAGGCACTGTGACTCTTCGCATACTGTATGGTTCATCCATGATACTGAGGGAGATACCAGAATCATCCCATTTCCCAACTGAGTGTACTGGGGCAACTCTGGGGCTACGTTGGTAGGTGGGGGGCTAGATAAGGGAAGAAGGAGAAGGGAAAAAAAGACCGTGCTAATATACCTAAGACCGGCCCTGGGTAGTGACCTGATACAGCACAATCTAGCATCAGTCAAGTAGAAAAGGGAAGCTACAGTTAAGCAAAGGTAGGTGGTAATTACAGGAGGCCACACGGTGAAACAGAGGCCAGATCTCCCCATGGGAGTCAGGTAGGAGGTCACAGAGGTTAAGCAAAGGACAGTGTTCACATGTCTCTCTCAAAGAAACACTGAGCACAGGTCTCTGGGGCTTCACCTTCCCAGAGGGGGAAAGAAATCTTCCATGGCTTCATTCCAAAATTCAAAGAACAAAGATATATACACGCAAATGCATACATACCCATATGTATGCATACATGTAAATGCATATGCACAGACACATTCACACCCATCTGCATCGGTGTGTACATGTGTGTATATTTAAATGTGTGTGGGTTAGAAAACTCCATTTCACCACATCACATTTCACACATTTACTGAGCCAGGCAAAGCTGAAGCAAAGGGGGCACCTGGGTGGCTCAGTCGGTTAAGCTTCTGACTTCGGCTCATGTCATGATCTCGTAATTTGTGAGTTCAAGCCCTGCGTCGGGCTCTGTGCTGACAGCTCGGAGCCTGGAGCCTGCTTCAGATTCTGTGTCTTTCTCTCTCTCTCTGTCCCTCCCATGCTCATGCTCTGGCTCTCTCTGTCTCTCAATAATAAATAAACGTTAAAAATTTTGAAAAAAAGCTGAAGCCAAGAACATGTTCTTACTTACGGTGTCCCACATCACGATGTACACATCTGTACTGAATGAATTATTAACGTGCTGAGTAATATAAAGATTGATAAAATCACAGAAGTGGTGATACATGTTAACACCTGGTATTGGAAAAAAAGAAATCGATGTTAATTAACCCCAAAGAGCAAAGGATTAAACAATTTTTATTCACCCCACCTATTTATAGTGTGATAGACTTTTAGCTGAAAATAATTGGGAGAAAACATAGGAGTTTTTCCAAACACAAAAGGATCTGTACTTGGGAAGTCCTCAATTAACTGATGATTGGGTTCAAAAAAATCACTTTAAAATTATCCATTTAGAAATCAGGAATGCATTTTCCCCTATATACACTAAGTAACCAATGAACAGTAAATTCCGAGAAAAAAATAAGAGAAGTCTATTTAGCTCAAAATGCAGAACTATAAGGCCAAAAAGAGTAATTTTATTTTTTATGATTATTTATTTTTTTAAATCAATCAAGCAATATGTATTTACCATAGAAGTGTGGACAATGATGGCACTTTTAACATTTTGGTATTTTTCATTCCTTTTTAATCGCTATTTATAGCACTGCTTCTGGGGAAAATATTAACCAACTACCATTTGAAAGGGCTGAGTGTCTCATGTTCTAATAGAAACAGCATGAACTTTGGAGTCTGAAGAACCATGTTGAATCCCAGCTCAGCCATTCAGGAGCAAGGTTTTCACAAGAGGTGATAAAGTCCCCACACTTTAGCTTCTCTAGGAGAAATAGGAAATCCTTATACTTAGGTGCCAGCTTTCTTAGGAGGAATGCAAAGAAAATGTACCTAAAAGTATCCGGCCCTGCACCTGGCACAGAGGGAAACTGTAATGAAGACAACCCGGATCCTGCCGGGTCAAACAGGGGCGAAGGGAGTGTGTGTGCAGCTATCTCTAAATTTTTAAGTCGGTCATTAAAAAGAAACCAAAATGCACTCTTTCAACTTAGGTATGCAGGACCCAGTATCCAAACTGGCAACGTGCAAATCTAAAGGGGACAAAATTCCAAGAACTGACATTCAAAACATGCACTTTGGGGCACCTGGGTGGTTCAGTGGGTTAAGTGTCCGCCTTTGGCTCAGATCATGATCTCACGGTTCGTGGATTTGAGCCCCACATCGGACTCTGTGCTGACAGTTCAGAGCCTGGAGCCTGCTTTGGATTCTTGTGTCTCCCTTTCTCTCTGCCCCTCCCTGCTGGCATTCTGTCTCTCTCTCAAAAATGAGCAAACATTAAAAAAAAATTTTAAACATGCATTTGAAAAGAAAAACAGTGACTCTGAAAAGCAGAAATCATAAAATATTCTGACTTCATTCCCACGGTGAATAATAATGTTGTGTGCCAGAAAATAAGAGTAAAAAATAATCAGTTTATAGAAGTCAGGTCATTATGCTGTACATCTTAAAGTTATACAGTGCTCTATGTCAATTACATCTCAATAAGACAAAGAGAAAAAAATTATTTTTAGACTGGTAACTAATTATTTTTTTTTTAATGTTTATTTATTTTTTGAGAGAGAAACGGAGTGTGAGCTGGGGAGGGGCAGAGAGAGAGGGAGACACAGAATCTGAAGCAGGTTCCAGGCTCTGAGCTGTCAGCACAGAGCCCGATGCGGGGCTTGAACCCACAAACTGTGAGATCATGACAAAGTCAGACACCCAACCAAGTGAACCACCCAGGCTCCCCTAGACTGCAATCTTAGATGAGTATTTGGAAAGACTCCCTTACGTATTCAGAACAATTTGGCAAAGAGCACATTTTCAAATTACTAAGAAAAAGAAGGTTCTATGACAACACATCCTTATTTCCAGATGAGCGCACAGCACACATTAGCTCCCCCATGGATCATCCGGCAAGTTTGTAGCAGGTACTGAGGGACGCAGCACAGACCAGTGTGGCCAAGGAAAGAGAAAACATGGGTCCCATTCTCAAGAAATGTGCCCCCGAATGAGTCGTGTTCTGTAAAATGCTCATTCTCTGACGGTAAGAGTCAATGTGAAAAGGGAAATGGAATGAGGGTGTAGTCAGAAGAAAAAGAGTTACAAACATAGGAAAAGAAACAGCCCGGGGCTACGCTAGCCTATTATTCCTACTTTATCCATTTTACTGCCTGAGGAGGGGCGTCCTTTTAACAGCTCATACATATCCACCTCTTTTCAGGCAGATCACAGAGTTTTCTTTGCCCCTTTTCAATTTGCATATTTAAAACAAGAGTCAGGACCTCGAACACAGCATTCTTACTTGCTCTCATTCCAAAAACCACAACGGGTCTGATTTCTGAACCTAATGCTTTGTTATATAAGAATTACAGCTTCAGAAAACAGAAGCATTAAAAATATGATCAATACATTATAGTAATTCTGAAATATTTGTGACAGAGAACTCTCTATATTTCACTGGAAGCCCGGCCCCTCATGCATTTTGATATGGCATGGCAGAATAACCTTTATCTCTTTTCAAATCTTTTTTTTATTTATTTTGAGAAAGAGAGAGCAAGTGGTGAGGAGCAGAGAGAGAGGGAGAGACAGAATCCCAAGCAGGGTCCATGCCGTCAACACAGAGCCCGATGCGGTGCTTGAACTCAAGAACTGTGAGATCATGACCTGAGCAGAAGAGTCGGACACTTAACTGACTGAGCCACCCAGGCACTCCATGATCTTTTTCTCTCATAATAAGACACATAATATAGCACGATCCACGTTTCTCCTCTCTGGGACAACTGGTTCACAAAGTTAAAGCTGTCCTTAAAAGTTGAGAGTCAGAAGCTATAGGTACAAATGGGAAAATAGTGTAACTAACTTTTTGCCCCTAATAATACACTGCACTGCTAACTTCAGAGGAATTTTCATTTCCCTTCAGTCATGGAAAGGATTTTAGAAAGTCTGCCAGAAGAGCAAGGGCATTCCTCTCCTACCCACGATATATACATGGCTTTTCCTTTTAAATTTTTTCTAAGGAAGCACAACACAAATCAAGTTACTGCAGAAACCAGATGGGGTAAATTTAGCTACAGAAGGTGTCCATAGACCTTTTTCTCTCATCTTTTGATTCTGATAGAGTCATCTGATACGAATGTCCAGGTCTCCACTGAAATACCAAAAGTATCGGGGCGCCTGGGTGGCTCAGTCGGTTAAGCGGCCGACTTCGGCTCAGGTCATGATCTCACGGTCCGTGGGTTCGAGCCCCGCGTCGGGCTCTGTGCTGACAGCTCAGAGCCTGGAGCCTGCTTCAGATTCTGTGTCTCCCTCTCTCTCTGACCCTCCCCTGTTCATGCTCTGTCTCTCTCTGTCTCAAAAATAAATTAAAAAAAAAAAAATTAAAAAAATAAAAATAAAAATAAAATAAAATAAAATAAAATACCAAAAGTATCATATAATGGGAAGTTCAAACTAGCTCCCTTCTTCAGAGAAGGAACCCACTTCAAAAACCAAACCCACTATTTAATGTCACACAGCCTCCCAGAAAGTCACAGGAAATCACTACACACACATATCAAAGAAGGAACAATGCCTTATTCACTGATAAATAAATAACAGGCAAGTTTAACTTCTCACCTGCATCCAGTTTCATGAAGTAGGTTGGTTTTTCAATAACAACGTCACATTCAGCAGCTTCTATGGGTCTGAAGGCGAGCTGAGTATAGCTTTGTAACTCAGCAAACCTGGAATTAAGAGTTGGGAGATAGTTTCAAAGGGATCCTCCTGAACTTCCTACTATAATACTGTGACTCAGGATGTGCTCATTAGGGGGACTTTATTTCTAGAATATGCTCTTATGAAGACAAGTGGAACTTCTCAAACTTACTAACATTTATATAACTTGATAATGATTTTAAGATTGAGACAAGGAAGAAAGATGACAGCTTCACGTACAAGGTAAAGCAGGAATTTTCCAGACAAAAAAGAAATCTACACAATGCATTGGCTAAATAATCTACCAGTAAAGTGGGAAGATTCAAAAAGCCTTCTTGTGATCTTGTGGTAGACTTTAGGATTCTAAAACAGATGGCTTTCCAAAAATTATTGAGTGCCTCAGAAAGACAGCAGACAGCTAAGCCTCCCTTTAGAAAGTAAAGCCTTTTTCTCAGAAAATGTCTTTGGGGACCATATGGTACAGTTTTCTTCCCTACAAAAGAAGATAATCATGGGCATGTGCCAAAAGATAATTAACCTAAAGATTATAACTCTTCATTTTTGAGACAACTGATGTAAAACAAATATCAAACAAATCCTGTTAAAATACACACAATGCCGAATTATTGTGGTGATTTCAAAAATAGGTCCACAAATTCTCTGATACTTCTCCCTTCAAGAGGTAGAGATTAACTCCCTCCCCTTAAGGGTGGGCCAGACTTGGTGATTTACTTCCAATGAACAGAATATGGCAGAAATGATGGTATATGACTTCTGAGATTAGAGTACACAAAGACCGAAGCCTCTATCCTAGGGCACGTGCTTAGTCTCTCTCTCTCTCTGTCTCTCAGAGCCAGCTACCATGCTGTGAGTAGCACTAAGGGAGAGGTCCATGTGGCAAAAACATGGCACCAGACACAGAGAAAGTGAAACTTACCACAACATGAGGGAGCCTAGAAGCAGAGTCTCCAAGCCGACTTGAGCCTAGGGATGGCTAAGCCTTTGTCAATAGCTGAACTGCAACCTTGTGAGAGATCCTGAGCCAGAACCGGCCAGCTAAGCTGCCTCCAAATCCTGACCATCAGAAACTTCATGAGATAATAAAGTTTGTTGTCTTAAACTGTAAAATCTTGGAGTAGTTTGTTATCAAATAGATAATGAATGAAAATATACCCTAGTGCATATTTGGGAGTAATTTGTTACATGGCAATAAATTACTAATATAAATACACCAGAGGGAACTACCACCATGTGAAATCAGATATCGAAACATACTAGGTAATCAAACAGCTCACTGCAGTAGAGGAACTCCTACTGCAAAACTCACATTAAGTGTTGAAAAGAAAAAAGAGGCCCAAAATGGAGTCATTTGTGCTAAGCCCACGTCACCAAACCGAACCTTAATGCCTAACCTAATTACACTTTCCAACTTCTCTAGGAATGGAGTCTTAAGCAGCCAGTCCGTAATTTTCTGGTCAGCACCAACAAGGCCATCTACCACACAGAGTCCACCTCCCCCACAGGAAGATGAAGGGATCTGCTCTTTTTCTTGTCCCTGCCCCCTTCTGCCTACAAAAGCAGAAGCATTTTGTACAGCTTCTTGGAGCTCTTCTCTGTTTGCTAGATGGGAGGCTGCCCAATTCATGAATCGCCGAATAAAGCCAACTAGGATCTTCAAAGTTACTCAGGTGAATTTTGATTTTTAACCTCAGTTAAGGAAGATACTGCATTGCAGATTGTAAAATGCCCTATAAATGTATGGCAGATTATTATCCTGAAGGATTTGCTGAGCATGAATGTTTGGCCTCAAAAATTAACATTAAATAAGACTATGCTATGTGACTTGTGATATTGTGATTTATAATAAGATATATACATATTTGGTCTTCATCCCCATTTCTGGCCAAGGGAGAAAGCCCTTGGAATTTCAAAGCCAGGAAAGTGTCTTTTGTTACGCTGAGGCACTTTCCGACCTCCCTAAGGTTGGGGGCTGGCTGCCAGAAGAATCACCACATCACCCAATCAGAATCACCATTATTAGAGGGTTGGACCTTTCAGTCCCACCCCCACACTTTAGGGGAATAAAGAAGGGCTGGAGTTTGAATCCACTGTCATGGAGGTAAGGAAGCCCCCACGAAAACCTAACAGGAGAGGACTTGGAAGGTTTCTGGGTTGGGGAACACGTGGGGCGCCTGGAGAAGGCACAGAAGCTCTGCGCCCCTTCCCCACACCTTGCTCTATGCAACTCTTCCATCTGGGTGTTCCTGAGCTACATCCTTCTAGAATAAACTGGTAGTCTAGTAGGCAAAATATTTCTCTAAGTTACTTGAGCCACTCTAGCAAAATCTAACCCAATCTACAGCCGATGGATCAGTCAGAAGCACAGGTGATCCCCTGGGCTTGTAACTGGGGTCTAAAATGGGGGGGGGGACAGTCTTGTGGGACTGAGCTCTTAACCTATGTGGGATCTGATGTTGTCTCTGGGTAGATGGTGTCAGAATTGAGTTGAATTGTAGGACAGCCAGCTGTTGTTGGACAATTGCTCGGTGGCACGTGGAAAATGTAACATATACGCTGGAACTGAGTGCTCAGCTAGACTAAAGGGGTAGCACGGGAGTTTCTTTGAGATGACAGAACAGTTCTGTGTCCCGACTGTGTTAGTGGTTGCATGCACACAGACGTATGATATAAATTTCACAGAATTATGCATCCAAAAATAAAAAAGAGTGCATGCAAGCACTGGTGAAATTCAAATATGTTTACTTAATATTATTGCAACAATGTCAATTTCCTGGTTTTGATCATTGTGGTTATGTTAGATATCATCATTAGAGGAAGCTGGGATGGGGTACAATGGGAACTCCTTGCGCTATCTAAACTTCTGGAAGTCTACAATTATTTCCAAATAAAAAGTTTTAAAAAAAAGTTTTTTTAAAGTACCCTAATTTGTTAATTTCTAGATACGGTCAATTAGACCAAAGAATTAGTAAAAATGTTTTAGGAGCACCTGGGTGGCTCAGTCGGTTGAGCATCCGACCCTTGATTTCGGCTCAGGTCATGATCTCATGGTTCCTGGGTTCAAGCCCCACATTGAGCTCTGCACTGACAGTGCAGAGCCTGCTTGGGATTCTCTCTCTCCTCTCTCTGCCCCTCCCCTGCTCATACTGCTGCGCTCTTTCTTTCTTTGTCTCCCAAAGTATATAAATAAACTTCAGAAATATGTTTTAAATCAAAATATTTTCTCCAGTTTATATAAAGTTCAAAAAGTTGATCAGAAGTGTTGAAAGTCGGGGCAGGGTTTCCCTTTGAAGAGGAGTCTTGGGTGCTGGTGATGGTCTATGTTTCACCAGGGTAAGAGTTATACAGCTAGGTTCACTTCTTCATCATCCAAACTGTACCCTTCTCTATATGCTTGTTACGTACTTCATTAAATACTTATTTCTTTAAAAAATGTGTTCCCCTGGGGCGCCTGGAAGGTAAGGTGGTTGAGTGTCTGACTTCGGCTTAGGTCATGATGTCATATTTCATGGGTTCGAGCCCCGCGTCGAGCTCTGTGCTGATAGCTCGGAGCCTGGAACATGCTTTGGATTCTGTGTGTGTGCCCCTCTCTCTCTGCCTCTCCCCCACTCACACTCTGTCTCTATCTCTCAAAAATGAATAAATGTAAAAAGAAAAAAAAATTTTAAAGATAAAAAATGTGTTCTCCAAACACATGCACAATTATGAAGAGTTAATAAAATTTCATTTTTGAACAGATTTTTTTTCTTTCATTGGCAGTCAGTAAATCGTGTACCATACTTCCTAATATTTTATAAACATATATTTAATTCAAATACAACTGACAGATTCACTCTGTAGCCATCACTCCCTGAAGGCTGATGCCAAATTCTCTACAAATAAAGTAACATTTTCCATTTAAAAGTCCCTTCCAAGGTCTGCAAGTGCCAGAAATAAAAGCAAATATTTTAGAAATATATATATATATATATGTGTATATATATATATATATATATATATATATATATGTTTTATATATATACATATTTTTTAAATCTTACCAGGACTGCAGAGGGCTTTTGCGCTGACCTTGAGACATCAATGTACGAATGTCAAGCGTGCAGTGTCCTCCAATTTCGCCACTCTGGAAAAAATCTTCCTTAAATCTGGTGGATGACAAAAAATTAAGCGGAGTTTGAAAAATTTTATCACTGTTCAAGCACACAGGATGTAACTAATGTGGTTTACAAAATCTGTTCCTCGTTAGAATTTAACTCTTTAAAACAGAATGCTTCGAACATAAACAAAAGTAGCAGAATGGTACAGAAACCTGATGGACCCATAATCCAGCTTCACAATGATCAGCTTGTGGCTAGACTGGGCTTCCATCCTCCACCCATTCCCCGACCTCATCGCCATATTACTATGAAGCAAGTCCAAGCCATAACCCTGGACCTGGAAATATTTCCAAATTTCTACTCGATTTTAACATCAACCATTGAAATACCTGTCATGGTCTCTCTTGATGTTTCTTAAATCAAGATAGAGATTGGTTGCTCTGCAGTACTGAAGATAACGGGAACATACCAGACTTGAGTCATTCTGAAACAAGGTGGAGAAGAAAGAAAAAAATAACTCCAGGTATTAACATTTCGAGGACACACTCAGCCTTGCTAGACAGATTGACAGGATGTACATGTTCGGGCTGAAACCACACCACGTGATGAGAACAGCTTCTGAAAGCCTGCTTCTGTTGATGCATTTTTCTCCTCCCCAGCAGACTCTGGTCAAGCATAGTTTTGCCAGTGTGCACACTTTTAGGTTACTGGGAAAACTCCCAAATGTACTATTTATATCATCTCAAATTTTAAGGCCAAGAGCTTTATGTGTGGTTTTGCTGTGCTCTAAAAAAAAAAAAAGAAAGCTCTCAGAGCCATCAGTATCTCACAGCTATGAGAAAAAGCATTTTTCAAAGCCAAGCCAAATGCAACAAAGAAGAATGCACACATTAAGAGACGTTAAAGGGAAGGCTGGAAGGGCAGTTGCCAATTTTAATAAGAGGTGCTTTCTACAAACTATAAAACTTCTCAGAGTCTCTCTTTCAACAGCAGTAAAAGGGCAATGTTTTTTAAATCACTGTAATAAAAGAGCAAAAGAGTCAACTACCAGAGCCTGGTTTTTTTTTTTGTTTTTTTTTTTAACCAATCTGGTTTGTGCTGAAATAGGGACAGTTTCAAAAACTGTTATCTGCTCTGGATTTTATTTATGGATTTAAATGCCATCTTACTGTTTTCCCGTAATTCCCAATGAACACAAGGCCTTAACCTTAACCCACATGGTGTTTTGGAATCCATAGTTGGTAAGAGATCATATTCTGATTGCACAAAATGTGTCACTGTAGCTCTTGTCCAGGAAAGCATTCTACAAACTGCCTTGGAGGAGGTGTGTGAGGTGTGGAATGGCTCTCCCTTTGTGCCCGCCACAAGAACATCTGGGCTCCAGCCAAACTATGTGGCATACACAAAACAATGTCTTGTAAGGGTGTCAGCAGCAGTGCAGGTTAAAGCCACAAATTCCTCCTTCAGGGTTCATCCACCTCCCTACAATTGCTTCAAGTTCTATTACGTGGTATCTCCCAAAGCACCACAGAGCACATATTCCACTTCTTAACGAAAGTGAATTAAGAATTTTTTAAAAATTTTCTGGATTGCCTGGAGATAACAGAGACCCCTGAGAGGTCAGAGACATGGCCAGGGTTCAAGAACCCTGGCAGATAGGAGACCTTAATAATAAGTGCTTACACTATCAACAATAGCCAAAGTATGAAAAGAGCCCAAATGGCCATCGATGGATGAATGGATGAAGAAGATGTGGTAGATACATACAATGGAGTATTACTCGGCAATCAAAAAGAATGAAATCTTGCCATTTGCACCTACGTGGATAGAACTGGAGGGTATTATGCTAAGTGCAATTAGTCAGAGAATGACAAAAATCGTACGACTTCACTCATATGAGGACTTTAAGAGACAAAACAGATGAACATAAGGGAAGGGAAACAAAAATAATATAAAAACAGGGAGGGGGGCAAAACAGAAGAGACTCTTAAATATGGAGAACAAACAGAAGGTTACTGGAGGGGTTGTGGGAGGGGGGATGGGCCAAAGGGGTAAGGGGTATGAAGGAATCTAGCCCTGAAATCATTGTTGCACTATATGCTAACTTGGATGTAAATTAAAAAAATAATAATAAAAGAAAAGAAAAAAAGAAAAAAATAATAATCAGTGCTTACAGGGGTGCCCAGGTGGCTCAGTAGGTTAAGCGTCTAACTCTCCATCTCAGCTCAGGTCGTGATCTTGCACTTCGTGAGTGCCAGCCCTGCACTGGGCTCTATGCTGATGGTGCAGAGCCTGCTTGGGATTCTGTCTCTCCTTCTCTCTGCCCCTCCCTCATTTGTGTTCCTTCTCTCTCTCTCTTTCCCAAAATAAATAAATAAATTTAGAATAACAGTAAGTACTTACAACCCATGAACCTTTAAAAACTAACCCTGAGCCCTTTGCTGGAAACCCAGTCCCACACTGAGCATTTTTACAAGCAGAATTCCATTTCATCCCCACCATAAGCTATGACACAGGCATGGCTTGAAAGGAAAAGAAACTGAAACATGGCAAGGTTGGGTGCTCTAAGAATCAGGTTTTGAACCCTGCCCTGTGGAGACTGCTCTTCTCCTGACCACCCAGAACTGGCTCTTAGCAACGTGCAAGGCTGACCCACTGAGGGCAGTGCACGGTTGAAAGCACACAGAAAGAGATCTGTATCTGAGTTCTAGACGTACAAGTCTACAAGCGTGGTCCTGGAGAAGCTGCTTAACCTCTCTGAGGACTTTGCTTTTCTCTCTGGTCAAATGGCATCCATAATCCCTGCCCTGTCTATCTGCTCTAAGGCTTGCGAAAGTCAAGCTAGCTGACAAGGAGAAAAGGCTTTCGCAAACCATCAAGTCCTAAACAAACACAGAGCAGTATGGTGGGGGTGTATCATCCGTCCCAAACGACTTGCAAGGGAATCTGGAAAGAAGCAATTTATCTTCTTTAGCCTATGTTGGAGGAAAATTCTAAACCTAGTTATATTTTAACTGTCTCAAAATATGACCTTCTGAGATATGTGTGAAAATGAGGACATGGCTTCCAAATGACACAGAACAACTTGTTTTAGAAGTTAAATAAAAGTTGAAGCCAGGGCTTCAGTCGGTGAAGTGTCCGACTTAGGCTCAGGTCATGATCTCATGGTTCCTGGGATCGAGCCCCTTGTTGGGCTCTGTGCTGACAGCTTGGAGCCTGAAGCCTGCTTCAGAATCTGTGGCTCCTTCTCTCTCTGCCCCTGCCCCACTCACTCTCTCCCTCTCTCTCTCTCAAAAAATAAATAAACATAAAAAAATTTTTTCAAGTTGAAGCCAATAAATAAGTGAGTAAGGATTCCTCTCATGGAGCCTTGCTTTTACATGAAAACCCAAACACTAACGAGTATTTGAAAATAAACACGCACCGTTTCCTCAGGCTGGCAGAGCACGTGAAGTTCTTCCAGTCGCTCTCCGGCATATCCAAAGTCAGCTTGTTTCCAGAATATGTCCTGGGCTGATTCAAGGGTATCTGTCCTATTCGCAGTCACAAAGATGCCATTATTTTTCTCTTTTTCACTTTTCTGAGCTTTGAGTTTCCTTTCTTTTTTTTTTTTTTTTCAACATTTATTTATTTTTTTGGGGACAGAGAGAGACAGAGCATGAACGGGGGAGGGGCAGAGAGAGAGGGAGACACAGAATCGGAAACAGGCTCCAGGCTCTGAGCCATCAGCCCAGAGCCCGAAGCGGGGCTCGAACTCACGGACCGCGAGATCGTGACCTGGCTGAAGTCGGACGCTTAACCGACTGCGCCACCCAGGCGCCCCGAGTTTCCTTTCTAAAGGTGAAATTGCTAAAAGTTTTTTGAACTATCATAATCTTCCTGTAACTCCTTTGAGACATCAAGATACCAAAATAAGTTACAGACTTACTTTCTTTTACTGAAAATACACAACAGAAATTTATTAAGTTAGGGTCATCTGGAACTCAAGAAAACGAGCTGCTAATTACTGTATTTTCTTTAGCTGGTATGCACTGGTGCCCCAGCAGCACTTTAGATTCTCTAAGTGTCTCTAAAACATAAAACGTGTACTTTTAGCCTGGTCTCCCTTTCTCAGATGTTGAGAGATGACTCTAGCCTTTCCAGTGAAGAAAACAAATCTTTAAAGAACTTTCACTCTCACATCTTATAATACATATTCATGTAATAAAAATGATTAGAATAAATCCTAAGAATGGCAGCCTCAAAGTTCTTAACAACAATGGTCTTTAATCACCACTCTCCCAACACCACGTCCATCTGTGCCCCAACCAAAGTGTAGGCTTTACCTACTGTATATACTTCACACTCTCCTCCACACTCAAGAGGGAGCCATCAGGGGCGCCTGGGTGGCTCAGTCGGTTAAACGGCCGACTTCGGCTCAAGTCATGATCTCACGGTCTGTGAGTTCGAGCCCCACGTGGGGCTCTGTGCTGACAGCTCAGAGCCTGGAGCCTGTTTCGGATTCTGTGTCTCCCTCTCTCTGACCCTCCCCTGTTCATGCTCTGTCTCTCCCTGTCTCAAAAATAAATAAAAACGTTAAAAAAAAAATTTTTTTTTTAAAAAGAGGGAGCTATCAATTTATCTTTTTAGTGTTTGTTGGGGTAAAATATTTTCTAGTGATCCATATTGTTTTTCCCTCTTGGTAGAGGTAAAAAGACATATTCCTGCACAGGGTGGCAAGAAGGAGGGGAGGCAGGTCAACTTCAATTCATCACTGTATAAGCAAATTAATATCTAAAAGAATTACTATCTAAAACCAAAAGAGTTTGTCGGGGAAGTGGGGCATCAGCATACAATGCAGAGAAGGATAATTTAAAGGGGAGGAGGGGGTGCCCGGGTGGCTCAGTCAGTTAAGTGTCCGACTTTGGCTCAGGTCATCATCTCACAGTTTGTGAGTTCGAGCCCCACATCGGGCTCTGTGCTGACAGTGTGGAGTGTGCTTGGGATCCTCTGTCTCCCTTTCTCTCTGTGCATCGCCACACATGCCCTCTCTCTGTCAAAAATAAATAGACATAAAAAAAAAGAATTTAGGGGCGCCTGGGTGGCGCAGTCGGTTAAGCATCTGACTTCAGCCAGGTTACGATCTCGCAGTCCGTGAGTTCGAGCCCTGCGTCAGGCTCTGGGCTGATGGCTCAGAGCCTGGAGCCTGTTTCCGATTCTGTGTCTCCCTCTCTCTCTGCCCCTCCCCCGTTCATGCTCTGTCTCTCTCTGTCCCAAAAATAAATAAACGTTGAAAAAAAAAATTTTTTTTTTAATAAAAAAAAAAATAAATAAATAAATAAATAAAGAATTTAAAGGGGAGGAGGATTCCATCTAGAAGCTTACCATCCCATGTCAACGTAGGTACACAGAGGGTAGCCAAACCTGAACTCTGGTTTGCAGGATTTCTCATAACCCCAGCAGAACTTTAGATTCTCTAAGTGTTTCTAAAAAAACAAACGCGTACTTTTAGACTAGTCTCCCTTTTTCGGACATTGAGAGACGACTCTAGTTTTTTCTGTGAAGAAAACAAATCTTTACAGAACTTTCACCCTTACATCTTATAATACATATTCATGTAATAAAAATCATTAGAATAAATCCTAAGAATGGCAGTCTCAAAGTTCTTAACAACAATGGTCTTTAATCACCACTCCCCCAACACCATGTCCGTCTGTGACCCAACCCAAATGTAGGCTTTACCTACATTCCCAAAGACCACTTGCATTGGAACTTCCTCAAGAAGCCTAATGAAACTGCCTTTCTCAGTGCTCAAAGCGATTCTAAAAGCAGTCCCTAAAGAGTACAAAATGAAATTTCTATGATCAAAAGAACCACAAATTAGATGGATCAGCAACTTTACTCATCAATCAAGATAAGGAGAGACGCCACAAGACGCCACAAGACGGGACAGTTCTGCAGTCCTGGGGGGACCCAGCAGCTCCTGTTGGCCAGAGAGCTTAGTCCGCTTGTCTGCAAGGCCCAGAAGCAAGACTGGTCTCATTCCCAGGTCTGCCTGTCCATGCGCTTCCTGTGTGGGCTCCATGGGAAAGGAAGCGTTTCACAAGGCCCAGCTTTGATCTCTGCGACCTCGACCTCATGAGACGTCTTAATGGGCTCCAATTTGAGGCCTTTCCAACAACCTTAAAACGGAAGGAAGGCCATAGTAACAGTCATAATTAGGTGGAGACAGAGGCGGAGGTGTTATTACCGAAATTAAATGCTAAGAGACCTTCTCAGGAGCAGTTTAAGAAAGAAGAGGTGTGAAGTTCTTCAGTTGCTTTTACCTAGACCTTTTGTCCGAAATCTAATTTACTTTGTTTACAGAGAATACCAATAGTACCGGCTGCCTATTTATTTCATTAGTGATTTAGCTTTTAAATTTTATTAGTGATTTCGACTTTAAATCTCACTCTCATGAATGGGGTATCATTTTAAAAAGCAAAGTTTAGTCACTTAGCAGCACTAGATGAGATGCAAACAAAGTCTTACTACTACCTTACAGAATGCAGCCATCAAGTTCAGGTTATAAAACAGGACTAAAATCCTTTTAAAAAGAACTAAGAGGAGAAAAAACAAGATGAATACCTACCTTATAAGGACAATGGGAGTCTTTCTTACAGACCGTGGCAACGTGCCTATTATTGTGCAAAAAGAAGGGAATGTGTTCCTGGGGCAAGCGAATGCTGGCGTAGTTAAACAGAGGTTCGCCTGGAATGCCATCAGCCTTGGGAGAAGCCTCCTCTTGGCCACTCAGTGAAACACCATGAAGCAATACTCCAAGAATAAGCAGCATTAACATAGCAACCTCCAAACCTAGAGATCCAATTGGAAAGGTTTTTGTTAAGGCATATCCTTTAAAGGTCAAAGAGATCAAGAGCTAAATATAAAGACACCGAAGTCTACTGAGTAACATTCCCTCTATTTGACATTTATTGTGCACCTGTTCTGTGCCAGGCACTGTGTTAGGGGCCACCCGGTACACAGGCTTGAACAAAACAAGAAAGGCTCCTGCTCTGTTGGAGCTTATAACCTTTTTCAGACTTTTTCAGCAGAGAGCCAGATAGTGAATATTTTTGGCTTGGGAGGTCCTACAATCTCTGTGGCACTAGGCCACAGTACCTTTGCTATGAAAGAACCCACAGCCCATCCTAAAGAATAGGGGTGGTTGTGTTCTAATAAAACTTTATTTGTGAAAACGGGATGAAGGATTCGATGTGACCCCACTCACATATTACTGATGCTAGAAAGTAGGTAATATGATAGACAACACGGCATGATGGTTAAGAATATGAACTTTGAGACTAGACCAATTGGGTTTGAATCCAGCTACGGTTCCCTGGCTGTATGATCTTGAGCTATTTAATCTCTCTGTGCTTCAGCTTTTCCAACTGTAAAATGGAAATAATAATAAACCTTCCTCATAGGGCTGTTGTGACTTAAATATTGGTAAAATGTTTAGATGTACCTGGCACATTAAATGCTATATAGGTGTTTATGAAATAAATGTTTAAAGCCATGTGGTATGGTGGGGGGAAGGAACAGGTCGCTAAATAATATTTGAGCTTAGACCTGAATTTTGAGCAAGGAAATCATGCCAGGGAGAGAGAAGAAAAGAAAATGCAAAAGCTCTGAGGATATGTGCATCTGCTGAATAAAAACTAATAATCACGGGATGCCTGAGTGGCTCACACGGTTGAGTGTTCTGACTCTTGGTTTCAGCTCAGGTCATAATCCCAAAATGGTGGGATTGAGCCCCGCATCGAGCTCCACACTGAGAATGGAGCCTGCTTAGATTTTCTCTCTCTTCCTCTGCCCCTCTATCCCTCTTGCACTCTCTCTCTGAAATTAAAAAAAAAAAAAAAAAAAAAAAAAAAACACCTAATAATCACAATTGTATATGGGTTCATACTATGTGTCAGGTACTGTTCAAAGTACCAAGGATGTAGCAATGAAGATGTGGTCTAAAACCCCTTACCCTTGTGAAGCTTACATTCTAGTGGGTGTCATAATGATCTATGATAATAGTAACTACAACTTAGAAAACTCCAGGAGGGAAATTCAGGCAGTCTGTCTCAGAGATTGTGCCATTACTCTGTCCCCATCTTGCATTAGCATGATGAGAAGAGACAATAACCATCATGGGACCTTACTGCAAGTCTGTCTCACCCCACAAGGATTAAATCTCAGGGACTAGAATTCTCCTATGTATCCAGACCATAATGATACCATTTCTCGTTCACTTTAGCAGTATATTTTGCTCTGTGAAAAAAAAAGGGGGGGCTCTTCCCACTGAATGATAGGGCTATATTACACGTGACTACTCCCCAGCAAGATCCACAGTCATCAGGGCATGTTGGAAAACCCAGCTTTCAGAATCAGCCTTCATTGACCCTGGGTCACAAGGACGGGGCCTTTAGGAGGAACAAACTTCAATGTTCAATCCAGCTTCAAGTTCCAAGGCCAAGGCTTCATAACAAAGAGTGTGGACAGTGAAAAGGAATCCTTTTCCCCTCTGGAGTAGTAAATATGGTGGGTTCTTTCGTGGCTCTGAAGAATATACTGTTACCTGTTATAAAGTGACCTGCATTAATATTTTTAGTTATGACTTTTATACAACAGTGAGTTGATAGCAATTTTACAAAATTTAAAAATACATATTAATACTAACAGTGTACTTATCAGGGAAATATTGACCTCTTGAATTCTCAGAACCACACAGAAGCTTTTGTCATGCTTTAGGTATCTGAAATCTGTCAGAAATGAAACATACTACCTTAAAAGAAGGCTAACGTACACCTTATCATATAGGTGATATTTTGGATTCAAGGAAATACTAAGAGAGAAAACAACGTAGTGAGATAACGTCTCAGTGGAAGGCCAAGCATTTAGCGAGACACTCCGTAAGCAAAGGGCCTGACTCATAGTGAGTTTTCTTTTCCCTAATGAACACCATGCTGCTAAAAGCAAAGTCAAAGACACCATCTTCAACACTCTAACTTTAACCAGATTCTAATGGTAAGCAAAAGGACACAGCCTGCTTTATACAGTCACCAACGGGTACAGGCCAAAGGGACACTTTGTAGATTAACCATTTCCTGGAGGCAAACAATGCTCCTGGTCCTGACCCTATTCATTCTGCGCACTGAATCATACTGCTACTTGAACCTTACTATTTACTACTCCGGGCCTTACCTTTCAAAAGGCAGGATGCCCTATTTTTTGGCTCATCCCTTCCAATGATGAAGTCATTGCTATGACTAAGTCCTGACCTTCCGGTGTTCAGGTCCACTGTCCCTGACTGAGCTCTAGCCAAAACTAAACCCACTGATCCATGCAGAAGGAGTAACTTAAGTCATGGGAAAAATCTGAAGCCTCAGACCAGAAAGCAGGCTTTTGCAAAGGGCACGTACCCACTTGCATACGCTAGAAGGGGGTGGCTGCTGGAGCATGAAAGCACAACCCCGGGGCCTGGCAGATAAGCCTGTCTGCACGCGGTCTTCTTGCAAGGTCCCCCAGGGCAGGGTGTCTGCACTTCTCCAGCAGATGAAAGCCTCAGCGCTGCGCTACTTTCCTTCAGCGCAATGCAACTGGCTCCCTCCTCTTCTGTATTCCTGGACCGGATTTCCTCAGGCCTAAAAGGTGGAGGAGGGGAAAAAAAAAAAAAAAAAAAAAAGTAAGAGCATGAAAGACGATGAGAGGCTAAAGCCCGAGGCTGACAGGGACCACAGTGGGTGACACAGTGGGCAGTGCCTTGTGACAGGGCTTGGGCAGTCTAAAGAAGGCAGTGGACACACGAAAAGTTGAAAGCATCTGAGGCTCACAAGGACTCCTAAATGGCTCGGCCCCCACTGGGGCCACAGGTCCCACGGTGGGTAGAGGCAAGGGGGTCGGAGAGGGCTCGGCGGCTGCCTGAGATGCCCAGGGGAGGTCCACCAGCTGTGCGCGAGAACGGGAAGCGGTGCGGCGGTGGGGTCGGCGGCGGGCGCGCTTCCGCAGCCACCCCGCCGCGCTCCGGACCCACTCCGCGCTCCGGACCCACTCTGCGCTCCGCACCCACTCCGCGCTCCGCACCCACCCCGCCACCTCCCGGACGCGAGGATCCCCGCACGTCGCCCGCCACCCAGCACCGCACCCCCGCTCCACCCGGCCCCCGGCGTGCCGGGGAGGGGCCCGGGGAAGCGGCTTCGCCCGGGTCTGGGACCCCGACCCACGGGGCGCGGGCGGGGAAGAAGGGCATCCTTCCCCGTGGCCGGCGGGCTCCCGGGAGCCCCGCGCGCCGCTGCAGGCACCGTGAAGGGGCCGAGCGCCCGCCTCTCCGGCCCGCAGGCGGCGAAGGCGCCGGCGGAGTCCGCGGAGAGGCTGCAGCCCGCGGGGAAGGCGCGCCGGGCGCCCCGGCGGGAGAGGCGCGCGCAGCACGGCGGCCGCGGGAGGGCGGCGGGTGAGGGCTCCGCGGATCGCCGAGCGAGTCCCACCTGGAGCCGGGGAAGCCGGGGCTGCGGAGGAGGAGGAGGAGACGGCCGCCGTTCGGGGGCACGGAGTCGTCATAACCGGCTACTGCGGCTCACCGGAAACCTCGGGCGCCGGAGCCGGGCCAGGGGGCGCCAGGGAGCCGCCGGGACAGCGAGGCGGCCTGCGCCGGGAGGCGGGCCCGAGCCCCGCAGTGGGGCAGGGGCAGGAGCCGGGGCCGGGCGCGCGCCCGCGGGACGCACGGCAGCGGGGCGGGGGCTCGGTCTGCGCTGCCCCTCGCTACCGGGCGGAGAGGAAGAGCCGCTGAGCCGGAGAGCGAAGCGGGGTCTCGAAGCTGCACCGGCCCCCTCCGGGGGAGGCGATAAGGCGCTCGGAGGACTCGGCACACCTGACTCTCCTGGTCTTCATTCTGGTTGCGTCTTCCTGACGCGGGTGGTTACCGTCTGCTTTATTAGAGAAGTTGCCGCCTTCACTTTGCAACGTGAGCGCGAAAGGAGTTGGCGGCACCTTCTGGCGGCGGGGATTCCGGGATACTTGCTTCTCTCCGTACTTGGGGGCAACTCGCCAAGTTCAAATGCTCTTCTGCGGAGTTGAAGTTTTATCCTTGGATTATTTTATAATTATTTGAATTCCTTTATAATTATATGGGTTATTTTATCATAATTATTTGAATGCCCATCCGCCACACTGTCTTCACTTTGGACATCTTGGGTTCTAGAATGCTATCTCGTATAGCATAGGAGCATTACGGACTCAACTTGAACTGATTAAAGGTTGATGCCACTAAAATAAACTTACGCTCACACACAGAGTCACCACTATTCCTATGACCTTAAAGAAACACGACAGTTTATTTCCAAAGGTTTACATGCTTTTTAAATACTTTTTGAAGACGCTGTTATGAGAAGTATTACTAGTAATCTGCTAAATTACGAATGTTGTCTGGATTTTTCCCCCAAATAACACCGCTAAAACACAGAGTAACTTGACATGTGCCAAGCATAATCCTAAAGCACTTCACAGTATCAAGTCATTTACTCTTCATGTTAAAGACTGCCTTTAAGGGAACTACTGCTCTCTAATTTCATACTTTGCCCACCCCATACCAATAAAGGCAGTACTTTTTAAAAGTGCTTCTAAGCTTACTTGTCACCATCCCATTTTTGTCATGTACAGGAAATGGAGCTTTCCTGTTAGGTTATTCAAAATGAGTTGTAATCATTTAAAATAAGTTTTTCTCACTAAGCCATGTGACATATATTTATATTTATTATATAGTTTTTAAACATAATACCTGAGAAAAGTTTCTAAAAATAAGTTAGTCTCATTGCAAGGCCATACAAGTCAATTAAATTGGTGTCACATACACAAGGTACTATTTTAAATGGCTAAATATTAAGTTGTGGTCATTCAGGCTCAGAGGAAATAAGATAGGATAGAGCTTTAAGAACGGGAGAGTGATTCTGCAGCAGCTATTTGTAACATAGAATTTCTACCCAAAATACCAATCTTAAATTTTTCAAAAAATGTTTATTTATTTCTGAGACAGAGAGAGACAGAGCATGAGGTGGGGAGGGGTAGAGAGGGAGGGAGACACAGAATCGGAAGCAGGCTCCAGGCTCTGAGCCGTCAGCACAGAGCCCAAAGTGGGGCTCAAACTCACAAACCGTGAGATCCTGACCTGAGCCAAAGTCGGTCGCTCAACTGACTGAGCCACCCAGGAGCCCCCAATCATAAAATTTAATTTTGAACTTTCTTTAAGTGGACATTAAAATAAATTGAAATGTCCATTAATGTTGGACTGACTGACTACATTGTGGTATATCCACACAAGGTACTATGCAGGCGTAAAAAAATTAAAAAAAAGAAACGAGAAATATCTTTATACACCGCAGGGTGTATTGAGCGGGGAAAAGATGGTAATATACTATTTATTTACCCAGGAAAGAGGATATATATGTTATTTTACAAACAGAATAACATTTAAAATGATTATCTATAGGGGGGAAGAGGGAATATGGGTATAGGGACAAAGAAAATAACTTCCCTAGATGTACATTATATAGAAGTGGCTTTAGAATCATGTGAATATTTTACATTATGAAACAAAATTAAATTTTTTAAAAGTAATCCTTCAAAATTACAAGTAAAATGAAACTAAGTGAATTTAAACACTGTCCAGTTGTGCTGTAGTCCACAAGGAAGGGACTATCCCAAGTGACTTTGAAACATAGTACATCCCAGTAGATGTACCCTCAGGATTAAAAGAATTTTAAAATCATAAACTGTTTTCATGAACCCAATTGTTGGTGGGAAAATTGGTTAGGATAAACCAAATAGAAATAATTAAGACAGTATCTTGGAAGGTGAATTTTTTGACATGTGGTATAGATGTAAGCCTGATAAGGTTATATAAAAATCCTATAGTTACGAATTTGGAGGTGATAATATAAATTAACATACTTTATTACTGAAAACAAATCTCTCCTCCATCATCCATTGAAAAGGCCTATAAACAACCAACTCTGTAGCAAGAAGCACCTGTTGTACCCAGAATGTGATCTCTGCAAACCTCTTCTCATTAAAAGGAACATGGGTTCCAAAGAAAAATGGATCATCTTAGATGTGGGGCAGGAAATGTACAAGAAGCTGAAAGATCTTACATGAGAGGGCAGGGAAGTAATTAAAGTTTATAAGGGCCATATCAAAAGGACTCAGGAACCAATTTAAAAAGGCTCCCTCTGGCCAAAGACAGAAGAATTTAAATCATCAATAAAGGTAACTGTAATGGATTAAAGCATCTATAAATATTATACTCAAAAAGTTCCAACCAATCAACCAAATGCATAAGCCAAAACCTCACTGTTCATCTCTGATGGCAGAAGGGAACCAACTCTTCATGTGAAAACTGGTAAATGAAGTAAACAAATCAAACATATTTATCCCATCTTTCCTATAGGAGTCATGCATGCTGCACGTAATCAAATGATGAGGTATTTTTTACAGAAACTTTCCATACTTAAATATGATAATCAAATCATATGTCTGAAATTTGCTTCAAAATAGTGTGGATTGAGGGGGCACCTGGGTGGCTCAGTTGATTAAGCGCCCGACTTCAGCTCAGGTCATGGTCTCGCGGTTTGGGAGTTCATGCCCCGTGTGGGTCTGTGCTGACAGTTGAAAGCCTGGAGCCTGCTTCAGATTCTGTGTCTCCCTCTCTCTCTGTCCCTCCCCTGCTCACAGTCTCTCTCTCTCTCAAAAATAAACGTTAATTTTTTTTTTTTTAAAGTGTGGATTGAGATGAAGCACACATGGACTATAAATGAAACAAAATGGGCCATGAACTGTTGAACCCTGTTAAAGAGTATGTTAGTGAGTGTATGGGGATTCATAATCTGTTCTCTCATTTGTACAGGTTTGAAATTTTATATAATTTTTATAGTGCATTGCAATTTTATTATGTTTTAAGCTTGCTACACACATAGCGACACTTGGCTGGCTCATAGTGTCAGCAAAATGCTGAACTATGAGCATACAGCTGATTGGCTCTCTGATACATCCAGCTGCTTTAAACTGTAATTCAAAGGCTGAAGTTTTAAGTGAAGAAGTTTTGACAAAAGTTGGTCTTATGCTAAAGTGATCTATATGCTTATGGTTTTACAGAAAAGGAGAAAGACACTGCACTTAATGGTTCAGAGCATGCTCTCTGGAGCCGAACAGCACAAATGAGAACCGCATCATTGCCACTTAGTTGCCATATGACCCTAAGCAAGTAGACCATTCTTCATTTTAAAAATGGACCATTTGCAACTCCGTGGATGGGACTGGAGGGTATTATGCTAAGTGAAATTAGTCAGAGAAAGACAAATATCATATGACTTCACTCCTATGAGGACTTTAAGAGACAAAACAGATGAACATAAGTGAAGGGAAACAAAAATAATATAAAAACAGGGACGGGGACAAAACAGAAGTAGACTCATAAATATGGAGAACAAACTGAGGGTTAGTGGAGAGATTGGGGGGGGATGGGCTAAATGGATAAGGGGCATCAAGGAATCTACTCCTGAAATCATTGTTGCACTATATGCTAATTTGAATGTAAATTTAAAAAAATAAAATAAAATAAAAATAAATGGAAATAATGGTATGGACTTTAAAGGCTGATCTGAAGATAACAGTGCAGGTAGGTATACAATCCCTCTTCCAAAATCCTTGGAACCATATGTGTTCCTGAATTTTTTTTGTAAAGAATAGGGTGTTGCACACAGTTTACTACTTAACACCTTCACTGTGCCCTGGCTTAACACCCCATAATCCCACACAGTTTTGCACAAAATATATGATTACTCACACCGAATGAGATAAAGCCTCTAAATAGCCCCATGTCAGTAAAGGTCAGGCTTTACCACCAAAGCAGATCTGGTAATAAACTTATAAAAATACCAATTAGTTTTCAGAGTTTTCTAGACTTCAAAACAGTGGATAAGGGATTATGAGCATATTTCAGTTAATTCTTTCCACAGTAACAAAGTAAGTAAGCACTGTGTTTGCTATAATCAACATGACCACAGATTTGTGAACAGTATGTATTTTTTAAAATGAAGACTGAAATTTCAGGAGACAAATGGGCATGGCGTTGTAAAAAACTGAAAGAACACCTCTGTCCGTCACTACATGTAACAGCAACAAGAGAGCTCAATATTAAGCAAACAGCAACACCTCTTAATACCCCTTGCTTAGTATTATTTGAAGTTTCTAAATTTAAACTTAGCTTAGTTAGAAGCAGGGCAGAATGGGGAATAAATTCTGGATAGCACCAATAGCAAATTCTCTGTGCCGCAATCGTGGACCACTGGAGAATTTGGGGCTTTTTATTTGTTTTGAGAAGTATTTAGTATTAAGAAGAAAAAACCACTAATTTCCCTTCTGTCTTATTAAAAGATCTTGATTTGCTAAAGGTAGAATGGATAGATGTTAGGGCAAAAGCTAGTATTTCTAAGGATCAAAGTTGCAAAGTTCAATAGTACAAACAGTATGAACTCAGGGTAGGTAACTCAGGAAGACAGGACAACTTATTTTATCTACTATTATTTCAATACATAACTGTTTTAAGACTTTTAGAAGAATATCCCGACAGTGTGATTTTTAAAAGACTAATTATCCTTACAGTAATTTAGTGGCAAAAGGAAATTCTCAGAATTGTTTTCCAAAAACATATCTTCATTAGAAAAACTATCCTTAATACTATTAACAGTCTTCACAATATAAGTTACAATATAAGTTGGGCTTATCCTCATTTTAAAATATGTATTTTAGGGGTACTTAGGTGACTCAGTCAGCTAAGTATCTGCCTCTTGGTTTTGGCCAGGTTATGACCTCAAGGTTCAGGAGTTCAAGCCCCAAGTCAGCTCCACACTGACAGGCCTGAACCTGCTTGGGATTCTGCCTCCCCCCCCTCTCTGCCCCTCCCCCACTCACTCTCTCTCTCTCTCTCTCTCTCTCTCCCTCTCTCTCCCTCTCTCTGTCTCAAAATAGATAAAAATAAACTTAAAAAAAAACGAACTCCAAAGTTATACAAGTTATATTATCTTCATAAAACAATACTATTAGTCATTGGCCAGTCTAAATTACGTTAACAATGAAATAAATTAATATTTTAAAATCTTTATTAAAATCAGATCCATGCTTATTTACATTACCTTTCATTTAGAATTAAAATATTATGTCAATCTGTAGTTTAAATCATACTTTTAGCCCTTTACAAAATATGAAATTAAAGTTGCAGTGTAAAACTGAATGAAATACGGGCGATTAGATTTTTAAAGGAAAATAAAAAATTATACACTAGAAAAAAATGTATATATACTAGACAAATAGTAAAACAAGATAAAGATATCTATAGTCACTTTCTTTTTTTTTCTTGTGGATATTTTTTAATACACATCTGCATAAATTTTCAATTAAGAAATCAAATGCCAATTGAGGGATCATGCGAAAAAAAAATTCACTTAATTAACTCCAAAAACTCATGTTTCCCCAGGTCAGAAGTTATTCATATTCAGAATACTTCAAATCATAATACAGATACATTCGGTACATTCCCATATGCTAAGGAGTATACAACTGGAACTTCTCAAAAAAGAGGAAATGAAAAAGAAAGAAATGGTAGTCATCAATTTAGCTTCCCAGGAGTTGGAAAAACACCTAGTCTGTATTCAGCTGTCTACATATCAACAAGGTTCACACCTCTTCTACTCTTTTTTTATATTGTTGAAATTATTATCATTTGTAATATCTATTTTCTTTCAAGATTAGAAACATCTGATTGCAAACTATTATAAACATTACCTTACTAGAATATGGATGGAGAAGTTTTAATGACACACAGCAAAATACAGCAACCAAAATTCTATAGGTGTTGTGCCACTTAGTGGAATTTTTCAAGAAACACATTCCCTACACCTTCTCAACTTATAAAAATGTACTGAGACATCTAAGTGTATAATAAAATACGTATGACTATTCATTATTAATTTTTGGATAAAGAACATAGGGTAATATATAGCCAAGGCTTTAAACAAATGCTTATCATTTTTGAGTTAAATAAATTGAAAACACTTTTAAAATTTTAAGTTGAATTGATTTTATTAATGTTAATAAGAATTAAGAAAAGAGAATGTTTACTATTTTGAAATTGAAAGGTATAGGTTTTATTTCAATCTTTTCTCCACAACTGAAGACTTTATTTTCTCACTAATAGATATTTTAAAAGAATAGTTTCGTAATTTCTAAACTTCTAGTTTCAAATGCTTGACAGAATTTTGCAACTTAAGTTTCCTATATTTTCTAATTCTGTACATTTTTTTTATTGCTATCAGTCTTGTCATTCCTTGTCAGCCCCTGAATATTAAAAAAAAAAAAAAAAAAAAAAAAAAATCCAAGCTGACAAAAAGCTATTACACTGCTTCTTACCACTAATATATAGAAAATTAATTTTATGAGTTTGGTTCACACTGAAAGAGTATTTATTAGTGCTACAAATCAGAGATCCATGACAGAAACACTGTCTGGAATACAAAAAGAATAAAAATGAGGTCACTTGAATTGCCCTGAAAAGCATTCCAAATTCTTCAACATGGCTTGCTTGTAGCTATACTCCCAAGTTCTAGTGTTTAAAATTAAACTAAATTTTAAATGCGAGTTTTTATTCCCACCTAAAGGCAGCTAAATGACTTTGAGTAATAAAATGTATCAAAATATATCACAAATCTAAAACACAGCCTAGTTAACTTTTAAACAAAATAACATTTGAAAGAAAGCATAGCTGTTTTTAAAGCTTTTTCCACACTATTTTTGTGTTTAAATTAAGTTTTGAGAAAAAGTAAAATGATAAATTACACAGAACTGCAAAATGCCAAATTTAAATTAACTCCTATAACTTCTCTATTTTGTTATGAATATTCTGTAATATCAAACATTGATTTTTAATGTGCCAAAAAATAAGGCTTTACAAAATGTGAACAATTAATTTTTAAGAGAAAATTATGTTATTATTTTATCACTTTTGATTCATTTTATAGGGTAGTAAAACAATACTTCAAAATCACTTAAATGTCACTGATACCATCAAAAAATCATTGTAAGTAAAATTTTTCCACTATCCAATCATGTCTATATAACTAACTGAATAGGTATAGCTTTTACCAGAGAGGTAAACTTTGCACAGACTTAATTATAGAATTTGGGTGAAATAATTTCACGGGCCACAAAAATTTTTAAGTTTAAATCATTCACCCTTTAAACTTCAGACAGTGTCAGCGTGACTTCTACTTAAAAAAAAAAAAATTAGCTCAAAATTTAGTAATTGCAGGTTTAATATTTTTTTTTTTTTTACCTGAAGACTAAATGTTCATTTTCAGCAAGTAATAATTAGACATGTTGAATTGTGGAAGATTTCAAAGTTTTAGTATGTTAATACCACTCTTTAAATGTCCTTAATATATACAAACAGATATAAATTAGAGAGACAATTAATTATATATTTACAATACCACATATGAACACCATATGAACACCATTCTCTTTCCCTAACCATACTGATATGAGGAAAAGTAGTTAATCTCTGTGCTTTCAAGACAAAAAAAAAAAAAAAAGAAAAAGAAAAAGAAAAAGAAAAAAAAGGGTGCTTTAAAAAATAAATCTTTAAAGAATAGTTTCAAAAATAAAGTTCAAATATTGCACAAAATAATTTAATTGCAATTATTACTATATACTATAAAACAAATTTTTTTCAGTTTTTGAACTCTACAGTAAATTCCACTTTCTAATTCTATAAAAGAATTTATTGGAAGTCTACATTTTAGATATTAAATGTTTACATTCAGTTTGATGGGAATGTAATTTTTAGAAGTTAACTGAGTCTTTGTCTTAAAAGTTCATCTATTTGAGTCTTATACATATTTTTTACATCTTCAAGATCTAATCGAAGTTCTTCTGCCTCTTCTGCTTTCTCTCCATACATCTGCAGAATAGTGTTGTATCTCTGATCCAAATCCTACAAAAAATGTGTTCACAATTTTTAAAATAACTTCATAAAACATCTTTAATATTATATTTTTATTATATATGAGTCACCAGTTGACCAGTAAACACATTACAATCTAAATAAAGGTATATTGTGATCTCTTATAAAAATTAAACTGATACTCCAACCCACTGGAATAAACAGCAAGTAAAGGAATTAAAAAAAGGAAAGAAAAAAACCTAAGCCAAATGGCTATCAATTTTGCCATATATCGCCACCATTCTATAATTCTCCCTATATAAAGCTTAATCTGTCTTTTCTCCCATTAACACACATGTGATCAAATTTTAGTCTTTCTGGTTCATTGCAGTTTAATCATTACCTGGCATTTACCCCACAAAAAAAGCTGGAAGAAAATATATTCTCATCTATGGCCTAACTGTGACCCCTTATGCCAAATATGCAAATTGCAATGATACATATAACATCAATGAACAAAATACTAGTAAGATCTTGTAAAAGAGCTATATTATAAATGAGCCATGGTCAAATAAAATCTAGTTATTTTCCTATATTAGGGCTACACATGATTATGAAAAATACTTTGTGTAATGTGACAAGCTAGAAGATTCTTTAAACTTCTTTACTGAAATATTAATACCAGTTTTTAAACAAATCATTAACTTATACATATGTATTTTATGTAAGCTAAAAATATGAGATTTAGTACAACTGGATAAAAATATCTTAGACTTATCCCTAAGTGAAGAATACTTACTCTTAGCTGAGTTCGAAGTTTGGGTATCTCCTTCACTTTCTCTTCAAGTTCATCATTTTGATTAGTTAATTTAACCAGCTCTTCAGCCATTATTGAGCGGGTTTTTTCTAGATTGCCAATTTCCAGCTGAGAAACATCACCAGAAACAAATTTAAATAAATATATATCTTGTCTAATAGTCCCACTAATATAAACAAATTCAATATTATTTTTGAAAAAATAGACATGTCAACAAATAACCATGAAATAACACTTTCTTAAGGAAATGGTGGCAAAAATAAGGCTTTCTGCTTTCCTCAGAGGTAACCATTTACAGGGCTCACTATGAAAGAAAAAGAACTAAAGAAAATTCACTGTTTGAAATATGCAGCCCTATATTTTTCTCTAGAAAAGCAGCATGTATTTCAGTTATTCTAAATTACTACAGAAACTCAGAGAAATAAAAACATACTTTAATGCAGGCCCAGCTGTGCAGGTCATATTGAAAGAATCTATCATCACTACCAAAGTTAATATGGGCCCTCAAGCATAACACACTGGGCTACCCAAATATAACATGTATTAAAATTATTCTGATTTTTCCCCCCAATTCAAACACTTCTTCTTTAATGGAGTAATATTTTCAACTACCTAAAAGTATATAATGAAAATAAAAGAGGAAAGATTTACTTCTGAGTGTATTAAGTTTAACACTGAAATCAGATACATCTCTCACCATATTAAATTTTTAAAAAGCAAGGTAAGATGGGAGGGTGTTCCTTCCCTACTCATGACGTTTCCTTTCATGTGCAGGTGTTATAGTTCTCATCTCGCTCATATTCTCTACTCCTTCCTCACAAAGGGGAGCGATTAAACTAAATGGTAAATTTGGGAAGAATAAAATGACGATGTTCAGATAAGCAACTTCCCCTCTTTTTAATGTTTGGAAAAAGGTGCCTGCAGGGAGCTCTCTGCTCTCCTAGATGCTTCCAAGTCTTAGCTACAGCAAGCTACAGCACAGGGGGAGGCCCACTACGGTCCAGCACTGGCTGTGCTATGTGGAGCAGGTCAGCATTCCTAATTCTGGCAGTCCATTAGCAGGCTCATGCGGCTCTTATCCTTGGCTAATTTCTCCAGTCTGTATTATAGATATATGTGATACGTTTTAAACTTCATATGCAACCATTTCACTTTATGTCTCAATTTGCTTAGACTTGAGGTGAAAACGAAGGGTGCTATTTATTGGGCCCCAAAATTTCATTGACTTCAGTAGCACATTTAATTTTTCCAATACCTGTAAATGAGTAATTTCTCCTTCCCTCAGCTTTAGCTGAGACTGTAGATTTTCAATAATGCTGGATCCTGCTCCCATTCTTACAGCATCATAAAGATTGTTTCCATTTGCTGATACAGACATTGGTCCAAATGAATGATCATGAGGCTCATCCTATATTAAACAAACCATATACAGTTTTTCAGTTACTACAGACTGAGTTCCAAAGTAAAATGGTTGTTAATTCTTGCTTTAAAATGTCTGTAACTTTTTCAAAGTCAGAAAATCATCTACAGTTCCTCAGTCCAATTAGCACTTCTTCAAGAATATTCACATGAGTTGCCTATGGAATGGCAAGGTCATAGTTGATAGCCAAAATGCTACCTGAATTTCCTTTACCATCATTCAGTTTATTTATTTTTTTAAATTGTATTATTTCTTTTGAGAGGGGGAGGGGGAGAGGGGGAGAGAGACAAAGACAGAGAAAGCTGGGGGAGAGCCAGAGAGAGAGAGTCCCAAAGAGCCTCCACAGTGTCAGTGTGGAGCTCACGTGGGGCTCAAACCCACGAACTCTGAGATCACGACCTGAGTCAAAACTAAGAATTGGACGCTCAACCAACTGAGCCACCCAGGAATCCCATCATCGTTCAGTTTAACAACTAGGCACATGTAAGAAATAAAATACCACCTGAGACAGAAAAGATGTCTGTAGCCCTGCCATATCAACTCCACTTATTGAACTTGATCGTGACACTGTGGGAGTGCTAGAAACAGAAAATGGCTTCCGTTCCTTAGGGAGTAAAAAAAAAAATTCAGATCACATTAAAGACTAAAATGGTAAAAAAAACTAGTAAACTTTTTTAGGATAAATGACAACAAAGACTCATTCTTATTTCCTCATAAAATGTTACAGATAGGATATCTGAAGTCTTTAATAAAGGCACAAATACTTAGTAACTTAAAAACTAGACAGACTTGGTCAAATCATCTAAGGAACCATTTATATTACAACATAATTTACTTTTAATGGAATGAGAATGTTTTTGTTCTAGCAAGTATATGAACTAACTTCTTCATATGATTATACATTATGTGTATAACATAACCACCAATTAAACCTAATTCTTTAGAATCAGGTTGCTAATGAGTGTTACAAACCACAAATTTTCTGGCTTATCCATTTTATTTTTTTTAATGATTATTTATTTTGACAGGGAAAGAGAGGGAGAGTGCAAGCAGGGAAGGGGCAGCGAAAGAGGGAGAGTAAGAATCTCAAGCAGGCTCTATGTTGTCCGCGCAGAGCCCAATGCAAGGCTCAAACTCACGATTGGGGTTAAGACCATGACCCAAGCCGAAATCAGGAGTCAGTCGCTCAACTGAATGAGTCACCCAGTTCCTCCCCATTTTATTTTTACTATGTATTTTTAAAATTCCAAATAAATTTGGGGCACCTGGGTGGCTCAGTTGGTTAAGCATCCGACTTTGGCTCGGGTTATGATCTCACGGTTTGAGAGTCTGAGCCCCGTGTCGGGCTCTGTGCTGACATCTCAGAGCCTGGAGCCTTCTTCAGATTTTCTCTCTCTCTCTCTCTCTCTCCCCTCCTCCTCCTCCTCCCCCACTCATGCTCTGTCTCTCTCTCTCTCTCAAAAACAAACATAAAAAAAAAAAAATTTGAAATAAATAAATAAATAAATAAATAAATAAAATTCCAAATAAATTCAAAAGGTAATCTCCATATACATGTAGGTAGTTTTAACATATCATGCTATCTATCAAGTATAGTCTAATCCTATACAGGAAACTCATTTTAAAAAATTGCTTTCATTAACCAGAAATAAAGAGAATAAACTAGTTTTATTCCCACAGTGCCTAGGGGCCTAATGAGGTATATTAGTTTCAGTGAGAGAACACAAAATTCATTTAAAAATGGGCAAGAGGTTCTGTGATTCAAATCCTAGAAATCACAGATCTCTTTGGATAAACTTAAGTTACTTTGGATCTACCCTGACAGGCTACTGAATATTAGAATTTATCACTCTATTGATGTTAGACATTAGAAATGGTATTTATAAAGTATAACTAAAATTATATAACAACGTTTAATAACAACACCACTAACTGGTTACCCCAAAAACAAAACAAAAACCAAAATTCAATACCTTTTCTTTTACTGCTTCTTGGGTGAAAACTGCTTTCTTCCTTTCTTGTTCAACTTTCATTTTCTCCATTTCTAACTGACTATTCAATAGTGTCTAATGGAGAAAAATATAGTTAGGTAATTTCTGTGAAGCTAAATCATCATTGTAAGTCAACTTTAAAGTCAAGAACATAAAACATATATTCCCATTTGTTTTACTACTAAAGACCAAGTTCCAAAAGTAGTCTTATCACCCATTTCATCACGGCATCTCATTAGTTCATTACCATCCCCAACCATTCTCGGGTGGAAGCCCTAGAGGTGAGCAAACATTGGTTTTTGGTTTTTTTCTTTTTTTTTTTTTTTTTGAGCAAACATAGTTAAATACCTTTTCTTTCCTTGTCTCTTCAAGTGTTCTTACATATTCATCTTTTAGGTTTTCTAATTCAACCTGGTACCTAGTAAGCCAGAGAGAAGTAAACAAAAAAAAGGAGATGATAGTACAGACTACTGAAAACTCACTACTTTATTAACTCTTTAATAGTAATTTCTATTTCCAGCTTGATTTCCCAACCATTATTTTCCAGATGATGTGGGTTTTACATTCAGAAGCTAAGCTACTACTTCTGTGCATTTTAGTGTATTGCTGCTCTATGCTAGGATTTAATTAAAAAAAAAAAAAGAATTTTGAATACCACCAGTCTATAACAGGTTCAGATTCTGCAAAAGCTTCTTAGGGAGTTCTTTGAAAATGTTTAGAGATGTTCAGGTATTTTATTTCATAAATCATTTTTACTTCACCACTTTTTTCTAATTAAAATCTCTAAGGAAAAAAAGAGAGTAAAACCACACTAATCACAGTCTTAATAAAAATTCAGAGAGATGGCTTTTATAGCTTATGGTTCCAAAGAAGCCAGACATTTATTTAGAAAGACTGGAATACTGCTAAGACCCTTGTAAAATATAAAACTATAAAAGTAACTCCAATGAGTGGTCTCCAAACTATTTTGCACTTACAGATTCCTTTAAAAAAACCGATTAATGAATCCTTCTCCTGGAAAATGCAAATACATACAGAACATGCCACACAATTTCATGAACCTATCTATGTAAAGTTCAGTGAATCCCCAAACCACCTGGCTACAATATTCTATTACTAATGATTCTGACTTGAAACACTTTAACATTCTTTTTTTACATGCTTTAATATGGCACAAAATACCAAGAATAACACTCAAGAAACATGCTCACCTACTATTTTCATCCTCCAGTTTTCTTAGCTTATTTTTCTCTGATTCTAGCTGGGCCTGAAATCTACTATTTTCCTGCCTTAAGAGAGAATTCTGTGACTCCATGGAAGACATTTGAATTTTGTTGGCAAGGAGTTCTTCTGTAGCTGCACGTTCTCTTTCAACTGCTGCTGCCAACAAGGTCTGGGATTCACCTGATGGTAGGGTAAAAAAAGAAAAATCACATATATCCAAGAAGCCAAAATATCAAGTAGATTCTGACTTCAAACTGTTAATGATTCAAGGAGCCATACTGAAATCAGTTTATTGCCAAAAGCAGGACTGCCTCCAACAAACAAAAGAACAAATCTGCTTCTATCTGCTTTATTACTTTTTCCCAAAATATTTCAATTTGTATGTGGAGTCACATATTTTAAAATATCAACAAATGGTGCTGGAGCAACTGGATATCCACAGGCAAAAAGGAAAAAAGAGGAACCTCACACTAAACTTCTACCATAAATGAAAATTAACTCAAAATGGATCATAAACTTAAATGTAAAACAAAACTGTAAAACAATAAAAAAAAAACTACAGGAGAAATCTTCAGCATCTAGGGACAGGCAAGGAATATTTGTTAGACACCAAAAGCAGAGCCATTAAAGAAAAACAGATAAATTGGACACCTTCAAAATTTTAAACTTTTGCTTTTGCAAATAGGATAAAAAGACAAGCTACGGAGTTGGAGGGAAAAAATGCAAAACACATTATCTAAGTCTAGTGTCTAGAATATATAAAAAAAAGTCTCAAAACTCAGTAGCGAAAATAAAGAATCCAGTTAGAAAATGGGCAAGACATGAAAAGTTATTTCACTCAAGAGGCTATAGAAATGAAAACTAAGCACATGAAATATATTCAACATTAGTCATTAGGGAAATGAAAATGAAAATCACAGTCAGATATCACTACACACCTGTCTGAACCACTATTAAGAAAAAACAGGGAAAAGACAACATCCTTGCTGGCAAGGATATGGAGCGACTAGATTCCTGTCACACCTACAGCCACTTTGGAAAAACAGTTTGGCATTTTTTTAAAAAACTAAACATACAACTACCCACACAACCCAGTAAGAGAACACTTAGGCATTCACCAGAGAAATGAAAACATGTTCACTCTAAAACCTGGACAAGAATGTTCACCAGAGCTTTATTTGTGTGACAAAATCTAGAATGAGCCCAGATATCCTTCATTAGGTAGATGGTTAAAGAAAATGCGCTACGCACATACCATGGAAACACAATGAGCAATGAAAAGACTAAATCACTGATACACACAGTAACTTAAACTTCCCGGGAATTATGCTGCAAGAGAAAAAAAAAAAGCCAATCCCAAATTGTCACACAGTATGTAATTCTATTGCTGTAACATTTTGAAATTCCATAATTTTAGACAGAGGGCAGATTAGTGATTGCCAAGATTTGAGACAGGTGAGAAAGGCCACGAGGATGGCAAAGTGAGGTTTTAAAAGGACAACGTAAAGGATCTTTGTGGTGCTAGAAGTGTTCAACATCTTGAGTGCAGAGATGGGGACATGAGCCCACACAAATGACAAAATTGTGCAGTACTTAATACAGACACACACAAATGAGTACCATTAAAACTGGGAAAATCTGATTAAAATCAGTAGATTGTATCAAGTCAACGTAATGGTTGTGATATTATATTTTAATTTTGCAGTGTTAACATTTGGGGATGTTGGATAAAGCATGCAAAGAACCAACTGTATTATTTCTTATAACTGCAAGTGAATCTACAATTATCTTGATAAAAATTTTCAATTAAAAAAAGATTAGTGCATACAACTCAAGATTTAACTGAAAATTCTACTTCTCCCCTCCACCAAAATAGACTTAACACCATCTCTATTTTTCACTTTATATTGTTACATACTGTATCTGTGCTATTTTCTTTCTTTTTTTTTTTTTTTTTAATTTGAGAGAGATAGAGTGAGAGGGGTAGATGGGCTGAGGGAGAGAGAGAGAACCTTAAGCAAGCTCCAAGTTCAGTGCAGAGCCGGTCATGGGGCTCGATCCCACAACCCTGGGATCATGACCTGAGCTAAAATCAAGAGTTGGATGCTCAACCAACTGAGCCACCCAGGTGGCCCTCTGTGCTCCTATTAAAAATACTATTTACGGGGCGCCTGGGTGGCTCAGTCAGTTAAGCGTCCGACTTCGGCTCAGGTCACGATCTGATGGTCCATGAGTTTGAGCCCCGCATCAGGCTCTGTGCTGACAGCTCTGAGCATGGAGCCTGCTTCGGATTCTGTGTCTCCCTCTCTCTCTCTGCTGTCCCCCGTTCATGTTCTGTCTCTGTCTCAAAAATAAACATTTAAAAAAAAAATACTATTTACTACATCTGTCCCTTGGCTTTGCCTACATTCCAGCACAATACCACATACCCTCGAGTGTATGTAGACTCCAGTTTAAAAACCACAAAATTAACAGCTTCTACTTTTCATTTATTGCAAAATAATTATTCTTTTCATGAGGTGTCATTTTCAGATGTCTTATTTTCATAACAAATGGGTCTCAATAACAATTGATGGACCCCAAAACTTACACCTACAAATTACACAACATATAAGGGTTCATTAAGTTCAGTGATTTAAGCAGATGAATCTTTTTCCAGACATCATCTCACATGGAACTCAAAAAAAAAAAAAAAAAAAAAAAAAAAGACAAAGGAGGAACTACTCTCATTACAGCAGCCTAGAGAGATACATCGAGCACCTCTCATTTATAGAGCTTCCCTCTCACCATGACAGCTAGTCCTAAGACATCTAAGGGATCTAGCAAATACTGTTTGAAAACCACTAATCTAGTTTACCCCTCATGGCTTACAAGGACACCCATTCAGGCCTGCTTTTATCACTAGACCACAGTGTCTCAAATGACAGTTATATTTAGGCACAGAATGGGACATATGAATTTTTCATGAACTTGCCAGCTTCTGGGATATCTAATATATGTATATGTATATACATGTACACATATATGCATATGTACTAGTCTATGCTTGCAAAAACATCTTAGTATAATTTTCTTAATAACATCACAGAAGGGCAACCTGGGGCATTTCTATAAAAAAGACTCTAAAGACTCCACATCATCTGTCTAGTAGAGTTTGATCGGGATCCTCCTTAGATCTATCCTGCTCCTGGAATTCTACCAACAACTAGAATCCTGGTTTCTACATCCTACATTATTGCAGACAAGCTAGAAAGGGGTCAGATTTAGCAAGAGACAAGGAAAAGAATGAGTGCAGCAGTCTGTAAAAATGAAAGGATGGCATGATAGTATTTGGGACAGTATCTGACACACTGTGTAAGGGAAAACAAGTGGTTTGAAAGGGTCAATTAGGATATTAGAAAATAAATGTAAAAAAAGAGAAGAGGTAAAAATCTACAACTTAGACATAAGATATAACTATCAGATCAAGAATTTCAATTTTATGCCATTATTCTAATTCTATAAACAAGCTTCTACACTGAGCTTAAGAACTAAAGAAATCAGTTACCAAGCCTATCAGAAAGATTCTTCTCTAACTTCTCCCACGATGATGTCTGGGACCCTAGAGTTGCTTGCAAATTTTCTATCTGTCGAAGCAATGGTCTTGTTGTTGATGAAACACTTTGACTCAGCTCTTGGTTTCGATTCTCTGCTTCCTGAAGTCTCTGAATGGTGAAATTCTTAAGTCATTACCACTAACAGCAATAAAAGCTCTAAAAACACTAGCAAACAAACTTCATGAGAGATTTCTGGACAATATTGTTTTTCCAAGAAAAAATTATTTACATTATTTTCCAATTATTCAATCTTTAAATTAGAGTTACGAAGCATAACAGTATGTAAATAAGTGCTTCTTTATAAGGTTTTCAAACATAAAGATAGCTTTTGATTACCTGAAGGTAAAAGAGGCTATCATCCAAACCTCCCAGCAATTGTCTCATCACCCAAATATTTCTAAGTATTTATAAAAACAGAAAGATCAATCTGAGTTGCATTTTCTCTCCCTTTTCCCATTCATGTTCGCTTACTGAAAATTAACAGAGTGGTCTCCTATCTACCTAACAGTAATCAAAGACTGATAATAATAAACTAGTTATAACAAACGAAAAGACAATACTGAGAAATAAATCTATCACAAATTATTTTCCATAAAAAAACCTAGGGCTTTTCATGTTTCTTTTTTTTAAGGTGCCCCCTCTGATTTTATTCATATAAGGCACAAAACAATACAGCAAATAAATGCTAAGTATGGTAGTAATCATCTCAATTCCATGAACAGTATCCCCACCGAGCCATTTTTTATTTCTAGGAAAACACATCTTGGATTTGTGTTTAGGGAAACTGTGACAGTACCTGCTGGAGTTCACCGATCTCATGGCGCAAATAATCCTCTCTTCTGGCAGCCGCTTGCTCTGCACGTTGCAGTGCCAGCCTGAGGTCTCCCACCTGTATGAGAACCCGTACACACTAGCACAGACGGTAACAAAACATTACCCGCAACTTCCTACCTGCATACTGTGTTGTGCGCACTTGCTGTTTATGTAGAATACTTCTACTATCCAATGAGCTTTTTCACATGATTAGCACACAACCCATTCATCAAGCAATTCTAAACTGTATATGTACCCAATATATACTCAGAAAACCACTGTTAGGCCAAAAAAAAAGTATATAAATAGGTACAAGGCACAGCCACTGTACAATACAGAAGGAGAAACAATGCGTCTATAAATATTCGCAATGTAAAGCAGAATGTGATAGCTATAAAAGCAAGCTGCTATTCCTAATACACAACTGCAAATGTAAACTGCTACAGTGTTTCTGTAAAACATTATGAAGACATGTTTAAAGGATCATAAAATTTTTCACCTTTTTCACTTGGTCATCCTAGTCTTGAGAATTGACTCAACAAAAGCAGACATAAATATAAAAGATACTCCCCACTTTGCTGTTAGCTAGACTAGGAAATATTCCACATATCCACCAGCAATCTATTTTTGCAAAGTTTGATACATGAATATAATATTCCCATTAAAAATTATGATGAATGTGGGCGCCGGGGTGGTTCAGTCAGTTAAGCATCCGACTCTTGATTCTGGCCCAGGTCATGATCTCACAGTTCCATGAGACTGAGCTTGTGGCAGGCTCTGAGCTGACAGCATACATTCTCTCTCCCTCTCTGCCTCTTTCCCACATACGTGTGTGGGCATACTCTCTCTCTCTCAAAATAAATAAACTTAAAAAAAATTATGATGAATGTGAAGAATATGTAAAAATTTATAATTAAATCTTAAATGAAAAAACTAATATACGTGGTATCAATTACTTAAAAATACATAGAAAGGTAAGAAGAAGTTAATATACAAAACTGACGTTACTTATAAAAGGTGATAATTTTATAAATAGTACCACCATATGCTCTCTATCTCCCATTCCCCTACTTTTTGTTATCATGCTAGTGTATATGCAGAGGTATATAGGTAAGTTTATAGACCTGTATATTTTCTTTCATTTACAAACAGAAACACTGAAAAAACAAACCAAACACTAGTAAAATGGCTACTTATAGGCAAAGAAAGGGGACGGGGAGGAGCTAAGTTGGAAGCAAATGTTGTCTCGATATACGGTTATATAGTTCTCACTTTGGAATCATGTAAATTTTCTACATATTTATGTAAAATTAAATCAAAATTGCACTGCGCTCAATGAGGAAAGAATGATCTTTTCAATAAATGGTCCTGTGACAGCTGGACATCCATGTGCAAAAAACCTAAATGCAAGAGCTAAAACTATAAAATTCTTAGAAGGAAACAGGGGAACACCTGCATGACCTTGGACTAAGCAATGGTGTCTTAAATATGATGCCTGAAGCACAGGCAACAAAAGAAAAAATAAAGAAGATGGACTTCACCAAAATTTAAAAAACCTATACATCAAAGGACACTATTGAGAAAATGAAAGACAACCTATAAAATGGGAAAAAATATTTGCAAATCCTACCTTTGATAAAGACCTAATATGCAGAACACATAAACAACTCTCACAACTCAACAATTTAAAAATGAGCAAAGGATATGAGTGTTTGAATAAATTTCTCCAAAGAAGATGCAAAAATATATATATGGCCAGTAAGCACATAAAAAGATGCTCAACATCATTAGTCATTAAGGAAATATAAACAAATACACCACAATCAGATACCATTTCATACCCACTAAAAGGGCTATTAAAAAAAAAAAAGAAGGGGCGCCTGGGTGGCTCAGTCGGTTAAGCGGCCGACTTCGGCTCAGGTCATAATCTCACGGTCCGTGAGTTCGAGCCCCATGTCGGGCTCTGTGCTGACAGCTCAGAGCCTGGAGCCTGTTTCAGATTCTGTGTCTCCCTCTCTCTGACCCTCCCCCGTTCATGCTCTGTCTCTCTCTGTCTCAAAAATAAACGTTAAAAAAAAATTATTTTTTAAAATAAAAATAAAAAAAAAAAAGAAGGTAACAAACACTGGCAAAAGATAGAAACTAAAACCCTCACATATTGCTGATGAGAATGTAAAGTGGTGTAGGTGTTGTGGAAAGTCTGGCAGCTCTTCACAAAGTTATATATAGGATTACCAAACTAACCCAAGGATATATGTCAAAGAGAATTTTTTTTAATAAATTTTTTTAATGTTTATTTATTTTTGAGAAAGAGACAGAGCACAGGGAATGAAGCCATCAGAGACAGAGGGAGACACAGAATCCAAAGCAGGCTTCAGGCTCTGAGCTGTCAGCACAGAGCCCGACACGGGCCTTAAACCCACGAACTGCAAGATCATGACCTGCGCCGAAGTCAGACGCTTAACCGAATGAGCCACCCAGGTGCCCTATGTCTAAGAGAATTTAAAATAAATGTTTACACAAAAATGTGTACATGAATGTGTATAGTAGTATTATTTGTAATAACCAAAAGTGACAATAACCCAAGTATCCATCAACTGATGATTTTGTAAGACAAAGCCTGACAAATTTTGGTTTTCCTCCCTTATCTGAACTGTATGGACTCCCCCAGTTGTTATGAATAAGCTCAGGAGTTATATGGATTCTCCTAAAATTATACACAATGTCTAGTATTTATCTGCATAGGTGCAGTAACACAGTCTGCCTTTCACAATATTCTGTAGTAAGTCTGAAATTCACCAAAAATAAGCAGTACTAGAATAACGTAGGTATCACTTTAACAATGGTTTAAAAAAACACACAATGTTAAAAAAAAAAATTAAAAAAAAAAAAGGGGGGGGCGCCTGGGTGGCTCAGTCGGTTAAGCGGCCGACTTCGGCTCAGGTCATGATCTCACAGTCCGTGGGTTCAAGCCCCACGTCCGGCTCTGTGCTGACAGCTCAGAGCCTGGAGCCTGTTTCAGATTCTATGTCTCCCTCTTTCTCTGACCCTCCCCTGTTCATGCTCTCTGTCTCAAAAATAAATAAATGTTAAAAAAAAATTAAAAAAAAAAACAAAAAACACAAGACTGGCACAATACAGTAGTCTTAGAAAAAAGTGTCCAACAAGATTAGAAACAAAATATAACACCTGTACCACTACATAAAGTTTGACTCAAACCAGCTAACGTATTCTTTAATTTGTAAAAGCACAAAGTTTTTAAAGACTAATTTAATTATTATCTCTTGCTTACTTGAATCGCTAACGTTTCTTGCTGCTGACGGGCTTCTTCTTGGGCCTTCTCTAGTGCTGCAGAAAGTTCTTCTTTGGCTTTCATTTCACGACTCAGAGCAGCTTCCTGTGCCTCGCTATCTTTTGCAGCATTGGCTTTGTGGAGATCAGTAAGTTCTCTTAAAAAATTGGATTGATAATTTTTATTTAAAATAGTTAATTACATGATCAAGTTAAGGAAGTTTGCATATAGATTTCCCTAGGAGCTACACAATAAGGGAGAGTTCACCCCATAATAAACACTGACCACAGTAAGGACTCTCTGTTGAACTTGCTCTGACCAACTACAAGTCCATATATAGCCAAGTTTATAAATATTGTTAGTGATCAAATAACAGAAGAAGTATTTCTTCAACATCCTGTTCTGATAATTGATTTTAAATGAGTTGTATATTTGTTCATTTTCTTACTTGTATGCACTATCCAGAGCAGCTTGAATACTTCGGTTCTTTTCTTCAAGTTCATCCATGTCTACCTGAAGTCGGCCAAGATCCTTCTCTTGGCGTTCTACCACAGAATTTAGTCTTTTAATGTTTTCTCTATGTTGTTTCTCAACCTCTTCTTTGCCATCAAGGACCTATAAAACAGACAAAAGTATTTTTCAATTAATAACACCATGGTAAATAATTGTATTCCAGGAATCTTGAGTGTTACAGTAATGAAGAAAAATCTTAACTATCATCTATTAAATTGCTTGACAAATTCTTCCCATGATATATCCCAATAAATTATTCTAAATGTTTTATAAACCATGGCTAATTGTTCATATAGGAAGTAATAACAATATATATATTTAGATAATAGTTAATATTCACCTGTTTTAAATGTTGCAACTCTTCTTCTAGCTCTTTAACTTTTTTGTTCAGTTTTGCAATAATATTTTCATTTTCTTTGTCTTTAGCTCTTAATTTCTTAATAATGTTAGAATTATGCAGCTGCTGTTTTGAAAGTTTTTCTCCTAGCAATGGCAAAAAAAAAAAAAATTTTCAAATAATGATTCCTTAAGAATCTGGATAGTGTATTGGATCTAACCAGTGACATAAAATGATAGAGTATTTTTAAAATCACAATATTATAACCATGAACATTAAATTGATTGGGACAACCATCAATAAATGCTAAAATTACTAGATGGAAGGGTGATAGGTAACAGAATATTCTTAGCCTTAAGAAATCATTCCCACAGGCAAACCATAAAAGACTCTTACATAACAGAGAACAAACTGAGGGTTGCTAGCAGGGAGGTAAATGGGGGGAAGGGCTAAATGGGTGATGGGCATTAAGGACGGCACTTGTTGGGATGAGCACTGGGTGTTATATGTAAGTAATGAATCACTGGGTTCTACTCCTGAAACCAATACTACAATGTATGTTAACTAACTTGAATTTAAATACATAATTTTTTTAAAATTCATTCCCACATATTGCTTACGAATTACAAATGGAAAAATCTACTTGTAATACAATGGAGAAATCTGGCTATTACCATCTTAATCATTTAGTTAGTCACCAGTGATCTTTCTTACCAGAAATTTTATCTGAATCTAATCATGAGAAGGACAAATTCCTGAACATGGGGCATACTATAGGAAAACTGGCCTGGATTCTACGAAGTCTTTAAAGTCATGAAGAGAGACCTATCGCTAGACTGATGAAAGACCAAAAAGACATAATGGCCAAATGCAATACACAAACTTTGACTGGATCTTGGGGCAGGACAAATATCAGGTATAAAAGTCCTTTTTAGAGACAATGGGATGATGAAATATATGTTGGAGTATACTTCTGAATAAATACTGATTTTCTTAGGTATGGTTATGATGATGTGCTTGTGAAGCAAAATGTACTTGCTACTGGGAAATGGAGCCTCATAAATTTAGGAGCGGACTACATATTCAATGCAATATCTAACAAAAGTCCAATGGCAAACTTCACAAAGTTTTTTAAAAATCCTAAAATTCATATGGAACCACAGAAGACCTCAAATAGCCAAAGGAATCCTGAGCAAGAACAAAGCTGAAAGTATCATATTTCCTCATTTTAAGACATGATACAAAGCTAGAGTTATCAAAACAGTATGGTACTAGCATAAAAACAGTAGACCAGGGGCGCCTGGGTGGCTCGGTCGGTTAAGCATCCGACTTCGGCTCAGGTCATGATCTCACGGTCTGTGAGTTCGAGCCCTGCATCGGTCTCTGTGCTGACAGCTCAGAGCCTGGAGCCCGTTTTGGATTCTGTGTCTCCCTCTCTCTCTCTGCCCCTCCCCTGTTCATGCTCTCTGTCTCAAAAATAAATAAACGTTAAAAGAAAAAAAAAACAAAAACATAGTAGACCAGCAGAGCAAAACAGCCTAGAAAATCCACACAGAATTCAGAAATACATTTACAGCCAAGTGATCTTCAAAAAAGAGACCAAGAACACACTATGGGGAAAGGGAAGTCTCATCAATAAATTATACCAGGAAAACTGAATAATCATAGGCAGAATGAAATAGGACCACACACCAAATACAAAAGTCAACTCAAAATAAACACTTAATATACCTGAAAGTGTAAAATTACTAGGAAAAAAAAAATAGGGAAAAAAAAACTTCTGACATTGGTATTGGCAATGATTTTTTGGGTATGGATTCCAAAAGCATAGACTACAAAAGCAAAAATAGACAACTGGGATTACATCAAACTAAAAACTACTGCATAGCAAAGGAAACAAATCAACAGACTGAAGAGATAATCTACAGAATGGAGGAAAATATTTGCAAGCCATATATTTGATAAGGGATTAATATCCAAAATAAAGAATTCCAATAACTCAACAGCAAAAAACAAGCCAATTAAGAAATGGGTAAAAGATGTGAGGGGCTCCCGGGTGGCTCAGTTGGTTAAGTGTCTACCTTCAGCTCAGGTCATGATCTCATGGTTGGTGAGTTCGAGCCCCACTTTGGGTCTGTGCTGACAGCTCAGAGCCTGGAGCATGCTTTGGATTCTGTGTCTCCTTCTCTCTCTCTGCCCCTCCCCCACTCACTCTCTGTCTCTCACAAATGAATAAACATTAAAAAAAATTTTCTTTTTAAAAAAAAAGATGTGAATAGACTTTCTCAAAAGAAGACAAAGAATGGCCAATAAGTATACAAAAAGGTACTCAATATCACTAATCATCAGAAAAATGCGTATCAAAACTATATGAGATATCACCTCACAACTGTCAGGATACCTATTATCAACAAGCAAAAGATAAGATTTGGCAAGGATGTAGTGAAAAGGGAACCTTGGTATATACTATTGGCAGAAGTGTAAACTGGTACAGCCATTATGGAAAACAGCATGGAGATTCCCAAAAAATTAAAAATAGAACTACTATATGATCCAACAGTCCCACTTCTAGGTATACATCCAAAGGAAATAAAATCAGTACCTCAGAGACATGTGCATTTCCACGTGTACTGCAGCATTATTCACAAAAGTCAAGTTATGCAAATAACCTAAGTGTCCATCAATGGATAAATGGAGAAAGAAAATGTGGTGTGCACAGAAATGCAAAGAATTTTAAGAGAATACTATGATGATTATATATGTGAACTGGACAACCTAGAAAAAAAAATGGATAAATTCCTAGAAACAATCTCCCAGAACTAAATCAGAAAGAACAAGAAAATTTGAACAGATCGATTACTAGTAACAAAATTGAATCAGTAATCAAGACTCCTCATCTCAAACAAAAGCCCAGGACCAGATGGCTTCACAGGTGAATTCTACCATTTAAAGAAGAGTTAATACCTATTCTTCTCAAACTGGTCCACAAATAGAAAAAAACTTTTTCAAATTTATCCTATAAGACTCGTATTGCCCTGACACCAAAACCAAAGACCCTTAAAAAAAGAAAGACAATGAGAGGCCAATATCCCTGGTAAACACAGGTGTAAAAATATTCAACAAAATATTAGCAAACTGAATTCAACAATACATTAAAAGGATCATTCACCACGATCAAGTGAGATTTATTCCAAGGACACAAACGTGGTTCAATATTTGCAAATCAATCAACATGAAATATCACATTAATAAAAGGATAAAAACCATAAGTCAACTCAATAGAAGCAGAAAAAGCATTTTTATATAAAATACTGTATCTGGGCATGATAAAAATTTCAAAGTGGGCTAGAAGGGAACATAACATAATAAAGGCAACACAGAAAAAATTCTTAGCTTAACATCATATTTGATGGTAAAATACTGCAAGCTTTTCGTCTAAGACCAGGAAGAAGACAAAGATGTGCACTCTAACCTCTTTAATATAATATTGTAGTGAAGACCAACTACAGCAAATGGACAAGAAAAATAAATAAAAGGCACCCAAAGTAGTAAGGAAGAAGTAAAATTGTCACTATTTAGAGATGATATAATACCATAGCTAGAAAAGCCTGAAGACTCCATCCAAAGAACTATTAGAATAAGTGAATTCAGTAAAATTGCAGGATACAAAATATACAGAAATCTGTTGCATTTCCATATGCTAATAATAAAATAGTAGGAAGTACAATTAAGAAATAATCCCATTTACAAGTGCACCAATAAAATAAATAAAATAAAATACTTAGGAATAAATTTAACCAAGAAAATCAAAGACCTATACTCTGATACTAATGAAAAAAATTGAAAACAACACAAATGGAGAGATATACCATGCTCATGAACTGGAAGAATTAATATTGTTAAAATGTCCATACTACCCAAAGCAATCTACAGATTCAATGCAATCCCTATCAAAATACCAAGAGCATTTTTCACACAACTAGAAACAGTAAGCCTAAAATTTTCATGGAAACACAAAGACCCCAAATAGCCAAAGCAATCTTGAGAAAGAAAAACAAAGCTTGAAGGTATCATAATCCTAGATTACAGCTACAGTAATCAAAATAGTAGGATACTGGCACAAAAACAGACACATAGATCGATAAAACAGGATAGAGCGCCCAGAAATAAACCCATACTTATACGGTCAAATAACTGATGACAAAGGAGGCAAGAATATATAATGGGGAAAAGATATTCTTTTCGTTAAGTGGTGTTGGGAAAACTGGACAGCTACATGAACAAGAATGAAACCGGACCACTTTCTTACACCATACACAAAAATAAATTCAAAATGGATTAAAGACCAAAATGTGAGATGTGAAATTATAAAACTCTTAAAAGAAAACATAGGCAGCAGGGCCCCTGGGTGGCTCAGTTGGTTAAGCATCCGACTTCAGTTAAACATCCGACTTCAGCTCAAGTCATGATCTCATGGTTCATGGGTTCGAGTCCCACATTGGGTTCTGTGCTGACAGCTCAGAGACTGGAGCCTGCTTCGGATTCTGTGTCTCCTGCTCTCTCTGCCCCTCCCCCGCACGCACACACACACTCCCTACTCTCTCTCTCTCAAAAATAAACAAACATTAAAAAAAAATTTTTTTTAAGAAAGAAAACACAGGCAGTAATCCCCTGAACATCAGCCTTAGAATATATTTATGAATATGTCTCCTCAGGCAAGAAAAACAAAAGCAAAAATAAACTATTGGGACTACAACAAAATAAAAACCTTTTGTACAGCAAAGGAAACCATCAACAAAACAAGAAGACAGTCTACTGAATTGAAGACATATTTTAATGACATAGCCAATAAGAGGTGAATGTCCAAAATATATAAAGAACTCATACAATTCAACCCTTCCCCCAAAAGCAATCTGATTAAAAAAATGGAAAAAAGACATGAATAAACATTTTTCCAAAGAAGACATATAGAGGGCCAACCAAAACGTAAAAAGGTCACTAACCATCACTAATCATCATTACTAATCATCAGGGAAATGCAAATGAAAACCACCTTGGGATATTACCTCACACGTCAGAATGGCTATTATCAAAAAGACAAGAAATTTTAAGTATTAAAAACTCCAGTAACATGGACCTTCTCCAAAAATTTAAAAGCAGAAATACGATGTGTTCCAGCAATCCCCCTACAAGGTATCTACCCAAAGAAAAAGAAAACACTAATTCCAAGAAATATAACGCTCTATGTATATTGCAGCATTATTTACAACAGCCAAGATATGGAAACAATCTAAGCATACAATGATAAATGGACAAAGCAAATACGGTGTGTGTGTATATACACACATACATACAATGGAATACTACTCAGCCATAATAAAGAATGAGATCTTGCCGTTTGTGACAACATAGATGGACCTAGAAGGTATTATGCTAAGTGAAATAAATCAGAAAAATAAAGGGATATACCATATGATTTCACTAATATGTGGAATCTAAAACACAAAACAAACAAGAAAATAAAAACACACTCTTAAATACAGAAAGAAAATGGTGGTTGCCAAAGATGACATGGGGAGAGTGTGAGGGGTGAAATAGGTGAAGAGGATTAAAAGGTGTAAATTTCCAGTTATAAAATAAGTCACAGGGATAAAAATTACAATATAGTATATATAGTCAATAATATAGTAATAATGTTGTATGGTGACTGTATTCATGGTGAGCACTGAATAATATACAGAATTTTTGAATCACTACGCAGCTTGTACCCCTGGAATATAACACTGTATGCAATTATACTTCAATAAAAAATATTGTATATACAAATGTGTAATTTATTTTTGCTATCTAAAATTGTGAATATTTTCCCAATTCATTAAAAATTCTAAAAAAGAAGGGGTGTCTGGATGGCTCAGTTGGTTAAGCATCCAACTTCAGCTCTGGTCATGATCTCATGGTTTGTGGGCTCAAGCCCCACATCGGGTTCTATGCTGACAGCTCAGAGCCTGGAGCCTGCTTTAGATTCTGTGTCTCCCTCTCTCTCTGCTCCTCCCCCACTGTACTCTGTCTCTCTCTCAAAAATAAATAAACATTACAAAAATTTAAAAATTTTTAAAGAAGAAAACAGTAGCATGCTATATATTATTTAGCCTTGAAAAAGGAAATCCTGCCATTTGTAAGAACACGGATGAACCTGGAGGCTGAAATAAGTCAGATTCAGATACTACATACATGATCTCACTCTGATGTGGAATATAAAAAAGTTGAATTTATAGAAGTACAGAGCACAATGCTAGTTACCAGGGGAAATATGGAGATAAAGGGGACCAAGTTTCAGTTACAGAGGTAAGTTCTTCAGACATAATGTAAAAAATGTAAAAAAAAAAGAAAAAAGTTAAGTACATGAAGTGATTGATATGTTAATTAGCTTGACTGTGGGAAACATTTCACAATATATATGTTATCCAAAAAACCACATTGTGCACCTTAAATACATACAATTTTTATTAGCCAATTATACCTCAATAAAACTGAGGAAAAAAAGAATTTATGAGTGGACTCATATCTGTCACCTACATTCAAATGCTTTGGCAAAAGGGAAGTATATGTGTGTGCAGAAAGCTATGAATCAGGTGTGCCTAGATGTTAATAAATGACGAAGTGAAGTAATAATGTAATCTGCTATTTACTGTAGTGTGCTTTCAGCTTTGAGTCTTTCAGCTTTTTAGCTGTGAATTTAAAAATACTTCTGGAAGATACAGAAGCAGTGAATAAATGATCCCATATGAAATCATTCTATTTTCAGTATAAAGAATTTCATTAAGCAAAAGAAAACATCAACCCACCCCCTCAATAATAAAACCCAAACAGTGACATCTGATAGAAATATTTTTATTTTTTTATTTTTTTTGATTGAGAGAGAAAACAAGCAGGGGAGGGTGTGGAAGAAAGAATCTTAAGCAGGCTCCATGATCAACATAGAGCCCGACGCAGGACTCAATCCCACAACCCTAAGATCATGACCTGAGCTGAAATCAAGAGTCAGACACTCAACCAACTGAGCCACCCAAATGCCCCTTGATATAAATATTTAAGATAATTTTTTAAAATTATGAAACCATGCACACAGCCTTTCCCTCAATCTCTAGTGCTGTAATAAAGGCAGTTCATGACCTCAAGATGATTTGACATAATGATTATGTGATTTATCAATTCTCCATTTTCTATTGTAGTGCTTAGACTGTGTTTTACAATTATCTGAGTACTTCTATTTCCTTTTCACTGAACTGTAAGCTCCTAAAGGATAGGGAGCATGTCAAATGTATTACTATACTAAATATAGTATCTGACACACTGTTAAATATTAGCTGAATAAATGAAAAATAGAAACTGGATAAAACTAATTTTTTGAAATGAAGTGACTGTTCCATGTTGTTTATAAGCCCTCTGGAAATCCTCTTAAGTTCAATGATTTAAGTACAGAAATGTTCATCCCACCATTTACAATATTAACATTTTAGAAATAAATGCACAATATGAGGAAAACAGTAAAATAAGTAGTGGTATATATAGCCATATAATGGACTTTAAACTTTTTTTTTTTTTTTAATTTATTTGAGGGAGAGAAAGGGGCAGAGAGAGGAGAGAAAGAATCCCAAGCAGGATTTGCACTATCAGTGTGGAACCGGATACAAGGCTCAAATTCACAAACTATGAGATCATGACCTGAGCCAAAGTGAAGAGTTGGATGCTTAACCAACTGAACCACCCAGGTGCCCCTATAAGGGACTTTAATACGGCCATTAATAATGCTAGCAAAATTATTTAGTAGCAAGGGAATTGTAAAAGAAGGAAAATTACAAATAAAGTATGTGACCTTAATTATGCTTAACAATGTATTAAAAATGCACTAAAAAAGGACTAGAAGAAATTAACAGTTTCTTGTAAAAGTCGACTAGGATGTATTTTTTCTTCCTACACCTACCAAAACTTCAAAAATTTCTGCAAGTAGCAAGTCTAATTTTACAACTAGAAAAATTTTAATTAAGAGGAGAAGAGGGGTGCCTGGGTGGCTCTGTAGGTTGAGTCTACAACTCTTGGTTTAGGCTCAGGTCATGATCTTGCAGCTTCGTGGGATGGAGGCACGCATGGGACTCTGTGCTGGCAGCATGGAGCCTACTTGGGTTTTGCTTGCACACACGCTCTCTCTCTCTGCCCCTCCCCCACTTGCACTGTCTCTCTCTCTCTCTCTCTCTCTCTCAAAAATAAAATACAAATATATAAATTAAAGAGGAAAAAAATTCATTTAATCCCCTTTTCAAAAACTATCTCTTTCCTATGAAATTACAGAAAGAAATTAGTCCAGTGTCAATTTGTAATAACTTATCTAATGAAAAATATTTATTTCTATAAGCCTGCTAATAAGTTTTTTCATAGAGTACTTAATAACTGAAAAATTAAAATAAGAACATAATGAAAAATTCACTATCAAATGCCCAAATAATATGATGATACCAGAGAGTACCCAAGCTAGAGATTGAGATACTATATAAACTCCAAAATAATAACCTCAAATATCTTGGTTTAAATGACAGGCTGTAAAATCTGTTGAAAACTTTTTTATGGAAGCACAAACATTTATTTTTCAGCAAGTTATTTTAGCAAGTACGTGTATGTAGTATAAAAGGTTACATGCAAATGTCTCTGCCTCTATACATATTACTCCCCAGTTTTCCATAAATTATCACCTACCATTTCTGAGGTTTAAGCACAAAGCCTTCTTGCTTCCAGTATTTTTTACTGGGAAGCAGCAGCTAATCATGTGGCAAGCATTTTTCCTGTGTTGACAGTATTTTTCATAATCAACTAAATATTTTACATACCTTCTTCCATTAACCCTCGGATCTGCTCATCTTTCTCTTTCAAAAGTTCTGAAGTTTCACTACTATTTAATCTAGTAGCAAGTTCTTCTTTTATACTTTTGATTTCCTAATTAAAAAAAAAAAGGAATGTGAATACCATAATGAATTACTTTCATTCTGGGATTTTTCAATTTTTTCCATATACAAAGTCAATAATCAAATTCTCAATAAAGATCCTTAAGTTGTATTGTTAACCCGTGTTTACTACCTCAGTTAATTAAGTAAACAGCTATGAAACAACATAAAAAACCTGAATTCAGAAATAAAGAGGTTTCAATATGGTAATACAAGTGAGAATAAGTTAACTTTCAATACCTTTCTTTCTTATCTCTATACACATTTTCTTCAGATCAAGTATTTTATTTGGAACATTTCAAACAATACATGTCTCCATTTTTCATTTTATTTCCATTCCTCATCTAAAACTTGCTGCACTTGCTAGTGCATTGTGAAATGAATAAAAGCATGATTATATAAGGTTCAATCTACTTTAATAAAGCAGAGATTCAGCAGAAATATGTCAAGACAGTTATCCTTTAAAACCACAATGGAGAAGTATGGTGATGTGAAAAGTGCTCTAGGATTTAAAATTTGGTTTTAAGCAATGATCTGAAACAAGAGCTAAAAACAACTAACATTAGGTATTTAAACTATGCTTTGTATCCATTATAATTTTATTTTCACAACAATCCTATGAAGGAGGTACTTTATTTAACTACACAATTAAAGACTGAATAAACTTTGAAGGTCAGAGACCTACTAAGTGATGGAGTTTAACTTGAAAACCAGGTTTATGAGTACCCAAAGCCCATACACTGAGCCATCCACAACATTACTCCGCATCTTCCAACTGTCAAAACTTGATTCATCCATCAAGGCCCAATAAGACCATCCTGCCTTCCATGAAACTTTCCTCAATTCCCCTGGTCAGAATTCATCCTCTATGATACCATTCCAAACTGCTTATTCGTCTTGATCTGTAATTTACTTCATTCTGCCTTGTACTATATAGGTGTTGACATTATCTATCTTCCATCACTAGAAAAGCAAACTCTTAAGGTTAATCCAATTTGCTTTGAATTTCCTGTGGATCCCAACTTCATATGTACTAGTACACATAAAAAAACTTAGGGTCCAAGCTTTTTCCACCTATAGTTAATAATTTGGGTCTATTTTAGATCTATAATTCAAATTACATTACAGAAAATAAACATTACATTACTTAATCTAATTTCTCAATTAAACTTGTCCAGATGGAATATAGTAGGGACAAGAAGAGGTAAATTGGTTAGGTAGTCTGAGGTTATTGTTAGTGTCTGAAATGCGCTAGCTAATTAAAGCAAACAAGCAAAGGAAGTATATGACTTATTTCTCCTCTTTAACAGTATACCAAAAAATAAAGATTAACATTAACACTGGTCAAGAAGACCAACCTAACTGAGAAGGGCAAATGCTGAGAGACATTATTAATAATAGTTTAGATAGAATTACTAACCTTAGTTGGTTACCAATTTCTAAAATACCCAATTGCTACAAATTATAAGAATTAGAACAATGGTTCCCAACCAGGAGTGATCTTGCTCCCAAAGGGACATTTGGCAATGTCTGCCAACATTTTTAATTATCACAACTCGAGGAATGGGGTGGTGGATGCAGAGTGGGAGATAGGGAGATAACGCTGACAGTGGTGACTTGTAGGTAGGGGCCCAGATAGTGGTAAACATCTCACAATGCAGAGTACAATCCCATACAACATAAAATTATGCAGCCCAAAATGTGAAACGTGCTAAGAAATCCTATATTAGAATAAATCAGTGTTATGTCTCACAAGACTTGCTAACCATTACAATATTTTATTTTACTTAAATGTTTGTTTATTTTGAGAGAGACAGAGCAAGCAGGGGAGGAGGAGAGAGATAGGGAGAAAGAGAATCTCAAGCAGGCCTCACACCATCAGTGTGGAGAAGGATGAGGGGCTTGAACTCACAATCCTGTGAGATCATGACCTGAGCCAAAACCAGGAGTCAGGCGTTTAACCAACTGAGCCGCTCAAGTGACCCTACAATTTTTTATTTTAAAATCACTCTGACTTGAAAAGGTACATATAGTATGTTTGAAGTGGCTGGAAAGTAACAAATGAAGGTAATAATACTTCAAAAAAAATGTATACAGTGTCATTTAGATTTTTTTAAAGTTTATTTTATTTATTTATTTAGTATGAGTGGAAGAGGTGGAGGGAGAGAGAGGGGGAGAGAATCCCAAGCTCAGCATAGAGCCTCACGTGGGGCTGGAACTCACAAACCATGCAATCATGACCTGAACAGAAACCAAGAGTCAGAGGCTTAAGCCACCCAGGCGCCCCAAGTGCCATTTAGATTTAATTGTTATTTATTTTGACAAAATTTTCATTTATGAAATTACTCTAATGATCCTTGCTATGTATCTTACAAGGACTTATAGATAAATTATACAAATATATGCTTAGTTTTTTTTTAAAGTTTCAAAAATCGAAGTCTAAAGGTATTAAATAAAAGTCTATAATTTAAGTGTTAATATACTATATGGTATCCTTTTTATTTTTGAGAAAGAGAGAAAGAGTTGTTTGAGAGAGCACACAAGTGGGGGAGAGGGGCAGAGGGAGAGAATCTTAAGCAGGCTCCACGCCCAGCACAGGGCCCCCACGTGGGGCTCCATCTGATGACCCTGAGATCATGACCTGAGCTGAAATCAAGAGTCAGAAGTTCAACCAACTGAGCCACCCAGGCGCCCCTACTGTATGGTATCCTTTAATGTTACTTCTCTTTTTTTCCATACCAAAATATTATGAATACATTCCTCAAAATCTATGTCTGTATAGAACTTAAGTAATATTATTTTTAATTTCCATTACCTTTTTAGCAGCATCTCTCTCTTTACAGGCTAGCTGAACTTTCTTTTCTGCTTCTGCAATTCTTTGAGTAAATTCATCTTTCAAGGAAGAAATGCTGCTGCTTTCTTCTTTCACTCTAAACATTTCACTAAATTAAAAATAATAGAGGTACTTATTTACATGTTCCTAGGGTAACAAGAGGAGTTCAGCTTGCAAAAGGAAAATAACATTGTCTTCAACACATAACTCACTAAAATTGGTTAGTTTTATGCCTGTTAACATTTAAAAGAAAAATTACAGGCTTAATTTATTTTAAAACACCTAAATGACAACCAATTAGAAATCGAAAATGTCACCCCTATTTGATGTATAAAAATAACAGTAAAATTTTTAAATTTTGAATCTGTGTTACATTTTACGAATCACCTCCTTAAAGGAAACAAATATTGTCGGGGTTTTTTTTTGATATCATAGTTTTCTTTAAATATATGTTTTAAATATCTAATACTAAAAGGGAAAAGGTTTTTTGTTTTGTTTTTGCAAAACAACTCTCTTCAAATGCCAAAGGTAATATGGTACAGATAATTTGAGGAAAAAATCTCTACATTTATAACTGAAATGCTATTCCATTTTCAATTATTGTAAACAAGTTAAATTTTAGACATTTTAGTTGAAAAAAAAATTCTTAAATAATAACCATTTGCGCCTCTACAAAACATACAATTATTCACATTTGTAAAATACTTACTCTTTCAGATTATCATAGGCTTCTTCTAGAAGTGCTTTTTCTTTACTAAGAGATAATAACTGAGCCTCCCTTTTATCCAGTTTCTCATTCAGAAATTCGACTCTCTGAATAAGAAGAATACACAAAGTCAAACATTTAACTGAAAAGACCATTTTTACATGCAGGTGATGAACTGTAAAGGTAATTTAATCAATATAGTAACTAAAACAGCATTACCTCATAAAAAGACTTAGCAACAATGAGAACATAGTGGATTCAGAACAAGAACTCATACATAGCTGGTAGAAGAGTATAAATCAGTACAACCACAGAGTTGGTGGGAGTATAAATTAGTAAGCCACTTTAATAACTAGTTGAAAATCTACACACCATTGAATGCAGAAAATTATTTTAGATATACTTTAGAGGAGAAAACTCCTGCATTACTATACAAGGATATTTACAGCAGTTTGTTATAGCAAAATCTAAAAAAAGGTGTGCATGTCCAACAAAAGCAGAATGGAGACAAAGAAAAAATTTAAAAAGGTCACAGGGGCTTCAAAGCCTTTAGTAATATCCTGTATCTTCGCTGGGTAATAGATACGCAAGTGTCCCTTTTTCCATATTATTCTTTAATCCAAATATGTAGCATGTAACTATTTTTAGTATGATACATTGCATTCAAAAAATAAAAACATTTAAAAAAAACTCATATGCATGTAACTTTAAAATCTCCAGGATGTATCAGTGTAAAGCTAAACAAAAAGGAATGATAACAGTATCTTACTCCTTAGGCCTTGCTGAAGCAGTGAAAAACTTGTGTATCGGGGGAGGAATGATGCTGTTTGCACTTAAAAAAAAAAAAAAGTCTTACCTGATTGAGGTTTAGATTAATTTAGATATCACTTACCTTCTGAAAGTAGCTCAAAAATATCTTACTGATACAAAACAGTGCTGATTTCAGCAATTCAAAGTGCTATTATAGCTATAGCATGGCATTTTTGTGTGTGTGAATAATATTAAACCTAGGTAACAGAATCTGGAACTTTTTTTTTTTTTTTTTACATTAAATAATTCAACACATGGCACTTACAGGACATTTCTTCAAGACATCCTATATCTCAGAGGAGTCTATTAAAGATGCCAAATCCAACTCAATTTCTATATCTAAAAATCATAGGAAAAATCAAAACCGTGACTTAATGTTAAAGAATTTACACCACTTTCCTTTTATATGTATTAGATAGAAGCAATTTGTCATTCCTAAGCAATGCCTTTGTTCCTTGGACATTTCCCATTCTTATTCATGTTAAGAGAGCTAGCAGGGAAACATCAAAATAACATAAAAGAGAAAACAAACAAGTAATTAATAACAACAGAAAGACATCAATAATTAAAGACTAAATTTTTCATTTAGGATTTGCTACAAATAATGTGAACATGCAAAACAAATTTTGATATAAAAAACCCATATAGTGTTTACATTCGTTTCAGCACCTTTACCTGCAAAGGCTTTGAGACGTATGTTACCATAAGCCAATCCTTTGCAAAAAGACAAATGAGCACAGCATACAAGAACTGTAAGGTGAAAGGACTCAAAAGTAACGACACGAGATAACCTTTTCATTCTTAGTTATGCTGAAATATCAACTTATGTTATCACAGATGTCTCAGAGGAATTTCAAGTAATTTAATATCAATAATTCAATTTTAAAATCCTTAATGCCACACCTAAAGGCCAAAATGCTTGCCTTTTTTAATCAGCACAAATCATTATGCAATATGGAATGTTAAAAATAAACAATGAAAATATAAATAAATAAACAATGATTTCATTTCTGAAAAGCATATCCAAAAATCCCCTTGCAGTTTCTAGATTTACCTTGCAAACATCTTCCTTCTCAGAATGTGCTTCTGGCTTACTTTCAGCAGTTTCGTGCGGCTCAGCCACTTTGTCTGAGACAGTATGTCCTTCACTTACTGGTGTAGAAGAAACCAAGATATCAGGCTGTTCACAATTAACAGGCGTTGCACTTCGTCCACTTTCTTCCATTTCCGTTTCTTCAGTGGGTATAATTAATGTTTCATTTACTTCTTCTTCAGATTTTCCTTCAACAGATTCAATTACTTTAGTCTTTGGAGTTGAAGGATTAACTATAATAGGTACTAAAGCATATCCCTTGCCTGACAGTTCATCATCTGAATTGATTTCACTTACACTACGACTATCTAACGACTGCACACTAAACGAGTCTATTCTTTCAAAAGCATCAGATGAACAGCAACTCTCAGTGAGTTTCTGGAAATCATCTAAACGATTATATTCAGGACAAGCAGATGCTGAGAGAAGCTGAAAAGATGTCTGCATCAAGTGAAGACCTGATTTTGAATCTGTAGTCTCTTGTCTCGAACTTGCTGAGCTCTCACTTATTACACTTTCATGATCTAAAACTTCAATGTCACTGGTGGTAGAAGTACCAGACGAGAAGGTACTAACTGGAGGAGAAGGTGTGTTACTCTGTCTGTCTTCATGTTTTTGTTCCTTAGGTTCCAAAGCCACGTCCTTTGTTTCTGCATTCGACATATTAGGTATGTTTTCCCTAGTTGTTTTCACATTAATTACATTTTCGGATACCTTCAAACGTACAGTTGATACCTTCGTATCAGATTCTTTATTAACAGTTTCTTCATGCTTGCCCTCAGTGTTTGGCGACGGAGTATCTACTGCCAGAGTTTCCCCTGATACACATGGAGTAGAGTCTTTCACTTTTGACTCAGTTGTTTCCAAGGTTCTTGACTGTCCAGTGGGCAAGGATTCCTGTAAAGTGCTTTTTACTTCTTCTTCTGGTCGTTGTGATTTAGCTGGTGGTTTTGATACCACTGGACTCTTCTGAATGGTCTGGACATCCGTTGGAGAGAGAAAGGCACTGAAGAAATTTTCAGATTCATCTACCACAGTTCTCCGAACTGGCTTTGTTATTGCTTTAGGAGAAGCTACAAGCTGACTCTGAGGTTCACTGTTTGATTTTAACCCCCAGGTTGAAGTATCCCATCCTCCACTGACAGGGGGATTTAGTCCTTTGACAAAAAAAAAAAAATATATATATATATATATATACACACACACACACACACACACACACACATATGTTACAAAAGAAAAAATATATTCATTTTATGTTAATATTACAATCGTTATAAGTCAATACATAGTTTAAAAACAGGAAACCTATAGAATACGACCTATAACTTGCACCTATTAGGCTACCTGCTTATTATATGATTAATTAGTTCACTGTAGAACTTTAGGCCTTAAAGAGGAAAACTGGTACGGATCTGTCCAAACTAGGAACCAGGAACAAAGGTAAGAGATCAAAATGGGCCTGGCCTACCAGAAGCAAATATGTTACTCCCTCCCACAACAAATTAAGAAAGTAATGGTATATGTTACATAACATGCTCAGTCTAAGATACACATCTCACAACAAGAGGCAGTACCCTCACTTACAGATCATGTGCAGTCATAGCAAACTAACCTGGCCTTCTGTTCAGTTTCTTATTAATTATTCTCGTCATAATATCAGTAATAAAACATAGTTACGAGCCGGAAAGAGGGTAACACTCAAAAACTGAACCCAGCATACTGGCAACAAATGTCCTTTTCCAAAGATCAAAGTAAACTGATGGGAACAGTAACTTCTAAAGGACACATTCATTTTCATGCACTTAATGACAAGTTCATTCTCCAAACCCACTCTATGAGAAAGTTTTGTTCCCTTCCTAAATTACAAATTATGTCAGCAATTAGAAGGTCATAGGAAATTCACGGGTGCCTGGCTGGCTCAGTCACTGGAGCATGTACCTCTTGGCCTCAAGGTTGTGGGTTCAAGCTCCATGTTGGGTAGAGATTACTTAAAAATAAAATCTAGGGGCACCTGGGTGGCTCATTCAGTTGAGCATCTGACTTTGGCTTGGGTCATGATCCAGCAGTATGTGAGTTCTAGCCCCACGTGGGGCTCTGTGCTGACAGCTCAGAACCTGGAGCCTCCTTCGCATTCTGTGTCTCCTCCTCTCTCTGCCCCTCCCATGCTCAAGCTCTGTCTCTGTCTCTCAATAATAAATAAACATTAAAAAAAAATTTTTTTAATAAAATAAAATATAAAATTTTTAAAAAGTGCTATGAATTTCAAAGATGGGCATTTTAAAAGAATTATTGTGTTTTTATACCGATGGTAGTTTACACTAGGCCTTTTTAAAAACACCAAGGAGAAAATAACTATTTTCTGGGTAAAAAAGGTAATTTAGTCACAGAAACACATGATACTAAAAAACCCAATGATAAACAAAAAAATGAGCTATTTGCTAAAATATTAAAGCATTTCTTTAAAAAAAAATTTCCTTTTCTAAACTCAAAAGTGGCTGAGCAGAACCATCACAAATTCTGCACAATTACGTAGATAGGGATGGGAGCACCTGGTTAGCTCAGTCAGTTAAGCCTCTGACTGTTCATCTCAGCTCAGGTCTTGATTTCAGGGTCTTGAGTTCAAGCGCAGTGTTGGGCTTCATGCCCAGGGTGAAGGCTACTTTAACAAAAGCAAACAAACAAACAAACAAACAAAGTTGGTGGGGCGAGAACAAGCACCTAAAAGCTCCTAAAAACTACCCAGCCCCCTACTGAAGTCTATTCTATAATATGACTTGAGAAGTATGTAGAACACTTCAGTTTGGGGGCACAGTTGTGTATCTATCGGTTCAGTATACAAAAACAATGAAAAAAGGAGAAAACCAGAAGAACAAATGAACAAGCAAGATTAAGTCCGCTAATTAGTTGAATTTAGTAGGTCTCCTTAATGAATGACAGAAGTCAAATGTCCCTCTAGAAGAAACTGAAGAATGTTTTACACAAATCCCAAGGTTATGTGATAACTCCCTCAACTGCTCCATTCTAAAGGCTGGTCACCTTCGAGGGAGGCAATGTAAAACAGAGGCAATCAATAAATACTCAGTAAGTAAATATTTCACTAATCTGTCTATTCTGGATAACCTATCTTAAAAAATTATATACATGACTCAAGCCCCAAACTTCAAAAAACGAGTATCCTTATGTTTAAAATTTATCTGCTGTCTCCTCTAGGTCTAGTAATTCAAAATGTGGGGTATCTAAGAAAAAGGAAGTTCAGCTACTCACACAAGGTCACCACAGCATCTTGTAAAAAGCACTAAGATCCTGACACACAGGCCTGGGCCAAAAATATCTGAAAATGAAGTACCTCAAACTTAGGTCCTTTTCAAAGATGTAAAATTTAAAACAAGAAACCAGACTGAAGTAGGCAAGAATAACGTCCTTCTTTTTTGCACATAAATTCAGAGCTCCCAAATAGACAAATTTTTACCCCTCGCACTAAAATGCTCAACTGTTTCCTTAGGCTTAGAGCCAAAGCAAGTAAAGATCCCTGAAAAGATCGGGCTCCAGGAAACCGAGAGAGAGACGCAGCTCTCTGAAAACACAACGTGATGCAACCCCAAACTCCTGGGCCGGGTTCCACGGGTGGTATCTTCAACATATTCCACCCCTCACCTGCGGGATGGCCCAGAGGAAGCTACCCGGCCTCGATTTCCCCTTCTGTAAAACGGCGACAACAAGAAACCTAACTCGAGGAGGTGTCTGGGAGATGAGAAAGCCGTAAAAAAGCACATTCCGCGCTGCCGAGCACGGAGCGCTCGTTAAGCGTTGGGCACGGTGCCTCCCGTCCCTGCTGATTTCCTTCACGTCGCGGCTCCCCAGTGCCCCGAGCGCGCAGCAATCCCAGTTTTCTGGACTGCTCGTGCTTGCAGCTAGCTACGTCGAGCGAGGGCGGAGAACAAGCCCAACAAATCGCCACCCGCGCCTCCGCGGCCGGCAGGACCCGCACCCGGGGCCCCGGGCACGGAAGAACCGGGGCTGGGATCTCCCTCCGGAAAACAACAGAGACCCACTTGGAGACAAACGAGCATTCGTGGACGGGCTAGGGAGAGAAAACTCGCTCAGAACGCCGTCGGCGGGGAAGGAGCGCTGCCCACACCTCTTCGTCCGTTCGCCTGCCACAGGAGAGAAGCCTCCGCGAGCCCAGGTCCCCCGGGACCCCCCGCCCCTCTCTCCCTTACCCGGCTCTCCGTACGGAATGGTCTCGGCCCAGGCGCTCGGCTCCTCTTCCTGGATATCCAGGACCCTGTCGATAGACTTCTGGGCCTGGGACAGGGCCTGCTTCGCGAAGCTGGAAAGCTGGGAGGCGTTGAACCAACTCATCTCCCCTCCTCAGCCGGCAGTGGCGGCGGCAGCACCAAGCGGGAAGGCGGAGGGCCAGTCCGACCAGCCTGAGGCCCCGGGAGGGGTGCTGCGGAACGGCCTCGCCCCCTTCCTCAAACGGCGGGCCCGGTCAGCGGCGGGCCATGACTCTGACAATCCCCCCCCCGAGCCCGGGACGTTACCCTCAGACCTTCGCGCACAGCTGAGACGAAAAAGCTCGAGCCGCGCATGCGCGGGCTTCTTCCACGTACACAAGCACCAAATCCGGGAGCCCAGAGTTCCGTCAATAGACGGAAGAAAAGGAGGAACTTATACGTCACATCCGGTACCCGAAGCTTCCCTTTAGTTACGGAGAACGCGGAACTATTTCTGTTGATAGTGCTTATGAGCGAAAGGCGCAGATCCTAAGCCACCAGCAGCTCTGTGGCTGCTAGCAGAGGTAGCTTCTTCCGGGAGGAAAAGCTACTTTTCACGTGGCTTCCCTCCTAGAAAATAGCTCAGGTACTAAAAGCGTCTTGCCAGTAAGGATTGCAAACAGGGGCTCCTGAGTGGCTCAGTAGGTTGAGCAACCAACTTCTGTTCAGGTCATGATCTCTAGGCTAGTGGGTTCCAGACCTGCCCGGGGCGCTGTGCTGACAGTTCAGAGCCTGGAGCCCGCTTTGGATTCTGTATCTCCCTCTCTCTCTCTCTGCCCCTCCCCAGCTTGCGCTGTCTCTCAAAAATGAATAAACCGTTAAAAAAAAAAAAAAACTGCAAACAAAACTTTGGCTCTCGCCTTTCTATTAGCGCTTTGTCTCAGATATTTAATCAGTCCTGTGTTAACCTGGACCTGAGAAACCCTGGGTTTGGGTTTGCCTGAAAATACTGGACTTTGTATAAAAGGCCTGGTCCAGCCCACCTGATGACGTAAGTAAAAAGCTATCATCTGCACGGTGTTACAAGTCTGAATTTCTGAGGCACAACTTCCCCTTCACAAGTACGCACTTCGCCCCATTCAAAACAAACCTGAAAAGCACTAAAACTATTACTCTGTTAACGTGTGTTGTGCATACTATTTAAAATACAACTTTTTCTGCATTCACTCTTCAAACATTTCGTTATGAGAAAAAATGAAACTGGTGGCCTACCTAATCCGGTCAGTGGCTAAGGGATTTAGACTCCATAATGTTAAACGCAAAATTCGGTCAACATTTGAAGCCAGATTCCATACAAAAATTCCGATTTCCAGATGACTTTGAAAAATATGGATACCAACAGTTAACAGTGAGCTGAGGTACTTGCCACTTTACAAAAGTAATTTTCACTCCAATTTGCCACAAATCTATTAAACCTCTTCCATCTCCCTGCTGTGGTTATTTAGGCTTCCCGCCTACATTTTATCCCACTGCAAGCAACTATGTCCTAAAGCCATTTTTTAATTTAAAACAAAATTAAACTTTGCCCTTGAAAAGTTATTTATGATTTTCCAATAGTTTCATCTAACCAGTAAAAATTTACATGTTAAAACTCGTAATATTTAGTGATCTACACAAGTAGTACTAAATAATTCAGGTAACTAACTTACAACAGCTTAAACAAGTAGACTGAGAAGGAGGTTGGGGGCAGACTGGTGTTGGAATCCCTGTTCCAAGATTCCTAATTGTACAATTTGGGATAAATGATGTAAACTTTCTAAAAGGATTGAGCTCTCTGATGGAGATATGAACACATTCTCACACAAGGCTACTCTGAGAATTATTAGAGCACCCGTGTAAAGGAGGTGCTAAATGTTAGTCCCTTCATATTCCAAAATTCAAACTTTATCTGTAACTTTCTAAATTTTTAAAAAAATGTTTATTCCTGCCAGCACAGAGCCCGATGTGGGGCTCAAACTCAGGAACCGTGAGATCATGACCTGAGCCGAAATTAGATGCTTTAAGTGACTGAGCCACCCAAGTACCCCTGAATCTGTAACTAAATTTTTAAGTACCGATAACTATGTATCTCATTATATGATTTTATAATGAAACAAACGTTGGTATGGAGCTAAAAAGAATAAATAAAAATTTAACCTAGTGACATGTAATCATAAAGCTTTTGAATAGAACACTGCCATCTAAGTGAAAAACACATAGTGCATGTTCCCACATTGAGACACTAAAACTAATTTTTCAATACTTACACTTAATTTCATCTAAAGGCTTAATTTTTTAGGGAAGAAAAAGGCATTTTAAGGACAATATAAAAAGATTCCATTTCATTACATTATTATGTGAGAGCAAATTAAATCAGTAGCTATTTCTTGTGGTACCATAAAAGTTTTGTATTAGTAATCCTGCTACACATTTAAAAATTATTCCAATGTACATTACTATGGAACTTACTATCCTTAATATACCTTAAAAATTTTCAGTGAGAAAAGTAGACAATATATGATTTTATTAATAAATAGTGTGAAAGCATCAGTGATAACTGTTTGAACATTAGATTCTTTTAAACATCCATGTCTTGGCTTTAATATTGTGCATATTGGCCTCTATGGCACTACAAGTAAACATGAAAATAGTTCCCATTTCCATGCACAGGTATTCAGCTATAACACCATTTACAAATTATTATGGACACGGTAACCTTTGCAATAATTAATATTCATTTGGACAACCACAATTAAATGAATATTAAATCAGGCAAGAAGTAGGCTATGTTCAATATGCTCTAGATGTCAGGTTGTAATGTTTAATGTTATTTAAAACTTTATTTTCTAATTTTCTTTAAAGGGGTATCTTTTCTATATGTGGGTGCTCAAATGAAAACTGAGGAATGCGTTCTGTGACCATAATAACAGAAGTCACGCATCAGAGTGTTTGCCTCCTCCTCTAAAGAAATACATTTGCTCATTATTTCTCTCTCCAGATATCATTTGCCGTATTATTAATGAAAATGCTTACAAATACCAACCCCAAAATTCTGTCTTCAAGGTAAGTTAAAAATTTAAAAAAAGAGTGGTTCTTTATATAAAAAAGTCAAATTCTAGCAACACTAACGCTAAAAATGACATTAAATTTCTTAGCATACACGTAATATATAATATTTCCATCAGTTTTCTATTATGTGCAGATTTATTTTCCTTAAGAAGTAAAATGAAGTTTGAATAGTACAGTCTGTGGTGTGGTGACATCAGCAACTGCCAGTTCTTGCCCATCAACGAGTCCCAATTCTATAACAGAAAAAGTATAATTAACCCAAGCAAAAAAATCTCAACAGAAGCAAAACACACACACACATACAAAGTACACATTTAAGGTCTAGATAAACATCAAAATCCAATTCTCTTTAATCAAGGTGATACTATCTTTGATTTCTTTGAGTTTTTTAATATTCTACTGAAAGAACAATTCTATTATCATTTCTAAGGATATAATTATAATGAAATCATCATTTAAAGGCATTACCTAGAATAAGGATTCATTACTTTTACCAAGAGAAAAAAAGAAGAAAATGATTAGTAAATAGCTTTCATTCATTTAAAATAAACCACTTGGGTGGTTCAGTTGGTTAAGCGACAGACTCTTGATTTCGTTTCAGGTCATCTCATAGTTCGTAAGTTTGAGCCCTTTGGGCTCTGTGCTGACAGCACGGAGCCTGCTTCAGATTTTCTCTCTCCCTCTCTCGCTGTCCCTCCCCTGCTCATGTATTCTCTCTCTCTCAAAATAAATAAACATTTTCTTTTTTTAATCTTTAAAATACCTTTCAATGTCTTGGAGAGATTTGGCCTTGTTCGTTCTTCAATAGAAGTTACTGACTAGAAAACAAAATTATTTTAATGTAAAGCACATTAAGTGAAATTGAACTTGTAATATAATGAGAAAAAAGACTTGTAATATAGTTTTGTGAAAAACAAAAAAAACAAAACAAAAAAACAACCAAACACTGATTACCTGTAAGTAAAGTGTTCTATTTCTTCCCTCTAATGTAGCTGTGATGGCTGGAGATTTCATCTGCCTAAATTATGATAGGGAAAACATAAAATTAAAAAATCAAAGATCACTTCTTAAAAAACAATTCTAGTTTTTAAAGTTTTAAAATCAGAAAAATTATTTCTACAATAAAATAAAATCCAGAACACTTACAGAGATGCACTATTGGTTAAATAATCCAAAACCTCCTGCAATTTAGCAGATGGAGAAAACTGAATATTTTGAGGAAGCTGGCTACATGCTGGGCAGTTCTCCTACACACATAAAACACAACATATAATAGTGGCATACACACCAATAATAGTCTATAAATATGAAATGAAAATCAACTTGTTTTATAATCGTATTTCCTACAAATAAATTTTCATGCTTTAAAATCTGCTTTTCATAATAGACCTGTTTTCCTAAATTATTTTGCTACACAGTATTTATTTTGGGCTACACTGCAAAAGATATATAGTAAGTAGGTTTCTGGAAGTTAAAGAATACATAGGATGTGGGCAATTTCACTCATATTTCTAACCAGTAATTAATACGTAAAAATCAAACTATGCATGATCAAATAAGTTTTCATTAGTGTAATAGTACTTACCTTTCTCTCTGCTTCAAATGTATACGTGTACAGTCCATCTACATCATTGAATACCAAGTAATTATTAAGAGGAATATATGCACTGTAATGAAAAAATGTTCATCTTTATACAATTAAGCCAAGTCAAAACACAGATTTACATAGATACTAAAAAATGAAATCCATTACCTTGTGGCTATTTTAAAAACCTCAGTGGCACACACAGCTGAAGAGGGGAGAAAATAAAGGTGCCTCAACTCAATGAAAATTAGACATTTAAAATTACAAGTTTTTTAAAAGTCAGTTATAAATCAGAACAGATAAACTTTTAAGGCTATAGATTAAAAAACAGATATAGATTTATACACACACACACTCTTTAAAACACTGAGAAAGTAACAAATTTTATATTTGTTTTATATAATCCAAGTAAGAGAGTAGCATTGCATGTTTTCCTTCCTCTTCTTTAGATTAATGAGCAATCTGTTACACTGATTAAAAGGAAAGGTATATAGGGGGCCTGGGTGGCTCAGTCGGTTGAGTGTCCAGCTTCGGCTCATGTCATGATCTCACAGCTGGTGAGTTTGAGCCCCGCGTTGGGCTCTGTGCTGACAGCTCAGAGCCTGGAGCCTGCTTCGGATTCTGTGTCTCCCTCTCTCTCTGCCCCTAACCCACTCGCATTCTGTCTCTGTCTCTCTCAAAAATAAATTAACATTTAAAAATAATAATAAAATTTTTTTAAAAAAAGGAAAGGTATATAATTTCCCCTTACTACAGAGCACTTTATGACATAATTTAAAACAAATATATACAGATCCAATAGCTTGTTCTTTTTTGCAGTTTTGTTACACCCTCCCCACCTAAGAAGATACCAAATTTCTCGAACACTAGTTTTCTGAAATCAAGTAGCTGCAAAAATGTCAATTTAATGAATCAAAACTAAAGGAGAGAAAACAAAATTAAGTATGGCCATTTTCCCCTACCTGCAATGACTGCATTTGTAGAAGCTACTGCAGGAATGATTCGTTTTACAACTCCTGAAAAATATATTGATTAAAAGACGGTCATTTCTTCTAAAAAGTGTCTTAGACAATCTGATTATTAAATATCATTTTCCACAACTTGATTTTTCAGGCGTTCAAGTCAGAAAATAGACTTAAGTTTAACAATGAAATGATCTTCTTTCACATTCCCATCACTTCGTTGTATGTTCAGAATCTTGAACCAGTTACAGTATCAAAGAAAACTCTTTACTAAGCTTCAAATAAAAGAGACAATATAATACAGCTCACAAATAGAGTGTTTATTGTATTCCAGGTACAGTATGAAGATTAAGATACGACAGAATTTTCATAACATCCCTGTTAGTCTTATCACTCTGATTTTGAAGGTAAGGAAAATGAAGTTGAGACAAATATCCACAACTATACATCTAATAAAGTGATAGGAGTGGCATATGAACCTATATCTGCTCCCAAGTGCATAATCTTAACTGCTACAGTTTACTATACTATCCTCAGTGAAGTGGGAATAAAGTATAAAGAACAATAGTTAACTAATTTTTCCTCATGTAATAGTTTTAATGATTCCCCGAAACTTACAACAAACAGAAAAACTGCCCCTCATCGTCTCATTTCCCTCTATAATATGGACTATTCAAAATATTTCACTGTACTCTATTTCTATCTCATGTTTTGCATATCAGTATTCACAGATTAGGAATGAACAAAGCCCCACCCTCCACCATCTTTTTAAGTACAAAATGAATATTCCCTAACTATATCTGAATTGTTCATTTTGGAACACAAAAACTTCAGAAAAAAGTAGCCATATTATCTTGGGAGTTGAGGGAGAATTTAAAAACGTGTTCCCAGACTTTAGGTGCAGGCAGGTTTCAAAAAACTGAGAAAAAGGCCAAATAATCTAAAAAGACATGGAACAAAGACAGTGAAAAAGTTTGGAAACCTGTTTTAAAAAGTTAATTCTGGGGGCACCTGGGTGGCTCAATCAGTTAAGTGACCAACTCTTGGTTTCAGCGCAGGTCATGATCTCACAGTTTGTGAGACTGAGCCCCACATCAGGTTCTGTGCTGACAGTGTAAAGCCTGCTTGGGATCTGGTGTCTCCTCTCTCTCTGCCTCTCCCTGACTCACACGTTCTCCCCGTCACTCTCAAAATAAATAAACAGCTAAACTTAGGGTGCCTGGGTGGCTCAGCTAGTTAAGTGACTGACTCTTAGTTTCAATTCAGGTCATGATCTCATGGTTCATGAGTTCAAGCCCCACAGCAGGCTCTTTGCTGTGAGCGCAGAGCCTGCTTGGGGTTCTCTCTCTCTCCCCCTCTCGGCCTCTCCTGTGCTGTTTCTCTCTCATTCAAAATAAATAAACTTTTAAAAAGAAATAAATTTAAAATTAATTAATTTATTTTTAAAAAGCTAACTCTGACTGTATGAATACATATAATTTCAGAGAAGGGGAAGTAGGGAGGAACTAACTTCATGATGGTTAAACTAGAAGCTCTCCAGTGAACCACATACAGCAGCATGTACTGAAAGGAAGAACAGGTAGTCACAGTGAGGAATGTAAGACACATTGCCCAATAAGAGCCAAAATGATAAAGACTTCTCATCGCCCACTCCTCACTTCTTGTCCCCACCCCCTTTACTTCCAATTTTGATTCTGTACTTTGTCAAGGCTCTCAATCATCAGGCTCAAAAGCACACACCAAGCCTTGCTAAATATGGAAGGATGAAAGAGGCTGCATATTGAAATGAGTTTACAGTTCCTGATCGGGACAAAATTAAGTCATTTAATTCAAACTGTTGCCAAATGTGCACTATATGCCAGACACCGTTCTACGTGAGTAGCAGTGAAAACATGTATTTGCTTTTACAGAGTTTCCTTCTGCTTTCATATACTGAAGAGCTTTATAAAGAAAGTAAAACAAGGTATATGGTAGAGTTGACAATGGTGGAAGAGGTCCCCTAAAGTAGATGATCAGGGATGACCTCCTCAGGAAGGTGATAATGTGAGCTGAAACCTAAAGCATGAGCAAGATCTAGCTATGCAATGACCTGGGGAAAGAGCATTTTCATAAACAGTAAGGGCAAAGGCTCCAGGGCAAGGATGTATCAAAGTGTTAAGTATGAAATATTCTTTGCATAGGAAAACAAGGCTACCATTATTTCTGAGAAATTATATGAACATTGATAGTGAATGGCTCCAAAGTCATTATCAGTTGAATGAAGGAGTAAACTGGTTAAGTTGGTACCTGAGGGATAAGCAGCCAACCTTAACGAGATCCAAAGAACATTCCTGGTATAAGAATCAGGAGTATTTAAAAAAAAAAAAAAAGAAAAAGAAAAAAAAAGAATTAGGAGTATTAAAGCTCCAGGGTAGGAATGAGTTGGGTGTGTTCAAGAACACAAAGCAGGGACGCCTGGGGGGCTCAGGTGAAGATCTCATGGTTCGTGGGTTCGAGCCCCATGTCAAGCTCTGTACTGATAGCTGAGAGCCAGGAGGCATCTTCAGATTCTGTGTCTTCCTCTCTCTCTGACCCTCCCACCACATGCACTTTGTCTCTGCTTCTCAAAAATAAATAAATGTTAAAAAATTTTTTTTAAAAAGAACACAAAGCAGGTTGGAATAGTTAGAGTAGGGGGAGTACAGGAAGCACTAAGGAGCATGTAAGAATAGAATTTTTAAATGACATTACCAGGACATCAGTAAATACAAGGAAATAATCACAGAAGAGAAACAGCAGATTTTCAAAAAGATGGCAAAGCCTTTTTTCTAGTGAACTAAGTGATGAACTTGGAATAAAATTCTGGAAGGATGAACTGTGAGTACCTACATTAGGAAGCATTGATCACTAGACTGAGCATTAAGATTGTTCACCGAGTTAAGTCATGTTGGACTCAGTTACTGTGACAAGTAACTAGGTAACCCAGGGAAACATGGAAGATAGTATATCCAGGATTCGGCAGAGCAGTTGGAAAGGTCTTTCATGACATCCTTGTGAATAAGACAAAGAAATAACAAGTACTCAAGAAAGCCTGATCAAAAGAATGAGATAAACCTAAAAGGGCCTAACCAGAAGTATGATTCAAATGTCTGTTCTCAGCTACTTGAGCCTTGTTAAAAACAATTTTTTTTTTAATTTACATCCAAGTCAGTTAGCATATAGCACAATGATTTCAGTAGATTCCAGTGATTCATCCCCTATGTATAACACCCAGTGCTCATCCCAACAAGTGTCTTCCTTAATGTCCCCCCACCCACAACCCCTCCTGCAACCCTCAGTTTGTTCTCTGTATTTAAGAGTGTCTTATGTTTTGTCCCCACTCCCTGTTATTTTTGCTTCCCTTCCCTTTATGTTCATCTGTTTCGTATCTTAAAGTCCTCTTACGAGTGAAATCATATGATATTTGTCTTTCTCTAATTTCACTTAGCATAATACCCTCTACTTCCATCCACATTGCTGCAAATGGCAAGATTTCATTCTTTCTGACTGCCGAGTAATACTCCATCGTATATATATGCCACATGTGCTTTATCCATTCATCTGTTGATGGACATTTGGGCTCTTTCCATACTTGGCTATTGTCAACAGTGATGCTATAAACATTGGGGTCCATGTGCCCCTTCAAAACATCACACGTGTATCCCTTGGATAAATACCTAGTAGCACAATTCATTGCTGGGTCATAGGGTAGTTCTATTTTTAACTTTTTCAGGAAACTCCATACTGTTTTCCAGAGTGGCTGCACCAGTTTGCATTCCCACAGCAGTGCAAAAGAGATCCTCTTTCTCTGCATCCTTGCCAACATCTGTTGTCTGAGTTGTTAATCTGACCCATTCTGACAGGTGTGAGGTGGTATCTCATTGTGGTTTTGATTTGTATTTCCCTGATGATGGGTAATGTGGAGCATTTTTTCATGTGTCTTTTAGCCACCTGGATGTCTTAAGTCTTGTAAAAATTTTTAACTATTTGGAAAAGAGATAGAGCATGATTATCAAAACAACAGATGAAAAGATGCTGGAAAAAAAGAGACAACCTGGCAGGCATAAAAGCACATATAGAGAGGTAACAGCAGGTTTAAGAATAAACTTCTAAAGGGGTGCCTGGGTGGCTCAGTAGATTAAGCACCTGACTTCAGCTCAGGTCATGATCTCATGATTCATGAGCTTGAGCCCCATGTCGGGCTCTGTGCTGACAGCTCAGAGCCTGGAGCCTACCTCAGATTCTGTGTCTCTCTCTCCCTATCTGCTCTTCCCCTGCTCATGCTCTGTCTCTCTTTCAAAAATAAATAAACATTAAGAAAAATTTTTAAAGAATAAACTTGTAAAGACTTATACTTGAGTATTAAGATACAAAACTACCACCCCAAAAAACTGCCAAACCTGTAGTAGGAAGATGGGGCTTAGCAATTCCATGTAGGAAAACTTTCAGATTTTAGTAGACAGTAACCTTAAAGAACCAGAAGTATACCATCAACATAAATAACAAGCAAAGAAATAACAAAAAACCCTGCTCTCCTCTAAGACTGCACCAATTATCACAAGTTTATTATAAGACCAAACCTAGAATGCTGCATTCTACCCTAGATAGTTAAGAGAAATATGGACAACTGGAACATGGTTAGAAAAAAACATGATGGGAATTTAACATCAGGCAACATGTCAAAGCTCTGAAGGAACTAGAAAGGCTGATGACAGTGATTTGCAGGCAATATGATAACTGTTGTCAATATGTTAAAGGCTATTACTCAAAAGGGAACTGATTTATCTATGGTGTATGCTGGGGCAATACTCAGGCCAAACTAAAGATGGAGATTTCTGCTCAGTACACAAAATAATTGTCTTGACAGTCTTATCCAAATGTGAAATAGATGGTCCCAGGATGTGACACATTCCTCTTCAGTGAAAGATAAAATGAATGGTTCAAATTGGATGATGCAGGGCCTCTTCCAATTCCAGTAAGATTTTATTAAATTCCTCTAGCTAAGAAGTAGTATGGATTCTGTCAAACTCTGTTCCCTCCAACCAAATTTGGAACACCTGGAAACTATTATTTCCATGGTACTTTGAGCCGCAAATGGCTGGTACTATCTGAAATCATTTATCCATTATTTCTTTCAGAGCATTCCAACCCTTGAAAATGGGATCATCCCCAGGTTATAATTCATGACAATTCACTGACTTACCTTGAGTGAGTCTATAGGTAACACCCCTAATATTATATTGTGATGCTCTCTCGAGGGATTTTTGGAAAATCCACTGAATATGATCAGGATCATCTCCATCTAATGGAACTCCTTCTGTTAGGGGGAAAAAAAAAAGAAAGAAAAGAAAAGAAAAAGAGAAAATAAGCAGGAGAGGAAGACGGAAACATGTAAACTAAAATCAACTTGTTTTTAATGTAATTACACAAACGGATAATATAAACAAATATATATCTTACATAATTCCGGATTATGAAATTCAGTTTATTACCTCCAAAAGGCTGCTCCTTAGGCCACTGTAATATCCTTACATACTCAATACAGTGTTCTGGTAGCCTGGGCATAGATGCAATGGTGCACATGGGAAAATTAACCTGAAAGCACAGTTTACCTTTTTTAGTGGATTTTAAACAATGAATTATTTTAAAATGTAACTTCTAATTAGGACTGCTCCCTAAAAGTAGATAGTAGGTTTTAATTCATCTTAGCTTTCCTCTTATAAAAACATTTTATACCACTAATAATTCTAAAACTAAAAGAGCATCTGAATCACCTGCCTTAGATTCATCTTCCTATAACAATAGGTTTGCCCTACATGTACAAAATTTAAGCTTTGTTAGATCATGAGAAGAAAAGTGCCAAGTAATTTCTCAAATATGAGCACTTCATTATGTTTGCCTATTTAAATATGATGGTATAAAACAAACCAAAACAAAAGCAAATTCACAGAGTTAAATCAATCCCAAGTAAACACTAATAAAATTCTTTCTTTTTGTTTTTTAACCTTTATTTTAAGTAGGCTCTACACCCAATATGGGGCTGGAACTCACAGCCCTGAGATCAAGAGTCACAGGCTCTGCTGAGTCAGCCAGGTGCCCCTAAAATCATTTTTACTTTTAAATCAAAATTCTAACTGTCCTTAAAGTGGGTATGTAGCTTAAAGAGGCCCATCTTTGGAAGGATCATTCTCATCCCTGGTATCTTTATTTCCCCAAAACAATCACAGGCAAAAACCAAAGAAAATACAGTATAGCTCTATCCCAACATATAACTTTAGAATTGGCCTTTGATCCCTACTCTCCAAAAGAAAAAATGAATACAAAGGAATTATGAAAAGAGAATAGTATCATACTGTGATATTTGGTTCCTATGTTTCCAGAAATAGACCATAATTTCTTATCTTTCTTCTTAGCATGATTTTTAAAATATGGTTACCTGTAATTAAAAATCCCAAATACTGAACTAGATTTAATAATTAATCCTAACTCTACCCCCCAAGAGACTATAACACAAACGCAAATGCAGGTGCTTTTTTGATTACCTGTGGAGGATACAGTTCTAGTGTGCATTCAATACAAGCAGTCATTCCAGGCAGAATCACCCTGGCATTTCCTTTAAAACCTTCTGTCCCCCCATCTATCAAAGGGACAATGGAGCTTGGATCTAATACGCCATCTTCATAATTTAGAAGAGATATCTAGGAAAATTATTTGAAGGTAGGAGAGGGGAATAACAATTAAAAAAAAAATAACATGCTGTCAAGTAATTTCACAAGTCAATCACATTACTGAGTACTAGATTATCAAATCAAGGGATTATGATATTAGCAATTTATATTCTCACCTGAAAATTAATGACTGACAATAAATAATGAAGCACAACTACTTGAGTGAAAATTAAAATGATTTTTCAAAAATATGATACGGTATTCTAATTTTTGGTATGTTAGAAGCAGCAGCAAGAACTTCCAAGAATCATAACAACACTAAAGTTTTTACCAGCATGCCATTTATCCATCTTCTGGCTATGATAGAGTCCAGTCCACATACAATTATATGAAATTCTATGGAAGAAAAAGCAAGTTTAGCTTTTAAAAATGCCATTGCACAAAATAATTCACACTTTCTAAGAAACAAAAAAGCCCCACCTTTTATTACAACACAAACACACACAGCTCCTAATTCTTGAGTAATCTTTACTCAGGACAACAAATAAAAATGCAGCTAATGATATCAACTAAGAACTACAACAGTGGCATTCTCTGTTCAGTCAACCTTACTGAAAAGCAAACACCAAGAGATGAAAACAAATGAAGAAACAGCCCTCAAATAGCTAGCAACCTTCAAATAGATAGCAATAAAATACAGGAAGAATTTAGTGAGAATTTAATTTCAAGTGGACAACTTACGTCGATAGAAAGTGTCATTAAAATCTTGAATCTTGTTGAAATGTCTGGATATAAGTAAAGGAACTTAAGCTGTTAAGTTTTTAATTTATAAAGTGAATTTAACAATGCCATAAGGAACAAATTATAAATGTATTTAACAAGACATAAGTCTTCAGTGTTCCAGGGAATGTGACAAAATGAACACAATCGTAATTCATGACAACACCTCTTTTCTAAACACTCCTCTCCTTAACTACTTAGTTCTCTCATCTCTGAACTCCCATATTATATTTATGTCTCTGTTATACTCTCTACTAGACTTCAGTTTTAATGTCAAACCATACATCCTGGGAAAGCAGACTGTGTGCTTTAGCCCTAAGCACATCATTAGCCCTAAGCAAAGAGGCAATATGGATCTTAGTGAAGGAAACACACATTACAGTTCCCATTGAGGCACACGATTACAAGACTTAGGACAAATGAACACCTTGTACACCTTGAATTTATACGAAGTTATATATCAAACATTTTCCATTAAAAATAGGAATTACTGCTGCGAAGCTAATTTTAAAAAACCAGGTTTCCAATAGCTTTTTCAGGTACTAATGTGATTTGTTATTTTGGGAGTAAGTGGGGCAGGGGAGGAGGGAGGAACAAATCCTTGTTCTTCTCTCATTTAAGTCAGTTTTCCAAGTCTCTCTCTTTTTTACCCTACAAAATTCTATCAGCAGTCTTTCCCTGTCTGGATGTTGCAAAGAGAACCCCATTCAAAAATGGCTGTTGGTGTTAATCAATCATAGTAGGTAGCATTTTAACAGCACACGTGTACAAAATATTTTAATTTTTCTAATGGAGCAATTTTCTATTTAATAATATATATTATACATCTCTAAATTATAATAATCCATCATATATTTTTAAAAAGCAAAATGGAGAAAAACGGGACAATATAAATTATGTTTGTCCTAGATTTTTTATTCTGGACTATAAATAAAGCTATAAAAAACAAATTCAATTCTAGCCCTCACCCATTCAGGCCTCTATTCCTTCTAAATGCTCGGCAAACAGGAGGCATAAACTGCAGCTAGCACAGGGAGGTCATAAGAGAACCAGAGCACACACTGGAGAAACAGCAATAGGGGGACCCAGGATCCACACTAAGAAATTCTATGCCCTGGATTTCTACAAAATACTCAAAGTTCACAGATCTAACAGTATGCATATTCTTCTTCATCCTTTTCCCTATAGGGGCCTGTATTTGCCTTTTTAAACTTTTTATTTTGAAATACTACAGATCCACAGAATGTTGCAAAGCTAGTACAAAGAGGTCCCGTATGTTTTTCATCCAGTTTCCCCTAGTGGTTACCTCTTAGAGACTATAGCATAGTATCCAAACCAAAAACATGACATTGATAAAAATGAGTATGTACAGCTGTCATTCAAACACGTGTAGATTTGTGGAACTGCCACCATAAAGACATGTGACTATTCCATCAAGGCAATGCTCTACCTTCTGCTAACCGTTTAAGTCACTCCAATCCGTGTCTAATCCCTGGCAATCAGGAATTTGTTCTTCATTTCTGTAGTTTTGTCATTTGAAGAATGTTATTTAAATGGAAACATACAATATATGATGTTTTGAGATTGGCATGTTTCATTCACCAGGTCTTTTGTTTTTTTTTTTTTTTTGAGAGAAGGTGCGCATGAGAGAGCAGGGGAGAAGCAGAGAGAGGGAGAGAGAGAATTCCAAGCAGGCTCTTTGCTGTCAGCACAGAGCCTGACACAGGGCTTGATCTCACAAACTGCGAGATCATGAGCTGAACCGAAATCAGGAGTTGATGCTCAACCGAGCCTCCAGGTGCCCCTCAGCTTACTGCCTTTGATATCCACCTAACTTGCTGCATGTTTCCTTAATTCCTTTTTATTGCTCAGTATTACTCCACGGCATGGTTATACCAGTATTAACAATTCACCTATTGACAGATGTTTGGATTGTTTCCAGTTTTTGGAGACTGCAGATAAAGATGCTATGAACATTCGAGAATAATTTTTACGTACACCTAAGTATTTGTCTCTCTAGGGTAAATGCTGAGGAATGAAATGACTGAGTTATATGGAAAGTATATATTCACATTTTTAAGAAACAGCCTATTTTCCAGATGGCTATACCATTTTACATTTCCCACCAGCAACGTATCTGTGATCCAATTTTTCTGTAGCTTTGCCAGGATTTGATTTTATTATTTTCTCCTTTAACTGTGTCAAGTATGTAGTAATATTTCATTGTGGTCATAATTTGCATTTCTCTTATAGCTAGCAACGATGAACATACTCTCGTGTGCTTTTTGCACTATCTTCTTTAGTTAAATGTCCCTTCACATTTTTTGTCCATTTCCGAATTGCATTGTTTTTTTACTGCTCAATTTTCAGAGTTCTTTATTTATTCTGGACAAGTCCTTTGTCAGATACCTATTTCATAATTATAACCCATTCTCATAATTACATCTCATTTTCTTAACAGGGCCCTTCACAAAACAAAGTTTTTAATTTTGATATAGTTCAATTTTTTTTCTTTTATGGATCACACTTTTTTGATGTGGTCTAAGGCCTCTTCACCAAGTCCTACATCACAAAGACTTTCTCATACACTGCCATCAAAGTTTTAGTTTTACATTGTATACTTAAACCTATGATGCATCTTGAGTTATTTTTTTCAATTTTGAGATTTGAGTTGAGATTCATTTTTTTGCATACGGTTATCAAAAGTCTCCACAACTTGTTGAAAAGATTATCCTTTCCTCCACTAAACTAGTTTTGCACTTTTGTCAAATACCAATTGGCCGTATTTGCCTCTGGCTATTACTGGTTTCTGTGTTCTACCAATGTGTGTCTCTCTCTGCTAACACCACAAAGTCTTGATTATTGTAGCTGTATTGAGTCTTGAAATGATACAGTGATTCCTCACACTGTATTTTCTCAAAATTGTTTTAAGTGTCCCGTCACCTGTGCATATACATTTTAGAATCTCGTCTGTATCAACAACGAAATCCAACAATACAGGATTTTGATAGAAATTGTATTAAACTTGTGTACATATGTAGGGTGACATGACACCCTTACTCTGTCAAATCACCCAATTCTAGAAAAAGGAACACCTTTCCTTTCATTTAGACCTTTGATTTCTTTCATCAGCATTTTGCAGTATTCAGCATATAAGTCACATACTTATTTTATTAGATTTATACCTAAGTATTTCTTCCTTCTTTTGAGTGGCTATAAATGGTATTCACTGTATTTTAAATTTCACTTTCTACATTTTCACTGCTAGTATAGAGAAACATATTTGGTTTTTTTGTTTGTTTTGTATCCTGTGGCATTTGTCAAATAGCAAAGCTCACCTCCTGAATTTCTATAAAATACTGAACGTTCCCCAAACCTACAGAACACTACTTTTTTAAAAGATATTTCTTCTAAGAATGAATTTACTCCGACACACCTTCCATTTGGTTAATAATACAGTGACTGTCTATTCAGCCTGCTACTCTAGGGAGACATAAACATTAACTATAGCCAGACAAGGACTTACAGTCTAGCAAAAGAGATATGTAATTCAAACTGAAATCAAGGGCAATAATGCAAAACAAACAATGGCACTGGCTGTGAAAGCTTAATTTAAAAATTAGGGCAAAAAATATTTATATAACCTTAAAGAAAAGACTGGAAGCAATATAAAACAAACCGTCACCAGCAGATACCTCAGTAATAAACTTACTGCTGATTTTTTTTTTTTACTTATCTGTATTCTCTATGTTAAACATCTCTTTTATAATAAAAAACAAATGCTTTTGAAAGTTAACTTTTTTGTCAAAAGGATACGGAACTACATTGCAATTAGGAACTCTGTCATTAAGAAATTCTGCAGCAACTTCAGCCTTAGGTCTTCCAACATCTTTAGGCCTACAGGAAAAATTATATTTAAATTATCATTCATCATATAAATCTAGATGATCTATATAATTTACTTTCAGACATAAAAAATATTCATGGTGAGTTTATTTAGAGGATATTTAGAAGGAATACTTTTATCGAAGTACTTTTGATGAGTGATTAGGCATTCAACACTAACACCAAATGGCAACACTTGCTGATGTTCCAAATTGTATTTACAATACAACTGTAAAACTGTAAAATTCACAAGCACTGACAAGTCTAATCAAATATTTCTTAAATGAAAATAGAAAGTGTTTGTTTTTTATTTTTGTTTTTTCCATATAAAGCATAACAGTGGCATGTTTCCTGGCCACTTTTCACTCTGGCATTTCCTAATGTAAAATATTATCCCACACTCAGAGCATTCCAAATCTGCCCTGAACCCCAGAACCTCAAGGTGCTACTATGGAGGTGGTGGCTGAAATATACATGAGATTTATTCTGGGGATACAAGAACCTTCATTTATCCCCTTCTTCCCATGTGTGTTGATTAAATAGTAAATTTTATGTCGCATAAGAAGTCATATGCATGTGTTCGAAGAAGAGACAATGCCAAAGCCATTATCTAAAATTGCAAATATTGCCAACATTTTTAAGAAGCTAAAAACAGAAGATCTAAAAAGGTCACTCCTAGTTAAGAACCATAGCTATAGATAGAAAAGGACACAAAGAATCCTCTCTTCTAATCTCAGTATGAATGGTATTTTCCTTCTTACTACTTCCTTATTCTCCTCAAAGACATAAATCACTCCCTCACACATACATAGTAAGAGCTTCGTTACTACTTTTTCACAACATATTTTTCATTATACACAGAAATCTATCATACCCATTAGACTATGAACACCTGGAAGAAAGAGACCATATTCTTATATCTTTGTATTCCTTCATATATAAGCACAGAATACTTTAAAAATAAATGAAAATTTAAAAATCAATGTTCCCAATAAAAATTACGTTTTATTATTTACTTTTTAGAAGTCTAAATTTTTCATGTTTATTTATTTTTGACAGAGAACACAAGTGGGGGAGGGACAGAGAAAGAGAGTGAGAGAAAAAGTCCTAAGCAGACTCCATGCTGACCCCAATGCAGGGCTCAATCTCACAAACCCTAACATCATGACCTGAGCCCAAATCAAGAGTCAGACGCTTAGCTGACTGAGCCACCCAGGTGCCCCTAAAATGGGAATTTTAAAGAAAAATAATTTAACAGGCCAATTTTTTCCTCTCCAATAAAGCAGTGTGCTTTTCTTGATTCAAAACTTCTAATAAGAGTTTTATTCTGACTTTGTCCTAGAACTAGACTGTACAAATCAAGGAACCTGATTTCAGTACTGTATTCAACTACTCTGGACAGAGCTCTTTAGATAAAAGGGATAAAGGAGGCTTGATTCTTTAATGTTGTGGATTATATGCGCTTCCACAGAACCCAAATAAAAAAACTCCTAGACAGTTTCTGTAGAAACTGCTAATTGACCTTTCCAGAATTAGGGGATCAGATCGCTCCACCTAAAAACTGCCCTCTGAACAAAAAGGCTTTATACAGGTTATCAACTTTGCAGGACACCCTGGCCTAATTGCTTATTCTGGAAAACAATGACCTGCCCTGAGGGCTGCTCTGAGATTAAAGGAGGTAATATAAAGACTTTAGAAAGTGTTTACTACATCTTAAGTACTCAACAAATGTTAACTATCATTATGATTTTCAATCATTATTTTAGCTACAAACTAAAGGGCATGGCCTATCATCATTAACCAATGAATTCAATGGGATCTTTCTTAGATCATTTATGTACTAAGAATGTGTCACACGGGAAGGATCCACAAAGTTTTCTTTGAAGAAGGATAATTTCAAGGGCTAAATAAATAAACAAAAAGATAAGGCCTAAATGTTAAATGTAGAGTTCACGTCGCAATTACAGCACTTCCTTAACTTGACTTTAACCCATCCCTCAATCTCTTTAATATCTTCCACAAAGAGAGAGGTTTTATGCCTATCCAAAAATTTAATTTTACCTTCTCTGCTAACCTAACCTTATATGGCATATCTACAACTATGTGAGCACTCTCTGCTAGTAATCTAATCCCTAGAAAGAAAAATAAAAAGTCCTTATCTCTCCATATGTATAATTTTTTGATCAATGATACTTCTATCTAAGCTAGTCAAATCTCTAAATGCTACATAGTAAAACTGACTAATGAATCTTTCCTCAGGACTGCATATATGGCCTACTTCCAGTTTTTAAAGTCATTTCTAACAATCCATTTCTAGACGCTTTCTGTATTTCATGTTTGTCGAAGGTAATTATCCCTTTGTTCCTGGGTCTTCTCTCCTTAACTGTCCATTTTCTTTTTCTTTCTATTAACAAAGTTCCAACTCTTTCACAACTTCATTGCCCCAGAGTCACCATACGACTCTTGGCTTATAAATTCCCACCAATGTACGTCATTAGGGCCTAATATTCCGGCTACTATTCTCTCATGAAATCAACAGGAGGAAAAAGGCTGCACTCCACGTCTTCAGAACACAATCACCTCCCGAATCACATAAACCATTTGGAAATCTCTTAAAAAAGCACAACAAAATCATGTATTTGTTTACAAAACTAGTTTCACCAGAATGCTCAAATTTTCTTGCAAAATTTTACCTAAAAAGGGAGTGGTAGTTATTTTTTAAATAAAATGAGTGTTACCCTCTCATAGTTTTTAAAGATGATTAAACTGTAATGTACTCAAGTTCAAGTGATTATCAGCATTTTAAACTAAGATCTTAAAACTTACCTAAATAAAAACTGCCTATTTAGATTGGAAACATCTATAGTGTCCATGTCTATAACATGAATCTGTCTAAAACCAGACAATGCCTGTGGGAATAAAAAAAATCCAATTAAGCAGAAATTTCCTCACATTTGAAATTTTAAGATTTGTTTTCATGTAGTTCTAAATTTATAAATGCTCAATAATAAATTCTACATAATTGTATTCAGTGGTTAAAGAGTCTTACAAGGTACATAAAACTCAGAGTTCTTGTAAAGGTCAAAAATGTGTAACTACTCAACTTTAAATAGTCTACAACCAAAAGAGAACAACTCGACATTTCTGTAGCGGTTTTATAATCCCGTAAACACATTTGTAAAGTTTGTTGCTTTGCTGCTGTTGCCAGCTATTTTAATTTTACTAGTCTTACTAATTAACTGAATTTGCTGTTCTTTTTCAGAATATTGTTAATATTCCTACAAGCTTTATCTTAGTTTACATAACATTAAGTATGTCGTGCTTCAGAAATAACTATTACATAGTTATATATTACCAACACACATACGTACACAGCACATGTAAAAGGAGTGTCCTTAAAGTATTGAGTCAAGAACAAGCAATCAAAAAAGCTAAGGAAAAGCAACAAATGGTTGCATTTCAATAAGGCCACATATTCTAACAGTACAACCACTGCTCAAATTTATCAGCAGAAGCAACAGAACGAAAAAACCAAGTCTCAATAATTAACCATGCTTTTCTGGTCTTGGTCAGTGAAACAGATTAAATCAGATGTCAATTAATTCTCCTACTTTTGGGCCCCTCCTTAGATAGCAAGATGTCCTCCAGGGCTGTCCATACTTGCTTTCTCATATTCCTGTCTCACACTTATACTAAACAAGCTTTCACTACCACCACTTCACAGAAAACTGCCCTTGTCAAGGTAACCAGTGACTCCTAGGTCGCTACCTCCAATGACAATTTTCAGTCTCTCTAATCGTACCCACCTGAGATATGTGACCGGGTATGGACCAATTCCTCCTCTTTAAAATACGTTCTGCACTTGGTTGCTACACTCATGAGAAATTTGAACACTAAAAACTGGTTTCCAGTTCATCTCACTCAGGAGCTTTCCCCCTACTTTACTGGCCAGAAGGTGGAGTGCCCTTGTGCTTACTTCTCGTTACTGCTTGTGATCCCAGGCAATTTTGGAAGATAAAGCATCATCTGACAGACCTGTCAAACTTAACAGTTTCCAAAACCAAACTCATTCATCCTTGCTCACCAACACCACTAAATCTATTCTTTTCCCAGTGTCTTCCATTTCAGTGAATGCAAACTCCATCCTCCCAGGTGCTCAGGAGAAAAAGCTTTTCATGTCATCCTTCACTCTCCTTTACTCATGTCCCCAAACTAATCCACTAGCAAACCCTGTTGACTCCAATCTCAAAACATATTCATCATCCTGACCACCTCTTACCACTTCCAATGCTACCATCTTGTTCCAAGTCATTGTCATCTCTTGCCTAGGTGACTCCAACAACCTTCTAACCAGCCTCTCAGCTTCCTGCTCTGTTCTTCCTTGAGCTTTTTTCTCTGTATATCAGACACAGTGAACCAGGTTAAAAGTCAGATCAAGTCAACTCATCTGCTTAAATCCATCCACTGACTTCCTGACGCATAGTAAGAGGCAAAGTTCTTACAGTAGCCTGTAAAGCCTTTTGTAATATTCACTCTGAGCTCCTCCACCTCCCACTACCTCTCTGATACCCTGTGGGAAAATGCTCCCCCTTTTCCACTTCTGATTTAGCTATAATGACCTCCTGGCTGTCCTAAAAAGTAACGGTCATGCTCCCACTTGACAGATTTTGCACCAAATGTTCTCTCTGCCTAAAGAATTCTTGCTCACCCCTTTGCTCAAATAACACCTTTTTGTAAACCACTTCCATTCTCACCAGGCTATCTACCAAGCTATCAATCTTGCATTCCTCCTTTCCCCATAGCTTTTATTACCATCTGATATATTATGTATTTTACTTGTCTTTTTCCCTCCGGTAAAACATAGCCCCCACAAATACAAACACCCGTCAGTACTATTCAAGGCTGTATCTTTAGCTTCCAAAATGATGCCTGGCATATGAGGGTGAAGAGGTTAAATAACTATTGATCAATCATTACTATTAATGTCATAGCCTTTTTTTTTAGAATGAGTCTTTAGGGGGCTTATAGTCAATTAAAAAAATCATGTATACCTCTTAGGTATTTATGTCTGAAATAAGCAAAGTAACAAGTGGTAATCGAAAAGCTTTAGTTTTCTTCTATTAAGAGGTTATTACAACAATAAATTATAAGGCATCAAAGTTGTTTGGTGACTTCCTTAGATCTAATCTCCAATTAATTTACATTTAAAATTACCATATATCACATTTGCAGGTAATAGCTTCATTAGAGAAAAAGTTAAGCATTAGGAGATTTTTGCATACAATGCCTACCAAAACCACTACCCATCCTCCATAAATCCTTCCTGTCTAGAACTCCTTGGTACTGCAATAGGGTTTTTATGTTTAAGAAAGTACCGTCATTTTGGCACCACATCACATAGTATATCATACACAATGCTATTTATTTTGTGTAAGACTTGTACCTCCAATGAAATTTCAAATTCATTAGGGACATAGACCATGATGACCCACAATCCCCTCAGAACTAAGCACGGGAGTAAGTACCATGAAGCGCATTAAGTTTCTGCAGTTCCACTAGGAGTGACATTAGTGTTTTCTTAGCAAAATGTATGTGGCTGTTTACATTTAAACTGTAGCTCCAAGACCAACTTTTTAAGTCCTTCATCTGGCCAGTGAATGTGACTTTACTCATTGTCTAAGAGTTTGTTCTAGCACTTCCAATTTTCGACACACCAACGAACACCTGACATACAACACCTTTAAATCAATTCTTCCCCTCACCATTTTTGTGAAATAAGCCAATAAGGCCTTATAAAAAGCTACTTTGTGGTTATTAAAAGTCAACGAAACTCTTAAGTCACATATTATGGATTTCAAACCAGTATACAGAAATAGCTTCACTACAGAGTACCCTCTTTTAAGATGATACTGTGAAAACAAATTGACAAAAAAAAAAAAAAAAAAAAAGGCTTAGCTCTCTGAAATTTCATGAGTTTACTATTTTATGGCCATCACAAATTACTGTTTGATTAAGTCCTGTAATGACCTAATGGCTCAGTGAAAAGCACACTTCACTAAGATTTAATGACCTGGATTAGGTTCCAAGCACATCACTATTCTTCAGAAAAACTTGGGCAATTCATTTACCATCTCTGAACCTCAGTGTCTCCCTATATGTAAAATGGGACAATATCCTATCCACCTAACTGGGTTATTTTGAGGAACAGAAGAAATAATTCTTTGAAATTACATGTTAAAATAGGAATTACCAGTTTTGTTATTTACTTCACTGAAATTAATGACTGCTATGCAAGAGGAAGCACAAAGATTTATTTAATAAAGACCAGAGAAGAAAACAGAAGAATTTCTATCAACGACTTTACAGTTGAAAACTTTAGACTGTAAAAAGTTCCACAGTTATATCATCATTTTAATTACTATCTCTAATCTGACCTGCTAAATTTATCTAACAAAGTCTCAGGAGAAAAGATTAACAATCATAATAAAGAAATTTTCTAGTAATAGAACAGAAAAAGAAAAAGGACTAATTATCACAAGGAGGAAAAAAATACATTATATATATATATATATACATATATACATACATATATGTATAAATTACCAGATTTTTCAGGAGCTCACATCCTAAGCCGCCAGCTCCAATGACTAGAACTTTACATGTATCTAACAAAAACTGGAGAGACTGTAAAGAATGAAAAGGCATTATTAAAATCTGGTTGATAATAACCGTAAGTACCATCAATAAAGCAATCGCCATAAAAGTTTCTAATGTTTCCGTGAAAAAAGCAATTGAAGATAAAGAGCAGACTTTGTATGCAATGAATTATTTTAAATTTATGAACAAGGTAGAACCAGAAATTCTGGTTGAATCCCAATGATTGAAATCCCAATGATTTCAGCGGGTTTCAATTTTAGTGTTTTTAAATTCATTTTCATTTTATGAAATTAAAAGTTCATGTCCAACAAGAAAAACTACTATACCTAGTTAATTAAGACTCATCTTTTTTTTTTTTTTAACTCTGAAAGGGGATGGAAAACAGCAAATTTACTTATTTAACTGACTTCCTGAGAAGAGAAAAGTTTGTAAAAACTTTAACAGAGGATCAAGCACTGCACAAGGTGTTTAAAGGTCTTAAAAAGGTAAGAACAACAATAATGGCATTTATAAAACAAGAGAAAACAGAAAGAAAAAAATGGACAAAACTCTTAGAAAACTGTACATGAGCAAAAATACAATTTAAAACAATCATTTGACACCAGTATCTTAAATTATCAGGCAAAAAAATAAATAAAAGGTAGATTATCCAAAGAAATTCAAAATACTTGCAATTCTGTCCAAGACGAAAGGAGAGAAAATTTATACTGAAACCCAAGAGTCTGTACCTTAATTTTAGGAATAGCATAATATTTCTATTTCAACAACATCTCTTTATAAACACAAAAGACATAAACACTAACTATAGAGAAGATATCCTCTACCTTGTAGTAAAAAATAAGTTGTATCTAATTGAACACTTGCCTTAAGTTAAACACTCCCAGTCCAAAACTCTATTCCTCTATTATAGAACAGTCATAATTTTTAACATGCAATTATACTCAATTCTAAGATGCGCATTTCAACTAAATTTCAAAATTTAAGCAAGTACATGTATATCTCTATCAAATTTAATTCCTCAGAGTAGGGCTAAAATGGGGAATGTGTCTCAGAAGTCATTTTAAACTGTAATTTTAAGTGAAGTATAACTTAGAATCTTAATTCAGATTATAAAGTTATTTTATTCTTGGGAATTCTCAACACATTACATGAGAAATGTGAAAACTACTAAATATTTGTCATTCAAATAAAATCAGTTGCAAATATTCAATTTAGTATTTCAAGATAACTTACACAACTGTATTAGTATTTTTTTTATTAAAGAGCAAATTAGAAAGAAAGCATTTTATTATTTTTGAAACATAAAACTATTAGAGGAGTTATTTAAAAATAAACGTTTCTCACTTCAGTGCTCGGTTCGAAATCAGGGTGTGTGAAGGGTCCAGATCGCTCGAGGAACTTCTTTACATGGTTCCAGCGACCTTCCCAGTCTCCAGTGTCCCCACACCCACCATCAACAGCCATTCTGCACAGAACACAGTAAATTCAGCTGCAAAGATCAGTAGGAAAAAGCCACACCTACAACTATTATGGTTTCCCCAAATGAAAAAGTAACCACACCAGACCTGCTCAAATAAAAAGGGAAGTATCAGTATGATTAGGCTTATGCTTTTAAATTTTCCCTTGGCTATTAAATAGTTTATTTCAAGTTAGGAACAGCACGTTTGACGAAATGCATCATTCTACGTGCTTCTGGGATCCTAAAGCAAACCAAGATCAAATTTGGGATTTTGGTCAATTGGTGAGAAATGGGCTTTTCTACATTTGGAATTTATAAAAGATTACTGCAAACCCCTCAAGTCTGTTCCATCAACACACTTATACCAGGAAAATGAAAAACAAAAAACAAAAAAACTCCACTTTCAGATGTGTGATGCTCCAAATCTAATATAATTCATGTGTCATTTCCAAGTTTGAAAGGTGTGATTTATTGATTATTTCTGATGAGAGGAACTGTTACACATTTTTCTCTGAAAGAGGTCCCAATTTTCAAGAAAGAATCTCTTAACTATGAGGTGTTGTTTCCACTCAACACAAAAAAAGTTTGGGGTTACAACTACACTACAGATATGCATTACTATCTAAAAACTTTTTAGAACATACAACTGAGTAGAGAGGGACTCCTCTAACAAAATACAAAATGTGTTTCCTATTCTATGCAAGATACATGTTTGGTTTTGATTATTTTTAATTTTCAAATTTCCTATAAACCCACAGTTGCTACCTTCAAATGTATTAGTAATACCCCATTTTTACGAAGGGACAAATAAGTACTGCCTAACAATAAAGCCCACAGGTTTTGATGTCACAGCTCAGCTGGGTCTGGTTCCACAACATTGTGACCTTCAGCAGATTACCTAACAGCCATAAACCTCATGTGTAGGTGGTAGCTACATCTTAAGGTCAGAACGAGGATAAAGAGATAATCCACATATAGGATTTAGCAAAATGCATGGCATATAGTAAGCATTCAAATCTTAACTGTCATTTTAAACAAAAGTGGAAAGGAAATGAAAGATGGGAAGGAATGTGAAATTAAGCTGGATATTCCAGTCCTCTTGCAATTGCAATTGCAATTAAACTCTCCGAAGGAGATTCGTAGATTCTAAAGCACTGCTACCGGGAACTGGCACAGAAATTACTAACTCACCACACCCACTGCAAGAGTACGTTCCTCCCCTCCCGTGTAGGGAGATGAAACATTAAGTGGTGTGGGCCAGGGTGGAAAACATTTTGTTTAAATGTCTCATCAGCACAGAATTAAGTATCTGATAAAAACTTATCAGGGGAAAATAAGCTCTTTGGAATCAACACTCTCCTTTTAGAACCAATTATTCTGCAAAAATGATTGAAGTGCTTACTGCAATACCTTATGCAGAAAGTTCTCATAAAAAGTTTGCAATTAATACTACTGTCTCAGTATTTACGAAAGGCCAAACAGGCCTACGGTCCGTTTCACGTGTTTAAGAAAGATTCCCTTTTCACAAGGTCACGGCTCTGACAATTGGGGTGGAGGAGGGGTTGGGGCTCAAGGGTCCTTCCTCAAGACTTTTGGTCAAGTACCAGCCCGGCGGGCCGGTGCAGGACCTGCTGCGGTAGACCCCGGGCCCGGCGCCCGCCCGAGACTGAGACGAGGAGCGGCCCGCCAGGCCCCTGGGGCTGCGGGATGGGGGTCAGGGGATGAGGCCGCGCGGCCTGCGCTCCGGGTGCCCCCCTCCCAGCCCCCCGGGCCCGCTGCGGCTGGTCCCCTAGGCCTGGGGTCGGGGGAGGCGGGGGTCCCCGGAGAGGGCCCCGGCCTCCCGGCAGCACTAACTTCTCAGCCAGCAGCTCCTCTATTCTCCTTCTTTTCTTCTCCCTAAAAGAAAGAGAGAATAAAAGAAGGGTCAGCATCACGCTACACATTGGGCGCCGCGAGGGGATGGGGGGGCGAGGGGACGGGGCGGGGGGCTGGGGGACCCCGGGTGGCGGCGGTGACCGCCCACCGCCGCGCTCTCTCACAACCCAGCCCGGCCCGGCACGCCTGCTGAGCCCGAGTACTTACGGCTCCTCGCCATCCGCCATATTGTTCTCCGCCTCTTCCCAGGTGCCCCCACGGCGGGCGGGGCGGAGGGGCGGGACGACGCGAAGGGGCGGGGTCAACGGGGTCGAACGAAATGGGGCGGAAAGGAGCACTGGGGCGGGGCCAGAGGAAGGGGTGGGGCTGACTGCGCGGAGGCTACGATGGGTTTTAAAGCCTTTTCTTGTAATTATAATCTTGATTAACTACACTTAATTACATAAATCTTACCCAGAGTGTAATGTTATGCTGAGTAAAAATATACATATAATACATTATATGTTTGTACAATTTACGTTAACAATTATATAAAATGATATATTCTATGAAAAAACTCTTTGAAAGAGCCATCTTCATACGCCTGACCTTTTCCCTGACGCAAAGCATCAGAGTAATTTTCACTTTTTACTTTTCAGGAAACATTTTTGCATAAGGGTACTCACTGTAAGAATAAAACGTATCTAAATCGGTTTATAGTGGTGGGATGGAGAGATTATTTTCTTCCTTTGTGAATATCAGTGGTAATCTTTTAATGTCACATCATTCTGTCAGATAAGAAGTTAAGCGGAAATGGAACTGAATTGAAAAACACTTTTTTGGGGGAAAAATATATATATTTAGGCAAAAGAAAAGTACAAAGGAAAAAAACCACAAAATTAATGAATACTATGGAACACCCATAATCTCATCACCTGAAGATAAACGGTAATAACATTTGGGCCTATTTTCTTCCACAGTCGGACATACACTGATAGATGGATAGATACATTTGTGTGTGTGTGAGTGTGTGTGTGTGTGTGTGTGTGTGCGCGCGCGCGCGCACGCGTGTGTGTGCACGCACGCACATGTGTGTTTGAATGACAATACAAAAAGATTATATTAAAATATACATACATGTATGTATCCTTTCTTGGAGCGGAAGGTTGGAAAAATGAGATATAGACTCAGGAATACAGTTTAAATCGTTAACTCTCAGGGTTCCTGGGTGGCTCAGTCAATTGAGCTCAGGTCATGATCTCAGGGTTGTGAGGTCCAACCCTGCCTTGGGCTGTGTGCTGACAGCTCAGAGCCTGGAGCCTGCTTCGGATTGTGTTCCCCCTCTCTCTGCTTCTTCCCTGCTTGCACTCTATTTCTCTGTCAAAAATAAATAAACATTTAAAAAATAATAAATCCTTAACTCTTCACTTATGAACTATGAGACCTTCGGCACTTCTGGGTCTTTATTTGTAAAATATTTACTTTGTAAGACTGAGAATTGGATAAAACACAATGGTTCTCAAAATATAATCGCTGATCAGGCATATTAGCATCACTTGGGAATTTGTTACAAATGCAAGTTCTCACACCCACCCCCAACCTTCTGCAAGGCCCTGAATGATTCTATTCAAAATAAAGTTTGAGAACTACTGACGTGGAATACATATAGCCTAATGGGTACTCAGTAAATGTAGCTGCTGTTAATAAATTATGATATTGTCTCCTCTTTGTCCTTTATTATTCCCCAATCAGGTTGAGTTTAATAGCATTCATTGAGCTGAAAATTAGTGCCAGGCAGTAAATGGGAGAGGGCAGAGTTCACAGTCCACAGTCAGTAGCAGGAGATACCAGCCACTTTCCCAGGTCAGGTGTCTCAACATCAACCCAGAAAGCTCTTTTTTTCCCCCTCCAGACTACTCTACAGGTAGAAACCACTGAGATTAAACCGGTGCTTTTCAAAACAGGCTCATGTGGGCTGGACCCCAGCAATGCTACTTTCAGGAGATCTTTTGATTAGTGGCAGCAAGCACCACAGCCCCCTCAGATGATAGAAACCAACAGGTGCCTTGGAAATCACCTAGTCCAAACCTACCTATTTCACAGGGAGGAAGCTGAGGTCCAGGAGCAGGGTGCTGCTGGATGGAGAAGAGGTCTGCAGAGGCATCTAGCCCTGCATCTGTGTGCCTTGGATCTAACACCTAGACTCCTGTGGTGGTGTTTTGGTAGATGACACCAGGCACTCCCACTGGCTCAGACTGACCAATTAGAGACAGCCAGCAATGAAAGTAACAGACATGCAACAGATTTTTTTTCATTGGAATGGAATATATCATAAACTATTAGACTATCCACTGTGGTTTGTATACAGACAGATAAATACTCAGGTGGCCCTGTCTAGAAGCATAAGTGTGGACATAAGAGCCCCAGGAAAACCTTTACATTGAATTTGACCCCCTGAATGAAATGTGGCAAAAAGCTGCTACTAATAGCATTTCAAATAGTACCTGACATAAAGTAAGGATTCCACATGTGTCCATTTTTATTTGAAATGATTTTGACAAAGGTAGAAATGTGTAGTGGAAAAAAAATTCTCTCATCTGCAGCCAAAGAGAGAAGCATGATTAATATCTTATGAGAGAGGGAGAAGGAAATCATGGTAAATACAGTTATATCCAGCTTTTTTTGTTGATGTTTATTTTTAAACCTCTTTGGAGGTTTAAACAAACAAATTCATTTTTTTTTTTTTTTTAAGTAAGCTCCATGCTTGGGGCGCCAGGGTGGCTCAGTGGGTTAAGAGTCCGACTTTGGCTCAGGTCATGGTCTCACGGTTAGTGAGTTTGAGCCCCGCGTCGTCTGTCGTCCGGCTCTGTGCTGACAGCTTAGAGCCTGGAGCCTGCTTCGGATTCTGTGCCTCCCTCGTTCTCTGCCCCTCTCCCACTCGCACTGTGTCTCTTTCTCTCTCTCTCAAAAATAAATAAACCTTAAAAAATTAAAAATAAATAAATAAAGTAAGCTCCATGCCCAATGTCGGCGGGGGGGGGGGGGGGGGGGAGGGGGGAGGGGGTTGAACTAAAGACCCTGAGATTAAGAGTCACACGCTCCACCAACTGAGTCAGCCAGGTGCCCCTAAACAAATAAATAAATATATGCTGAACAAACGTTTACTGCATATCAATTGCCTATGATCAATGAGGAATCATACTATTACTAAAAGACATGTGACAGCTTATGGTCATGCAGTCCTGAGCAGTTGGAAGGGTCTTGGTCACAGCTCCTAATGCTCACTGATCTTTCCAACAGGTGCAGGGTCCTAATGGGGCTGGTATGCTGGTCACGACCAAGATCATTTTTTCAGCTAGCCCACAGTGCTGCCGCTTGAAATTCTTAAGCCCCAGGGAATTCCTCCACACCCTCCTACTTCCTGTAACTGATCACCAAGGTCTGGCACATCTCTCCGGAGCACTCCTCTTACTGTAATATATTTAAGTTAGTTTCCACTGCATTGCAAGATCCCTGAAGGCAGGGCAAGGCTGAATTCTTCTTACCTTTTTAAAAATCCCCCACAGTGTTTTTATAGTGCCTTGAAAGGACTTAAAATATCTGTTGGCATCCTACTGAAGTTTTCAAACTTTTAGTGCCCTATCAAGCCTACTCAGATACAGCCACACCAATAAAACAGCAAGATAGAGAAAAATCAGAGGATGTTCATAATAAAGCACCGAGAATAAATCAGGTTAAAGCACTATTAATACCATACATATGAATCATGGCCTGTGCTATTATTAATAACAATAGCAGTAATATCTAATTGTAAGCAATTTCTGTACACTATTGGTCACTGCAGACCATTGTTTGCTTTCAAATGTGAATGACCTCCCAGCTCAAGGCTGATGTGACTCGAGTGACTGCAGTATCAGAATAGCACAGTAGTTCAATAATTTTGTCCAGAAAAGACAGAGTTGCAGAAGAGAGAGAAGTGAAAAAACAAGCCAGCCTTTCCATTCTACACGTCCTTCTTTCCCATTTTGCCAATCTGATTTCACTCAGTGACTCATGGTGAAACAGAAAGCATGAGAATTGCATTCAGATGTGCAGAGGTTAGTAACTAGTTAGTTTTCAAAAACAGCTCATCTTCAGTAACACTATAGTTGCCTTCCATTCCATTTCTCTTAGACTGGCATCTGAACAGCTGCAAAAAATTTCCTTAAAGTCTAGAACATTCTTAGGTTAAAGACTCAAAAGGGATATTTTAAAGGAGGCTGTGTGTATTCGGACTGGTAGGGAAGTCATTGCCATCTCGCTTCAGCCTGGGGACTTCCGCTGGTTTCTTTCTATCATTTCATCTCTATTTTGCACTCTGCCCCTGGCTATGCCGCGAGGCCCCACTTTTCCTGTAACCAACCTCTCAGAGCCAATCAAGAAGTAAAGAAGAGGAAAAACGCCCGCCCGCTCCCAATTTCTTTCGCTCCGCTGCTCACCAACCTCAGAGCCGACCGAGCCAGAGCGGCTGTCAACTCCAACCCAGCTCAGCTGATCGGTTGCCGCCGCCGCCGCCGCCAGATTCCAGAGGGGGAAGAACAAGAAGCTGAGAGACCAGACATGGACGTGAATTTCGCTCCGCTCCGTGCCTGGGACGATTTCTTCCCTGGCTCTGACCGCTTTGCCCGGCCGGACTTCAGGGACATTTCCAAATGGAACAACCGCGTGGTGAGCAACCTGCTGTATTATCAGACCAACTACCTGGTGGTGGCTGCCATGATGATTTCCGTTGTGGGGTAAGTGGGGTCCCCCTCCGGGGCGCCGATCGAGGGCGGTACTGTGGGGCTCCGGTGCACAAGATCCCGGGATGTGGAAAAGCTCTCCACACCCAGCCTCCGCCCTGGCAAGTGCAAGCGGTCAAGCCAGTGGAAACTTGTCAGGGCGAGGCCGCAGCCGTCTTGTGGTCCCCTTTTCCATCCCGCGCCTCGGGCCCAGAAGTGGGGGGATTCCTAGGGGTGAGGACATTTTGCCACCTTCGGACAAGAAAAATGACTTTTTTTCCCCCTCTCTGTACCCTGATTAGGCACTTGCTGAAGGAGATGTTCGCAGTGCCCCTGTCTTGTAAAAATAAGAAGAAAGAGGGAGGTGGTGAAACCCTATCCTGGGGCTGGCGGGAATGGGCGCCGCCCTGGGAGACTTGGGCGACGGGGTGTGGATCCGGATTCTGCATTCTGGGGTGTTAGTGTAAAAAGGGTACCTAAGGAGGGACGTGTTTTGTCGATCTCTCTGCGTAGTGCCCGCCACACTGTACAAGGAATCTGAGCTTGGGAGCAAGAGGGTGGGTGTTCCCTGGTGACGCATCTCCCGGTGTGGGGTGACGGCTGCGCTGACCCCAGGAATGGGGTTCTCTTGCTTTTTCATCCAGGAGTTGTCAGACGTGGTTACTCTTTCTGCTTTCACTTCCTGGTGTCGGTGTATTCAAGGCCTTTTCAGTGCCTGATCTGAAAGTGTTCTGTGTTACATAGGACTCCACCGCTTCCAGCAGACGCACCTGCTTTACTAGAAACCACGTTTTCTTGTAGTTTACCCCTTAAGAAATGCTTCTCTTACTTTTGCAGGATGGTGATATTCTAGATCTGGCCGATTCTACGCCCCTCTAAAGAAAGAGGCAGCCTCAGACTTTATAAAGGAACGCGCTTGCCATTACAGAGGGGAAGTGCAAGCTGGCCTGGAAGAAAGAGGAGAGAGCCAAACTTGGAGGGGGTGGGAAAGGCCAAAGAGGGTGGTTTCTTGAGTTGCTTTACTGGTCTTTGGCTTATTGAGTCACTTCTCTGTGCCAGGCTCGGAACACAACAAGATCAATCAGACATGAATTCTAGCCGATGGACAGGTGGCAGTTGTTGGGAAGCCGTAGGACCAAGTACCCAGCACAGAGGAGAGAGAGAGTTCGCAATTTCCAGATGTGGTTCAGAGTAGTTGCCCCCATGCGGAAGAGAACGCTCATTGGTGGGATTTGGCAGACAGTGACACAGGCCCTCATTCTGTGTTGCTTGAGGAATCACCAACTCTGAGAATGGCTCAGTGTGTGGAGGGCACAGGTTCTGAGCCCTCTTTGAGGGAGGGTGGCTGCCAAGAGGCCTGAGGCAGCTGCCTCCAGAACCTTCCCCTAACCTTATGCTTGAGGCTCCTTTGCCAGAATGCTAAAAAAATGTCTTTAAAACAAAAACCAAGTAGTATATAGGATTGTATCCGTTGGTTTGCTTTCTTTTTCTTTGATCCCCCTTGGGAAAGAAGCAATACAGACATTTTGTCTGGTGATCTAGAGGTGAGGCTTTTTTGAGGTGGCCCCCCAAACTTCGTTAATCGGCAAAGTTTGACCCAGACCCATCAAATGTTCAAGGAAACGGTTGCTTTTCAGAGAGGTGTACTGCCCAGACCAGACACAGGCTTTGATGGAATCCATTTTTCACTGTGAAGGTCAGGGTCCAGCCCCCTGGCTAAATATAGCTCCCTCATTATGGTGCCTTAGCCTACCAATTCGGGCAGTTTGGAGTGTTGGCCTTCCCATTCTCCTTTTCAAATAGGAAATGTTGGTTGGCAGTGACATTTTTGAAGATAAAAGTGAAAAAGAGCCATCTTTATTTTTTATTGACCTTATTTTTAAAGCCATACAAAAGATACAGGCCAGAAGTAAATTGTTTTGAAAATTACATGCGTGTAAAATAGGAGATTTCCTCCATACTGCAGTAAGAATTTGGTATATGATCCTTGACTGTTTTCTGTGTCCACAAACACACATTCGGTAATTTTTCCACAAATGACTTTTTTCTTTCTTTATAATCTAATAACAACAAAAGCAATCATTTATCGAGGTCTCCATGTACCAGGTACTTTGTTCAGTAATTTACCTGTATTACTTTGTACAACCCAATGAGGTGAGATGACATATTATCATCATTGTTATTATTATTGTTGCTGAGGCTCAAAGAGTGTAAATGACTTGCTTAAAGTCACAGACCCAGTCTTGTGCTCTTAACTACTATGCCATCTTCTTATGAGTCATGAGGTTTAGAATTATAATCTCTTAAACCTGGAAGAAACCAAGTATCTTCAGGGTCAGAGAGCTTAGTTGATTTTGGAACATTTCTCATTCTAAAGAGAACTCTCCTCTCTTGATGATGTCAATAGATGGGTGGGTCAGAGCAGTATTAGAAGCTGTTTATCTGGATCCTCTACAGGCATCTGATAGTTCCTATGACATCTTGGTACAGTGTGTGTGAAAATGTCGCCTGGGTGTTTACTGGATAAGGAACCGTGTTCAAAGGGTGTTCTGTCCCCTAATAGTAAGGAGGGGCCTCCAGGGCATTGTTAGAAGGCTCCAGCTTCAACTGTCAATGCTCCTGTGTTGAAAACTGGCTTGGGTGAGGATGGAGAGAGCCCGTTCTTGCGGATTGCAGAAAGGAAGAAGGAAAACCAAACACCTATCATCTAGCTCCAAAGAAGACACAAAGGGCTACCTTGGTAAAAATGGACAGTAAGAAGGATTAGGATAAGATAAATCTGTACATGAGGGCTGATCAGGCAGGGCCTCATAATCAATCCATGGGTAGAAGTTTGGTCTTCACGCTCATTTCAGCAACATATATACTAAAATGGGAATGATATGTAGATTAGCATAGCTCCTGTGCAAGGACGACATGCAAATTTGTTAAGTGTTCCATATGAAAAAAAAAAAAAAAAGAATAAGGTCGGTCTTCATTCTAAAAGCATGGTTTACCAGGCATGTGACTTCCTCTCAGTAGGTCTACTCTAGCACTAAGCTAGCACATTAGTTTTGAGTAAGTTTCTTAGCTAACAGCCCTTGTTGAAGGCGTCCTATCTCCTGGCTCTTCAAATAGTAGAAAGTAGTGGTTAAGAGTGCAAGCAACAGAGCCAGATTAAGTGAATTTTAAATCCCAGCTGCCAGTCATTAGCTCTGTAAGCGTGGACTTGAACTACGCCTGGTCCTCAGCCTCCTCATCTATCAATGAGACTAGTTATAATACCCGCCCTCATAGAGCTTCCATGAAGATTACCTGAGTTAATACAAACAAGGTTCTTAGAATAGTGTCCGGCTCTTAGTTTTTGTTCCACAAATGTTACTTATTATTTTTTTCATCATTTGGTATGATCATGGAGATTACTGAAAAACGTAGACAGCATCTTTACCCCAGCAGCTGTATCCACCCAAGCTCCAGCTGCCAACTTACCTACTCCTGCTTCTCCTTCAAGATGCAGGGTTGGTACCATGTCTTTGAGGAAACATTTTCCCTTTTCCCCTCACTCTCTTATGTTAATTGGGCCACACACCTGTGTCTTTATCTTTCCTGGTAGTTACCTCACAGGCTTTTAAGTTGTCTGTTTCCTTGTCTCTACTCTGGACTATAAATTCCTTGAGGTCAGAGACCGTGGGTTTAGTGTGTGATTATTTCTTCTTTTTCTTGTTGTGGTTATCATTATTTTTATTCGCTGTATCCCTGAGGCCTACTATATAGCAGATGCTTAGTTGGTGAATGCAAATGTAAATAAATGAATAGAAGGCCTCAACGTAATCACGGGGGCAGCTTTTAACCTACCTAATGGAACAAATTATTTTGAAGCACACAGCAGCACGTTAGTTAGTACATAGCAAGGAGATGCTCCTAAAGTGAATCCAACTGGGTCGTTGCTGACAGCACTTGCTACCCATTGGTCAGGATTAGTGTCATGTAAAACATTCAATTTAGAAAAGATCAGAAGTCAAGCTCTTCACTAATTCCTATTGCCCTTGTCGAATTTCGGTGAAATACTCTCCCGCAAGTTTTCTCAACATCAGCACTGTGACAATTTGGATCATATAAATCTGTGTTGTAGAGAGCTGTCCTGTGTATTGTAGGACAGTTAGCAACATCCCTGCTGTCTACCTTCTGAATGACACCAGCAACCAGGCTCTCAGCTGTGACAGTCACAAATGCCTCCAGACATTCCAGGTGTCCCCTGGGGGTCAAAATCACCCCTGGCTGAAATCACAGGGGTGGTAACCTTGGCTTTGAACTACACCTGCTCAAGTTTCTGTAGCCAGGAAAATCATGATAATTTAGTGATCACCTTCACTAAATAAGTTGGTTTATAACAAGTTACAAAAACAGAGTTCTTGGCAGTTACTTAGCAAAACAGTTTGGTTTTAGCTCCCAGCTTCTGACTTTTCAAACCTAAGAATGGAGCAGATTTGAAACTTACACGGCTTTGATGATTATCCTTGATTTATTAAATTTGTTATGCTATCATTCTTTTATTAATCTGCCTGGAAGACTGTACTGATTCCACCGACTCAGACTTTTTATTTTTTGACAGAATTCTGGCAGTTGCTTTTTTAGTTTTCTGCTCAAAAGTTCACTTGCTCTGGAATTCCTATAAAATAGGAATTGTATGACTTTAGTTAATATAAAGTACATTAAAACCTAGCAAGTGATAACAATTCAACATTAGCTGCTGTTATTATATTAAATTCTAGGTTACAGGTATACTTGAAATTCTAACAACTTGTGTATTCTCTTAGAAGTATTAGAGGATGAATACACTTCAGTGGTTTTGCCATAATTGCAACTTGTGCTTCTTGTAAACACTTGGGTTGCTTTCCTTGAAGACTTCAGTTTCCTTTTGAGATTCAGGCATCACTTCAGAAGAGGTTAAAAGGAATAGCGTAAATAACAAGCTGGGAAATGTGTGTTTTGCTGAAAGTGGCTTTGCATTTTTAAAATCAAGATTGAAGAGGACCTAACTTACCATCTCCATCCTTGACACGATACGTCTTGGCACTAAATATTCTTTTTTTTTTTTTTTTTTTAAGTAATCTCTATGCTCAAGATGGGGCTCAAACTCACAATCCCACGATCAAGAGTCAAGTGCCGCACTGACAGAGCCAGCCAGGAACCCCTAGATACTCTTCTTACCTCACACAAAGCAATACAAGTCTCTGCCTCTATTTTCAAAGTGAAACACAAAGGCAACACCTAACTACACTTGAAGTTTAAATGCTCAGTATGGGATACAGTCTGATTGTGGATGGAAATTGCTTTGTGCTTAATAGAATGCCAAAAGAGTGGAGCTGGAGAAATCTAAATCTGTTCCGGGCCATGGAACAGCAGCCTCTCTCACCCTGGGAGTTTGGAAATGCAGAATTTCAGGCCTCTTCCCAGCTGCTGGGACCTACTGAATCAGAGCCAGCTTTTTGACAAGACTCCCAGATGATTCATAGGCACATTAAAATTTAAGAAACACTGGTCTGGTCTGGTTCAAAAGAAACATTGAGAAAATTTAAATAAAGGTCCCGATATGTGCAGGTGTTAACTTCAGAAATTCTACATACATCATTTTTGGAATGGTCCAGGATCTTAACTCCCCAAGTAGTTTCTGATATACATCCCCAAGTGGAAGTTGAGAAGTACTGATCCCATCAAACCCCCAATTTCACAAATGTAAAGGCTGGAGTTCGTGTGGCTACTTAGAACCAAAAACTGCTATTAAATAGTAGCTTCTTTTATTGATATGAAGTACTTTTTTTGTTAAATCATCCTGCAAATATTCTGCATCTCCTATTTAACCTAATTCATCTGAACAGCCGACTCTCATACATTTGTAATTATTGGCCCGTCTTATTCTCACAAATTCCCCCCTGCCATCGGGACTCTTATTTCCTGGCATGGCATCAGAAGCGCCAACCACACACAGAATTTTCAAACATATAAATGACTCCAGTGCATCTGTAGCCAACAGGCTCATTTATTTTCATTTGTGTACGTTCAGGCCTCCCCTTTAAGACAGCACCGTGTAGCCGCTGAACAAATGAGCCTGTATTTTCCTGAAGCACCTCTCCACCATGTGGCCTGTGGAGGTGTTACCAGAGGGTGAAACCTGCAGCTGCCACTTTATGCTACCTGTTGTTTGAAATGGCAAGGGATTTCTGGAAGGCTGGTACTTCTGTTTGAAAAGAGCATTGCTTTAATCTCTTCGGAATGAGTGTGGTCCTATAATACATTCTAAGCCTTCTGGCTACAGCCTTTGGTATTAAAAAATGGCCAGATGGATTATACCTTTTAATGCTGCAAGGATGAAAACCCCAAGTTTCTAGATGGTAAAGGAAGAGCAGGGTAAGAGAGCCCTGGGATGCTCTGAGTCGGAATGTATTAAAACATTTGTAGATGAAATCAATTGCAGTGCTTTTATGCCAAAACCTAGTGGAAAGGTTTTTGAGATTAATCAGCTTCAGCACCAATGCTACAATATTACTCTTAGTTTTGTTGTTTTATCCATTCACTCCACAGAGTATGAAGCATTTACTGACTTCTCAGGCACTGTGCTAGGAGATACAGTGCAGAATAAGAATCTGTAATCCCTACCTTCATCATGCGTAGTATCTAGAGGCTACAAGATGAAACTACACACATAATAATTAATATTTATACAAGCATAGCAAGTGTGCAGAAATACCTACAAAAACATATTCTTTCCTTTTTTTTTTTCTTTTTTCATTGTTTATTTTTGAGAGAGCACGAGTGGGAGAGGGACAGAGAGAGATAGGGAGACACAGAATCCGAAGCAGGCTCCAGGCTGTCAGCACAGAGCCCGACCCGGGGCTTGAACTCACAAACTGCGAGATCATGACCTGAGCTGAAGTCAGAAGCTTAACCTCCTGAGCCACCGAGGTGCCCCAAACAGATTCTTTTCAACCCGACTTATCTCATTTCTCCTGTACATTATGATGCCAAATTTCAAAACTCAGGTATTAAAAATGGGGAAGGCATTGAGTATGTAGACAGAGGAAAGGGTAATTATAATTTTCTCTTCCTCACCTGCAGCTGACATGTCTTTTACTCAGTTCAACGAGTATTTACTGAGCACCTACTCCATGTCATACAGTGTCTAGGCCCTGAGGATATGAGCAGGAATACAACTCCACCCTGCCTTCCTAATCCTCCCAGAATTCATCTTCTCCTGCTCTCCCATACCTCTTTATCTACACTTGAGGTATGCACATGCAATGTTGGCATGTCTTTCCCTGACGGGTGATGTGCTTCTTATGAGTACAGAACTTTATGAGGTCTGTCAACACCCAATAAAATTTTAATCTCAAAATTCTTCATCTAATAAGGGTTGTCTTTCATTAAATCCTTGGACACCATTTATGCAACCTTGTTCTTGGCTTCTCCCCACACACTTTTTAAAAAAAACACTCCCGCCACCATCAGTCGGGGGTTGGTTGTTTCTGTCTCCTTTTCCTACTTTAGGATTTACAGTGATTCTGAATAAGTGTGCAAATGAGCATATTTGGGATTCCTGGCCCCTTTTGTAGAAGGCAAAAGCTCTCAATCTACTTAGTAGGGGCCAAGACCTCTGTATAAGAAATTGAGTTCTAAAAGATGAACTTGACCTATCCACTTAATACCAAATTTGTGCAGCACTATTGGGAATTTCTTATTGTTTTTCTTTTGGGCAAATGAATTCTCTCCTTTATCACTCAGCTTCAGAATACATACCCATAAGATCCTCCTCTGTCTGTTGCGTTGGGCTTGTTCTCTTACTTCAGAGAATACTTTCAAGCCTGTGATCTTGGACAAAAGCTGCAGGCTGCCTCTCTGTTCTGCAAGTGTTTACCATAAATAGGATTTCTCAGCCTGCTCTTAGATGGAGCCTTCACTAACGGGGACACCGAGATGGCAGAAAATCCATCCAGAGTGGGAAACTGAGGCTTTGGTTCCTGCTTCTACTTATTTGCTTCAGTGTGCCGTGAGTGTGGCTCGTCCCTCAGAGAAACAGAAGGGAAGGCAGAAATTGGGTGTTGGTGGGAGGTGGACAGGAGCCTACTTGTAAGATGGAAGATTATGTGTCACCAGGCTCATTTGCATTTGCCCAACCCCAGCCTCCTCAGCCAGCGCTGTAAGAACCTGCCAGGTGAAGGCGATTTAATTTACTTTACTAAAAGGATTCAGAAAGAACAGTTTGTAAACAAATATCTCTCTACTGCAGCTTAAAAGCATTATTTGTTGTGAGGGTAACCATAGGTTCCTAATTGCTGAAAGCAATGATTAGTATACACGAGAGTCCATTATACTATTCTCTTTACCATTGTATATGTTAGAAATTTGCCGTGATGCAACGTTTAAAAGGGATTAGTTGCCATCTAATCAGAGCCTTGTACGCTGTTATTTGAAGCTGCATCACTGAGGGAAGTATGAGATGTATGGCTTCTAAACCAGGCCCAATTTATTATTTATTAAAAATAAAAGAAGCCATTAGCTTCATAAACACAAAAGAAAACATGGAGGTTCATAAGACATGTCTTATTGTGAATACTTTTGACCTGCCAACTGCTGCAAAGACGATAAATCATTTGGATGTGAATGTTTAGTTTCATGTTGCCAAGTACCCAGGATGCAATAGCTATACATACACAGCAAGAATGCAATAAATACTATGGGTCTTCCTACTTCAGTTGGTTAAGAAAATCTCAACGTTATGTTACTATGCCCTTTCTGTGACAAAAGAGACAGGCTCCCATCCCACTTTCAGTGCCGTGAAGGCTCCTTTGCCTGGTGATTATTAGGCCTAGGCGACACTGATCGTGTTGACTCGAAACTGATTTGTACCTTTCCATTTATACTTTATAGTCAGAAATATTTCCTGCCAAGATGGAAGCCAGGTAGGGAAGCTAAAGCAACCATGGGAGACCCTCGGGGTTATCAGAGGAGTCACAGAGCAAGAGGGGCCTATATAGACAGGTGTGCAGGAGTACAAGTCTCCCTCTGCGCCACCCCACTCTCCCTCCTGGCCCCCAGCCATACTCGTGGCAAGACTTACCAAGTTCCTCCTGCCGGCCAGCCAAAGGGCCCTTTCACCCCATCCGAACACGTCATGGTCATTAGAACTCCCATCTGCACGGGCATTGACATAAAGTTTCCTGTTTTTCTTTTTCCTCTGTTTGTTTCATCACAACTCTGTGAAGGTACAAAGACAGGGACTATTTCTCCAGTGATATTTAGTGTACAATGAGAGTAAGAGTGACTCGTCCAAGACAAATCTCCCATCGCTTCACTCGTGGCCATGGAAAGTTCCTGGGCTTCTTTTAAATAACATGAAAGTACGCTAGATCCTTACTTACCTTTCTTCTTTCTTTCAACAAACACGTATTGAATACCTACTGTATGCCAGGCCCTGTACCAGGTGCCAGGGAGACAATGTTACAGTCCCGGTCGTCAGAGAGCTTCATCTGTAGTGCGAGACAGACATTCATCCAACACTCAGTCAGGTAAATGTAAAACCACCTCTGTGATCAGGGCAATGAAAGTGAGGCCTATGGTGCTATCACGTGGTCAGAGAGATGGATTAGGCTGGGAGTTGAAGGCAGTAGGAGTGACTCAGGCAAAGAATGGCTTGTGTGCAGGCCTGTAGGGGCCAGACCCAGGGCGAGTTCTAGAAACCCCAGAGGACGGGGTGTGGAATCAGGAGGCCGTGTACGTGGAGAGCACAGGCTGGGCTACCAGCCCTTGGTCCCCTCATACTCATTATTAAAAACACCCCTTACTCCTGGCAGATGCAGTCTAAGCTAGATTGTGTAGTGAGTGAACTGTGGCCTGGACTGGCGCCCCCCCGCTTACCTCAGCTGGGCCTCCGCCTCCGTGTCCTGGGTTCAAACTACACAACTGTTTGTAGCAGCCCTGGAGGTACAGGCAGGCAGGAGCCACACCCTGTGGGGCCGTGGAGAATGTGTAACGAATTGTGTTTTTATTCTAAGAGCAAGGAGAAGCAAGAGAATGGATGGGTGGATTCATATTTGCAGTGACTCCTCTGGCTGTTTCAGGACCACAGCAAAACATCACCAATTTAGACAGATCCACTGTGAGTAAATTGTTCCCTCCCTTTCTTGGTGAGTCAGGCTTCCTCAGGAACCAAACTACAAAAATAGCTTTTTGGGTTAGAAAATTGGAACTCGATGCGAAGCTCCTTCCCTTGCCCGGAAAGTGTTTCACTGCCTTTTTGACTCTTGTTGGCATTGTAGTGTCACAGGAGTTACCAGGTGTGCCCTTGACTTGATCTGAGAACCTCTGTTTTGGTAAACTTTTATCGCCAACTCTATAGTTGATGGGTTTGAGGACGTACTTACTAACCTGTCCGTTCGTTAGCTTGTTTATATGTAGAATGAGATGCATTTTTCAAGATGTGTCCTAGCTCTGAAGTTCTGTGACCAGCCAAGATTTTTCTTCCCCCTTCAGGGACTTGTGCTAAAACCATAGCTATAGCTACCCGACTCATGTTGGTACATTCAGGACATGTGTCCACATCTGCTTACAGCAACCTTCTTTCAGAGAGAAGTGAGAATGCCACGGGATTTCCCAGAACGATGCTTCATTGCTGACCCCAACTGGAAGAATACTGAGAAGGCATGGGGGAGGTTCCTGAAGCTGCTCAACAATGCACAACGGGTTATAGTATGAATTGCTGTCACACTTACATCAGCTGGCACCCTTTTCTCTCCCCTAGACCCCTAGAAATAGGTTTCTTCGCTTCTCTGGGCCTTGGTTTATTCATCTGTGCAACGGGACTGAACTGATTTATTTTTGAACGCGCTGCTACAGGATTCTGTGATGGGACTGTAGACCTCTTTACAACCGTGGATGTTTCCACTAGAATTTTTAACCATTACATTTATTTATTTATTTACTGACTTACTTATGGAATAGGATGTGTATGCATATAGGTATATATTTTTATCCCACAAGAGGTTTTATCCCACAAGAGGAAAACATACTGAATGCTTTTGACTTGTTAAACTAGGTCCCATTTCCACCAAGGACAGAAAGTTACATTTGTCCTCTCCCTTTGTCCTCTCCACTCCTCTCTGCCCTTCTCCCTCCCTTCTACTGCTTTGCCTTCCTTCCTCCCTCCCTCCCTTCCTCCTTCAGGGATTACCTGTAAGTGAAACTCCACCATCAGAGCCCAGTGGCAGTTGTGCCCACGAAAGCTGGGGTAGCATATTTATGGAAGTTTTTCTTCCTAAAGGTTCTTGGGCTTTCTTGTGGGTCGCTGTGACTAAGAGCCCCGCTGTTGACTAAAAGCTTTGCTCATCTCAGACAAGAACTGGCTCCCCAGTTCCTGCACTCATTGGAAAATGAAATTAAACTCTAGAGGGTGGTGTAGGTGTTTTATTTTCCTCCAAGTGCAGGAAGGCGCCAAGGCATTAGAGCGGTACAAATTTTACTCTTTGTTAGAATGGAATGGCCCTTCAGAAGAAGGGGGGAAATCGTTTCTGCTCCGAGTAACTTTGTTCATTTTTTTCCAGCTTGGAAACTTGGTTACTTTCTAATTATAGACTGTGTGGCTGGGCGTGTTGTAAGCTAAAACCAGTTCTATAGGGCTCTGTGCTCTGTTCTTTTCCCTTGACTATGAAGAACAGGAACAGGTGACAAGCAGATTTGGAATTGCTTGAGTCAGGCTTGGATTTTTTGTTGTTCTTTGTCCTGGGTTTTATTTAGACATTCAGCATAGATGCCTATTTTACTTCAACAGAGAAAAATAGACAAAGCTTGGCATACTCTTGATTTTATGCTTCACCTCATGAATCATTTTAATAGCTGTTCTGTAAAGAACTGAGTAGGATACCTTTGCTGCTTTGCTACCAACCATCCAACCATCCATCTTTTATTTGCACTTTATGCAAAGTGTTTCCTTTAACTTGAACCCTCCACTGTAGTTTTTTGAGTTAATGTAGATCTTTGCTTTTCTTTACAGCTGAAAAATATTTGGGTGAAACTAATAAACAACTAGGGGTAAGCTACCCATGATGCTACTACCCCTGTATAACCAATGTAGTCTTTCAGGATAATTTCTTCTGGAATCTCTTGAGAGCTAGGAATGAGATTTATTAATCGGTGACAGTTCCTGGGCCTCTCCACTCCATTTCCTCACCGCCTGCTGAAAAAGATTTTATTTTTGTCCTAATTCTTCCTTTCTCCAGGCCTATAATTGTCTTTCCCAGATTCTGGGCTTAAATCAGCGGATAGGGCATAACCCAGATAAAATTTTAAAAGAGAGAAAAGTACAGAGTGACTTGTGGCCCCCAGATGACAAAGAAGTGGTGAAGGACAGACAGAATAGTTCATGTTCTGCGTACTGGAAAAGCCTGGAAGAGTGGGGTGGTGAACCCTGGCTAGAAGAAGATCTGCAGAATGAGTAGGGAACCAAGGTTTGGGTCGGAGAAGGAACAGCTTCGCTATGAAGTATGAATTGAAATTGCATTCATGTTATTGGAGAGATGACGGAAGTAAAGATAGGCTGTTGTAGCAAGCCTGTGCCAAGCCTGGGTTGGGATCAGGGAGCAGTTGCTTTTATATTTTTATATTTTCCTTTGTTGCATGTTCATTTTATTTCTAATTACAAAATAATATACTAATTGTGAAGCTTTCTACTTCTGAGCTATACTATATGTATATACATACATACATATATATACACACATATATATGTATATATATCTATTGCATGTATATATCTATATATGTATATATATCTATCACATGTATATATCTATCTCCACCTAACAGAATTACAGTTGCTTTTGCCCACTCAATATATTATTAGTGTCTTCTTTTATTATTAAGTATTTAAAATAGCTGTATATACCACCTCTAGGCAATTGTTGGCCATACACGTTATTTTTAAAACTTTTTAATCATATGCCACTCATGTGAATATTGTTACAACTCAATCTTGGCCTTTTTGTTTATTTCTGTAGACTCTATTCTGAGGAAGAGATTTATGGCCTGTAGGAGGATAAGTATTTGCAAGAGTTTTGAATGAAATAAGCAACTTACTATTATGGGATTTAACTTTAAATTATGTACTCCTATACTACTCTTACCATTATTTAATAGCATGCATTTTAATAGACCTTTTTAACTTTTCCAAAGCACTTTCACATTGATTATACCCCCAATTTTACCCATTAAGGCATGTGATACTTTTACTCTTATCTGAAACTATTTCAGATAGCTTTTATGTTTCAGAAGGTAGAATCAGAGCTACAATTTAAAGGGATTAAAAAAAAAAGAATCTTAGTTATCCTGAATATGAATCCTGCTCTGAGTATGAATCCTTCGTCTGTTTTATTTCAGTGAAAGTAAGCTCTTGGCTTCACTTTCCATTGCCCCGTTTGCTTCTGTCCCTCATTTCCAAATCTGTTATGTTGATATTCAGAGCATGATGAAAACACACTGACCCTCATTGTCCTTCCCAAGTAAAATACGCGTCAAGCCTATTGTGAGGGTAAGAAGTTAGTAGCTCATGGGACTTGCTGATCACAAATGTCACATTCAGGGTTCTGTATTCACTGTGGGTTTGGGTAAGCGTGGGGGCTGTAACACCCAGTCATTCTTTCTTATGAAATACTGGATCTAAGTTTTCTTCTTTATTATCAACAATAATGTAACCTTTGACTCCTGTAACAATGAAGCCAGAGGCTCTGTGCTTGGAAATCTCCATTGATAACCCATCCCCTAATGATACTCTCAGCCCTTTTAAAGAATTATAATGGATTCTCTCTGCCAAGAGTCATATACTCAAATGCCTCCATGGGCCAGGCAGGTTATGTAAGAGAGAATGCAGGGCAGCTGTTAGAAAAACAACGATCAATGGCAGCTCAATGGGGGCCTCTGTGTCAGAGATGCAGGAGATGGTGGAAGGACAAGAGCTAATTGGAGAGCGTTTGTTCTATCTGAAAGAGAAGGTGCTCCAGCCAGTGGCTGACATGTGGAAAAGTGGGCCTACTGTTGTTAGATTTTCTTGTTTATAGGAGAAGTTAGAAATCCCAAGTTTTATGGACTTTCTAAACACAGCGCAATTCAAATAAAAGTTCTGTAAACACCATCCAATGCAAGCATATATGTGACAATAGGCTGGATCTGGCCCACGGAGGCCGTCACGTGACTTGCATCTGTTGTGGCAACTCCTGTGAGGATTTGAATAAGTCTGCAGAGCTCAGAAAATATGTGAGCACTGTACTGGATGTGCACCAGAGCCCAGGAGATAATGAAAGTGAAACAGCCCCTTCAAAAGAGGCGGTCTCTTTTAAATTTTAAGAGGCCTTTTAGCTCTTTGCTACCATTACTATAAGAATGAGGACCACTCTCGGCCATAGGACTGTTGACGTTTCAGAAAATGTCAACATCACGCTGCAGGGACATACAGTGTCCTCAGACTTGTCTGTGATATTTTACAGATGCAATAAAAGCCATGTATGGATTTGGGGCCGGCGGGGGCGGGGGGGGGGGCAGTCTTTGAAAATTGTGGACCTCTAATGAGACGGACTGACCGCTTTGGTGGGAGTCAAACTACCCAAGTGTGAATCTTGGCTCCACCGTTTTCTCACCTCTGTGCCTCACTTTCTTCATTTGAGAAATAAATTAATAGCATCTGCCTCATCGGGTTATGAGGATTAAATGAGCCAGTTTAGATAGAATGCCGAGTAAGTACTCAACACCTGATTTGCTCTTCCTTACCTTTCTGATCTTCCCTTCCTGCTCCCACTACTGCTGACCCAGGCTCCCTCGTTTTTTCGCATTCCAGGTTCCTGAGCCCCTTCAACATGATCCTTGGAGGCATTGTAGTGGTGCTGGTGTTCACGGGGTTTGTGTGGGCAGCACACAACAAAGACATCCTCCGCCGGATGAAGAAGCAGTACCCCACAGCATTTGTCATGGTGGTCATGTTGGCCAGCTACTTCCTCATATCCATGTTCGGGGGAGTCATGGTCTTTGTGTTTGGCATCACTTTTCCTTTGTTGCGTAAGTGAACCTCAGTCTTCTTGTGCCTTAAAAAAAAAAATGTAGGAGCAATTGTTCACTGGGAATATCCTACCCTGTTTCTTCCATATGTTGACATGTCTGCAAAATTATCACAAGTTTCTGAAACAGCAGATCAAGGCTAATGGTGCAGTAAGTCCATAGATTTATGTCTACTGGGTGCCTGCTCTGTGCCAGACACTCTTCTGGGGCTACAACAATAAACAAAAGAAGTACAAATCCCAAGTCGCACAGCAAGAAAGTTGTACAGCCTGCACTGACCTCCAGATTGGTCTGATATTCAAGTCCGTTCTCAATCTTTAAGTGCCATTCATACTGATGCATTCATACTGATGCAAGAATGAATGTATTTCATTGGGAAGTAAACTAGTTACTCTCTAGTTACTCAGCATATCGTGTTTAGTGTCCAACTTTCCTAAGTCTGTAAGAATAATTGGCCCAGAATATAGTTACCAAGTACTCCAGTTCTGGTGAAGAGAACTAGATATTTTCTAAATTTTACATGCATTGTTTGCTGAGATCCCAAACACTTGAAACCTGAAATAGAGAACAGATATAGTTCCAGTCTCATCAGCAGAAATCTACTTAAAATTCGATTATATTAAGTGACAGCAACAGTCTTTTAACTTATTAATAGCATTTCACATGTGTATTTTTTCCATTAAATAAAATCAGTTGCTTGTTTGGGGATATGTGAGATTAAGCCCAGAATATTTATAGATGGATCCCACACCTTGTTGGACAACATATTTCAATCAGCTAAGTCAAGACTTTTAAATATTTTCCTCACATTTACCCTATATACAGGCCAGTGTAATGAAATGTATCATAGGTAGAGATCAAGAGTCCAGATTTTTCTTCCTAGACATGCTGGAAACCAGCCGTGTGCTTTGGACCAGGTATCCTATATGGGCTGTCATTCGCTCATCTATAAAATAAGGAAGTTAGACAAGATTAGTGACTCCCAGACCTTGATGATTTTGAGAATCATGTAGGACACTTGTAAAAAGCACAAATTTCCCAGCCATATCCCTTAGAGATCTTGAGTCTGTGAGTTGACAGTGCTCCTCCCCAAAACCTGTATTTTTAGGAAGCTCCTCAAATGTTTCCAATGGCCAGTCTAGATTGGGAGCCTCCAGATAAAATGCACACCAGTGTTTCTTAAAATGATGGTCCAAGATCACCTATATGAGATTCATCCAGAGTGAATATTAGCATTTTACATTGTGGAAACCTACCTCAGTCTTACTGGTCTGAATTTTGGGTGGTGGAGACCTAGGATTTGCCTATGTAACAGCTCTGCAGGCAATTTATATATACACCGCAGTTTGAAAAATCGCTCCTGGTAGATCACGTGGGATGCCTATTTAAAATACAGATCCCAGGCCCATCCCTCTAAGGTTCTGGTTCAGGAGGTCCAGGAGAGGGGCCAGGGAATATTTCTCAATAAACAACGTGAGTAATTCTAAATGATCAAGCAAATTCGGGAAACTTTAGGGTACCTGACATGTGTAAAACCTTTAGTTTTTATCTATACATCTATATCCATCACTTTGGAAAAATGCCTCAGGAGGTGCCTCCAAGGAGGACTTCACCTGATCATCCCTGATAATCCCTGAATTGAGCATGAATTCCTTTCTGGAAAACTTTGTGTAAGGTTTTTATGTAAGTTGGAATCACACTGATTCATTTTGAATTTCAAGCCATTTAAGTGGCAGCTAAAAAGGTAAATATCAACGTGAAAAAGAGAAGGTGTGGTTGGCAGATGACAGTCCTGCCTGCTGTGTTTTCCTTCACACACAAAGGACACTTAATATATGACTTAAACAGCTTTATATCAAGTCCAAGGATCCATGTGAGGACTTGGGTAAATTAGAGAACCAGACTGGACTACAGCTAACCGTGGCAGTTGACCCAAAGTGTGAAGATGGGGAGCCTAAGGCTGCAATGGGCAAAGAGCCGTTGCTTCCGTGCTAACCACGTTTCTCTTTTCCGTAGTGATGTTCATCCATGCGTCATTGAGACTTCGGAACCTCAAGAACAAACTGGAGAATAAAATGGAGGGAATAGGCCTGAAGAGGACACCAATGGGCATTGTCCTAGATGCCCTAGAACAGCAGGAAGAAAATGTCTCCAAATTCGCTGACTATATCAGCAAAGTGAAGGAATAAATATAAGGGCTGCCACGGACATCCAGGTGTGGTTTGTCCTCATGCAGACCTAGTTTCCATTTGTGTTCTTGAAATAGGAGGTGCCTGTACCACCCAACTATCTCTGGCAGCATGCATGTATAGGCCAAGCTGTTAACATCTCTGATGTGACAGAGGGAAGCCCTCAGAAACCGAAAGAAACTACCCTCCTATTATGCCTGAAGTTTCAAGTGTGTTTATGCAACTGATAGGAAATGGATCACACTTACTTCTTTAGAGAAATAAAAACAATTATGGATTGTACAGCAACAGTACTGTTAACTTGTAGGAAAAAAATAATTGTAAAGTATCAAGGCAATATGAGTAAATGAAAAAAGACTGTTAAAATAGATGTCATGTGTTAGCCTGTTTTAAGCACCACCCTCCCCCCCACCCCACCCCCCGCCCCCACCCGCATCATTCTCCTCCAAAAATATTCCCTGGGACTGTAATATGTGGAGTCTAATTTAGTTTAGCTTTTATTATTCTTCTTTTAAAATCAAAGATGATCTGTATCACTTTACCACCCATTTGACGTGCAGTGAAAACTGGATAAACCAGTTGTTTTTATTTTGTTTACAAATAGAAAGATTGCTGTTTAGGAGATATTTTGTCAAGTTTTTACAAATTTTTAAAATGCTAGTAATGCCTTTTCGCTAGCAGGTATTTGTTGCAAATTAAATGTCATCTTCTTTAAGGAGGTTAGAGCTACGGAACCTGTATTATTCTTGACAGTCTTGTTAAAAAAAGCAACAACAAAAAAATAAAACTTGAGTTCTGTTTATATTGCATATTTCTTGCTGTTATGGCAAAAAGGTGTCCAAGATAATGTTTCTTGTATTTTTTTCACTATTTAGCTTTTAACTGGAACATTGAGAAGGAAGGAAATCAATGTGCATTTTATTAATTCCTTAGGGGCACAAAGAGAACAATAATGGCTAATCTTTTGAAATCTGAAAAGCATCTTTAGATGACCAAGCAAACAGACATGAACGTGGGAGTGATCAGCGGCTTCTGCAAATCATGAAAATTTTAGATAGCAATTGTTACGACCACATGTTTTTACAGATAGGCATTAGAATTACTACAGCATGAGTTTATATATCCTTTTACTTTCTTCCTTTTATTTCTCATGTATTTAGAAATAGGTTATACAAAGATGTTTTGCTTGCCAATTGGGTGATTTCATAGATGAGTAGAAAACACTTGGGTTTCCCTAACACTGAATTATGAAGACAACTGGAGTGGTACTTACCGGAGAGACTCTCTGTACATCCTAAAATAAGAAGCAACTGCATATGCCACTCCCATCTTTCTTGCGTTTTTATTCCTCAGCCAACCTGCAGCCATCATCTCTAGCACAGCGTTACCACCGTGACTTCACAGCCACGGTCTAGAGTTTGTACCCTTACCCAAATACGGAGAATAAAATTTATCAAAGATTTTCTGTGTGTGAAAGACGTTGTTTATTAATGCACATCTGTGCTAAATATCTGGGAGACTCGGTGACAACCCTTTAAACAACGAGGATGTGCTATACTGCACGACCCGCTCTGCTCGTGTTTCAAATACACTAGGTCCCCCCACCACACATCAGTTACCTGCTGTCAGCCTCAGTCCAGAAGCAGATGATCCTCCTTGTGACACATCGTCAGGAGGTCCACAGTAGCTAAACACTACACATCAGAGCGCCTACAACATTCCCTCACTTCATCTCATCGCGTAGAATATTTCTCATCCCACGTCATCACAGAGGAGGGGTGAGTATGTACAATAAGGTAATTTTGATAGACAGACTGCATTCACCTAACTTTTATTACAGCATCATTGCTCTAGTTTATGATTTTTGTAGTTAATCTCTGTGCCTGGTTTAGAAGCTAAACATTCTCCTACTATGTACAGGAGAAAAACAGTAATATATAGGGGGTTCTGTACTATCTGTGGTTTCAGGCATCCAAGGGGGGTCTTAGGACATATCCCCACTGGATTAGGTGGGGACTATGGTACTGTTTAACAAAACTTTAACATTTTATTAATTTCCAGCCGAATAACATTGAATTCCAGTGGGATCCTGTTCTAAACCTGACACACTTTAGCCCCTTCCACTTTCTACATGAATCCTGTAGAAAGAATGCAATCTATTTGGGAAAAGTGACAACTTAAATAAAAACTATACTCATTACAATTACTAACAGTTGGTCGTCAATTCTAGAATAATAACGATATACACATGTAGCATGTAAGTGCTATATATTACTGCATTTTAAAAACAAATTAAAGGGGTGCCTGGGTGGCTCAGTCGGTTAAGCGTCCGACTTCGGCTCAGGTCATGATCTCACAGTCCGTGAGTTCGAGCCCCGCGTCGGGCTCTGTGCTGACAGCTCGAAGCCTGGAGCCTGCTTTGGATTCTGTGTCTCCCTCTCTCTCTGACCCTCCCCCTTTCATGCTCTGTCTCTGTCTCAAAAATAAATAAAACGTTAAAAAAAAAAAAAATAAAAACAAGTTAAGGGGTACCTGGCTGGCTCTGTTGGTAGACCATGCCACTCTTGATCTCAAGGTTGTGAGTTCAAGCCCGACATTGGGTGGAGAGATTATTTAAAAATAAAATTTTAGAAATTGAAAAAACCAAGTTTCAAGTGATGTTACATCTTAGGAGGGTGACTTATCTATGTGCATACATTCCAGAGGACACTGAAGAAGTTAAAATCTTCACCTAATTTTTAGGGTAGGAGTCGGTTGATGGAAAAAGCATAAGTAAGCTGCTTTACCTGTCTCTTGACAAAATCTGTGCACTGAAGCAGTAAGCTATGAATTTGAATCCTCTTTTCCCTTTGCACATCTAAGAATAAATACCTCTTTTAGGACTATTAGCACTCGTTTAAATTCCTGACTTTATTAATACTGTGGCTATACAAACAAACGCACCGGGCTTTCAAGAGCTTCAACTACTAACAGTAAGCTTTTAAACATGTTTAGAGCACTTTGCCCAACAGCATTTAGCCTCTCGATGTAGAATATGCTAGACACAAAGTTTTATTTACAGCAGCCCTTTCTTAACCTGCTTTGCATGCAAGGATGTTTATAGAAACAGTAACATTGGAGGAAAAAACCTCTCAGCCACTGGCTATTGTAAAACCTGATTGAAACTACAGCTATTCAAATGTGGATACTTTTGCACACACTAAACTATCTTTAAAAAATGTAAACACCATATTTCTTTCCCATGGCCTGTCCTTCTAAATAACGTATTTTTTAACTTTCCCAATTAGGCCTATTCTCTCCTAGCCTGTTTTGCTTGTTATGTACCACCTATGATTATATAAAAGGAGAAAGAAGGCAGGCACAACTAACTACTCACTTGGGTAAAGAAGAGAGAAAAGGCGTCAATGTGTGGTTTTCTAATTTCTAATGTTCACGCCACTTCTATATAAAAAGATTCTAAGGGTGCCTGGGTGGCTCAGTTGTTTGAGGGTCTGACTTCAGCTCAGGTAACAATCTCATGGTTGGTAGGTTTGAGCCCTGCATGGGGATCTGTGCTGACAGCTCAGAGCCTGGAGCATGCTTCGGGTTCTGTGTCTCCCTCTCTCTCTGCCCCTCCCCCCCACCTTCAAAAAATAAAAAAAAACATTAAAAAAATGTTTTGAAGTCAGATTCTATGCATCTAGTGACTAGAATGGATAATTAAGGGCTCTAGGAACTTGGAAAGAGGAAAGAACACTGGGTTTGGAGTTGTCTGGAAGATTTTTATGGAGGATTATGACCTGATCTGGTCTTTAAAGATGGGTAGGCCTTTTGTAATGGAGAGCAGGAGGGAAGTGTTTTGAAGGTGTTCTACAGAAGGGCTAACAAGAGCAAAGGCATAGGCTGTGCATGAGGATGTCTTATCAAGAGGAGCATAAAGAATCTGTGGCAAATATGACTAAATCGGAAACAGACAGTGGAGGGCCTTGACTAATACAGTAAGAAATTAAAAGCTAACCCTGTAGCAAATTTCCTTTAGAAGACTTTTGCGGAGAGCAACAAGATCAAATTAGATGCATAGACTAAACACATATATGTGTGTGTGTATATATGTATATGTTTTATATATATTAGCTAAAACTAAAAATTTGTCAATAATTATTTATACAAAACTTTTAACAAAACAAAACTAACATGCTCTCTGCCTTTCTCCCTCTATATATGGAAACGGAAGTATATGCGTGTATGAGTATGTATATGTATATGTATGTGTGTGTTTACATATACGGTTTGTTTTTCCCATTGCTTTCCCTGGAAACACTATTTTCTCCATGTCCTGTGCCTTCACTGCTCTGCTCCTCACAGATAAACACACACACACACACACACACACACACCCCTTTCTGAAGTACGATCCACCAGGGGAATGACCAAGAGAGCAAGCTAAACAGGGCTGGGGACTGAAAATCCTCACATGATTCTCCAGAGAAGAGCTCATTCACCATTCTTCCATTTCAAAGCATCAGCAGGTCCTGGAGCCCAATTCACCCTTCACATATCCAGAGAGTGAAACATGATTTGTGCCCTTTAAGATACCATGCAATGAATTACAGCAGGAGATGGAGGGAGGAATACTTAACACTTCTATAGTATTTATTGTTATTTTCCAGAAGAAAGCAAAACAAACGTTTACGAAAACAAAAATCTCTTTGAAACTTCTGTTGCTGGAAGCGTGACTGCATTTTTATCTCAGTCATGCAAACTGATTGGACATAGAGAATGGTGTCCCAGAATAGTAATTTTTTTTACCTCCTCCTCCCTTTTCAGTGCCTATTTTGCCTCTGCCTTTACAAAATGCTCCTATCAGATGTCAGCCCGTCCCGCTTCCACCACCTGGCTCCAGAAGTATGCTGCTCAAAGAGTCTCCAAGCTCTGATACAAGAGTCATTATCTCAGATCCTTGCTCTTCTAGATGATTCTGTTGCCACTTATGCCAGCTCTTTTGGCAGTTGCACCTGTGGATTGAAGTAGTTGAAGAAAAGGGAAAAAAATTAATCTTGGAAATTCAAGAGTTTTACAGCAAAAATGACAAAAACTTACTATGTGTCTGAAAAGTTACAGAATGGATGAGAAATTGGGGCCAGAGAGCCACTCAAATTATAATAAAACAACAGTAACAACCACAATCACCATTCAGTGGGCATTTACTGATACCAGGGACTGATCTAAGGGCTTGAAGCACATGGTGAAGCATATTATAAAAACAAAAGGGCAGATGTTGGAATCCGCCTGGTTCAAATCCTGATACTGGCACTCCTAGCTGTGTGGTGCTAAACATCAGTTTTCTCCACTGTAAAACGACAGTAACAGTATGTGTCTAACAGACAAGGCTATTTTAAGGATGAAGTGATATAATACAAGCTAGTAGTCAAGATCAACACTTCAAAAGCAAGGCTATCATACAATAGCCTTGTAAGGAGGGAACTGGCTCAGAGAGGAGAAACAATTTGCCTCGCAGCTAGTAAGTGACAGAGCAGAATTTGAATCGAGATCTGCCTGATATCAGTACCCAAGCCTTAACCACAAAAAAATACCACCACAAAAGTATAAAACATATATTCTTTTAAAAACTGGTCTTTCTGGGGCGCCTGGATGGCTCAGTCAGTTAGGCATCCGGCTTTGGCTCAGGTCATGATCTTGCGGTTCACAGGTTCAAGCCCTGCATCGGGCTCTGTGCTGACAGCTTACAGCCTGGAGCCTGGAGCCTGCTTCAGATTCTGTGTCTCCCTCTCTCTCTGCCCCTACGCCACTGGCACTCTGTCTCTGTCTCTCTCTCAAAAATAAATAACATTTAAAAAAATCTAATAGAAAATAATAAAGACTGGTCTTTCCTTGTGAAATGCATTTCTAATTTGAAGCTCAATTAAATTTTAAAAATAAAACATCACTGGGAGAAGCCCTAAGGCAAAAAAAAAAAATTACAAAAGAGTAGCAAAAGTCTGACTGCTATTTTAGTTTTGCTTCATAGGAACAACTTAAATATAAGGCAAGTTGTTAAACACTTTCAAGTGGTGTTACATCTTAGGAGGGTGACTTACCTCGTATGCATGTACCTTCCAGAGGACACTCAGAGTTTGTACAATAATGACTAAGAATGTTCCTCCTCCTATTCCCCATGTCCACCTGCCAGCGTGATGAGCCATCTTGGCCATCTGCTATGGCCCCTCCTACAGGCAGTTCTCTGCCCATGACCTTTGGCTGGAAATTTCCCAACATCCTGCCTCCTGGGGAGACTTCTGATGGGTTGCTGCTGCCTGCCCAGCCTTCAAACCAAGGGGTTCTCCATGTGCTTTGGCCCTCTCCCTCCTGGTGTCAGACTTTCAGGATGCGACAGCTGTGACAGCACTTTGGTAGGGCTCAACCATGGAGACACCGACAGTAAACACCAGTGAGCAGAAAATGCACTGCCCAGTATTTAAAGCGACTACAAAGTTGAAACAAATAACTAGAACAGTGTGTTCTTTGTATTGTTGAATGGAAAAAATCATTTTACATAATGTTATTATTTACATAATGTTATATAATGTTATGCATGGGAGGGTTCCAAATTAATAAAAATATTTTAAAAAGCAGAATGTGGCACTGGCCCAACAGAGTAAACCCAGATACATATTGATATATTTAAAATATGACCACGTTGGCAATTCACTGTGAAAAAGAATGAGTCATTGGTTAGCTGTCATTGGTCAGCTCTTTGGAAAAGAAATAACAAAGGAGGCTTTTTGCTTTCTATTTACTTCTAAAATTTAACCCTTTAACTCATCTGTAATATGGAATCTTTTTTTAAAACGAAAAACTACATGGGCACCTGGGTGGCTCAGCCGGTTAAGCGTCTGACTTTGACTCAGGGCATGATCTTGCCGTCTATGGGTTCAAGCCCTGCGTCAGCTCTGTGCTGACAGCTCAGAGCCTGGAGCCCACTTCAGAATCTGTGTCTCCCTCTCTCTTTGCCCCCCTCTCCCCATCTCACGCGTGCACGTGCTCTCTCTCTCTCTCTCCCTCAAAAATAAACATTAGAAAATTTTTAAAAAATCAACTACAAATGCAGGAATAAAAGATGGGCAAGTATCTTAGTAATCTCCAAAAGAAGCCATTTCTAAGCAGAACACAAAAGACAGAAACTGTAAAGGAAAAGATAGCTAGCCTCGCTGTTATAAATACCTAAAACTTACAAACACATGAGAATCAGCGTGCAGTACTGTTAGGGGTCCTGTTCCCCCCTTTACTTGTTGGTTAAAACTAGTTTAAGAAAAGTATGTGTGGAGAGCATTACATAAGGCACACACATACATACACTCACAGAGACTGGGCCGGGAAGAGAAGATCCATCTCAGTAGGGGTTATTTAACTTGGCATGTGGATGTGAATTCCTGCTCTCAGTCAACACCTCAGTGGGTATCCAGGACAGAGAAGAGGAAGGCTAGTTTGAGGAATTCACAGTCCCCTAGGAGACCTACACTGTACCCTTAAGAGGGCTGAACCTGAAGCAGAATGTGGGAGATTCAGTAAGAGAGGTGCCGATTAAGGATAATGGAAATAGAAAGGGAAAGTATTCACTAGTGGTAACTTGTTTGGTTTCTTTTGTTGTAAGAAGTCGTATTTGAGTCAAGCCTGTTGGGATAGATTTCAACAGATAGAAATAGAATTAAAGGTCATTTGAGTAGAGGGTATAGAGGCAAGGAAGGAAATTCCTTTAGGGGAACTGTTAAAAGATGTGGTTTGTCGTGGAGGTCACGGAGTTGTGACCATCAAAGTGTGGCATCCAAAAAAGTAGCAACGGCATCGCCAAGGAAGTTGACAGAAATGCAAATTCTCAGGCACCATCTAAAACCTATGGAATGGGGCATTCTAGAGGTGGGCTCAGCAATCCGTATTTAGCCTTCTAGGTGATTCCGATGCATGCTAAAATTTAAGAATCACTATCACAGACTTCAGAAACGTTGTATACCATAGATTCTTTTCTACACTAGGTATTAGGAAATGGCAGCTCTTAGACTAAGTAATTCCGTAAGCATAGGCTCTTTCTAGGGGAGTCTGAGATGTGACATAGCTTTTTCCTATAGAGAGATATCCTCTAAAGGAGCAAAAAGAATAAGGCAGGAAAAAAGTTGTTGAAGATAATGCTGGGGCTTTAGACCTGAACGCGTGAGAGAAGGAAGAGAGCATGGAACACTAAACTCAAGAGCTTGGCTTGGGGACAAATTGAACGAAGTAGTCAAGAAAACCCCAGTGATCTAAGGGGAAAGAGAGATCCAGGGAGTGTCCCAGATTATGTGACAATTGAAACAAAGGGAAAAGATAAAAATAGGAAGGAGAAAATTGTGAAAGGAGAGAATCCAGAAATCCTAAAGAGAAAGAAGATCTTGTTAATGAGGCAAAGAAGAAATGGCTAGAAATAAAGATAAAGACTCAAGAGTCTATAATGTTGCATCTTATAATCACAACAACTGCCAATGCGTCATGGAGACTTTTGGCTAACCAAGGCTGCTTAGGATATTATTAAACTGAAGTCTTTCCGAAGGAGAAATTTAGCTGTGTTTTTAGGCAATTGAGTGGAAGCAATCCAGGAATACATAGGTGAGCCCAAAGTGAAACTGAGTTAATGTTAAAATGCCTTTTCTGATTGGCACTGAAGCTTGTGTAAGATATAAATGCATTTAGCCTCAGTGAATTAAATTGTTGTCGCAGATGGAATTTTATTTCAGGGAGAAGTACAAAGACCCATCTGGGATGGTAGGCAGTGAGTGGTCCACAAAATTTTCAAGATGAAAAAAAAAAATCATACATTTGCCAGGGAAGGATAAGCCTGTATAAGCCTAACATCTTTGTTTTGGGCTGGTATCACACTGACTAGTTATTAACTTATAGGGAAAGGAATTAGTGATTATCGAATAAATTCACTTTGCTAGACAAGACAGAGAGTTTAAAAGCACAGCTAAAAACAAGAAGAGAAGAACCTAAAAAACTCTACTGGAGCCAACTAAGTCATGCAAATGAGTGGAACAGGCCAGGTGTTAGGCGGTAGGGAATGGTGGAGACAGAAAGACTCAAGAGTCCATCATCTATCTCAAGGGAGAAGCCAATCCCAGATCCACCTGATTAGTACATGCAAATGCGAGCCCACTGTGGCCAGATCGGATGCTTCCAGGGGTGCCAGATGTCTCGATGTTATTACGTGGTATTTTAAATTTTGTACAACAACACTCAAGCCAAACAATATAGGCCTGGAGGCTTGGCTGGCAATCTGTCAGTTCTCTATCCCTGGCCCACAGAATACATACATTCCTCTTAAGCTGAATTAAATGGGCGGCTTCTTGGAGGAGGTAGCATTTAAGCTGAGCAAGTGTACAGGTTTTCTTTTATTCTTTGCTAGCAACTTCATTTCAAAGTTCCCAGGCCAGAAGCAAGCATGGGGACAGAATAGGCATTGGAAATGAAAAAATACGATTAAAAAATACAAACTGACTACTTGATGAGATCTCCTCTGGCAAATGCAAAAAGAGGATTTCCAAGTCCACGAGAGGAAAAGAGCTAGTCTTGTTTTTCCCTTTCAAGTTTCCTAAATAATAATACTAAATAATTTGTACATATGCTTTTGGACACTCAAGATTCCAGTGAGGAACACGGGGAAAAAAATCACATTTCAAAATTATTCTTTCATCTTAACCTCCTATTTGAAAACCCAGGGGTTTGGAGGGCATCTCTGTCTACCAACGCAAGCGTGGGGAGAAAAACCTAAAAACCTTTAGTTTAAGCTCTCCAAAATGAATGCTGTGATGTCTCCTTTGGCTGGCTAAAAAGATCCCTTTCTGCTCAGATTTTGTGATACCATCACCAGGGGCGTTTTCAGTGACATTTCCACAGTCCCCAGACCAGAAAGCATCTTGCATGCCATGATGTTTTACAATAGCTGGTTGCACATGCAAGCACGAACACACCATGGCCTTGAACCCTATTAGCGCTTCCATTAACTACACGGGCTGGCTGGGTTAGTAGAGCATGCGACTCTTGATCTCTGGGTCGCGAGTTCAAGCCCCACACTGGGTGGGGAGCCTAGTCTAAACAAAAGACTGTTTGGGCGTGCTTGGCTGGCTCAGTGGGGATAGCAAGCAACTCTTGATCTCGAGCTCATGGGCCCAAGCCCCACATTGGGTGTAGATTACCCAAATGAAACTTAATAAATAGAGTAGCTTTTGAAGAATGTCAAAGTTGACAAAATGTGATGGGTATGTACCAGTTCTTTGCACTATTTTTGAGCTTCCGCAAGCCTAAAATGATTTCAAAATGACAAGAATAGCTTTTAAGATCACGCTATGATTCATCATGAAAGCAGAGACTTATCGTGCATGTAGCAAAGCACAAAATTTGATCAGCGGGGAGCAAAGGGACATTAGTGGAGTGAAGGTTTGTCAGTGGAATGATGCATTTTCACATTTCTGCAGGGCATTTTCCAGGACTATGTGGATGAAGTTGCGTGACATTCTGTATCTTAAATATATGCAAAGAGATACCTATTGCTGGCCAAACCAGGCAGCGGAAAGCAGGCAGAATTGCCAATCTGTTGGAGCAGATAAAAGACATTTCAAAGCAGAGGCCAATGTGCAAGGGCATCATTCAAAAATCACGTCAGAGTTTACTTTGAAGCATGTTTCCTTCTCAGTGGACCGTAAAAACAAAACACAGCTTAAAACTGGTAACTTCCTAGAATTGATCAAAAGGGGAAAATGTAGTACTTAGCAGGACTTTGCACTTTTATAAGTATCCTTGGGAATTTATTTTATTGCCCTCTGTTCTGGAATCTGAACTCAGAGTTGAATTGGTTTCAACTGACCAAAAGGCAGTGTCCTGACTATGGAAATTACAAAACCAAGACCCTTAGCTCCATGAGGCCAAGACTGCACCTGTCTTATTCACCACAGTACTCTTGACCCCTCGGATGGTGCCTGACATGTAAAAAGTACTATGTAAATATGTGTAGCATTAATGAATAAGTGAATGGGTACAATGAAACAGACTCTAGGAAAAGGAGACTCGCACACTACAACACTCCCTGGGAAGGCAGGGAATTGGGTCAGATGATCATCTGAACTTGTTTATCTCTTCTACTCTGAACCCACAGGCCACCTCTAATGTAGATTGTAAAAAGACTTCCCTTCACTCTTTTTAGACTGTTATTTTCTGATGGTACAGCCTCCCAGACAGCTCCCAGATGCTTTACCAATGATTGGTTGCACAGTAACAGAGCTAGTTTCTCTCAAAACAACAGCCCAATCCACCCCCTACAGAGGTCTGGCTGCCGGGGAGAGGAGCAGGTGCAGCAAGTCGATGTAGTACCCAAAGGCAGGCAAAGAACTCTTGCCTGACCTCATGGGACCTCTAGTGTTCTCACCCTGGTTTCTGCCCTAGGAAGAACCAGAATCCTACCAGACACAGGAAAGTCATCTTTGATTTGGAGGAATGGAATGTTGTCAATTCTGTATTACTAGCAGATGGGAATAAGGAACATACATATGTAGAACACATCTTGAAAAAATTGAGGCTCCCTATGATGAAATCATGTACAGACTATTCTGCCTGAATTACACACTAGGATTTAAAACTGGGGCACCTGGGTGGCTCAGTCGGTGAAGCGACCGACTTAAGTTCATGTCATGATCTCACGGTTTCTGAGTTCGAGCCCCATGTTGGGCTCTGCGCTGACAGCTCAGAGCCTGGAGCGCATTTCTGATTCTGTGTCTTCCTCACTCTCTGCCCCTCCCCCACCCACCCTCTGCTTCTTTCCTTCAAAAATAAACAAACATTAAAAAAAAAGAAAAATTTTGGGGCGTCTGGGTGGCTCAGTCGGTGAAGCGTCCGACTTGGGCTCAGGTCATGATCTCACAGTTCGTGGGTTCAAGCCCCGCGTCGGACTCTGTGCTGACAGCTCGGAGCCTGGAGCCTGCTTTGGTTTCTGTGTGTGTGTCTCTCTCTCTGCCCCTCCCCCGTTCATACTCTGTTTCTCACTCTCAAATATAAATAAACATTAAAAAAAATTAAAAAAATTTTTAAATAATACAGTTAATTATCAGCTACCTGTGACCTTGGGACACACACCTTTCAGATTCCATAAATGCTATCCTAGTAATGACCAAAAAAATTTATTTCCTCAACTTAACCTGCAAGGAATAAAATACTTTCATGTGTCAGCAGCAGCAATAGTGAATCATTGTAAATATTAAAACTGAAATAGTAGTTAAAACTCCATTAATTCATGGAGACACTAACTTGAAGTTTGCCATTTGTCTGGCTGTCTAAAAAGTGAAGAATATATAAATGCAATTGTACGTAGTCTCTCTTCATCTACTAAAACCTCTACTTACAGGTTTAAGGTAGGCGACATTGCTGTGACGAATGTCATTCAAGAGCTGATCTCTGGGAGTGATTTCCACCAACGGGGGCGGCCTATTTCTCGGCACTGGCTTCAGTGTTCTGATGACGTCTTTGAGGTTGGTTTTCTCGGGGGGTTCTCTGGCCTCTGGCATCCGAGATTTGCGCTGGATTCTCTTCAGCTTCACCACCCGGAAGGAGTCAGGGTCCGTCCTGTACTTCGGAGGCTGTGATGGCTTCTTCATCATTTCGTTCTGCCGACTGAAGGGGACTGCCTGGGGGTTGGGAGGCTGAGGAGGAGGTTGGAGGAACTCCTGCATCCTGGCATCCGGCATGGGTCCTCCCAACTTCTCCCACATTCCAGGAGGTAGCCCCAACCCGTTCTCCAGCATGGCTATCAACTTCCTCTGCTCTTTCAGTTGCTGTTGTCTTTGCTCCTCTTGTCTTTTCTGCCTTTGTTTATCCTGATTCCTGGTGAGTAGGTTGGTTACCACCATTCTGGGGCCCGGGACCTCAAAATGGTAGCCCATCTTCAGGAGGGTGGTGTTGGCCTTCAACAGTCTGGATATTTCCATTTCGGCATGGTGGCCCAGCATGTGTCTTTGATTGTGAAACCGAAGTTCAGTGAGCGTCTCGTTGAACTGGAGACACCTCATGATGGCCACAATTCCTTTACCTGTGATGAAGTTGGACTCGATGTTGAGAGTGGTGATGCTCCTATTTTCCCGCAACATGTTAGCCAAGGCAAACGCGATGTTCTCATCGGCGCCCACGTTTGCTAAACTGAAGGTTTTGACGTGTTTGTTTTTCTTCATTGCGTTGACAAAGTCCAGTAACATTTCCTTGGGGATGTTTTCAATGTTGTTCAAATTGAGCTCCTTCATATCGGGATCATTCTGTCTAACTCTCTGCAAGCTCCCATCCAGGTCCGTCTGGTTTCCTGAAGGCCTTGCACTTACCTTTAAAAAACTGGTGTCTAGAGCTAACTTCTTAGGATCTAATTTTGATACTTTCTTCTCGCTCTTTTCTTGGACCTCTGGCCTGTCTTTCTGTTCTTCGAATGCTTTCTTAGCTACTTGTGGGGAGCTGCTCTCGCCGTTTCTGATTTGCTCCTTTCCCTCACCTTCCTCTCCTCTTTGCGGCTTTTTATCTTCCCTGCCATCTTCATCCTCATCATCTTCATCTTCATCCTCCTCATCCTCCTCATCCTCCTCATCATCTTCATCATCTTCATCTTCTTCATCTTCTTCATCTTCTTCACCGTCCTCCTCATCTGGTTCTTGGACATTGTCACTGCCTTTTGGTTCTCTTTTATTGGCTGTGATTTCATTGTTGAGCTTTTCTTTTAAATAGTGGGACACGTGTCTATTACCTGTGTCTCTTTCTTCATGCTGCTCTTGAGTGTCCACCTAAAAGAGAGTTTTAGCAGGGTTAGAACACAGGCAGTGGAGAGATATGAAGTAGAGCAGTAGCTACTAGAAATAAGAAAAAGGTTTATTATGAAGTGGGGGAAAAAAAAAGGAACTGTATGTATAGCATTCCGTTTATATGTGTATACGTATATAAACACAACATATCAAGTTTATAAAATATTGGGGAAAAAAGTCTCTTGTAATGTTTACCAAATTAGTAGTTATCTCTTAGAAAGAGAGCTAACTGGGAAGGGAAGAGCACCTGGCTGGTTCATCAAGGGCGGGGTACAGGACTCCTGACCTCAGAGTTGTGAGTTCGAGCCCCACATTGGATGTAGAGACTGCTTAAACAATAAAATATTTTTTTAATGTTTTTATTTTATTTTTGAAAAAGAAAGAGCACTAGCAGGGGAGGGGCAGACAGAGAAGACACAGAATCTGAAGCAGGCTCCAGGCTCTGAGCTGTCTGCACAGAGCCTGATGTGGGGCTCGAACCCATGACCAGTGAGATCATGACCTGAGCTAATGTCGGACACCTAACCAGCTGAGCCACCCAGGTGCCCCAAACAATAAAATCTTAAAAAAAAAAAAAAAAGAAAAAGAAAAAGATAACTGGGGACGGGACACATGGGTGTTTCAGTTGGTTAAGCGTCCAACTTTGGCTCAGGTCATGATCTCGTGGTTTGTGAGTTCAAGCCCTGCGTCAAGCTCTGTGCTGACAGCTCAGAGCCTGGAGCCTGCTCCGGACTCTGTCTCCCTTTCTCTCTGCCCCTCCCCAACTCACACTCTGTCTCTGTCTCTCTCAAAAATAAATAAACATTTAAAAAAATTAAAAAAAAGATAACTGGGGAAGGGAAGCATTTGGGGGATTTTTACTTTTTACATTCTATAATTCTCAAGTGTTTGAGTGGTTTCCTTTTTAAAACAAAGTATGCATACTCATTTTGTAAGCAAATATAACCTAAATAAAGATGAATTTTTATAGCCATACTGTACATACAAACACACATTTTTTTCGGTTGTGTTTATCTCATCCCATATATTAAACTGAAACCTAATTTTGTTTTCAGATTCTGTATTGTTTTTTAAAATGGTATTCAATTCTGGAAGTGACCCAAAAATGATTTGCTGTGAAAACCTCACAGGCTTATCTATCAATACATTGAACTCTTGGTTTTATATGTAGCTGAATAGGCATTTTTGTACTCATAGTCCCGGGTTACAGAATAATTTACTTATTGCCTTCAACAAAATTTGCGTTTCTTAAATTCTTGCTAACCTAATATAATGTGTACATCACGATACTTATCCTGAAAATGTAACATACTGTGGGGAAAATGAGAGCACCTTAGTATTTTGAAATATATCAAAGACCTAGACTTGGGTTTTTTGTTTTTTGTTTTTTTTCTTTTTTGGTCTCCTCAGCTCTGTAACTGCCCTGGCAACTCCAAGGACAGGCTTGCTAGTCAGTTTCTTTTGAAACAAAGTATCTAGAGGCAGAGCCAGCTACAAAAGAGGGCAGGATTATTTAGATATTTAGCAACAATTGCTTAATGTAGAAAAGAAAATGGCAGCCTTTAATCAATAATGTTTATTAGATTCTTGCCCAACAATCAGGGTGCTTTCCTATACCACATGTGTAACTCGTGGGTGTCATTTCGAAAGCTCGTGTAGCATTTTCAAGCAGTAGCTTTCTTATTGTTTCTAACATATTGTAGGTTGGAAGTCACCGTTGACAACAGTTATCCTAAAACTACCTAAAGCCTTCACCACTGCATTTCTCATCTGTCCCAGGAGGGGGAGCCAATCATCAAGCTGTTTAAATTCTACCAAGGGAACAAAGTGTTCAAAGTACTCAATTATTTTTCTCTGAAATTCACATTCATATAGAATTGTCTTCTAGTCCAGTTGTAAAATATCTGGAGATTATACCTGAAACTGGAATCTGATCAAGCAAGCAATTTATTTTCTTAAGTTTAGTACATGTTTAAACTCTCCTAACCATGAAGATAGTTTATAACTTTCCTTAATTACAGCCTGCATAAGAGCAATGAGACAAGATATCTATATAAGCAGGCATAACAAAAAGAGACTTTACCTGCGGGGATCTCTGTCTTCTTCTTTCTATGTCATTTGTCAGTGGAACATTAAAAAAAGTATGCTAATACACAATCGTCTCATAGATTCGACCATAAATTCTAGTTTTCATATAAAAAACATATTTAAGAAAGAACCATCCTTAAAACAACTCTTTCATAGCTATCAGTCTCTAAACTTATTACTGATAGCCAATAAGCTGTGTTAATATTGAATTTTTAGTTATGTAACTTGGTTAACTGTAAGTTGTGTGGTGGGTCTTCAGAGGGGTTTAAGACCTTGGCCGTTGTATGTGAAATACTGCATATGGATGCATATGCAGAAGGAGGGGTACAGAGTTTTCATCAGCTTCTTAAAACAGCTTCTGAGCCAAAAAAAAAAAGAGTCAAGGACAAATGCTTCTGGGTTATGAGTTAATTCATTAAGTATCATGTCTGCAGAATACAGGCTTTCCTACACGGTGAACCCCATAGTAATTTTTTTAAAAAAAGAGACATTGACAAGCAATTGCCACTTTTTCTTCCCAATTCTACCATGTAAGTGTTTCAGGAAGTTTCAATCTGGCATCTGATTAAACATTATGGATTTAACCTAGAAGAGGCAACACAACAAGAGAAAACCATGGAGTCTTGAGAAATGACAGTCGCAACACGGACACCTGTCGCTCGGGCCCAGGCAGCCGTTTCTCTGTTGTACACAAATCCCTGGTTACCTGGGATGGCACAAAGGTGACAGGGACACGTTCGTCTTCCAGCATGCGTCTCGATGCCTTTTGCCAATACATATAATCCATAAGAGATTTATGGTCAAAGTTTCCCGTGGGTGGCTTGTCGGTCTGATCCTTCTGAATCATTCCCACAGGAAGCCTGGGGTCAGGGGCCATGACTTCCATTTCCGACTGCAGTTTCTTTAGCTCTTCAGGGGACAAGTTGGCCAAGATTTCATCTTCATCAATCTCCTCATCAAACAGTTCCTCTTGATCTGAATTCCTGCTGTGTTCTGACATGATTGTTTTTCTCGATATTTCTCTGTGTTACTAGAGAAGGAGAAATAACCAAAGACTCTCAAAATCATCGACTCTCAAGGAGTTCCCCCAGTGAACAAGCAATCCAGGTTAACGCTGCTTTGAGAGATTTTTTTCCCCCCTGAGAATCCCAGCAGCGTGTGCTGAGCAGCTAGGGGTGACTGGAGCTACGCTTATGCTGTATCTATATTAAGCAGGACTTGACTGGATAGGGTCAGTTTATGGAACTACTCTGCCGCTCTCATTTTGGCAACTTGAGTCAGCTGTGCAAATCCATCTGACATTTCAGTGCAGCTGCTTAGGTTTGCCAGTGAGTAACCGGTCTAGACAACCTCTACAGGAATCAAATTAGCGCTCTTCCCGTGTGCTCTTACACGGTCATACCCAAATGCACGCCAGCCCATAAACACATACCCCAACCCCACAGGGGGAGACCGCTTCTTTGTATTTAGAGGATGAAAGCAACTTACAGTATTTTGGAAGGAAGATCCAACCAGCGACTTGAGTTCTGTTGAAGTGAAAAGTTCACTTGAAGGTGGAACGGGAGCTCTCAGGGTTTCCCTCTTCGCTACAGTGTGACTCTGGATGCAACCCTGCACACAGCAGAGAAGAGGTCTGGCTGTGTTACTCGTTCCCTGCGTAAGCTGAACCTTCGCAAGCTGTCCTTGTTTGCATCTAGATCCTGTGATCAAACAGATGGGGGCAACCGGCACTTGAATTTCCACCTCTAGGTGAGGAGTTTAATATTTTACATGATTTGTTTTTCTTACTAAGTATCCATCAAGCCGGGATAAATTAAAGTGGATCACAAATGAAAGACAAAGCAAAACAAACAAAAAACAAAAACAACACCCAAACCATTCCAGTACTGGAAGAAACGATGAAACGATTTTTTGTTTTTAAATCTCAGAGGGCAATATGGCAATAGTTACCCAAATGACAAATGCACATTTTTTTGACTCGGTAATTCCACTCTTGGGAGTTGTATCCTACACATAGACTGCAGATGTGGGTGAAGTGACAGGTGCACAGACTTACTTAATATAGCAAAGTACAGAACTTTTGTATACTGTTATTTGTATGATAAAGGGTAAAAAAAAAAGTATGCATACATACACATTTTATCACCATAACAGATCCTTGGAAAGATACACAAGAAACCATTACCCTCCATACTTTTGGAGAGAGGAGCTCCTTGTCTGGGAGACAGGGCTAGGAAAGACTTTGCTACTGTATACCCTTCTATAATCACCAACTTTGGGACTTTATGAATGGAATCCTTAGTCAAGCATTTAATGCTTATTTTAATGCTTATTTGTTGCTTATTTTTGCATTTATTGTACAAAAGTTAAGATGACACAGGGAAGTATAAAGAAAATAAAATTTTCCCCTTAGGGCATCACTAAGAGCTACCACTATTAACATTTTGGTTCATCATCCCACTCCTTTCTTCCAGGCATATGAACTAAATAATCTTTTGTCATCTTTTTTTTTTAACCTACAAAATCAGGATTTCTTCCATAGGATTTTTTCTACTACTATTACTACTTTATTTATCCATTTATGTATTTAGTGCATGGGAGTGGGAGAGAGAGCCAGAGGGAATCTTAAGCAGGCTCCATGCCCAACAGGAGGCTCAATCCCACGACCCTGGGATCATGACCGGAGACGAAATCAAGACTCAGATGCTCAACTGACTGAACCACCTACATGCTACCATAATTTTGAATAGCAGTCTGTTAAGACTTTTTATATGGATATACCATACTTTATTTAACCTATCCCCACCTGTCGAATATTTGGGCTGTTTTCTTTTCTTTTTCAAGTTTATTTATTTATTTTTGAGAGAGAGTAAGCACAAGCAGGGGAGGAGCAGAGAGAGACACACACACAGAATCTGAAACAGGCTCCAGGCTCTGAGCTATCAGCACAGAGCCTGGCGCAGGGCTGGAACCCATGAATCATGAGATCACGACCTGAGCTTACGTTGGGCACTTAACCGATCGAGCCACCCAGCCACCACTGTTTGGATTGTCTTCAGTGCTCACAGCACAGGAGTTCTTCAGTAAACATCTCATATAGTTAAATCATTACATACATGTAAGTGTATTTCTTTAGGATAAGGTGAATCCATTCTAAGAAATGAAATGGCTGGGTCCAAGAATACGAAGAAATGAAAGGCTTTTCATATGACTAAGTGATCTGCTCAATAATTTTTCAAATTATCTCCAGTACATATATATATTCCATTATTTGCCAGTTATATATATTACTATTCTAATATTTCATTTATAGATATTAGATTTATAATATATATGATTATTCTTTAAAAAATTTATTTTTATTTTTTTATTTTTTTTCAATATATGAAATTTATTGTCAAATTGGTTTCCATACAACACCCAGTGCTCATCCCAAAAGGTGCCCTCCTCAATACCCATCACCCATCCTCCCCTCCCTCCCACCCCCCATCAACCCTCATTTTGTTCTCAGTTTTTAAGAGTCTCTTATGCTTTGGCTCTCTCCCACTCTAACCTCTTTTTAAGAAAAAAAAATTTTTAACATTTATTTATTTTTGAGACAGAGAGAGACAGAGCACGAAAGGGGGAGGGTCAGAGAGAGAGGGAGACACAGAATCTGAAACAGGCTCCAGGCTCTGAGCAGTCAGCACAGAGCCCGACGCAGGGCTCGAAACCACGGACTGCAAGATTATGACCTGAGCTGCAGTCGGACGCTCAACCGACTGAGCCACCAGGCACCCCTGATTAAATATTCTTAAATATAAATATATATATTTATCATATTTCTAAATCTTGATTTTTGGCATGTTTCATGTATATAATATACATACACAGACATATACATATATACACACGTGCACACACATATACAACTATTTAACAAAACATATGCACAAAAGGCAAACATGAGAACTTTTAAATGGATGTTCTAATGTTTTCTTCCCATCCCAGGGATTTATTCTGAAACCCCCAAGGTTGAGAAGCTTTTCATAGACGTGGCTATATTACGTCTATGTATAGCCATTGGTATACCAATTTACTGGAATGATCACTTGTAAAGTCAAGAACACAGGCACATAGTGGCAACACACTGTTGGCCTCTTGCCTGCAGGTCTTCCCATCATCCCTATAAAAGGGACCAATACATTTAGCTTAAGTGGGCAGGGAAGTAGACCAGCTTCCACATAACTGATTTGCAAACCATTATTTCATAGACTTAGTTTGACAGTGGTCTAAAGACACTTGACCCAGAAGAGTTTTGTGCTCAAGGAAGTTTGGGAAATGTGAAATTCTGCTTTTGCCTTTTAGAGATTTGTACAGCACCCGAGTTTTTAAAGCCTCGGAGAAATCACACACAAAATAAACCAATTTGTTTAGCCCAGTATTTCCCAACCTAATTCATGCTACCACCCCAAGCATCATTTATTAATATCCTGTGCAAATAACTTTATAAAATGCATACTTTGGGGAATACTGGTCTAAATATGAAAGAGGAAGATCTGGCAACAGCCTGCTGGATTCACATTCCAGCTGAACTCTTTAGTAACGATGTGCTCTTGGACAACTTACTTAGCCCAATTGCCTCATCATATAAAAAGGATCTGAGGGGCATCTGGGTGGCACAGTTGGTTGAGTTCCAACTCTTGGTTTTGGCTCAGGTCATGATCTTGCGGTCCATGAGATCAAGCCCAGCATGGGGCTCTGAGCAGGCACAGAGCCTGCTTGGGATTCTCTCTCTCCTCTCTCTCTCCTCTCTCTCTCTCTGCCCTTCCCTTCTGCTCGCTTGTGTGCTGTCACTCTCTGTCTCTCTCAAAATAAATAAATAAACATTAAGAAAAGGATCTGAAAATAGTTACCATATGCAATTATTGAGAGAAACAAATGAGATTAAATACGGATACATAAATTAAGTAGGATTGTCCATGGTACAGAGCAAGCCCTCAACAAGTGTTAAATATTACTAGCCTCATCTTTCATGGATCACCACAGAAACATTTAAAGAAAAACAAAGGCAATTATAAGTTTAATTCATTTTATAAACCATTTCCGTGACAGAAACCATTATATTAACGGCAATAAACAAAAGGGCTTTAAAACATCTTGTTGCTTTTACAGAAAGCACAGGGCTTTTAGATGGGATTGTGTATAAGGAAAATAGAAAAACACCATCTGCATGTAAATATAAAGCTCTCCCAAGGAAAACGATCTGAAATTGTGGCGTATAAGCTCTCAGATGGAAATTCCGTTCTGGTGACTGAACGTTTTTGATGATCAAAAGCAGATTTAGGAACTGCTGTAAAGGGTACTGTTTCAGCTACCTTCAGTCTCGCTGAATGAGTTTAGGAAGTGAGTACATCTTTCCCAGCTGCTTCCAGTGTGCATTTTACTCACATGCTGACTGAGAGGGTTTCGCTGGTGTAATTAGCCTCATTTGACACACAGATGATTTAGCCGTGCTTTCTCTTAATGATGTGGCCCGGCTGCCACCTCAGCAGCTTCTCACATCAGAATCCAACCACCATACCAAAAGCGAGCAGCCAGCTGTGCCACAACTCAGTTTTATCGTCAGGTAGGGCATCGGAGATCAGAATCTCTGGCAGAGGTTATTAACTGCACTGACGCCCTGTGGCCCGCAGAGAAGCTACTGATTCAGACTTGTCTGGTTTGGGTTCAGGAATCGGTATTTTTTGAAAGCTCTCCAGGTGAATGTGATGTGTCAATAAGCCTGGGAATCACGGTGCTACTGCAAGCCACCCATTTTACAGATCAGGCTCAGAGAGCTTAAGGAACTGCATTCGATGAAGTTCACAATGCACTACCCCAAAACACAGCACCTGGGAATATGGAATAGTTTAACCTGAAGGTGCTTGCGAAAAGGCAGGGATAGGAGGGACTCTCTGACCTCTTCCCTGCCCCCAACAGGTCAGAAGTCCCTCCCATGAGAGGTGATCTCCCTTTACCCAAAGGGAAGGAGCACCCTTCTCTCAGAAGACAGAAGGACTCCAAGAGGAATCCAAACTGACAAGACTTGCTAGATTTCCCCCAGTTTACTACCTTGAGCTCATATCCTTTTGTCGGGTGATGTTTTTCCCTCATTTTCTACTCTTCATTAAACTTAACATAAAATCACTCAGGTTTAATGTTTCTTGGGGTCTTCATTTCCATTTGTAGGCTCGTCATGTAAAACTTACATTCAGTACATTTGTATGCTTTTCTTTTGTTAATCTGTCTTTTGTCAGTTTACAAGGTGGTAGCTGGAGAACCTTGAAAGTAGGAAGAAAATATTTTTTTCCTCACTTACACTAGTCATGTCGGCTCTATGCTTCAGTTTTTTTTTTCTCTCTCTTTTTAAATGTTTTTTATTTATCATAGAGAGCGCGCGCGCGCGCGTTGAGCATGCGCACAAGTGGCGGAGGGGCAGAGAGAGAGGGAGACACAGAATCCGAAGCAGGCTCCAGGCTCCCAGCTGTCAGCACAGAGCCCGATGCGGGGCTCGAACTCACGAGCCATGAGATCATGACCTGAGCGGAAGTTGGATACTTAACCAACTGAGCCACCCAGGGGCCACTATGCTTCAGTTATTTCATCTGTAAAAGTGGGATAATATAAGGTACCTACTTTAGGATTTTTGAAAAACCTGAAAGACACAATCCGTGGTAAACACTTAACATTAGTTATGATTACATTTTCACAAATAAATTGTATGGATTTTTTTTCTGCCTAGAAAGTGCCCAATCCCTAAGAAATATTGTTCAAGACTGAGCAATAAATGGCTTTCAGTTTTATTCTTTCCAAACAGTATATAGAATACATGTAAAAGAAAGATGTAAGGGTGTCGGGATGGCTTAGTTAAGTGTCTGACAATGGATCTCACTGTTTGTGGGTTCGAGCCCCGCATGGCTCTGTGCTGACAGCTCAGAGCCTGGAGCCTGCTTCGGATTCTGTGTCTCCCTCTCTCTCTCTGTCCTTCCCCTGTTTGTGCTTGCTCTCTTGCTCTCTCTCCCTCTCTCAAAAATAAATGAAAATATTAAAAAAAAAAAAAAAAGAAAGATGTAAAGCTGGCTACATTTATGAAAAGTCCTGATGGTAAGAGGAAGCACTTCCTCTGATCCATTTATTTTTCCATCCCACATTCATTGGGGATGGGGAACACCGTGGATAAGGCGCATCCTCCCACAGCCCCGGGCCCTAGGTGTCAATGAACCTGACTTCTATAAATGGTTTCCAAATGTTACTAAATAAATCAGTTCTGTCCTGTTTGTGGCATGCTATTCTCTTGTGCAATTTCATCTGGATCGCCAACATTCTGCTCGCTGGCTGCAAATTGCCCGAAGATTTTGCGAGTGCGAAATAAATGGCTGGCTCTCTCCTCAAATTGCCCTGACCCACGGTTGCATTGCCTCAGGATGGACTGAGATTCGGGAGGCCCTTGTTTCTCTACAGCCAAAATACCCAGCCTGCCTTGCTTTTTACCAGTTCCCAGAGTTGCTCGAGTGACGGGAGGGTATTTACTATTTCATCTTAACTGTTTTTATAAGCCATCTCAAAATTGTGAAATTAAATTCATCGGATTTCGGTTTAATTTCAGTGATGACTTAATTCTATCTCTGAAGGGTGTGAGGACATGATTCCTACTAATACTGCAAGATGGATACTTTTGTGATTCTCATTTTACGAATATTGAAACCGAGGCATAAGCACTTGAGCTAAAGACTGACTGCCTCTCGACTCGGGGCTCTTAAGCAGTGTCCTCTGGTACTCTGTTACTTCCTTATTCAGTCCCGCAGAAGTGACATCTCATGGTAGACTGCAGTCACACAGCACAGACAGCAATTGTTCTGCTTGTTGGTGCAAATTAAAAATGGCGACCACTGGTCCATTCCAAGTCATATAACCATCGATGGCAGTGCTATCATCATCAACCCAAACACTTATTCAGAATGTTGACTTTGTAAGATTTCCTGGATCAAATTGGTCTGGAGAAGGCTGGGTTAAAGAAAGCTAGAGAGATTACTTAGCCCCAAAGTTGTTCCCTAATGGTAATTGTGAATCTCTCGACTGAGAAGGTATTTGTCTTTTCTGAACTGATGACCACAAAAAACTTTGTAACACAGGACATATTATAAGAGTAATGTTCCTCAGAATTCATTTTGTGACATGCTGATCTAACCAGGTCACATAAAATAAAGAAAACAGGATATACGTGTTTCCATAGGAAAACAGGCCGGAAAAAAATTCTTTAAAATGTTCCAACTCCAAGGGGAGGCATTACCAATGCTTTTTACTTTGTTTCATTTTTTAAAAAATATCTATTTTTGAGACAGAGATAGAGTGCACACATGCTAGAGCACACATGCACTTGAGCAGGAGAGGGGCAGAGACAGAGGGAGAGAGAATCCCAAGCCGACTCTGTGCTGACTCGGGGCTCAATCCCAGGAACTGTGAGATCATGACATGAGCCGAAATCAAGAGTCGGAAGCTTAACTGTCTGAGCCCCCCTGGTGCCCATGTTTCATTTTTTGATCCAGCCTTTTCCACATTTCCAGAATAACAAATAAATGCTGCGTTTACATTTTAAACACAGGGAATAACCCCAGATAATCTTTAAGTCAGTTTCAGAACAACTGCCTTAGTCTTCTAATTTGGGCCATGGGTATCCTGTTAAAACAGGGAAAAAATAAATGCAGGTCTGATCAGGCATGCAGAACAAAATACTTTAACCCTTCAATCATCAGTGTCTTTTAAAACAACCCATTCATACTTTTCTATGGCATGTGTAAATGCAACAGGCAATGTCAAGATTTTCTTTTTGGATGCTTCACCAACATGACATTCCCCAACTCCTTTGATTAAAGTCCACATTCTCAAAGGCAGAGTTACTAAAAAAAAAAAAAAAATTAAAAACTGAGAGCAAGCTCAAGATTTCTTTTGGGTTGTTTCGTTTTTTAGAGTGAGAGAGAGTACAAGCAGTAGAGGGAGAGAGACAGAATCTTAAGCAGGCTGTATGCCCACCACAGCCTGCGTAGGACTCAGTCTCGTGACCCTGAGATCATGACCTGAGCCAAAACCAAGAGTCAGTCACTTGACCCACTAAGCCACCCAGGGGCCCCAGGCTTAAGATTTCTTGATAGATGTCTACAACACATTTTGCTGTAAAAAGATTTCTCCCATCAAGCTGCAGACTCACAATGCAGATTTAAGTACATTCATGCATTCACGTACATTCACCAAGCAAGGGTGATTGTGCCACATTGTGACTGTACGTAATGCCACTGAACGATATACTTAAAATGGCTAATCTGGTAAATTTTATGTTACGTGTACTTTCCCAAAGTAACAAAAATTAAGAATAGTGCAATACATTTAGGTAGCATATTTTATTTTGAAAGATCCTTACAACTTTCAATATTGAAAAATGTGTTCACAAAATGTATTACAGTGACCTGGAAACAACCTAAATGCCCAGCAATGGGGAACTAATTAAACTATATCCTATTCCTACCACTTAATACCACAAAACCTGTTTTAAAAATTGATATAAAGCTGTTTTACTATGGAATCTTGTCTACAGTTTATCGTGTGAAAATCCCTAATATTAAGTGGAATAATTTTTTAAATTTAAAAAGCATGTAAATATAATCCACATATATTTTATATATAAACATAGAAAAAAGCCTGGCAGAATCTATACCAATATGAAACGGGGATCCTTATTTTCTTCTTTAAACATTTCCAAATTAGGGGCACCTGGGAGGCTCAGATGGTTAAACATCTGACTCTTGATGTTGGCTCAGGTCATGATCTCACAGTTTATGAGATCGAGCCCTGTGTTCACTGTGCCCGGCTCTGTGCCGACAGCACGGACCCTGCTTGGGATTTTCTCTCCATCTCTCTCTGTTCCTCCCCTGCTTTGGCTCCCTCCTCTCTCCCTAAATAAATAAATAAACTTAAATAAAATAAACATGCCCAAATTATTTGAATATTTTGCAAGGATACATGTGTTTTTATGATTAGAAAAACAGTAAACCTATTTTAATGATATCCTGATAGGGGTCAATTTTTATCACTAAAATGTAGACTATTCCGTGGGAATGCAAGCTGGTGCAGCCACTCTGGAAAACAGTATGGAGGTTCCTCAAAAAACTAAAAATAGAATTACCTCACGACCCAGCAATTGCACTACTAGGCATTTATATAAGGGATACAGGTGTGCTGTTTCGAAGGGACACATGCACCCCCCATGTTTATAGCAGCACTATCAACAATAGCCAAAGTATGGAAAGAGCCCAAATGTCCATCGATGGATGAATGGATAAAGAAGATGTGGTATATATATATACAATGGAGTATTATTCGGCAATCAAAAAGAATGAAATCTTGCTATTTGCAGCTACGTGGATGGAACTGGAGGGTATTATGCTAAGTGAAATTAGTCATAGAAAGATAAAAATCATATGACTTCACTCATATGAGGACTTGAAGAGACAAAACGGGTGAACATAGGGAAGGGAAACAAAAATAATATAAAAACAGGGAGGGGGACAAAACAGAAGAGACTCATAAATATGGAGAACAAACTGAGGGTTACTGGAGGAGTTGTGGGAGGGGGGATGGGCTAAATGGGTAAGGGGCACTAAGGAATCTACTCCTGAAATTATTGTTGCACTATATGCTAACTAATTTGTATGTAAATTAAAAAAAATTAAATTAAATTAAAAAAATAAAATAAAATATAGACTATTCTATACAGGCCTGATCATGGAAGGGCTAGCATGCCCCCTGTTTTACTATGTTTATTTTTTTAATTTTTTTTTTCAACGTTTATTTATTTTTGGGACAGAGAGAGACAGAGCATGAACGGGGGAGGGGCAGAGAGAGAGGGAGACACAGAATCGGAAACAGGCTCCAGGCTCTGAGCCATCAGCCCAGAGCCTGACGCAGGGCTCGAACTCCCGGACCGCGAGATCGTGACCTGGGTGAAGTCGGACGCTTAACCGACTGCACCACCCAGGCGCCCCTGTTTTACTATGTTTAAGTGAAAACTTAAGAGTGGGTTATACCTGGAACTGATAGAACATTCTAGATTAATTATACTTCTATAAAAAAAATAAAGTGTAAAAAAAGAGTGGAGGAAATATTTTTTAAGGGGAAGACAATAAGTACATGGGTCAGGGAGTCAAATTATGGGGGGGGGGAACCTCAGCAAAATCAGTATTTTGAAAATTTGGTCACTACAGATTAAGTTAATTTATAGATTTTGACAAACTTTTAAAATAATCCTATTTAATATGTTTAGAGAAAGAAAATAGAACTTTTTTCAACATAATTATAAATTATCAAACAATAAAATATAAAAAATAAAAATCTTGGAAATAAATAATATGGTTATGGGAATAAACCATACAATGAGTAGGATAAAGCCAACCTGGACACAGAGTGCATTTTTGAATGGGAACATAGAACTGACATGTTCAGAGTATGGAAGGATTACAGAAGAGCTAAGGTACAGAGGATGATTCTAAGGCTCCCATATTTGTTTAACAGAAATTCCAGAATAAAACAGTGGAGAGAATGATGAAGAAGCAGCATCTGAAAGAAAATTATTGCTAATTTTCCAGAATTTAAGAAAGACTTACATCCTCTGCATAAAAGTGTTTTCTGAATACTGAGCAAAATAGGTTTTGAAATATTTAAAACCATCTGCAATTTTAAAACATCTGCATCTGGCCATACTTAGACAACTAGTAAAACTAGAGAACTCCAAAGAAACCACGAGAGAGGAAAGTCATTATCTACAGAATAACAAAGACTCAGAGTGACAGTAGACATCTTAGTCATACTAATGGGTGCAAAAAGTCAATAGAGTAATATCAAAAGATATTCAAGGCAAGAGAAGCACCAAGTTCAGGGGAGTGGCTGTCCTTGGGCAGAGAGAGAGAGGAGTGAAAAGGAAAGGTAACCTGGGACACCTCAATGCCAACTATGATGTTTGACTTGTTCAAAAAATATTTGAAGCAATGTTGATGGGCATGGCAGCCTCTATGGAAAACAGAATGGCAGTTTCTCAACACATGAGAAATGGAATTACCGCATGATCCAGCAATCCCACTTTTGGATGTATACGCAGAACTGAAAACAGGATCTCAAAGTGTTATTTGCACATCAGTGTTTATGGCAGGCATATTCACAATAGCCCAAAGGGAGCTATTGAGCCAGCCCAAATGTCTATCAACAGAGCAAAACGTGGTATATACATCTAATGGAATATTATTCAGCCAAAAAGAAGGAAAGTCATGTCCCGCAACATAGATAAAACGTGAAAACATTATGCTGAGTGAAAAAAAGCCAGTCACAAAAAAACCCAAATACTGTATGATTGCACTTATAGGAGGCATCTTCAGTGGTCATATTCATAGAGTCAGCAAGTAAAATGGTCATTGCCAGGGAATGGGGAGAGCAGGAAGTGGGGAGCTATTTGGTGGATACTGAGTTCCAGTTTTGTAAGATGAAAAACTCTGGAGATGGCCACACAAATATGTTAAAATACTTAACACTACTGAATGCACACTTTAAAATGAATAAGGTGATAAAAAATGATTAAGGTCATAAATTTTAGGTTATGTGCTTATTACCACAATTTAAAAATTATCTGAAAACACGTTGAGTGAAAAATATTTAAAGTAACTTGATGATAAAGATGTGCCCACTATTGTTTATTAAGTAAGAAAATATTTGCCAGTGAGATATCTGATAAAGGTTGAATATCCAAAATATATAAAGAACCTATACAATTCAACACCCAAAAATGAATAATCCATAAAAAATGGGCAGGCAACATGAATAGATATTTTTCCAAAGAAGACATCTAGATGGCCAACAGACACATGAAAGGATGCGCAACATCACTCATCATCAGGGAAATGTAAACAAAACTACAGTAAGATACCACCCTACACCTTTCAGAATGGCTAAAAGCAACAACACGGGAAACAACAAATGTTGGTGAGTAAGAAGAGAAAGGGCAAGCTTCTTGGACTGCTGGTAGGAACGCAAACTGGTGCAGCCACTGCCAAAAACAATATGAAGCTTCCTCAAAAAGTTCCAAATCGAACTACCCTATGATCCAGCAATTGAATTTCTAGGTATTTACCCAAAGGTTACAAAAATACTAACTCAAACGGGTACATGCACCCCGATGTTTATAGCAGCATTAACTACAACAGCCCAATTATGGACTCAGCCCTAGTTTCCAGTGCCTGATGAACGGATACAGAAGGTGTGGCATATACCTACAATGGAATACTATTCCATGATTAGAATTGTAAGCCATAAAAAAGAAAGAAAACTTGCCATTTGCAACCATGTGGATAGAGCTAAAGCGTAGTATGCTAAGTGAAATAAGTTAGAGAAACACAAACGCCGTATGATTTCACTCACGTGTGGAATATAAAAGACAAGACAAATGAGCAAAGGTTAAAACAAAGAGAAAGAGAGAGAGAGAGAGAGAGAGACAGAGGGAGGTAAACCAAGAAACAGACTCTTGACAATAGGGAACAAACGATGGTTAGCAGAGGGGAAGTGGTTGAGGGATTGGGTGAAATAGGTGACAAAGATTAAAGAGTGTGGTGATGAGCACGGGGTACTCTATGGAAGTGTGGAATCACTATAGTGTACACATGAAACTAATATTACACTGTATGTTAACTACCTGAAATTTAAATACAAGTGGAAAGAAATGAAGATCGCTTGGAATCTCACATAAACATATCCAATACAGGAAGAAAAAAAAGATCCTATTTCTTTTTTTCTGCATTTTACAAAATAAAAAGCCACCTGTTTAAAAAGTTGAGGGTATTAAGTCTACCAGAAGAATGGATAAACAAATTGCGGTGTAAACATAGATACAAAGGAAGACCACAAAACAATAAAAATCCACTGCTGATCGACATAGCAACAGGACCGAATTTCAAGAACATCAGTGGGGCAGCTGGTGGCTCAGTTGGTTAGGCATCTGGCTCTTGGTTTTGGCTCAGGTCACGATCTTAACGGTTTGTGGGATGAAACCCCAAGTCAGGCTCGGTGCTGACAGCGTGAGCCTGCTTGGGATTCTCTCTCTCTCTGTTTCTGCCCCTCCCTAGCTCGAGTGCATGCGTGAGCATTCTCTCTCTCTCAAAATAAAGGAAAAAAAAAAAAAGAACATCAGGTGAGCAAAAGAAGCCAGATACCAAAGAATACATGCGATAAGATTCTTTTTTAAAAAGATCAAAAACTAGTAAAGCAAACCCTTGGAGACATAAATCAAAAGAGCATTTGCTTTTGGAGGGTGGGGATTGACCAGCAGGTTGGCACTAGGGGAGTTTCTGGGGTGACAGCTTTATCTTGACTGCATTGTGGCCGACACTGGGGAATACCTTTGTCACAGCTCACCTACTTGTACATCTAAGATCTAAGCGTTTCACTCAATGCTCATTTCACCTCAATATATGAATAAATAAAACTTTAAACAAAAGGTGAAGCCAGGCCATTTACACGTGGAGAAAAGAACCACAATATTGGTGGCATCAAACACCTGAGGATACGAGACAAAGGGCACTGGGGTTGATTGAAATGCAAGGAGAAATTTAGAGATCACAATTCTGTTACTCAAGAAGCATCCAGGACATTGGAGAAAAGGCCAGAGCTTCAAGAAACTTTAGAAGCATAACCTGAAACCACGTTCAGTGTCTCCACAATTTTACCAAATCTTACTAAGGTACAAACAAGCCTCCTCTTACATGACTCTCCAAAGAAAGGGCTAAAGAATATGGTCATTGGAGAAAATTAATTTTTTTCCTCGCTTAAAATTAAATTGATTTTAATTATATAAATCATACAGATGTATTAGAGAAAAAAATGGAACTACAGATCAATAGAAATAAAAAAGATTGAAATAGAAAACTACTCTTAACATATCGTGTGTGTGTGTGTGTGTGTGTGTGTGTGTGTGTGTGTGTGTTTGAAATGCTGTAACTTTTTCTGTTAATATTGTTTTGTATCTCAGGGTCCGTGGGTGGTTCAGTCAGTTGAGTGTCCCGCTTTGTCTCAGGTCATGATGTCACAGTTTGTGGGTCTGAGTCCTGCGTCAGGCTTTTCGCTGACAACATGGAGCCTGCTTTGGATTCTCCCTCTCCCTCTCTTTCTATCCCTCCCCTGTTCATGCTCAGTTTCAAAAAGAGATAAACATTAAAAAAAATGTTTCCTATCTTTTTGGCCATGTGAGATTCTGCAAATCCCACTTTGCAAAAACCTGTGGCTTTCTTTATTGGGGAGAACTCAACAGTTTGATCATGTATTTAATCATATTTGCCCCTACACTCACTGTGTGTTCTTAAAGTGTTTTTCTCAGTTTCTTTTTTTTAATGGGTCTATTGTCCTCTAAGAGAAATTAAGTTTGTCTTTCAAATGTTACCATTAATACTTGGAATGTATACTCTACTTTCAAAGTAGTGGTATTTTTCCATGAATGATTTCTTCCCAAATATAAAAACACCATTACCTATACTTGTGTATCAAATGTGACTATAAATAGCTATAAAACATGATTTTTTTAAAATTTTTTTAATGTTTATTTATTTTTGAGACAGAGAGAGACAGAGCATGAATGGGGGAGGGTCAGAGAGAGGGAGACACAGAATCCGAAATAGGCTTCAGGCTCCGAGCTGTCAGCACAGAGCCCGACGCGGGGGCTCGAACTCACTGACCGCGAGATCATGACCTGAGCCGAAGTCGGCCGCTCAACCGACTGAGCCACCCAGGCGCCCCTAAAACATGATTTTTTGAATGAACACGCTAACGTTTACAAGTCCAAATGAGCATTTTCTTATCTGCAGTCTTTTCGGTAGGATGTATACTTATTTAAACGGTTCTGCCATTCATCAAAGCATCTCTGCAATGTCTCTTTGAGAGCAACCATTAACCTATGGTGGCTTCTGTTAAATATTTTCAATTTGACTATTCTCCATTAGAATACAAGCGATGTAAAATCAGGGACTATGTCTGTTTCATCTGCTTTGCTATCCCCACTGCCTAGAAGAGCTCAGAACTGGTATGTTGAATGAATGGTAACAAATTTTCATTGATTGAGGGTTGCTTGATTGCCGCAGTAATATATAGTCTCCTAAGAGGACCCCTCCCTTCCCCTCTCTTTTCTCAGTGAGGTTGGAGATTAATGAGTAAGGGTAAGAGTGATAGGAGTGGGTCTGGGGAAGTAGGCAAGGTCAGGTAACATGTGGATGGTAAAGGGTTCACATTTTATTCTAAATGCAAATGGGAGCCACTGCAAGAGAAATGCAAGGGAATAAGATGATTTGTGTCTTTAGAAGATCCTTCTGAATACACAAGGAGAATAGATTTTTATGGGGGCAAAAGTGGAAGCAGGGAGATAGTGAAAAAGCTGCTGCAGAAACCCGTAAGGGAGAAGATGGCAGTGTGAGCCAGAGAGGCCATCGTATCAGTGGTGAGAAGTGAATGGTTTCTGAACGCATTTCGGGGGGAGATCAGACAGGGCTGCAGGAATCTAGTCAGCAGGAACGAAGCAGCAGTGTCTTTCACATGCCTTTATGCAGACAAGAATCCCTACCATTTCAGTCTTCTGATTTCTCAGCTTAAGATGAAAATTTCAGAGAATGGGCATGTGATTATCTTAGCTTAGACGCCATGGGGAGGGTGGGGCACCTTGACCGGGCACTCCACAAAAAGTCACATCCAGTGAGGAAAAGGATGTTGCCCCAAGAATTACTGGGGTGCTGCTATCTGGAGAAGAAGACATAGTGGCTGGATTGGCAAAAATACAATAGACATCCCCTACATGTGGTGCTAGATTTATAACCACGTCAATGATTCTTCGCTGAGCAAAGTCATAGCATGTTACTGAACATATTAATACTAGTTAATAAAGAAAGCAGCCGTGCAAGACCCAAGTAAAATAGCCGTGTAAACAACTTTGGACATTAATGTTTTTCTCTCACACCTGTGCTTCCTCCCAAGTCAACTTCAAATTGGCAAGATTTTGCTATCTTTTTAAATTTTGAGTCCCTTCCATTGCATTTGAAAACATTCTAGTAGGCGTTCCAGAATTCAGATGAAAACTCCAGGTTCAGGGGCGCCTGGGTGGCTCAGTCGGTTGAGTGACCGACTTCAGCTCAGGTCATGATCTCACTCACGGTTTGTGGGTTCGAGCCCCGCGTTGGGCTCTGTGCTGACAGCTCAGAGCCTGGAGCCTGCTTCGGATTCTCTGTCTCCCTGTCTCTCTGCCCCTCCCCCACTCATGCTCTGTCTCTGTCTCAGAAATAAATAAACATTAAAAAAAATTAAAAAAAAAAAAAGAAAACTCCAGGTTCAATGATAAAATCCTGTTTTTTTAGAGCACACCAGTGGTTGCTTTCTCCATCTCATTCTATTTCCATAGCCAACATTATACATGACACTTTCTATTATGCCAGCTAACACAAGGTGGAGACAGCTGTAAAGTAGAAAAAACAATTAGTTGGGTATCGAAAGGCTGCAGCTTATCTCTTATAAGCTCTTTCCCACGGGCAAATCATTTACCCTTTTTTTTTTAAGTTTATTTACTTAGTTTTAGAGAGAGAGAGAGAGAGAGAGAGAGACCGAGTATGTGAGCAGAGGAGGGGCAGAGAGGGAGGGAGAAACAGAGAATCCCAAGGAGGATCCACACTGCCAATGCAGAGCCTGATGCAGGGCTTGAACCCGTGAACTGTGAGATCATGGTTTGAGCCAAAATCAAGAATCAGGTGCTTAATCGACTGCACAATCTGGGTGTCCCTTGCTTTTTCTCTTTAAGTGAAGTTTTTTTCATCTGTTAAATGTTATCAAATGTGTGCAAGTAACAGGTTGCAGTTGAAAGGCACAGAGAAAATTGTAAAGAACTATACGCATGTCAATTATGATTAATGCAGATTATTTCAAAATCAGGAATCCTAACCTCTTCGAATTTCCTATCAAGTTCTCTGTCTTACCTTCCTCATTTACACATTTGACCTGAAATACATTCTGTGCCCTATTTTCTGAGGTGCCCTCCATCTAAAAAAAAAAAACAAAAAAAAACAAAAACCCAACAAACCAGCTTCATTATCATCTCTTCAAAGAACCTGAATCTGTTCCTCTGTCTGTGTAGGACGCTTCCTCTTTGGATCCTCAGCTACCTGTGCTACCCCTATCAGAACACGTGTCACACCGTACTCTTTCAAGGACACAAGGTTCTCTGTTATTAACTCTATTTCTCCATGCATTAATTCCTCCATTTCATGATTTCGTCTTCCTCTCCTGTTAGTTTCCTCATCTGTTCAGTGTTTTGTGTGTGTGTGTGCTCATCTTTATATTTGAGATACGCTGTTACCGCTCATGAATGCTAACATCTGCTACTGCAGTCTGACCAGAGGGATTACCAGTAAGGGGCTGGCAAGCTGCTGGGCAGGATATGCCAGTAGTTAGTTAACCAAACTAATGTTTTCCATCAACCTATTTTTTTCTCTTTCTTTGCTGCGTAAAAGGGAGAGGACATCCTAACATCAAAAAGATAACTATTAGTAAGATGATATAAAATTTACTTGGTGAATGAAATAATTTTGTATAGCAACAGAGGGTAACTAGACCTCTGAAGGTGATAATTTCATAATGTATAAAATATGGAATGAGTATGTTATACACATGAAACCAATATTGTATGTGAATTATAATTCAATTTAAAAAAGCAAAAAGAATAAAGGTTTACTTGGTTGTTTGTTGCATTCCTTTTTTTTCCTTTGCATTCTTTTTAACGTAAGATATGCCAAAGTCTCATGCATCAGAAAGCTTTGTAAGAACAAGGGCTATCAGCGTTCTTTATGTATTTCCATTGTTCAGTGCACACACAAAGTTATCAAGGATTTTGTCTGAGTGAACTAAGAAGTGAACCTATGAACCACTTACGTGGTTGGGGAGGAAAAGGAAGATACATATAATGTTTATCAAAAGTATCACAAGTGCTTACCAATAACAATTTCCTAAATTTATGAGGTCAATAGGAACACAAAGAAAGCCACAACTCATGTGTCCCCCTCTCTGGCTTGACGTTTGGACCAGACCTTTCTTTCAGAGTCTCTGGTGTGGAACAGAGCTTACACAAGGGAATTTTGCCTTCCACTCTCTCAGGACACAGATATCATCACCTTGCAATTGTATGCAGCCTGGAGAGAAACCAGAGTGTCAGCTTGCATAGCAAGGCTGCTGGAGGTTGTGTGACAACTTTGAAAACACTTGAACCGATTGTAGTTCAAAAGAGCCAACTATACTGTAGTATAGCTCAAGCTGTGACTCCAAGTCCCAATCAATTCTCCTTGGTGAGCGATTATGATTCGAGACCAAAGCGTGGAATCAGAGGTTTGAGAGTGCCACAGATGACCAGAAGCGAGTCAGGTGCTGTTTTCCCGGTTTTTAAGGCACAGCCGATACCCAGGATAATTTCAGAGCTCTATGGCTTCACTGGTTCATATTCCATTCCTCAGTAAACCATTTTCATTGGGTCATGAAATCTTTTTAGCAATACAGTTCTTACTGTCTACAGAATTCCCTATTTGAAAACACATGTTTTCTTCCACAAGCTCAGATGAATTTAACCCATCCACAAAGGAGAAACAGCCACCCACCTATTAGGAGAATTACAACTGGGCACTGACTTGTGGTCTCCCGACCACCACCATTGTTTTTGGTCACAGTGAGGTTGGCTCCCTAATCCTATGACCAATGTCATTCCTTACATACTTCACACGCTTTGTGGGTTCTATTTTTAAGTTAATGAAAGTGTCATATGCTAAATGCTTTATAACAAATATCACACCATTGGCTTCAGTTTTTCCCCTGATAAACAACACCAAGTGATCGATTTAGCCATTGCTCACTATCTTTGGTTGCCAGACAGTCCCTGACTTGGCTCAGCCAATGTTTCCATGTAACACAAACGAGCATCACTTCAGAAAATACTCGTAGGTATGATGAAGGCTTCTAAAATTGAAAAAAATATTTCTCTGCCTCTGCCCAACTGCAATCCACTGAAATGCAATCTGGGGATTATAGAGGGTCAGATGGTGTCTTTACGCTAACAACCACCCAGAAATTGAAGGCATAAAAGGGCAAGGCTCTGGGAAAGAGGCAAGGCTACCGGCACATGGTTTTTGAATGTTTAATGTTAATAGAGGCATTCATTTCAGCAGAGAAATCATTCTGTTATAGTGTTTAAAAAAGTAATTGTGAGGCTTTTTATATGTCATGGCATGTGTATTTTCTATTACCAAGATTTTCCCTTTTTTTTCCAAAATGAATGTTTTAAGATTGAAGAGATAGAATGTTCCCAGTTTCATGAAAAAATAGAACTAAGGTAATCAGGAGTACATTTTGATCTAAAAGAAATGTATATCTTGCATTGATCTTAATAGATTTCCCATCTTTCTTGGCATCAAAATATATTTAAAAAACTTAAACACCTCACGAGAGCTCCAAATACATGTGTACAAAATGCTCATTAATTAGTTATTTAAAATACAAATTTAATTAGTGCTAATTTAGTTTAGTAAACAACAAAACTACCCAACTGCTACCAAGACATCTGAATAGCCTGCCAAGGCCATGTGAGGGCATGACCCAGCAGAAAATTACAACTACTGCCACTGGCTGAGGCTTAAATTACAGATCAGGATGACAAATACGTGGCACTTGTATTGCCACTCCCCTATGTCACGTCCATGGCAGACATTGCTAACTGATCATGGCACTCTCTCTAAGCCCAGAAACAACCTCAGAAACCTTCCCAGAGCCCCAACCAGACAGCCATTATCAGTGTGGTGTCTGAGATGATATCTATATTCAGCCCCTAATTAAAACCATTTATTGGGTCAGATGGCTGAATAGGGTGTCCCTCACTTATATCCCCCTCTTCAACAATAATCTTTTGGCACTTTCATCCATGGATTAAAGATACTTTGAAATCCAGGTAGGAGATTGTGAGCAACCCCTGTCCCATACACACACCATGCAGTCCAGGACTGAGTAGAGCAGGTTCACATCGGGTTCTCAGACCTGGTCTTGGCTGCAAATCCAGAAACAGCTCCATAATCTCAAGAACTTAGCCACAGCCCCATGTGACTATTGTCCCGTCACCAGCACTGTATACCAAGAGGCTCAGAAGAAGTAATGCCCCTCTATACGTCAGGTAATAGGTATACAAATCTTAGTCCCAGTTACGGACTCTGAAATGGACCCAGAATTGGCTCTGTCCCATCTCAGCTGCACTCTGGGAGGCCCTGGAGATAAGTCTGCCAAACTTTGGAAGATTCTGAAAGGGCCATGAAACTGAGATCCCAGCCTGTCTCAGCCATAGTCGATGAGCAGGTCTGCTGGCACAGGGACCCTGCTGGAGACATTCCTACCTGTGTTACTGGAGGCCCTGGAAGAGCCCTATACTTGGCTCTAGCCCATCCCCCAACTACAGTCTTCCAAAAGTCAAAATGAACTATAAGAGACAAATCGGTCACAATATAGTGATAAAGGTATTGATTCATCAGGAGGATGTAACAATTGTAAACATATATGCACCCAGCCTTAGAGCACCTAAATATTTAAAGCAAATATTAACAGAACTGAAGGAAGAAGTAGACAGCAATATAATAATAGCAAAGGACTTCAATGCCCCACTTTCAAAATTGGAAAGATCATCCAAACAGTAAATTAATAAGGAAATTGCAAACCTCAATTACACTATAGACCAAATGGACCTAAGAGACATATATGGAACATTCAACAGAATACACATTTTTCTCAATCACACATGGAACTTTCTACAGGACAGATCATAGGTTGGCCCACAAAACAAGTCTTAACGAATTTAAGAAAACTGAAATCATGTCAACTGTCTTTTCTGACAACAATGGTGTGAAATCAGAAATCAGTAACACAGGGGAAAACTAAAAACTTCACAAATACATGTAAAGTACACAACATGCTCCAGAACCACCAATGGGTCAAAGGAGAAATCAAAAGGGAAATCAGAAGGTATCTTGAGACAATTAAAAATGTGACTCCTGAACTCAGGGTCATGAGTTCAAGCCCCACGTTGGGTGTAGAGCTTGAAAGAAAGAAAGAAAGAAAGAAAGAAAGAAAGAAAGAAAGAAAGAAAGAGAAAAGGAAAGAAAAGAAAAGAGAGAAAGAGAGAAAGAAAGAGAGAGAGATGGAGAGAGAGAGAGAAAGAAAAAGAAAACACAGTATATTTAAACTTACGGGATGCAGCGAAAGCAGTTCTAAGAGGGATACTGGTAACAATAAATGCCCATATTAAGACAAAAAGTGATCTCAAATAACCTAACTTTACATCTCACTGAATTAGAAAAAGAACACACTAAGCCCAAAGTTAGCAAAAGGATGGTAATAATAAAGATTAGAGCAGAAATAAATGAAATAAAGACTAGAATAACAATAGGAAAAAAATCAATAAAACTAAGGGTTGTTTTTTTGTAAAGGTAAATGATATTGACAAATCTTTATCTTATCTTATTATTTATTTATTCTTAAAGGGAGGGAGAGAGCATGTGTGCATCAAAATTGAAAAAGAAGTATAATTATCTCCACGTGCAGATGATCTGATTTTATATATAGAAAATTCTAAGCATTCCACAAAAACAGTTACATGATACAAAATTAACATACAGAAATCAGTTATAATTCTATACAGAAACAATGAAATATCTAAAAAAAATAAAGAAAACAATCTCATTTATCATAGCGTCAAAACTGTAAAATTCTTAGGGATAAACTTAACCAAGGATGTGAAAAAATCTCTTCACTGAAAACTGTAACATACTAACAAAAGAAACTGATGAAGACACAAATAAATGGAAAGATACCTCATGTTTGTGGATCAGAAGAATATTGTTAAAATATTTATACTATCCAAAGTCATCAATAGGTTTAATACGATCCCTATCAAAGTCCCAATGGCATTTTTTACAGGTATAGAAAAAGACAATCCCAAAATTCAGATGGAACTACAAAAATCCTTAAATAGGCAAAGCAATCTTGAAAAAGAACAAAGCTGGGGTAAACATACTTTCTGATTTTGAGCTATACAAAACAGTAATCAAAATGGTTTGTTACTGATGTAAAAATAAATTAGTATATTACTGGCATAAAAATAAACACATAGACCAATGGAACAGAATTGAGAGCTCATGAAAAAACCCCATCTGCATATGGTCAACTAATACTTGACAAGGGGCTAATATTCAATGGGAGAAAGACAGTCTCCGCAAGAAATAGTGTGGGGAAAACTAGATAGTCCCATGCAAAAGAATTAAAGTGGACTCCTATCTTACACCATTCAAAAAAATTAAAAAAGATTGAAGAGTTGAATATAAGACCTGAAACTGTAAAGTTCCTAGAAGAAAACACAAGCTCCTTGACATAGTCTTGGTAACAATTTTTGGATATGACACCAAAAGTCCAAGTAACAAATGTAAAAACAAGTTGGACGACATCAAATGGAAAGCTTCTACACAACACAAGAAGTAACAAACAAAATAAAGAGGCAAACTACAAAACATGAGAAAATATTTGCAACCATAAAAGGTTGATATCCAAAATATATAAGGAACACATACAACTCAAAGAAAACCCACAAATAATCCAATGAAAAAATGGGCACGAGACCTGAATAGGCATTTTTCCAAAGAAGACCTACAACAGGTACATGAAAAGAAGCTCAACATCACTAGTTATCAGGGAAATGCCTATCAAAACCACCTGTTAGTATGGCTATTACAAAAAAGACAAGAGATAAACAAATACTGGCAAAAATTGGGAAAAAGGAACCCCTGTGCACTGTTGATGGGAATATAAATTGGTACAGCCACTACAGACAACAGTATGGAAGTTTCTCAAAAAATTAAAAATAGGGGGCAGCTTCTGGCTCAGTTGGTAGAGCATGCAATTCTTGATCTCAGAGTTGTGGGTTTGAGTTGTGGAGTTGTAGGTTAGAGTCCCATGCTGGGTACAAAGATTCCTTAATATCTTAAAAGAAACAAAAAAGAAAAGAAACTACCATATGATCCAGCAATCCCATGTCTGGGTATATAGCTAAAAGAATTTAAAGAATTTAAATCAGCATCTCAAAGGGATACCTGCACCGTCTGCAGCATTATTCACAATAGCCAAACATGGACACAACCTCAGTGACTATCTGTGGATAAACAGTTAAAGACAGTATGGCCTAAATACAATATTATTCAGTCATAAAAAGAAGGAAATCCAGCCATTTGTGACAATGTAGATGGACCGTGAGGACATTACACTGCGAAGTAAACCAGAGAAAGACAAACTTCTTTCTTATTTCACTTATTTCTAAAACAAACAAAGGGGCTCGTGGGTGGTTCAGTCAGTTAAGCATCTGACTCTTGGTTCGACTCAGGCCATGATATCACAGTTCATGAGTTTGAGCCCTGTATCGGGCTCAGCCCTCATAGCGTGGAGCCAGCTTGGGATTCGCTCTCTCTCACTCTCTCTCTCTCCTTTCTCTCTGATGTCCCCCCCTCCCCCATCTCTCAGAAATAATAAACTTAAAAAAAATCAATCAAATAAAAAACAAACAACAAAGCCAAACTCATAGAAATAGAGTAGAATCGTGGTTTCCAGGGGCTGGGGAAAGGGAAAATGGAGAGATGTTGATCAAATGGTACAAGTGATAAGATGAATAAATTCTGGGAATTTAATGTATAGCATTGTGACTCCAGTTAACAATACCATATTTTATACCTGAAAATTACTCAGACGAGATCTTAAATGTCTTCCCCCAACCAAAAAAAATTATAATTATGTGAAGTGATGGATGTGATAACTAACCTTATTGTGGTGATCATTTAACTTAAAAAATGCTACATTTCAATTATATCTCAATAAAACCGAAAAAAAAAAAACAACCCACATTTATCCAGAAGTTAGGTTTTGTTCTTGCAAGTACCCTTACGGATTTGGGGGACGATTTACTTCTTCTCCCTTTCCCTGCTCTCATCCATGGAGCATATAGAGATGTTGATGCAAAAATAAAAGCCAAGTGCAAGATTGTTCAATGCTTGCTAAGAGTACACACTCTAATGCAAAGTGCTGGACCTGGCCATGTTCAAGGATGAAGTGAGACTCCTCCTTCTTATTTTCTCTTGCAGAATCTACTTCTCGGGACCCACCTAAAGCGTGGGCGTAAAGGCGCGAGATGGAGGGATGAAGAGGACCGTCAAAGAGAAGGAAAGAATGAATAGGGCAGGTCAAGCTCTAAGAGGGGCCTGAGTATACCATGTCTATTAAAACAATTTTTTTAGAGGGCGCCTGGGTGGCTCAGTCAGTTTCGGCTCAGGTCATGATCTCGCAGTTTGTGGGTTCAAGCCCCATGTCAGGCTCTGTGCTGACAGCTAGGAGCCTGGAGCCTGCTTCAGATTCTTTGCCTCCCTCTCTGTCTCTGCCCCTCCCCGACTCTTGCGCATGCATGCTCTCCCTCTCTCTCTCTCCAAAATGAATAAACATTAAAAAAATTAAAATGTTTATTCACTTTGGAGAGAGAGAGAGAGAGACCATGTGTGAGCAGGGGAGGAGCAGAGGGAGTCCGAAGCAGGCTCTGCCCTGCCAGCGCAAAGCCCCACCAGATGTTGAAACTCATGAACCCCAAGATCATGACCCAAGCCCCAGTCAGACACTCAACCGACTAAGCCACCCAGGCTCCCCTACCAAGTACATTTTTAGTAAACGGGACATACTTTTACCACCACCACCACCACAAAAAACCCTGTAATATCTAAAATTAAAATGTAACTGTACCTACTATATTTTTATTTGCTAAATCTGATCATTCTAACTTGGACACCTTGCTCCCTGGGCAAAACTGAGGGTTTCAGTATAGAAGAAGGGCGATACAAATATTGAGTATGGGATGTACGACATCTGCCACAGATAAATACTATTATGCCCACCTTACAGATCAGAAGCTAAGACTTAGAGAAAAGGAGGAATAAAGTTAATAGCTAGTAAGGGCTAAAGTTGGATTCGATTCCAGTGTCCACAAACCCAGTGTCATTTAGCCATTATGTTATTGGCCATTGTGACTTGAGAAGTTTCAGAAAGCAACAGAGAGGTCAGGTTAAGGGCTGTTTAACATAGTGGCCAACTCGCCAGTGAAATGCGGCCCCAAAGGAAGTAACATTGTCACCAATCAAATTAACAACTCCTCCGCTTAGAGCAGTGGGTCTCTACTGAAGGGGGACTGTGCGCAAGGGACATTTTGTCATTTTTAGAGACCCTTTTAGTTGCCACAACTGGGGAGGGCATGCTACTGGCCTCTAGAGCATAGAGGAGAGGGATAGTGCTAAATGTCCTACATTGCCCCTGCTCCAGAAGCATCCAGACCAAAACGTCAGTACTGTGGAGGTTGGCAAATTCTGTCCTGGAGGAAAGAAGTATGAGCATACTCCCTATCACAAACCCCCCAAATGCACAGAGGGAGCTTGGACAAAGACCCAAGCGTGAGAAATCCCCTATATCTAGGTCTTAGAGTAGACTCAGTCACATTCTATTTTCCTTCCCATATTTGCATATTTTAACTTTTCCTATGACACAGGAGTAAAAGAAAAGAATATTCCAGGAGAAGATGTCCTATAGCCAGAGAGACCAAGCCCTATAAAGGGATTTTAGAATTTACAATTGTGAGAACAGCTATTGGCACCATTGTGAAACTATTTAAAACAAATTGCAGTATGTACCCAAATGATTTAACATAGTTTAACTCTTCACTAAAGCCAAGCATAAGTAGAAGTAAATATGCTACTTAAAACCGTATTTATAAAACCAAATAGAGACTCAGGTTCTGTGGCCCACCTGCCCTACCTTCATCCTCTATATGGGGAATGAATCTAGAACATTAGGGTGTACACAAATTTGATCCTCCCAGATTGGCTTTGTTTTGGATTGAGGAACAGCCTGTGTCAAGGAAAGATTATTGATGTGTTGATTCATAGATCAATCTAAATTAATGTATGTATCCTCTTTCATAGATTATCTCCAAAGAAGGCTAACATTTGCTTTATTAATGTGGCTAATGGATGACTGAGAGCAGAGAGCTAGAGTTAGGCTATTTTTCTACTTGTTAAAAATATATTGTTGATCAGAATCTAGGCACTTTGAGTTTTGAACTCACAGTTTCTTTCTCTTGGAGGGTCTATCCGATTGCCTTGTTAGTCTTATGGGATGGTAACTTTTGATACTGACCGAACAAAGACACCAGGCTAGGTGTCTCTATCCCTTGAGATTCTTGGTAGATCTCCAGCCCAAACCTTCTTGCTCTGTTGAGACCTTGCCAGACCTACAGTATTTAACAAGCCAATAGCTTTTGCAGGCTTGATTGGACCTTCACTGTTAGTCTAGCATTATTTACTCATCAAATCTATACATCACCATTTGATTATGGAAGTGCTTATGTTAGCTGGAGCCAGAATTTTAAACTTATTAAAGACATGAATTCCAAGAGCCTTTTCCAAATGGGGTTCTAGCCAAGGGCTATTGGTTTCTTAAGAAACCAAAGGGCATGGTTGCAGAGAGAGCTCATTTCTAAAGTGGTCCAGTGGCAGTAATCCCAGGGAGAGGAACCAATGTGTATAGATCACCTACTCCGTTAGGTACTATACATTTCCTATCCACTTCTATCAAAACAAACCAACTTCTTCATTCCCATTGGAGAGATGAGGAAAATGATGTTGGGTATGTAACCTAATAAAGCATCAGCTTATTTATCTATAGGATGGGAGTAATGGTAGTACCCACCTCATGTATATATTGTGAGGATTGAATGGGAACCTAACTATAGGACAAAAGCATTAACTGTTGTTAGGTCTTAGTGACCCCAAAGCCTTTGTTCTTCCCACTATGCCAGAAGACTGCCAAATAACAGGAATCACATTTTTTATCCATTTATTTACATGTAATCTTAGGGATGGCTCAGATACGCATTGGACTTTCCTTAATCCCCAAGTTTATTTTTTAATTTCTAGAACCCTCCCTCTGGCAGAGACCTCAGAATAGAAGGGGAAAAAATCTTAGACCAAGTAAGATGTGCATGCTATTCCCTAATCTTAAGGTATTCTTTCCTTCACAGTTTTAGAAAATCATGATTGTTTAGTCTGTCGTGCTTGGACTACAGCAAGACAAAGGAGCCATTATAGTTAGGCTGATTCTGTAGATACAGTACCTGGACAAGAATCCATTATTGGCTGCTGCCTTGTAACTATAATACCACAAACAGTTTGCTGTTGATTCTGTTCTAGAATGGCTACTCCCAGTGTTGCCGGATGCTGAATATTACAAAAAGGATATGCCGCCTTTAAAAAAAGTTAACAATAGTAATCTTCGACACACACACACACACACACACACACACACACACACACACAAATACAGAGTCACAAGACTCTGGGAGTCAGAAGACTTCCTCCAGGAAGCCTTCCTTGACTCCACTCTGCACCCAATTGTGTTGGTTGCCCCTACCCAATTCCCTATGGGCCCCCGATCATATCATTTTGCATACTATTACAATCACCTATGAACTTGACTGACTCCCTGATTTGACCGCAAATTTCTAGGGGATGGAGTCCATGTCTGAGACTCTGGTATTCCTATCACCTGGCACATTACAGGTAATAACTTGATAAATAATTTATAAATAATTCACCTAATAAAGAAATGAAAAGCATGTGAAAAACCAAGGAAATAAGAATGAACACATAATGTATTTGGCATTGGAGAGAATGAAGAGAGTTTTGAAAGTGGGAGATGGTGGTCCTTGGATTTATTAAGCAGTGAGGGTAGCTAGAATAGAGAACCTTAAGTATGCAGACCTCATAAAGTGGACAGAACCATTTTTTCCCCACATTTTTTACTGTTGTAAAACATGTATCATATAAAGTTTGCATTAAGCATATACAATTCAGGGGCATTAATTGCATTCACCAGTATATATTTCCAAAACTATTCAAGCCAAATAGAATCTCAGTAACCTTTAAGCAAGAAGTCCTGATTCTCTTCTTCCCCTGGCCCCTGGCGACTTGTCATCTACTTCCTGTCTCTATGCAGTTGCCTATTCTAGACATTTCCTAGTGGAATCATACAGTATTTGTCTTTTTGCGTCTGGCTTATTTTACTTAGCAAAACACTTCCAAGGTTTATTCACAACGCGGCAGGAGGACAATTTTTAAGCAGAGGAGTCAAAGAGAGACAGCAATATCTTGCAAAGACAGCGTGAGAAGGCGCATATCCATACATTTAAGTGGTGAGAAACCTAAACATTTCACAAGTGTGTCACCAAATCTTGATCAATATATAGAATTCAAGTTTGCTCGGACTGAGGGCACACATAGTTTAACACACACAGTGAAACCTGTCAGACAGTGACACCTGTTACAATGACATGGCCAATGTGCAATACAACGGGGAGAAAGGACAGGAGTAGTGGACATCATATTGGAAAGCAAGCCAAGGGTGTGCTAACTGCGGATGCTTTGGGATATGAGCACCACTGTGCTCCAGCAGTGGTTATGGGCTAATTACTGCTGGCTTGTTTACTAACTTGCATAGCCTTTAATACTTTTTAGTGGCCGCCCAAAATGCTAGAATTTGAGAGTGTGCTATGTATGCAAAAAATACGTGATCCAACATAGAGTCATAATGTGCCCCCATTTAATTTGTGAAAAGTCAACTCTACATGCCCAGGAGAGACAGAGACAGAGACAGAGGGGGGAAGAGAGAAAAAAGGGAAAACAATTTTAAATTACATGAGTGACTGATTGCCATTTCACTCAATGGGCTTATGCTCCAGAACGGATAGAAGCTGGGAGATACGCATCTCTTTTTTCCGTTTCCATAGTGTGATCTTCCTGTTGAGATTGTGAGTCCAAAGTTTAAAAGTAAGTACTTTTCATCCAATGCCATCATGCAAGAGAAGCTACTACTTCTCTTCATCTGTGGCTCAAGTGAAGAAATATCAGTGTTTTCAGAATCAGCCCTATTGGGACTTACTGCAAGGGGGTGTATCACTTTTTAATGTGGTACATCTCCAATACATTTTCTGGCATATTTTGACCAGACACAAGTTTCACCTTATGGGCTGACTTTAGAACCTAATGTCTCTTCCACTTCTAGGTTCATTCATCTTCATGACAGGATATGGTGGAAAAGCCCTAATATCCTGCAAGGTTTCTTGAATATAGTGGGCAGTGCCATTGAGATGTGGGGGTTTCAGGTAGCAGAAATGAACTAGAGCTTGTTTACTAACTTGTATAGCCTTTACTAATTTTTAGAGCTAGCTCAGGCTTAAAAAAGGTAAGGCATTAGTTGAGAGTATTTTATAAAGGTGTGGATTTGTACATGCAGGTATGAACATGAAAGGTCACAGAAATGCCTTCCGAGAGGATAGCAGGCTTTCCTCTAAGTGCGTCTCAAGCTGTAATGTGCACCTTATTAAAAATGCATCCTTATTCAGTAGGTCTAGGCTGGGGCCTGAGATTGTGTATCGTGTAACAAGCTTCCAGGTAATGTTCATACGGCTGTTCCTCTGACAGCTATTTTAGTAGAAAAATTCAAATGTCAACTATCAAGTTTTGACACCATCCGGTCTCTGACGTTTTCACTTCCTAGATTCAAACTCCCAAGAGAGGGTGTGAATGCCCTAGCTTAGGGAGTCAGGTCATGAAATAGCAAAAACACCACCACCAGCAGCATACAATGAATGTTTACTCCGAGCCTGTCACTGTGCTATACAATTTATAAGTATCATCTTTAATCTGCACACCAGCCTTTGGAAGAGAGGGAACAAAAACAGATTCTTAGACAAGCCCAGTGACTTTTTCAAGGTCACAGAGGTAACAGGTGTCACAGCTGGGCTTTGAACTCACACTGCCTGTCTGTGGAGCCCCCATCTCTAATTAACTTTAAGGTTTAGCAGAGGAGCTGAGATCCCTCGTGATAAGGAGGAAGGGTAGATCCCAGAGGAAGAATCACAGTCACCTGGGCAGTTGCACCCTATAAGATTTAATATATTGGTACTACATTAGTATTTATGAATCATTATCAAGGTGGAGACCAGTTCGATTACTGGAGTTTTAGTAATTTTCCAATAAATTCCACAACTTTTTCCACTCAAGTTCAGAAAAAGGACACCAGTGCCATATAAGAAAGCAAGGTATACATGTATAACAGATAAAAGCTGGTGCGGAGGGGACAGTTTAAGATGGCACCATCTCGCTACTTAAAGTGTGGGCCGGGGACAAGAAACAAAGGCATGCCCTGGGAATGTGTTACAAACGCAAGTTGTCAGACTCTGGGCCTCAGAGCTCGCGACAATCAGAACCTGCACGTTAAGGAAGGTCCCAGGGGTGCATAGAGTTCGGATCAGCCAACACTACCTGAAGTTCCACAAGCAGGTCCGGACAGTCGAGGTCTGTCTCACGGTGATCTAGCCCAGAGAAACTGTGTGCTATGGCTACCCCATGGCCGGACAACTGGCCAAATGTCCCCTTTCAAGAGACAGGCAGGCACACTGAAAAAGGAGGAAGAGGATTCCCAGATGAAGGGAACACGCAGGGGAGGGGCCAGCCATAGCTCACTTGTTCTCGTGTCTCACGATGCATAGGAGCATCAGCTGACAATTTAGAACAAACAACCATTGGGTTCACCTTCAGGTGTTCTGATTTAGGTGCTTCATTCCTCCTCAGTCTTCAATGTGCCTAAGCACCAGTTAAGGATCTCATGCAAATGCAGATTCTGATTCAGTAGGTCGGTGCTGATCAATAATGTGTTCTCAGCTGTCCATATCCTGACTTGGTTGAGTTATCTTTACTTCAATATCATTATTCAGGGCAATTTTGAAAAAGAATTTACCTCCCCAAATCCTCTCAAGAATCTGCTGAGACTGTTAAAATGTTAAAACAGCTAGAGCTTGTTAGTCTATAATTTTGTCTTATCTGAACCTGGAAAACACGTCCTGCAGAGTCAGGTGATTTTTCTTCTTCGTTTGGTATTTGTTATGGGTTGAGTTTGTCTCTCCCCAAAAAGATATGTGGAGTTGTAATACTCAGTACCTGAGAAGGTAACCTTACTTGGAAATTGAGTCTTTCTTTAGCGATGTCGAGTTTAGACGGGCCCTGTACTGATATGACTAGTGTCCTTATAAAAAATGACAATTTGGGGGCACCTAGGCAGTTCAGTCCAATATCGGCTCAGGTTGATTTAGTGGTTCGAGGGTTTGCATCCCACATCAGGCTCTGTGCTGACAGCTTGGAGCCTGGAGCCTGCTTCAGATTCTGTGCCTCCCTCTCTCTCTGCCCCTCCCCTGCTCACACACTGTCTCTCTCAAGAATAAATAAAAAACATTAAAAAATTTAAAGTAAAGGGTCAATTTGGACACGGGGACATGCAGACAGGGAGAACGCCATATGAAGATGGGGGGTAGAAGACACGGTGATGTGTCTACAAGCCACAAAATGCTGAAGGTTGATAGCAAACTTCCAGAAACCAGGTGAGAGGCATGAAACAGACTCCCCCTCCCAGCCTCCGCAGGAACCAGCTCTGCCATCACCCTATCTGGACTCCAGAAAGCTGAGGCAACACATTTCTGTTATTTAAATCACAGTTTGTGGTTCTTTATTTATGCAGCCCTAGAAAAACTACCATGCAATTCCACAAGCACTTGCTAGACAAGAATTGGTTTCGGATTCTAAATGGAACACATATTTAAATAAGACATGGTCCCTGTTCTCTAAGAGCTCACAGACTAATGGCACACACACGCGCGCGCGTGCGCGCGCACACACACACACACACACACACACACACACCCGGTATCAATCTGGGAGGGATCTAAGAAATTTTCACTGAATAGGTAGGGTGTGAATTAGAAACTAAAATGTTTGTTCAAGTCATGCCATTGCCTAAAAATCTATTGACAGGTTTTAATGATTCACTCTTACATAATTAAAAACCTAATAATTCAAATAGTGCTTAAAGATCAGGTTAGCCTTGAAATATTTTTCTCCTTCATCTGCATGCAGTCACATTATTAGAAGAAATAATTTCTGACAATGTATTCAATTTACTGAGCTCTAAGGGGCTGAAATTTGCTAATGGTTCAGCTCCAGGTGGGTAACATCATTGCCTTTTTTTTTTTTAAGAACGAATTTCATCCATTCTCAATCATCTTCATTGCGCCGTGAATGGAAGCAAATCATTAGGGTTCAGAATATTATTCTGCCAAGGAAATAATTTATGTTGCCTGGAGCCAGAGATCTCAAAATAATAAACAACATTTGTAGGACATGCAACAAAGAATGCCTAAAGCAGTTTCTTTATTTTATTTCAACTCAGGCTTGTAATTTCTCATCGCAGAACATCTCAGTAAAGACCAAAAGAAGGGCTTTGTAAGGCCAGATGAGGCTCCAATTGTACCTTTGCCTTTAAGCCTAAAACACTGAGCCAGTTTTCTATTTTATTGGGGGAAGAGGGCTTGTAACTCTACAAAAGCCATTCCTGATCTGGGCTCGGTACAGAAATGGCGGGGTTAACCCAGCAGATCTCTTCCATTTTGAAGTTGTGAGCTCGATTTATTAAAATGTCTGGTCTCTTTGGTGATTGGCTGGGGAGGAGAGCTGCCAGATAAAATAAAGGCTATGAAATGGAACATACACATACTAAAAATTATTTGCGATTTAGCTCAACTTCAGATTTAACTGGACACCCTTCTATTTGTTCAATCTGGCAACTCTAAACACAGCACAAGTGAAATTATACCGTGGGGTCGAGAGCCTTGAGCCTGGCATCACTTCTTGAATGGAAAGTATGAACAATATAGAAAAGGCAAGACACGAGCTTTAGAATCATTGAAATCTGGGGGATATTTCTGGTCCTGTACCTGATTATGTGGCTCTGGGCAATGTACCTGAGCAGTCCCTCCGGGTTTCTATTTTCTCATCTGTAACATGGGTATATGTAACGCTTGCCTCTTCTGCTTGTCAGGATTAAGTTCTAGCCCAGTTCAGTGTAGCGCAGAGCAATGATGGAGGCTGAAGAAAAAGGTATAACCAGGAATCCTGAACCTGCCTTTATTTAAAATTTTAATATTTTGTTCGTCACGATTTTCTTTGCCTAAGTTTTTATTTTAAAAAAGGACTGCTTTAAAATATTGTTTACCTTGTCAGCTGGGTTTTCTTTTTTCTTTTTTTTAAAGTTTATTTATTCACTGAGAGGGAGGGAGGGAGGGAGAAAGAGAGAGAGAGAGAGAGAGAGAGAGAGAGAGAGAGAGAGAGAGAGAGAATCCCAAGCAGGCTCCGCACTGTCAGTGTACAGCCTGATAAGGGGCTTGAACCCAAGAACCACGAGATCACGACCTGAGACGAAGTTGGATGCCTGACTGAGCCATCCAGGTGCCTCTCAGTTTGATTTTTTAAGCCCCTTTATATTTTTCACCTGAGAAGGAAGCTCATCACATCACACTGATCCTGGTCCTGGCACTCAGTGCCTATTAAATATTACTATTTAGTACTTTAATTGTATTAACATTTAAATTTAATAATAACATTAAATATTATTAATAACACCTCTCTTATATTACACTTCCTTGTAGTGTCACATTAGAAACAGTCACATTAGAAACGACAAGAAACACTTATAAGAGCTTATTATGTTCCCAGCACTGTGCTAACCTCCTTAACTGCATACTTTTATTGAACTCTTAGAATACTATCACATTGTTAAAATTACTATTATCTCTTTTACAGAAAAGTGAAATTTTAAAAAATTTAAACAATTTCCCCAAGAAGACAGAGCTAACAAATCAAGGTTTTGGACATTCAAAATTGATTTTTTTTTTTCTTCCTTGTAGGGCTACTGAAATTTGTACACATAGGATTTGAATTCATTATCACATAGCGGTCTATCAGAAACCTCCTGCCTGTGATAACCCAAGAAGGCCTCTAGGTGTCCTCGTTGACCAATTTTGTAAAAGCCGGACTTGCAGGCCAGAGAAAAGCACTTTGTAGGAAAGGTGTTTCTCAGCCAGCCTCTTCAGAAGAACTTCCATACATTTTTTGCATGTTTTCAGACCAAATTAGGTGTGCTCTAGAAGGTGCCTGGTCTGAAGAAAAACTCTGGATTGAGCAGGGCAAACCTCTTCATGGGCCCAGAGAGTGTGATATTTACCTTTCTGGAGAACCAGCTTCAAGAACTTCTCAGGTGTCTGTTATTGTCCTACCTGCCAGTGGGCGGTGGCCTGTGTATCTATGGTACATGCTCTGAATTTCATGATTTCCTTTGGTGTTGCTTGGAGATTTTTTTTCCAGGATGCCCTAAATGTATCTACTTTTTTTTTTTTTTCAAGTTAATGACAAAAAATTTGGCAGTTACAGCTGTTTCTCGTACTTAACCTAGCACCTTGATTTTCCTTTGTTGAATCTGGCCACTCCTCTGCATTCTTCTGCACAGAAAAAGGCAGGTGTCGTCTTGGAGCCAGCAGCCGGGGCCAAGCCCAGAGTGAAGCAAGAGAGGCCTCTAGGGTACCCACTTTAAGGAGGCTCTCACTCTCAGGCTCTTGCAAGTGCCTGTTGCCCTACTTCAGGCCTTGCAGGAGAGCTCTGGCCCCCAGGTCTGGAAAACACCTTACTCAGCTTGACTCCGTGGGTTAAATAAGCCTTGGTGCCTCCTCCATCCATGGCAGCTTCCAGAGTGACGCACATTCATTCTTTGCAAAGGTTCTGTTCTATGCATTTGTGAATTGCAGTCTAGGCCTGGGTACCTTCTACATATGCAACTTGGGTAAAGCACTTAACCTCCCTGAGCTTTTGTTTGGGATTAACATTTGCAAATTTGCTGTAAGGATTCAACAGGAAAAAAATATTCCAGTCTTCCAGTAGGTCCCTGACAGTGCCTGAGATGTAATCGGCTCTCCACAATGATGAATATTTTCAAGAGTGTTGTCATTTCAGTGGCTAAACGAAGGCAGTACCAATCCTCAGAAACCCCAACTTTCTAGATCTCATGTAAAATTAAACATCACCTTTTTCTTCCAGGAAATAATGTATCTCACAAAGCACCTGCCAGAGACTAGATGTTATACCTCTCCGTTTACATGCAATATCTTGTTCAGCCCACAAATATCCTTGTGTGATGGGTACTAGCGGGGAAACTGAGGCCAGGGAGGTTAGAAAACTTACTCTAGATCATACGACCAGTAAGTGCTGAGGCTGGGATTGATTTCAAGCCCGCCGCCTGTCTCCAGGTCTGCTTGACTTCAAAGCCCATGCACTTAACCACTGCTTTATGAAGATGGTGATGTCTACCCTGACACCCAGTATCTTCTGATAATTGAAGGGCTGTGGAGAATGCCCTTCCCAGTCTCTGGGAAATTTGCCTGATGAGATCTTTCTCACTCTGACTTCCCAGTCTTTAATCTCCTTATGGAGCCAATCTCTTTCAAAATGAGGAGAGGACAACGTAAAACATGGTTTTCTGGGGAAAGTTAAGCATTCGTTTTGCAAGGGAGCAGGGGTGATAGGCTGCACTGGCTAGTTTAATTCACTGTTCACAACCTTTTGAGTACATTCCTCAAATGCATCGGCTCTTTTCCTCCATCTTTTTGCGAAGAGAATTTCCCCCCCGTTGGCCATTCATTAGCAACATCTTGAAGCTACATTCCAATCAGAAGTGTCTGAAGCACTTATCTTGAAAACCCACACACTGCAGCCTGCCCTGGACTGTCTTTTTGGCCATTTTCTTCTTGCTGATCAGATGTCCACCCCTCCCCTTGACCTTTGCTCCTTCTTCCTTCTAGGGCAGCTCTTTTGTTTGTTCCTTCCTCTTTTCATTTTCTTTGGTTTCCATTTGAGAGAGGTGCTTGATGAGCAATTACTTTTTATAATGTCATGGTTAATAAAGAACATGAGGTCTGGACTCAGACAAACAGGTTTGAATTTTGGTTTTACAACTTACTTACTGCGTGGCCATGTAACTGAGGTCAGAGGTAACCTTTCTGAGCCGCTTTCTTTACATTCTTTTCTGGGATAAGACCACCTTTGTCACAGAGTTGTAGGAAGGATTAAATCAAATGACAGCACTTAGCCTGGTTGTTGGGACTATAGCAAGAGCTCAAAAATGGCAGTGTTCTTTCTACTTTCCTGTTTCTTCAATCCTGGAATACATCCTCCTATTCTTTAAGTTTCTGAAACTAACTAAGCTGGTTTTAGCTTTAGGACTTTGGCAAATGCCATGATGATATTCTCTTAAGCCTGGAAGAGCTTCTTTCCCTTCGTGTTTAACTGGACCTTCTCTTACCAACCCCCATGTCTGGGCTGAAGCATCACTGCCCCAAACGCCCCACTATGTCCCAGCAACGTTTGGTATTTTCTACATCCTTTCTTTTCTCACCACACTTGGCTTTCATAAGACAAGTTACTCACATTGGTCACTTCTGTTTCTCCCTCCTTGATTGGACTGTTGGCTTCAGGAAAACATTCTATCCTCACCGCCTAGGACAATGACTGACATATAGTTGATGTTCTAATATTTGCTGCATGCATGGTTTTTCAAATCACATACCATCTCTCCCCCACCGTCAAGAAACAATCATCTCCTATACTTTTCCCTTTGGACTCTTCAAAATGAGACATCTCTGCTGGAACACTGGAAGGCAGCACCCATAAAGTGGATTTAACACCTTTTCCCAGGTGAGATGCCCAGGGTTTCTCAATGGGGTCACTTTGGGCGGTTTGGATAGAACCACTGTTTGTTGTGTGGGACCATCCCATATCTTGTAGCTGTTTAATGTCCATAGTCCCTAAATGCCAGTAGTATTTCCAAATCATTGGGGGATCCAAAGTGTAGCAACACATTTCCAAATGCCCCGAAGTAGGTGGTACAGCCCCAGTTGAAAATCACAGAACTTTTAAACCTTTGGGACTTCATAAGTGTAACAAGCATTTAAGGAGAGATCATTATCTAAAACTCAGCAGTTAGGTCAGCTTCCACCCCCATTTCTCTGGTCCCAATACACCCTTATCGTCAAGACGGCTATTATTCAAAAGCAAAACAAAAGGGAGAAAACGTGTTTGTGTGTGTGCTAACGTTAACAATCAGCTAAGTATTGGAGTGCCTCGGTGGCTCAGTTGGTTAACTGTCCAACCCCTGATTTTGGTTCAAGTCATGATCTCATGGTCATGGTATGGAGCCCCATGTTGGGCTCTGTGCTGGGCTTGGAGCCTGCTTAAGACTCTCCATCTCCCTCTCCCTCTCTCTCTTTCTCCCTCTGCCCCTTCCCTGCTTGTGCTTTCTCTCTCTCAAAGAGATAGACATATAGATAGATAGATAGATAGATAGAAGATAGATAAATGTTAAAAGAATCAGCTAAGTATTGCCAAAATAAATCTTGTTGCATATTTCCTATTTTCTTTTGCAGGGAGATACATTCATGAATCATCAAAAGTAGAAGAGGTTGGAAGTATTAGAAGGATTTTTTGGGACTGGGCTCAGATTCTAAGAGGAGACTAATCCCTGATTCGCTCTTTCCAAGGAGAATCAAGAGTAAAAACTCACAAGCACATACAGCTGATAGAGGTCTATTCAGAGAGGAGTCCTTGGGGTTATGTTAGAAGAGCATATAAACTTCTTATTATCATCCTGTCCTGAACCATCAGAAATGGGGAAAGATCAATAGATATTTTCAGTGCTACTGATCAATATTTAGTTCATTATGGTTACCTGTGATTGTAACAAGTATATTCACTGGTGTGAGACATTTTATTGACTTGAAAAGAATTTAACAAATGTACTTGGTCCACTGATGAGCTCACACAGCAATAAATAATGCAGTCCAGTAGGCTGCAAGCCTGGGTAGTAACCCAGAGAAGGGTTATCTTCATCTGTGTTCAGACCGAGACTTGCCTCTGCCTTTTTGCCACTGGTAATGGAAAAAAACAACAAAACAAAACAAAAGAAAACAACCAGTAACAGCTGAGCTTAGCATGTGTTCACTCCATTTTCATTAACATATTTTTAAAAAATCTTGTTTGCTCCCCTGACTGTATAGAAATTGTTCATGGAACAAGGCTGCAGTAGTTAGGATTTAGTGTTTGCCAAGTCAAAATCTATCTCCTGCTTTTCTCTTAAGAGCTGCATGACTTTTGACAAATTACTTGACCTTCCCAATTTTCAAATTCAGTGCCATGGAGATAATAGCAAGTCACTGGGCTGTTGTGGGGAGTAAAGCAGTAGGTAAACATGCGAAGCATTTTAGCACACCAGCCTGGCACACATTGAACTAGAATTCTATGAATGTCAACTCCTTTTTGCAGCAGGACATGCTTTTCTTTCTGCTGTTCCAGGGTTGGCGCAAAAATGGGGGTGGAGAGGAGGCAGAAAAGTCCCATAAGGATCCAGAGGAGGGGACTGGACTAGAATAGGAAACATGAGAAACACAGGAGACAAGGGGCTTGACACACTTTGAGCCGAAAGAGGAGTTGAGTTCTGTATCCTTTTCTGGGCTCTGTGTATATGTTAAAACTTTTTTCTCACTGAAAATGAACTGTATCCCCATGCCCTGTGAGGTAACAGGGGGCAACGAATGACTTTCCTTATGACTGTGAATGGATGGGGCACCTCCCGTGACAGAACTCCAGGTTAATGGTGCTCAAAGGGTAGTCTAGATACATCTACCACGGTGAATGCTGAGTCACTATATATAATTGCTGAGTTAACATATTGTACACCTGAAACTAACAAAACACTGTAGATTAACTATACTTCAATTAAAAAAGTAGGTAGTGGGGCGCCTGGGTGGCTCGGTCGGTTGAGCATCCAGCCCTTGATTTCGGCTCAGGTCATGATTCCAGGGTTGTAGGCTTGAGTCCTGCATCCAGCTCCACGCTGAGCATGGAGTTTGCTTGGGATTTTCTCTCTCCCCGCGCCCCTGTCCACTCTCACTGTCTCTCTCTAAGGTAATTTTTTAAAAGGGTAGTTAAGAAGCTCTGTTCCTGGAATGTAGATCAAGGTAAGTACAGAAAGTTATGAGTCTGCGTTTAGAAGCTGTGATTGCAACTTGACAGAGTAGTTTTTTTTTTTTTAATGTTTATTTATTTTGAGAGAGAGAGAGAGAGAGAGAGAGAGAGAGAGTGAGCAGGGGAGGAGAGGGAGAGAATCCCAAGCAGGCTCTGAGCGAACAGCTCAGATCTTAACCATGATATCATGACCTGAGCTGAAATCAAGAGTCAGATGCTTAACTGAGCCACCCAGGTGCCCTGCAACTTGACAGAATCGTTTTGTCTGATGAATGTAATAATGAGCAGGAGGAATGTGTATTTTTGGGTCTATTTTTTTCCACATCTCTAGGAATTCATTTTTTCAATTAACTTTTTTCCTTAGTAATTCATTTTTATTTTCCTTCAAAAGACTATAGGCCCACAATAGTTCAAAATTTTAAAAACTTGACTTTCACAACTGGTCCTTTGAAAATAACTACTCTAGAAAATAATCCAAATTTTTCTACAGTCCTGACAATAGTCATTATTCCACTTCTGAATGCTCTTAAGGACTAACATTTGAAGGAACTCTTTAGTCTGAACCTTTGTTCCTAAGAACAGGCCAAACTTAATAGTTTGAGACAATTCTGGAATCTTTATTGCTTATAACATTAAGCTTTTATGAGTACAAGAAAGATTTTGAAGAATTTTCTGAAATATAGAAAAAAATATAAACAGCAAAGAAGGTGAGGCAATTTAAAAAATCCACCTTGTAAAATATACATTTTTATGAGGTAGATCAAAATATATACTGATACAGAGAAGCCCAAGGTATGTTCAGTGAAGAAACAAGTTGTAAACTGTACTTGTAATATGATGCTGTATTAAAAAAAATTACTATATACATAGAAGAAAACCTGAACTAATATAAATTAACCAGTCTGAAAAAAAAATCAGTTCTTACATCTGAAATGTTAGGCTCCCAGGGGCGATTATGTTCTCATGTTATATATTTGCTTTGTGTTTGAACTTCAAATTTTTATCATGACTATATGATACACCGTAATATGAAGCAGATCGATGTGTGATGTTGAACAATTTACCTCTGTCATGTTTTGGTTATTAATAAATATACCAAAAATGCAGTTGAGAGAGGTTTTCCTAAAAAGATAGCGGGTAAAAAAAAATCTTACAGCAAGCCCCCGGTGCTTCTATTTCTTTACCTTCTTTAAATATTTGGGGGCCAAGTTCCACACGTTCTTTCCAGGCCCACTTGCAGTTCTGAGCATTCCATTTCTTGAACAGAAGGCTATTTCCATTTAAGATACTTGCACGGAAGTATTAAGGTCTTCCTACGTTTCATTTCCCATTCCCTTCTCCCCATTGTGCAGGACAAATACATGCCAGATGAAACATTTTCCTGAATTTAAAAGACCAGTTTGCGACTCTGCAAAACTAGGATGAAGGGCTTGTTACAAACAAACAACATTCGCAAGATCGGGAAGCCTAAAAATTCACATCTGTCATCCTCAGCGAGGCAATAAACTACCGTATTTCATCAGTTCTAAGACAACTTTATTGTGAGACACAGCATCATTTTATGTAGCGCTAAGAAAGAAAAAAACACTGCCAATTCCTTTAGAGCATGCCATCAGTCAAAAGATGCATCCTGATTTCAAGGATGTAAATGTGAAAAGATGGGCACCTTGGCATCAGTAAAATACGGTAATACTACAACTAAAAATCTGCAATCTTGTCCAAGAGGATTACATGAAGTAGAACACTTCAAACTGCTTTGGATGAACCCTGAATATAATGGAAGAATACGTAAACATTTTCAGTAGCACACCTTCAGTTTATTGACCTATGTAAAAAAATAATAGGTCTTAAAAAGTCAGAACAGTAAAAGAATATGCAAAAGTATTTCTGTTTCTAGAAGGCTATACAAATATGCAAAAAGGAATAAGTTATTATTTTTCTGCATGTCTTCTGTTTTGCTCCAAATTCGTTCCCCAAACTTCATTTTTAATGATACAAATGACTAAGGACCAGTTTAACAAATCATCTTTATGTATATATTACATGCTTTGGAATATAGATAGAAAATGTTCCAAAAAAGTTGTTCAGAAACTTCTCTCTTCACAATAGGAACATGAAACCTGTATAAAAGGGGGGTAGGGAGCACCTTTTATGGAATATTGAAGCAGAGTGAAGATGACAAAAAAGATCAATCTAGAATATGGAATTTTTTTTTTAAAAACCCTACCATAAACCATAGCTAATTAGTTCTTCCAAGTGAAGTATGAGGTAGTTTTAGCCTCATAATTAAATCTGCAGCTTGGAGTTTTTTGTTTTTTGTTGTTTTTTGTTTTGTTTTGCTTTTGTTTTTTCCTTTTTAATGACTAATCTTGTTTTTGTCACTTGGTGAATTAGAACCCTCTGTGGGATCTGGACAATATGCTTACTTTCCTAATGTTCACCATTTTAAGGCACGCAATTCATCTAAAATGATGTGGCTTTTGTTTTGTTTTGGGTTCTTTGTGTTGTATTACCTTAAAATAGTTTTTCAAACTCTTGATTATAAAAACTCTCCATGTCAGGTCTGCCATTTCAAATGACAACCAAATTGGAGAGTTACCAGCCTGAATAATAACCTATCAGGCCACTGGTGTAGAAAGAAAAAAGGAGCCCAATAATATTGGACCTTAGAAAATTCTCCAAGCAGAGTTTGTCAATTATTCAGTGGGCTGCTGTGTTTTCCCCAATCTGCTACCATAAAGTTATATTACAGGATGCTCCGGCAGTAAGTCTTTCCGGAACCCATTTTATGGTGCTTATGAAAACCATCACTCTTTATAATATCCTAAAAACATTTACACTCATTCAGAACTTCATGAAAATCCAGCTTCTCTTCAAGTAATTTTCCAATACTGTCTCAATTGTTGACGTCCATGTAGAAATACCATGTCATTCTTCGCCGGCTCACAACTCCAAACTTTCTGATGGTGAGCAATGACTGAGGAGCTCCTCGTTGTTCTTCTTCTCATCATGCTGAACTGTGCTCTGAAATTTCCCAACCTTCCTTCCTATTGGAGACCCTGAACACACTTTTCACAGTTTTACGGTTTGCCTTCAACAACTTTTATTCCCTTAACAAGTGCTTGCTACTGATAAAGGCTGAGTCTGTCCTTGGCAATGGTTCCACCTTGCTGTTAGGTTAGTGCCCGGAGCTGGAAAGGCATGTGGTTCAGGGGCTTTTCCGTGGCCTTAGAGTGTGATTCACTTCCAGGGCAGCAAGAGTCCTCTCTTCAACCTTTGATGCTTTTAGCTTTCTAAAGCCAAATAGCTTTCTGGGAAGACGAACACATTTTGCAAGGCACACTAGTGTGAGAACGCGGTGCTTGGTCAAGAGGTCCAAGTGCAGTTCAGACTAATGTTCCAGGCTTTGAATCTTCGTGCCAAAAGAGCCTCTGCTCTCTACTCTTCAGGCTTTCTTCCAACCGGTTTCCATCTGTACTGTCCAGTTGACTGATCTCTGTGTACTGTCTATTAAAGGAAACCAGAAAAGTTGTTACTTGTGGTCATTTTGATTCCCAGAGTACAAAGATTACTCAAAGAATTAGTAGAAAGCACCGTCAAGAAAATATCCAACACTTGGAAATAGGCAAAGCATGACTGTGTGCTGTCTCATTGTCCTACTGGAGCATTGTTGAAAAGGCCCATGCAAGGTGTACTTAATTCTCAAGGGAGATATTCCTTTGTCTCACTTTCATTTACCATTGATAAGGACCCAGATTGTGGTAAGTTACATGTTAATTTTTAGGGTTTTTGTCTGGGAGAAATACAAATAACTTCTGTCTAGTATAAAAAGATTATGGTTAAAATTTTATCGCCCTGTGAGCCATTAACTGTTTTGTTTTTTTTTTAAATCTAATTTCGTAATCTTATTCCAGCATTTTATCTTTCAGTGTATTGAATTCAGTCTTTTGAATTGTCTCAGAAGCAACTTTACCGTTCTGTTAGTTCTCTCATTAATGGGTTAAGTAAATCTTTGACACACGCCCATTTTCTCTTTGTGGGAGAGTCATATTTTTAACTTTTTAAAAAGTATTCCTGACAGCCACATTTTAAGTATTCTTCAAATTAAGAGACTATACTAGATCCTTTCCTCAGGGACAAAGGAATATATTTAGAGGCAGGGGCACCTAGGGACACATTTTACACCCGTAGGGTGTATTGGTCAAGAGTAAATTGGAAACAGCATCACATATAAAAATCACAGGCATGTTTGGAGGGTGGATCCAAATGAAGGCATCCTATTATACAAACCATTCCAATCAGCAAAACTTCATTCCTACAGTAGTAGTTTAGAATAGGTTAGATAGTTAGTAGGTTTCTTTTTATTTTAAATTTCTTTAGTAAAAAGGATTAAAAAGTCATTGGAAGAAGAGCTTTGGAAAGAAATGCTCCGTGAAAACAGGTATTTAGTGTTTTCATCTAATATAAACACAAAGTCAGATTTCCACAGCTTCACACATCGGTCAGTGAGCAAAACACCTGCTAAGCAAGAAGCAACACACAGATCTGAGGGGCTGTACTTACTACTGCTGGCTACACTTAGCAAAAGAGAATTTAAAACTGATCTCATTTCTGGAGACACAACCATTCTCCGGGAAAGAAGCCCTCGGTTTTGCCTAGTTTAGGTAGAGTTAGATAAGGAAGAGAACGGGCAATGGAAAACCGGAAGTGAAAGAAAAACAGTTATTTGAAAACACAGTTTGTAGCACAGAGACAAGAATTGGACTGTATTATATACTAGGTAGGATAAGAGACTTCAACATTTGTGATGCTGGAAAGTTTATGCCACTGACAATTATATCAAATCAGACCTGGAAACAAACTCTTATTGGTAAAAATTTATAGCTTTCTGTAATATCAAGAGCCAGACACTCTGGGAGAAAGGATCTCTAAATAATATATACTTCATTTATTTAAAAAAAATACTCAAATCTTTAACTTAAGGGCAGATCTAAAGTTTTTTATTTTTATCTTTATCTTGAAACCAAATTTCCCTCTTATTTAAAAAAATTATGTTTCCATCAAAAACACAATTTTACAGCAAATTCCTAAAATTTGGTGGATGGCTGTTATTATACTTGCCTTGGTAACAGGTCTAGTTAAATTGATCATTCTGGGGTGTAATAAAAAAATCCTTAGGGCACCTGGGTGGCTCAGTGGGTTAAGCATCTAACTTTGGCTCAGGTCATGATCTCATGGTTCATGAGTTGAAGCCATGCATCGAGCTCTCCTGTCAGCATGGAGCCTGCTTCGGATCCTCTGTCTCCCTCACTCTCTGACCCTCCCCCGCTTGCGCAGAGCATGCGCTCACTCTCTCTCCTTCTCTCTCAAAAGTAAGAAATAAAAACATTTTAAAAAATCCTCAATAGGCAAACAGATGGAAATAAGCACACCTGTACCTCTGTTGCTGGGAGGGTAAACTGGCAAATCTTTCTGGAAAGCAAGGGCTTCAAAAAATACATTTTTCAAGTTAACCCATTAATTCTACTTATTGGAATGTATCCTACGGCAATAATCTGGGATTGAGACAAATATTTTGTAGAAAGATGTTAACAGCAGCATTACAATGAATCATAATGAAAAAAAAAATCTAAAAATTCAAAATACAGGAAATAAAGTATGGCATATTTATGAGGGGAATATCATGTTGCTCCCATGAAACAAGGCTTAAAGAGTTTTAAAAAGGGGCGCCTGGGTGGTGCAGTCAGTTAAGCGTCCAACTTCAGCCAGGTCACGATCTCACGGTCCGTGAGTTCGAGCCCCGCGTCAGGCTCTGGGCTGATGGCTCAGAGCGTGGAGCCTGTTTCCGATTCTGTGTCTCCCTCTCTCTCTGCCCCTCCCCCATTCATGCTCTGTCTCTCTCTATCCCAAAAATAAATAAAACGTTGAAAAAAAATTAAAAAAAAAAGAGTTTTAAAAAATATGAGCACATGTGTATGTTGTGATATTAAGTAAAAAAACTGGGATTCATAGACAATGAAAGATGTACAATCATACATAAGTTTATCATTACAACCACGTTAAAAACGGATACAGAAAAGTGGGGGAATGTGTCAAGATGCTAACAGAGACTACCTCTAGATGGTGGAATTATAAGTAAATTATTTCCTACTTATTTATCCCTTTATCATTTTCCTAAGTTTCCACAGCGAGCTCATATAATGCACACAATAGGGATCTTTAAATAGTTTCTCATTTCCTGTACGTCGCCGCCCCTCTGACGTCAGACTCCCGTGTCAAGCCATCTTGGGCTGGCTGAAATAGAAAGGCACATTTGGCAAAAACACGTTTTCTCTAAAAATGTTTAGTACCTTCCCGGGTCCAGTGAAAGGGGTGTCAAGGATTTTAGAACCGTCTTACGTGCTGTTTTCTGTTGTGTCTAACTCAGTCAACAAAAAAAGGAAAGTAAAAATATACAAATAGGAAAACAATTTGCAAATGAACTATACAAAACGATGAGAACTGAATCGAAAACCGTCAGCTCCAATTTTGGGCCAAAGCCATTTTAGTTCTTGCTCCTAACTCATTTGCATTATTTACAAAACCCCAAGATATATGAAGTCCTCTGAGGTATATTTTCACTGACATTCTATTTTGAGCACACCCTTTGTTGAGTTGAGACAATTGGCCTAACAGTTCCAGCCAAGAAAAACTCTCATTGAGCATGGAGAAGAAAAAAAAGGCTTTGGGGGTTGAATAGCTCTAATTCGCTTATAACACTGAGTAATTTATTAAATTATGATTTCACTCATTTGTGGAATTTAAGAAACAAAACAGATGAATATAGGGAGAAGGGGGAAAAAAGAGAGAGAGGGAAGCAAACCATAGGAGACTCTTAACTATAGAGAACAAACTGAGGGTTACTGGAGGAAAGGTGGGTGGGGGATGGGCTAGATAGGTGATGGATATTAAAGAGGGTGTTTGTTGTGATGAGCACTGGGTGTTGTAGGGAAGTGATGAATCACTAAATTGGACACCTGAAACCAATTTTACCATATATATTAACTAACTAGAATTTAAATAAAAATTGAAATTAAAAAAAAGGAAAGCAAGAAACTAAACTCTTAAAATCAACATGATAGACACTTTTATAAGTTATTATCTGTGTAAGTCTCCCTATGCCTGAAGCAATTTGGCCTCAAGCAAATTTAAATAAAAACAAACAGAAAATGCTCATTTCTTGGCACCATGGGTTTGAATTATATTCTGTGAAAAGTGACAGGGAGATGTGACCTCTTCAAACTTAACTCATCCTGCATATCCCAAGAAGTGAAAAACGTGTAATGCAGAGTTTGCAATCTTTTTTAAAACTGCATTTTAACAAATTGTTCTTGTACATTTCCTCCAAATGTTTACAAAGAACAATGATTATAAATAGAACAGCTGGCTGTGTCTGTAGCTTCTTAATGAACACAGGGTCAGACACAAAAAGGCAGCAAATGTTTGAAATCAAGCCTACCAACTGTCTATGAGGAATTTTGGTGTGAGCAACCTTTTCTGGGGTAGAGATATCTTTCCTACAAGGTTTCAGAAGAGTCTTAAATGGATATTATCTATACTATGGTTTTAAGCACTTCGATTTAAAAAAAAACCTTGAGACACAGATTTTAGTGTATACATGTCTAGGAATAGAGTCAAATTTGAATGATCTAGATTAGGAGTGAACAAACCTTTTCTTTAAAAGCCTGATACACAAAAACAACCAGAGATATGGGGCTCCTGGGTGGCTCAGTTGGTTCTGCATTTGACTTCGGCTCACGTCATGATCTCATAGTTCGTGAGTTTGAGCCCTGCACTGGGCTCTGTGCTGATGGCTCAGAGCTTGGAGCCTGTTTCAGATTCTGTGTCTCCCCCTCTTTTTGCCCCTCCCCTGCTCATGCTGTCTCTTTCTCTTCCAAAAATAATCATTAAAAAAAAAAAAACAGACATAGACAATATGTACATGAATGAACATGGCCATTTTCTAATAAAACTTAATTTACAAAAACAGGTGGCACCTGGTTTGGGCCTATAGGCTATGGTCTTATGATCCTTGAGCATTCATAAAATAACATAGAATTCCTGAATTCTTTTGACCAGGGATAGGCTAGTAGAATTTCGAAGCATTGCTTTCTCACCTGCCTGGAGAGGGCAAAGGATTATAGATGTTGCCATAGCAGCTGGTGTAGGAAGAATGTGCCGGGGTCTCGTATTCAGATAGCCCTACAGCTATCTGGGTCCTCCAGTTCCCAGAAGCATTTGTAGAAGATACTGGAAATAAAAATGAAAAGAGACAAAATTAGTGAGAATATTCAAAGTGAAGATTATTTAGGCCATTTAGACGTACATTATAATTATCTGTGTGCAGAGATTAAGAGACAATGGTTATAATCAACAGAGTTCTTTTCTATTCAAGTATAGTCACTTACTGGCCATGTGACCTTGGACAAATAGTTTATTCTCATTAAGCCTTAGTTTCTTCGCCTGTAAAGTGGGGATGATAATACAAATACATCCTGTATAGGGATGGTATCATGATTAAATAAGGTCATATATGAGAATATTTAACACTTTGCCTGGTACAGAGTAAGCACCCCAAAATGGTAACTATTGATATCATTACAAACGAGAATGAAGTTAATTGAAAGGCATGCTATAAAAAATAACCTAAAAGGCAGGTAGAAAAAAAATTCTCATATATGAAGAGAGTCTTTCCACTTGGGCTATGGTGGCTAGATATATAGAAGGCTTTATTTGTAAAGATAAGGCAATGAGTTTGAGTCTCTTGGAGGCCTTTGGTGGAAAAGCACTCCATAAATTGACCTGTTGGGATAAGACTGTTCCTCGGCCCAAGGCAACATCAGCCACTAGCAGAATCAATGCATACTTTTTGCCTAAAAAAAAAAAAAGTGTGTGTGTGTGTGTGTGTGTGTGTGTGTGTGTGTGTGTGTGGGAAGGGGTGGGGAGGCATTTCAGGAAGAAGAGAATTAGCTCTACTGAGGGACTGAACTGGAGCAAGACAAGGGCACAATGCAGAACAAAGCCTAGTGAATGTGTCGCACTGGTGTTTGTTGTTCCCCCTCTAAAACCAGTCCTGCCGCATGCTGAGGACGCACAAGGTGCCCACAATGGCAGGCTGGTGGTCCAAGACCCATACTGCTCATGGATCCTTCCGGCTCCCCTCCATTTCGGTTCCTGGCAGCCACCCTCCGCCTCTTCTTTCTCACACCCACAAAACCCCTGTGACCAGTGTAGGACAGACGCATTTCAAAACTCATCTGTGGCCCCGGATGCCATGAGATTTTGACTCAAAGATGTAATTCTCTCACTATGAGCTTCCACGAATGTTTCATAACTCTGAGTCAGGGGCTGGCGGGCTTGGTGGTGAAGGTGTCAGAGCCGTGGCAGAATTCCCATTCCAGCACTTACCAGCTTTGGGGCTCAGGCAGGGTCATTTGAACTCGCTAAGCTAGAACTGCCTCCATGGCAAGATTAGGATACTCATAATAAACAACAACAGCACTCACTGTACAGAAGTGTTGCATACATTAAATGGGATAGTGCACATAAAACAGTGAGCATGCTGTGTGGCCCAGGGTTAAGTTGCCAACAGACGATGGCTGTCATTTCTACTAAAACTGAGTCATCAACAGAGTCTTCAACTAGCTGGAAGGAATTACCAAACCCCTAATTTGGCAAATAATAGGAAACTCTCCATGATGCATGTGTGCATGTCTGTTGTAATACATTTTTGTAGCTATTAAATGTAGACAGGAATGAAGAAAACTCCAAAAGGGAATTCTAGGAGGTCTAATTTTATCCCTCTGATTCCTTACTACAGTGTAACGTTTTTTGGTCTGTGGGGCCAAATCCTGCTGCTACCAGGTAACCTCCCACTGGGTCTGAATCAGGAAACATTAACTACGTTCTTACCTTTGCCTGAGACACTGAGCCAAGCACTAGTAACGCTGTGGTTTGGGAGGTGCACCTGCTTCTCTCTGGCCTATTTAAATAGGCATTACCCCAGCCCTGTGCCCCAATGGGCTTCTATATGCATCTCAGCCCTCCTTGTTTGGTTCTTTCTTTCTAACACTATCCCCGGGTTTGGTTTCTGAAAGAACCTCATGCAACACCCTGAACTGTAGGGTGAAGAAAGGCACTGTATAGACGTGAGCCATAAATAACAAGGAATACATGACAGGACGCTTTTTGTATGTTAGATACGGTAATAAGTGGGAAAGCCCTAACGGAAGTCCAAAGTCCTACGCAAACAGAAGAGACATTAAACCCAAATAGAAATCTCCATGGAAATGCCTCTGGCCAACAAGCTTATGAAACTTTTAAAGACACAGTTTTCACAGATTTATTACTCAATGAGTTGGGAATCCCTGTGCTGTCTTACTAAGGGGTCATGCTTGAAAGCAGGGGCAAGAATGCATGACCTCAGGTTTTCACCCAGTCCAGGGCTGCAGAGCTTTAAAAGTGTTTTCTTTGTATATGTTCCTCTGGCTGCTAACTAGACTGGGTGCTCAAGGCTGGAAACCGTGTCAACGTTGTCTCCTCAGCATCTGCGATATGCCTGCTTGTTTGCTGAATAAACGAAACCATAGGCAGATACTCCTCTTTCTCCCCACTTCTCTACTGAGGGCAGCTCGCACAGCTGGGGGGCATGGGGATAAGCAGAAAGTTCTTCACGGGTTTTAGTGGATGGAGGGGCCAAAGTCAATGCCTGAAGGGAATATCTCTAATCAAAATTATCTTGGAGAATCCCTTAAAGCAGCCATAAAGTAAAGTCTAAAGGATTACTGAATTGAGTCAAGGCATGCAAAGTACTTAGAACAGTGCCAGGAACAGTGTTTATTAAATGCTGGCTCCCCTCATAATTATTAGGAGCCTCACGTAGCTACCTGAACATTCAAACCAAACTGCCTTTAGATGATCAAGTTCCTGCTGGTGAACAGGGAAGGGTGTATAATCCTAATGTTTTCTGCTTACCCGCAGGGTTTACTCTGCTTTTGAATATATCAAACATCCGTGACCAGAACACTTTTATGAGATGTGGCTATCAAGGTAAGACCTAGAAAAGATACAATATTTGAAAGCCCCCAACACCGAGAGGCATAGAGTAAGTGCTCAATGAATACCTGCTGCATTTGAAGCTACAACTTGCTCCATCAGACTCCTGTGGGCTGTGTTCTTTGGAAAGCTAGAGAGACGAACTGTTTTTAAGTTGGCAATTCTTACTGTGGTGCCACAGAACGGCTACCCAGCTCATGACCTTGGGTACTGGTCCCATGATCCCTGAGGGGAGTGGTTTAGGGGGTGGGTGGGCGGTGGGCATGAGCCAATCTGGGTATCAAGCGCCTCCGCCATATTCTTACCTGAAGAGTAGGAAGATGTTCGACTGCTGGGAGAGCAGGGTACTTGCAGCCCAGCAAACCCCAGGCATCTCTGCGATCCCCTGTCCGAGTCAAAGCTAGTCTGGGGGCTGTGCCCCTGATCCTTCTGTCCAGAGGCCCGCTGGTACCAGCCACGCAGGTGCTCGGCAACTAAGGCCTTGTGGATGTTTTTGGTGATGTGCTCTGACTTAGCTGCAGCCTTCCTGGGCAGCCGGAGAGTTGCATATGGGTTATGGGGTACCCGGTCGACCTCGTCTTCATGAAAGGACCTGCTATAGTCCCTTTGGCGCTCGTATCCATAGTGGACCGAGGACCGGTAGGAAGGATTGACACTGTACTGTCCCTCAGTGTCATTCTCATAGACATAGCCGCCACTGTAATAAAGGTCACACTCTGCATATGGTGTGTACCCGGCAATATAGTAACTAGAAGAAGGTTGTTCCTGACTCTTTGTGTAGACGCCATTCCTCAAACTATCCTTTTGTGCTAGGTTGGGCATGCTTCCTGAATTTGAAGTCGAAACATTCTGTTTCTTAGACCTTCTCCGGCCCCTGGCACGAGTGTCCAGAGTCTGAGTAGTGTAATAGGGGCCAGCAATAGGCGTCACGCAGTAATACTCTGTGCTTGATTGGCTGGTGTAGGAAGACCCGTCATCCAGGATTTCCGTACTACTGCTTCTTTGGGATTTGGAGAGGGAGAAAAATGGCTTATCGTTGTCCATCTCAGACAGCAGGTGGGACTGAGACTCAAGGCTTCCACTCCGCTGGCGGCAGTGTTGGGAAGAAGATTCGGGTCTGCAAGAGGAGAAAGGCAAACTTGTAACAGAGAATCAGGGGAAGGAGGATGGAAATTAAAAACACAAAGACATGGTTGAAGGATTTAATCACCCCTTGAATTACTATAAAACTTTTAAGGTTTCCATGGGCGCCTGGGTGACTCAGTCAGCTGAGTGTCCAACTCTTGATTTCAGCTCAGGTCATGATCTCACAGTTGTGAGACCGAGCCCCGTGTCAGGGTCTGCCCTGGGGGTGGAACCTGCTTAAGATTCTCTCTCTCCTTCTCCCTCTCCCTCTGCCCCCCTTCTCAAAACAAACAAACGGAAACTTTTAAGGTTTCCAAAGCAGACTGCACAAGAGAATCCATTTGTTCACATAATCCATTGGTTCCCATGCAAGTTCACTGTCATGGTCCAAATGCGAAAAGAACCAGGTTCTATAAATTGTGCAATCCACAGCCTTACTCGAGGGTAGGGAAGATAAATTGATGATGTGCAACTTGTATCAAAGCCTAAAAAAAAAAAAAACCCAATGGGTCTTGGGAGGTTCCTCTCCTCCAACGGGATAGTAGGAGACAGACTAAGGTGAAGGCAGCATGGCATGGGGGAGAGTCTGGCTCTGACGCCAGACATATCTGGGCTGAGTCATGGCTCTGCCATTTCCCAGCTGTGCCAGCTTGGGTAAGACATTTAACCTCTCTCAACCTTGCTTCCGCTTCTGGAAAATGAGGGGGTTAAATGGTATCTGATATTTACAATTAAAATATAATACCTACAAAAATATAATATCTATTCGAACAAAGGATATTTTCAAGTACATTTCCTTTGTACTTGAAAGTACACGCAGTAGGGACTGGTGGCTCAGCGAGTTAAGCATCCAACTTCGGCTAAGGTCACGATCTCAAGGTTCATGAGTTCGAGTCCGGTGTCGGGCTCTCTGCTGTCAGCACAGAGCCTGCCTTGGATCCTCTGTCTCCCTCTCTCTCTGCCCCTCGTCTGCTTGTTCTCTCTCTCTTTCTCCATCTCAAAACATATAAATAAACTTAAAAGAAAAAGTACATTGAAAATGTAGACCTGTAAAATAGTCCTGCTGCCTCAAGTCCCTTAAAATGATTAAAAAACACAAGAAAGTAAAGCAAAACTTTGAAGCAAAAATCAGCAGAGTCCAAGTAACTGGAAGGAAGCGCTCTTACTCCAAGTGGCTGCTGCTGTAGGCGTTGCGGGTGAGAACCGGTGTGGTGGGCATGCTGCGTCCTCCCTGGGGCCGCCTCTCCAGGGTTCTGTAAGGGCTGCTGTGTGTCGACAGCATTTCCCTGTGATGGTAAAGAGAAGAATTGCGGAAATGATGAGCCTCCCCACATCTCTGGCAAACATCCTAAGGTGCTTTGAAACTTACTGGAAGCTGAAGGAAGGGAGCATAGGAGGAAAGTGGGAAGGGTGTCTTAGTAGCCTGTTATGTCCTAGGTGAATTTGAGGGGAAAACATGAGTGATCTCTCTGAGTCATAAATAGGAAGGAAAATAATTTTAAAAACTTTTTAAAAGAGTATACTGAATAAAAGAGACTGGAAGCAACTAGAGGGATGCCTGGGTGGCTCAGTCAGTTAAGTATCAGACTCTTGATTTCGGCTCATAGTCATGGGATCGAGTCCTGCGTCTGGCTCTGTGCTGAGCACAGAGCCTGCTTAAGATTCCCTCTATCTCCCTCTGCCCCTCCCCAGCTCATGCTCTCTCCTCTCTCTCTCAAAACAAACAAACAAACAAACAAACAAACAAACAAACAGAAAAACCAACCAACTAGAGCAGGGGCAGCAAAGCCTTTTTCTGTAAAGAGTGTAATAGTCAATTTTTTTGGCTTTGCCAGCCAGATGGCCCTGTCTTGACTGCTTTACTCTGTCCCTGAAGTACAAAAGCAGTGTAGACAAGATGTAAGTGAATGGGAGTGGCTGTGTACTGGTAAAGCTTGGCTGTGGATACTAAAAGCCAAATTTCATATAATCTTCACATTTGATTTCCCCTCCAACTATTTAAAAGTACAAAAACCATTCTTAGCTCACAGGCCACACAAACCAGGTGGCAGGATGAATTTGGCCAGTGGGTTGTTGTTTTCAGGCCCGTGGATGAAAAGGCAACATACTTAAATCACTTTGTCCACTTCCCAGCATGGTGAGAGCACAATTTGAAGTCAGTTTTTTAATTAAACATGACTTTGAATACATTTTTACTAGTACTAAAGCACAAGTTCATTACAGAAAATTTTGAAAATACAGATTAAAAACAAGAAAAATTTAAATGTCTATAATCTTGAACCTCAGATATAGGCAGTCAACACTGAACATTTTCAGATATTTTTACTAAGCATATTTACTTACAAGCATTTACAGTTTTTAACAATAAAAAAATAAGATCTTACTGTATGTTCTCTTTCAAAACCCACATTTAAAAAGAACTCTATCTATGGGGCACCTGAGTGGCTCAGTCGGTTAAGCGTCCGACTTCAGCTCAGGTCATGATCTTGCAGTTCGCGAGTTTGAGCCCCGCATCAGGCTCTGTGCTGACAGCTCAGAGCCTGGAGCCTGCTTTGGATTCTGTGTCTCCCCCCCCTCTCTCTCTCTGCACCTCCCTGCTGGCGCTCTGTCTCTCTCTCAAAAATAGATAAACATTAAAAAAAAAAAAAACCCAAACACCTCTATCTAATGTTCTTTGTTGGTTAATATTCATCTACAATGTTATTTTAATGACAGTTTAGCCTTCCACTGTAAGGACTTGTAACATATTTAAACAATCTACTAGTTAAACATTTGGGTTATTTTCAGTTTGTCACTAATGTAAACAGTGCTGTGATGAGCATCCTGTAGTTAACTAATTCAACAGGAAAAATTCCTCTAAGTCAAATTGCTGGATCAAAGAGCAAACCTATCTTAAGCTATTAAGGAAGTAGGTATAATAACTTTTAAGATAAGATTTCTGGTTATAATTTTTTCCTTTTGCTGCAATAGCTTTGTTTTCCCTAATATAATAAATACACTTGTCCAGTGCTATCCAATGACGGAAATGTGTTGTATCTGTGCTGTCCAATATTCTACCATTAGCCCACATGTGCCTATTAGCACTTGACATATGGCTAGCATGACTGAGGAAGTGAATTTTTAATTTTATTTACTTTTAATTCAACTGGCCAGCACAGCTCTAAACACTTGGATTTCTATTATTTAAGGCAACAGTTCTAAATGCTAACAACTGGGGCTGAGAGGTGATAAAAGCTGTCACTGGTCTTTGAGAAATGAGAAATACAACAAAGCGCTAGCTTTATTTTCATAGGGAAGAATTATTTAATCTAAACAATCTTCCTATATTTTAAGACAAACTTCTACCTTTGCTGAGATGCAGTGTCATGTGCTAGCTAAAAATCACATCACAGGCTTTGGAGTGACGCTGCTGAGGTTCAAATCTTGACTCCAACATTTACTAGTTGATGAACCCAACAGGTCATTCAAGCTTTCTGGTCCCTGGTGTGCTTCTCTGTAAAAGGTAACGATATTAAAACACTTTGAACAGTGTCTGACGTACCGTCAGTGTCCAAAATGTTAACTTCATCATCTTAGTTTTATGACAATGGCTGTATTTTTTATTTAATGTCATTTGTTCCCCCGTGAAATCATAGTATTGTTATTTGAACATTCTGAGTAGCCAGAGTAAACATTTGGTAATCCTATCTTGGGCGCTATTTATTTTTTTTTCTTTTTTTAATACTATTGACCCACGCAGTCAAATTCTGAGAATCACTGGCCTGTCGTCATCTTTTTACAAGCTGGTGTTACTGCCTGATAATATTTACCTGAGTCATTTGAGAAAAAAGTCATATCATCTATTTTACAGATTAAAATGAGTTGAAGTCTCATTTCTATTTGAAAGATTAGAAGTCATTTCTGTCACTTGCACTGATGGAGTGATATTTAATGACGGTTTCCTGAGACCATGGGTTATGAAACTAAACTTTGGACATTATATCCAAACCCACACTATAAATAAGGTCCCCTAGAACCTAACATAAATCAAACAGACTTTAAAATATAGGAAACTGCCAAATGCTTTGAAAAGATCTCTTAGAAACACTTGCACTTGCTGTCAACAACAAATGATGGGGTTAGTTTCTAGGCTTTGGTTTTAAAAGAGAATCCCTTTTGAAAGGACAAATAGGGTAATGTCAAAAAGGCTGAACCATTTTGAAGGTAAGATCTCATGGCTGTGAGGATACTGATGATGTGACTTCTCACCTGGACTGCCTGGTATCCACAAACTGTTCATTGACAGACGACTTTCTGAAATGGATTCGCTCGATACCGAGAGACTTGGGGGGAAGAATTCTTGGAGAATGAGGTACTGAACTTGGTCGCTGCCCAGCAAGAGTGAAGGCATCAGCTATAGTAAGTAAATTAATGAATGGATAAATAAGTAGGTAAATAGATAATAAAACCTTGCCAGCACCCAAAAAACAAAAACAAAAACAAAAAACCAAAAAACAAATCAGAAGACCTGGTGAACATACAGTTTTTCCACAGATGGTTTTGGAAGTATATTACTTTCAGGAAATTTATTTTTGTACTTTATACACTAGAAAAAAGAAATTACTGAATACTGCTGACCCTTGAACAACACAGGTCTAAACTGCATAAGTCCACATAAGCAGGAATTTTTTTTCTTAAATACAGTAGGGCACTGCAAATGTACTTTCTCTTCCTTAGGATTCTCTTCATAACATTTTCCTTTCTCTAGCTTACGTAACTGTAAGAATACAGTATTTAATACATGTAACAGATATGTGTTAATTGACTGTTTAAGTTAATGGTAAGGCTTCTGCCAACAGTAGGCTGTTAGTAGTTAAGTTTGGGGGGGAGTCAAAAGTTATACTTAGATTTTCAACTATGGGGGATGTGGCCACCCCAACCCCCACATTGTTCAAGGGTCAACTGCACTCGTGTGGGGCCTGATCCAACTTTTGCCAATTCAGTAGGTGCCACTCTGAGCAAAGAAACTACTCAGGTGGAATGGGTGATACTAGAGCTTTTCGAGAGTTATATTAAAGAGCTCCTGGGGCTCAGTCAGTTAAGCGTCCAACTTCGGCTCAGGTCACAATCTCACAGTTCCTGAGTTCGAGCCCCGCACCGGGCTCTGTGCTCAGACCCTGGAGACTGCTTCGGATTCTGTGTCTCCGTCTCTCTGCCCCTCCCCCACTTGTGCTCTGTCTCTATCAAAAATAAATAATTGTTAAAAAAAAAAAAAGACACTCCTTCCACCACAAACAACGAAAAACCCTACTGTGTAAAAGGCCAAAGGGAAGCTAGCCTATGAAGCTGGAGTGGATCACTTTGTTCACCTTTCAAGTTCTTCGGCCTCTTTGGCTGACCAGAAAGGCTCATCCTGTCATTGAAAGTAATATAACTGATCGATGCTGAGTCATGAGAGCCTTGTTATGCCCCCCAACTGACGTGTGCATTTTCAAAGAGGAATGGCAAGCATGACCCAATTTCAGCTCAAGGAAAGAATTTGGGAATGCTGGAGTTTCATTCACCGTTAACACTTGGGGTGGGGCGGGGCTGGGGGAGATAAAACAGTATGGGTAGCAGTTTCCCAAAATTCTTTAAATCATGTCATTCAGGTAGCCACTCCTCTGCCTAAGCACAAAGGATTACAAAGAAATACTCTATCACTTGATACGAAATCCATTCCATCAGGAAATGTGTGGAACACAGGCCATCACAACACTAATGGCCTTCCTCTATGAAACCAACACAATGACATGTAACCCAATTTCCAAAATGTGTATGTCTTCCTAAGGAAAATAAAATAAACTCCTGGCTATCCAGAATACAGTGATAATCAAAGTTTACACTGTATTTCTTGGTTTGAGATTAGACTCCAAATATATAAGATGTCACCATTGGGAAAAGGTGAGTGAAAGACTGTATTATTTACGCAAATCCCTGTGAACCTGTAATCACTTCAAGATAAAATGTTTAAAAAAATCCTATAGAGGGGCGCCTGGGTGGCTCAGTCAGTTAAGCAGCTGACTTTGACTCAGGTCATGATCTCGCGGTCCGTGAGTTCGAGCCCCGCGTCGGGCTCTGTGCTCACAGCTCAGAGCCTGGAGCCTGTTTCAGATTCTGTGTCTCCCTCTCTCTGACCCTCCCCCGTTCATGCTCTGTCTCTCTGTCTCAAAAATAAATAAACGTTAAAAAAAAAAATTAAAAAAAAAAATCCTATAGAGCGGAGGCTGGCTTGCCCAGTAGGTAGCGCATGCAACTCTCAACCTCAGGATCGTAAGTTCAAGCCCCACATTGGGCATGGCGCTTAGTTAAAAGTAAAATAAAATAAAAAGTAAAGTAAAATAAAAATAAAATAAAAGTAAAATAAAATGGGTGGCTCAGTTGGTTAAGCGTCTGACTTCAGCTCAGGTCATGATCTCATGGTTCATGGGTTCGAGCCCCGCATCAGGCTCTGTGCTGACAGCTCAGAGCCTGGAGCCTGCTTCGGACTCTGTGTCTCCCTCTGTCTGACCCTCCCCTTGCTCGTACTGTCTCTCTGTCTCTCTCAAAAATAAATAAACATTAAAAAAATTAAAATAAAATAAAAATCCTGTTAAAAAAATCCTACAGAGCCTCACAAATGCTTACTGAGAAACTGACTATCACACGAGTAATAGTCATGCAATTTGTATGGTACTGTATTTTATTTAATGCTGAATTAACCTGGATAGAAGTTAATCATCGTCTCTGTTCCCTAACCATTCTGCATAAGTTAGTTGATTCTACTTTTCCCAAAAGAATAACATGTAGGCTTTACCAAATTAAAGCAATTGTCTTAGTTCAAAATATATAACATATTAAATCAAAATAACATACTTACAATCATCATAGGTGGTAGTGTCAGACAAGGAGCTGCTCTCTGATGGGATTATGTCTTCTGTGAATAAAAATAAGTGCCTTTAGAATAACTGGGCCTTTATATACCTACAGTGAGTTTAATAAAGCAATTCTCAACAGAGTGCATCTTATTTTTATTTAGTAAGCGTAACTAATTACAGTGCATTGAGGATAATTAACAATCATAAAAATGGAATAATTTCCTGCCAAAAATATAAACATCTTAGATGTCATACAAATATGACTATGTGTCATATACAAATAGTCCATACAAATATGGACAGATATGGACTATTTCTTAAAATGGCACCGACTTCAAGGGAGTTTTCGTATGCAGCAAGTTTCCAATCTAGCTTCTACATGAGACGAAAACTGTACCCTATACATTGAGGGCTTGTAACCAACGAACTGGAAACAAAAATCATGCCATTCGTGTCATAAATACTAAATGTTATGTAACATACACTTGAACCTTCATGTGAAAATCCGTTAGTGTAAATTAATTTTTGAATCCTCCCTGAAGAAAAGGGACTGTTCTTAATAGGTGAACACTTTGTGGAGCATGACCTTCTCGGTGAGACCCGGGTGTCTATGTGGCACTACGGACATTTTGGACTGGACAATTCTTCGCTGACGGGAGCTGTCCTTCGCAATGAAGGATCTTCAGCCTCCACTACTCTCTCTCAGCAGCACCTCCACACTTGGTTGTGTCAACCAAAAATGCCTGCAGACATTGCCAGGGTTTCCCCAGGGTGCAAAATTGCTCCTGGTTGAGAACCAACAGATTAGACAGACCTGGGTTTAATTCTTGGTTTTGTCACTTACTGGCTGTGAGACCTTGGGCAAATGACTTACTCTCTCTGAGCATCCTTTGGGTCAACTGGCACAGGAATATGACTAGGATGTGGTCTGCAGTGCCAAGGTGAGCAGTAAGTGAAGTAATGGATGTACAGCCCTTAGCCTGGCTCCTTGCACAGGGCAAATGCTCAATAAATGTTAGCTACACTTCTTGCTTTTATTACCTAGACACAGCATTCTGGTGGCGGGAAATGCCCATTATGCTCCTGAGTGTTACCGCTGCCCATCAAATGTTAAAAAATGTGGTTAGAAATAACAATCTTCTCAGATGTGTTGATCTGCCTTGGCAAAACATTCCATACACAGGCATGTATTGGCATGAGTACTGGCGTGATTACAGGCAAATACAGCACCTTCGTATTCACTTTTTTTTGCCATTATGAAGGAAATCTCTCCCATCTGATCTCAAATGATGTTAATCTCCATCAGAGCCAGGCGGACTATTTCTTAATTGGACACACAGTAGTAGAGCTTGAAGGCAAGGTGCCAGTACAGTCAGCTGTCAGGCACATTAAAAAAAAAAAAAATCTACCCAATAATCTGCTGTCCAAATGTCACTCATTATAGAGGAGATCACTTGAATCTTGCACAGTTTGGAGATGCATGGGCCACAACAAATGGTTATGAAAGTTAAGCACACTGCTAATCACCTATCTCTGTAGGTCCAGAATGTAACCACCTCCAAGGCCAACTGGACTTCTCATTCAGAGTCAAAGCCATCCTAAATTCTCCAGCTGTAGCTGACTAACATTTGTGCGTTGATGTCTGTGCATTCACAAAAGCCGTATCTCTGCTTCATAAATCATACGGCCCTAAACCCAAATATATTCTATAAGCCTAGTTACCATATTTCATCAAATCTAAGATATATAACTATTGATGTCTCCGTTAAAAAAGAAAAAGTATTGCCAATTACAATGGTAATACACCATCTAGTATAAAAATTATTCAAATTTCACAGATGTTTAAATGTGGAAAAAATAGTCTTGGGATCAAAGAAATATAAGCATATTTCAACCAGTGATCAAGGCTGAAAACCATGCTGATAAAGTAAGGCCAACTGGACTTGGAATCTACCTAAATGAGATTTTCAGTGTACTTTTTCCCTGAATATGAAAGTCTTAGGTATATAATGTTGAGAATTTTGAAGATACAGAAAATTACTTAAAAAAATTAAGTTATTTGAAATTCCACAGCTACTAGTATTTTGAAATATTTCCCAACCAGTTCTTGTAAGCGCATATTTATATAATATCAGGATCATATTGTGGTTACAATTTTATACCCCGCTTTCTGCACTCCATGGTATATCACATTTGTCCCTATCTTTAAATAGCCTCCACACATGGCAGGAACTGTAAAAGCTCTATTCACAAATGTTACATAGGTATTAAGAAAATGTATGGTCCCTGCATTAAAAACCTTTCAGAAACTACTGGGTAGGCCCAGCTCTCTTACTACTCCGTGATGTTGAGTGTATTTCTTGCAATGACATCAGGCCAGTTAAAGGTGAATCTGTTAGGGGCGCCTGGGTGGCGCAGTCAGTTAAGCGTCCGACTTCAGCCAGGTCACGATCTCGCGGTCCGTGAGTTCGAGCCCCGCGTCAGGCTCTGGGCTGATGGCTCAGAGCCTGGAGCCTGTTTCCGATTCTGTGTCTCCCTCTCTCTCTGCCCCTCCCCCGTTCATGCTCTGTCTCTCTCTGTCCCAAAAATAAATAAACGTTGAAAAAAAAAGGTGAATCTGTTATATCATGAACGAATATGGCCATGAATGCTGTTTCATCCTGAAAATTTAAGCAACGCAATAGTGTAGTGTTACAGCAGTGAGAAGGTCACCGCAAACCAAGTTCACATACTTGTAACACTGAATTCCCAAACCATTTTTACCCTAAGAAACTTACCTTTAATCGTGTTCTTTCTTTTATCTCTTACCAAATGAACTAATTTGGAAATGCTAGATACCATCAAGGATATATCGACTACGTGACTCAAGAAACCTTACTTCTTACGAACCTGGTAAAATCACTGTTGCTTTCTGGCTGGGTTTCTTTCCACATCTGATCCGGTATTCATTTATCGCGTTTTCAATGTCCTGAAGCTTTTTCACAGCATCCGTGTAATCCTGCTTTCGTTTTTTCTTCACGGTTTTACAAAGGTCTGGCTCGTTGGCAAGTTTCTTTGCAGCTTCAACCAGCTTTTGCTGTATTAGGAAATTGCTCTCCAGTTCTTGTAGAGCAGGGTCCTGCATTTATACAATGATACCGTTTCTTGTACATTTTCAAATCAGGTGCTCTTTGAGAATAAAACCTTCCTAAGTTTACTGCATATGTAACTTCAAACACTTTCCTGGAAGACAAACCTTCCTCATCTATTTACCTCAACTTATCACTAATACGGCTTTTTTTCTTTTAAAGAAGGGAATGCCCCTGCAATCAGTTACTTGGTTGGGTGATGATGATATTTTTCAAGGAGAGATTCTTAATCCAAGATTCACAGACGTAGACAGTTAGTTATGTTAACACACATAGCTTTAGAGACAGATACATTTGAGTTTGATTTCTCTTTCTAATGGTTCCTGGTTGCATGACCCTGGAAACACTGCTGAAATTTTCTAATGTTACAGGTTTTTCTCATTTTGTATCTCCATTTCTTTCTTTCTTTCGTTTTTATTTTTTCTGTGCATCTCCATTTCAAATGCAGGTAACATCTACCTTATAAAAATACGGCAAAGGTTACATGAGAATAATATATGTGCATTACTTAGCTCAGGACTGGGTATACTCTATAAGTTGCAAAGCTCACTCTAATCACGATGGAAACTGCTATCATTTCTAAAGCCAAGATGGCTAAATTTGGGCAAGAAGCAGGAGTAGGGTCCTACTGTCTGATGACTCAGATGAGAAAAAACACTGTATACTGGAACTTTATTATACCCGAATGCTGCACACGTATTATCTCATTGAAACTCCTTGCATCCCTCAGTGGGAAGAACAAAGATTACTCCCACTTTATGGATGAAGAAACTGAGGTCTGGGAAATAAGACTTCAGAATGGGCAAACTTATTTGTCAAAGGTTTCTCTGTTTGCTCAGAAGAGTCTAACGCTAGAGTTCTTAATTCTCATAATAACGTTCCTCAGTTTACCCACAGTTGGAGTTTGTTTCAAGCTCCCTGTGTGCGGAGGAGTAAAAAAGTGAGAAACAACTCAAATGTACGGAGACGGTGCACGAAAGAAAGAATCGTGTGGTCTACCGTGTCACGTTTAAGTGGCGAGCGGAAGATAAAAATGTACATCGGTGACTCGAGCACCAAAGGGACAAGTCAACCACGTTCAGCTGACAGCTCTTTTGTCGTGTGGTGAGTAGAAATGCTCACGCTGATGCTCATACCTCCTCGCTGGGCAGCAGGTTGTCATCCAGTTTGAACGCGGCACCCACACGCCTTCTGACCTGAGGCGGTTTCTCACCGACGTTCAGCGGATATTCCTTTGGCATTTTGCCCGTGAGCTCCTGTAAAACAGGACCGAATTGAGAGGGGGATTAACTGACACAGGCCGGGGTTGTCAAACACAAAGTGAAGTGTCCCCCAGACCAGAGAAGACACTCACAGCCTCCCGCAAACAGATCTTCTTAAGCTCCTCGACTTTCTTCAGGAGTTTTTCTTGCAAGAGCTTCTCCTTCTTCCTGAGCTCGAGGATTTTCTCCCTCTTCTGCTCCTCACTAACTTCTGAGTCTTGAGAACCTGGAGGGATTGGGAGGGAGGGCAGGGAAGGTTTATCCGAGGCATGTTTCCTTCCTTTTTAAAGGACAAAGGATTTCTAAGTGAAACCTGCTATTAAATCATAATTTATTTCTTTTCTCCTTGTTTCTGAACATAATAAAAGGAAACTGGAGAACATTTTCTCAGGCTTCTGGGCATCCAACAGAGCCTGGTAATTATATATACCTTCTGTATTTTGGCTCAGTCAGTTTAGAAGCGATGATAAAATGCTTAATGTTTCAGACACACCCAAGGACGAATTTCAGTTTTCTGAGCAGGAGAGAAGGTAAGATGTTCCTGGAGATAATTGTTTAGAATGTCCTTTTAGAAAGCAAGCAAGCAAGGCAAAGGAATGTTGTGTGCTTCAGATTAAGAGCTGACAATAGGATTTAGATGGGAAAATTCATTTGAATTAAGTTACATATAGTTGGTGATAAGAGATTCCAGAATTTCTACAGAGGAAGGGCTTCTGGCAGCAATCACACTGGGGGGGTGGGACTGGGGTCAAGTTTGAAGCTTGTAGTCACGTTTGGCTATATATTAAGTAGAGAATTAGCCGAGTGTCTGAACAGAAACTAATTATTGGGAGAAGAAGCTGATAGAACGTATGGGGAGAAAATGTCCTTTCAAATTACCCTGAGCACTCAGTATCGTTGTATCTAGTGTTATTTATACAAGCTTTTTATAATTTAACTTTCCTTATACTTAAAAAAAAAAATTGGTTTATGCTGCAATGCTGCAGGTTTTGATATGCTTATTTATTCCCCAAATAATGGGTCTAAAATGCATTTAAGTGGCTGCTGACCCCTACAAAACAGTGAAATAAAGATTGTTCATACTTTCCCAAAACATTACCTGAAGATATTAAGCTGCCATTACTCGCCATGATGAACTGACTTTTTGCCTCCAGTGTCACCATTTTGGAGACCCTTGGTGTTCCTGTTTCTGTCAAATCCATCGCGATATCATCCAAACTCCTGGCTGAAGGAATTTTTGCCTAAGAGGTATACAACATTGAAACAGAATTCACTCAACTGAACCTATTTCAAACTGATACAATGATTAAGTTGCTATGGGATAAATATGTCACACGAAGGACAACTCAGAATTTTTATATGCTAACGTGACACTTAAGAAGAAAAACATAGGAGACTTAAGCTTATAGCTCAAATGTTCAAATAACTATGCATGAATCCCTCTCACGGTATAGTTCAACCATTAATCTGAACACATCACCTGTGGACACGTGCCCACATGCCAAAAAATTGACGAGTCTTAGAACTTTTAAATCAGGTATATATTGCCCGTCTTTTAATTTTTTTTTTTTTTTTTTGATAGACAGAGAGAGACAGAGTACAAGCAGGGGAGGGGCAGAGAGAGAAGGAGACACAGAATCTGAAGCAGGCTCCAGGCTCCTAGCTGTCAGCACAGAGCCCGACGCGGGGCTCGAACTCACAAGTTGCGAGATCATGACCTGAGCTGAGTGAGGTCGGATGCTTAACCGACTGAGCCACCCAGCGCCCCGCCCATCTTTTAAATGTAAGAAAAATTAAAACAGGTGGTCAAAAAGTTTATTAGAACTCAAAGACCAAAAACCCACGTGCTCGCATCTTTTCTGAGAAAGCTTATCTTCCGAACAGAAAGCAAACGAGGGAGGGAAGTCGGCTCCCATAAGAAGCACTCCTGTTACTTACTTTGCTTTGCTTCCGGTCCAAATAAAACTGATGCTGACTAATTGCCATTACCCAGATGGACTTGATGAGAGAAGGGTTTGCATACCACGTTTGCACAAAGAGGCCACTTTGCCCAAAGGTTCTTCTTGACACAGAAATCCTGAAAGATGAAGGAAAGCATTTGAATTATTCACCTCTGGCCCAGCACAACACAAAATGTAACCAGTGAGTCATGTTATCACGAAGCATCTACCTAATTGTTTTTCTGCTGCTCTACTGATGCCAACAGGGGCCACGCTTCTGATTTTCTCCTTTTATGACAAAACCAGTTGCACCTGGATAGTCTCTTTTTTTTAGAAAACTAGCATGTTCAAAAATGCGTACACGCATACTCAAAAGCAGATAAGAACTAGGCAAATTAGAGGCTGTACCAGAAATGTTTGGTTAAAAACCACAGGATGTGTGGCCATCAGAAGAGTCTGGGAATAAATGTGGTAATACTTCAAAGACAAAACCGCCAAGAGGGGAGGGTCAGCGCCTTCCTCAAGGTAAAAGAACAGCTCAGATCTAGGTTGACTTGTCCAGCTATGACATTATCAGAGGATGAACATGATAATGTTGTCTGAAGATATGCAAGTCTGAAACTGGTCCAGCATAGGGCTTATGCACCAGACAAAAAGAAGAGAAAGGGTGAGAGGAGGAGAGAGTGAAAGGAGAAGGAAGGTGGGGGAGGGCAGGCAGATGCTGCGGGGAAGAAGGGACAATGGTACAGTGTTCTGTGCAGGAATCTGACTTGTCTCTTGGGGTCATCTTTTTGTCACAGCTGTTTCCCCCCATCCCTCTAACCTCTGAGCATCCACCAACATGTCTGAAAGGCAAACACTGAGGACTGAAAATGAATTCCTCTGAGGAGCTTGGAGCGCCTCCAATCCTGACTTCAATCCATGTTGATAACCTGGCAACCGTTGTTTTAAAGTGCCCAGGAAGACCCAGTTAAAAAGTGAGCAAGGGATACGAACAAGGGATTTCTCTAGAGAAGACACACCAGCGGCCAAGAAGTACATGAAAAGATGCTCGGCCACCATTTTGAATTGAGGGAAATGCAAATCCAAACCAGAAGGGCTATCGCTATATATCACCAGGATGGCTATTAAAAAAGCAACCAAAACACAACTAAAAATAACAAGTGTCAGGGAAGATGTGGAGAAAATGGAACCATACATATTGCTGGTGGGAATGCAAAATGGTGTAACCGCTTTGGACAACAGTGTGGCAGTTTCTTAAAAGGTTAAAGGAAGAATTACCATTTGACCCAGCAATTCCCCTCCCAGTATATCCAGGAGAAATGAAAACATACGTCCACACGCAAAAAATTGCACATGAATGTTCCCAGTAGTGTTATTCAGATAGTCCAAACAAAGAAAAGGCTGTCATCCTCACCTCCGTGGATCGTGAACTTCAACGGCAAATTTTTTCTCACGGAAATACAAGTTCTCAAGCTGTTTCCATTGGAATAACTAAGCAATTAAGAACAAAACAAAACAAAAACATAGAGCTTTAATGAACACTAATTTTTACCAAAGCTAGGACCATCTGTTTTTTTAAAAAAATTTTAAAGTTTATTTATTTTTGAGAGAGAGAGAAAGAGACAGAGTGTGAGTAGGGGAGGGGCAGATAGAGTGGGAGACCCAGAATCCCAAGCAGGCTCCAGGCTCTGAGCTGTCAGAGAGCCCGATGCGGGGCTGGACCCCACAAACTGTGAGATGATGACCTGAGCTGAAGTCGGATGCTTAACTGAATGAGCCACCCAGGCGCCCCTAAAACCCATCTTAATCACCAAATAATCAAGAAGGTACACTAAGACAAAGCACGAATATGTGACACAGTCTTTTTACAAATCAATAACCTGAAACCATTTTATTCCTTTCTCTGACTAATCTGCAGCTCACTAATAAATCTTCCTTGAACTATAAAACCAGGCAAGTATAGGGAACATGCATACTATTTTTTCCCCCTGACTCAACTAAATAAAGAGAATTAGTAAGGAAATCCTCACACATTCCAGTAAGCACATGCCTTCTGATCAAAGATGCTGACTTCATATATAAGTGGAAAGATATTCAAAGGGGTGTTTTAGTAGAACCACAGATTAAATTTCAAAAGGAGGCAAAGTGAAAGTAAAACGGAACCCCAAGCAGGGGTGATTCTCTGTGATACCAGTTTCCCGCCTGCAAGAGTTCCCCTAAATGTGACGGAAACTTAGCTCCAGGAACTGGAACAAAGGTCGGATGGGGGTAAATGCGGGATTGCCCTCTTGGTTTCTGAACTGGAGCCTCCAGTTTTTGTAAATAGAACCCACTTGTATATTCCCACTGCTGACACACTAATGCTGTGCTCAGTATCATTTGCCAATTGGTTGGGAGAAACAGAATTAACTAGCAGTGTGCAAATGACTGAAAACCCAATAATGTCTCAAACAAGATTGAACGCCCTGCTGTATTTTCTGGGATCATTCCCAACCCTCTTGTACTAGCCCGAGCCTCAGCTTTTCGTCTCCACTTGGACTTCATCGTTGAGTTTGTCCCACCATTGATGATTATTACACTTTGGCTGGAGTTTGAAATTATGTTCAAAGAATCTCAGAGGAGCATTTCAATTTTCTAAATAATAATAATAAGTTCTCTGCAACACACCCTCAGCACCACCATTTGAGCCAAGACTTTTCATGAATGTGTGAACCTCAAGTCCCTACGCACAGGTAACTAGGATACAAAAGCATGCAAATTGGAACCCCCAATCCCAAACACAGTGACATAAATCAGCACGCACTAAAAACACAGCCCTTTCTTGCCCGACATACAGACAGCGTAACTACAATCACTGAGGCTGAGAGAGTTATTAGTGAAAGTTTAAGGCTACATACCACTTTCCTAAAATGTCCATAGGCAAGACGCTTTCATTTCTTTTAATCCAGAGATTCCAAAAATGGGACAGAAATCTGAGGGAAAGCCCCAAGGCTCTACCTCCCCTCTCCCAGACAGCAGCTCCGGTGAGTTGTGAACGGAGTTTCATAAGACACCTAGGTGTAACTCAATTTCACAAACAGAGCCTCCCACGGCTGACATCAGCAAGCCTACCCAGTGACACCTCCCCACTTTTACTCCTTCCTCTGATCAGCGAGATACAGAGCAAAGTTTTCCCTGGCAGATCTTCCCAGAAGAGAGACCCACGTTTTTAAAGGGGGTGTAGTGCGTATCCAGATGCTACTTGCTGGGAAGTAAGTTGCTTTGAATCCAGGCACTGGATTTCACTGGAGGCTGTCTGAGGGAGACATTTCTACCAGGGTTTACTCACCCTGGGCACGAACAGGTTCTACAGGAAGAGCCACAATGCAGCTCAGCTGTGTTTTTCTTTGCGTCCATTCCCACACACATAAAAAAACCAGGGCTGGACTTGAAACATGATCTCTGAAAGCCACCACCTCCCCCCTCTTATCACTTACAAATGTGAAACACTAGCACTTTTGCCTTCATTCGGCATGTCCCTGCACTGAGAGCAAACGTGCCGCCTGCAAGCAAAAACCGTACATAAAAGGTGAAGGGCTTCGGTTTATTTAAAGAATTTGAAATAATTAAATGGCAACTGGGTTTGCAAAAGAAGTTATGGGACCGAGCCTGAATCTTCAAGTCTAAAAGGCAAAGCCGTTTCCCCACCTGAAGTCTTAAAACGTTCACGGAAAATGTGATTCCATACATGTGCCTGTAACAGCATAGGTGAGCTGGAATGACGCAGACTTAATTCGTGATGGCCACTAGGGTGAGGATGGTAGAGTGTATGGACGGGTTGCATTCCGGTTCCATCACTTATTTGCAGGGGGGATGGTGGTAAATTGCTTAACTTTACTGTGTCTGTTTTCTCATCTGTAAAATGGGAGCAACACCTGCTTCAGGGGGCTGTTGGAAGGATTGGGTGAGTAGATGTTCATGAAGCACTTAGCCCAGGGCCTGGTTTAGAGTAAACATTCAGAGTGACAAAGCAAGTTACAACTGCTATGAAGGACTCTCAGCCCGATTCCCTAATTTTATCATGTCTTTGTGAAGGTGGAGGACAGCCATTTAACAGCAGAAACAGACATAGAAACAGCCGTGTGGATCCCCATCTGTCTTTCCACTGATGAGAAACAATCAAGTTTTTCTGTTGACACATTTGTGTCACTCAGGTTCCAATTCTGCGAGTTTCAACCTCTGTCAAAACTGCTGTTATTTCTGTTGATTTCATCGGTGGTTTCCTGATACACCCTCTAGGTAGGAAATCTGTTCACTGCTCCTGTACCACGGAGGTCACAGAGGAGGAGGGAGGGGCGGGTCAGGGGCACGCCCACAGAAAGACGCACGGCAGCAAGCTCCCTCCTGTCTGGGGTACCCAGAAAAGGAACGTGCCTTGGCAAGTGCAAAAATGCTGAGGAGTATGCACCTGCCACAGGCGAGGGGGAGCTCCCGGGGTAATAAAAGACTCCGGGAAAGCTTTGGACAGAAAGGAACAAACTACCTTTCTGAATCTTACCAAATCAAAATTAGATGTCACTCAAAGGTATACCACCAAGAAAGAATAGGAAAGACATGATCAGAGGGTTTTTTTAAATAGCACTTATAATATAGGTTAATCATTTAGCTGCAGGTTCACCTGGAAATGACTAAATTTGGGATAGTCACAGCTGTAGTGTATGACTGTACGTCAAACAATGACTCACATCGGGCGATCCCTTGCTGTAACATGAAGCAAAACCAAATCACTGTATTAGTGACATATTCTTTTTTCATTTTAAAAAAGTTATACTTGATGAATATACTCTGAGTACCCACGATCAAGCTAGTGGATATGTTTTGCCTTCTGGAGTCCCACAAAAAACAGAATTTTGCAGGATCATGGGCTTTTAGAAAGGCAAACTGACCATTGGGGCATCTGGGTGGTTCAGTTGGTTGAGTGTCCGACTCTTGGTTACAGCTCAGGTCATGATCCCAGGATTGTGGAATCAAACTCCGTGTCAGGCTCTGCGCTAAGCATGGAGCCTGCTTAAGATTCTCTCTCTCCCTTCCCCTTCCTCTCTCCCCCATCCTTTCTCTCTCTAAAATAAATCAAACGGAAAAAAAAAAGAAAGAAGAAAGCCAAATGACCACCTTTTATCCGGCCACCCTTCCATCCATCAAGTGCTTTTGTGACCCAGAGTGAGTCTGCCCAACAACCCTATGGGGAGTTACTACTTTTAGCCCCATTTTTCAAGACAGAAAACTGATGCTCAGAGAGGTTTACATAAATTGGCCAAGGTCACAAAGCTAAATGGGAGCAGATATGGCACAACCAGCCTCAAAAACCACAGTGCCCAATCAGAGCACATCATCATGACTCTCTCATCTGGGAAGACGACTTGATGGAGTTTATAAAAATATGGAGTAATTCTCAGATCTACCTCATGGGGTGGGGTGGGGGGAACCCAGCAATTACAACAGCCATTTGCAGGAAAGGACTCTAGGGCCCTCACATTTTACTGGACTAGTGGTTCTCAAGCTAACAACGGTTTACATCACTCCCTACTCTCATCCACAACACAAAGACCACTTGGTGATATCTGGAGACATTTCTGGTTATTGCACGGCAGGGGTAGGTGCTACTAGCATCTTGTGATAGAAGCCGGGGATTCTGCTGAATATTGTACCCTGCTCAGGACAAAATGATCTGGCCCAAAATGTTAACAGTGCAAAAACTGAGAAAGTCTGACCCAGAGGAGAATTTTTGGTGATATGCCTATGACTTGGCAGGTAGAGTGTGTTCAAGAAGATGAAATGTTCCTCCGAGATAATGAACATCGGGGTTCTGTTTTTCTCCGTTAGGTAATCCCTTTAGAGACAAACGGTTGTTCAGATTTTCTAAATGGAAATGTTACCCACCAGAAGGACTGGAAACAACGGATCAGACTAGAAGAGGCCATGCTAACCGTGTCACATGTGCTGAACAAAAACTATGCAACACACCCAAATGGGACACACTCAGGCAACAAAAATTACCTTTTGAGATGTGATATCATAACCTTCCATACATAAAACATCACATCTTAAATGCAAAGAGTACAACATTCTGAGTATTTTAGAAAAGTTCAGATGAGGAAGTTCTGGGCATCAGGAAATGCATAATATAAAACTCTGGCCATCCAAGAGGATGTCATCTCCCCAGATTTCCTCTGCAGCTGAATGTCTAACCTCCCAGGACTGACCTAATGACTTCCTGTTAATACATGCAATAGAGTGCTCACGGCACGTGTATGATACAACCAGGGCTGACCTGCTGTTCACGGGCACCTGCATGGCTCTTTTGGAGGTTCACACCTGGCATACAGTTGTAAACTGTATTAAATACTTCAGTAAAATCCCCAACTTTGAATATAATTCTCTTTCCAGATGGACCATCGTGTCCTTAATGACAGGGACTTGGCTTTTTCCTTAAAAGGAATGAAGAATATAAAGTACTAGCTCAAGGTCCTTCTAAACAGCATGGGCTTATTTCTTTTTGTTGTTGTTGTTGTTGTTAAAATGTAAAACTGGGTACACTGCACTCTCTCATTAGAAATTTGTTCCGTAAGGATGAACAAATTAAAACCAAACCAATGTTTAGTCACAAGTACAAAGCAAAGAAGCCTTTCCTGTTTATCCCCTTTCAGAGAACTTTGTTTTTCTCCATGCTTTATGTACTAATTTGTTTTCTCGGCATTTGGACGAGTCAATTCTATTAAAGAGCTATGTTTCATTTCTCTACATGCACCAACAACTCAGCCACTTGGTAAATGCCTAGAAATACAAACTAATAGATTAAGTAATGAAATCTAATGGTTTTGCTGGTCCACCAGCCACTTCCTCTTCTTCACACATCATCTTCTGTTTTTACAGAGAAAACTCTAAGCCTTGAAGCTCTCAGTTTTATAGTGTCCCTACCTCCTTCCCATCAGCACACACTGTTCTCTGACCAGAACATGCCATCCCATTCTTCATAGCCTGACTCCTTCACCCCCTTCAGGACCTAGCTGAAATGTCACCTTCTTTAGAGGCCATCCCTGACCCCACTAAGTGTCCTCCACCCATCCCGCTACCGACCCTCCATCTCATTTGTTTCCACCATTCAAAAATCTATCACCATGTTTTATTTCTTTGCTCACTGATTAGTTTCTCACAAACCATCCCCCGAAAAGACTTCAGAGAAAAGAAACACAGTGTGACAGAAACTACTTATCACTCTCAGGATCTTTTTTTCCTCCTTCCTTTTAGTAAAAGAACACCTTGACTTATGGCTTTGCCCATGGCCACCCACCTAAAGACTACCCTTCCCAGCCTCCCTTGCAATTAGACTTTATGACTAATCAGGATGCTTGCCTTGAATTATTTCCACCTGCTTCCAGTTGTAAAATGGAAATGGAGACTGCCCAATGCTGAACCAATTCTCTGAGAGTTCCTTGTCTTAGAAGAACCGCTTAAAATCCTAACTGTGATGAGCTTACAGGAGGGGAAGAAAAACACCTGTGGTATTCAGTAACCCTTCTATAAACCAGAATGTGGTGTGAGGGAAAAATTATCTACTTGGTAAAGGAACTCACTAACCCACTGGGTCCTTCCAATGATCTTTGAAGCGGAGGGAGCAGACAGACTTACTAGAATTTGATAGCTGAGAAAAGAAAGACACAGAGAGGCTGAGACACAGCTCCAGAACCAGCCAACTGGTTCTTATTTGAAACCCATGCTGTAGGCTTTGAGTTCTCCTCCCGGTGACTCTGCAGAAGGTTTTAACAATCAGATTGATTATTGGTGTGGCCGGAGGTAATTATACACTTTACAAACAGGATGGACCGGTCGCCAGTTGACATTCTGTAATTGCATTCTTTTTTTTCCACACCATACTTTATTTGGTATTGAAGTATAAAGTGTGACCGGGCAGCACATTTTCCTTTTTCTCCCGCAGTTAACCTCATCTAAAATTTAAGCAGCGTCAGAAGGAGCTTCCCGATTGAGCTCCCTGGCCACGTGGCAATAGTGGAAAAACGAGGAGCGGGGAGAAATGATTGAGATGGCTGTGCTTAGAAAAGTAAGCAAGTCACTGGGTTTAAATGAAATGAACCCTGTAGTTTTATGACCAGGAAACAGGAAGACTTTTGTGCTTGTTACTTAATACATCTGGCTCTAGGCATTTGGGAATGCCAATAGTTGAAAAAAGAAATTAGTTAACTGAAGGCTAGGAACCTTTTCCCCACCCCAAAATGCCCTGGGGTAATGATGCACATCAGAAGACTTTGTTAGCAGTTATAATGCACAAAGATACAAATCGTGAAAGGCATTTTACCCCACTAAGGTCTGCCTATGACACCTTGCCTGGCATGCCTTTTTTATTTCTCCCTTCTCTGACAGGTTGTGGTTTTTTCAGGCCAAAGAACTTGCTGGAGGGGTACAAATCAGTCATGACATATATCAAGGCTTCACTTAGCCACTGAGCCACTCTACTTCTTTGTGAAGAAATTATATTTCTCCGTGAAATACTGAGCAAACAATAAAAACCTAGTAGGAACACAGTCTGCATTTTTTTTTTTTTTTAATTGTAAAGCTTCACAATTTTTAAGTTCAAAGGTCCTACGATCTGAAATTAAGTTGAGTTCTGGTACATTTTCACATTCCATAAGAGTTTGCAATGACACATTTCATGCATAAAGGGAGGATTAAAAAGAAAAAAAAACTGCTTATGAACTGAATTTTTAATACTCTGAATTTTTGTGGTTTGTAACTCAGAATCTTAAATTTCTCTTAATTTGCATCACGCCCTAGGGCACTGTGGTTAACAAATTCACGCAGAGTGCTTAAGAATCTCTGAAAATAGAACATCTGCGTGTGGACTCTTAGAGGAACACTAGGACTATGAGTTTGTAGCAATGCTGGGTCCTTCTCTAACCAACAGTGATGCAAGAATATTTCTCAAACCTTTTTTTTTTCAAGTTTTTATTTAAATTGTAGTTAGTTAACATATAGAGTATATGGGTTGCAGGATCTCATACCTTTAAAAATTGTCTTTCTCTGTCACTACCAATGAACAACAATCAGTTATGGAGTGATGAATGCGTATCAGGCACAGTGCTGAACATAATCTCTTGTAATTCTTACAAACACCCTATGCAGTTGGTGGCATTACCATCTTGCAGATGAAGAAACTGAGTTTAAAGAGAGATTAAACAACATGGCCAAGGTTACGCAGCAAATGGAACATCAAAGACAGGCTTTGGGTTGCTTCCCAACCTCTTGATCTACATCTTTATACTACACAGACTGAAAACAATGCTGCCCTTTCACTAGAGAAAGGCTTACAGGCAAAATACACGAAGAATACCACTGGGAGATACAACAAACATTGTCCTTAACATTCATAGGCTATCACTAATACACGTTATGTGCAAAGGACAGAAAGCTTCAGCTTGTGGGTCTTGGACCAACCTTTTTTCAAAATAGCCTTCGGCATCAGTTAGTCTCTTATTATTGGCAAACATTCTCCCTCCTGGCCTGTGCTTAAGCTACATAATTATAATTTTTTTTAACATTTATTCATTTTTGAGAGACAGAGACAGAGCATGAGCGGGGAAGGGGCAGAGAGAGAGGGAGACACAGAATTGGAAGCAGGCTCCAGGCTCTGAGCTGTCAGCACAGAGCCCGATGGGGCGCTGGAACCCATGAACTGCGAGATCGTGACCGGAGTGGAAATTGGTAGCTTAACTGACTGAGCCACCCAGGCGCCCCATTAAGCTACATAATTACAAGCCAGTGGGCATGCGTAACAAAGGGCTCAAGAGGCTAAGGATCTCCAGGGTCCCCCATTCCAGCCTGTTTCAGAATCTGCCCATCCGACCTTCATTCCTGCTCGGCTACAGGTAACTTGCTGCATGTATAGGTCATGCAAACAGCTGAAGCATGATCCTTCTTCTTATAAATCAATGCTCATGACCCTTGAAATCACGGATTCTTTCATTTGTACCAACTGGGCCAGGGCAGTGACATATGGAACATCCTCCCTCCAATTAAACCCGCAAGTTGCTTGGACATGGAAAAATAAACATATGGAAGCAAAAATCCATCACTGGATTTTAACAGAAGGAGGAGAAAGTAAACAGTGGCATGGAGTGGACACCTGCAAAAATGACCAGAAAAGAGAGGATGAGGCAGTCACAGCACAAGATGCCCTGTTAATGGTCCTTTTTGAATTGAATGGCACGTCTTGAAAATGAAATAGGAAAGCCCTGCAAATTGAAAAAAGCAAATGTCTTCTGATCCTTGTCTAAACTCTGGAATGAACAAGCAAGGCTGATTGTGATCAGTGTCAAACAATATTTACCGATTTCTATGAAACTGTGAATGTAAAGAAAGGGATGTGAGTCATGAGCAACTGAGAGGAAATTAGCTGCAGTATTTACTGTGCAGACTCTGATTCACCATTATTTTGGGAGAAAGCCTGGTTGTTTTTAGTCAATGCATTTACATTCCGTGGGCTTCTCAATTTCATGAAGAAACATTAGCAAAGAAATGACTTGTGAGTCAATTTAAGTAATATATTACACGCAGGATTCAGCAAAACCAGTGAGACTCCTACATGTTATTTCTTAAAGCAAAATTCAGAGGAGAAATAAATTAACAAAAAAAAATGTTAATATAGGTTGAGGTCTACCTTAAGGAAACATGATAAGCAATAATTTGGTTTTATTAAATAGATCAACTAAGGGTTAGGTACATGCCTTGGCTGGGATTCATTATTCTCCCTCTCTGTCCCCTCCCAACCCCCCACCAGCCATGGACTCTCACAGTTACCAATCATAATGTCCATCAAAAGAGAATCAGTTAAATGAATTCTGTCTTTCACATAGTGGATGCTAGGCAGCTTTAAAAAGAATGAAAAGAGATGTGTTTATAAAACGACCTGAACAAGTAAGACATGGTATGAAATAGTGTCATAGAAAGCTTTCTCTTTCTGGAAAGCTTGGGATATACATTGAAAAGTCTCACTGAGCCAGTATCCTTCTCTTGACAGCGGCTATCATGGGAAAGGAATGGGGACTACCCTAGTTCACATGTTTCCGTGGTTTGCTTTTTTTCATTTGTTTTCACAATGGATATGTACAGCTTTTGGTAAACAGTTAAAATAAATAACTATAAATAGAAATGATTTTGAACAAAAGTGTATGCCTGTCATTTCTAACATTATTTATTACAGATTTGGTCTTCAAGGCAAATTTTCAACTAGGAACAACATTATTCATATCCCTCCTGGAAACTGAGTATATCTTACTTCAATTGATCTTGGTCACAGGGCTCACAGAGACACAATTGTAATTATATGACTGCATACATGCTCTCTTACTGTCCCTCACACAGATGGATATCGGCTGTGACATGATATGTTATTATTTTTAGCTATGATTTCTGATAAAGAGCCTCAATGCCCAATAGTCTGCTCCCCTTGGCCACCCTTTTGTGTTGTTTGTGTGAGATTCACAACCACAAAGTGGGGAGAAAAGAGGAGCTTTCTTATTTTCTTAAAGAAAGATGGTGCACATTGATAGAAGCTGAAAACGCACAGAGAATGAAGAACACCGTGGTATGATTACAAGGGTCGCTTTAGGAACAATATGGCTGTTTTTCTAATAGACATTAAAGCATGAGACAGATGGAATGGTAGGAGTTATTTAAGGCTGCGATGTCAGAGTGTGATAACACATGGTCTGCTATTATAGGCCATTGTTCCACTGCAGTGACTCCCAGTGATGGCAGGAGAGCATAGGGAGGGCAGCAAAAGCAGCCAGAGCTGTATGAGTAAGCCTTTATGTCATTATAATACACAGGGGGCCAGGGCAGGCGGGTGGCGATCTATATGGACTCATCCATTCTCACGTGGGCAAAAAAGTATGGTACGTCTGTGCTTGGATCAGGAGAGCTACATAGCCAAAGTCCAAAACGAAAATAATGCAATTTATTAGCTCTGGAAAACCCAAACCTGATAGAGTTCCCTTCCATATACAGCATGTGACATAATTTTCTTTACAGATAGCAGGCAGGTTTAGCGTAGAAAACTGTGAAACAAAGATAACTGAAAATAGCAGCAGTAGTAAAAAGATTAGTTGTAACTGTATTACGGAGAGGGAACCAGCACCAAAGAATCTGGCTTCTCTCTTCACAATTCATCCATCTGTTTATCCGTCCAGTGCAAATAAGCATATGTATGTATGTGTATGTACATACTTACATAATTTACATATAAACTTATACTAACATTACATATAATTATGTGTATAAATAAATATATCGTATCTATATAACAGATCGATATATAAAATTTAGAAAACAAAATGCCATCATCATGTTCAAATGGCCTTAAAATAGAAATCTAGGGGTGCCTGAGTGGCTCAGTAGGTTAAGCATCTGACTCTTGATTTCAGCTTGGGTCAGGATCTCAGAGTTGGGGGATCGAGCCCTGCATGGGGCTACGTGCTGAGCCTGCTTGGGATTCTCTGCCCCTCTCCCCTGCTCACGCTCTCTCTCAAAATAAATAATACACATTAAAAAGAGAGTAATCTAATTGTATGCCTTTATAAATGAAACTGTGATCAACATCCTTAAATCTTAGTACATAACTTTATTTCCTTAGAGTAAATGATCAGATCAGAATCACTGTATAAAGGTACATAAATTAGTTATAAAAAGTATTTTTCACTTAACCTGAGCCTCCTCTGGACCCACAGCTTCACTAACCAAAGTTCTTTGTCTGAGACTGTTCGGTGCCCCTTAAAGCAATGTTGCCAAATCCAGAGCAGCTCAGGTTCTCCTAAGTGTCTAAAATGATTCATACTTACTTTCCGAGGTTTCACTTTATCTTGCAGATCATACTGGCCGATTCCTTTGTAGCTGATTCCAAGCCACCAAGGAAGTCCTTGTTTATCCTGGAAAATGGAAAAGGATGAGAACCGAGCCCTTAATTGTTCAATCTTCTAGAGCTGAAGATCTACCAATTTCATAATTTACCAAGTATCAGCTAGTCAAAATAAAGCTGGCTTGGTAAACAAAACATTACTTACACACCTAACTTGTTTTTAAAATGCCTTCAAATAAGATCTTTAAGTTAAAACAGATTAATACTATCAATACCACCAAAAAGAATGAAACATTACTGTCTTGACTGAACAGCTGGAGAGAAGAAATAAAATATAAAAACTAATCCAGAGTATAAAGCCAGTTATCCATTTAAAAAAGAAAAGAAAGAAAAAAGAGAAAGAAAAAAAAAAAAGCTCTCTGCTCTCTTGATTAGAAACCAACTATAAAGGTCAGGGAAGTTTCCAAAGAATTATAAAGATGAGAAAAGAGGTCCCAAACCTGATGTTTATAATCCAGTTAACAGTGAGCATGGGAATACTGAAAAGCTCTTTTGGAGAATTGTATGATTCAATGGCAGGATGTTTGAATAATCACTTTGAGGTACATATGGGGAGGGGAGGAATTTTTTTTTTCATAAATCTTTTTTTTTTTTTCCAAAATCTTTTAGGTTTTGCCAAAGTAAAGGACGCATTGACACAAGGAAAGAAAAATTTAGGCTTAAACATATACCTGTATACAAACAAATTAAGAATCAGGAGAAATTAGAGGCGCTTGGGTGGCTCAGTCGGTTGAGTGTCCAACCTGATTTTGGCTCAGGTCATGATCTCATGGTCCATGAGTTCGAGCCCCACATTGGGCTACTCACTGACAGTGAGGAGTCTGTTTGGGATTCTCTCTCTGCCCCTCTCCTGCTCACACACACACACACACACACACTCTCTCTCTCTCTCTCTCTCTCTCTCTCTCTCAAAATGAATAAACTTAAAAAAAATAATCTGTAGAAATTAAAGTTGAATTGGTACTTATTTTTAGTACAAGGTGCCCTCATTATGCAAGTATTTATTATTCAATCCCCTACCATTCTGAATTGCAAACACTGTTGTAACTGGAAAAGTCACTCAAGATTGATCAACGGTAAAATTATTCCCTTCAAACAAGATTCCCTCCTTAACACTGCTTTATCCCTTACCATCTCAAAATATTTCTTAGTCTCTCCCTGCTTGAAAACACCTGAAAACAATACACAAATACAAACTATACCAATTGAAAATTGGTATTGCAAATCCTGCAAAAATTTGAGAACTTTATGAAGTATTGAAATGACAATGTAGAGTTTATGATTCTTGGGACACCCAGCTGGCTCAGTTGGTGAAGCATGTAACTCTCGATCTTGGGGTTGTGAGTTTGAGCCCCACGTTGGGTGTAAAGATTACTTAAAAATAAAATCTTAAAAGACAAAGAAAGTTTATGATTCCCAGATAAAGGGGCTATCAAGAGAATATCTGGGGGGGCGCCTAGGGGGCTCAGTTGGTTAACCATCTGACTTCAGCTCAGGTCATGATCTCGCGGTTTGTGAGTCTGAGCCCTCCATTGGGCTCTGTGCTGACAGCTGAGTCTGGAGCCTGTTTTAGATTCTGTGTCTCCCTCTCTCTCTCTGCCCCTCCCCAGCTCACACTCTGTCTCTATCTCTCTCTCAAAAATAAATAAATATTTTAAAAAATTTATTTTAAAAAGAGAAGGGTGCTTGGGTGGCTCAGTCAGTTAAGGGTCCGACTTTGGCTAAGGTCATGAACTCACAGATCAAGGGTTTGAGCCCCACATTAGGCTCTGTGCTGACAGCTCAGAGTCTTTAACCTGCTTCAAATTCTGTGTGTGTGTCTCTCTCTCTGCCCCTCCCCCCAATCATGCTCTGTCTCTGTCTCAAAAACACATAAACATAAAAAAATTTTAATTAAAAACAAAGAGAATATCTGGTAGCATTAGGCAGGTGAACAACTGGGGAAGAGAAATAGCAGCTAAAATAGATAAAAGGAATAGATGTGCCAAAAGAGAATAATCTGAGTATGTTAGGATTAATAGGGATTTGTGGAAAACATCTGAACACAGCAAGTATTTTGCAAAAAGAGCGTGCTTTATAATTTGCTATCAATGACAAGGCATAATCAGGCTTTTGTAAAAAAAAAAAAAAAAAAATCAATCGTATTTTATTTTATTATTTTTTAAATAAGTAATTAATTTTGTTTTTTATGCTGAAATTTACAGAGATAATTTGCACAAATATGCATATTAATTTATGTGATTTTAGAAGTTGGTGCTATTCACTAATTCCCAAAGTCACATGGGTATTATGAAAGCTTTGTCATGTAAAAGTATTTACCTTTACTGCGTAATAATGGACTCCATAGGTTGGTAGAGCTTCTACTATTTTCATATACCTATGAAAAATGAATAGTATATATTATAATCTCTTCATAAATTAGAGGATCCTTTTGGGAAAAATGATGTACAGAAGCACAGTTTGTATGTACTTTCCTCATTACAACCATGACTAATGTCTGACTACAGTAGAAATAGAATAAGCCATTCTAGGGAGTAATATATTTTACCTTACCCAAATGTTAGGAAGTTGCTAACAAAACGTCAATTTCCAAAAGCTACAGGAAATGTTAATTTCTGCATATTAAGATTTCTACGGCTTAGAACATACTGTACTGTATCGTAAACCCAGATTGCAAGTATTTTTTAAACTAAGCACTTAATGATGCAAAGCAATGAGAATCAGCTTCTGGGTCATGCTTGTAGTAAGTAAAAAATAAAACAATTCTGGGGCACCTGGCTGGCTTAGTCGGTAGAGCACATGGGGTTGATCTTGGGGTTGTGAGCTGGAGCCCCATGTTGGGCATAGAGATTACATACACACGTACATACATACATACATAAGTACATAAACAGTTAAAAAAATAAACTGATCCCATTTACTGACTACTAAACTCTCAGGAATATATGCTTTACTCCTCTTAGGTCTAAACTCTAATAAGAAATATGTACCTAAAAAGGGTGAATTTTATTATATACTGTATATACAATTTTGTTGTATTTAAAAAATGTGTTCCCCAAAATAAAAATTAATGATGCTACTATTTACTATTTTTAATTCAACAAATATTTATTGTGTACTTCTAAGGTTTTATAGAGTGAATTATGTTGTGTAAGACTTCCTCTCTGTTCACAAAGACTTGAGGTTCCTGTTTAGTACAAGTGTACTTTTTTTTTTTTAACTTTTTAAAAAATGTTTATTTATTTTTGAGAGCTAGAGAGACAGAGTACAAGTGGGGGAGGGACAGAAACAGAGGGAGACACAGAATCTGACAGGCTCCAGGCTGTGAGCTGTCAGCACAGAGCTCAGCACAGAGCCCAACACGGGGCACCAACTCACCAACCACGAGATCATGATCATGATCATGGCTGAAGTCAGCCACTTAACTGAATGAGCCACCCAGGCGCCCCTCACATGGACTTTTTAATGCCATTTTGAATATCAATTGCTCTGGGTTTTGTAATCAATACTTCGATACTTTTAAAAAGTAAATGACCTATATGTAAATGAATGTAAGAAGAGGTTAGGTACATGGGGGCTCCTGGGTGGCTCAGTCGATAAGCATTCGATTTCAGCTCAGGTCGTTATTTCACGGTTTGTGAGTTCAAGCCCTGCATTGGGCCCTCTGCTGTCAGCAGAGAGCCCACTTAGGATCCTCTGACCCCCTTTGCCTCTCCCCTGCTTGTGCTCTCTCTCTCTCTCTCTCTCTCAAAAATAAACAAACATTAAAGAAAAGAGAGAGAGGTTAATGGTAAATGTGCCAACAACATTCAACAAGTACACTGCATAGCCAAGATCCTAACAGAGAGTTGGATTCTACGGTCTAGAGCTTTAACCACCAAGTTAGTCTCATATTTGGAGCCACAACGATAATGATCAGGGGAAGTAAAAGGACTCTGCATTTAAGCAAGGGCACTTCATAACATGCTCATTAGCCTAACCTAAAATCCTTCAGGGAAAATTTTTACACCTCTTTTGTCTCTCCCAGAAAACAGGAACAATGAGTTCAAACGTCAAGGGTTCAATTTCAGGACTGCTAATTTTTGATTTCTGCCTTGGAGATCACAGGGTGTTTTGTGATGAAAAGGAGATTAGTGCCAGTGGTGGAGGTGTGAGGGAAATCTACACACTGGCCAGAGGAATAGCAATCTCCAAGTTCTTATTTTGGTTCTTACGTGCTCGGAGCGACATTCCAGCAGGTTTTTACAAGAATGTCTATGGCCATAAAAGTTATTCTACAATTACTAGAGCAATAATGCTATATTCATTTTTATAATTTTTAAAATTTAAATTTATAAATTTAGTTTTTTATAATTTTAAAACTTTAACGTAGCTTGTGAACTATTGTTAATAAATGAATGGTTACTCTATAAGTCTAAAATGCAGAAATAGGGGCACCTGGCTGGCTTAGTCGGTAGAGAATGTGACTCTTGATCTCTGGGTTGTGAGTTCAAGCCCCACATTAGGTATAGAGATTACTTAAAAATAAAAACTAAAAAAAAAATAGAATAAAATGCAGAAATATATCACTATGGTCCGTTATTGGTAGCACAAAGATATAGACAACCTAACACCAACACTGTATGCTCCACCCAAAATAGAGTCACAAGCCGGGCAACCACACATGGCCTCCAGATAGGTTTTCTTTGGCTAAGATTGTAATAAAATTTTCTTAAAATTGCTTTGCAATGTTTAAATTGGGATTTAAAAATCAGAATTTCCAGTACTTCTTAGACAGTATCAGGTCTGACATTAGGCCTGATTTCCGGAGCTGAATCACCTTGCCTCTACCCAGGGTAATAGCTCTCCAGATCACCTCAATCCCCACCATTCCCTATTATCCTACACCTGGCCTACATGTCTCATTTTTGCTACCTACCTGACACTGGTAGGCCTCTGAATTGATGACATCAACTATGGAATGACCCAAGGCATTTTATAATTCATATGAAGGTATTTCTAACCAGATGGGGACTATATACAAACAAAATATACAACAGAAATCATTTCATATGATTTCTTCAAATAGGAGACATTAAAATTATATCTAAGCAAAAGGAAAGACAGATACTTACTGAACCACAGCTTGACCCCGGGTCAGACCTTTGATTTTCAAATAATGCTCAATCACCCTGTCCTCACTGTGAAACAAGCAAATGAGAAATATGGTAATGTATGATTATATGAGATACAGACTCATTTTCAAGATTCTCAGGTGGCTTATTGAGAAACAAGAAAAATGCCTTCACTAACTCGTTAGGGATACAGAAGCTGGATGACTTTTGTTTTCGTAGAACATGGATTTCTGAACCTCAGACAGGACTACCTCATCATGATTTCTGATTTAAATTTTATATGCTATATAATATATTAATATGTTTTAAAACTTAATCTATTGGAAAAGAACAGGATTTCAATTTATCAAATGAAAAACTAGTATTTTTTGCCATAATTGAATGGGACAAAACAAATACAAAATAATGTCACTAAATGCTAAGTAGTGAGCCTTGCTAGGGAAATTAAAAGGCTTAAAAAAAGAGATCAGCAAGTATTAAATATATTTTTAAAAATTATCCATGAAGATTTAGAAAGGATTAAAACTGTTCTGAGTCTTGTGCAATCCAAAACACTCTCTTGTCACTCACTACCTGGGGACACAATGTTTTCAGAGAAAACCCTTCATTACTGTCCCAGCATAAAACTTGTTGACTGGAGGTGCACCTCGCTGGCTTAGTCAGTAGAACATGAGACTCTTGATCTTGGGGTCATGGGTTTGAGCCTCACATTGGAGGCAGAGATTACTTAATAAAAAAAAAAAGTTAAAAAAAAAAAAACAACTTGTTGGCGAGAAAGGCAGAGCTAGGCTGCAGTCTGTCACCTTTAGAAAACAATTTTTTTTAAATGTTTATTTTATTTATTTTTGAGAGAGACAGACCATAAGTGGGGCAGGGGCAGAGAGAGAGGGAGACACAAAACCTGAAGCAGGCTCCAGGCTCTGATCTCTCAGCACAGACTCAGATGAGGGGCTTGAACTCATGAACCACAAGATCATGACCTGACCCGAAGTCGGACACTTAACCGACTGAGCCACCCAGGCACCTCTGAAGTCTGTCACCTTTGCTGTCACTGAGCTACTGTTCTTTTCTTTCAGATACCTATCATATCTCAAATATAACCTAGAAAGATAAATGTTTTTATCTCTACACAACCAGTAATCAGTGGTAAAAGGCCTTTTTTTTTTTCTCTTTTCTTAAGAAACTATCACTTAACAATGATTTGTTTGGAAGATTCCAGACTGAGGAAGGAATGTAGCCTCAGTACACACTTTCACTCTTTATTTGGGAACTGCAGTCCAACTTCCATTATTAAAGCTATTCATGGGGGAGCCTGGGTGGCTCAGTCACTTAAGCGTCTGACTCTTGATTTTGGCTCAGGTCATGATTTCATGGTTCATGAATTTGAGTCCTGTGTTGGGCTCTGTGCTGTCAGCGTGGAGCCTGCTTGGGATTCTCTCTCTCTCTTTCTCTGCTGGTCCCCCACGTCTCCACTCAAAATAAATGAACTTAAAAAAAACCACTCTTCATGTTGAATATTTATTTTGTAATCCATTTTTTTTATGGAAAGTAAAACTATATTCAAGATTCAAAGCCCTAAATCAAGGAAACTATATTTAAAGGGGCTGTAACTAATTCAAGGGGGAAAAACATATCCTACCAGGAAAAACGTTGAACGGAAAATGGGTACTATGGCTTCATTAAAATAATTAACGAATTTAATGAATTTAATGAATTAATGCATTTAATGGAATTAAAATAATCCCAACAAATGGAATCACTCAAAATACACAACGATTTTTGGCCATGGGAGAAACCTCTGTTCACTCAGGTAATTTCTGAGTAGTGAGAAAACCTGTATCCAAGGAAATTTGTATTTTATGACACGTATATTATACATTGCTAGATTAAGGCCACATCACACAGTGACTGCACACGTACTGAGCATTATGTTCCCTTAAAAGCATATTCTATACAGACTTTTTGCGTGTGCGAATGAGAAAGCATGCAGCCACTCTTTACTAATGGCTACAATCGTGGTACAACGATTTCCAGTAAGTTCTGACAAGACCCTTTCACGGAAAGGATCAGGTCTACTTATGGTCACCCTGACACATGTGATTTGATACTTTCTGCACTCGTATCTCTTTTAGTTTCCCGAAAAGCACACAGTTCTCAATGGAGGCTATGACAACGGGGTCACCTGTTGTCCTGCTTTGGCTTACCAGTAAGCCAGGGATGGATGTTCCTGAAGGGTTTTGGTTGGAAAGGCTGGTAATGTCTTTAAGTCTTTCCTGGCATTTTCATCACTGAAAAGAAGAGTAATGCAGTAATGTCAGTCACTGTTACCTAAACTATCATCCAAGCTAGTCACCAGATGAAATCTGGTAAGTAATGACACTACACCGGGCTCTAGCAAAATGTGGTCAGTACATATAAGGCTACGGATTCAATTCCCCCAAAGGACAACCCGCCGAACCATGTGACATTTTGAAGTTTTTAAAAAGACACACACACAAATTAAAATAATGGTATTCAGGTGCCATAATCCCATTTTCCTTACCCTCCTGATAAACCTGCAGCTACTTTTATTGTATATTTCTATGTATAGCTATTCTGTTACCTAATTATTATTATAACTGTGGATATCCCATATTCCATTTTCACACAGCATTCTTCAAATTTTATTATACACCTTCTCTGTGTGCCTATAGCACTCCCATATTGATCTTCAGTGGCACATAATATTCACCATGCTGGAATACTGATTATCATAAAACCACTCATATAGTATTATCACTTTCTCATAAAAGGTATCAATTCAATAAAAAGGTTGGTATAGACTTTACTATTACTTGTCTGTTGTTTCCTTACCATGCTCTGAAATAAAATGGATCAAGTTGGCCATTTGTGAAAAACACTTGAAAGAAGAGGACTTGAAAACGTGTGTCTAATGAAACCCCAGATATCCTTCAAATTGCATCAAGTGAACTAAAAATGTACCTCCGTAAGGTCAGCTATTATCTCACTGTAAAAGGGCAACATTCTACTTGTCAAAAGAGACAATTTTGGGGGGCGCCCAGCTGGCTCAGTCAAGAGAACATGCAACTCTTGATCTCGGGGTTGCGAGTTCGAGCCCCATGTTGGGTGTATACAGCTTACTTAAAAATAAATAAATAAAAAAGAGAGGGGTGTGGTCTTCATGGAACTTAACAGAAGGAAGAACAGGTAATACGATGCAGTCATAGCTGGTCCTCTCAAAAACTGCCCCAAGTATTTAAGGGTAGTCTATGAAAAAACAGACATGACTCTCTGGGGTCTATCAGAGCCTGGGATAAGTACATGAACAGCTATTAAAAATCCTGACCAGGGGCGCCTGGGTGGCGCAGTCGGTTAAGCGTCCGACTTCAGCCAGGTCACGATCTCGCGGTCCATGAGTTCGAGCCCCGCGTCGGGCTCTGGGCTGACAGCTCGGAGCCGGGAACCTGCTTCCGATTCTGTGTCTCCCTCTCTCTCTGCCTCTCCCCCGTTCATGCTCTGTCTCTCTCTGTCTCAAAAATAAATAAACGTTAAAAAAATATTAAAAAAAAAAATCCTGACCAAACTGGCATCCATCCATCAGCCCATTGGTAGCTCTTCAACTGTCCACTGCTTCATCTCTTTCCCAGAACCTATCGTTTGTGGAGAGTCAGGCACCATGCAAGACACTTTTTAGGCATTATATACCTGACCTAAGTCTCACCATGACTCCTTCCAGGTGGTAGGTACTGTTATTATCCATGCTTTACAGGTAAGAGGGAGAGGCTTCCAGAAGTAAGCCCCTCACTCAGTGTCTCACAGCCACTATGTAGAGAAGCCAGAAGGCAAACCCAGTCTGCTTGGCTTTAAAAGACGAGATCAGGCGGTGCCTGGGTGACTCAGAAGGCTGAGCATCCCACTTCGGCTCAGGTCACAGTCTCGTGATTCATGAGTGTGAGCCCCACATCGGGCTCTGTGCTGACAGCTCAGAGTCCGCTTCTGGATCCTCTGTCCCTCCCCCCCACTCCTGTTCTCTCAAAAATAAATAAACATTCACAAAAAATGACAAGACCATAACCTGATTCCCTGACAGACCCTCGGAATGGCACTCCAGAGAGCACATTCTCATCTTGGGCAAGGCATAGCTCCCCTTCACCCTCACCCCCTGGTTACAAAGGAAAACACGGAACCAATTATTTTCAAGATCCATCATTTATGCATTTTCACACCAGCTTCCCGGGGGTTCGCCTCAGTGATTCACATTCAAAGCGATGAATGTCTCGGCTGGATGATGGAACACTGAACTTCAAGTGAATCTCCTCCGGAAGCATTCACTCAACACTTGCAGATCAAGTGTCACAGATTAACCCAGGAAACCGAGCACGGGCTTCGACCAGGGTCTGTTTGAGGCACAGTGTAGGTGCCGTATTAGAAATTGCTCATCCTGTCACCACATCAGGCTTGGTGTATACATGGCTCTCCGTCAATGTCCACAGAAATGTTGTGTTTTGGTTTTACTGTCTCATTTCCTAACCATGCCACTGAGCAACCTATACATACACTTACTCTCTTTCACTAAGAACAGATAGAGTGGAGTATCCCCTCGCTTGGAGACACCATGATTTGCACCTGTCAACATTACATTCAAAACGAAGGTTGTGGCCTTAAGGTTCATCTTAGAGGTGAAAGATCCGGCTTTACAAATGACTACAGGAAGCAAGAAGTCACTCGGTTGTTCTTACGTAACGATAAATCTCTCTATTCATTTGAAATCTAAGCAGTACGGCTTAACGACATTGACAATCTCGGAAAACAGGTTTGGGCTTCCTGAAAACCAAAATAGACCACAATCCGATTTATTCATATTAAAGGTCATCTGTTAACTCCCAGTAATAATATTTATTTTTCTTAATAATTTCTTTTATGCTCTGTCCTTCAAATTCGATTTCCTTTTCAAAGAAGTTGGCTTGTGAGTTTTTTATGAAGGGCAAATACATGTACATATTCTAAAATGAGAGGCTAAGGACAAATAACTTTTTGTTATTAATCATCACCACCAATTACATGTGTTTTGTTACCTTCTGGGTCTACGTGAACTGTATGCTATGTTCCAAGAACTCAGCCTAGCGTTCATTTACTTCTTTGGATTATAGTTAATTTTGTAGCAATTAAGACTCACCAGAGTGAAGGCTGCTATTCAGTTTAGACTCATTTATTTTTTCAGCAAATATGTATAGAGTATATACTGCATACCTAGCATGTAGAAACAAGTGTCATTTGATGGAGTTGCTTTTAACTTATGTGAGTAGTCAGCCAAAAGAGAGAGGAGAGAGGGGACAGAAGTAAGGGAGAGATTTTATCCATCATTCTTTTCAATAAGCTCATGGTTGAGAATAAATGCAGAACCGAAGGTTTGAAGTTGATGCCCTTCAAGAAGGTGTTAGTTCCTGTGTCCTCAAAGTACCAGCATCTCACAACACTGAGGTTTTTCTAGCATTCTGTAAACATGTATTAAGCATTTAATACATGTCTGCTAAACACAAGCAACTTACATGTTTAGAGCCTAACTAAAGAAACAGCTATGTGGTTCAACATGAGAAAAATACTACCTGTGTTGAATTTATTGAAGATAAACTCTGGTCTTTGATATGTCATCTTTTCAAGGAATTTTCAAGAGTAATTTTAACTATAAAATGGTTCCTCTTATCCATGGGGGACACGTTCCCAGAACCCAAATGGGTGTCTGAGACTGCAGATAGTCCCAAACCCTACACATACCACGTTTTTTCCTATACACACATACCCATGATAAAGTTTAATTTGTAAATCAGTCATAGTAAAAGATTAAAAATAATAATAAAATAGAACAATGGTAACAATGTACCATCGTAACAGTTACGTGAATGTGGTCTCTCTCTAAACGTATCTTACTGTGCTATACTCAGCATTCTTCATATGGGATGTGAGATGACAAAATGCCTACATGCGGAGATGCAGGGAGGTGAATGACAGGCATTGTGACCTAGTGTTAGGCTACTATTGACCTTCTGATGATTCGTCAGGGAGAGGATCATCTACTTCCAGACCTTGGGGAATTGACGCCGTGAAAAGTGAAACCTCAGGTAAGTGGGGACTACTATAGACAATCAGAATCGCCCTGGTTATCAGATGTGATAAGACGTTATTCATCTGGACATGGGGGCTGAGTAATCAACATACAAGCAAAGATTAACCAGAGGCCAGTATCCTAAATAACAATGAGTATGCATTCACTAAGACGGCTAGGGTACTAATCAATCAACAGGAAGCAACTAAAATGTGCATTAATAGGGAGGCAGCTTAGGGATCATTTCAAGGAGAGTTTCAAAGGTATATACCCGAACAGGTGGAGCACAGGGATGTGTGGGCAGTGAAACTATTCTGAATATTGTAATGACACACATGACATTATGCATTTGTTAACATTTGTAAACCTGTACAATATACAGACTGAATCCCAGTTGGACTATGGACGTTGGTTAACAATAATGTAATAATATTGATTCAGTTGTAACAAGCAAACCACACTAAAGCAAGATGTTAATAATAAGGGAAACTTCTGGGAGGTCAGGAGGGGAAAGAAAGAGGGGGCATATCCCTGGACTTCCTGCCCCAAGTTTCTGAAACCTAAAACTGCTCTAAAATAATAAGGTATATTAATGTAGAAAAGAAAGAAAGAAAAAGAAAGAAATTCACTTTAGATTAGTGGTTCTTAACTTATGTAGTTTTGCCCCTTGGGGGACATTCAGTAATGTCTTAATACATTGTTTTTAAAGTTTTTTTTTTTTGAGAGAGAGAGAATGCGCAAATGAGCGGGCTTGTGCACCTGTGAGCAGGGCAGAGGGAGGGGGGGAGGGAGAGGGAGAGGAAGAGGGAGAGGGGGAGAGGGGAAGAGGGAGAGAGGGAGAGGGAGAGGGGAGGCGGAGAGGGAGACGGGGAGGGAGAGGGACAGGGAGACGGGGAGGGAGAGGGGGAGAGAGGGAGAGAGAATCTTAAGTGGGTTCCATGCCTGGTGTGGAGCCTGATGCGGGACTCAATCTCACCACAATCAGATTATGACCAGAGCCAAAATCAAGAATTGGAGGCTTACTTGACCTAACCACCCAGGTGCCTCCCCGTATTTTTTAATCTTAAGTAATTTCCACACCCAGCACAGGGCTCGAACTTAAACCCTGAGACCAACAGTCTCCTGTTCCACCAGCTGGGCCAGCCAGGCACCCCTTAAGACATTTTTTATAGTCACACTTGAAAGGAGGCGTTACTGGCATCTGCTGAGTAGAGGCCAGGATGCTACTGAACATCTATTACACACAGGATAGAGCCCTAACAACAAAGAATTACCCTGTCCCAAATGTTAGCAATGTTGAGTATGAGAAACCCTGACTTGAATTATTATAAAACTCCTGATAATTCAACCCTTAAACTTTTTCTTCTTAAGCTTATTTATTCTTCTTAACCTTATTTGGAGAGAAAGCTCAACTTGGGGGGGGGGGGCAGAGAGAGAGAGAGAGAGAGAGAGAGAGACAGAGAGAGAGAATCCCAAGCAGGCTCCACACTGTCAGCACAGAGCCTGACGAGGGGGCCAAAGCCCTGAACTGCAAGATCATGAGCTGAGCCGAAATCAAGAGTCGGAGGCTTAACCAACCAACCCAGGTGCCCCTCAACCCTAAAACTTGTATCTTTTAGACTTAAAGAATTACTCTCCTGTGTCACTCTCAGACTATAAATATCAGAATACAAGTACATCTTAGATACAGATGCCTATCAGGAGTCAAGTGAGAGAGGCATTAGAAATTCGACTGTCGGTGGCGGGGGGGGGGGGGTGGGCTGCGTGGCTCTGTTGGTTAAGTGTATGACTCCTTGTTTCAGCTCAGGTCATGATCTCAGGGTTTCCTGAGTTGGAGTCCCACATTTGACTCTGTGCTGACAGTGAAGAGCCTGCTTGGAATTCTCTCTCTCCCTCTCTCTGCCCCTCCCCTACTCACACTTGTCTCTCTCGCTCTCAAAATAAATATACTTAAAAATTAAAAAAAAAACAAAAATAAAAAAAAAAGAAATCCAACTGTTTAAGCTAGCTGAAAAAAGGCAGGTCAAACTTAGCATGAGAAACAGAAACACAATGGGGGATGGTGGTGACTATGAAGAAAAGAAGAAAACATTGCCCATTTGATATATTACTTAGCGTGGAGACTTAACTGTGTATGACAGAGATCAACGTTTTAATTAATTTCCCTTTATGTACAAGTCAGTCCTAGAAGGGCATGCAGTGTTCAGGGGCCCAAACTCGTCTACTGTTGCTTCACCACTCCTGGGGTATTGCTATCCTTCACAGGGTCCAAGATAGCCCATTACCATGTCCACAGTTCAGCCATCAGGTGGAGGAACAACATTACTCTACAAACCTATTACTTTAGGGGCCGAACATGAAATCTGCCCACCTTTCCTAAGACTATTGGCTGGAACAATCATACAGCTATCCCTAATTGAAAAGACACTGCCACAGCTAATCTTCACTTGGGGCAGCCACATGTCTAGCTAAAAACTCTAGTACCGTGGAGGAAAAAGAAGATTGCATATGGGGGGAAAACCATCAGACTCCACTGCTGATCGAGAGCCATCGTTTAGATCCAGGTGATTTCTGCCATGTGGGAATGTGGATCCACTATTGCCTGACGGTTACATTCTTTTTTCCGAAAATTAAGGCAAAAATCTCAGAGTTTTATGTAAGATATCTGAATTTTAAAGTACTGCCTCAGGGGCGCCTGGGTGGCGCAGTCGGTTGAGCGTCCGACTTCAGCCAGGTCACGATCTCGCGGTCCGTGGGTTCGAGCCCCGTGTCAGGCTCTGGGCTGATGGCTCAGAGCCTGGAGCCTGTTTCGGATTCTGTGTCTCCCTCTCTCTCTGCCCCTCCCCCGTTCATGCTCTGTCTCTCTCTGTCCCAAAAATAAATAAACGTTGAAAAAAAAATTAAAAAAAAAAGTACTGCCTCCACCAAAAAATGAAAATAAGAGCTAAAATGCTGTGCAGGTCATATAAAATATACTGGAGACCATCACTGTTGCTTTGCAATTTGTGACATACATGATTAGTACAGAATGAACAGGGAGATGCCTTCTCAGCAATTCAATTTGGTTTCCAGTTTTAGAAAATGTATTAACAGTGCAAATTGTCAGTAGTACAAAAATAAAAGAGATACATAAATGATTTCGACAAATGTGGAATCTGGACCATCCCAAATGATTATATTCTCAGGAAAGAACAAAGCTCTTTTTTTTTTTAAATTGTATTAAAAAAGGTTCCTATCGTCCCTTCAAATTTAGTCATTTGTACTGTTGTAAAACATCGTTTCCTTGTGAATACATAACATCGTTTTCTTGTAAGAACCCATTTAATAGTCCATTTCTAATAAGCCACCACCAATACTGAGATGATTGAGCTGTGGACATCAGCTATAAGCATTAAAAGAGAGTACCAGAAGGACCCAAAGATGGCTGAGGCAGGCAGCCTCCCAGAAGAATGGGTTAAACCTTTCAGCAAACAGTGCACAGAAGTAGAAATCCAAACGGCCAGCAGCCAGAATCAAGTATTCAGCTTCATAAGTACTCAGGGAAACACAAACTAAACCCTCAGTGAATCATCACTAAGCACCAGACTGCCAAACTTACAACAATGACAATGCCTAGTTTACACAAAGATGTAGGGCAATAGAAACTCGCATCCCTTGCTAGTGGGAATGTTAATTGGTACGATCATTTTGGAAATTTGCATGCCCTATACCCAGAGAACCTTTCTCAGGTATATCCCTAAAGAAACTCATGCCAAAGAATAAGCTTCATAGCAGCACAGTTCATAAGAAGACAAACAAACAACCTGAATATCTCCTAACAATAGAAATGATAGAATTGTAGTGTATTTAGTACACAGTGGGGGGGTGGTAGGGAGAGAGGGGTTAGAGGATCCTCCCTGGGTGTGGCCATGTGGCTGTGCATTTTCGAATTTGCTCTTTAAACCAAACCTACTTGTTTTATGCATTCTTCTGTGTGATATAATTTACATCAAAAACTAAATCAGACGTGGCGAGCGGGTGGAAGCGAGGAACTGAAGAGCAAGCTCACTGTCGTGTAGAGGCCAAGAGCACCAGTGGCCAGCAAAAGCAAGAGGCTGTAACTTACTAACCAAAAAGGGAACCCAACCAGGGTGTTAGAAACCAGGGCACATTATTCTAAGGTTAATCTTGATCATTTTCAGAGTTTAGGACCAAGAAAGATTTCACGTCTGAGTGGACTGACAGTAGCTGAGAGCTTCTTTGTTCACCCTCGGAAGAACTCAGCCGGGGAATTTGCCTGGGAGCCTGAGGCCACGTGGATCCACTGAGCTTGAAGGCCCCTCCCAGCCGGCTGGCAAGGAGGCAGGCAGGCAGCGCAGGGCAGGGCAGGGCAAGGAGGCTCAGTTTATATGAATCAGGATCAACCTGAGAATCCAGAGGGAGGGTCTGAGAGCAGCTGGGGGGTGAGCAGCCCTGGATGGAGATGTCTCTGCCTTTCTCCAGCACTGAGTGAACTCACCCTGACGGGGCATTCTTGACCTTAATGGCAATGGAAATGTTATTTTAAAGATGCACTTGACCAGAATTGCCAACAGGGACTGGTTTCTCAAGGTCCTGGCCAGAGAGAATACTCATAAATCTATAGGACTTGTTACTTCTCAGTAACTAAACCAGAAATTGCTTTTCTTCATCATGTTGGCAGGAATGTAGATGTCACATTGAAAACCATGCGTGTGCTTCATCTGATGACCTAGGTAGAACCCCTCCATTTAGGTATTCCAGATTCCAATTCTGACAGCTCTCTAGGAGGAAGCAGCCCATGACCCACCATTTCGCCAATGTGACTATTTTTTCAGGCGATGATTCCCTTTGGCATTCTCAAGCCCCCTGTCTTGGGCTCTTGTTTTTCTTCGCTGACCTCAAAAACCCTGTAGGAATGTGCCAACCTCACTCATTTTTGAGAAAGCCACGTGGCTGGCAAAACTGAGGCCACCCTTTGTGTCCGTGGGAGCACTTGTGTGCCAACAGCCACCCCCAGCAAATGTGTGCACCTGTTTGTGGCTAATTGGGCACATGCTCACAGAGACAACCAGCCACCTGCCATTCTGAGGCTGAAGTGCAGGCAGTTAGCAAACCGTGCTACTGCTTTCCAGAGCAGGCCAATCACTGAGTTCCCTTGAAGATGGCGGCTGTCTGTGCTTGGTGTAGGGGCATCCCTAGGTTTCTAGGACACTTCGAAAAAACAAGCCCCAGCCCCAACCTTCCCCCCCCCTTTTTTTTTTTTTTTGATGCTAAAGCTCTTCCTTACCTGAAACCCAAAGCAAAAGTGCCTAGAAAGCACATGTTAAATACAAGGACCCAATGGAAATGACTGTAGCAACTTTCCTACACAAAAAAATAAACTAAGCTATTTAAAAAGTAACTTAGGGCTGGAGTCTTTTTCTCCATATATAACTCAAAACCCGTATTTCATAAAAATGTATATGCAGGGCACCTGACTGGCTCAGTTGGTAGAGCATGAGACTCCTCAGGGCTGTGAGCTTAAGCCTCTCATTGGGCATAGAGATTACTTTAAAACATTTAATAAAATAAATAACTAAAAAAAAACACTTCTGGGTAGATACAATATGTTGCTAAAAAATGTACATGTAGGGGCGCCTGGGTGGCTCAGTCGGTTGAGTGCCGACTTCGGCTCAGGTCACGATCTCGCGGTCTGTGAGTTCGAGCCCCGCATCGGGCCCCTGTGCTGACAGCTCAGAGCCCGGAGCCTGTTTCAGATTCTGTGTCTCCCTCTCTCTGACCCTCCCCTGTTCATGCTCTGTCTCTCTCTGTCTCAAAAATAAATAAACGTTAAAAAAAAAAAGAAAAAAAATGTACATGTAAATGTAAAAACACTATAGTTAATGCCTATTTAAACACTCAAGATTAAGTCTACCATGTAGTCTAAATATCATCAGAAATTAAATAAGGGGGAAAAAAGAAATTAAGTAAAAGGGTGTGAAAAGGGACATCCAGGGACTTGGGCAAGCTGTCACAGCTGGGAGTTCTAATGCTATGTTCCATGCAAACTAAAGATTTGCCATCATTAGGAATTGTGCTAATTAAAAACATTTGCTAGTCTCCTGGCATTGCCCTGTAGAGACCCTGATGATAAGCTACTTCCTTATCTATGCTTGCTCGAAACCCATGCACTTCACTGACCGACCAGGACATGGTCATGATCATACTAGGTAGAAAAAGTGCACAGAATGTCGGTTACATGGTGGACTATGTGCCGACTCAACTACTTGCTGGATCCAGGATTTAAGGATGATAGCTTGTTTAACCATGTCATTATTAAAAGGTATCGGTTACTGTGTATAAACAGGACGTTCCTCGAGCAGTCTACTGGACTGATTAACACTCGGTGATCAGCAATTTAAGGTGTTATCAGTTTACTTCGAGTGGTTTTTCACCGGCCAGAACGCCTTCAAACCACCCTGTTTTAATTAAAAAAAAAAAAAATTGCATTTCTTTCAGTTATCTCTGAACTTGGTCTTCTATGAAGAGTCTGGTTTATTAGCTCCTTGACTTAATAACGAGGGAGTTCTAATGGCAAATTTCTTTCTGCCAGTTCCTAGGTAAGGGGACATTAAACTCGCAAGCATAAGAAACACAGAAGTTATCACATCATAGTCCCCAGACCAGCAGAATCAGTATTATCTCAGAACTTGTTAGAAATGCAAATTTTTGAGTCCTGCCCCAGACCTGCTGAATCAGAAGGGCTCAAGGGGAACCTAGCAATAGAATAGTAGAATATACACATCATAAAACACAAAGAGATTTTCAAAAAAGAGACAGTAATCAACCATTTAAAACAGAAAAGAAGGTTCAGGAGTATGAGGACAGTCTAGGACCCTAGTTTGGAGACTCTGGGTGGCTGACCTAGCACTGATGCCAGGTGAGCGTGTCATTTAGTCCCCAAAAGAAATGCTTTGAATAACAGTTTCGCACTGACTGAGCATTATTAGATGGCAGAGTCTGGGTGAAAGCCTATCCCTACAGGTGTATTATGCTGTTATCATCAGCTCCCCCATTTCACAGATGTGAAAACTGAGATTTTAGACAGATTAATTTAAACTGGCACAATAAGGGGGCGCCTGGGTGGCTCAGTCAGTTAAGCGTCCGACTTCAGCTCAGGTCCCGATCTCACGGTCCGTGAGTTCGAGCCCCGCGTCTGGCTCTGGGCTGATGGCTCAGAGCCTGGAGCCTGCTTCCGATTCTGTCTCCCTCTCTCTCTGCCTCTCCCCCATTCATGCTCTCTCTCTGTCTCAAAAATAAAAATAAAAACATTAAAAAAAATTAAAAAAAAAATAAACTGGCACAGTAAGAAAGTAGCAGATGTGACTCCAAACCTGTGCTTTACCCTCGTTGCTTAACTCCTCCAGATTCTAAAGAGAAGGGTCAGAAAATGGGGAAAGGGTAGTTGAGGAAGGAAAGACTCATCAGCTTAACTTGGGGCTTTGCAATTTATAAACATGGTGGCCACTGACTGGTTCTATGACAGTTTCTTGGGGGAGGATAGGTGGCTTTTTAAAGTTAGATTAATCTGGATTAGCCAAAGGCTGAATTAAACTGAACGAGAGATCTGAACACAGATAACAAAACACATATTCGTGTTTCTTGAACCAAACCAAAACAACCCTCAGTCCACAGTTGTCCCCTAACAGCAAAGATAGCAAATTTCATTAAAAATTTTTCTTTTTCTTAAAAAGCTACAGAATCAGACCCCAGTCATTTTCAGCAGAATTTTACATCCAAACTCACCTGAACCTCACTTCAGAAAAGAAGCTCTCCACCTCAACAAAGGCTTCTTCAACCCCACAAAGTATTCCTGATGCCCCAATTTTTTTGCTACTGCCTCAAAATTTCATAGTAAGCTCTCTGCTCACGACCAGTTATCTCTGTTACAGGAGTCCAAGTCCTGGGACGGGATGGAGAAAGTAGGAAACACCTAGACGCGTTCATTCATACTCAATTGTCTGCAAGGGCAGAAAGCGAGGCTGCAACTCCCTCAATTGTCTAATGTCACCACTGCAAATAATTAGGACAGAAAAACTGCTTACAGACCGAGGTAATTTCCCAGTAGCTACGACGAAGCGCCCTCCTTGCCTTCCACCCCTCCAGACCAAACCGCAGCCGGCCGGCGGGGCGAGCTCAGCTCCTTGGGTCCAAACGCTGAGATCCCAGACGGGAAACCGGCGCACGGAGGTCTGAAGACTTAACCAAAGGCCCCGCAGGGAGGTGGCGCTACGTCTCGAGCGCCGGCAGCGGGGGAGCTGGCCCCGGGGACTCCAGGTCCGGGAGGCGGACGGGGAAGGAGGGGAGGAGGCGCAGGAGGGGACTGGAAAGCTGTAGTGGAAGCGGGGAGGGGCCGGAAAGGCCAGGCAGGCTGGTCCAGACCTCGACCGCTCCCCTCCCAGGTCACAGGATCTTTCCATTCTTGGAATTTCCCCCCACCCCCACCCCCTCTAAATGTTTCTGGATCACACCTCCAGCCAAATCACTGAGAGCCTTACAGAAGTCATCTTCCAAGCCTCCCGCTGAAGCTCCCGAGTCCCCACTGCTTCCGGGGAAAGGGGTGCCCCCCCTTCGTCATTGAGCGAATGAAGCCCTTTCACTGGGGTTCAGGTGTGAACATGCATTTCCAGGCCGCCTCTGATCTCCAGCTCCCTGGGACCTCTCAGCTCCTTAGCAGGACAATAAAAGAAACTGGCTTTAAAGGGGACTGTCCTGGATGGTGCAGTGTGGCAGACAAGGGCTTGGCATTTTACTTAGAGGAACTCACTGAAGCCTCTTAGCAAACCTAGACATAGGCACTATTTCCAATTCATAGATAAGGGAACTGAGGTTTAGAAAAGTCACCTAGTGGGGCGTCTGGGTGGCTCACTGGGTTTGGCTCAGGTTGTGATCTCACAGTTTGGGAGTTTGAGCCCAACATGAGTCTCCACGCTGAGAGCTCAGAGCCTGCTTGAGATTCTCTCTCCCCTCCCCCCCCCCGAAAATAAATAAATAATCTTCAAAAAAAATCGCCTGGCTGCTCCCGCCACCGGAACTTGCACAGAGGCAGCCAGGGCTTGGATGCGGGCGACTGCAAAGCTTCTGCTTAGAAACATCAACAGACCAACCAACCAAGCAGCTGGCTCTCCACCTGTGATGTGCAGTAATAAGGTTTGGTCTGAGAACTGAATTCAGTCCCAGGTCTCTGTGCTCTGTAGGCCTTCTGTGGTCTCAGATAAACTAACCTTGTAAGCCTTGGCTTCCTTATTATAAAAATAGGGACGGTGTCCTGTCTGTCAGCAGAATGCTGTGACGGCACCTGCCTACATTCAGTAAACGTGTTCTTGCGTTCGTTCGTTTCTGACAGTGACCAGAGAGCTTACTGAACTCTTTACTCCCCCCGTGCTCAGACCAGGCTAGGGGTGGATTATTACCACCAAGAATCCCCAGTGGGTGGTCTAGGTTAGAGTTGCCAGATTAAATACTTAGGACACACTTCTACTAAAAAAAATTATTCCTTGTTAAAGCACTATAAGGTACACCTGAAACTAATATAATAGTGTATGTTAAGTATAGTGGAATAAAAATAATATTCATGATCTATCTAAAATTCAAATTTAAGTGGGCATCCTCTACTTTTATTTGCTAAACCTGCCACCCCTTAAGGGTTGGTAATAAACAACACGGGGAGAAAACTATGGAAGCACCTTGCCAAGTCCCAAGTTGTAAGTAGTTTTAGGACTGGTTCAGCAGTGTCCACTATAACTGGTTCAAGTTCAGCTTTGAATCTTGCTCTTCCCACATCATGACCAGTCCACAGAATTTGTATGGGACCTTCCTTATCTCAGTGCTGTACCCAAGATGCAAGGAATCTGCTTGGTGAGAAACACCGTATCCTTTCAGCTTGAATTCTTTCGCCATTAGATTTTTGTCCATGGCCTAACTTGTAACACAGGGCAAATTAACTCCGTCCATCTGCATGCTTGATAGTGATCAACTATCAAACTATTTTTTTAAGTCAAAAGAATTTCTGATAATAATGAAAATGTGATGAGAGATTTTTCTAAACATTAGCCAGCTCACTGAGGATTCTAATCATGTCTACTTTGAAACTTCTACTCTTTCAGAAGAAAGAAAATTCGTAAGAAGGACTCAGGCTGAGAAGCAGGTTAAGGTGAAAATCTGTAAACATAGCAAAATAAAAACATTTCACGAATTCATAGGGACAGAAGGTAGAATGGTGGTTGTTAGGAGCTGGGGTAGGGGTGATAAGGCAGGGTATTTAATGGCCATAGGCTTTCAGTTTTGCTAAGATGAAGAGTTCTGGAGATCGGTTGCATAACAATGAGAATATATCGTACACTTCTGAATTACACACTTAAAAGTGGTTAAGAATGGTAAATTTTATGTCAGTATATTTTGCTGTAAGTTTTCAAAACGATCTCTCGTACAAATCTTGAGTTAGAAAAAAGGACACGTGGAAGAAAAATAATCAATCAAATCATGTTTTCTATAAAGACGGTAAAGACAAAGAAATCTGTTCCTCTCCTGGGAAACTGCCTACGAGGCAAGTGAAAATTATTTACGGTCAGGTTGAAGCCCCACAAATTTATCCCTTCGTCCTAGATGTGTGACTCAGTGTCCTTCCTGATCACGCCAAAAGTGGACTTAACCACATCAGCCATTTGAATAGATAATAAGACTGAGTACGTGTTGTGTTCTTACTCAGTGTTTCTTGAGCCAAATGCAAAGCCACTGAAATGTGTATCAGTGAGGGGATGTAGAAGTCATTCCTCAAAATGCCATCCCTTAGTTCAGGCCGACTCTGAATGGCTTGCCCTTCGGGGAGAGAAGCACCTGTCATGCTACTTTCTATTCCTACTGAACCCCAAATACACAGATGTCTTAGCTGCTATCTGAAAGGCCCAGGCAAGACTGAGTTTCATATTACTACCAAGTAGCAGAGACGGTGCAAAGACCCGGATCCCTCCTGGCACGGGGTTGATCCTCACTGTGGTGTTAGCAGCCGTCTAAGTTATATAAAGGTGGAACTTCGGGTCTTTTATTTTCGTTTACTTGCATCAAGTCTTAAAACTGTCCAAAGCAAACTGTTCTGAAATGCAAAATACTGAAGCTGTGAAATACAAATGCCTGGATTCCTAGCCTGATTCTGCCCGTAGCTGGTGAATCAGGGCTTAGTTTTCTGTAAAACAGACATGAAAGCCCTTTCCTCACAGGGTCATTTAAGAAAAAAATTTTAATGCTTATTTATTTTTTGAGAGAGAGGGAGGGAGATAGAATGTGAGTGGTGGGGTGGGGGGAGGTGCAGAGAGAGAGGGAGACACAGAATCTGAAGCAGGCTCCAGACACTGAGCTGTATGCAGGGCTTGAACTCACGAACCATGAGATCATGACCTGAGCCAAAGTCGGACGCTTAACGGACTGAGCCACCCAGGTGCCCCTCACAGGGTCATTTTAAAGTCCGAACAAGACTGTACAGGCATTTAGAAAAACTTTTTTAAAAGTCCAAACGAGATAATAGTCTGAGAATGAGTTCTGTGAACTGCTAAGAACTGTCAAAACAGACAAAAATATTTGCTTCTATTCAAACAATGGCAATACCTTTCTTTTCTAAAAGCTACAGCAAAACGGCTTTTACAGTCTGAAATATACTGAAAATACGCTAGGCACTCAACTCAGCATATAACCATAATCCACTCAAGAATCCTCTTCCACAAATAGGATTACCACCCCCATTTACAGATGGAAAAACTGAGAAATAAAGAGGTGAGACTTCCAGGAGCACACCTAGCTCCTCAGGATGGAACTGGGAAGGGGACCCAGCAAGACCCCAGGGCCTACGCCAGCGTAGAGGACGGGACATTGCTGCCAGAAACAGGCCATGCAAAGTCGTCTCGCCTCGGGCTCTAGGAGTTGCCCCTCGGCCTAAATGCATCTCATCAAATATCAAACATCTCATCAAACATCCTTTCGATTCACTTTTGAGGAGTTATCCAGAGGAAAGGCAGAGTGGAAATTCAGAGTATGAGGTTTCAGATCCAAATTCCAGGTGTGCAAGATATGGGACCTTGGTTGCCAGCCTCAGCCTGCAAATCTGCAGAATGAGCATCTCAGTAGCTACCATTTGAGGACAAAATGATACAAAGAACGTAAGAGTGCCTGGGACCTAGTAGATGATGGTAAAAGCAATGTGCATGACGGTGAAGTGAGGGCATGAGCTCTGCCATCCACGGCCTCAGTTCTAATCTCAGCTCCACATCTTACCAGCTGTGTGACTTGGGCAAGTTAACTCAACTTCTCTGGGCCTCAGCTGTAAAATGAGGATAATAATCATAGCCAGCTCTTGGAATTGATACAAGGATTAAGGGCATGAGTATTTAGGAAGCTTTTAGAAATGAGTATTCCAGGCACCAAGCACTGCTCTAAACCCCTTTTCGTGCATTACGTCTGTTCATTTTCACAGGAGGCCCATGAGGTAGAGGTTATGTTACACCTCCTGCCTCAGACCTGGGAGATCATGCAAAATGGAATCAGAATGGGCAAGGCAAGGGGGGCAAGGGGTGCCTGGGTGGCTCAGTCAGTTAAGCGTCCCACTTCGGCTCAGGTCAAGATCTCGTGGTTGGTGAAGTCAAGCCCTGCGTCCGGCTCTGTGCTGACAGCTCACAGCCTGGATCCGGCTTTGGATTCTGTGTCTCCCTCTCTCTCTGCTCCTCCCCCCACTCGCCATCTGTCTCTGTCTCTCTCTCAAAAAATAAACATTAAAAAACATTAAAAAAAGAAAAGAAAGGGCTAAGACCTTCCACACGTACGCAAAAAAAAAAAAAAAAAAAAAAAAAAAAAGCTGATTTGTAGAATTCTGTGTGGTTCCACCTTTCTCATTGGAGGACCTGTTTAGACACCAGAAGAGTCACCTTCTTTCAATAATCTATTCAACATCCAGGCCTCACCACGGGCACCAGCCACACAGTCTGCAAGGCCCCGCGACAAATGAAAACATGGAGCCCCTTGTTAAAAAAATCATTACCAATTTCAAAATGCGGACAGAAGAGCATCACCCAAGCTTGGGGCCCCGCTGAGCCGGGGGGCCCCGTGTGACTGCACAGGTCACACACCCATGAAGTCAACCCTGCCAACAGCTTTTTCTCCCCCGGTAGGTTTCCATTGTCTTAATTGCTTCCTTTCCGCCTGCCCAGCCTCAGGTGCCTGTGCCCAAACTGAATGAGCTTGTTGACAGAGCCTCTGGGCGCCAGCGGGTTTTGGACAGGGCCTCCCACACGCTGGGGAGAGTCATGGCCTCCCGGCTCTGAGTGGCAGGGAGAAGCTGAAGCCTTGGTGTGGGAAGGTTGCATTAGGCAAAGTGGGTAGCGTGCCACAGATCTTACATTCATTCTGAAAGAGGACGCCGTGCCCGAGAGGTGGACGTGACTGTGTGGAACTTTGAGGTTTTTAAAATACAAAATGGCGTCTAAAACAACTCTGACAAAAGCTGTTGAGGCTCCAAAAGTGTTGGAGGCTGATCGACAAAAACACACTGACATGCAAAGAAGGAAAATTAGCAACATTTTTCCTTCCACCGTCCTGAGACAATTGTTAAGTCATGACAAACATAACAATAGCTTAATTTTTTTCTGCCCCTACCTTGTGCTGTATGAACAAAAAAAAATTCAGAGGATACTGCACTATACTGTAACTTACACACCGGTTTTCAAGCATGTATTGCGTGTTTGAATATCCTGGCACACGTTTTTTGTTTTTTTTTTAAAGGGATAATATATATACTTCTGTTGTATTTTCCACTTTGTATATTGTAATGATCTTTCCATGTCAATAGACGTTCATCTACAACAATAGTTTTAATATAAATGCTAGACTCCTTAAGCATTAATTTTGCTAAGTAAGACCTGATGATTTACAATAAGAATCTGAGCTCTGTCCTAAATTCCTATTCTTAACTCATCCCATCCTACTCCAATGAATGGTGGAATATAATCAAGTACCTAGAAGCCAGGGACTCTTCTTAAAAAAATGCATCTCTCTTCCCAGAATAATTGGAATCGGGGTCTCAAAAAGATATTTGTGTACGTGTGTCCATCCAGAATTATTCATAAGAATAAAAAATTGGAAGTAAACTAAGTGTCCATCCATGGATGAGCAGATAAACAAAATGTGGTCTATACACCCAATGGAATATTATTCAGCCTTAAAATAGAAGAAATTCGGGCTCACGGTACAACATAGATGAGATCCGTAAGGACATGATGATAAGTAAAATAAGCCAGTCACTAAAAGACAAATACTGCATGAGGTGCCCAGAACAGGCAAATTCACAGAGACAGAAAGTGGAATGGTGGGTGCCCGGGGCTGGTGGAGGGGGGCACGGGTGTTACTATTTAATGGGTACAGAGTTTTAGTTTTGCAGGAAGAAAAATTCTGGAGGCAGATGGTGGGGATGGTTGCACAACAATGTGCACCACTAAACTGTGCACTTAATAACTGCTAAGATGGTTTAAAAAAAAAAAAAAGGCCACAAAAACCACCCACATCTCACTATAATTGATGGGACTCAGGGGAAAGTGGAAGCCAGCTCCCAAGTACTACATCTCCATTCTGTACCAGGCACCCTGAAAGGTACATTATCTCATTTACTCCACAAAACAAACCTCTTAAAGAAAAAGGACCTTAGATTCAGGAGGTCATGCCACCTGCAGATTGGAAGGGCTTGCCTCAAACTCACACCAGCCTCTCTGACTCCAGAGTGCATGCCTTTCCCCAGCGTCTCCTACAAAGGAGACAGGAAATACAGTCTGCTTCCATCACAGCCCTTGGTTGGTCCGGCTCCTCATATACATTAGGTATTTAATCTACACAAATGAATGGAGTGGAACGATGAGAAAAAGGCAAGGCATCCGAGGGCCTGATGATCGAGAGCTCACTTCCTGCCTTCTCACTCTTAAACTGTCTCCTCGAGTGACTAATATTAGACTCGGGGCTACTGCGCTGATAACACCACTTACCAGGGTAGAGTCCACTGCCTGCTGTCCCTTGCTGCCTTCCAGCAGGGACAGCAGGGATGCACATAGGTCTGCTTACATAGATGGAAGTGAAAACGGTAAATCTGAGACAGTTGGGGTACACAGACTGCAGGTCTGGTCTTGTCTACCTGAATTGTCAGGGATACGTCACTCCTTAGTTCATCAGCTATAAGATGAGCGTTCAAATGCCTGGTATTGGGCAGCTCTAACATCCTGTGCTTAGAAGAGATGAAAAAGTGCCCATTGTGTGGGATGGCTGATTTTTTCCAAATTCAGAGCTCTTCGGAAAAAGCAAGTTCAGAACTTGCTGAATGTTTATCCTGCCTAAGAGTTAATGGAATTAAAATCTAGGGTAGTAATGAATCTGGCAGGAAGTACAAAGAACAGACTTCCCCAAATTGCTTATCTTTTAAAGGCATTTTAATACTGAGTTTTCAGCAAATAAATGAACCCACACTTAACAAGGTAAGGTCCAGAGAACATTGAACAAGAGGCTCATACATCAGGGACAAACAAGTGTAGGAAACACTGTTTACATGTTTTCTTCTAGGAGATTCACTATACACATGAGCAGATTGGAAACTTACCGAAAAGAACTTGAATTTTGTTTAACTCTTGACTAAGTATTTCCCAATCATTTGTCCATGATTCCCTACGTGTTGTTACCTTGTTTGTTTATTCATCATAACTCTTAACATCTGGCCAAGTCATTGGGAAACATGAAACCATAATATGGTAATATAAATATAATGCTGCACAGAATTTCTTAATCTCGCTTGTAGTATGGGGATAATATTATACCAAGTTCATAGGGTGAAGACGATTAATGAATTAATGTTTATAAAACATGTAAAACCACCAAACACTTAGATGTATTTACAAATCATTAAAAATGAAGCATTAAAGCACTGAACTGATATTCAGAAGGACTTGTCTATATCTTTAGGTCAAACTTGAAAAGACAGTCATTTCACAGGGAGAGAGAAAAGCTGCTTCTTGACAGTTTTTCTTCACAAAAGTCTTTTGCTGATTCATGACAGCCCTTGCCCAAAACAAGACAGAAATGTTCAATTTCTGTCCAGTCAGTCTTCTTCATTCTGCCAGCAAGAAAGGTAATGATTCTTACAGTTTGTGTTGGAATCCAAAACGGGAGACTCCTGACGGCGGTAAAGAGCAGGAGCTCTGGAGTCCTAATTCTGTCACTCTCTAGCTATGTGACCTAGACAGTAAGCCACTTGCTTGCTCCAAGTCTCAGCTTTCCCATCTGTAAAATGGGGATACTAACAGCTGCCTATCATCACAGGGTTGATGTGATGTATATTAGGAACAATAACAATGCCATGTAACATTTACGGAGACCCCGAACCCAGAAACCGGGTTCCAGAGAGGTTAGCTAGCCACAGTTCTACAGCAAGGGTCTGGGCCTGGATTTGAACCCAAGCAGTTAAATTCCAGAGCTCCTGTTTTCACTACTGCCTCCCCATTGATGTAAGCACTGGGCACAGCACCAAGCCCACGGGAGCTGCTATTTTTATTATTGTAACTGATGTTACAGGTTCTGGAAATGGAAGAATATTTTAGAGCTTTTAAGTGCTCTAGAGATACAGGACCAAGGCCGGAAAGTACTTTAAAGTCTTTGATTTTTTTCTCCCCTCCCTCATTAACTACTCTTAGGGACTCCACAAAAGTTCCTTTCCCATGGGAAATGAATGCATTTTTTTTTTTTTTTTGGAGCACAGCTGTAAGTTGTGAATTATTCCTTCCCATTTGAAGCTGGGTGACAATGTACTCTCATTCTGACCCAGCACTGAATTGCAAATTGTAGTCACTCACTTTTTCTTACAAGCAGAAGTGCCCTAATCACATGGTTATTTGGTAACTTCCACCTTTCAGGATCTTAAGAAAAAAGGGGGGGAAAAAAAGGCTTTGCTTTTATAAACTCATTTGTGGCTGGCTCAGTGATAAAGCCTTGAGCCTTGTCAGCTTTCAGGAATTCTCTGCGTTTGTCTGTGTTCTGTTACCCAAGCAGCTTGTTATCTTTGCAGCTTAAAGGCTGACTTGGGAATTCAGACTGTCACCTATTTAAAGAGAATGAAAGTCCACCCTCCCCTCTACTATTTTAATTAACTTTCAGGGAGCAAGGTTTCCTACTGGTTATGATAATGTTCACTTAAAATACTCTTAAGGAAGCATGGCAGGAAGCTAAATAAGAAGGGGAGGATTGTTGTTTTTTAAAGGCATTCCAGAAGAAGAGTTTGAGCAAAGCCACGCAGGGGCGACATGTGGAGGAAGGAGAAGAGAGGCATGAACAGATATGAACAGCAGAGTATAGGAAATTTAAGTACATCATATAGACTAAGTAGAGCCTCGAGGCCAGGTTAGGGTGTTGGAGGGTCTCTGCAATGGGAACCCGAGAGATTCTTAGAAGGTGAAAATGATGATCCCATTAATGTCTGGGGAAGATGACTGGGGTCTGTTGTGGGTGGTTGTGGGTGATGGAATCAGAAAAGACCCAGATCACTGGCTCTGGGACATTGCTCCCTTGGGCCTGATTTTCCATCCATTAATTTGTTAAATGGCAATAACATTTGTGGTGGGGACTGAATAAAATCACGCGTGGACTTTGAAAATAATGTCATCGGAAGCACTCAAACTATACACACAAAGCTCTCCAGTCGGGTTGAGTGGAGGGGAATGAGGGCTGAGAAAGCAAGCACTCTGATAGAGGAAGAGAAAGGAGCTGACTGACAGACGGAGGAAATAGGCAGGAGGGAGAAGGGGAAATCCTCAGTGATGATTCAAGAGAGAAAGGTGATGTCATACAAAGGGAGACAGGGAAGAGGCGCTGCTCTGGGGGCTGGGATCCTGGTGGGTTCAGCTTTGGAAATGCTGAATTTGAGACAGCCAGAGATAATTCACAAGGAGTGGGTGGGCCAGAGCAGCATTAAGTAGGAGTTTCCGGGCACCTGGGTGGCTCAGTTGGCTAAGTGTCTGACTCTCGATTTCTCTCAGGTCATGATCTCACGGTTCACGGGATCCAGGCCCATGTGGGGCTCTGTGCTGACAGTGTGGAGCCTGCTTGGGATTCTTTCTCTCTCTCTCTCTCTCTCCCTCTCCCTCCCTTTCCCTACCCCCCTCCCTCTCCCTCCCTCTCTCTCTGTCTCTCTGTCTCAAAATACATAAATGAAGTTAAAAAAAGAAGTAGGTGTTCAATCACTTTTTTAATTGAGAAAGCCACATCGCTCTGGTCTTGGAACTTACTCGGTGACATTTTTGGAGGTTCAAACCTCAGTGAGTAAACTCAGTTTAGTTCTAAAAGCCAAGAGTTACAGCCACCCACATGTAAACCAACAGAAACGTGGAATTCAGAATGGCCCTTGAGGTAGCCCTTGACAGAAGGCCAAGTTCCCTGGAATGAGATGCCCGCACCTATGTGTCATCGTGTCCTCAGTGCCTAGACTGGGGCTGACGCATGTTAGGCATTCAGTCGATGTTACTGGATAAAGCTATAAACTTTGTATAATTTTAATTTAGTGATCAAGAATGTGCAAACTCCATTTTAGCACGTTGTACTCTGCCTTTTTAAGGAACATCCCTCTGCCTGTTTCGACCTGAGAAATATCCTATAAGAAAATAATCACAGATAACCACCTCCCAACTACACCTAGATGTTCACCACAGCATCATTTATATACCAAACAATTCATATTTGAAGCAACAGGGGGGACGGAAGGAACTATTCGAAGCACTTTGCAAATATTAATTCATTTCATTCTCATAGCAATGCTACAGGGTGTATACTATGAATATAAGTTCCATTTTGCAGAGGAGGAAGTTAAGGCCTGGGCACTTTAAATAACCTGCTCAACATTACACAGGGAGTAAGCAGCAGATGCTGGCATCTGAGTAAGTCTGTCTGATTCTATGTCTTTGCTTTAACCAATATGTAACATTGCCTTGAGGTACTTAATTTTGCCTGATTGTCTTAAATTAGTTTTATAACAAAACTTTGGAGGAAAAATATAGTCTCTCCACTCAGAGGAGGAACAATCACATCACAGGGAGGGGGTGGGTGGTAGCAAGGAATCACAATTCTGCCTCATTATAAACCCAATGTCAACAGTTCACAGTGCCTTATTCTTTCCTTTATCCTGGTCAGCAATCACTAATGCTTGCTTGCAAAACAATCTGTACTTCCAAAGTTGTTCCACACCATTCATCTCCTCAAAAACCATCCTGCCAAGTCACTACTTTCATTAATCCCAATTTACAGATGAGGAAGCTGAGGCCCCGAAAGCACAAGCGGCTCACTTAGGGTCATGTTGCCAGTTCCTTGGTGGCCGGTCTCCCATTCCTTCTACTCCTCAGTGTGGGTCAGACAAGTTCAGAACAGTGTCCTCCAGTTCATCAGCCTAGTAATCACTCAGAAAACCAGCAGGCACAGAGCAAAGTTAAAAAGGAGGATTGGTTCGGGCTTGGAGCAACTAACTCACCAACCTTGAAGTCTTAGGGCTAAAAGGTCTGGACTTACTACCAAAGGACTTTCAGTCCTAGGCAAGAGATCTTCCCTAAGGAAGTTTGTGACATCAGCCTGTCTCTTCTGTTCTTCCCCTTAATATGCGATTCAGCTTGTTCAAAACCACCTTGGTCCCAAAAGTCTCTTCCCAGGTTGCCAAGAGACAGGACAGGATGATGATAATGAGGAAGGCAATAATGACACTAGAATAATTGATAATAATAGCCAAAGTGTACAGAGAGCTTACTCCATGCCAGAAACTGCCCCGGGCAATGTTTACACACATTTGATCTCCCAATCTACAGCTGCTAATCTAGGGGGCAGGTAGCATCTTCCTGATGAGGAAATGAGGCTCAGAGAGTGTCCATCACATGCCTGGCAGGCAGAAAATGGAGAAGGAAGGGTTAGCAGTTCACAGACTGCAGAGTGAGCTTCTGGCCCTAAAGCCCTCACTTATCAATCAACTTCAGACTCACCCCCTAACATGATGACTGACATTCCTCACATGTCTGATCCTCCTAGGGAATAGGGCTTCTCCAAGAAAGCCAAGCGCGGAGAACCCAGCAGCGTCGTGTCAAGGATCTAGAAACTAATTTATCCTCCTCGTATCCCAACATTTCCTTTTGATTAAAAACAAAATTGGCATTTATAGGTCTTCCTGGTTTTTTTCAAAGCGTTTTTCCTAACTTGAACACAAATTAAAAAAAGAAAAAAGTAACACGGTGCAAAACAAAGTTAACGAATGTGGTGAACGGATCATGGCCTGTTAAGTGGACTCCTCAGTCATTTTCCCAGACTGAACAGGCAGACTTGGAGGTTCTGAGGTGAAGGAGTACTCCGTGACTGGAGGTTTTCAAGCTTGGAAGGCATTGTTCGGTAAGCAGTCCCTTAAGGAGCATACTACTCAAAACCTTGGCTGGGAACGAGTACTAGGTGATCTGTAAATAATCTACGGGTAAAGTTTACCAGGAGTGGAACATTAACGTGGAAGAGGTGAGGCTTTCGATGGGTCATTGGCCTGTGGTCTGTTCCTAACTGGAGGCCCTGCTTTCGCCTTTAACCGTTTCTGCTTCTCCAACTACAGCTACTGTGTGAAAAGGACAGAAAGGAGCAGGTAGAGCATGAATTCAAAGACAAATACTCTGATGAGGTGGCCAGCCAGACAGTTAGAGCCAGTAAGTGTCCCGGTGGCGACAATACAACTGTTAGGTCAAGTGTATGAAGGGTGAGGCCCCTTCAGGGCAGCTGCAAAAAGAAAGCCCCTATTAATCCCTTAACTAAGCAGCTGATAGAGTTTATCTTTTTGTGCATGTGTTATAACTCTTCCAACACAGGATTTTTTTTTTTTTTTTGTCCAACACAGGATTATTATAAGTTTAAAAAAGCACAGCCTACCAAAGCTTTTTGCGGATTTCTTCATCTTGCTAACAGATAACAGAAACTAGAACTTTGGAGGGCTTCTGTTTACAATTCACTGTCACTCTGGCTTGAAAAATGGTAAGAAAGCTTCATTGCTGGATTCATTCACAGAAAGAATAGGTCCCTATTTGAAGAGGGAAGAGATCTCAGTCTCCCGCTCTGAGATCGACTTTCTTTTGAGTTTGCATCCATTGTTATTTAAAGCAACAGCATTCAGCTACGGTTCAGCTAGGGTTATTTTGCATAGTAATATCAGAAAAGGAAACATTACCTGGTATAATCCCCTTTGGCTTCCTGAAATAAAACACAATGATAGACGATCAATATGTATGTATGTGGATTAAGCGAATGAATTTCACTCTGGGTCCCGTTTCCCACTTTGAGTGCCTCAATTTTGTTTGGAGGAATGTGCACGAGGAAGCTTTCTCTGTGGCCACGGAGAATGTGGCACTGGTGAGAAAACATTAGTATCCATGAAATATTTCTTATTCTTAACAGAAGAGACAGATATATCTGAAAAAGCACAGGTGACTAGGTCTTCTTTTAGGTTTCTAAGATCACGTGATACATGCTTGTTTATCCGAGCAGCACATTTTTTAGTCTGGACGCAGACTTTTTAAACCAGGGTGTAGGTAAATCAACCCATGCTATTTGTTTTCTCTTTTTAAACAAGCATGGAACACGTTGGATTTCTCAGCTACTAGTGCCTTTAAGAATTAAGGGGCTCTTTCACTCTGCCTCCAGAAAATGCAGGCGAAAGTTACTCAATTTAAATGAAAATTACAGCTGTTGTTAACAATTGCTGCTTCCCAAATCCAAGTAACCCAGAGCTCTTTTCCTGAAGTACAGTCTTAATTCTTTTCCCTCAGAACAGTCTAAATTTCATTTTCCTTTGCGACATCCCACTATAGCCTGCGCAAGTGACGCTCAAACAGAAAACGGTGGCTCACGTTTTTCATTGGCAAACAACCAGCTGGCTTAAACATCTATCAGCCAACTGGCCCATGCGAAAGTTTCAGAGTTGCAGGCGGTTCACAAAAACCAGCAAACAAAAAGGCGCAGGCAAGAGGCAGTGTGCTGATTCTTACCTGTAACACAAGTGCGGCTAACTTGAAGATGGTTTCGCTGTCCGCTTCGATTTGCCCCTGTTGGGGAAAAGAAAAGCATCGCTGAACAAGGCTGCCCTAGGTTGTAGCAAATGGCTGTTGAGTTGGGGAAGCTGTCACAGCTTGGCACCTCCAGTTTACAATCAAACGCAGATCATACCATTGCAAGGCAAAGGGAGGGGGGCATGGAGGGACGCATCCAGCGGTCAGGGGAAGCCACAAAGTGTGTGTGTGTGTGTGTGTGTGTGTGTGTGTGTGCGCGCGCGCGCGCCTGTTTCAGACAGCAGTATCCTGGAAGAAATACAAATGACTCTGAGGCTGAAAATTCAGACAACTTCCCAACGAATAATTTTTATCCCTACAAGTTCATTGTTAAGCTCTGAAGATTTTCTTAGTTTCACTTGGTGTTTTCCTGAGATCTTTTTTTCCCCCCTCTGTGTCAATGCATGGTTATTTTGGTATGCCCACAATGCAACTATTACTAAAAATATAAATTCACTACTGCATCAATGACACATTGTTGAATTAACACGCATACACTTAGAGATAAAATGTAAAGCCTTAAGAATTGATTACAGCAAATACTTAGAGAAGACTAAAATTCTGTTCCTTTATATTGAAGTTTGATGACTCTAATTTATTATTTTACCCATTATTTTATTTTTTCATCCCTTAAGATCCCCCCCCTCCAAAAATATAGGAATTCTGGACTTTGGAAAACAGGAATGCTTTTTCACTAGCCTGATAGAGATGCATAAGTGTGTGTGGAGGGAATTTTGCCTCTATCAATAATACTCACATATGCCTTCATTTATTTGGTTAATAAATAATATGTGACCATATACATCAACACCATTATTGCCTCATGTAATATATTGCAACAACGAGTCGATGAGTGGTATAGAAGGATCTTTATTTTTTAAAAAATTGTGATATGCTAGCTTGTGGGCATTCACACACACTAAAACCATTCCATATAACCTTAAGTCTTACATAATTAGTACTTGAAAGTGCATATTGTTTGAGATCATAGAACTCATGAGCCTAGAAATGAACCCGAACTCATTATTTCTCCCTTCTACCCGTTGAATTTGGGCTGCAGAGTTTTTGCAGTTAAACCAACAGCATTAATGGTGAGTAAAAGTAGCTTTAAAGTAAACGCATACTAGGTAGGCTTACAGAGCAGTTAGCTCACTGAGGATTTTGGAAAGGATTACGCTTTTCTCTCATGTTTCCAAGTGATTTGATTGGGGTTCTCAAAAAAAAAAAAAAAGGAAAAAAACCAAAAACAAATAATAATCATTCTTCTAAAAGCCATAAAATAAAGAAACCAAAAACCTAGGGCATTACAATGTCAGCTGTGATAATTATCTGTGTTTCCCTTATATTACAAAATGAAAACAAATTATTTTCATCCTGTAACATCTAAGTTTCCCTTCTGAAACCTGAGGAAATGGATTTGCTTCAAAGTTTTTCCTTTAAAAGCTGACAGGTCCAGAGCCTTGGAATTCAAAGCTCGCTTATAATCTCTAGAAACAGATTACAAAATCAAAGAAAAGGCAGGCTGGTTGTAAGCATCAATTGCCCTCTGTCTTTCAGGCTAGAGAGACAGTGGTTTTCTAACCTGGTGAAAGATGATGAAGCAGCTAATCCAACAGGTGAGATGAGTGTTGATTGAGATTAAATTCTAGAAAGCTGAAATTCCTTATGTTCAAAGAAAAAAAAAGAAAAAACTCATGCTAAGGGAGGGGGGTAATGGGGAGGGGGGAGGAATGCTCAAAACCATCTTTGAGTTTGAAATCATGCCCGAATTTACAGTCCAGTTTGTCTTTAAGTCTTACAAAAGAGAAAAAAATTGGATTATTTCAGACATTAAAATAACAAAAGCTAAATAAAATTTATTGAAAACCATGACCAACTCCTCTGGCCCCCCATGACCGCCTCTGCCTCTTCAGAACCTTAGGTGAGTCATCCAAACAATATTTTAGACACTAACTTTTCAATTTCGTAAATGGAATTTCAGCAGATAAAAAGGCCTCAGACAGAAACTCTTAAGAATGCTGCCAAAGAATTCTCTACCTTAGAAGGGTCATTAAATATTAAAAATGATCAAATGAGGAGCTGAAGCATGAGAAGTACCAGGCTCAGGCAGCTCCAGAAGAGTGGGGAGGCACATATGCAACTCACCTGTGGACTTTTATTCACCCATACTAGTTGCCCCAACACAATTCTGGTGCAGGAGGGTGACGGAGGGGTGCAGGGGTGGGGCCTACCAAAATCTCGTTCCTGGGAGAGAGGAGAATGCATGGTTTGGCCAAGCCTTACATTCTTTTATCTTTAAAAAATTTTTTTAAAGTGTTTATTTACTTTTGAGAGAGAGACAGAGTGCGAGCGGGGGAGGGACAGAGAGACAGGGAGACACAGAATCCGAAGCAGGCTCCAGGCTCTGAGCTGTCAGCACAGAGCTGACGCGGGGCACGAACCCACCAATCGTGAGATTATGACCTGAGCCGAAGACAGACACTTAACTGACTGAGCCACCCAGGCAACCCTAAGCCTTACATTCTTTTATATATCTCAGCCCCTACCTCACCTTCCTCTTAACCACTGTTCTGGAAATACAATGCAACATATTTTGAGTTCTAATACTGATTGCCAAGGTTACTTGTGCATGGAGCTCACCAAGCAACAGACCAAGCAAAACTAATACTATCTGCCTCGTTCTCAGCAATTTCATATGGTGAAATTTAATTAAGACTTCTAGAGAACTCCAGAATTTCATGCATAAAGTGCAAATGCTCTTTAGAAATTGCCGTCTGCCCGGGGATGGAAGATTTCTTTTACTTATAACCATGGTAACAGAGGTAACCTTATAGGTACTGGGCAAGCTAACATCGGAGAGGGATCTCCTCAAAGAGATAGGTAACGGGATCCTTCAGTGGGTTTCCATGACTGTCATGGATAAACAAAGAGGAGCAGAGAAGTAAGTCAGATGATGTGGCTGAATGCACAAGGGTAATACGAAACAGTATCAAGTCTTGGTGTTCTACCCTCATGGCTAATTTAGCTAGCTTACGGATCCAGTCTCTAGGTCACTAGGTTCAGGATCCATGTTGGACATTTTATTTTGTGTTTGGCTTGTTGGCTCAGTTGACCAAAACATCTTGCTAATGAAGTGAGAACTATACGTTTTGATTCACAAGGAGAAGAGAATAAAAGAAAGTTTTAGAACTTGAAAAAGCATTTAGTGAAAATATGACTCCTATTATTCTGTAGATGATGGCACTGAGAATCAGGGACATGAAGTGTCCTACCCAACTCCACAGCAGATGGTGACTCCAGGCTCTTTCGAGTCCATCGTGGCCACTAGTTACCTTTCTGACTCCAACGTAAAGCTCTCACCAGGAATCTTCTAAAGGTAGGCTTTTGGCAAAAACTATAATCAGGTAAGACTGAAAAATGACTCCAAATGCCACCTCCACTGCTGGTGGGTGGTAAGTTATCATTAACCATAAACGCCTCATAATAGGAATGGGAAAATTCCTTGTGAAGACTCATCTGTATTGAAGTAATACTTCATGGAAGCTTATTCTGCACAACAACAATGGGCATGAAACACTTGCTCACAAGTACTTAGGATCTGGAACTATTTGACAAACTGTTGAGGGAAGCCAGCTTATTTCCAAGTATATTACTAATTATCTAGCTATTTTAGGGTTAAGTCTATTAAAAAAGGCAACTTGAAGAACACCAACAAATAAATATATGAGAAATGAGAGGAATGGAAAATTAGCACTTGCAGTCATCATACTGCTGATTGTTCAGGTAACAGTTTTCAATAAACAAAAACTATTGGGTGAAAGTTTGGTGAGAAACAGGACAGGGTATTTATATAATCACGAAGCATCTCTCTATTGGGGAAATTTAATTACAAGAGGGAAAAATGGTAGCTTTTCAGTGGAGAAACCTGACAGATACAATCTTAATGAAGTGATGAGACATTACCAATAACCGTACAGACCGGCCTCCTGATAATATGCATTGAGAAGGACATAACGTCACTTGTATACATGTCTGTACTGGTAAATGTAAATGTTTCACAGCCAGAAATGGGGAAGGGGGGGGAAACGATCCCTCAGTTGTAGCATTTGTGGATTTCCAAGGTGCAAATACCCCCACCACAGCCGATTTCAAGCTACCAGTAGTAGCTTGAAGTAGCTACCAAGCTACCGATATGACATCACAGGACACGCTGCTGGGAAGAGATGTGAGAATCGGCTCTTACAGCAGGTACTAGCTGGCTAGCACACCACTGGGTGGTACTGCAGCCGAAAATACATCACTAGATCTAATCACGAGGAAGCATGAGACAAACTCAAATTGAGGGACATCCTATAAAATATCTGGCCCATAGCCTTCAAAAATGTAAATAGGATCAATGCCAAAGAAAGGCTGAAGAACTGTTTCGAAGGAAAGGAGACGAGGCAGTCGTAAAAACCAAATGAAATGTGTCATCCCATGTCAAGAGGAAAAGTTGTTACAAAGGGCACCCCTGGGAAAGTTGGAGGGTACATTAGGCAACAGTCCAGATTCAATTGTTAAATGTTCTAAATGTGATCATTGTAACAGGGTTCTATAAAGGGTGGCTTTGATCTTAGGAAATACACAATGGATTATGTAAGGATAAAGAGCGTAACTTACTCTTAACTGGTTCAGAAAAAAGGACACATCCGTGGGCAGGGGGAGAGAGAGCAAACGTAGCAAAATGTTGACAACTGGTGAATTTGGTTTGATGGGCATACTGCGTTTTTGTGCCATTCTTACAGCTCTTCTGTAAGTTTGAAATGATTCTAAAATAAGAAGTTTGTAAAAAATTGACATAATTTCCCAGAGTGCTGGCTATCTATTTGTCTTGACTGCCTGGTACCCATCCCTGTTTCTGGGCAGGATGTCCCAATATCACAATCTTTTCAGAACTGCTTCTTTCCCCACTGGCTTACATGCAAACACAATCATCTTTCTGTGGACAAGTGACAGAAGCTGGTCCAAAGCCACAACCAGGGATTTTCCAAATTAGGGCCAAGGGTCTTGCTGCGTCTCAAGACAAAGTTGGGAAGATGTGAACCAGAGGGAATCAATGCCCACAGATAGAGAGAAAGGGACTTCCGGACATGGGTAGTCAACTGCATCCACTGCTCAGCCAAGCCAGACTTCAAAGTCTGGTTAAAACTCAAAAGTTGGCAAACACAGTGACTTGGGTGCTCAGATGCTCTCATTTTGATTTACTACTAAGCCAGCAAACAGGGTGCAAACAATAGACGTGAGAAGTGCACAAATGAGTGAACGGATATAGCTCCCTGGAAACCTCTTAATTCCTTCTGTAGACACATCTACATGGAGGAGGAACCTGACAGATCAGAGAATTCTAGAGCTCTGGACTCACTGGTTTCATACTATTAGCCTGTTTGCGGGGGGCAGTGTGCACATCAACACTCAACACTTACCTACTCTCTTACAAGGCAGTTCTTGGTGAACCATAAAGGCATACTCCCCGGGGCTAGTTCCTGTCTTTTGGGATTACTGTGCCCCTAGGAGACCAGGCCATAACTACCACATCTGCACCCCATATTCCCCTTGTAAATGAACCAAACACTTTGTCCTTTTTTGTCCAAGCTAGTTGTGAGAAGTAATGTGTCTGGAAGCTGGTCTCAATGATACACAGTAGTAATGTTTCTGGTATATTTTCCATTTTGTTCCTTGAGACCAGAGCTTGGCAACCTTGGCTTAACTGACATTTTCAGTTAATTGTTTTTTTTGTGGGGGCTATCCTGTGCATCATAGGGTATCAGGCAGTGCCCCCGGCCTCTATCCGCTAGATTCCAGCAGCAACCCCCGCCCCCCCAAGCTGTGACAACCAAAAATGTCTCCAAACATTTTCCAAATGTCCCCTGGGTGGCAAAGGTCCCCACCTGGGAACCACTGATCTAGATTCTCTCAGAGGTCTCTGGACTAACCGAGAACCATTAGAAACTTACAAAATGGAACCATAAGTTTTGTCCCAAGGTAAAACTGCTTTTTTCGTAACTGTGTTTTGGCATTACTCCACCGGCTTCTGTTGAGGAACAATAGAAGAAGCAACCCTCAGAACCTCAGTATTTTAATAACTCTGGGTGTGTTGTTGAGGGCATTGTTAATTACCTCATAGACCAGTCCTTCACCAGGACCCCTGGGAGAAGTTTCTGATTTTTAGGAGCAGTAGTGACTGTGCTCCGCTGGGCAGCTGCTCTGTTTCTACCTTAAAGACCACCGTGAGTTATGCAAGTGGTCATAACTTCCTCTTTGCTGTGGTTCTTAAGAGAAGTTGAGTTTCGAATTTGTGGGTTAAACGCTTTATACTACCCATGCTAAATGTTTTATATCAACCTTAACCTTGGCAGGATCTAATTATTTCTACTTTTATTTCCTCACAGGCAACTCTGATTTCATCACCTGCCATACATACTGTAATGTGCTTTTTTTCTTTTTTATCGAGGTACATATAGTAACATGCACGAATCTTAGTGCACAGCTTGATGAATTTTGACACGTGTATATACTCATGCACCCATCACCCGGATCAAGATAGTAAACATTCTTACTAATGTTTCCAGCTTAGGGAAATGTACGTAGTTTTACAAGCCACACCAAATAAATAAAATTATTTTTGGTAATTTGGAAAGTAGAAAACAATACTGCAACATTGAAACTTGCAATTTTTTCTGATTACTAATCAACTTGAATATCTCTCTTGCAATTGCATATTATTTGCTATTGCTCATGTGCGAAATGACCCTTTGTTCACTTACCTATTTGAGAACTCATGTTTTATTTGAGCTACCAGTGTTAACCCTTTGTTTCAGCTACTGGGTACAAATTGTATTCTTCGATCTATTCTCCAGGCCTACGAAGTCAGACTGGAGTGGGGGCTATCACCCTCACTGAAAGAATCTTTGGGGTCCTGAGCAAGTTACTTCTCTGAAACTCAGTTCCTCATCTACAAAATGGGGGATGATAATATTGAATGTATTGGGTTGTTGAGATCATTTTATGAAGGACAAATACAAAGCATTTTCATAAAGCCTAGCCAAAAAGATTCTCTCAGTGTTTTTCTCTCTGCATTATGCACCGTGTTGCTTATTACATTGTTAAATATTATTATATCGATAGGAATCTACTTTGTTCTGGGACACTGTTCAATTTTTGTGTAGTTCTGTAACATTTAATTGGTGTTCCATTACTACATATCTCAATATCTAAGGGTTTTAATTTTTCCATAATAATCTTTGACATTCTCTTTCACTTATTTGAAACATTTTTTTAAATGAATATTTATGAATTTAAAAAAATATATAATAATTTTCCTTCCTCTTTGGAACCATGTATGTCATTATTGAAATGGTTATATAGTAACCATAAAGTTTTATGACACCCCATAAAGGTCATACACATTCAGTGTTAGGGTTAATACTCAGTATCTTTAAAATTATTTTAAAAAGATTTCTATTTTCATTTATTATTTTAAGTAGGCTCCATTCCCAGTGTGGGGCTTGAAGTCAAACCTGAGACCGAGAGTTGCATGCTCTCCCGGCTGAGCCATCCAGCTGCCCCACTACTCAGGATTTTATATTTTCCTTTATAAATGGGCCATTTTCTTCATTATATTATTTACCTGATTATCATTCCATAGGATTATTATTTTTAGCGTATTTGAGTACCATTAAATTTCTTCACCAAAGCCTATAATGCCAACAAGTTTTAGCTTATTTATTTTCATTTTGTAGGCACGCAGTGAAATTGTTTTCAACTACTATTTTGGTACACTTCTTTGCAATGTACTTGGTACCTCTGATTTCACTGCATGAAATAGACATTCTGTTTAACACACCTTCTCATACACTGTTGGTAGATTATAAGTTAGTTCTGGGACGAACATTTTGGCAAGGTCTACCAAATATATTTTTTTTAATTTTTTAAAATGTTTACTCACTTTTGAGAGAGAGAGAGACAGAACATTAGCAGGGAAGGGGCAGAGAGAGAGGAAGACACAGAATCTGAAGCAGGCTCCAGGCTCTGAGCTGTCAGCACAGAGCCCCACGCAGGGCATGAACCCATGAATCGTGAGATAATGATGTGAGCCAAAGTCGGACACTTACTGAGCCACACAGGTGCCTCCGTTTTTTTTTAATGCTTATTTATTTATATTGGAAGAGAGAGAGCAAGTGAGGAAGGGAGGGGCAGAGAGAGAGAGACAGAGAGAGAGAGAGAGAGAGAGAGAGAGAGAGAGAATCCCAAGCAGGCTTTGCACTGTCAGCATAGAGTCTACGGGGCTTGAACTCAAGAACCGTGAGATCATGCCCTGAGCAGAAATCAACAGTTGGATGCTTAACCGACGGAGCCACCCAGGAGCCCCAAGGTCTACCAAATCTTAACACAAATATACACTATGGGTCAGGAATTCTGCTCCTCGGTATACATCTAACATATTTACATAAATCCACTAAGCCACAGGCACTGGGACCTTCACGGCAGTGCTATTTGTAATAACTAAATACTGCAGGCTACTCAAATGCTCTTCAATGAGCAAATGAACTATGGTATATTCATACTATGGACTACTATTCCCCAGCAAGGGTGAAGCTAGCCTAAACTACAATATGGATGAATCTCACAAACCTAATTTGAGCAAATTAGGCCAAACATTAAAGGGCACCTTGAATGACTCCAGTTATAAAATATAAAGTCAGCCAAAACAAATAAATGCTATTAAAAGTCATGGGAGTGGAGGCATTAATGACTGGAAGAGAACATGTGAGGGCCTTCTCAGTTGGTGGTGATATTCTGTTTACTTGATATTGATGCTAGTTGCACAGATGTGTTCAATTTTTTTTTTAATTTTTTAACATTTATTTATTTTTGAGACAGAGAGAGACAGAGCATGAACGGGGGAGGGTCAGAGAGAGAGGGAGACACAGAATCTGAAACAGGCTCCAGGCTCTGAGCTGTCAGCACAGAGCCGTATGCAGGGCTCCAACTCACGGACCGGACCGTGAGATCATGACCTGAGCCGAAGTTGGCCGCTCAACCGACTGAGCCACCCAGGCGCCCCTTTACCTTTCCTTTCTTTAAAAGGGAATGCTTCAGGGCACCTGGGTGGCTCAAAGGGTTAAGGATCCAACTTTGGCTAAGGTCACGATCTCACAGTTTGTGGGTTCGAGCCCCATGTCAGGATCTGTGGTCACAGCTCAGAGCCTGGAGCCTGCTTCGGATTCTGTGTCTCCCTCTCTCTCTGCTCCTCCTCTGCTCACTCTCTATCTCTGTCTCTCTCTCTCAAAACTAAATAAACATTAAAAAAATTTATTTTAAAGGTAAAGCTTCTTGTGTTTCTTGATCCACTATATAGTTGATTTGACTTAATTTTCAACTCAGAATGAGTTTCAGAACCATGAGAACATAGCCCAGGCTTTACCAGCTATGGGAAATGTAAACTAAGTACTAGGTGTCAGGGACTAGATATGCAAACTTAAAACGCCAAACACACTTGGTGTTAGATGTTAAGAAGCCTTTTGCTCTTCTGGCTTCACTTTCTAGAAATGTAAAAGGAAAATAGTAATAACCTGTCTTACATGTTTCATGGAGTTAGAGGACAAAAAGAAAAACAAGATATAAAAATGCTTTGGAAGGGGGCACCTGGGTGGCTCATTTGGTTGAGCATCTGACTCTTGATTTCGGCCCAGGCCATGATCTCACAGTTCATGGGTTTGAGTCCTGCATCGGGCTCCATGCTAGGGGTGTGGAGCCTGCTTGGGATTCTGTCTCCCCCTCTTTGCCCCTTCCCTGCTTATGCTCTCGCTCTCAAAATAAATAAATAAAAAAATTTTAAAATAATTTGAAAAATGTTTTGGATAAGGGAAAAAAGCATTACAAAGAAAGCAAACATGTACAGGTGTTTTCGTGGATGTGTAACACAGTTTCAAAGATATAAGCATTATGATCAAAGTATCTGGGCATACCGCTTCTCAGAAACTTGATCACAATGAAGATAGGAGCCAAGAGAGAAAGTTTGGCAGCATGTGAATTAGTGTTCATTTGTGGGAGGATAATCAAAGTAATATACAGATACGGAAATGAGAAAGAAGGGAAACTAGGCAGACCACACTTTCTCAAGGATCAACCCAGGTATGGTTCATGCAATACATTTCATTTTTAGGTATACAGGTAGCACATTTTTTTTCCTTGGGGTGAAGTTCCAACTAGTTTAAATAGAAACCAGGCTTTGATTTCTTTTTTTTTTTTTAAGTTTATTTATTTTTGAGAGAGAGAGAACACATGCGAGCAGGGGAGGAGCAGAGAGACGGGGGACAGAGGATCTGAAGCAGGCTCTGAGATGACAGCAGAGAGCCCCAGGTGGGGCTTGAACTCACGAACCATGAGGTCATGCCCTGAGCTGAAGTCAGATACTTAACCAACTGAGCCACCCAGGTGCCCCGGCCAGATCTTGATTTCTAAATACCATTTCTCCACAGAAAGGAAAAATGGCTAACGCCAAGGTTATAGCAATAGGAACATTCTGATCATCAAAATGAATGGCAGAATAGATAATACATTGAATAAAAAAGGAACCCATAATAGTATTATTAACAGCTGGAGACAGAGGAGAAGAAAAGTTATTCTTTGCAGACGAATTGAAAGAATTGGAGAATCACCATTTACAATCACCACAGCATGAATTGACTTAGGCAAGACCACCATTGGAGGCCAAGTCCATTGGTTCAAATACTATTGGGAAATAGGATGCTTAAACAGCGGTCAAGTGTCAACTACAGACAAATCACAAAGGGGAAGAGAAAACTGGCATATACTACCTTACTCAAAAACAAAGTATACTGGGGGTGCCTGGGTGGCTCAGTCGGTTAAGCAGCCGACTTCGGCCCAGGTCATGATCTCGCGGTCCGTGAATTCGAGCCCCGTGTCAGGTTCTGTGCTGACAGCTCAGAGCCTGGAGCCTGTTTCAGATTCTGTGTCTCCCTCTCTCTGACCCTTCCCCATTCATGCTCTGTCACTCTCTGTCTCAAAAATAAATAAACGTTAAAAATAAAATTAAAAAAAAAAACAAAAACAAAAAACAAAGTATACTGACATTGCGAGCCTCCTAGTGAGATACACGGAGAACACACGTCACCTACTTGGTATTCCTGCCACAGGGAAATTATGTTACAGTAGTGGCTCTCAACTTTTGGTGGGTAGCAGAATTGCCTGGAGAGCTAACAAAGAATAAAGAGGCTCAGGCTCACTGAAGTGAGATAGGATGAAATAGGACAGGGTGTGGGTCTCTGTATTTTCACCATGTTCCTAGATGGCTGTGAGACACGTCCAACATGATACAGGTTTACAACCAGCAAATTAGAAGAATCCATATATCACAAATGGAGAGACATTCTACCAGGCAACTGGCCTATACCCTTCAAAAGTACCAGTTTGAGAAAAGCCAGAGAAAGACTGGCCATATGTTCCCAATTACAGAGACTACAGACTCATGATCACTAAATGCAATGTGTGATCCTGGATCAGAACGGGAAAAAAACCCAAAAGATGTAAAGAACATTACCGAGACAATGAGAGAAAATTGAATGGGAACTGGATATTAGACATACACAATTTGTGAAATAGGGCTATTAATCATACAAAACCGCACACTCTCCAGAGGCAGAGATCTGTTTGCTTAGTTGTACACCCAGCACCTGTACAGTGCCTACCACAGTGGGCATTCACAAATATTTTAAATGAATTGATCTATACTCAAAAAAAAAAAAAGCCCTACACCTTTCAATGACAGTGCTCTACCAGTTAATGCTGCAAAAAATATCATCAGAGGTATGATTCTTCCTCCTCTCAATTCTCATTTTTATTCCCCTCCCCTCCCCCCACCATTCTGAGATCCTGAAACTCGCTTTCTTTATTCTTTTTAAGCCCAGGCAGAACGAGTCAGTCACATCTTAAGTATGACAGACTGGCTCCACCATTCTGCAGTACCTGATCCCTTTGTATAAACACTTACACCAACACAGTCTCAAAGCAAGGGAGTGAATGTTTATGAGACTGCCCTGAAAATTAGGTGTGGTGATCTACCATCAAATTGTTATACGATGCAAGAAAGGCAGGGAGCCTAAATAGGTCAGGCTCTGCTAATGAGTATGGAGGTTCTGAGGCACCCACATCTGATAAATATGAGGGGAGACAATTGGAGAACAGATGAATAACTGTCATTAAGTAAACCCTCAGAACCAAGCTCTCTACTTCTGTACTTACTCTTGTGCATTGTAAGATTACATACACAGCAGACTTTAATGACAGCATTCTAATTGCTTAAATGCACCCTGGCACCAATTTTTGATTACAGTTTGAATTTGTAGCAGTAGGGTATTCAGATGAAAAACTAGTCATATTTAGAAAAAAAAAAAGTGCAAGGTGCTTACAAGGTAATCAAGGATGATAGAGAAGGAAGGACGAATCAGGAGAAAGTTGTGGTCGTGATGTTAAAATTAAGCCTTTTAATAAAGAAGCCTGTTAATAAAATAAATAACTTTATGCTAAAGTTAGTACCCTATCTAGATTTTTTTTTTTTTTTGGCATGAGTAAATGTACGATGATACTTTTATTTTCAGGACTATTGTACATCTATCCGATTAGGTTAGTTATTATTTATTATTTTTTCCCAACAGATCATGCCACATTTAAAATATTTTCACCAGCGTTCTCCTTCTATGCCATAATTGTGAGTTTTTTTATGCTCAACCACTTCTTATAAATGAGAACATCTTGTAACAGAATTTTGGAATAATACTATTAAACACAACAACGAAAACAAGAAACAGTGAAGTCCTAATTATCTGTTCCCAGAGGCTGACAAGTATTAATTCACTGGATCGTCATGACAACCCTATGAGGAAATAATGTGGGGAGACGGAAGCTGAGGAAGAGAGCAGAGACTGTTGCTCAAGGCCACCCAACCTGTGAATGGAGGAGCCAGGACTCAAAGCCAGCCAGTTGGGACCCTCTCTTCTCATTCTCCCCACTTCCCCATGTCGTGCATTGGGCCAAACTTCAGACAGTCTCTCTAAGGAGTGAACCATCTTGGTTGGTGTCTAACACCCTTGAAATACTGACTTTAGCTGAAAAGTAAATGGCACTCTTACAGTACACATTACACGTGTAACTATTTGTGGCCAGTTCAAGAGGTTTACCTGAAATGGATATCTTAGTCTATTTCCTAATGAATCCATATTTTAACACATCAGTATTAGGCCTACTTAATTATGAAATGGGAGTCTTCTGTTCAATTTCTTCTATCTGAAAAATATAAAGATTAGCCCTTCAAACCTCCTCCTAAAGCCTCCTAAGCATGTGTAACACTTCAAGGGGGCGAAATACATCTGGCTCTAGTATGGGTTAAAAAAAGATGACAGAGAGGTAAACAGATGGACAGAGAGAGAGAGAGAGAGAGAGAGATCTGGTGTGGATACATTTGTTTTGAGAGTTTCTTTGCCATATTCCTTTTGAAATCCAAGATGTGTGTCTTCAAGAATGTCAACCTAAGCATTTTCAAAAGCAGGAAACATGAAGAAATTTGATTTCTAGAATAAATCGAGAAAACTTCTTACAGAGTCTTTTCACTCATTCCTACATTTTAACACATTGCATTTTCAGCCGAACAGACCATCTATCACCTCTTTCCCCTGTCCAAACATTTCTCATACTATTTTTATGATTTTTGAGTCAAATTTAGCTGTAATGCTCTTCTTATATCTGATTTCTGAGATAACGTTTTACCAAAAGTCTGAATACTGAGTTTAAATGTTTTAAGATAATTCATGCTAAATGGCACCACTATGAAATACAGGCCTTTCAATTGCATTTTTAGTAGCTCTTCTCAATGTATTCAACAAATATTTGAGTGCCTACTTGTGCTGGTGATATATTCTATCTGTGAACAAAGAATTCACTTTGTAAATTTACTCTGGCTAGTGCTACCTGGAGGGCATTTTCCTTGTTATTTACTCTGTGACGAGGTTCTTTTACCTCTGTGGGCCTCAGTTTTTTCATCTGAGGACCAAATACCTTCCCCTCTACCATCTCAGGAAGGTGATAAAGGCAAATGATAGAGCACATATGGAAAGTCCCTGAGGATTAAAATTGCCACGCGTTATAAGCTATTATTATGAAAACTTTGATTCTCACCAATGCACAAGGTAGCATATATCCAAATGCTCATGGCTTAAGATGCACATAATTTCAATGTTAGGAAAACAGAGGGAAAAACCACATGAAACAGACAAAGGTGAAATATTTATCATAAAACTCGCAATAGCCCTTTAAAATAGGATATTAGATTTCTTTGTTCCTCATAGACTGGCTAGTCTTCAAACCAACTCTGATGTTTAGTGACTTCACTTGGTAAATACTGATGGCTGGTTATTATGAGAAGGCACGCTCCCTATGTGTAGACAGATCTTAAAGCCTGCAAAATTCAGTTTCTGTTACTGATCCTTTAAATTATTTCAGCATCTTGAAAAGAGCTTGAGGATTAAAACACATGTGCGTGCATGCACGCACGCGCGCGCACACACACACACACACACACACCCCCACCCCTTCACTCAAATCCCAAATGCTAAAGCCGCCAGGTTAGCAGACATACTGAATATGTTTTAGTTGTTGGTGACTACTCAAATTGTTGTTTGTTGAACTACACGCAATAATTCTGGGACAAGAACCATGAATGGGGTGCTGAAGTAATGGATTGTTACAGACGAATATGCTTCATGTTCTGTTAGGTTAAATGGAACTGAGACAATTCCTCTCTGTTATAAATAGGGATAGTAACTGGCTTTTCATGAATGTATACTTAAAAAAAATCTCTTTGCCATGAACAGGCAGCTGGAACAGTACTGAATTATCAAAGTGCCTTTCTAGGTTGTAGGAGAATGTTTCTCAAAAAACAGTCACGTTTTGATTATTCAGAAGATCATTTATTAACTTTGGGGAAGATTCATTTCTCCATGTTTCTTCCATCCCTGCTTTTTTTGTTGCCTCTATGGTAATGGTGGCTCCCGTAAGAAGGAAAAAGAAAAGTCAGTGATATCCAAGGTAGTATTGCTGAATGGGTAGGTGGGAGAAAATGCTAGAAGACTCGGATAATGTGAAGTTTTAGGATTAAGTGGATTCCCTCTGCCTATATTCTCAAAGATTCCCAGAGGCCATCAAAAGTTGGTGACTTATTTCTTTGGAATTGCAAGAGAAGATGTTTCAATAGAAGAGCAGAGCAGTGCGTTCACCTATCCTTGTAGCTGATTTTACAGTGATTCTGCTAAATGTTTCCAAAAGATATTTACAGCGAATAGAGCAACAAAAGTTACAGTGCATATGCGGAGACTGCTGTGCTTTAAAAATCTGATCACATTATGCCCAAATTGTATTCCAATAAGTCCAGTATATTAAATTTCAAGGTTACAAGTACAATATCAACTCTGGAAAATTGAATTAGGGAGCTGCGACATCTTAAGTAGTGAAAACAAAATAAGATTGAAAGCTGAAAAAGTCTAATTTTATGGGTGTTACTCAGAACTGATTTTCAATTTAACTGGATCTTTTCACAAGCCCACTTTGAAAAACTGACCCATTGAGTTGCTAGTGTAAACTCCGTTTACACACTTGGCCAGTATTCTCTGGGGGGGGGGGGGGGCTCTGGTACAGGCCGGGCTCTGTGCCAATGGGTGGGCCATAAACATGAGCAAGAGCTACCCCGGTCCCGAGAACGTAGTCTGGTTGTTGGTGGCAGACACAGGGACAACCAATTCAACACAATGGAAGGAGAGTTAGGAGAAGTCTTTCAAGGATATTTTGGAGGCTGGAAGAACTGGCCGCTGTAGGACATGCTGGTGGACGGCCACAAGGGGAGGAAAGACTTGCTTAAGGGGCAGGGATTGGAGCTGATTTCTGAAGGATGAGTGGGAATTAGCCAGGGGGAAATGAAGGGAGGAGAAAGGCAGTCAGCAGGCGAAGTCTACAAAAAAAGGCACAGAAGCTTGAGAAAGGCTGGGAGAGTCAGGGAATGAGGTGTTCTTACAGTTTGACCACAGGGTGAGTGAGGCTCCAGTAATAAGCCAGGCTTGGCGCGTCCTCACGTAAGGCGCTGATAGTAGTAATAATGGATTATTAATGATAGCAAAAATATTAATCGTAACACACTGTGCCAGACACTGTTTGATACATTTTGCACATATTAACTCATGCATCGAGGCAGGAACGATTACTGCCCTCACTTTACCAGTTGATAAAACAGAGGCTTAAAAGTGGAGGCGCCATGGCCAGGTAAGAGCCAAGGCTATGTTGTTGAGCTGAGGCTGTGGTGGAGACGAAACTCTGCCCGGTTGCAGAGTCATTGCGCCACACGGCCTCTGTAGGCAGCAGGGGCCAGCTAAGACTAGGGAGGCACTCAGTCTTGTTGATTTTACTTTCTAAAATGCCTCAACCCTGCTACCCCTTTGTCCATTCTTTAATCATTCACTCATTCACTTTTTCAGCCATGTAACAAACTTTTACCCACGATGTACGCCTAGGGATTCCGACATAAAGAAAACTTGGTCCCATCCTCAATGTATGAATTTATATTTAATGAAATAGAACTCTGTCACTGCCAAGCATCTCTGCACTCCTTCCCCATACTGCACAGAGTCCCCAAACATAAGAACCTACAGAATAGAGGAAGAAAAGTGGACCAGGTACAGCTAAAGCCTAAACATACATAAAAAGTTTAAAGTCGAACAAAATGTAAAATGTAGTCAGCAACTGATCTCAACCAAGAAAAAGACATGCTCAAAAGAAAGAAAGATGTCAAAATGATACAATTAATGCCCTAGTCTTGGGATTATGAATCAACACCTTTTTTTTTTTTGCATTTTTCTTCATTTTCTAAATTTTCTACAATTGACAAGTGTGATTTTTACAAGTGGAAAAAAAAAACCCATTCTGCCAGTTGTCTTTAAGAGAAGACCTTTTGCTTTTCCAGATAAAGCAATTAGGAATTTTCGACTTCCATTAGCTTTGCCCGGCAAGAAAGGTGATGGAGTGTTTTTCTAACAGAAGGAAAGTGATGAGAAAATATCTTTATTCTCTTCACACAGCTTTAAAGAGGTAAAGTTCAGTGAACACACTGATTGTTTTTGTCTTTATTTTTATGATTTAAACTCATTCAAGCTTCTTTGTTGTTTTTTTTTTTTTTTTGGTAATGTTTACTTATTTTTGAGAGCGCAAGTGGGAGAGGGGCAGAGAGAGTGGGACAGAGGATCCCAAGTGGGCTCTGTGCTGACAGCAGCAAGCCTAACGTGGGGCTCGAACTCATAAACTGTGAGATCGTGACCTGAGCCGAAGTCGGATGCTCAAGTGACTGAGCCACCCAGGTGCCCCCAAACTTCTTGTTAAAGAAAATTATAAAAGCATTGCTTAGGAGGCAAAAGTTCCATAATCTCTCTCTCAGAGATAATAGAAATTTAGGCGATGCCATACTTTTTTCTATTTTTTCTTATCAGTACATTTATTTAAAAAAAAATTTTTTTTTTAATGTTTATTTATTTTTGAGACAGAGAGAGACAGAGCATGAATGGGGGAGAGGCAGAGAGAGAGGGAGACACAGAACTGGCAGCAGGCTCCAGGCTCTGAGCCATCAGCCCAGAGCCCGACGCGGGGCTCGAACTCACGGACTAGAGATCGTGACCTGAGCTGAAGTCGGACGCTTAACTGACTGAGTCACCCAGGCGCCCCTCGGTACATTTAATATACATAAAAGTAAATAATAAAGTTAACTACAATCACACTATATTGACAGCTCTGTAACTTCTTTAAAAAAAATTTTTTTTATGTTATTTTTTTTGAGAGAGACAGACAGACAGAGTGTGAGCAGGGGAGAGACAGAGAGAGGGAGTCACAGAATCCGAACCAGGCTCCAGGCTCCGAGCTGTCAGCACTGAGCCCGCCACGGGGCTTGAACTCACGAACCGTGAGATCATGACCTGAGCTGAAGTCAGATATTTAACTGATTGAGCCAACCAGCCACCCCAATAACTTGATTCTTTTTAAATGTGACAGTGTAGTTTCGACACATTTCCATATCAATAGAGCAGGACTAATCTACTCTTTGATGACTACACAATACCCAATCACATGAATGATTTGGCCTTTACTTAATTAATCCCCCGTTAAAGTGTATTTAGGCAGTTTCCAGTTTCCTACTATTAGAAACAATTATCTAAGATCTTTTTATATTTATCTTTTCATATTTCAATAATTCCTAAAGTTGATGGACAGCTGGGTAAAAAGATATGTTCTTATATTTTGAAAAAATTTTTTTATGTTTATTTTTTTTGAGAGAGACAGAGAGACACAGCGTGAGTGGGGGAGGGGAAGAGAGAGAGGAGAGAGAGAATCTCAGGCAGGCTCCACACTGTCAGCACAGAGACCAGTGTGTGGGGCTTGAACTCATGAAACAGTGAGATCATGACCTGAGTCGAGATCAAGAGCCAGGACACTTAACCTACTGAGCTCCCAGGCTCCCCGATATATACTTACTTTTAATGGACATGACCAGACTGCCCTCAAAAGCCACATGGACTTTTAAGAGAGCTTTGGCGCCTCTGGGTTCACACAGTTAAGTGCAAATGGCATTAAGATTCTGAGGCAATTATGCAATATGTTGTATCACTCTAAGTGTGGTAAGAGTGTGTATCAGGGGTGTTAGGCTGAGACTCTCACTAAGTCTACTAATGAAAGGGCACATCTAAAAAGGTCTCAGTCAAGAAATGGGGTAAGAAGGAGGATAAGAATAAATGTGATTGGATAGGCTTACAATACCTCTAATTTTTAATAGGATTACTAATGCTTGGCTCATTTGTATTTCTACATTTATTTGAGGTACAAAGAGATGGGAACTTATTAGCAAAGAAAAGAGAGCATAGTGAAATCTATTAAGGCATTAATGACCCAAGTTCTCCTCCTTTTTGGTTTGGTATCTACTCCTGCTCAGTCTGAAGCAGAGGAAGTCCTTACTGGCTTAGTACCCAGGTCAGCATCTCTTTACTGACTCCGAAGATGTTTCATTTAAAGAATCAGAATAGACCAGGTTTTTAGCTATGTCAGATCTAACATAGACTAATACCCAGGAGGTTTACAGTTGTCACTTTTTGCTTTATTATTTAATGGTATAGTATATATTCACAGCGGCATTTTCACAAGTATAGTTTGAGGTCAGTTAATAAGTATAGCTTGAAAGAAAAATTTCATATGCAAATAAGTCTGGACAATATCGGGTTAAACAAAATCACACGTTTGCTTATTGAAGAACTTCCTGAAGTCTTGAACATGTTCAAGGCATGTGGTGAATTTCCAAGAAAGTGGTCTAATACTCAGTTTCTTAAAATCCTTTTGGCAAGAAAGTAGCTTATATTCATGAGAGAGATTCTTCAGCTGTAGATTTAAACTATAGTATTCATCTGTGTGTGTGTGATTACAAAAGCCTAATTCTGAGGGTGCCTGGGTGGCTCAGTCGGTTTAGTGTCCAACTTCAGCTCAGGTCATGATCTTGTCGTTGGTGAGTTTCAACCCTGCATCGGGCTCTGTGCGGACAGCTCAGAGCCTGGAGCCTGCTTCAGATTCTATGTCTCCCTCTCTTTCTGCCCCTCCCCCGCTTGCACTCTCTCTCTTTCTCTCAAAAATAAATAAAACATTAAAAAAAAATAAAAAAAATACCTTTCAAAACCCAAAACTTCTCAATACAGAAAAAGCCTAAGAGAAAGATAAATCGTATATCTAAAATTCGCGCAACAAAATTTGTTTCATCAGCCTCCAAATAAATCTTAAAAAAAAAATCTCAATTCTGTTTGTGAGATTCCTTGTACTGCAGTATTGCGGAGCTAGGAAAATGTCTGACACTGCTTTTTAGATTATTATGAAGGAGTAACAAGAAGCATCAGTGGATGCTGGGTGTGCTCAGTCTTTCCAAGGTCCCTGGCATCTTTCAGAAATATTATGTCCTTGAAGGTATCATCATAGTATATTGCCCTTAAAATAAACACAGTACACATCGACACACAAACATACAAAGGCAAGAATCCTTATGATTTAGGACAGGCCATGGGAAGGTACTGGTGCTATAATAATGCAGCACTCATCACAAATAATGGCCCTTAACAAGAATGCAATAAATTTTTACTGACTGACTGACTGAATGAATGATAAGTACTATGGTTTCTGGAGCTAGGCTGCCTAGTAATTACTCCACTACTAACGACCTATTTAACCATGGCCAAATTACATAATTTATTTATGTTTCCATTTTCCTCATTTGTTAAAGCAATAATAAATAATAATCCTGGCTGTTGCCAGGATTAAATGAGCTAATGAATGAAAAAAAATCAATGCCTGCTGCTTGGGGAGCTCTCTGTGAAGTCAAGCTGCCATCCTTCTCCTCCTCTTCACCCCAGGGCATGATCTCGACCCCAGAGCACCTCCTGAACCCCAGTTGCTTTGCCTTCTCCTGCCTTTTCTTTAACATATAAATTTTAAACACAGCAAAAGGGACAAGGCGGCCGATACTATTTGAATTTTCCAAGCGTGTCTTCAAATCACTGACTTGAAAAAAGGGTGGTGGTGACAAATGTTGATTGAGTACTAAAGCCAGATATGGTCAAGGGGGCCTCCGCAAATGACAACCGGGGCCAAACCTCCGGTCCTGTATTGTGCATCGAGGCTTTTCCATCGGGCAACAGGTCGTCCAAGGTGGACCACTGCCCACACGCCGAGTGCTTCCAGGCTTCCCCGGTATCAGTTTCGGCGTTTCCACATAATCACCACCTGGCACAGGTGGTTGTTTTGCAAAGGGAAGGTGTGCCCCTCTCCATCCTCACTGAGGAAGCCAAACAGGTTCAAGAGCCCTCACCTGATGGACGACTCAGACAACAGCTCTCTCCTGGGGAACACTTGACCCACACGGCCGTTTGTAACTTTCTGACGGGCTCTGTTCCTCCGTGAGTGCTTGTGCAGTTCGGAAAGGATCTGAGTGCTTTGTCCCCCAGGCGAACCTGTGGAGCCAGTGGTTCCTAGCGTCCAGAGGCACCTGTTAACCACCCTGGGCTAAGAGCATGAGCATGTACAACACAGTTCGGAATAAGGGAAAGAGGGAGCCTATGCTCCAAATGACCCGGATACACCACCTCCATGGGGAGTGGACAGACGACCCCCAGCCATCTGGAAGCAGTATGTGTGGTGGTGAAAGTCAGATTCTGGCATTATACTGCCTGTGATGAATCCTGGCTCCTCCACTAATTCAGCTATGTGACCTTGTGTACATTACTCAACCTCTCTACCTCAGTATTCCCGTTGGTAAAATGGGAGACAACAGCAGAACGTAGGTATGGTTTGGAGTGAGAAGTAAAGGAATGAATATACGGAGTACGCACGTATGTATTCAGTACTCGTTAGTGGCTATGACCTGCCTGCTCTTTAACAACAGCCCCTGAGTTCTGACTCACCGAGGACACTTTTATTTCCCTGGAGCGATGACCAAAGAAAAGTCCAGACAAATGAGAGGTGCTTTTATAGGCCGGGGTCTCTTGCTGTTGTAATTTTCCAAGGACACTCTGCCCACCTACTAGCTCTGTGACATTAAGCAAATTACTTAACCTGTCTGTACTGCTGTTCTTTTATGTCTAAAAGAGGATCACAGGTTTTCTTCATTATGGGCTACAGTGAGAATAAAATGCAGTGAAATGTGTACCATTTAGCACAGTACTGGCACACAAAAAATGTACAGAAAGGGCTCTGAAGACATTTCTTTCCTTTCAAGTAGTCTCAGAGCTGGAAAGCAATTTCATACCTTCCTCTGCTCTCCTGTTCTTAAGGCAAAATGCCTTTTTCTGTTTTAACTGCCAGGAAACAAGAGGAAAAATGAAAAGGCATCTTTCTAGAGTTCTCTGTGGACCTTGATTCATATTTCTCAAGGCCAGTTTCAACCCATATTTAACCATTCTGCATGTTTAACACACAGAAAATCCAGGGGTTCTTCAGCTAAAGTGCTCAGGAGAATCACCAGAGAACCTTGTTGAAAAGGCTGATTTCCAGCTCCCTCCTCAATTCTGATTCTGTGGTTGGCAGAGGGGCAAGAAGGCAGGAGTTTGCTTATTCAAAATGAGCATTTGTTGTATATCTGATAAAAGTAGTCAAAGGTCACACAGTGAGAAATGCTGCCCCAACCTCACCAGATCATTTTGAAACGGGAAAAAAATGGTTCGGCAATGCAACGATCATACAGCTGGTATGTTTCAGAGGTAGCCCTAGCCCTGAACTTTTCCTTAGAATTACATTTCATTGACAAGAGCAAACACAACAGCATGATTTTTAACATATTTTCTCATGTTGCAAATTACAGCAGAACAGAAATACCGAATCAAGTGAATGGCTCCATAAGGACGAGGAAACATGAAGCTAAGTTATTGTCGTAACTAAGCTAACGTAGACTCTTTTTCGGAGAACAAATTTCATTTTCACTGATGTTTAAATTGGGATTTAAAAAACCGGGAGAAAAAACAAGACATCCTCAGAGCATTTCCAGTTATAAGCAGTCTCAAACAGTGCTGGCAGGTAGCAGGCATCCAATAAATAACTGCTAAATAAATACTCTCTTATGTACTCAGTTCTAGCCATCATTGACTTTGGTCTATATGCCGATGGCTTAATAACTGAAGTTGACCAGAACTGGTTTTCTGTAAGACTGTTATTGACATTTAATTGATATCTATAATGACTAGAGAAAAATCCAAAAGGCTTTTGACTTTTTAAAATAAAATATCAGACGATACATTAAATTTTCTCCCTTTAGAATCATTCTTACTCATTCTTTGCTGAAAATTGTATTTAGAGTCATCAGAGCTTTGCTAAGTATTATTCAGTAATACCTTGAAAGTGAATTTTTTAGGATTTTAGGCGTTTAATTTCGCAGTAAATTTATATACATTCATAGTTAATACTAGTCAAATTATACAACAGACCAGTGGTTTTGTTTATCCCTTGACTTCTTGGGAAACAAGCATTCATCATCAAAAACATTCATTCATTTAATGAGTCGGTCAACAACAATACATTGAATGCCCAGTTTGTACCACACTGTGTACATGGGGATTTGCTTTGGAGTGAGCGAAAGTGAAAAATATCTATCCCTTTTTTCAGACTCTTCTGGAATACCCAAACTCAAAAATGAAGCCCAATATTTCTTTCAACACAAAGTTAACAATGGCTTCTTCACTATGCAGTATGGGCAATAATATATACAAAACCATTGGGAACCACACAGTGTTTCAAACGACATACTCACAGGGGTGAATTTTTAAAAGACAGAATCCATATTTACATAGCTATGCAGAGCTTCAGCAACTGTATGAAACTTCATCACAAGTCATATTTCTTGTTCACCAAGCATGCAAAGAGATACTGTGGCTTTGTCAATATTTGCAAAAAGAGCTCTCTTTTCCCACCTATATGTTTCTGTCCTCATTGGAAGGAAGGAACTGACAGAAGGGGACAGCTATCTGTCAGGGAGGAAGAAGTATGTATAGGGGTGATCAGAGGTGCTGAACACATCAGCACAGTGTGGAAGGAAGCCCCATTCACTGTCTTATCCAGCAATGAGTCCCGAATTAACCATGTCAGTGACTGACTTTCACCCATCAGGAATCCACCTACATGTGTTCTATAGCTGAGACTGTGTTCTCAAAAAACTTATTTACTCCTGTGTCCATGATTCAGATGATAGTCCTCATGGGCAATATTCTTAAATTATCATGTCTTAAGAAATTACTTAAAAGCTGCTTTACCACACGGCTACCTGATCCTGTTACCATTTACAGGATTCTATAACATCTCTTGGGATTGTTTCTTAGTAGTCATCTGTGTATTACTTAGAAAATGTTCAACTCTAAATTCTTACAACTCACTTTAAAAAAATTATTGCAATAACATTCATAGGTTACAGTGCCTTTCAATATTATATTTTGTAAAAGTTCTAAATTCTTTGACAAGTGACCAAACACTCCCATTTAGAAAGGAAATCTCAGGAACGGACATTCATAAGATGGAGAAGAATTTAAAAGAACGCTGCTTTTCAGTACTTTCTGAAGACCAAGGGAATTTAGCATACAAAGCTACAAGAGAAATATCATGAGTTTAAATTTACATCCTATCTTTCTTTACATAGCAACGCAGTGAAGAAGCAATCAAGAAGACTGTTTCACTGGACCATGGCCAGCTAGGTGGTGAAAAATATAACAAGGGGCAATTGTATTTCTCCACATAGGAGATGATGACCAACTGTGGTTTATGAAATGTTTTCTTCTGACTCAGTAAATCCTGTATTTGCTATATAAGTATCTACTTATCAGTCAACTCTTGGAGTTCTTCAGAAAGCTCAAGTCTCGACAAAGAGAGGCTCTAATAAAGTCTTTAGTGCTGAAGACATTTTACTTTCCCCATAGAATTAGCCAAAAACTCTGATTTGAATACTTCTGCTTGTAGCCAAGAGGGATTAACAGGGACTGGATTTACCTTCTCACCAGCCACCCCCCCGCCCCCCCAAAAAAACTACACAACTAAAAAACCAGCCAATAAATGTGAAACAAAAGTTTTGAAAACACTGAATAAAAGGTGGGGTGCCTGGGTGGCTCAGTCAGTTAAGCGTCTGACTTCGGCTCAGGTCATGATCTCGCAGTCAGTGAGTTCAGGTCCCGCATCGGGCTCTGTGCTGACAGCTTAGAGTCTGGAGCCCGCTTCAGATTCTGTGTCTCCCTCTCTCTCTGCTCCTCTCCCACTCATGCTTTGTCTCTCTGTCTCTCAAAGATGAATAAATGTTAAAAATTTTTTTTAAAAAAACACTGAATAAAAGGCAACAAAGGACAGTGAACCTTGAATGAGGTGAACCCCATGACAGCACCCACTTATTGCCATGAGAATGTTTCTAGGCTGTGAAGGTGTTACACAGATGGAGCATGGTGGATTCTCTGAGTTGAGGAGACAGAGCTGAGAGACTGGGGTGACCAAAATGGATAGAATTTGCAGGACAGAATGCCAAAGAAAGGAGAGCTGCACAGAGAGAATCCTGAAGAAATGCAAAGTACTGATCACTGCATACATGGAAGGAGACTGCCCAAGGTTGGGGAAAGAATTATCCAAGAGGATGGAAGGGAAGGGTACCTGGTTTTCTCACAAGACTGGTTCCCCATAGAAAAAACTCATAATTCATTGGACATTGAGTACTTAGGAGGGTCTTGCCTCAGTAATGGAAAATAATTAGTTTTAGAATGAACACTGCTCTGGGCCAGTCTAACAAATAATAAAACTAAGAGTTGAAAACAACAACAACAATAAAAGGTCTAACTAATTACATTTTATCCCAAAACCAATGTCAAAAATATTTATAGGAATATAAAAATACGCAGCACCCAAAAAGTTAAATTAAACAATGTCCAACATCCATTCAAATATTATCAGGGATGCAAAATATGCAGGAAATAGGCAGGAAAACATGACCCATAATGAGGAGAAAATTGAATCAGTCAAAATGTACCAGAACTGACCCAGATATTACAATAAGCACAGAAAGGCATTAAAACAATTACTATAACTGTATCTCATATTTCAAAAAGGGGTCATATGCAAAATACAAAAAAGATCCAACTCAAACTTCTAAAGATAAAAACTCAATATACTGAATGAAACCAATGGCAAATTAGATTTCAAAAGAAAAGATACAAAATTGAAGACAGAGCAATAGAAACTAGCCAAACTAAAGCATGCACACAAAAATAACTAAATGAAAAGAGCATCACTGGATTGTGGGATAATTTCAGGTCACCCAGTATATGTGTAATTGGCATTTGCAAAGGAGGTATGGATGGGAACAGAGAAAAATATTTGAAGAAAAAAATAGCTGAGATATTTCCAAAATTGATGAAAACTAAAAACACACAAATCTAAGATGCTCAATAAACATCAAAAACAAGAAACATGAAAAAAGCTATACTGTAGCACCTCGTAATCAAAAAAGCAGGGATAACAAGAAAATTTTAAGAGCAGGCAGAAGTATCAAATGTTTACACAAAAAACAACATCATGTGCATCTATAACATATCAAAAAGTAAAATGTATTGCCCTGATAGTATAAAGGCTCATAGGGGAGAGACAGAAATATACTATTGTCAGGTTCTTGTGCTACATGTGAAATGGTACAACAGCACTTCGGGGTAGACATAATAAGTTACAGATGTATACTATAAACCCTAAAGCAACCATGGAAATAACAAAGAGTTATAGCTAATAATCCAATAAAAGAGATAAAATAGAATCATACAATACACAATAAATGCAACAGAAGGCAGAGAGAGGAAAAAAAATAACAGATGGGACAAACAAAAAATAAATAGGAAGATGACAGACTTAAACTTAACCATGTCAAAAATCACATTAAATGTAAATAGTATATAAAACCAGTTAAAATACAGTGATTGCCAAAACGCATAAAAAAAATCAATCACAAGAAACATAAAGAAAGCTATACCAGCACACCTCATAATTGAAAGCAGTGATAAAACTGATAGAACGTTCCACTGAGTGACAGCAGAATACATTCTTCCCAGTGTACATGGATAATTTACCAAGATGGAGCATATTCTGGGCCATAAAACAGGTCTCAATAAATTTAAAAGGATTTAATTTCCACAAAGTGTGTTCTCTGACCACAGTGGGATTATACTAGAAATAAATAACAGACAGATCTCTAAAAATCCCCAAATAAATATCTGGAAACCAAACTGCACTTTTCTAAATAACATGAGGCCAATGAAGATATAGGAAGGAGGAATTTGGAAATATTTTGAAACAATAAAAATGAAAACACAACATATCAGAATTTGTGGGACACTACAAAATCACTATTTAGGGGGAAATTTTTATACTAAATGCCTATATTAGAAAATAACATCTTTAAACAGTGATCTCAGCTTCTATCTTAAGTGGCAAGAATAAGGAGAGAAAATTAAGCCCAAAGAAAGGGGAAGAAAGGAAATAATAAAGATAAAAGGAAAAATGATAAAGGTCATAGCAGAAATTGATGAAATAGAAACCAAAAAAACAACAGAGAAAACCATTGAACCAAAAGCTGGTTCTTTGAAAAGCTCAATAGTGATTGACTTTTAGCCAGACTAATTAGAAAAAAAAGAGAAAGACATCAATTATTAATATCAGGATCAAAAGAAGTAACAACATTACAGACTGCACACATCAAAAGAGCAATAAGGAAATATTATGAACAACTATGCCCACAAATTTGACAACTAATAAAAAAGCATGCAGACTAGAAAGGAAGAAGTAAAACTAAGCAGATGCCATGATCATCTATAAAGAAAATTTGATGGAATCTACAAAAAGCTACCAAAAATGATAAGTGAGTTTAGAAAGGCTGTAGGATTCAAGAATAATACACAAAAACAATTGCATTTCTATAGAATTAGTAATGAACATTCAGAAACTGAGATAAAAAGATGTCACTTACGATTTTATAAAATAATATGGAAGACTTGGGGACAAATCTGACAAAAGATCTATATGCTGAAAACTATAATCACTGCTGAGAGAAATAAAAGATGACCGAAATATATGGGGATATATACTGTGTGCCATGGGACTGATGACTCCATACTTCTAGGTTGTCAATTTTTTCTATAGTAGTCTACAGACTGAGTGCAATCCTCATGAAAATCTTATTAGGTGTTTTTCATTTTGTTTTGTTTTGTTGTTTTTAGAAATTGTCAAGCTGATTCTAAAATTCATATGGTAATGTAAAAACAGAATAAACGAGACAACTTTGAAAAAGAACCATGCTAGAGTTTGTTTTGATTTTGAGACACAATATAAAGCTATAGTCATCAAAACAGTATGTCATGCGCATAAACGTTGACAATTAACGAAACCAACTACAGAGTCCAGAAATAAACTCATGCACATGTGGACAACTGATTTTTGAAAACGACTTTGGAAAACAGAGTGGCAGTACCTTAAAAAGTTAAGCATATCTGCCATGTGATCTAGCCATTCTGCTCCCAGGTATTTGCCCAAGAAAAAAGAAAGCATGTGTATAAACAATAACTTGCACATGAATGTTCATAGCACTTTTATTTGTAATTGTCCCCAATGAATGCATCATTTCGCAGTATATAAGTGTGGCAAATCATCTTACTGTACTCCATAAACTTGATGTTCTATGTCAATTATATCTCAGTAAAGCTAGGAAAAAAACGAAAAAAAAATCACAGGGGAATGGAAAAACAATTTAAGGTACCTCCATACAGTGGAATACTTCAGCAATAAAAAGGAATGGTCTACTGACACACCCAACAACAGAGATGCATCTCAAGATAATTATGCTCATTGAAAGAAGACCAGAAAGATTATCTGCCGTATGATTCCATCTATATACACCTCTAGAAAATGTAGACTATTGTGAAAAAAAAGCAGATTTGTAGTTGCTGGGTCTATTCACTGTCTTGATTTTGGTGACCAGCTCATGGCTATTATATATGTTAAGACTTAACAAAACTGCACACTTTAAATATGTGCATTCAATTATTTCTGATAAATGAGTTTTAACAAAAACTCTGCCCGTACCGAGTCCTCAATCATTTAAAGCTGTATGTGTGCAGTGAGCCATAATTAACATTCTGGAAGTTCAGGGGAGCTGTACCCTAATCTGTATACAGCCTGCCCCCTTGTCTTTCTAGGCTAGGCACCATCCAGCTGTCCTTGGTCACTGCTCAGATTTAGGGTGGTGTATACGGACAGAAAGGGCTCCCCCCCAGCCCCGGAAGTGGGCATGGACTTCCGGAACACTGAGACTACAACCTAGAATGGAGAAGCCAGGTTCCAGATGAGCATCTCTGGGTTCCCAGACCCCCTGCTCTGGCCAAGGGTGTGCTCTAAGGAGGCCAGAGTGGAGGCCTTGAAAGCAGTGATAGTCTGCAAGGTGGTAACATCTTGAGAATGTTCTATAGCAATTTGACACAGGTGCAACACCCAAGCATGGGATCATTTTTCTGGCAATTCATGTGTACTGAATTTTACAAAAGCAAGGTGTCCTCCAAAGATTAGATTAGACAGAAAACAATAAAGCACAAAACTCGTCCCTCACCACAGATAACTGGGACACTGCTTTAAAACACGTGGCTCTGAGCACAGGCCCCTAAATAAGATTGGTTTCGAATTATGATAGATGTAGGGCACACTGTATTAAAAAAGATTCCCAGCCTGACTTTTTTTGAGGTTTCAATCACAATCTGACTGATCCATCTCTGTGTCTTTCTGGGTTGTTCTGTGTGGGGGATTAGCTAGCTGCATTTAGGTAGTGGTAACTGTCTGTGAGCATGATTCCCCTGCAGATGACTGTCTTTCTCGCTCAGAATTTGAGAAGAGCAGCCTTTTGCTAAATTTTTAAAAAGCTTTTTTTTTTTTTTTTTTTTTTATGGCAGGGTAGGAAGTACCAGTGAGAAAGATTATGCTCATTTTTCTTTGTTTGAACATGCAAGTATAGGCAATACCATTTCTTCCCCCAACTCCAGCCTGCCTGGAGTCATTCACTGAAAAATAACAAATAGGGTGCCTTACCTTGAGTACACAGGACTTTGCATTCAGGAAAAAAAGCTCCACGGTGGTTTTATCCTTCAAAAATGATATGCTCTCAATGTAAAACCTGGAAAACAGTACAGAAGTGTGTTTCTTCAGATTTTTTTCCTTCTCTCAGCATGATTTTATGTCTTCATTTGGCATCCCCAAAGGTGCAGAGGATTTTAAGGAACCAGGAAATGCTTGTGCTTTTTTTTTTCCTTTTAAAAGAAATCTGTAACCTGTATGTATATGTACATGCATGTACACATATATGCACATGAATGTAGACATATATGCACATAAAATCTCTTAACAGAAAGTTTTTGTGTGTTGGACGGCAAATTCAAGAGAAATCCAAAATGGTAACCAACTGCAAACCCAGCTTTCTCTGCATTGCTCATTCTTTGACACATGTCCTGGGTGTTCATAATCCCTCAGGCAGCTTCAAAACAAAGCCCAGGTGAGCTTTGAAGGTTGAAAGTGGAAGTGGACTGAGTAAGAACTATATAATGGAACTGGGCGGTCTGCTCTGGTTGTCAGGCTTGACGTGGGTGTGAGGGCCCCATGCCCACCTCACTCCTGTCCACCAGGCAAATTTCAATCACACCCTGCTCCTTCCCCGTCCTCCTTCCAGGCCAGGGTTTTCTCTTGGCTGGAAGCCAAGCCCTCAGTAGCACTTAACCTTGGACTTTTTTCATGCAAATCAGAGTATTCGAAGCCTACCCCATCCCCCTTGCCAGGGCCTTACTTAGCTCATTCAGTGTGTGAGGCCACAGACTGCATGCAGGTCCCTGCTCTAAGGAGAGCTCACACAGCCCCTGTAAGGAGAGGAGGGGGTCCTTCCCTACCCCTCTGTTTTCAAAATCCTGAAAGGATGAGGCTGGCCAGTGAAGGCTGAGCTCTGGGGGGTTTGGGGGGAGGGTCAGTGGGCCAGCTGAGGCCCAGAAGTTTTTCTCAAGTGTTGGAGGCTCATTTGATGAATAATGCATGAAGAGACTTAACGCCCCAAGACAGCTCACTGGAAGAGGAACTTGCCCTCTGACTGGGGAGAGTGCAGATCTACCAGGGCTAAAGTGGCTTGGTGAGCCTGACCTTAGCTCTGCACCGTCATGACCTCATGACCGTTGCTGGGCATTTGTTCCCCACCTCCCTCCCCCCAACAATGACAGAATGTTGGATAAATACACGAACTTGGAAAGGACCACGAATGCTTTAATCACTGAGATGGCAAAATCATTTGAAAAATTCCATCTCTAACCAGAAAGAGAATAAATCCACTTATATTTTCACTAACAAGGGCTTATCTTCTAAGTGAGATTAATGAAGACTGATGCCTGCTAGGTTTGTGAGGGAGGAAAGTGAAGGACTAAGACAGGGAGGAAAATGTGGGGTTGGGGGAAACCAACCAGTTTCTGATATAAATCAGTTTCTGATCTAGATAGGGAGTCCCTCCCCCATCATTTATTAGCTGCGTGGCCTTGGGTAAGTTCATTAGTTTCTTTGTGTCTTTTCTAAAATGGGTGTCATGATTATGCTTATCTCATGGTTTGAGGGTTCGGAAAGGATTAAAGGAGATAATATATGGAAAAGACTCAAAACATATTAACAATTGTTAATAAAACCCCACATTCTGGCACGTAATGGTTTGTGGCCCAGGGGTAAGTGACTCAAGCTTTGAGTCTAAGATCCCAGCCCTACAAGAGGCAGCAGCAGCTGGCCTCAGAGGCCCCCTTGCTTGGTGTCCATCAGGGCAGTGACTCACTTCCTTCTGCCCCAGTCAGCTCCTGCTGTGGACTTGCCCTTCTTTCTCTGCCTGGGTGCCTTTGCTCCTGCCTCCCTCTATCTCCACTGTTTGTCACTCCCTCTGAGCGAATGCAAGTCAATTGTTTGTCAATTCCTTATCCCACATTAGGAGCCTCTCTTGGGTTGATCTCTCCTCCTTCCAGGCCAGTTAACTCAACGGCTGTATCCTGAAGGAACTTCCAGGTCAACTCGGTGTTGGTGGTGGCAGTTTCCTGCTTTCTTTGCTTCTACATGGACTTTTATGCCTGTCAACAGATGTAGGTTTCTGGCTGGCAGCTATCACAGCTACTGTTTCTTTTGGCTAGCGATACACTCAGCGCTTTTCATGCATCGTTTGATTTCATTCTCGGAGAATCATCTCATTTAATCTGTAGTACAGCTGGATGCCATTGGTAGCAGGTGGCGAGGCCCTTTTACAGATGAGGAAACTGAGAGATGGAGATGTAAAGTCATCTTCCCCAAGCCATACAGGTAGGAAGTGGTGGAGCCACGATTCAAAGTAAGGCCTGTCAGACTTCAAAGTTCACATTCCAAATCACTATGATATAATACTTTCCTACAATAACAATCACAATGAAATGTAACATGCTTACAATGCCATGGGGCCCGAAGGAGGGATACAATTAACTCAGCTTATGAATCAGAAGGCTGCCAAGCTGAAATCCGGAGCACTAAGTGTCACAGGACACTAAATGTCCCCTTGGACAATTGAGCCGAGTCTTAAAGAATGCATGAGTTCACCAGGTAGCGAAGGGAGGAAAGGCATTCTAGGGAGAGGGCATTTTAGCCAGGCCAGTCCTCTGGCTAATTTTCATGAATTTAAGAAACCACATGCAGGGAGCTGGGTGGCTTAGCACCAAATCAGCTTGTGGCTTGTCTAACTCTGAACAGATAGCTTTATATCAGAAACTGGATTCACCTTGTTTCTGAAGCCTAAGCCCCTAACTATACCCTAGTTCCAGTAAACAGGTCCCTATCTTGTTTCCCACTACTTTCTGGCGACCTGCCCTGTTGCCTTCTACTTTTCTTCCTAGGCATCTGATTACCTGTTCTCTCAATCCAGAATCCTCTCCCTCCCCCAAGGGGGCCACTGTAATGACTTCATATTTATGGAGTGTATGAAAAGTGCGTATCGTCCTTTGGGAGAATGGCTCCCCAGGCACACCTCTCAACACGTATCGTGAAGTGAAAACAAAATTCAGGGCTTCTTAATGAAATAAAACCAACTCTCCCAGACTCATAAAATAAAGACCTTTTGTTTCAGCCGCTTTTTGGCAAAAGGCTACTGTTTCCTTTCTGAACACTTACTTTGAGTGATTTCACCAAGATTTTGTGAAGTTCACACTTGCGGCTACATTTTCAGCCTCGAAATGAACTCAGGCTTTTTGACTTGGTATATGTTTTATAGACAAACCTCATACAGCTTAGTAACTACAATTTTTTTGAGAAGAAAATTTGCTTGAGCCATTTGCTTGGAGAGGTTTTGTCTCTAATGTGTGTGCTCCCTCCAATAGTGGTCTTTGTTCCTTCTTGACGGGACAGGTGTTCACCTAACCATTCATCAATGGTAACAGAACAATGGTAACACTTCAGGGGTGTGATAAAGATGGCTCGGGGGAGAGGGAAGACTGTCCGATGACAACACATGTGTGGCAAAAAGCAGAACGTGGGAATTGTTTGGAATGGGCCACTTGTCAATAGTCACTTACGTGTAGGTGGCCAATATTTTCCTGTTGGGGCATTTATTCACAGAGATCAAAATTCAACACCATAAAGTGGGGAAGAGACTACTTTGAGCTTCGTCCTGGGGCCTTGAACCAGCCACCTGGGCTCTCAGGGCTCACTTTCCTTACTTGACCACATACCAGAGAAATGAGATGTTTCTACATGTGCTCAACATAATGGGTGGTAGGCCATTCAGCAGTCAATGAGTGGTGGTGATTATTACAGTACTATTATTATTCCTCCATTGATGGGACGATAACAAAAGGCCTTGACTGAGTTGGGAAACTTTTTAAAACTTCAGCAGGTTATCTTTCCTAAGCTCTCTCTCTCAAGGAAACAAAATGCTCTCAAAGTGTCCATTTTAATCGAGAATAGGAAAATGCTGTGAAACAGCAGTCCTTCGGACCAGTTACAACTTGTTCTCTCCAACTGAGCATATTTTGTCTTCCAAGGCTTCCTTATGTCTCAGTGATATCTTTGAAGATGGTGAATCGGGCAAGAATTGCTCAATTACTTTGCATTTTGAACAACGCTGAGCTTGTGACTGGCGTCCCGCGAGGGGCCTCCTTCTGGGTTTCAGTCCATCATTGTGGGTAATTTCAGGCACTCACTGTGGCCGCGGGCCTAAGGAGATTCCTATCAGATCCCAATCCACATTCTGAGCAGGGAGATCTCTGCTTATTGCTTATAATGACCCTGCAACCTCCTAGTCTCGCTTTGTAACACATGCTGAAGACAGCAGAGTAATTTAAGATGTACTGCACTTTCTCCAAGCTATTATGCAGGGCTTGTGGGAGTCTCAGATGCTCCTTTTATCTCTGGGAGGGGTGCAGTCTGGGAGAATTCCCCAAGGAAAGCACTGTTTGCTTCCACAATGTGCTCCCCCGCCAGGAAGACACTCTCTCACTTCTGAATTTCTCTAGGAGAACCAGAGAGAGCCCTCTAGGGGAGCCTGTAGGAACCTGCCCTGTCGCTCCACTGCCACGCTGTGGCTCTTTGTGAGCTGCAGGAGGAAGGGCTGGAGGCCCAGGAGGGTAAGGGCCTTGCTGTGACCTGTTGGAAAGGCGAGGAAGTCTCCAGCCCCAGGCAATCTGAAGTATCCAAGTGCTTGCTTCTTCCCTTCAAAACTGCAAAACAGTCTGCTCCTGTCCTCCCTGAAGAAGGTAGGGACACAGGCTTGGAGAAGGAGGCAGGAAGAGAGGCAGGGGAGGTAAGATGGATAGGGTGGGGACAGCTGGGCACCGTGAATGATGAACATGGAATGATGAGATCCTCTACCCAGGGCAAAAGTGACCTAAGCCAGACGGTCTCAAACCTTCCACATTCAAAGACTGTATGTATATCACATCATGACATTTTTTTTTCATTCATTCAACAGTGTCTGTCATTTATACCATAAAAATCATTAACATTTACTGAGGGTCCACCTTATATGTTTACAGGTTTAATCCTCCAACAACAAGGTCCATTTTACAGCTGAGGAAAATAGGCCCAATAGAGGGTGCAAAACACCACAGAGCTAATAAATGGAAGAGTTGGGATTCAAACCCAGGAATGATGCCGAAGCACTGATTTTCGGTAGGTGGACTGGGTGCCTCTGGCAATGCTGAAGACATTTTTTGGATTACCTTGACTTACAGGGCATGCTGGCATCTAGTTGGCGGAAGCCTGGGACCCTGCAAACATCCTACAATCCAGTATAACTGCCCATGACAAAGAATTACCTGCCCCAAATGTCAATAGTGCTGCTATTAAGAAACTCTGTGCTGAAGGCCAAGCTTTAACTTCTGCACCCTACAGCTCTCTGCACAAGTCAGATTACTCATTCTTTCCTTCTGCCCTTTCAATGTCACCCTGAGGACCGGTTATGTAGGAGAGGGAGCCGATTCCCACAAACGAGATCTGCTTTTGATCAGAAAGCACACTGAGGAACATAATCCTGTAAGAAACTGCAGTTGGGATTGGGTACGAGTTTTGAGGTGTTCTGTGTCTTTCTGGAGCTCTCCTATGAATTAGGATGTTGGGTCCTCACAGATGGAGGCCTCTAACAAGTGCCTGGAAATTCAAGACGGGTTATGCCATTTAGGAGGTCATGGTCAATATTAAGGCAATTAACAGTCACACTGTCCAGGTTCTGGGATATTGCGCACTCAGATGGGAGTGTGGTGGGTGGCCCAGAGCACCAGCTGACCCCACACATCTGCTCAAAGAATCTCTGCTGGGCCCACACTAGGAGGAATCAGCTATTCCTCTGGGCTTTTGATCACATTCCTCCTTGAGGAGATAAACTTTGCTGTCTTCTCCTGCTCTTTGATAGCTTTAAAATAACTCAGGGTTAGCCACTCACAAACTTTCTAACTTCTCTTCCTTTTATCAATCGTAATGCTTACATTAAAAAAAAGTGCTTAAGTAATGTGTTCACTGTAGGAAAAAACATATATAGATAAACAAAAAGGCAAAAAAAAAAAATCATTCCCATAATCATTCTACCCAGAGATTAACTACTGTTGACATTTTACACTTTTCCCCTACTCATAGATTTTACACAAGTGCAATCATGTTGCACATATTGTTTTGGGGTCTGCTTGAATATATTGGGGTGTCTTTCCATAGTAACAAGTCTCTTTTTTCACCAGTCTCTTTTTTTTTTAAACCTGTTGTGTTGTATTCCATATATGTATTTGACTTTCTTAAAAAAAAAAAAAATCAGGTGGAATGATGGGGACCCACAGGTTACAGTCATGATGCTTCCTTGAGTTTAACTCTTTTTTTTAATTAAAAAAAATTTTTAATGCTTATTTATTGTTGAGAGGGAGAAAGGCAGAGTGTGAGTGGGCAGCGGGAGAGGGAGAAGGAGACACAGAATCCCAAGCAGGCTCCAGGCTCTGAGCTGTCAGCACTGAGTCCAACGTGGGGCTTGAACTCATGAACTGTGAGATCATGATCTGAGCTGAGGTCGGATGCTAAACCAATTGAACCACCCAGGCGCCCCAAGTTTAGCTCTTATTTAAAGGCTGAGTGTTCCAGAACCAGGCCAGGGGGTGCTGAAAGCCTGAGAAAGTCTTTCAAATGCTCCATATTTGCAGCAACTTTGACAGAAATGGAGTGGTTTCCCTTCCATCCCCCACATTTCTACTACTCTCCAATGAACACAGAGAGTTCTCAGCCCTGGGTGTTACAGACAACACTTTAAGGGTTACCTCTGAATGGCCAGTTACAGTCCTGGGGCATAGCAGAGGTGACTTGGAAAGAGGAGGAGGAAAAGCAGGGAGGAGAAGACGGAAGACCAGAAAGGGAGGGGGTGGGGGAGCAAGCAAGAAGTAGTCTAAGAATAAGGGAGTGCAAGACCCTGAGACACTGCTTTGTGTGGAGCTGGGTGGTACCAGCCTGAGCCACCTCCGCCTGCCCTCCCCAGAGGGGATGGGAGGTTTTCCAATGAGGTCACGCCAAGTCCCTGCTCTCTGATTTAAATGCTTGTGTGCTCACTCACTATCAAGCTTTTCAAATGCTCACATCTGGGCTGCATTACCAAAGAGGCCCATGTGTTTGCAGAAGATAATTTACAGCAGCAAATAACAACCCCTGGCCTGGGGAAGTCCCCCCGCAACCGGGGGAGTTTGGACTCACATGGAAATAGAGAATTGGTTCCATGAATTACGGTGCAGAAATAAATGATGGGGCCTCTATACACCCATGTGGCACACATGTATTTAGCAGTATCATTGAGCTTTTATAACTAAAGAAAAGACAAAGGTTTAATCCTGAAGTTCATAAAGGGAAAGCTAAGTGCCCTCACCTTCAATGTTTTCTTTCTTCCATGCAGAAGCAGCACGTGTTTTTGAGCTGCTCCCTGCGTCCTGGGGGAAACTAACCAAGAGAAAGTCGCCCTCTCCCCGAGACCCCCCTCTCTGACTGCAGGACCCCAATGTTTAGCTTAGGACTCAGTGAGATGATGCATGTCAAATATTTAGCCCAGTGCCCTCCATAGGGTTAATACTACATTTCAATAGAGAGAAAACTTCTTGAGAGCAAAACCGTACGGTATTTTTCCTTTTCATAAACACTACAACTTTTTAAAAATTGATATTTTCTTATATCTTTATAGCACTTTGCAAAATTATTTTGTATCCCAATCTCTCTTTATTTGTCACACCAACTTGAACAATACCTTACTCACTGTCTTTAGTGCACCATATCGGAATCTGGGCCAGAATGTGGGGGATTTGGGAGTTGGAGGGGTGTGACCGTATAGTTTGAGAAATTCCTAGGACGATTCAGAAATGTGCCCCCTCTCCCTCTGGGGAAGTACTGGAATGAAACGTACTTAAAAAAAAAAATCTAATCTCTTTTATTAAAGTGATCAATTGTTCACTGTGAGAATGCCATAACTTACTGAACCGATCTTCATTGTTGGCATTTGGATATTTCTAATTGTTTGCAACAAAAATAACAGGGATGCATATCCTTGTAATGTGCTACCACTGTAGGGAATCCTTTCTCATTGTGCATTAACTACTTGGTGACTGCACCTCAGTGACTGCTCTCAGTTATGAAATGAGTAAATCACAGGGATGGAAGGTACAACATGGGCAATACGGTCAGCTGTATTGTAACAGCGCTCTATGGTGACAGAGGGTAGCTACCCTTGTGGTGAGCCCAGCATAATGTATAGAGTTGTCAAATCACTATGTTGTACACTTGCAATTGATGTAACATTGTGTGTCAACTATAGTTCAATTAAAAAAAAAAAAAAAGAGGTCCTGCGTATTTCCAGAGGCTCCTGTAGTGACCAATATCCAAACAAAACCAAAAGCCATCTTTTGTTCTATTCTTCACTGACTAAATGTGTAGCCAACTCAGGCAAGACCTCGAGGGTTATTGGCGGTGTCTACTGGGATATAACTCCCACCAACAGTTTTGTTCTCTCAAAAGAGAAGGCTAGAGGCCCTCTGGGAGGCACTGGACTTCACAGGGATGCATGTAATCCCCTTCCTGAGATCTCCAGAGAATGACATTCCACTAAGTGACCTCCATCAGTTAATTCTTTGTGTGCTTTTGCCTTATCATTCCTTTAATTAAGTTGCAGTAACAACAAGTACTTAATTGGAATAATAACAAAGACTATTATGATCTCACTGTACTGTTGGGAGGAAAAATTACGCAAATAATTAAAAAGTTGATAAGGGTTTTAAACATGCAAGTAGTTAGGGGAAGTAATGGTTTGTGATTATGGGATACTCTCGAGATAACACTCAAGTAAGTGCTGAAACTCACGGAATGAGTAGCAGGCTACTTGGGTATCTCAGGAACCTGCTTCGAAAAGATAGGACTGCCTTATGAATGACTGAATAGGAAGGAAGACAGAGCTTTCTCCCCTCTTATTTTGAGACCAAAACTAGACCAGATATCAGCTGTTCAAGAACGAGTTCACAGTCTGGTGACTAAATAAATGGTAGTTGTTAAGTTCTCCAAAGACAAAGGGTTTTGCTGAGGAGGTATGCTGCGTAAATACTACATGTGTGTGCAAAGATAAAAAACCAAGGATGTTAGGGCGCCTGGGTGGCTCAGTTGGTTAGGCATCTGACTTCAGCTCAGGTCATGATTTTGCTGTTCCTGAGTTGGAGTCTTGCATCAGGCTCTGGGCTGACAGCTCAGAGCCTGGAGCCTGTTTCAGATTCTGCATCTCCCTCTCTCTCTCTGCCCCTTCCACATTCACACTCTGTCTCTCTCAAAAATAAACATTAAAAAAAAATTTTTTTTAATTGAAACAAGATTTAAAAAAAAAAGCAAGGCTGTTAACTGCAGCCTACATTAACATACACATAATTGGAAGCAGCCTAGGTGCTTCATAGGGGACTGGACACCTCAATTACGAAAGTGCAAAGAAATAAAGTAGATTTTTACATAAACAAGGAAAAATCTCCAGGTAAAAACAAAGTAAGTCACCAAGTAACTATCATCCTTACTTTTCTCTAAGAATAATAGGGAGCTGGAGGTAGAGGGGAGGGAGGAAGGCTGGGGAGAGAGAGTAATTTCATATAATTTGAAATGTTTACAGTGACACTATAACATTTTGTGAAAAAATATATTGATGTTGGGCCACTGCTCAGACACAAGGTGAAAATTTCTCTGTTCTCTGCCCCCTGCTTAATTACTAATACTCACTTTTTCCTATTGCTTGCTAGTTTGTGTTTGCCCTTTTCTCCATTTCCACAAACACACACACTCATGTCATACTCTTGCCAGGAAAGTCCTGTATTTTTCTTTAGGATTTCCACCCATTTCTCCACACCAGCTATGCTCCTGGACAAATCACCATTTATGCGACCTCCTTCCTGGGTTTCAAAAATATGATTTCTGGTGACATGAAAGAAATTCTAGGCCAGCGTGCAGAGCGAAAAGCAAAAAACAAATTGGGGATCATCCATACTTTATTTACTGAGTAAGGAGCAGTTATCATCCCCAATCACCATCAATTCATATAAAACAAGATACTTAAGAAAAGATGGGACATCTTATTACCACACTTTGGATTTAATGTAGCAGACTCAAGTGAAAATTTTGTTAAAAAGCGTGTAAATCAATATGATTTTGTTAGGTAATCAGTATATAAATTCTAAAAAAGGATAAGAAGAAGCTTCCACGATGATGTCATAAAACAAAGCATATTTCTTTCTTTCTTTTTTTAGTTTTGCTATCAAAATGATAAAAGGATCTGCTTCTGAACTAGACTGTCTAATGTGGGGCTTGAACTCACGACCCAGAGATCAAGAGCTGCATGCCCTACCGAGACAGCCAGGTGCCTCAAACAAAGCATATTTCAACATCCAAAAAATAACATAAGCCCAGAATACAGAAACATGCTTTAGGTTGATCTAGCGTTACGAAAGCTTATTTAGATTCCTGGGAAATGTACTACCTTACCTTATTTTACCATATTTGGCTTCAGACAAAGAAGACAACTTATCATGAAATTTATCATCAAATTCAGGTAGTGAGAAGAGTGGCTAATGCACAAAAAGGGGCTTTCAGCAAGACTGGTAGTGTTTTATTTCTTAAACTATGCACAGGAACACAAGTGTTAATTTTTATAACATTGTATTTATCGTAGAGTGTGCATATTTCATGTGGAAAAACATTCCCATCATGGGCGGGCTCTAAGAAATCGCTCTTTGAGTTGAATGCATCCATTTCTGGAGGAAACATACATGGAGGCCCATAGGTATGGGTAAGTGAATTTCCTAATTAAGCAGAGCTCAGAGAACAGGTCAAGGACTCCTTACATCTTTCTCAGCAATCTCTCTGCCTGCAAGCTGAATTCAGATTTCTGTACGGTTAAGATAATTCTTTCCATGAGCATTTGTTTGCATTTTATCGTCTATTCAAACTAAGGCGTGAAATTGTATAAAATTCAATCCTTTCCACAGTCTAGGAAATGTCCATACATAACATGTAACAGTAAATGTTTGCCATATTTCAAATGAAAAAAATGCTAAAGGTACGTTGAGTCAGAAACAAGTTATGTACTAAAATACAATGTATTTTTCACCTTTAAGTTGATCCAGAGGACTCTGAGGAATAAAGGAAGGTGATTCTACCCTTCATCTTCAAAGAAAACAATCCTACACGGTATCTATGGCAACTTAGTCTCCAGACTAAGACAGTAGAGAATCTTTTTCACATAATGTTTTGATGGGTCTGTTCTTTTTTTTATTCTCTAGTGGATCACAGATTTTTTTTTTTTTTTAAGGGAGGTGAGAATGCTGGATGTTTCTATCGATACCTACCTCACAGCGAAGTGCAAAATGGTTGCGCCTGGTTTCTTGGGCAGATCATGGTCAAGAACGCGGTGATCTAACTGTAGCCAGTTCTGCTGACCTCTGTGAGAGTAAAGCAAAGAAAAAGGATCAAACAGAAGTCAGAGAAAGGTTCAATAACACACAAGGTTGGCAAAGCTGTGGGGAAAGTGTCATACACGGATGGTATGTAGTACCTGTTACAACTGGTACTAAGACCAATTTAACAATTACTATCTAAATTATAAAAGCATCTGCCTCTGAACTAGACTGTCCACGTGCAAGAGTTTAGCAAGATAAACTTGTGCATGTGAAAAATGGCCTAAGTATAAAGTCACTTACTTTAGCATTGGTTGTAAGAGGAAAAAGGCTCAAAACAACCTATACATGTCCAACAAGGTCATGTTTAAAAAAATAATTTAAACTGAAAAATAATATACAATGTAGCCACACAAAACAGGGAGAGTATGTTTACAAACCTATTTTTAACAATTTCCAGACATGGTGTTGAATGAAAAAGCAAGATGCATGACTGTGAGTACAGAATATAGCCCTTTTAAAATTAAAACACACACACACACACACACACACACACACACACACACAAAGTATCTCTGAGATGATAAATAAGAGACTAACACTGGGTGCCTTTGGAGGTAAAAAGAAAACTAATTGAACCTTAATACATTAATCTTTAAATTCTTATTAAATATGATATATGAATATTTTAGATAGTCAAGAAGGAGAAAACTGGTTTAATGAAATCATCAGACACATATAACAATACTACAGTTTCTTTAAAAGTACAGGGTCAAAGGCTCTCTGAGTGCTGTTTCTATACATATATTATGGACCTCCTAATATTTAAGGTTGTATTTGTTTATTTACTCAAAAGACTAAAGTTCATGGATATAAATAGTTCTCCTTAAATTGTGACCTCTCAGGGATTAAAAGGATTGATGACTTGGGATCATTTCCATGACTTTTCCAAGGCTGTCCAACCAGTTGGGCCATTTTAGACTGTATATTCCCAGAAGGCATAGACTCCATTTTGCTTGCTTATGTAAAACTCAAAAACATGCAAATAGTGATGGGGTGTAAAATTATAATAAAACCTGTAATGGGCCAGAAGATATTTTCCAACCTATTTTGGTCTTTGAGTAAATAATTTTTAACTCAGAAAACTCTAAGCTGTAGTCATTTTAAGTAGATAGGAAATACTAACAATAGTAATAATAAAGAAGAAGAGGAAGAAGAAAAAGAGTAAGAAGAAGAGGGAAAAAAGGAGGAGAAGGAGAATGGAGGAGGAGGAGGAGAAAGAAAATGGAAGAGAATGGAGGAGGAAAAAAATGGAGGAGAATGGAGGAGGAGGAGGAGGAGGAGAGTAAAAGAGGAGGAGGAGAGTGAAAGAGGAGGAGGAGGAAGAGGAGAATGGAGGAGGAGGAGGAGGAGGAGGAGGAGGAGAAGGAGGAGAGTGAAAGAGGAGAAGGAAGAGGAGAATGGAGGAGGAGGAGGAGAAAGAGAATGGAAGAGAATGGAGGAGGAAAAAAATGGAGGAGAATGGAGGAGGGGGAGGAGGAGGAGGAGATGGTGGAGAATGGAGGAGGAGGAGAGTGAATGAGGAGGAGGGGGAAGAGAAGAATGGAGGAGAATGGAGGAGGAGCAGGAGAAGAGGAAGAAGAAGGAGGAGGAGGAAGAGCAAGAGAAGGAGGAGAAGAAGGGCTTCTCATTATTGAGCAACTACTCTGTGCCACCTAAGCTGGAACTTTTTACATATTACAGCTATATTTTACAGTAAGGTTGCAAAAAAGGTGGCAAAGTTAAGACTTAAGTTCAGGGCTTTGAGTACAAGACTGGATACAGGAAACTAAAGGGTTGAATCAGCTTTTATAACTTTGGGCTGGTCTCTGTCACTTACTAGTCTCAACACTGGAAAAAATGTGTCTTTGTTTCTGTGATTTTAAGATGAGGCTTATGATAATTGTCCCTAGCTTTACTTGGAGGACTATTACAAAGATAAATAAGCTGATATAAATGATATAAGGGGAAGTTTTTAGAAATACTTCTTTTGTGCATAAAAAATAGAAACATGGGGGTTAGAAGGTAAGAGATTCTTCCCCTGTATTTCATGCAGTTTGGAATGGCACTGAGTTAAACACATATGCCAACTTCAGACATGTTCAAATATATGTCTTAAAATACATAAAATAGTGTATACTATCAGGTCTCAAAGGATTTTAGGGAAAATGAGACTAATTTTGAATCATTTTTCTTGCTTTTATATAGGAAAGATGTGGCATCATTAAAAAAGCACAGTGTATATTTACATGAACTTGCATGGAATCATGTCCAAGAATGAATAAAGCAAGCTGTATAATACCATATACAGCATAAATCAATTATATTAAACAAAGATGCACACTGAAAACACCATTATCTACGGATGAAATGCTTATAGTTCTAGAGAGGTCTAGAGTAAACTGCAACATTTGGAGTGGGAAGATAATCAAAAGGGACTGGCTTCAACTATCATGTTAAATGATTTTTATAAAAACACATTTATGTATATGTAATATAAAAATATTTTTTAAAGGATAAATTAAATATTATATTTTAAAAAATCTACCCAGGGGCACCTGGCTGGCTCAGTTGGAAGAGCATACAACTCTTGATCTTGGGTCATGAGTTTGAGTCTCACATCGGGTGTAGAGATTATGACAAAAAAATAATAAACTTAAAAAAAATCCATCCATAATCTCACAACAAAATAAAATTAGAAGAACAAAAAGTGGAAAACTACCCATAACTCTATCACCGAGATATAATTAAGGTTAACGTGTTGTTTTACAGTCTCTGAGACTAAAATGAGATCAAAAAGCACTTATTGCTTATAACCTGCTTTTCTCAAATTTTTCCATCAGCAAATATTCTAGATCTAATCAGTATCTCACGAAGTTGAATCTACACATTCACCTCTATGAAACTGTGCACGCAGGTCAACCCTAAAGCAAACTTTTTCGGCGAGAGGGTGACAAAGTATATATAGAAGTATATGGGTCAAAAAGCCCTTCATCTCACATCCATCGAACGGGATGGTAATCAAAACTCACAACTGTGTTGTAAAACCTATTTATTTCTTCATAAACAAAGCTTATTCAACAAAGCCTTTCAAAACAGTGGAATTAAAAAAAAAAATCAAGTGAGTTGAAGAGATGGGAACCATTTTGGCGAAATTCAAGGCGGCTATCTCAGGAGGGCAACACTGCCCTCTAGGGGTGAAAGACTGCCTCTGCACACCGATCACCAGGAGGTACTTCCAAGCATAATCTCAAGGAACTCTACCCCGCCCTCCAGCAGGGCCAGGGATTTATTTTTGTTGGTCACCATCACTACCTTTCTTATGTAACGGCACAACTCTATTTTTCCATTTCTCTTCTTGGCCTGTGGAGTAGGGCATAGACAGTGGCTAGTTTCATTGACAAAATGTTCCCCTCAGCGTTGCCTTACTCCGTTTAGAGAAGTTCACTGAAGGCAAAAGGCTGATGTGGCATCTAGGTTGGAAAATACAATTCAGACAGCATCCTGGGAGGGATCCGACTCAGTGGTTTTATGGGGGGCGGGGGAAAGGGAGTGCTGAAAGAAAATACTTTCCAAAAATATTTACCAGACAAAGAAAAAGAGCTAGGCTTGTGACCAAGACATTCCAAAGAGACACCCTTAGACAGAAGCAATTTTCCAGACCTGTTCCCCAGAAAGGTGGAAATGGCCAAATCTACCCCGCCCCCCCCAAGCCCTGCTCATACTTCTTCTGAAAATAAACACAGCTAGAGCCAGAAGACACCTTCCAAACTGGTCATAATTCAAAAATAGACTCTGCTGTCACTTGCAGGGGAGTTCACAGAGGACAGTTTGGAGCCAGGCTTCTTGGAAAGACTATAACCATCAACCACTGTCGCCAAAGGAGATAGCTGGAGGAGGTGCCTGAGTGAGACTTTCTTCTCCCAGGAGAGGATTTAGAAAGAAATCCCAGAGGAGAAGAGGGGGAGGGTGGCCCAAGGCATTAAAGAAAGTCATTCATATTATTCCTTTTCCTTCTGAAGAGAAAGTCTGATATCTGCATGCCTGATTTATACACTGCTTGGTTATGCTCACCTGAACTGGGAGCCTTCCCAGAAGCCATCCATGTAGCCAGGACCCCCTTTTCCAGACCACCATGAACACTGGAGCCTGGGGAACTTGCAACACCAGTCATGAATTATGTAACTCCTGGGCATAACATCCTGCAGTGGCCTAGGATCTATGTGACACGCAGGGCTCACTCACCTATGATCTTGTCCGTCTTATATCTTGCTCTACCGTGTAATCATATACATTACCATGCTCATGCACTGGCCCATAGAATAAGTCTTCCCTGGAATGTCATCTCCCATTCCTCTCCACTCTACCCCAAGTCTACTTGCCTTGCACTGTCCATTGGTAATTACCCTCTTTTTTAAAAAAATTATTTATTTATTTATTTATTTATTTATTTATTTATTTATTTATTTATTTTGAGAGAGACAGAGAGCCTGCAAGTGGGGGAGGGACGGTGAGAGAGAGAATCCCAAGCAGGCACTGCACTGTCAGCATGGAGCCCGATGTGGTGCTTGAACCCACGAACCATGAGATCATGACCTGAGCCAAAATCAAGAGTCAGATGCCCAACCGACTGAGCTACCCAGGTACCCCTGTAGTCATCCTCTTGTGTGAATTCCACTCAAGTCCTCCTTTAGCCCTTTCTGGACACTGAACTTACTGCCAGTACCAAAAATAGCATGACAGCTTCCTTTTAGTGGGTGCCTGTGCACGCCTGACCTGCCTTAACAGTACATCATACTAGTACCCTTTACACGTGTCCTATATAGTCCTTATTATATAGGTACTATTATTATGCCCGATGTACTGATGAGAAAAGCAGAGGGTCAGAGATGTTAAGTAACTGGCCTAAAATTACATATCTACCACAATTCTAAAACATCTACTCCTTGCCTCCCTTTCAACCTTTAACTTGCACCACTTTCCTCCTTACCCTCTATATTCTAGTCACAGTGGATTTTTTTTTCTTTCTCAAAACTACAAAATAACTGCCCCCCCCCCCCCCCCCCCCGCCCACAAAGTCTAGCTCAGTCTCACCTCGAGGCTTTCACACCGGCTTTTGTCTGGAATGCCTTCCAAGTTTTGCAGAACTGGTTCTTGCTTTTTATTACATGGCACCTCCTAGAAGTGTTCCTTGTCCACCGATCTAAAACTGCCCCCCCCAACCTTTCTTGATTATGGCCTTGATCATGTTCTTCCAAGCATGTATCATTTCTAGTGATTTCTCACCGATCTATGTGTTTGTTCTGCTAGACCACACCGTTGCAATATAAGCTCCAGGAAAGCAAGCACCTTGTCTCTGCTGTGCACAGCTGAATCTCTGGAACCTAGGACAATGGCTGGCAATTGGTAAGCACTCAAGAAATATTTGTTGAATGAATAAGTTATTCCAATATTCATGCTTTTTGTCTCTATTCTATGTGACCTCTCTAAATTAGGGCTTACAGCACTTACAGTTTAACCATATAACTTAGCCATTACGTATTTTAGGATTTCGCCATATTCTATTTGCTATTGTTGCATTCACAATCACTTACAACCTGTGTGTGTGTGTGTGTGTGTGTGTGTGTGTGTATTTGTGCATGCGTCTAATCACTGATTCACATGAACTAGCCTTGTCTTTCCAGCGAAGAGCTTGTGGTCAGAGGTTTATCTGCCCTTCCTATTTCACCCAGCAGAGGACTGATCATACAGGGTCTCAAATAGTTGTTGCGTGAACTGATAATTTTGTGATTCTGAGTGAGGTGAGTGATGTCTAGTTTACTTTCTTTCTGGTTTGTGGAACCCTATTCAGGAAGCATCCTGGGCCTGGGATCAAAGTTTTCAGGTTTTTGTGTCTCCCAGCAAGTGATTGCCTGGTGTTGTCCAGCCCAAGTCCTGAGCCTGATGGCATTTCCTGCGGGGGGTGGGGGTTGTTGCGGTTGGGGGGGTCCTAGGCTAGTGGCCCACCTAGGCTGGAAATAATCAGAAGCAAGATATTAAAAAAAAGTAACCCCTTCTTGTGATTATTTTCTGCCTGGTTAAACTAAAGAACTGAGGTAACATTTGAACTTCTTGGAGTACAAGAAGAATGCTCACTGGTAGGCCAATATATTCTGTGCCTGGAATGCATTTTCTTGAATTTTATATTTGGGGTTTTTTTTTAATGTTTATTTATTTATTTATTTACTTATTTGTACTGTAGTATTTATTTATTTATTTCCTGACAAAATGACTTCCAGCAAAATGCAACAAATTTTGTCTTTGAAGCCTAAGCAATCTTTTCATCCTTATACACTTTTAAAATGGCATTATAGATGTTGAATGTTTCTTTATTTTAGAGAGACAGAAAGAACATGAGTGGGGAGGGGCAGAGAGAGAGACACACACACACAGAATCTGAAGCAGGCTCCCGGCTCTAAGCTGTCAGCACACAGCCTGATGCTGGGCTTGAACCCAGCAACCGTGAGATCATGTCCTGAGCCAAAAAGTCAGATGCTTAACTGACTGAGCCACTCAGGTGCCCCCAAATTCTTATGATTTTATTGTTATATATAGGTCTAATTTCAGAAAGCATTTAAATTATTGATAAATATATGCAATGTCCAAGTTAACATAAAAAATGAAGGTAAAAGAAAAAAAGATAGTGAAGAGATGACATAAAATGGACCTAAGCAGAACTGGAAAAGTTTATTCTGTATTAAAATTCTACAGTATTTTTCAGGTGGGCCACACATCTGCCTTTAAACTTCCTTGCCATCAACACCCACGACATTAATTCTCATTTCAATATATGAGTGAGTAACAATCTAGTATTTCTTTTTATGGTTATTATTTTGAGAGAGAGAGATGGAGCACGAGCAGAAGGGGCGGAGAGAGAGGGAGAGAGAGAATCCCAAGCAGGCTCATGCAGAGCCCTACGCAGAGCTGATGTTGCAAACTGTGAGATTATGACTTGAGCAGAAATCAAGAGTCAGATGCCCAATGATTGAGCCACCCACACACCCCAAAAATCTAGTGTTTATATCAATCATACACATCTATATTTAAAAAAATGTGCAGATGTACTAGCAACAATAACAACCTCATTACAAAACAAATTTCTAAAACACTTGGGGCAATATTTTCGTGTTTAAAAATGATCAATATTCCCTTTCTTCTCCCTTTCCACTAATAGTCCTAGGAGAGAAATCCTGTTATTAAACAATCTTTAACTAAGCAGGGCATATTCTAATTCTTGGGGCATTTCCAGCAATTTTTTACTAATTGTGAATGACAGTGAGTAGGTAGTCCAGATGAAAGGGAAAGAAATGAACGTTACTAAAAGACTTACGTGTCGTCCGTAAATGTTATTCCAAAGTACTCCTTTTCTTTCAGGTTGAAATGTGAAGCCACAAGGTCCAGCAATTCTCTTGATAAAAGTTTGGGCTGTCAAAATAAAATGTTATCAGAAAAGCAATTTCGTTGCCTCACTCTCTTTTTGCTACCACCCTTCTCTGCCCCAAATAGTTCAAAGCAGCTTTTGTTTGTTTGTTTTTAAATATCTGCCCCCTTTGGCTGCCTAGGTTAATCTACTATAGACCATTCTCCAAGAGATTGGGAAGGGGGAGAAATGTTAATAGAAACATCAATGAGATCGTCAGTTTCATGTATTTGCAATTCAGTCCAGTAATTTACTTTTTCCTCTCAGGGGACAATGTATTTACTAACATGATGATGTTTTGGAAAAATACTTTTTTTAAAAGTCATTTTGAATGTTTATTTTTATTTATTTTTGAGGGAAAGAGAGCATGGGTGCACCACCAGTGGAGGGGCAGAGAGGGAGGGAGGGAGGGAGAGAGAGAGAGAGAGAGAGAGAGAGAGTCCCATAGCACAGAGCCTGCCATGGGGTTCAATCCTACAAAACGTGAGATCATGAACTGAGCCAAAATCAAGAGTTGAATGCTTAACCAACTGAGCCACCAGGTGCTCCTGAAAAAATACTCTTTTATAGGCACTATGGTGCTAGTGACCAAGACAAAGAATATCAAACACCTCACTACGTGGACTGTAGGAATAATCTTGCCTGCAGGGTGCCAGTTGAAGAGGCTGGAGACCCAAGGCTGTGGGATCAGAGATAAAACTATGACTCTACTACTCGTTACCATTTATTGTCCCAAACTCCTTCTATCCATTATCTCACTTTGTGCTCAGGATGAGCCTATGAGATAGGGGTTCTTATTGCCCTTTTATAGATGAGGGGGCCAAAGTCAAGAAAAGCTAAGCACCTGGATTGATGTTACAGTCAGTAAGGGCAGGGAATTGAACCCAGTTCTGTCTGATTCCAAAGCCTACGCTTTTCATCTCTCTCTCTTGAGATGGAGTGATCTTACCCATTGCATATACGATTGTCACCAGTGTTTCCTAAACACTTAGAAGAAGGATCTAATCTATGAACTTTTGAGAAGCACTGGGCCTGGTGGCAAAATGCATGTTTTGGAATCAGGGGGAACATCCCGGGTGATAGCAGACGCCTGATTTGCAGGAACAAGGGAAGAAAAGGGTGATATGCAAGAGGGCATCTACATAGACTCTTTCTGAACTTAGAGCCAAACAGTTTAGGGCTCATTATGGTGGTTTGAGAGTTGGATGTTTGCTGCTGGGGAAGAAAGAATGGTCATGATTAAAAAAAAAAAAAAGAAATAAAGAAACAGGCAGAAATCTGGACTAAAAGGTCCACTCTGGCTAAACAGTGTTGACTATTTTTATTCTAATTGAAGCCTATGCATAGTGGGTGAGAAACGAGCCACAGAAGGGAGAAGAATTTAGGTTTGGTCAAAGGAGAGAGTTCTGGCTATAGCTACAGTGTGGCTATCAAAGGGAATTTCCACAATTTCTTTTTAGGTCCTTGGGCCACAGTGTTGAGTAAATGAAGAGAGAAGGATCAACAATTAAAATATCACCACTCATATACTCCATATATATTACAAAAAGATTTCATTCTCATATGTAATCTAGCTTGATTTTAGCCATAATTCTTTGAGGGAAAGTAAGGAGTCTCAATCCCGGTGCACAGCTGATGAAGTGGGGTATTTAACCTGGACACTGCCGTGTGGCAGCAAAGTGGCAGGATGCAGATTTGCAGCTGACAATAACCCTTTCGGAGAAAGATTACAATGCTCCGTTTACCCACAAGAGGTTCAGAGAAGTAAAGCTACTTCCTGGGGGTCACACAGCTACTGACGGTCAGAGCTGAGATTAGAACGCAAGGGTCTCCAATCCACATCCCCAGGATATAACTATTCTCACAGGTAGACCAAGTCATCTGACTTAGCAGCTGTCCTTTTGCCCCTCAAACAATCCCAAGTCATTGGCACAGATAAGTGAGTAGCCTGAACAGAGGCCATGAGGCTCACGGAGGGAACCAGTCAGTATGGGCTGTCTCTTCATGGGCAACACCTACCTGAACCAGCAGCTCCAGCCTCCTATCATCCAGGAGGTGCACCTGGCAGTGCCTGCCCTCTGTCATCTGTGGGGACAAGATAGCAAGAGTGGCATCAGTGCTGGGGCTGGCAAGCAACCCCCTGACCTCGATTTATAGTTTGTTTTACATGTGATGTGTTCAGCCTAAAAATGCCTTCAGTTGAGTCAATCGACAGCCTCGATCACAAACAGACTCATGAGGCGGCATTAGCTGTTGGATTAGTCAACCAATCAATTAATTAATTTACTCTTGGATGTAAAAAAGAATGAAAAGCAAAGACAACCCAATATATTGAAAAATAATGTCTATATAGTGTATACAAGATTATACTATGAAAAGTTCGTTTCTTTCCTAGAGGAAACTACTACATTTATCATTGAATCAATATTTTGTTTTTCAAAGGAAAATTCCTATATTCATTGATGTATTTTAATAAATAGAATACATGCATAATTGTAAAGGAAAAGATGACATTACAGTTAAAACTGAAAGTCTCTATCTCTGAAATGTCTGTCCCCTTTATAGTATATCACTACCATAATTAAGAACAATTACAAACACTTAAGATACATAGTTAAGAACAATATCCATCAGCATAAATTTCTTTTTTTTGGGGGGGGGGTGAAAAAGTTTTATTTTTTATTTATTTATTTATTTATTTATTTATTTATTTATTTATTTATTTTTATATATGAAATTTATTGTCAAATTGGTTTCCATACAACACGCAGTGCTCATCCCAAAAGGTGCCCTCCTCAATACCCATCACCCACCCTCTCCTCCCTCGCACCCCCCATCAACCCTCAGTTTGTTGTCAGTTTTTAACAGTCTCTTATGCTTTGGCTCTCTCCCACTCTAACCTCTTTTTTTTTTTTTCCTTCCCCTCCCCCATGGGTTCCTGTTAAGTTTCTCAGGATCCACATAAGAGTGAAACCATATGGTATCTGTCTTTCTTTGTATGGCTTATTTCACTTAGCATCACACTCTCCAGTTCCATCCACGTTGCTACAAAAGGCCATATTTCATTTTTTCTCATTGCCACGTAGTATTCCATTGTGTATATAAACCACAATTTCTTTATCCATTCATCAGTTGATGGACATTGAGGCTCTTTCCATAATTTGGCTATTGTTGAGAGTGCTGCTATGAACATTGGGGTACAAGTGCCCCTATGCATCAGTACTCCTGTATCCCTTGGATAAATTCCTAGCAGTGCTATTGCTGGGTCATAGGGTAGGTCTATTGTTAATTTTCTGAGGAACCTCCACACTGCTTTCCAGAGCGGCTGCACCAATTTGCATTCCCACCAACAGTGCAAGAGGGTTCCGTTTCTCCACATCCTCTCCAGCATCTATAGTCTCCTGATTTGTTCATTTTGGCCACTCTGACTGGCGTGAGGTGATACCTGAGTGTGGTTTTGATTTGTATTTCCCTGATAAGGAGCGACGCTCCATCAGCATAAATTTCTAATTATATTTATTGTCACTTATAATTGCAATACTGGGAAATATTCTTTGTCAAATATTTAAACAATACATAGAATACAAAGATCCCCCTTCACTAACTCACACTCCACACATCATTTTACCTATAGAAATCACCACCCTGTGAGTTTGAGGATAATCCATACACACTGTTTTTACATGTATGTTCAGATATAGATATATACATATTTTCAAAAAATTCAGAGTAAATGGTTTGCTTTGAATATTGTTATATTGGACATTACCTGAGTGAGAAAAAAGCCAGAGCAAGATTTAAAATAAGGTCTAACTGGACTACAACAAAAAAAGTCATCTTTTTAAATACTCTTCTTCTATACAGTGGGAAGAAAGAAATAAATATGTCAGTTCAAATCACTTTACTTCTTTTGTAAAACCCACACAAACAAACCCCAAAAACATGTACTATGGAAAGAGAAAAATCAAATACTCAAAAGATCAACTGATACAACATGAATCCATTAAGGAGTATGTCAAACTCGTACAATATTTCAAGTTACTCTGTTATCGCATAATCCAAATGAATTTTATTTCCTGATTTTAAAAAAGCATCTTTTTTTCCTTTCTTTTTTCCTTTTTCCTTTTCCTTTGCTCAGACTAGTGAATTTTCCTTTTGTCAACACATAATTCTATCCTAGAGAATTAAATAGTAAATGTATTTTTGTGTATGTGCATGTCTGCCCATCTCATGACAATCACAGTCAGTGGTGGCCATGTTTGTACAACTTGGTCCTAGCCCTTCAGCCTCAGACTTCAGCTGATTGGACCAGGGAACAGACACCTGACTCAAGCTGGGCCAATCAGAGCCTCAGTCCAGAGAATCTGGAATTGGGTCGGAGAGGATGAGAAAGTGGTTGCTGTAGGGGCTGTGGTGTGTGGACAAAAAGGAAAGCAATCTGCAGAGAGAATGAAGGAGACAAGCAGCTGGACGGGGCCAAGAGAAATCACGCAATCTGAAAGGGAAAGCTCGAGAGAGTTGCTGTCTGGGTTCCTAACATCTTTCTAGTCACTTGTAGTCACTTCGGCTGGTTCGGGTGAATTCTTGTTCTTGAGTTCCATGAAACACCTCTGTATTCTTTTAATAAATACACTTCTTCTTTCTTATTGAAACTAACTTGAGTCAGATTCTGCTTCTTGCAACTAAAAGCATCTTTGTAAGATACCACAGGTATCTATACCTAAATCAGAACAAAAGGTTTCCAAAGGATGGACTCCCCACATGATATCATTAATATAGAGAAGTCATCTACTCATAATCACTGATCAACAAATACAACAGCCAAGAGAAAGGCTGACATTGGGGGGTTGGGGAATGAACAAACATCCCAGTAGGTGAAAGGACAAGTTGCCACATAAGACAAGCTGGAAAACGGCAATGCAGATGAACCGGAGGAGAAAAAATGCTACAGTTTTATGCCCATACTGGCACATCCATGTTCAGTATTCACCGAGCCCTTTCCTCTGTGGGAGGATGCCTCCTCGGGGAGGCCAGAGTACTGCTTTGATCACCTCTAAGCAATAGAGAGGCCTGCCCTTGTCACTTGCTTAAATCAGAGGTTGAAAAGTTGTGGATGTATTTTTTTTTTTTTGTCAGAACAATGCTTATGAATAAATTTTAGTTGATGACATTAGAAATCAGAAGATGCCACTTAAAAATGTAGATGGTATGATCTGGAAACACTGGGCTGGATGTCCTCCATGGCAACATTTGGCCAGGATAGGGCAGAGCAGCTCCCTCTTTAGATGGGGTTTGTGGTCTCTGCTTCCCCAAAATTTATTACCCGCCAGGTTCCTAGGAGTCCTGTCATGAGAAAAAGCAAACCCCTATTTAAGTTCACATGGTACCAGGGAAGAGACAAAACAATGTCAAATGAGGGCCTGCTGTGCACCAGGCCAACTGCCTGACACTTGACCTTCATTAACATATAGTATTTCAACTACTATGCAAGCCTATGAAAGGGGCATCCTCATTTTGTTTTGTACTGTTTTGTTTTGGGGGACATCCTCAATTTAAGCACCAGGAAACCACGGCCTGAGAAATGATGTAAGTTGCATAAGCATTCTAAGCCAGACTTGGGCTCAAAATCATATTTTATCTCTTATTAGCTGTGTTACCTTGGAGAAGATACTTAACCTTTCTGAGCCTCATAAGCAATGTCCTGGTAGCTTTCAATCTGATACCCCTGAGAATGAAATAAACCACTTCGACAAAGACAATTATTATACTCCTTATTTGCCTAAAATTTAACAAATAGCTAATAAACCTTCCTATAATTCATTTATTCTCCCATCAAAAACATTTTTATTTTTTAATTTAGAGAGAGATGGAGAGCATGAGTGGGGGTGGGGGGCAGGGGGAGACACAGAGAGGGAGAAAGAGAGTCCCAAGCAGGCTTTGTGCTGTCAGAGAGGAGCCCAGTGAGGGGCTCGATCCCATGAACCCTGAACCCTGAGATCACGATTTAAGCTGAAATCAAGAGCCAGATGCTTAACTGACTGAGCCACCCAGGTGCCCCTAAACATTTTTCTTTTTTCTTTTAAGTTTATTTATCTATTTGAGAGAGAGAGAGAGAGAGAGAGAGAGAGAGAGGAAATCCTAAGCAGTTTCCACACTATTAGCGCAGAGCCTGATGCCGGGCTCAAACTCATGAACTGTGAGATCATGACCTGAGCTGAAACCAAGAGTCGGACACTTGACTGATGGAGCCACCCAGGCGCCCCCAGAATCACTTTTGAACTCCACAGACACCATCCGAACATTTTCAGGCTTGATCCCACCCCAGTGGCACCCTTCCTCACGTGGAATAAAAACATTAAAAAATCATCTCTTCAGAAAGTTTCACTTACCACCCACACAGATTTGATACCCTTCCTGCCACTTCCTCTTCCATTCAACCCCAGGAAGATGAAGATTAAAAATCGTACATACTGGATTAAAACTCCCACCTCAGTCTGTGGCTGCCCTGTGTTTGCTCCCCAGTTGGTGGAGCGGGTCCTCTGATGCTAAGCGCTGGGTGCTGGTGGAAGGACCTTGTCCATCTGGTCACCGGTCAAATGAGGAAGAGCAGAGGGAAGTGAGAATTGGGCACAGGCCAGACCTCTGGCTTCGGGGTGTGCCCTGAGGCCCTGACCTGTAGCCCATAGTGGGGTTCAAGTCTGTGTGAAAATGCCCCACCCCCAACCCCCAATACCACGACCTGATTTAGGAGAGAAGAGAGGAGGAAGACTTGGTAAGAAATCCAAAGGCGAGTCCAGATAGGGCAGTGTGGGACCATTCATAACAACCGGGGTCAACTCATAAAGTAAGAGGAAATCACAACTACAGAAAAAGACCAGAACCTCAGCCCCGCTTGGGTTTTGCACTAGTGGTTCTTTGGAACAAGGAAATATGAAAGCTTGGTAAGGGAAGCGGCAAGCTGCTTTCTTTTTTTCTTTCTTCTTCTCTCTTGTTCTTTTGACCTTTTCTGAAAGCCTAACATGAGAGGGTCTACCCCATAAAAATGACTCTTCAGGATTTTTTGCGGGGTGACCCATCCGAAGTCTAATTCACCATCATCCCTTGCCTGGATATGTGCAAAACCGGCTGTCTAACCAGGCTCCATGCTTTTATTTGAGTCCTGTAAGGATCCAAACTCCACATGGCTATGCCTCTCAAATACAGATGAAATCCCTTCACTTTCTTAAAATTGCCCAAACTCCTTACCTTGTCAACAATGTCCACACAACCAACCCCTTACCCTCTCTAATTTTATTTCCAAGCCATCTGCCTTTGTACTAACATACCATCCACACTGGCCTTCTTTTCGTTTTCAAAATAAAGGTTGTTCCTCCTTTGAAATTTTGCATTTGCTGTTCCTCTGGAATGCCCTTCCCTGGGTCATTGCATGATTAGGTCCTTTCACATCTTTCAGATCTTAAATCAAAAGCCACTGTTTCTAAGAGGACTGTCCTCAGAATAAAGTGGAGACTGGATACTCTCTCATATCATGCTGCTTTATTTTCTTTATAGCTAATACTTTTTGTTAGTTTTTTGTTTTTCTGTCATCTTTTTTTTTTTTAAAGCTTATTTATTTATTTTGAGAGAGACAGAGAGAGTGTGGGGGACGGACAGAGAGAGAGGGAGACAGAGAATCCCAGAGAATCTCTGCACTGTCAGCAAGGAGCCTGATGTGGGGCTCAAACTCACGAACTATGAGATCATGACCTGAGCCAAAATCAAGAGTCGAATGCTTAACCCACTTAGCCACCCAGGCATCACTCTGTCCTTATTTTTCACCATCAGAATGTTAAATTTCATGGCACAGACCTTGATAGATTTGTTCACTACTGTATCCCCAGGGCCTAGAACAGTGTCTGCAGGGTAAGAATGTGGTCAATAAATACCTGAGTGAAGGAATGCCTTTACTGCTCAGAACATAGACACAGTTAATAATGAATTAAGTTCACAAATGATTTAAATTTGCATAGCATAATGTAAAGTGAGGATGTTCCGAAACACCTCCCAAGCCTTGGCCCAGACAGACTCTCTACATAACAAACAAGCTTTCTACCCTGAAAACAAGGTGTGCTATTAAACTCTTCATCAGATGAGATATTCTGGAAGAACTGGAGAGAGGTAGAAGGGTGTATCTAGGACGTTCTTACTTTGGGATCTATTGAGTGGATGGAGTTTTATATTTCTCCCAAATGATGTCAATCCTAGCTGAACAGGGGCTCCTTTATATCATCTCTGGGTGTTGACTGAATATGAGCTATTGACACTCCCGTTCAGAGAATGGCCTAGACTGACACAGATGTCTCCATACCGAGTCAGCTGTGATTTTCCTTCGAGTTCTTTCAAGATGGTGCCTACCCTCCCAATGTGCAATCATTGGGAACCTCTTTTACGAATCTCAACGAACAATTCTCCTAGCTTCTATAACCACTTACTATGTCATGTGAGTGCACGTGCAAGTTTCTCCTCTCATGCTACTTACATTCCTAGGAGGTGAAGAGTTTTACAATTTAGATTTTGTAGATGACAAAAGTGAAGTGCAGAGAGGTTAGGTAACTTGTCTTGGGTCATGTTACTATGAACTGGGGTGGAATCTCAGGTTCCCTTAGTTGCATAGGAGCAGGACTCCTGTGTGTCTTGTAGGTTCACTGGGAGTAGAGGGCAAAAGGGAGGCAGTGAGAGAGAGAGGGGCAGGTGGCATAAAAGCAGCAAAGGGAGAAAGGAAAATTGGCTGGGTGACGAGAATGATAAAGAAGCAAATTCCGTTTTCCAAAGACAAAACTGGGTAACTGAGTGATCGGACTTAGGAAAAATGTTAACAATAATTAATGGCCATTGACCACGTGCCTGGCACTAATCCGAGCCCTTTCCTTTATTTACATGGGCTATTTAAAGTCATTTTCAATTATGTTTTTATTTTATTTTATTTTATTTTATTTTATTTTATTTTATTTTATTTTATTTCATCTTATTAAATTATTTTTAGTAATCTCAACTCCCAATGTGGGGCTTGAACTCACGATCCAAGATTAAGAAGTACATGCTCCACTGACTGAACCTGCCACGTGCCCCTGAATTCATTTCATAACAAGCCTGTGAGGCAGATTCCAACACTAGCTTCATTTTGTGGATGAGAAAAATCGAGGCTCCAAGAAGGTAAATGACTGACTCCAACTCCACAAAGGCACAGAGATGGGAGGAGTCTCAGAAAGGTAGAAACACAGGCATTCTGACTGCAGAATCTGTGGCCTTCACTGCTATATTACTTCTGCTGTAAGGTATTTCCCATCTAATAGGGCTTATATGTTAAAAGACATAGCTGAGGCATTTAACATATCATCTTGACCACCAAGTAAAACACTGTTCTGGAAGAGCCGCATTTAGACTCACCAAACCAGACTTTCCGGGCTCAGGTCACTATGTGGCACCGAGGCCAGAAGAGGCACAAGGCTTTTGCAATCACTATTTCTTGGCTACCACCTGGCCCTGAACTGAAAAAAAAAAAATACGGGCAGCTGCTAAAAACAGTGTCTATATGTTCGTTATTGATTTTCACTGAACATCAGGATGGACTTCATCCCCCCTGCTCCCCCTGCTTGGGCTGCTGGCTCTGTCATGCTTATGTGAACGCTCTGGGCACAGGATGACATTTATCAATGACGCTTATCATTTATTTGGGTCTGACTCCACAACACTTTGGGCTTAAGATACAGTCTAGAACACAATGCCATTAACATAGTGTCGGTCTGAAACAGGTTTTCATTCATTTGCTCGACTAATATTTATTGAGCACTTTCAAAGTGTAAGCACTGCTCTGGGTAGGAATAGACATCATAATTCTATGAGGGCCGTCTTGTGTATTGTAGGATGTCTAGCAACATCCCTGGCCTCTACCCACCAGATGTCAGTAACACCTCCACCCTGCTTGTGGCCACCAAATATATCTCCAGACATTGCCAAATGTCTCCTGGGGGTGGGAGTGGGGGAATCATTCCTGGTTGAGAACAACTGCTCTAGACATAAGGGGAAGAAAAGAAATTATTAACAATTAAACAAATATTTTCAGACTATTGTAAGGGCTCTGAAATAGCTCAACTAGCAACGGAATTAAGTTCTGAGCATCTGTACAACCCGTATCTTACCCTGGAAGTGTGAGAAATTAGGAAATTGATAGACAGAATTTATATTGGACCACTGTTCTTGACAAGAGGCACCCACTACAGATGGAAGGGATAACGCTGTTTTCCGAACATTAGCATTCAACTGCAAACTCCTTTCAGGCAGCGGCTGAAGAAAAGCAAACCAGGAAGGCTGGTCAGGGAACAGCCATTTTCTGCAGCTCCGGCATAAACCTGGCAAGGAATTTTGGTCAGCTTTAGCAGACAGTCTCTGGGGAGGGCAGTCTCATAAAAGACAATCGCTTATCAGATTATAGCCTGATCTCTTAAGGCTGGCAAAAAGAAAGCCCAACTTTCAAAGGAAGAAAGAAAGGAAAAGAAACAAAACTACTTATTATATCTGGAGCTGAAGGCCATCAGGAGCCCCCAGCCCGGTGTCTGCGAGGTATGCCAGGATTTAGAATCAGGAGGCCTGGATTGTGTCCCAGCTCTGCCATTTAACTAAGAGTAGGGCATCAATATCATGGTATCTCTCTAAATCTCAGTTTCTGCCCCTGTGAAATGAGAATGATAAGAATCAATCTTACTTAGCTTTGTTTGTCTCTTGTATTAATACAGGTTGAACCTCAAATCTACCTCGAAAGTACAGATGATAATCCTATCACCAGTAACACGCTCTATTTATTGGTTATAGATTAGGTGTTAGAGTCTGTGCTAAGTGCCTGGAGTGCATTATCAGCTTTACTCTTACTCTAGTGCACCGAGTACTATGACTAGTGGAAATGATTTGTAAGCTGCTGCGTGCTATTATGTTAACTGTAAGTGGTTATTTTAAGTTGTTTAAACAATTATTTTTCTCAAGGAAAAAGTTCTCTTGGATTATTAAGAGGCCAAGCTGTCAGATTTGAGTTGAAAGTCAATCTACCAGTTAAACCCTGGAGAGAGTGGTCGACCCAGAGCTGAAGATGAATGCCATTCTGATTTCTCAGGGATAATCAACAGACTAACCCAAAACTGCCATTTTTAGCTGCCCTGGTACCCAAAGCTGGGGAAACACTTATAAACCTTGCTTCTTATCTGATTGTGACCAGGGGGTGTCTTGGGCCTGACCGGCTGCTTTTGTTCTCAACCCACACGAAATGGAAATGAGTGTTATGTCTGAGTCATGTGCTTTGACATCCATGACATGCTCTGAATTCTTACAGCCACCTTGTGAAGCAGGTATTTTTGGCCCTCCGTTTCACACTGAAGGAGTAGAGACCCCAAGAAGTTGAGAACAACTTCCCCATGCTTCCTAGCTACTAAAGGACTGAGGCAAACTCAACTAAGAGCTCACCCAACAGCAAGTGGGGGAAACAGGTGACATACTGTCATGGGCGAAGCTGCAATGAAAAGCAGGATTCTCTTTAGAAATACTCTGCACTTTTCCAGTGAGAAACTCAGGTTAGGCACCGATGAGAGACCGTCAAATGTTTATTTTCAGAAAACCATGCAGGATATATCCGCCATTCCTTTCCAGAAAGAAACATCCTCTTTACTTAAAACCAGTTGTTAGGCTGTATTTTTAGAAGTCGTGGTACAGTATCGAGTCGAAAAAGAAAAGAAAAAATGGGAGGACACGGACATTGTAAACAGGAAAAGTCACCAAGTGTAACCAAGAAAAGCCAAGAGCACAGCCCACGGGCTGGGGTGGGGGATTTTAGCTTTTGTCTGCAGTTCAGGTTCGACCAGAAATGAAGTTCTCCCATCAACTTGTAGAAAATGGAAATTTTGGCTTTGGTGATTATGCAAGGAGCAGACACCCTGTGGTTTGGAAACTTTCTGCTTTGCCAACTGTCAGTTTTCTCTTCTCCCGTGAAAAACAGCCTGTAGGAATGAGCGAAAGTACTGCGTCTTTCAAAAACGTAAACGTTCAGACAAGCACAGCTCGGGTGAAGGGATTTTAAAAATAAACTGCAGCATTTGGCAATTGAAAGATATTCTAGGTACCGTTTATTCACTGTACAGCCCATTCAGAAATCTGGGCCGAACGTATGCCATCCACAGAGCACATAAATCACGTCTATTGCCCAGGAAACCTAAAGCTGCACAAAAATTAATTAGAAAACCAAAACCAACTTTCCATTTGTTTTGGAGTACACTTTCATTGTCGGAGCTTTCTTGCTTCCATTTTTCACCAACCCCTGTTAGAATGTCTCTGGTTTATGCTTTTCAAAGTCTCTTTGTTCTTTGTGGTCCATGTACAAGTAGAGGCTGAAATCAGTCCTTGGGAAGTTTATAAATAATACAGACGGATTGTATTAGGTTCCAGAGCACTAGCTGGGTTGGTAGAAAAGTCACATTTGGGTAGGGAATTTAGAAAAGCATCACCAAATTGCGAAAACAGAAAAGTCAAGCACGTGCTGGACAATGTAGAAAATGTCTTACTCATAATGTCCAGGACTCATTTTACCGTCATGGAAAAAACGCTCCCTTCTCAACCTACAGGCTTCTAACATTTAGTGAAGAAAATTCTTGGTCACTTAGTGCAGCTTGCATTTTCAATGGGATTAAGTCTTCTTAAAAAAAAAAAATTTTTTTTTTACATTTCTTTATTTTTGAGAGAGAGAGAGAGAGAGAGAGAGAGAGCACACAAATGGAGGAGGGGCAGAATCTGAAGCAGGCTCCAGGCTCTGAGAAAGGTGTCAGCACAGAGCCCGACACGGGACTTGAACCCAGGAACTGTGATATCATCACCTGAGGCAAAGTCGGATGGTTAACTGACTGAGCCACCCAGGTGCGCCCCCTTTTTTTTTTGAGGTTAACTCAGGCTTCAGTGATTAAAATGAAACAAACAAACAAAAAAGCTGTGGAAGGCCACAGGTCAAGGAGACAAAGGAAATATGAAAAAGGAGCCATAAGCCATTTCTTGAGCCGGAACTAGAAAAATACAATGAGGGGAAAAGAATCTTTCAGGAGAGACAATGGTGATGTGGACTTGTGTCATGGCAACCCATGAGAGCCTACAGTCTCATTTTTGAGCTGGTTGTTAAGCACAACCCAATATTAAAAATTACAGCATATAAACTTATAACAAAATAAATCACATTAAAAATACTAGTAATAAAAGGCACCTGGCTGGCTCAGTTGGTGGAGCGTGTGACTTTTGATCTCTGGGTCATGAGTTCAAGCCTCACGTTGGGCATGGAGCTTATTAAAAAAAAAAAAATACAGGTAATAAATGCTCAAAACTCATCATTTTCCAGTTATTTGTGTTTTACGATTATCTTTGCTCATGAGGTTATTTATGTCTACTGAGTCAGTAGGGCAGCAATACTATTTAATGGCGGCAGGCTATTGTTCACCTCTTCCCAGTCAGATAACAGCGGTAACATGAGGTCGGCCAAGGTGAGAGTATATACACCACAGAAATTGGCAAATGCTATACATCCGGGCCCTTTTCTCCAGAGAACCTCTTGTTAAACACTTACCAGAATAACCCTGGAGAAATTCAGCGGTCATGATCTCGCGGTTCATGAGTTCGAAGCCCACATCAGGCTTGCTGCTGTCACCCTGTCAGCACAGAGCCCCCACTGCATCCTCTGTCCTCCTCTCCTTGCCCCTCACCCGCCTGTGCTCTCTCTCTCTCAAAACAGAAATAAAGTATTAAAAAATAAATAAAATGGGACTAATGATACCTACCAACAGAGCACCTAGCCTGGCAGACAGAGGCCAACAAAAAAGATACCTGTTACACCTTAGTATGATACCTCCCCAAATCCCCAGGACACAAGCTCACTGCTGAGGGTCTGCTGATCAAGGACTGCACTCCTTTCAAATGCTCAGGGCCGTTTGCTTTTCCTGTTCTCTTGCCACTGGAAGGGAAGATTCATTTACTGCTGCTCTCCTAGCTCCTGAAACAGTGCTGAGCCCATCGCGGGGCTTAATAAATACGTATGGAATGAATGACTTTCCCTTTATTTCCATCTGCTGCTCTGCTTCTGAGTCTTCTCCCTCTTTCTGTCAAGGTCTCCTTGGCAAGTGAGTTAACTCCTTTGCCTGTTAATCACCAGATCGCAACCAGCTGTGGTGCTATCTTTCTGGAATCTATCAAACCAGTGGAACTCTTCTCCCTGCCGTGGGCGGCCGCCGTGACCTTACAGCATGGGTGAAAGGCATTTCCAGCTTTTTCATTCACAAGCAGAACTGAGCATGTATCATTATGCTCTGTCGGCAAGTTTCTCCCCGCTTGCACTGCTGCCGTTTGGATCTCAGTTCCGCTCGGCCTCCGGCAGAAGGGACCAAGTCTTGTGAGAGGAAATCTCACCCAACATATGCAGCTGTATCCAGGGAACCAAATATTTTCCCCTGTGGCCCTGCCTCAGCACTGCTGCTTGGACTTGCTGTTCTGGAATAGCCTCTCTGAGGGCGGTGAGGGGCTGGGTCACTTAAAAAAGCATGGGTGCTTCTGGAAAGAGCGGCCTGGATGGGAGCTTATGCAAACTCACCGGGAAATCATTAAGTTCTGGAATTCCTAGTGCCTTTTCCATCATTACTTGCTTTAGTCAGGGGGATAACACAGGGGGGAGCCTGCCCACTTAGCCACTGGGTGCAGGGCAGTGGTTTGGGAACAGCCCCGCAGATGTCAGATGGATATAACGTCTCAGCCTGGCTCTGCCTCTAACTGGCTGGAGACTTCAGACAAGCCACTCAGCTACTGTCTGAGTAGCTGCTGTGACACGGGAATATTTTTGCCTCACACATGGTAAGCATTCCATAAGAAGCAGCTATTGTTACTTTTTAAAATACAGGGTATTATTTGGAAGGGTGAAGGTCAAGAGTATAGGCTCTGGAGTCAGACAGACTTTGGTTTCAACCCCAGCTCTGCTCTTCAGCTCCTGTGTGGCCTTGTTCAGGTGACCTTATTTCTTTTGAGCCTTGTTTTCCCCATCTGAAAATGCGAATACTAATAGTACCCACTTCCTAGGGCTGGGGGTGGGGGGGTCATATGAGATAATATACATAAAATACTTAGCAGAGCACATGCACGTTTTAAGAGTATTATTATACCTTTCACTAATAAAAACCAAGCAATTGCTACACACACTCCTTCAGGGTAGATGTTCTCAAAGGCCATGTTCCGGCGCTAAGCAGGTCCTACTCTGCCCTTGAACTCTACCACAGAGAAAGGAGCAAGTAATATAAATTACTATTATATTAGTACTAATGCCACTTTTCCTGTCTACAGTGCTTAAACTTTCAAAGTGCCTTCATTTCTACTTTTTCTTTTAAACTTTACAAGTTTTAACGTGCCAGAGTGTCCTGTCCCTATTTCATAGATGAGGCCACAGAAGCCTCCAAAGAAGGGATGTGACTTCTTCATGGTCACACAGCTAGACAGAGCCGAGACTCTAGATCGTAGTTCCTGCTTTCTACTGCCCCATTCTCCTGACCTTTACAAAATATTCACTAAGGAGTCAAGTTGAAAACAACAACAACTAAAATACATGTTAGCTCCTACATGCGATGTTTCATCTTGTGCATTTGACAGTGGGAAGACTTTCATTAGCAGGAAATTAGAATTGTAAGAATACAGTTCTCCCAACCCATGGGTCCTTTGGGAATCTTCAATGCTCCATCAGCACGTTCCTGGCTGCCTCAAGTGCTCACTTTGCCTATCCCTGAAGCCTTTTCTTAGACTAAAGTCAATGAAAAGAAATGCACTTTTAAAAAATTGGAGAATTTTGGGTCACCTGGGAGGCTCAGTTGGTTAAGCATCTGACGTCAGCTCAGGTCATGATCTCACTGTTTGTGAGTTCGAGCCCCACACTGGGCTCTGTGCAGACAGCTCAGAGCATGGAGCCTTCTTCAGATTCTGTGTCTCCCTCTCTCTGCCCCTCCCCTGCTCATGCTCGGTCTCTCAGTAATAAATAGACGTTAAAAAAATTTTTTTTTAATTGGAGAATTTTATAACAGCCCTGGTGATGAAAGTCCTGGTTTTTCTGGCTTGAGAACTATTATTCTAACTACTGACACCTTTTGAGTCCTAGAGGGTTTAAGGCACTGGAGCGGGGAACAGTTTTATCAAAGAGACGTGATTTATTTATACAAAGAAAGTGGCCCCTGCAGTGCTGGCAGGGACTGAAAGTGGGGGACCTGCAGAGGTCACCCATAGGTTTCCACAAACATTGTGGCTGGGAATTAGGAGTATTTGTAGAACTTTGTTTTGTTCCATTACAATGCCTTTCCTTTTGTGCTACAGGCAAGTGATGTTTCGCTCAGTTCTTACTGAGATTCATGTGTGTCTCCTTCCCCGCCTCCACAATGGTTAAGTTATTAACGAAAATGGCATGGAAGGCAACCTGGGCTATTTTTTTTTCCCTGTAACTGGATAATACTCCATTTTATTTAAAAAAGAATTTAAATGTTTATTTATTTATTTTGAGAGACAGAGAGAGAGAGAGAGAGAGCATGAGCAGGGGAGGTGCAGAGAGAAAGGGAAACACAGAATCTGAAGCAGGCTCCAGGCTCTGAGCTGTCAGCACAGAGCCCGACATGGGGCTCGAACTCACAAACCACAAGATTATGACCTGAGCCGAAGTTGGATGCTTAACCAACTGAGCCACCCAGGCACCCCAATAGTATTCCATTTTATCATTGCTTCCCTTTGATTACAGAATACCAAATTTCCACCAAATTGCCAACACTCTCCATTTTGCTGGCTTCATTCATGGATTTATTTGGTTTGCTTTGCAGTGAATGAATATTTTTTGACCACCTACTGTGTGTCAGGCTCTTGGGGATAAAATAATAACTGTACCTTTTGTTTGGTGGGTGGGGAATCAGACAAATAAATATAATGCCATAATGGAAGTGATCAGAAATTATTCTTCTTTGGTGTACAGATAATGAGATAGGTCATTTTAAGTGACCTTCCCACTTTCCTAATCAAGACTGGGCAGAAGTGAAAAGGGCAAATCTTTTTTTTTTTTTGTAGGTTTCTAAAAATATTTTCTTTTAATTTATTTTGAGAGAGAGAGAGAGAGAGAGAGAGCGCGTGCAGGAGGAGAAGCAGAGAGACAGAAAAGAGAGAGAATCCCAAGCAAGTTCTGAGGCCATCAGAGCAGAGTCTGATGCGGAGCTCGATCCCACCAGCTGTGAGATCACGACCTGAGCCGAAATCAAGAGTCAGACGCTTAACCGACTGAGCCACCCAGGTGTCCCCAAAATGGCAAATCTTTTGCATCACTGTTCAGTAGAACTCTCTGTGATGCAGGAAATGATGTGGAGTGTGTTGGCTCTTGGATATGGCCGACCCTCTAACGATAGTGGATAATCACGTGTGTCAGCCTCAAGGCGACGTCCCAGACAAAGAGAAAGAAAATGGTGGGCTTCACAGCTTCTTTAATTGCTGGCTCTGTGGCCTTCGGCATTTGATTAAACTTTTTTGAGCCATCATTTTCTCATTTGTAAAATGGGAGGATAAAATTGTAATCCTTAGCACAGATCTCCTCACCTCAAATGAATGGGATTTTCTCCCCCCGCCCTTTTCTTCCTGCCTGTGATAACCTGGGGTGAAAATTAAGTGATAGGACTGGAATTAAGTAATTTGGGAAAAAGCCTTGGAAAATTTGCTCCTTTCCCTTGCCTGTTGGATAACTCTGGTTGAGCAGAGTAATCTGCGGGGCCCAGTAAATTTTGACTGCATCCTTCCCATGAGGTACTTTCAGTCAACAGCCCTCGGGTTTCAGGAGAACTTAGGCCGAAGGTCTAAAGTCTGAATGCCCGGCTTCAGATCTCAGCGAGACCATTTTATCCAGTATGTGATTACCATCCATTCCGGGATTCACAAATAGTTATCACGCTGTCATTGGGTGCCAGAATTTATCACAGAGTCGGGATATTCTGCAGGGACACAGCCAAGGAGCTCCTTTCTTATAGGCTCACTAGTAGAGGAGACAGCCAACAAAGAAACCAACCAATCCACAGGATGATTTCAGATCACGCTGAGGACCATGAAAACAAGAACACAGAATAACGTGATGCAAGAAAATTACTACGTTAGCGTTGTCAGGAAGGGGCTACTTGAGGAAATGACACTTAATCTGTGATGGGAATGATAAGGAGTTAGTCTTGGGAATATCTGGGAAAAGAACATTCCAGACAGACAGCCAAATAAGTGCTAATGCCCTGTGGCAGGAGTATGCCTTGTTTAAGATACATGGCACAACTTTTTTCACTATTGCACTCTTAAGGATCCTCTCTAGACATTTTCCCCCCTAGTGCTCTCCCTCTCCGTGAAATTTTGATAACACAGATATATTGTATTCCTGTTGGGTGGAGTGCAATGTCTATGGGGTTTTCTTTTGTTTGTTTTGTTTTTTGTCCCTCAAGAACCAAGGTTCACTCCCTTGGGAGTGACGACTCATCACTTCTCAGTGATGAGACTCAGAGACTTCAACAGTTTAAGAAAAAGAAAAAAAAATGGCAGCAAGTGTGGCTGGAGCTTGGCCACCAAAAGGAAAAGGACAGGGGAGACAAGGTCACAGAGTTCATCAGTGGTTCTCGAAGTGTGGTCCCTACCATCCAGAGCTTGTTAGAAATGCAGAGTGGCGCTCAGCCATCTGCTTTAGCAAGCCCTCCAGGTCACTCGGATACACGCAGAAGTCTGAAAAACACTGGGCTGTGTCATTGACTTCAATGTGGGCTGTCATAAGGAACACGGGCTTTATTTTAAATGCAGGGGAAGGCTATTGGAGGCTTTTAGGTATAGGGGAGACATGATCTGGGGACACCTATACAAGAAAAATCTGGTTACTATGAGATTAGGGCAGAGAGGGACAAAAGCGGAAGAAAGAGAAACAAGTCCTCTGGTTCTTATCTGTTAAATGGAGATATGAATATGACCAACTTCAAAAGGTTAGTTGTGAGGAATAAATGAATGAATACATGTAAGGCACTTAGCACGGAGCTTGGCACACAGTCTGCACCCAATGCCTATTAAAACTATTGTTTTGCCTCTTACTTCTCTCTTATAAACACCTACTGGTTAGTATCCAAATACAGATGCCCCACCCCCTTGAGATCCCTCTGGTTTTTTTGGCCAGTGTTGCTAATTCAGGTGCTGGTGGGCTGGTAAAGTATCTCTTGGGCTAGTAAATCTGTAACATGTTTACAGGCTGCTTCAGGTCATGGGGAAGATCCATGGTGTTCTATTTAGTTTTGTTTTGTTTTTCCCTATGAAATCTAACTTTTGGCCTAGACAATGAAACTTAATGTAAAACCCAAGCGTGAGAATCGGTTCTATCATTAACGTTGGATGTTTTTCTGTAAAATAAGAAGTGCCCTGCACGGGGAGGCAACATGGTGTAGGGTGAAGCCTGGGTGGGCTTGGACATTGGATGCCAGCCCTGACTCTGCCGGTCGGACGTTGGGCAGTCGTGTTTCGCCCCAGTAAATCAGTTTCTTTATCTGAAAAGTATGGAGAGTAACAGAACCTGGCTACCTCATGGATCTGAGGCTGAAACACCAGAATGCACGGGAAGCGACCAACACAGCATCAGCCACAAAGTGTGAGCCATGATGATGATGATGATGATGATGATGATGATGATGATTGAACCAGCCACAGGGGCAACGTGGCTGTGTGGACCCTTATGGAACACTGTAGTTCTGCAGGCCCCAGGAAAGGCAGAAAACATGTTTGGCTTGGAAAAGACACCAATGGGACAGGTGGCTGACACACATAAACATCCTCAAGCAGGTTGTTTTCTATCTATAAGAGTAAGCAGATCTGAAATAATTTAGTCAGCTCAGGAGAACTCCCCTGGATTTCTTTACATTATAGGCTCCCGAGAGGGTCTTTATGGTGGGAGTGGGCGGGGGTTTAACTTCAGAACTGATCGAATTCAGTCAGAAGAAAGCTCCCCTCCCTTACACAGTCCACCTGGCCTTGCCCCTACTACCCTCCCCCCACCCCCCGCCCCACTTCCTGCCTAGTCTTCCCTCCCTCTTGGGGCTCCAGCCACCTGGTTCTCTCCTAGTTTTTCTTCTGTGTGATAGTCTTCCCACCTCAAAGCACAAGAGAGGGTGGCAAGTGCCCATCTAATGCCATTTATCCTTAAAAACATAGACTAAAAGTCATTTTATCGTAGTAGAAGCCATTGTGTCGTTGTTACCATTAAAGACTCGGGACTCACACTGCTTGAGGCTCAAATCCTAATTTAGCTAATTTGCTAACGGCATGGCTACGAGCAAAGGACCTCATCTCTCTGTTACTCACTTTCCTGATCTGCGTGATGGATACAATAGTGGTGTCTTGCTCTGGGTTTAAATGAGCTGGTGCATATAGCGTGTCTGGAATAGCTCCTGGCTCTGTCACTGATACGGTGTTACTTTTTCTTTTAGCTCTCTGTACTTCTCTTTGTAGTACTTTTTACAGTTGTGATTAAATAACCATGTACTTTGTTTCTGGTGTCTTTCTCCAGGGACCCTATCCGCCTCTTAATCTCTCTTTCTTAGCTTGTAGCATTCGCCCTGAAAAGGCACTGTGCTTTTCAGCAGAGAGGGAGAGGGAGAGAATCCCAGGCAGGATCCGAGCTGTCAGCACAGAACCCAATGTGGGGCTCGAACTCACAAACCGTGAGATCATGACCTGAGCTGAAACCAAGGAAGAGTCCGTGGCTTAACCAACTGAGCCACAAAGGCGCCCCGATGAGTAGTTTATTTTAAAAAGAAGGAAAAGAGGATGATGCAAAGCAGGATTTGTGGGTGTGTAGGAGCTCAGTACTTGTTCTAATAAAGAGGGGTGCTTGCAGCTTGAGGTGGGCGCTTGGGGACGTGCACGGTTTCCGCAAACAACGTTCAGTTACTCTACGTCGAACTGCCAAATCTGATTTTCAGATGAATCCCTGAAGCCAGATGGCTGTTCTACTGGTGAACAGAGCAATTACCTTCAGGTTCCGCTAGAGTGACCTTACTCTCAACTCAACACAAGGCCAAGTACCAAGATGGAGCCAGCCTCCTCCACACCCTGGTTGTTGCTAAAGGTACGACTCCTGTCCCCAGAGGAGCAGAATAAACAGCCGAGGAGGAGGGGGCGGCAGGACTCGCTCTTGGATTCTAAGTCCCTTCTACAGAGCCCGTGTCAATTCCAGGACACCACACTTGTAGGGGCTAAAACAAGGTTAGGTGCTCAAAAGTTCCAGAAAAACTCGTTTCTTAGGCATCACACAGAGGCCAACTCGTTTCTCACCATTTCTCTGAAAGACACACTGTTTATTCTAGTTCTTTAGCTGGCATCCACAGACCTCTCACAGGTCTATTAATGAGGTTAGAGAGGCTTGAAAACATCGTCCCTTCCCCCAACATAAGCAAAATGTGTTGGTGAGAATCTTGCCAGGAAGACTTTCTATAACTTTGATCAGATTTGTATTGGGTCCATATCCTTAAAGTCATTTAGAACCAGGTCCTTTAAAAGGTGGACAACTTGACCTGAAGGTCAAGGTCGAAGGCTGCAATGGACACACTGCAATTACTGATTTGTGAACTTGTGCCCAGTGACATCCAGACAAATGACTACAGGGTCGGGTAAGCCCCATGTGTCCAAAACGATGGAAGGCTGGTAAACATTCTTACAATGGCAAGATGTGCAGAGATCCAAATGTGGGGTGATGAATAAGTGATTCATATTTACGCTACCGTGAACGTAAAGGGCCCTGAAAAAAATTACCCATTCATTACTGTGCACACCCTATCTTCTGCTGCTGTCTGTCTATTTCCATGACACTTTATTTCCTGTACTTGGGCTACATGAAAAATAATACTATTAAATAATATTAAGTTAATATATTATATTATGTATATATAAAAATGTATTAGACATTATAATATATATTAAGAACCTATAATAAGAATGTATATCATAATATACTAGCTAATATTAATTGCCCTTTATTGGGGGTGGCTTCAGTGCCAGAGGCTAGCTCTAATCTCAACAACCTTATAAGGTAATTGTAACGATCCCCATCAGAGGGTCAGCTCCTAAGTGGCAAAGCAGGGTTTACAGGCTAAGGTGCAGAACACTGCACTCTTACCACTTCCTCTCTTTCTGGTTTCATTTAGACAGAGCCCATCAAAAACAGAACTTTTACCAGTGGGCCGCTAGGTATGTTAGGTGTCACTGTTGCAGTCGACATTGTCTGACTTCTACCTAAATACACCCTTGTCAGTTTAGCCCTTTGACCTCAAAAACAGATGAAATTCCACTACTCACAGCCATTTCCCATCAAAAGCTTTTTTTTTTAAATGTTTATATTCGAGAGAAAGAGAGAGAGTGTGCGTGAGCATGAGTGGGGGAGGGACACAGAGAGAGAAACAGAATCTGAGGCAGCCTTCAGGCTCTGAGCGGTCTGCACAGAGCCCGACATAGGGCTTGAACTCACAAACGGAGAAGGTCATGACCTGAGCTGAAGTCGGACGCTTAACTGATTGAGCCACCCAGGCGCCCCTCCTGCCGAAAGCTTTTTACACTCCCCAAGAGTGAGTGGCAAATGAAATACAAGTGAAGCTTGTAAGAGCTACTGAGCCATTGGAGATTTCCTATTCACTCTCCTGCCGGTTGAGGCTTCATAAGTGTAGTGGATGCATCTATTCACCTTTGTGAGCCCACACCTGGCCCATCATGGATGCAGTACACACCCGGGAGATATGTGTTGACTTTTAAGGAATTTGGAGTCCAAGGAGCAGCGTTACATCTCAGTACAAGAGTTGTATCCACCACTCGCAAGGTTCTGATTTTTTTCTCGAGGGGATCTCAGTGTCTGATTCCAGGTTCAGTAATTTCACCATTTCCAACTCCAACCTTAGTCTGCTCCTCCCTCATCTCCTGCCATTGGCTCTTACAGGCACCTGAGTCATTGGAGCACAAGCTCTGACCTCCTTTCCAGGCGAAAAGGAAAATATCAGTGGAGAGGAAGAAAGAAGGGAGTGGAGGAGTAGGAGAGAGGACAGAGAGGAACGAGGGAGAGGGAGATGCGAGTAAGCAGACAGACCGAGCTCCAATTTTTCTGGGTGACAGGGCAGTAACTACAAATAATTAGAGGTGGAAAGGAGCCTCAGCATTAGTCTAACTTCTACACCCACAAATGTGGACCTGGAGGCCTGGATGGGAAGAAGTAACTCTCCTAAGGCCACAGAGCAGATCAGTAAGCGGCAGAGTTAGACCTGGAATCCAGGCCCCTCTCTGTCCACTGTGCTGTTCAGCTACGTCCCACTGTTCTATCAGAAAAAGATTTTCTATTACGGAGGGTCAGTTTCTCACTGATTCCATTCCTGCCTCGAAAACCTGAATATAAATACATCAAATTGAAAAGGTGGCATTAAGTAAAATCTTGAACATAAATACTTGTTCATTGTAACTCCCAGGGACAGAAGGAAACAAAATCAAAAGAGAAAATAAACCAGTGTAAGAGAACAGAAATGAACCTATCTTTACAGCCCCATCTACAAAGGCTTCCTTTAAGAAAAAAAAAAATCTAAAATAAACAGAATGTGCCCAATATCTTGCTTTTTTCCACTTGCTTTTATTGGAACGATAAACTGTCTGCCTATCCTTGCCAGATTCTATTAACATATGTTAATGTATATTTTAGCCTATATTCAGCTTTATCTTTCTAGTTTAAAAAGCTATTCATTCAAAAATGTTTGCAGTTTTTCTTGGTGCACCTGGGTGGCTCAGTAGGTTGAGCGTCTGGCTTTGTTTTTGACTCAGGTCATGATCTCACGGTTTCGTGGGTTCAAGCCCCACATTGGGCTCCGCTCTGACTGCTTCAGGAGTCTCTCCCTCTCTCTCTGCCCCTCTCCTGATCACTGTTTCACTCAAAATAAATAAATAAACTTAAAAAAAATGTTGCAGTTTTCCAACATCAAGCAAAAGAAAAAAGTCTTTATCCTTTTTTTAAAGTAGGCGTCATGCCCAGTGTAGAGCCCAACACGGGTCTTGAACTCATGACCCTGAGATCAAGACCTCAGCTGAGGTCAAGAGCTACAGGCTTAACCAACTGAGCCACCCAGGCACCCTCCCCCTGCCCCCCCAAAAGTCTTAATTGGAGTTTCGTGAAATCCATATCAGGGACAAAACAAAGGTCTCCTACTTGAACTGATCTTGACACAGTCCTTCACTAAGAACTCACTAATATTTTTAGGTTCCTACAATATTTTCAAAGCAAGGAGAAAGTGTTTGAGTATGTTGTTACCTAGTACTACAGCTTGTGGTGAAAGTGACAGGACAGCGGGTTCCTTTTCTTGGGGTCTTTCACCCACTTGCCTGTTGGTTTTTGCCAGCAGTTGTAAGCAGTGAATAAGAAGCAAAACTTCATCTGGGATGTAGTTTCCACATTTGTACTCCAAGACAGAAATGCATACACGAGAAATAACCCCAGTTGCATGTAATTCAGAGAGGCTGGAAATTAGACAAAGCAATCAGCTGTTCCTAGAAACAACACAGTGGTGGACAGAATACAGAATCAGAACTCTGAAGACTGTAGGCTGTGCCCTGCCCTTAATGGGACGTGAGATCTTCAGAACATTCTCCCACTACTCTGAATTTTAATCTTGTCAATGATAGAATGAAGGGACCAGACAAAGCGACTTACAAGGTTTCTTCTGGCTCCAATAATGGCATAAACGTACCTTACAATTCTACTCAACCAATCTTAATTGTCCACCACCCATTCCCTGCTCTCCCAAAAGTAATTGAGCCCCATGGCAGGGGGTGTAGTATCTGTGGGTAAGGACCTCCCTTCTAGTAGCCACCACTTTGGAGCCTGTAGGCTCCAAATGGAGGGCTGAATAAATGATACACTGGAATACACAGAATATGATTCGGACTGGGATTTGGAATGTCTGGGAATATTTTAGATCTTCTGCTAAGAAGTATAGCTTCTGATTTCTGAAGGGGCTGCATTGCAATAGAGTTTAGGGAGGTTCTATGGCCTGAATCTAAAGAATTGGATCATCTAATGTGAGACCCTGTGTCACCATAATGCCAGTCTGAAAAGCAGGTCAAAGGACTACATTGTGGATAAGACTATATTCCCTTCTAGACCTTCAGGTCATTAGATACCTTTAGATAGAGCTGATTTAGAGAGCACTGATTTGTTTCTCAGGCCACATGTGGTGTTATATTATGGCAAGGGAGTATTATCCCAGTCCCTATTGTGATGTATTTATTTCCTTGAGGTTTCTCTTCTGTACCCAATCCTACCCACTTCCTCCACAGACTTCCTTCTATACCCAAGGGTTTTGCAGTCTCCTGGATGAGACAATTTCCTTTGTTTTCTAAAGTCAACCCAGATTTCCCTCCCCTCCTCCATATCCAACATCTACCTATCAGGGCAAAAAAAAAAAAAAAAAAAAAAAAGGACACTCGGAGTTAAACTCGATGAATTTACCAACACCACTTTACAAGGAAGGAAAGAAAAAAAAAAACAGCCTCCCTGAAATTAGGATGTAGAACTTCCTCTGACAAATCATGCAAGTTTTATGAATTAATTGATAGCCATCCCCCAAAATGATATTCCCAAGGTCACTGCCTTGAGCTGCTCAATTCTGATCACATAGAGTCTTCACCATTAACTAGACTCAGGGACAAAATTCACTTTTCCTGCTTCTTTTTTCCAGGCAAGACAGGGACAGACATTAATAGGTCCTTTTAGAAAGGCTACTAATGAGTTCTAGATCCCCACAGAATCTTTGCTGCCAAGCGCTCACAAAGATAGAGAAGGCTCCAAACACATTGTGCCGAGGGCATGATTAACAACTGGAAATCCAAAAGCATTTTCGTGCTGCTTACTGACATAGTTCCTGCCGTCTCCCTGTCCTTTCCATATTCATAAAGGAGCTCAAGCCTTCAAAATTAACACCCACAAAAAAAGAAAGTAAGACAGAAAAGAAAAAGGGCTGGGGGGTGGGGAGCGGTAAGGTAGAAGGACACACTTCAACAACAATTGCCAAAGTTTCAAAGTAAAAACAAGAAATCCCAACTAAAAACAAAGTAAAGGTCCCTTTTAGGACCTTTGAGGGAGCAGAGATAGCATTTAAAACAATTACAGGAAAACCCTCCAAAAGATGGGTGTTTGGACCATCTTCACTTTGGTATCAAACTGGAGCATTTCCAATTTTCTTTGGAAGGAGTAATTTTTTTGCAAAGAGTGGAGATAAACTTTTCTTGGAGTTTCCTTTTCTGAAAGTTAGATTCTGGAACATTAGTACGTAGATTACTCCACCGCTGTATAATATTAAAATCTGCCCAAGATTTTCCTAAGAAATGCCAGTAAGAGCTCACAAAGCACAATTACACTGTCAGAATATTGTAAGAGAAATTGTTCTTACCTCCGAACCATGATCTCGGCTCATTTAAAGGGACTGGAGAGAATGTGCAGGACAAAGGACACATGTATTAAGCACTTGTGGGGTGTGTGTGTGTGTGTGTGTGTGTGTGTTTTCTCCAAATACAAGCTGGTGGAAGTAGGGACCTAAAAACCCTGACGCCTTCCGCTGCCATATAATCGCAAGGAAATGACCTTACCGTTTGTTGCTTTGATTAGAAACAAAAGCCTTTCAACATGAGTCAGGAGAGCAACAGGGAGGAAAAAAACCCAAAACTTCTATTTCTTTTGGCTACCTAAAGTTTCTCTTCATTACATCTTTAAAATACACGAAGGAACGTTGTTTACTGTTCTCTAAACATCACGGATGATGCATGATCGGGGATGGATAATCATTCATAGGTGGGCTATGCTATCTAAGAATCCAAACTTCACTTTTGGCTCTTCAGTCGGTACACATTCTGCACAAGGCAGGTGACTTAATGCTATAAACAGAAATAATACGGAACTCAAACTGTGTACTCATAGCCATTTTATGTCACCAGCGTTTACACTTGGAAAGAGACCCAGAATTCCACGAGACAATCTTAATACCAGTCAATGGCAGGGATGCCAGCCACAAACAAAAAATCTGGGCAGGATGACTGGGGTCTCACAGAAAGATCTATTTCATTATTTGCTTTTAACAAAGGCATTTGTTCAATACTATTGAACTAACTCAATGGCCAGGGAAAAAAATCACAGTACATTACACTCCAAAGTGGGGTGGAAAGAAAAATATACAGAATCCAGGAAAAATAATAAATATATATATTATTTTTAGAACAGTTAAGTAATAGCTTCTGACATGGTACCATGCTTCTCCCATCCCCCAAAAAAAGAACCTTCTGAAATTTTGTGCAAGTGTGTGGTATGGTTAATGACATGAATTCTAGACTCAAACCTGGGTTTTGGTAGCTGTTTGTCCTTGGAAAAGCTACCTGACTTCTCTGAGAATCCATTTCCTCTTTAGTAAAATGGAAATAAAAATCCCTGTCTTATTAGAGGTGTTGGAGGAATTAAATGACATGATGCATGCAGAACACAAAGAATTTGCCTGACAGATAGGCATATACCACATGTATTTAATGAAGAAATATTCCGTCCTTCCCTCTACCAAAAGATATCTTACCCCTGAGCAGTAAGTGATTTTACCTTGAAGTCCTTTCAAAGACTCTGCTTACTTTGAACCACAATATACAGTCTGAGAAGGCACAATAGCCTGAAACAATCTCAATCAGTGCCAAATTTGGATGCTTATACGGGTCACTTGATGAAATCAGTGGAAAAGATGGCAAACAATTCAATACAGACTTAGTAATTATTTGTGGGCATGGGATCTCACAATTGGAGGGCCTGGATGTTAGAATAAATGAGTTAGAAAGAAAGAAAGAAAGAAAGAAAGAAAGAAAGAAAGAAAGAAAGAAAGAAAGAAAGAAAGAAAAAGAGAGAAAGAGAGAGAGAGAGAGAGGGAGGGAGGGAGGGAGGGAAGGAAGGAAGGAAGGAAGGAAGGAAGGAAGGAAGGAAGGAAGGAAGGAAGGAAGAAAAAGAGAAGGAAGGAAGGAAGAAGGAAGGAAGAAAGAAAGAAGAAGAAAGAAAGAAAAATGGAATAAATGAATCACTTATACCTCACTTTAAAAGGCCATGCTGTGGGTGGTTAGGCTGGAAGACCATGGATGGGGGAAGGAAAAAAATGTCATGCAATAGTTTTCCCAATGAAATACCATATATGGAGATTTTTAAAAAAATGCTGTAGCTCAAATGCCTTTGGCAGGAGTGACTCCAAGGAGAGCTACAAGGATGAGTCCAGGAGGGGCTTCTGTGTCAGGACCAACACATAGGTGCAGGTGAGGAGGCTGAATAAAACCACTTCAAAAAGAGGGACAGCACCAGACAACTATCACTCAAATTATCAGTTTATAGAACAAATGATCTAAAACATTAGAAGCAGATATTCCACTATGTAATCTGCATTCCTAAATTTGCATATATTCAAGTTGGCCTCAAACATGTGTTTTGAATCTTCTTACTGGGCAAATGGAGAATTACTTCATGTTTTGGGGAACCTTCTATTTGATATATATAGCAGTAGAAACGCCATAACCGTCAACTTTTCTCCCTGGGTTGGAGAGCCTTCTGAGATAACTATTGAGACATTTCTGATTGTACGCGAAGAGATTTTTCATGCTGAAAGAAAATCAGAGTTTGGACAACCAGTTTCAGAGTTGGGGCAACAGGATGGACTAAAACCAGGAGGCCGGGCCAACTTGGAGGGTCAGGTGAAAGCCCACATCCCAAATACAGAGCTGGGGCAAGGTCAGGTTATGGCCGTGAGAGCACGAGGGAGGATTAAAACGAGGAGACTGTCTGAGTGTCTGTTGGTTTTGCCTATTCAGAGTCTGATTCACCTTTTTCTAATAACAGATCCCTGCTCTTCTATGAGGGCATCATCTAAATGATTAGGGTGAGATTAACCTCATGCCCCCCTATCATGGGATCAACATGTAATTCGGGAATAGTGAAAAAAAAAACAAACCAAAAACAACCAACTCTATCCCATACTCCTCACTTAGAGGGATCAGAGAAGTAAGTGTGTTTTTGTTCTGGATTAATGCTTTGCATTAATCACAAAATGATCACTCTCATTACAGAGCACTTCATATACTGGAGAAATGCCAGACGCACCATAAGATCCCAACACCCACAGTGTACTGGTTTTCTAAAAATCTGATGGCCGAGTCTAGCTCTGAACCACTTGCCATATACTAAGAGGACAACCTTGAAGGCCAGCTCCCCTCCTCCTGAATTTAGTGAGGTTTGCACTAAAGAAAGGTGTATTTCCTTTATAACTCCTCATCCTTCTCTCCTTCCACACCCAGGACCAGCTGAGTTCATTTCAAATATTCAGTGAGCACCACATACGTGCAGGGCCCTGTGAGGGAAGTCAGGATGAAAATGCTCCAGTCAAGACCCTCAAGGGATTTACAGCCTATGTTGGTGTTTTGCAAGGAGAACAGAGTGGACATCTTCTTTTTCACCTCACGGCCAACCCTGCAGTTGAGAAATTATGCACCCCTTTCACACACAGGCTGGTTTCTGTTCATAATCTTTTATCAGTTTGTATGTCAGAGCTCTTTGGAGGCTGGTTTTTCTTAGATTTGCATTCACTCCAATAACTAGTTTTTGGGTGTCTATTAGGCGCTCGGCCTAATGAGTGTGTGACCTGTGTAGTCCCTCCAGGATCCCATGCTCAGAAATGGCCCATACTTGATTTAAAGTTCTGCTGTCTTGTAATTCTTTATTTATTTTAGAAAGAGAGAGAGAGAGAGAGAGAGAGAGAGAGAGAGAGAGAGAGAGAGAGAGAGAATCCCAAGCAGGTTCCACACTCAGCTCGGAAGCCCAACTTGGTCCTTGATCCTACCACCCTGGGATCATGACCTGAGCTGAAATCAGGAGTTGGACACTCAACTGACTGAGCCACCCAGGTGTCCCAAATAGAACTTCTGTTTTAAAAGGAAGAGCACCGGGGTGCCGGGGTGTCTCAGTTGGTTAAACATCTGGCTTCAGCTCAGGTCATGATCTCACGGTTCTTGGGTTCAAGCCCTGCGCTGGGCTCTGTGCTGACAGTGTGGAGCCTGCTTGGGATTCTCTTTCTCTCTCCCTCTCTCTGCCCCTCCCTGACTTGTGCTTTCTCTCACTCTCAAAATAAATAAATAAACTTAAAAGGAAGAGCACCAAATACAGAAAACTACTTCATAATTTATTAGAAACTGGGACAGCATCACTGACCGATAAGGAGTATTTGAAGTTTATTTACGGTCTCCTTCAGGATCACATGTTTTAGCAGTTGGAGGGGGGACACCATGTCCAGGAAAAACAACCCTGATGGAAAAGTCCATTACTCATGTTCCCCTCCAGGAAGAAAAAGAGGGAAGTTTCTTGTTCTAGGCAGATTCTCTCACTTTCTTAACCATAAATGGAAAAACAGAGGTGAAAAAGACAGAGGAAGAAAGGTAAGCAATGTGAGGGTTTCCTTTCTGTCTGCTTCACAGGACCGGTGCCATCATAAGGTTCATGCAGTTTTTCAGGCGATGGACATAAATACTACAAAATCTGATCTCATTCCCATGTTTGGACAAAGGAAGCAAAAAAGGCCTTGGAGTTCAGAAATCATCAAAAATGTTCCAACATCCATTGAAAAGTGCACGTATTCACTTTTGTCTAATTTTCTGATTTTAAATGCTACACGCAATAAAATAACAGTCAAGAGCCCATATTTACTGAGTGCGAACTGGTACTAGGTCCAAGGCCCCATGCTTTACAGATTATCTTCTTTTATTCGAACAACAACCCTCTGAAATGGGGAGTAGTTCATCTCTATCTTACAAATGAGAAATTGAGCCTTAGCGAATCTGGCACTAAAAGTCCCCCCAGTTGGGTGCAGAACAGGATTCGAACCCAGGGCTGACATTCTTATACAGCCTTTCCGTTTGGCCACTGCAGGCAATGAGCAATGTGTCCAGGGGTTAGTAGGCAGGCATGCTGCTAGGTTTCCTTCCTGTATTTCTGAAGACTCTGTTTTTGTTTTTTTCTTTTTCCCCTCTCCCTTTGCATTTCTTTAAAAACGAAACAAAACTTTTTATAATGGAAAATTCCAAGCCCTTACAAAAAGTGACAGCCTGTGCAATGAACCCTCATGTATCCTTCACCCAGTTTCAACACTTATGAACACATGGCTGATCTTGTTTCATTAATGCTCTCATCCACTTTCTGTCCTTCTGTCCTTTTATTCTGAAGCAAATCTAAGCATTCAAATAATTTCATCTGTAAATACTTCAATGTATAAGATAAGGACTCTTTTGTTTTTTGAGACAGAGAGGGGAGCAAATGAGTAAGGGGCAGAGAGAGAGAGAGAGGGAGGGAGAGGAAGAGAAAGAAGTGGGGCTCAAGCTCACCTGATGTGGGACTCGAACTCATGACCTACGAGATCATGACCTGAGTCGAAGTCAGATGCTTAATGACAGAGCCACCCAGGTGCCCAAAGATAAGGACTCTTTTTAAAAGCATAACCCCAATTATGTTAAAAAAAAGTAACAATATTAGTATCATCAGATTTCCAGTTGGTGCTCAAATTTCCAGTTGTCTTGCTAATGTGTTTTTTTCAAGTTTGTTTCCATGTTGACCCGGAAAAGGTCCATACTTTACAATTTGTCGATACTTCTCCTGAATCTCTATTAACCTATAGTTTTCCCTTCCACTCATCTTGCTCTCTTTCTCTCTTCTATCTCATTGTAATTTACTTATTGAAGAAACTGAGCTGTTTATCCTGTACATTTCACCAGCTGAGTTTTGCTGATTATATCTGTATGGTGTCATTTAACATGGTCCTCTATCCACTGTATTTCCCATAACTTGGTTGAATCTGAAGACTCAATCAGATTCCAGATGCATCATCTTTGGCAAGATTGTCTCCAAAGATGATGCATCTGGAATCTGATTGAGTCTTCAGACTACCAAGTGTTAGGTTACCAAGTGTGTTCTTCCATTAGGAGGGCCTTCTCTTTTTTGATGTTAGCTCAATAGCTACATCATTTAATGAATTAAGGATTGCAATATGGTGACTTTCTATTTGTCACCCTTTACTTATTAGCAAGAATATTTCAGTAATGAGAAATTTCCCCTCAGGGCACCTGGGTGGCTCAGTCGGTTAAGCATCAGGTTCTGGATCTCAGCACAGATCATGATCTCATGGTTTGTGAGATCGAGTCCTGCCTTGGACTCTGCACTGACAGCATGGAACCTGCTTGGGATTTTCTCTCTCCCTCTCTCTCTTTCCCTCTCCCTCCCCCATGCTTGTTTACTCTCACTCTCTTTCTCAAAATAAATAAACAAACTTGAAAAAAAAAAGAAATTTCCCTTCATCTATTAACAGGTTACCTAGTGATAGGATTCATTATAGGAGACATAGGGCAAATGCTTGACTCTTTACCTTTATTTACCAGTTTTCAAGATAATGACTTGGCACTTCCAATGGTGGCCCAAATGATTTTTTAAGTATTTATAAACACTGGGGTGCTTGCGTGGCTCAGTCAGTTGAGCGTCCAACTTCGGCTCAGGTCATGATCTCACGGTTCGTGGGTTCGAGCCCCGCATTGGGCTCTGTACTGACAGCTCAGAACCTGGAACCTGCTTCAAGTTCTGTGTCTCCCTCTCTCTCTGCCCCTCACCCACTCATGCTCTCTGACTCTCTCTCAAAAATGAATAAATATTAAAAAAATTTTTTTTATGTATTTATAAAAACTGCATTTAAATACATTATATGTGTTTTAAACCATTAAAAGTATTGTCTTTACTGATGTTTGAACTGTTGCATCTTGGTCAATTCTTTGAGTCAGCTCCTGGGTCCTCTGGACGTGACCCTAGAAGTCTTTGATATCTTCCTGAGACTCTGCACTGGTGACTTTAAGCCTTGAGCAGCCTCATAAACATTTACCCTGGGTGCCATACCAACATTATCATATGTGCTCCATGACATGAAAAAAAGTTGGGAAGCACGAGCTTAGGGAGTAGCCAGTATATCCCCAAGTTGCATGGAGGGTGATATTGATTCCTGACCAAATCAGGCCTCTTAGGATGGAAGAAGGGGCAAAAATTGGCTCTTGGAAGCAGGCTCAGAAAATGAATGGAGAACAAGAGAACCCATAAGGGAACAAACACAGCCAGTATCATGTCATGCAACGATCGTGTCTGTGCTGCATGGCCACTGCTGCCTTTGTGGTTCTGACTTCCAAATGTTTGCTCCTCCAGCTCACCACTCCAAGAGCAGGAGTGCACAGGTGCCCGGGGGCCAGGTTGAGGCCTTGGGCCTGTCCTCTAGTTGAACTGGAAGGCAGACAGAGTAAGATCTAGCCTCCTTAGCAGCCACGGTAGGAAACCTGCACGGGGACCTGCCCTTTTGCCATGTGCATGGTGGGCACCTCCAAAAGAGAGTGGGGAGCTGGCAGAATGCCAATGGGGAGTGCTGCACAGCTAAAACATGAGGCAAGCCCTCGTTGAAGGGTTTCCTGTGGCAATTCCAATTTACCTGAGTTAGGTTGGCCCTGGTGGAAGGCTATACGCAAATGGGTCTGCAGGTCAACCCATCATCACCCTCAAGGCGCTAGCTTCCGAACAGCCACGACATTAATGGGACCAGCAGTTTCCACCACCTAAGTCCTCAGTTCTGGTGGCTCCCAAAATGAGACAAAAGACAGTTTCATGGTCGCTTGTGGCTGTGAAATCTCATCGAGACAATTCAACTCTGGAAAAATTATATTTAAGTTAACAAATATGGATTTAGAGGGCCAAATAAGCTCAAAGGCCTAGGGCATCTAAGATGAAAAAGAGAAAATAAATGGGGTGTCGTTTTGCACTCCTGCCCCAAGCTTTATCCCTTGTTACAAAATAAATAAATAAAGGCCTTTGTGATTCCTTTCCAGCTTATCTAAATGGAGTACAGAACATTCATAGAAGAGAAAAAAAATTGCTGAAATCCACTAAATAGTAAATGGGGGAAACCACAGTATGAAACCAAACAGGATAGCAAACATAGAAAGAACTATTCCCCACTATTTCTAAATCTTAAGATGACAGTGCATGACAGAGAGGGTAAATGAAAATGTATCTTTAGGATACTTGGATTTTAACCCAGCAATGCTCTACATAAACTTATTTTAACTATACAAGAGAATACCATACTACTTTGAGATGACATTTTCTAAGAGACTAAAATTTGCTCTCAAGTCTGGCTCTGAAAGCATGCAAACCAATTTACACTGTGATAAAATGCAGAATGTGATTCTCCTGATGTTCTCAGGCAAGAACAACTCCAGTGTTCCAAGCATTATGGCCCATAAGAAAGTTTGAAAATGGGACAGCTCCACTAATAAGTGAAATAAAATGAAACAAAGGTCTACAATATAAATTTTTTGGCTAGGAGAGCGGTATAAATCAAAAGTTGTTGGCTAGGGTATGGAAAAGAAGGATTCTTGTTCATTCTACAGCAGCATAAATTGGTGCAACCTTTTTGGAAATCCAAATTATTTCCAAACAAGGTATTTATCTTGCTGAAATTCTCCCACAAATGTTTTGCATACAAAGATGTTCACTTTAGCACTTAGTAAAAACTGGAAGCAACCTGAATTCCTGGTAATGGGGGATTGGTGAAATTAATTATGGTATATTCATGTCATAAAATATGATATGGAATAGATATTCCATATCACAGTTATGAAAAATAATGAGAGATCAGAACTTAAATATATCAGTAAATAAATACATTTCAAAATAAGATGAATAGGATGATCTCACCTTCGTAAAAAATTAATGTAAATATGTATGCCACTCTAGGTTTAGAAAATATCTGGTGAATATATACCACTGATAAAGTAGCTTCACTCTAGGCCATGCATTTATTTCATTTTTTAAAGTTTATTTATTTATTTTGAGAGAGAGAGAGAGAGCGGGGAAGGGACAGAGAGAAAGAGAGAGAGAGAATCCCAAACAGACTCCACACTGTCAGCGAAGAGTCTGATGCAGGACTCGAACTCACAAACCACGAGATCATGACCTAAGCTGAAATCAAGACCCACTGAACCACCCAGGCGCCCCTAGGCCATGCGTTTCTATAACAGTTGTATTAATGGATTTATGTTATGTTATGTTATTTATTTTTTTAAAGTTTATTTACTTATTTTGAGAGAGGCAGAGAGAGAGAGAGAGAGAGAGAGAGAGAGAGAGCAGGGGAGGGGCACAGAGAGAGGGAAAGAGAGAGAATCCCAGGCAGGCTTCATGCTGTCATTGTGAAGCCCAACATGGGACTTGATCTCACGAAGCATAAGATCATGACCTGAGCAAAGATCAAGAGTCAGACACTTAACCAACTGAGCCACCCTGGTGTTCCTGTATTTATATTATTTTAATGATAAAAAAAAATCTGTGGTACTCAGATGAGGAGAAATATTACTTTTTACTCAATAGTAATCCTACCGGTAATGATTAGTAATCATTATTAAATGGACACACAAGACAAATACTTGGGGAGACATACTACACACTGGATGCAATGACACAGGATTACATGGGACAGATCCCTGTTCCCCAGAATTCAACTGTTTGGAATAGGATGCTTTACAGATTATAAAAAATTACATATATCCTTGCAATAAAAAATTTAAATTCAGAATTATGAATGTAGGGGTGCCTGGGTGGCTCAGTCGGTTGAGTGTCCGACTTCGGCTCAGGTCATGATCTCGCAGTCCGTGAGTTCGAGCCCCGCGTCGGGCTCTGGGCTGACAGCTCAGAGTCTGGAGCCTGCTTCTGATTCTGTGTCTCCCTCTCTCTCTGCCTCTCCCGCGCTCATGCTCTGTCTCTCTCACTCTCAAAAATGAATAAATGTTTTTAAAAAATTAAAAAAAAAAAAGAATTAGGAACGTAAAACAAGTAGAAAGCTCTCCCTTCATCCACTTACAGTTCCCCGGGGTAAAAATTTTAATGGTCTTTATTATATATTTCCATTATATAATTTCCATTATATAATGGTCTTTAATATATTTCCAACCCTATTCTCCAATGTAAAGGAATACATACACACATTTCTTGCATAATATCTGTATCTGTTTCACTCTCTTCACACGCACGCACGCGCACACACACACACACACACACACACACTCATCTTGTATACTGTTCCGTCTTTAGCCTTTGTTTTCACTCGAAATTATATCACTGGCAATTTGGGTAGGCTGTGATATATAGTTCTACATTCTTCCTGCTGATTTCATGGAGTCCATGGTACAGAAGTGTTATCATTTTATCATTTGTTCTCTTATTCACATCTCCAAGGGGTTGCTATTTCAAATAATGGTGCAAACGAAAATCTTGCACAGATAACATTATGTGAGAATATCCTTAAGATGACTTCCTAAAGTGGAAATGTTTGGTCAAAGAGGGCACATACTTCATATTTTGATTGGCTATAACTCAGCTTTCCTCTGAAAAGGTTGCAGCAATTTACCAGGTCAATTATGATTTAATTCTCCTGCTTCAAAATGTCCATCGCCTCTCTAATCCTTATTTTAGGTAAGTTCATTTAGATGATAGAGGAAAACAGCATCTTATTTCTAGGATACTTTTCCTTGACTTTTCTGCCTATATTAGTAGTCAGGGCCTTTTTCGTAAGCTATAATTTGCTGAATTCTTGTCCCATTCCCAGTCCTGAACTGAGCAGTCCAATGGCATTCTTTCACTTAAACCTGACGACAATACTTTGAGATATTCTGTCCCCATTTTATAGATGATGCAGCTGAGGCTCAAAGGGGTTAGGCATCCTGTCCTAGGCAGTACAGCCAGTCAGGGATAAGGCACTGGATTAAGGCTCACATCCATATGATGCCAACTCCTCAGCTCCCAAAGGATATGTGCATACCACTCAAAGGAAGTAGATAACACTTTTCATCTCATTACAAGGTCCATTAAAACAGAACAGATGTCATTAAATATCTGTAAATAATGAATGGAGCTGCTTCGGTGTAGAGACCTCGAACTGTTGTTGCCCATTTCATCTGTGTTTTTTCTTCACACGTTCCTCAGGCCTGGAACCTCCTACCTGGTCTTGCAGAGGGTGGGTGGTTGCTGGGGAAGGAGAGGGGGCAAGTGTCGCCTTGTGAGCAACTCGTTCTACTGCCCCCTACTTAAATGCTCGGTACCCCCCATGCAGCAGCTACGGAATGGCTCCATTTCACAGGCAGGCGAGCTAAGCTGAGCTGGGAGATGACATGGGAGCTTCAGCACAGAACCAGTTGTCTGGTTTCTTCTCTTTAAACTGTTGGAAACAGATGAGGTTGTTCATCGGTTTTCATTTCCTAAACTTCATCAAAATTGACAGCAACTTCCTAAAAAAGACCATCTGTTACGGAACCAGATTATTGGCACTGACTAATTACTTCAGGGTCATAACATAACTTAAAAAGTGATGTTGAAGGGGGAGCCTGGTTAAGCGTCTGACTCTGAATTTGGCTCAGGTCATAATCTTGCAGTTCACGGGTTCACGCACCGACTCGGGTTGTCTCTCTCTCTCAAAATAAATAAATCAATCTAAAAAAAAAGTGATGTTGAAGATGGGGGAAAGAAAGCAGAAGTTATGTTTGGTGAAAATGTTGGTTCATGGCTCTACTTTCTGGAAAAACTTCAGATACAGTCACGTATTTATACATTTATTTGTATATTGGTACTCACACACATGCATATACATATACATTATAAATTATTCATATGCTTAAACATGACCTAGTTAGCTCAGAGAAAATATACAAAAAAAAAAGTCAGGAGGAAAGAGAAAAGGATAGAAAGACCATAATTAAATTTGATTTACTTAAAACACGCACAATATACAGCACAAAGGTGTGGCAAAGTTTTGCTGTATTTGTTACCTAATGTAGCATAGGAGTCTGAAAAAAAATTAAATTGATCCGACTTGGTTGTGAATAAAGGCCACTGTTCAGACTCTGGCACTAACATCTCAGAAAAAATTTGTTTTTTTGAAACTGGGAGTTGGCTTCTGAAGTTTATTAAAGGAAAAACACATTCGCTAAAATATATCATTTCCAAAAGGTATTTGAGAACCAAGTCTTATGAGCTTGGCTGGACCAATATTTGGCATCAAGACCTTGAAATATTAACATATAAAAAGTTAAGGAAGAAAGAAGCCCATCAATTTAAATATGAGTTGAGAGTTAAGACTCTTTATACCCTGACCAGATTGTTTCAAACTTAAAACATTAATTTCCTTTAAAAACTGGTATTAGAGTATTTATTAAAGGTAGATGCACTTTTCCTTCAGGAATTATTTGGGAAATTCCTAGTATTACTTTTTCTGCTGGGGCTTATGATTCTGTCGTTATTTGAGGTTGATAATTAGACACAATAAGCAGCTCTTGTAACTCAAAGGGTCAAATTCTCTTTATATTGTCTGTGCTTGCAGAATTTTAAAAAGCCTGGACACGGCTAAAGACCTAGGGAAAAGCAAGCTTTTAATTAAACACTAATGAAGACCAGAAAAAAAAAATGTTGTTGTTTTTTTCTTTTCTCCCAAGAAACCAGGCAAATCCAGAGGGTCCTTCCTTCTATCCGTAACTCCAATGGATGGGCATGACACGAGACAGGGTCAGAATGATGAGCCGTCCACAGCAAGCCAAAAAAAAAAAAGAAAGCACAACGTCTGAAGTGTCTGTCAGCATTGGTCAGGCAACACAGGGCACCTTCCAGAACCTAACCACAGGGCTGGGCACAGGAAACAGCGATCACTTGACAGTCAGAGCTGACAAGAGCTGCAGAAACTGCCAACTTCCCCACCCTGGGCTGGGCACAGACCGGGACTTGCAAGCTGGCCGTCCACACAAGCTAGGGTCCTTGGGCGAGCCCGTTTTCACAGGCCCTGGAGGGAATAGCCTAGTCTCCGATCTCAAACACTGCTTTTTGAATGAACTGGAACCACAGGCACATCACAGAACACGTCAGAGAACCCAAACAAATTTATTCTCAAGCTACAATACTTACGTTGGCTGGGGGCTATTTTCAATAAGGAAAAGCAATAAACATACACACACAAATACATTTCTACCTGCACGGCTTTTTCCTTGCATGAAGTTTCCTCAACTATATAGACCGCAAACATTCCCTTTAGACAGAGTTCCCCTAATGCTACTTTTTGCCTCCTCCGAATTCTTGGTATCTCCCTACACCACAGGCTGCCGTCACTCCTACCCAGGTCCCCAGCAGGTCTCACTGGACATTAGAAACAGCCTCGTAATTGTCTTACCCGTCCCTAGACACTCCCCGCAGAGTGGCTAGAGTGAGCTTCTTAAAGTGTGAAGCAGATTCCTTTGTTCATTTAGTCAACGAGTATCTCCGAAGGGTAGATTAGGTTCCAGGCATTGGGGACACTACAGCCAACAAAGCCAAGTCCCTACCTGTCTTCAGCTAATGTTCTGGTTGGGCAGACACCAGTGAGCGTCTAAATAAAGTTCTAACATTAGGTGGCAATAGGGTTAGGAAGAAAAATAAAGCAGGATAAGAGAAAGGTCAGGGGTGGCCTCTTAGTCTGGGGTGGAGAGGAGGAAAAGAGAAAACCCCAGGTTCCAGGCAGAGAAAAACCCAAGGGCAAAGGCTCTGAGGGTGGAACGCATTTGGTGGGCTTAAGCCACAGCAGGAGGCCAGTGTCACTGGAGAAGAGTTAGGGGACAAGTGTGAGGAGTGAACACCAGAAGCTGAGTGTGTTTGCTGACAGCGGGGGTACAGGAACCTAGAGAAAGGGGCGCTGATCACGTGGAGCCTTGTGGGTATGGTGAGCCTAGGCTTTTCTGAGTTGGGACGTCACAGGAGGGATTCACATAAGAGAATGGTGTGATCTGAGTTGCTTCTGGAGCCTGGATTGAGACTATTCACGACTGAGGCTCAACCAGGTCATTAATCCCTGCTATGCCGCTAGGGTTTGGCAGAGGAGAATGGAGACTATGGCAGTCCTAGGACTTCAGGCGGGCAAAGGTGGCAAAGGAAGAGGCTGAATGGTTTGCAAACTAAGCCCATTCCCTACGATGGCTGAGTGAATGGGATTTGTATTTAGACAGAACGGAGCTCCAATCTTTGCTCGTGGGCAAGTTACTTAGCAGCTCTAAACAGGTCCCGCGTTTGCCAGGTGGGTTCAGTAATACCTATTACATGTCGCTGTTAGGAGACTTAAATGAAATGGTAACTATAAAGGGCTTAGCACTATGTCTGACACTGAAAATGTTCGCTAAATAGAAATAGCCATAGCTAACACTTTTTTTAAAGTTTATTTATTTTGAGGAGGGGGGGAGAGAGAGAGAGAGAGAGAGAGAGAGCGCCACCCCACGAATAGGGAGAGGCAGAAAGAGAATCCCAAGCAGGCTCTGCACTCTCAGCGTAGAGCCCAGCTGAGGGCTTGATCTCACAAACCTGAGCCGAGATCCAGAGTCAGATGCTTAACCAACTGAGCCACCCAGGCGCCCCACCATAACACTTTTGAAACGCTTACCATGAGCCAGGCACCCTAGTGAAATCTTTATTTATTTGTGTTGTCCCCTCAACAACCCCGGGTGGTAGGCCCTATTATCATCCTCATCTCAAACACGAGAAAATGAGGCACAGAGAGGTCCCATAATTTGCCCATGCCACACAGCTATTAAATGAAAAGTGTTTGGAGTTACATCCTGGTCAGACTTTGCACTCATAACTCCTAGTATGATAACATTAAGCTTAGGATCAAGTTTTTCAACCCATGTTATTTTTAACCTTCATACCATGTAAGTGTGAGTATTATTTTATCTTTGTATTGGTAAAGAAACAGGCTCAGAGCAATTAAGCAGCTGGGCTCAAGGTCACACAGCTGCTAAGTCAGGAAGCCTTGATTTTACCGGGTCCAGCTAACTACAGCTCATTCTATTTCCCTATTTTATCAAGGCCCTTTTCTCTCTCAGATAATAAGCATCTAATCACATTTTAATGAGACAAACTCATTTCTGTAAAAATATTTGCTGGCTACATTACCCAAGGGTAGCATGATGCTTGTAATAACTGGGTCTCCTTAGCAGTTGCAAATCTCAGGGTCATATCAAAGGAGAGCTTACACAGATGAGAAAGACAGCGGTCAGTGGGGTTCCATAGCCTTCGTGCGTAAGAGTCTAGGGTTCAGGGTCGAGAAGAGGAAAGTTTAATAGCTTCGTAATGCGGAGAGGAGGAGGGAGGATCCAAGGCTTCTGCAGACTTTAGGGGTTCCAATGGTTATTCACATAAATAAGAAACTGAAAACACTGAACCTATAAAGATGACTATTTACCAGGCACTCATGCACCCATCCAACCAACCATCTACCCCCACATATATCTAACAATATTTACTGACAATACCAATATGTTTAATGTCTACCGTGATCCCAGGAGAGAAACGCTTTAAGTGAGATACTCTAATTACCTATATTTTACAGCCCAAAAAATCAGTCTCAGAACTCACATGGCTAAAAAAGGTGAGTTAGGAATTTGAATTCAGGCAGTTTGAGTGCACGGACTTCATTTTAAAGCACGAGGCTATGTTTCCACCCCATGTTTGTTTGAGTGAAAGACTAAGTTAATAAATTGATAAGACTCTATCTTTATGTGCTGTTTACCTCTTAATAAATAAAGTAGCAAGTCAGTGGCAAGAGGCTGAGCACTGGAATCAGACAGAACTCCATTCAAATTCCAGCACCATGACTTATTAGTTAATAAGTATATAAAACCAATAAAGTGGGGTTCATGATATCATCTTGTAGAGTTGTTACGAGGACAAAGATAAGACACAACATCTCATAAAGCTAAAAGTCTTCTGTACATACACTGGAGAAGTTCTTGATCATAAGCCCAAGGAAACAAATACAGAACTTTTCACTATTGTCTTTTGAGACAGTGAAAAATTGTATGCAACCTAAGTATCCATCAACAAAAGATTGGTTATATTCATGTGATGGAATATAGGGATTAAAATGAATTTAGAGATGAATCCCAAAAGCTTGTTGAGAGAATAATAAGGCAGTAGAATGATATATCCTTCTATAAATTTGACAAACATAGAAGGGTTATCTATTTATAGATACAAACATAGGTGTCAAAATTATCAAAACATGCCCAGGAATGAGACACATGAACTTCGCGGTAGGATTTTAGGGAGAGAGGAAAAGTACGAGGGTGGTTTCAACTGATTCTATATAGTTTGGTTACATTTTTAAAAAGTATCTGAAGCAAACATGGCAAGATATTAAGATGTCTTAAAACCGAGTGGTGGGTGCATGGCTTTTTTACTCATACTATCTTTTATATGTTTGTATATTGAAAAAAAAACCCCTCAGGGGTTTTGGTCTTGTTTTGTCTTGTTTTAAGATAACGCAATTAAAGTGCCAAGCAGAAGACTCAGCACACAGCGGCTGCTACATAATTTGTAGCTATTAGCTAAGGCAGGGACACTACATAAAAGCACTAGTTAGGGAAAAATAGTTATTTAATCAACAAGGTTTGCCCAAACACAAAATTCAAGAGACTAAAAAAGATTAGGACATTAGGGGGAAAATGGTACTATTTATCGCATTCATCAGCCTCTTTCAAGTCAAGTTTATTTTCAAGGATGCCAGAATCTATATCTGTTACATATGAACACCTAGAGGCACACATATGTGTAATTACATAGAGATGGCAATTTTAATTTTTTTCACGAGGGTCTAATTTTCTGCCTCCTTTCTGTGCTTGAAGTCATATCATCTTGCTGTAAAGTTTAGAACTACAGGTCTGATTTCCTATTCGAATCCTTCACACTTTTCCATAGCCTCCAAATCAGACATCACAAAGCCAATGTTCAAAATAAACAGAAGAGGGGGCTAAACAGGAAGTTACTCTGTGCTGCAACTCCACCGAGAAAGGACGGTAGAAGGAAAAACAAACACCAATCTGAAAGGCAGGAGAGTCTTTAACTTGGTGTTTCTCAAGCTGGACGACAAAGGCTCCGAAATGCTTTTCAAAGATACTGAGACTGATTTTGTCGATTTTAAACAACAGTCTTTCAGAAGTATACTTCTGTCAAGTGATGGGCTAGAACATTAAGACCGCTTTCCTTCTCAGTTTTGGGGTATCTTCACATCTCAGTTCCTTGCCCTAAAACCCTAGTCTTTGGTTACCAGAAAAGGTGGGAGATGAATTTGCTCGGCGATAAGGAGACTCGTATTTCATTTATCTGCCAAGTTTTCTCTCCTTTCTGTATGTGTTGCTGCTGTTAACTGACTCCATGGCTGCCCAATCCCTTCAACAGTGTAGGATCCAATCAGGAGGCTGCCCTGAGAGTGAGACTGTGTCCTGAAGCCAGATTCCACATCCTTTAAATCAACGCAATCCTTACTTTCCACTTCCTTCCTGTGGGTCCTTCCTCAGTTCAGGCTTTGATCCCGGCACCTGTTGGGCAGGCATTTGCAGAAGACCCCATGATGTGCTGCCCAGACTTATTCCCTCAGCTACCAGGAACATTCTAAGCTGACAGCTCTCAGCTCCCTCTGGGGATTGCCCTCCCTTATAGAGCTGCCTACCTCAAGGTCAAGGTCACTCCGCGTTCTCAAGGGCAGTCTACTGCCAACAACGTGTTGATGTAGGTGGGAGGGAAGAACAGCCCTCTTGTTCCAAATGGGGACAACTCTCAGTTCCAGAGCTACCCATGAGGGCAGCTGAAGGCATTGCTGAGCCTGAATTACAGCCCCGTTTCTCCTCTGCTCCTCCTGCTTCTTTCTATTCCCTTCTACAGGTGTTGATCCCAGTGAGCTCTCTGGTAAACTTCCTGCTCGTTAATTTGTTTCAGGAACCAAATCTGCATCAGCATTCACGCTGTCCCAGGGTAGGACTGCTTACCTGGCCCCTGCAGTTGAGTGCGTGACTGATCAGCTCTGACCAAGGACCCACAAGAAGTCACAGGAGCTACTTAGAGGCCAAGCATTTAGTTGCCAGTGCCAAGTCCCGAGGAGCTCTTCACTCTCCATCATGGTAACTGGCACCGTGAAAGAACATTCTGTGAGTCTAAGTGACAGTGATGAGCAGAGCTAATGGACAACTGTGACTGGACGGTAGTGTGAACCACAAACAAACCTTTACTTCTTTAAGCCATTAGGATACTGGGGCCGTTTGTTGCCATGGCAAAACCTAGCCTATCCTGACCTATACACCTGTGTCACTGCAGCAGCCCCCTAGCTCCCCTTCCTTTCCCGCCTCCACTATGTCACCCTCTCCCAAATCTGTCAGCCTCACTGCTGCCAGTGATACTGCTAAATCAACCTCTCCCCTGCCCCCGAAGTTCTGCAGAAAAATATCAAAATCCTAAAGTAAAAGATCATTCAAATTCAGATGTTAATCAAAATCTCTGCCTCTGATTCCGACTCGCTCTTTTTCTCTCCCCTGCTCCTGCCCTCTCTCCCCATCGGCCTTAAAAAACTGTTTATAATTCCACCAAAGCCATGTTTTCCTATGCCTGAAATGCCCTTCTGCCTTTCTTCATCTATCCAACTCCTACTTTCCCCTCAAACCTCAGCTTGAGAATTGCCTCCTCCAGGAAGCCTCCTTGGCTCTCTTCCTCTCCCTTTTTGCTTTTCTCCAGTCTGACTTAGATTCCCTCCACTAGTGTGCCTAGAGCACCTTGGCCAAGGGCCTCCCACAGAGTTTCATTTCCTTATCTGTCTCTCCTCCTTGACAATAGATTTCTTGACGTCAGGAAAAACGCCTATCTTGACCTTGTGTGGCTGACACCTTGGGACAGTAGCAGGGATGGGGTAAGCACTCTGATCATTATTTTAGGTACAAATAAATGAACAAACAAACGAGTCAATCTGTAACTCCAATCATGTTCTACAACAAAGGACCTCGTAAAGGTAAACTGAACATTCATCCTGAATATTTATTTATTATTTTCCTGGTGACTAAGTTTTTGATGAGAAAATTCTTTCATATTCCTTCAAGTTCTATTTTTTCTATGACTGAAGTCTGGACCTTTTCCCCTCTAGCATTCTGTACCCAATACATTGCTTTTTTTTCTAGAGTGGGAACTGTTGAACTTTTTCTGTAAAGGAGCTGACAGTAAGTATTTTCACCTTTGTGGCCAATATCATCTTTGTATGAACTACCTGACTGTAAGTAGTTAAGTCACAACTACTCAACTCTGCCACTGTAATGCAAAAGCAGCCACAGACAGCAAGCAAATGGGTGAGCAGGGCTGTGTGCCAATAAAACTTTATTTACAAAAACAGAAGGCTGTGTGTGCAATAAACTTTATTTGCAAAAACGAGAGACAGGACAGTTTTCTCTTGTGAGTCACAGTTTGTCAGCCCCTCTTCTAGTCTGTGTAACTCAGAGTAATGTGGAGAGTGAAGGGTGGGGACAAGCAAAATATACAGGGTTTGAAGCACACAGGCCACTGAATGCTCAATGGGGAACCTGCCTTTTGGGGGCGTTGGTCTTTTCCTTCCAATGCGGTGGGATGCAAAGTTCATTTGTTATCAGGATCATCAAAGTGTTGGACAAAGAGAGATTATTTCCTTAGCGACCCTAATGGGAGCTGCCTGTATTTCCTAGAGTTTTTGTATGGCTTAAAATGTGGGTCTACTGTGTGAAGACAAGAAAAAATACCCAAGGCCCACCCTACACACGCTGTGGGAAACCACAGTCTCTTTCAGTGAACATCCTTGCCTGTAAAGATGGGAATGTACTTTCCAGAGAACTAGTATCACTTACAAAAAAAATAATAGTAATACCCGGTGCTACTTTATCAAGTACCTTCTACGGGTCTGCTGTTAAGTACGGTACATACCCAAGGGCTAACATTTATTGAGCATTTGCTTATATCAGGAAGGGCATTTAGTGTTACAGATACTATCTCATGAATTTTTCATCCTGTTCATAATGCAGGTACTACAGTTCTCCCCTTATACCCAGGAGGCTCAAGGGGGGAAAGCGGTTTGGTCAAGGTCAAATTTGCTAAACTTTGAGTCTATAGCCTCTGCTGTTCTGAACTGTATGCTCCCCACTCAGTGCCAACTGCCTGCCACAGGGGAGCTGACCCGGCCTCTTATGGTCACTTGAATATCTCAAATTCTGTCTAAAGTTACCTCCTGCTGGAAGGCAATGACTCCATTCAGAGTTTGCAAGAAATTCTAGCTTTGAGGTGTTGGGGATGAGGGGACAGCTTAATCCCAAGAAACAAGCTGAGGCCTTTGTTAGAACATGTCATGCTTAATAAAAAGCAAAGGGTGTTGATCTTTTTTTCAACCACATTCTCCCACCATTTTCTACTTCAGTTGTTTGTTAACCCTAATTAATTGCTATAACAGAACCCATCCAGGCAAGATATCAGCAGGATAGATATACGGCTGATGAATCAGCTTTTAAGGTTTAGCCCCAAATTGAAGGTGAATGTCTCAGTCTGCTACTTTAACCAAATTCAAAGCTTCACGCATAAAGTAAGTCTTTGTTAAAAGGCAGCCTCAGTGCCGCTTCAGCCTGCTTTTTATTTAGTCGCGTTACTACAGAAATGCCTTATAGCTAGCGCCTTAATTATTCATAGCTTTTGGCAAATTAAGTCTCCTGCCTCTCCAATATCTAGATGTAGAGGAAGTGTTCAATTCCAAAGAAATGATGCCTTCCCGGCTGTGCCAGCCAGGCAATAACGTTGTTGCCAGATTCCTTTATGAATAGGTGGGAGATCTTATTTCACGTATAGTATATAAATAAACAAAACACCCCCAGGGAACCGTCAGGTATTTCATGTAATGGATATCTCCCGCACCACCCTTATTTCTCTCTGGCGTGATTGAGCCCGGATTTCCTTACAAACCAGACTATTCAGACTAGAAGCAAGAAAGATGACACCTTTCTATCGTCAAGATGATAAAAAACTGAGTTCAGTAAAATATGTAACCCTGTGGTGTTTCCAGTCCATTTGCCACTAAACTGGACAGTACCACTGAACACTCCCCTTCGTGCTTTAGAATTTGTAATTATGGGATAGCAATAAGGGTATTCTAATGATGAGCCCCCACCCCTTTAACTCAAATTACGGCGGCGAAATACTTAGAAATATATTTGCCATTAATCTTTATTATATTAGAGAGCTCTAGATTTGAGGTTCTAATAATTCAAGTGTAGGGGGCATTGCTGATTGCAGCTCAACTGAGCACTGACCCTCCCCCACTGTTTGGCAGCTGTGTGGTCCGCCTGGGACCAACTTCACTCCCAGCTTCACAAATGGGTCTGCTCTCCCACTGGTCTAAGCCAATCAGTGTAATTAGTGTTTCTCAACAGTTTTATTCACGATCATCTTTTTAAGGAGCCTTTTAGATACTTTTTTGTTTGCTAGTCACCTCCTCCCCCTGCAAATTCTAATGCCTGTAGAATCCTGTATATCTGTTTAGGTATTCTATGTACATCTGTGCTCTATACACAAAAAAAGAGTAAGATTCTTGTGCCACCCTCCTACCTTTAAGAAACAATGTTTGCCTCTTGGGGGTCATGTCACTCCCATTGAGAATGCCTGAATTATAATCCCATTCCCTGTGCCATTCAGTGCATGGCATTGGGGGTGGGCACCGTCCCTAAGTTAACCCATCAGAGTGAAAACTGGAATTTTTTTTTTTTTTTTGATAGCTGGTGGATATGAGAAGTTTTCTTTCTTCCTGAATGGGTTGATATCTGGATCTAAGCCCTGGAACTGCTGCAGCTATCTGCTATCATGATGGAAGAAACCAGCCGAAGAAAAAGCCAACACACGAACAAGGCTGGAAGAATCATGGGCAACAAGTATAGTGCTCTGATCAAACCATACCTGAAGTTCATCCAACTGCTAGACTTCTCAGTTGTGTCAAAAGTGCCTTCTCTTTAATTTGTAGGTTAGTATGAGTTGAGTTTCTAAAATGACAGAGCAGATAACATTTGTTGAATGTCTCCTAAACTCTAGGCACTGGGCTAAATATCTTGTGTCAATTAATTCTTTTATCAAACTCTGTGATTAGCACTATCATATTTCCCATTTTATGCATGATTAAACTGAAGCATAGTAAGGGTAAGTAACTTACTCATGATCAAGTGTAGGCAGAGGTCAGATTTATTCCTATGTCTCTCGAACTTGGAGCCTAAGGTATTAACTACTTTATTATACTGCCTTTCAGTTCTATATAATTTATTTATTTATTTATTTTTACTTTTTTTTTTTTTAACGTTTATTTATTTTTGAGACAGAGAGAGACAGAGCACGAACGGGGGAGGGTCAGAGAGAGAGGGAGACACAGAATCCGAAACAGGCTCCAGGCTCTGAGCCATCAGCACAGAGCCCGACGCGGGGCTTGAACTCACGAACCGCGAGATCATGACCTGAGCCGAAGTCGGACGCTTAACCGACTGAGCCACCCAGGCGCCCCAAGTTCTATATAATTTAAATGACTATTTTCCTGATCATTATTTAAAAGGCATTAATGAAAATAGTGTTTCTTTTTAAGTTTTTAAAAATTTTATTTATTTATTGAGAGAGAGAGAGACAGAGAGAAAGAGAGAGAGAGAATCCCAAGCAGGTTCCACACCATCAGCACAGCGCCTGACACAGGGCTCGAACTCACAAACTATGAGATCATGACCTGAGCCGAAACCAAGAGTCGGACACTTAACTGACTGAGCCACCCAGGCGTCCCAAAAATGGTGTTTCTTTGCTAGCAATTAGTTTATATTGTGCAATTAAGAAATCTATGGTCCTTGCAAGTTTTAAAATATTCTAAAAATTCTTTTCTCATGTACAGGAAACTCTAAACTTAGAGATCATTTTCCACTTATCATTATTTTAGATGTCCTTTTTTATTATCATGAGAGGGTATTGGCTCAGTCCCCATCCATTTAAAGAAGAAAAAATCTTCACTTTAGTAGGATAATGCTTCAAGTTGCTGTGCTTCTTAAAAATAATTATTGATAAAACTGATAAAGAGTCCATGGGGTCTCCAGATCCTGGAACCTCCATTTTTTATCTGGTCACTGACCGCAAAGAGATAAACTATAGCTCCCCTGAACTTGGGGAGAGACACATAAAGGCTGTCTGGTTGGTTCCAATACTTGTGTTCTCCTTTTAAAAGTTTCTCCAACCTTAAAAAGCAAAAACAAAACTCTATCGGGGTCACTTCTCCTACAGACCAACGCAACAATGATTTCCCCAAAGAGAAAAATGCTCAAAGGCAGACACTTCAGGCTCCGAAATGCCAGGTGATCCGTGGACTGTATGTAGCCAGATGGGATCTATACCACAGCTCCATACTACTCTCAAACCCCCACAGGCTGCCCCGCTTCTCAGCCTGGCTGTGGGATTCTCACAAACTGCAAAACATCAGAGACATATTACCCAAAGTAGGAGTCGTGAAAGCAAGAAGCAAATGTTCCTCACATTTTAACAAGGCTGATACGGACATCAAGGATGACGAGGGGATGCTGATTCTTTACACACCCACAGTTTAATCCCCAGAGCTGATCTTCTAATTTTGCTTGATTGATGAAAGACTACAGCCTGTCAAAACCAGAGGCTCCGATCCCATATAGGACTCAATACAATGAGATACACATTATAGCCATAGTGGGAAGGGGGTGAGAGTAGGGGGAGCCAGGAACTGCAACAAAGCTCTTTCCACATCTCAGGAAAGAAAACATGATGATATATTCCTATAGCAAACACCAGGCTTAATCTTCCTAAATGCAATGTAGTTTGCTTTTTTTTTTAACCTCAAAGATATTAACAACCCAAGCAGAGGACTTTATTTAAACCCACAAATGACTGTCCAAAAAAAAAAAAAACAAAACCCAGGGAAGCTTCAGTCCCCAGAGAAGATGAACGGTCTCCCAGTTGAATAAAGTTGCTGCATTTTTTGTCTGCAGGATGGGACCTAGCAGAGAAATAAAGAGGCTGTGTTGGGTGAGGGGACTAAATCCAAATGTAAGCATTCTGACAACGATCAGCCAGGCCACCCCTCCCTCCCCTAGCCATCCTCCTCCTGCAAAGTATTCACAATTTGCTGTCCTTCCTCCAAAAGCCAGTAGACACAGAATCAGCTTTTCCTGGCTCTGCCTTGCAACGTGGGGCTGCCTGATGGAAAACTGAAATACAAAGAATGAAAACCCACCAAGGCCCCTCTGATGGTAAATTGGTGTGACATGGCTGATCCTGAGATGCTCACCCCCACCCCACCCCCAATACAAGAAAAAGAAGGGATCGTCTGAATGTCAAAGTCGCTTCGGGCAGACCTTCCGCTGCAAAGCCACAGCTTTCTTAGCTAAGTGCCAGGCAGTACACCATCACTCTGTAACAGACGTCTGCAAATGCTGGTAGGAACTCGCAAGTGCTCCCGAGCCCAACGGGGGACAATCCACGAGCTTTGTCAGGCAACAGTTATCCACAGCTGCTGAAAATTGACCCAGGAGCCAAGCAGCCCGCTAGGAGTTTTAAAGTAAGAGAGAGGTGGAGACAGAGAGAGAGAGAGAATAAAATCATACAGGTGGAACCGGCTTCCCAAGAGCGCCTGGCATCCTGCAAGGGCCCTGGGGCGCCGCGCGCCCTGGCTCACCTGGTACACGTCCCGCAGCCCGCACCACGTCCGCAGCACCTGGTGGCAAGCCCGCAGCCTCTCCGTGTACCATCTTCGCAGCGTGGACACGGTCAAGTTCCACACGAAACGGCTGCCGCTGAACAGCAGGTCCTCCACTCCACACATGAACACCGAAGCCATGCCGCCTCCTCCCTGGGACCCCGGGGCTGCCCAGCTCCCCGCCGCTGCAGCGCAGCAAGCCCCCACCGCGGCGGCCCGACCGCCTAGGTTCCCGACGCCGGCTTCTGCGGGCAGCCTGGGGGTCAAGCCTTCCACCAAACTCGTCTCTCACCGTGCGTCCCGGCCAGCCTCCGGCGGCATGCCCCGGGATTGGGCGCCCGCCAGCCAACGGCTGCGGCTGGCACACAGAAGCCCAGTGTCCACCCCCGCCCGCTCCGCTGGCTGGCAGCGCCGAGCGAGCTGCGCTAAGCTCCGCCAGGCGAGCCCTCGGCGCTCCCGGGGCGCGGGAAGCCCTGGCCGGCGAGGACTCCCCCTGGCGCTCCCCGAGTGCGCTGGGCAGAGGGGGAAGTGGAGCGACTCTTTGCAGGCAGAGAGGAGAGCTGCATTTCAGCGCTCTTGCTTGCGCGTTCTGCAGACACACACACACACACGCACACACGCACACACGCACACGCACACACACGCACACACAGCAGCAGCCTGAGCCTCCTAAACCGCTTTGGGGAGCATCTCACTTTACACTACAGGGTCTTTGTACACACTGTACACGCTGATAAATACCTCTGGGCAGCCACAGATGCAGGAGGAAAAAAAAATCCTCCGAAGCATCCCTTGGGACCTCACTTCCCTGGGGGACAGCCCTGAACGTCTCCTTGGTTGTGCTGGAGGCAGGAGATGAAGACAACGGTCTCAGAGCAACAGTGTGCGCGCGCCTGCACAACTTGCCTTGGCTTCTAATTTGAGGGTCTCCACCAAAATGACACCCCGCCTGTTGTTGCCAGCCAGAGGGCAGGTTCCCTCACCTTCACACTGTGCTAATTCCAATGCAGCAGTCCGTTCTCGAGAAAAACAAAGAGTGTTCTTGGTCTTTAGCAGATAGCTTCCAGTTATTATGTGCTGGGAAATCATGCTCACAGGAGAATCCCTGATTTGGTTCTGGAGAATTCGGCCTCTGGATATGTCTAGCAGCAGTTGCCAGCGCAAAACAGCACAGGTAGTTTATGCTCGACTTCAAACTGAAGGAAATTGTTTGACCATTCATGAAGTCACCAGATAATTAATGGTTTTTGTTTTTGTTTTTTTACGTTCTCCCCCAGGAACTGATATTGCCTAAGGCATTTGGGAAAAAGCCCTCAAGGAGCCTCATAGGCCACCAGTGTCTATTTTCCTTTAGAATATGTGTACATTTCAGTCGCATATAATAGTATAACGTTTGTTTTGTTTTAATGTTCATTTTGAGAGAGGCCAAGACAGTGTGAGTGAGTGGGGGAGGGGTGGAGAGAGGGGGAGGGAGAGAGACAATCCCAAGTAGGCTCTGCACTGTCAGTGCAGAGCCTGATGCTGGGCTTGATTGAACTCACCAACGCGGACCATGACCTGGGCCAGATCAGGAGTCAGCCGCTTAACCAACAGAGCCACCCAGGTGCCCCTATATGACATTTCTTACAGCAAAAGCACTAGAGCAAATTCCAGGATGTTGTTTTTTTTCCCCCAGAATCCATCTGTAGGACAATTGTCTGTATTTTATTGATGGTTTCACACCTGGGCTGTAATCTTTGCTATTAAGTGGCAGAAAGTTAAGGTGCCAAAGCCTGTCTCCTGAACTAGCTCAGAAGGCTTCAGGACAGATTATCGACAAGTAAATCAGCTTTATTTCAGGTTTCAAATGTGCCTTTGGAATCTTAATTCAGTTGAAACTCAATCAGTCAGAACACAAAATGAGTTCTCAAAGTGCCTATTGTTTTTGAAGTGCCCATAATCACGAAACTTTTAAATGACATTTCTTTTACTACTTTTTACTTCTTTTTATTACTAATAAAATCACCTAAGAGTTTTTGGTTAGTTCACTGGACACAAGACCTGTTCCAAGATTTGGAAACAATTCTTCACAGTAAGTTCCTCTATGGGCTCATTAGTATTAGCATTCTGATGATATTTCCCAACATAATAGTCACGGTGTTTATACAAAATCAGAATATACTAGGTCTTATGGAATCAAAAGAAGTTGAACTTGGTTTGAAAATGAAAATGTCATCATTCTAATGGAAAACTACTGAACTTCAAAAGTGGCATATTAGTATGAGTGAATGGTTGTGGTATATTTATTTTTTTAATGATGCAGTATGACTGTATTCTCGGAAATGTCGGGCAGCAAAGGGAATACCAGAATAAAACCTCCAACAGGTCAATTATCTCTGTCTCATGACACCATGCTCTCAGAAGAGATGCTCTAGAAACCGGGACTGTTCTCTCTTTGTGCATAGGTCTAAAGTCAAGTTCCCAGGGGCGCCTGGGTGGCTCAGTTAGGCGGTTAGCTTCGGTTCAGGTTGTGATCTCGCGGTTTGTGGGTTCGAGCCCTGCGTCGGGCTCGGTGCTGACAGCTGAGAGCCTGGAGCCTGCTTCAGATTCTGTGTCTCCCTCTCTCTCTGCCCCTCACCTGCTCACATTCTGTCTCTCTCTCAAAAATAAATAAACATTAAAAAAAAAAAGTCGAGTTCCCAAAAAGCTTTTTGAAGCTCGGTCTTCCCCAGCACAGCCAACTTTCCCTGGGGACTTGGAGAGCTGGTGGACACTCAGAGCTGAATGCAAGACAAGACAAGACATCTTGTTGCCACCAATGTCAACACTGATGCTGCTTCTAAGCCAAACAGCTTTCCTCTCCTGTGGAAGGAGAGATTTGAAGTTCTAGGACAAGAAGGAAGGAAGGTCAAGTTCCTCCACACCAGGTACCAATGGGAGGGAAGTGGGGGGAACAATTGAACCCAGATGTGCAGCAGTGGAGAAAAGAGCGACCCAAGTGTGGCATCATTCTTAAAATGGACTAACCACATGGGACAAACCAGATCCCAGGCACACACCCTTGAAGCTGGTCTAAAATTTCCAGTGGAAAGGGAGCTAAATCAAGCCTGTTTCAAAATTATCTTGCCCTTTCTTTTCTTTTCTTTTTTCTTTCTTTCTTTCTTTCTTTCTTTCTTTCTTTCTTTCTTTCTTTCTTTCTTTCTTTCCTTTCTTTCTGAGGACTTTCCTTCCTCTTTAACATCAGAGTTCTCTGCAATACACTGTAATTTCCTGCAGCTCTCTCTGGAGACTTAAAGAGATGCTTCGGGTGACAGCATTACTCAGACACCTGAGAGTTCGGCTACAGAGGTAAAAGAGAAATTGTCATTATCCCTGAGGCTCCTGGAGTTCTCCTTTGAGCAATCAGCAGGAAGAAGAGCATGATGCCAGAAAGACAACACAAAATGCCAACTCCTGTCTCTAGAAAGAGATAGCCAGTTGGTAACATAGCAGCTTCCAATGGTCCCCTCTGCCCATCAAAAAGACAGAGTTCACTGTCAGTGGACATTTTTAAGCTGTATTGTCTACGTACCTGAAAAGCCAGCATGGCTAAATTCTGATAGACTCTGAACGTCTGACATCGGGCCTGAGGGGGATGAAAACAAGGTCTAGTTCAATGGCACTCAATCAGGAGAAATTTTGCATCCCTCCCTCTGGGACATGTGGCAATGTTTGGAGACATTTTTGGTTGTCACAACTGAGAGAGAGGAGGCTACTGGCGTCTAGTGGGTAGAGGCCAGGGATGCTGCTTAACATCCTACAATGCCCAGGACGGCCTCCACAAAAAAGAACTCTCCTGCCCAACGTGTCGGTCATGCAAGGATTGATGATCCCTTGTCTAATTAAATGCTATATACCCTGGTCTTCCTCTCACATGACTTTCACTGAGGGAAACATTCTTTCCTCTTGATAGTCCCCCAAAAAGGCAGATTGGGGAAGGATACAGCAATCATTTTATAATGGTTTTCATGCACTCACAAAGAGCTATAATCAACTCAAAGCCCGTTGAGAAAGAACTGGAATGTCATTTTCTATTATTTTCACTTACCTTTTTGTGATTTATCCTAAAAATGGGGAACAGTGATTTTCATCACAAACTATATTTTAGCACTTTAATTTTTGGTTTTATCATTTCATTTCTTTTACTTTTATTTTTCAAAAATGTTTATTTTTGAGAGAGAGTGAGAGCGCAAGAGTGGGGGAGGGACAGAGAGAGGAGATAGAAAACCCAAAGCAGGCTCTGCACTGACAGCAGACAGCCCGATGTGGGGCTGGAACTCACGAACGCGATAGATGACCTGAGCTGAAGTTGGACGCTTAACCGACCGAGCCACCCAGGAGCCTCATTGTTTCACTTAAATTAGGGCCTTACCTGGGGTGAAGCCCTTCTTTGGCACATTAAAAAAATTCCCATAATGACCCCAATGTGGAATACTGATGTCTCCCTTGGGCCATGCACTGCTACAAAGTTTCTCTTGCAGCAGGATATTTCTCCTTTCTCCTCTTTTCTCTATTAGACCGGAAGCTCTATCAGGAATCCCTGCAGGTGAGGTGGGGGTGGCGTGGCTGGACGGTTTCTCCCTGTACAGGAGAACCCCATGCATTGGAACATGTTTTGTGACCTTGGGCTCTGCCCACTACATCCCCAGAAGTGCTCCCAGTCGTTACGATACCAGCAACAAAAGCGCCTGCACACATTGTGACTGTCCCTAGGTATGGTGGTACCTACTTCCCCCATTCAGAAACCACTGGTGGAAATAGGGGAAGGGTCTTATTCATATTTGTCTCCCCAGGGGCTGGCACATAGCGGGCAATCAGTAACTGTTTATTGAACTGACAAATGAATGACCGTTTGTCTCGACAGTGAATACAGAAAGATGTTCATCCATTCCCCAAGTACATACGTCTTGGTCATTAAAAAAATTATGTACTGGGTTTGCATTATGTGTCAGGCAGGGAACTAAGTACCTAGAATGCACTGTGACAAAACAGAGATGATCTCTGTCTAAGTGGGTCTTAGAGTAGAGGGGGGAAGGCAGACAAGGGAACAAGAAATACCGAGGAAGCAGGCACTGCCGCAAGGGTTATAAGGGAGACAGGTAATGTAGGATGGCGGTGTGGGGCGGGGTCAGGGAGTGCGTCTCTGAGGCTGTGAAACAGCAGCTGAGACAAAGGGTTGAATGGAAGAGAGCTAGGTGATGCGGGAAGAGACACAAATAGTCCTCCAAGGCAGAAGAGCAAAAAGAACTAAGGCCCTAGGGCAACACAGATCCCAGATTTGTGGAGCTTAGGTAAAATGGCGGAAGAGGATGCTTGAGCAGTAGGGGGCCAGGGAAGCCCATCTGGGTGACAGCTGCAGAATTCCAGGGGTGAGAAGAAAAGGCTTAGGGTAGGCTTGTGGGAATGTCTGCATAACTAAGCCAAAGGAGACCAACAGGTCTCTCATCCCACCAGGACCACAGGGCATTAACCGCAGAGCAGGGTGAGGGTTTGGTGGGTGAAGATGTCCCCTTCACAGCAACTGTGCAGAGTCAGGCTTCTCACTCAGGGGCTCTCTTTGACCTTCCCCTTTCTCCATCTCACCCCAAGGAGGAGGCAGGAGGGCTTGTAAAGGGAAGAGAAGTTCTGCTTCAATCCCACTTGATCCAGAGGCTACGTGGTCTTGTTCTTCCCTCTACTCCTGCTTTCTCTCCTCTTCCCCTTGGCTGAGAGAGCAAGGAGAGCTTTAGTCTTGGACTCAAGCAGGAGGAGACGGAAGGGAGTAGGCAGAAGTAGTAGAATCCTGAAAGGGAAGGAACCAGTCGTTATTGCCAATAGCCTGGTCAAGGCTGACCAGGAGGCTGGTTAAGTTCTACAGCTGCCTTCATGACTCTGGATGGCTTTTGGCCTCACAAAGATCTAAAAAACACTACAAACTAAATAATATCCAGCACTAAGGCATCTATCCAGCTTCTACTCTTTGGCAAACTCATTCCACTCCTAGAGGAAAAAAAAAAAAAAAAAAAAGGAAGAAACCAAACCAAACCTTCTCATCTTCTTCAAAAATCCCATCTGTTATTTTACTAAACCAAATTCTTCTTCCTCAAAGGAAAAAGGAGCGGTGCTATCTTTATTGTATGAGGTACAAAAAAGGGAGCAACATGCTAGACTCCACACTGTATCCATTTTTACTGGTTAATCCATTGAACAGATATTGGAAGCTCTTGCCAAGTCAAATTTTAGAAGTCATCTTGTGTCGATGTGAAAAGCACTTGAAGGGGATGTTGGTTCCCAAGAAGCCCACATAGGATCAGAGGGAAAGAGCTGATCTTCATTTTGGAAGAAGAAATAGGATCAATGTTGTGACTTACCTCTCACCCCCATAATTTGTCACCTCTTATTTATACTTAATTTACATGCACACCATCAAGGACAAACTTAAAATAGTAATAATTGGTCTATATAGCACCCTATGTTCAAAATAAATAAAGGCAGCCCCACATAGAGCATCAGTTGATTCTCACAGTATTATCCCAAGCTCCAAGGGAGAAAGGCATTGCTGGCCCCATTTCATGGATAAACAAATTGAGATAAAGAGAAGCTGGGTAATTTGCTGAAGATCAGTGGGAAAAGCATTTGAAAGCATCTTAAAGGATATACTGCTAATTTTTCCAATCCTTCTTAATTTGAGAGACAGAAGGTTAATTTCTTTTGCACTTATAAGTTATTTTCTTTGGCCTCACACTACAGTTTACAGGGTATGAATGGCTCTGGGACTTGTGTATTCCTCCAGGAAGTGAATGTGACAAAATGCCCACCCTTTGGACTTACCCAATTTAAGTAAGAATAAACAGCAATAAGAAGAAAAAGAAATTCTGTGATGAAAAGTAATAGAATCATTTTTATGGGAGTTAAGAGTAGTTACTTGAAACCCAGTGGAACTTCACTTCTATACAACAAATGACAGAAGGAAAACAAAAAGATACGTAAGGAATCTTGACTCTCCAAAGATCAATCATACTATCTATGTGCCAATAACTGTAGTAAAACAAAATAAGAGAAATCAGCCAAGATAATGGCTTGCAAAGTAGTAAAAACTTTCAAGACCAGTATACTCTGGCCATCAAACAAGTAAGTTATAAAAAAAATAGATCATTTTCCTGTTATTGCTAAAAAATACAGAATGATTTGGTAGGATTATTGCTAGGAATTTCGACTATTTGGCCCTGAGCAGTAAGAACAAAATAAAAGCAAAGTTTGGCATGCCAAAAAAAAAGAGAAAGAAGGAAAGAAAAAAGATGTAAAGGTATTTACTTTATCTTACTATTCTAAAATTAACTGAAAGTTGACATGAGTGACATTTTGTTCTCAACTACAAAATGGATTGTCAACAGGAGAAAGAAGCTGAAAGCTGCATGCTAACAGGCTGAAGTCCTATGGATATTTTATAGAGTTGAGAAAACAGATGTATATTCTTCAGATCAAGAGTTCAGAGAGCTCTAGGCAGTATTTGAAAGGAATGAAGAAAAGAACTTCATCATTTGGTCTTGAATCAATAACAGAGAAAGAAAACAGGAGTTTCACTTTTGAAGGAACTGGCACCAAAGAAATTTAAGGCAGATCTCCTCACTCTAAAAAGATTCCATTAGCATCTCAGTCTGGTGGGCTTTCAGATCATTTTGGTTTATTCTCTGCATGTTTATATATTTCCACAGATGGTGTCGGCTGTCTGTTCATCAACCATCTATCCCCCTTTTCAGAGCCTTCATTTTCCATACCCCTAGAATCAACGATGATTGATCTGAGGGAAGGCATGACACCCCATCTGTCAGTAAGATATACGGTGAAGCCTTCTAAAGAGTTCTGGAAAAGATTTCCCTCTGAAAACAAAAAAGGAAGAACACAGAGTTTTGTCAGCATATTCCTTGATTCCTGCTTGGGGCACTGTTGTAGGAAGACACAATGCTCTGGGCCACAGCAGCTATCTTGTGACCAAGAGGACATGTGTTGACAGCAAAGATAAAAAAAAAAAAAAGTATAGGAAAAGCCTGGGTTCTTGCTGACTTTGTTGAGATGTCAAACCAAGCTGGAAGCAGCCCACATTCAGATGGCTTGCAATGAGATGTAAACAATAAAGGGCCTTATATAGTTTAAGCTGTTTTTAATTGGATGTTTTATTAACTTCAACAGATCACATGTCAAAACCTACCACAAAGTTATAGTAATCAAGACAGAGTGGCATTGGCATAAGGACAGATATATAGATGAATGGAAGAGAATCAACAGTGCAGAAATCAATCCTCTCATTTATGGTCAATTGATTTTTGAGAGCCAACACCACTCAATGGGAAAGCATCGTCTTTTGCACAAACGCTGTTAGGACAGCTGGATACAAACATGCAAAACAATAATGTGAACTCTTACCTCACATCATATACAAAAATTAACCCAATGTAGACCAAAGAACTAAAAGTAAGAGGGAAATCTGCAAAATTCTTAGAAGAAAACATAATTGTATACCTTTGTGACATTGAATTAGACAGTGGTTTCTTAGGTATGCTATGAAAAGCATAAGTAACGAAAGAGAAAAATAAATTGGACTTTATCAAAATTAAAATTTTTTGCATTTCAAAGAATACCATAAATAAAATGAAAAACAAAACAAAACAGCCACTGACTGGAAGAAAATATTTGAAAATCTTTTATCTGATAAGGAATTTATATCCAGAATATATAAAGAGCTACAACTCAGTCAGAAAAAGACAAATAACACAATTTAAAAATAGGCAAAGGATGTGCATAAACATTTCTTTAAAGCAGATATATGAGGGACACCTGAGTGGCTCAATCGGTTAAGCATCTGACTTTTGATCTCAGCTCAGGTCTTGAACTCAGGGGTTGTGAGTTCAAGCCCCGCACTGGGCTCCAATCTGGGCATGAAGCCTGCTTTTAACTAAAAAAAAAAAAAAAAAAAAAAGATATATGAATGCCTACTAAGCACATAAAAAGATGCTCAACGTCATTAATCCTTAGGGAATGCGAATCAAAACCACAATGGTATACCACTTCATACCCATGACAATAGATACAATCAAAAAGAAGAACAATAACCAGTGACAGCAAGGATGGGAGAAATTATAACTTTGCACATGGCTGGTATGAATGTAAAATAGTACAGTCACTGTGCAAAAGATTGGCGATCTATCCAAAGGTTAAACAGAATTACCATACGACCCAGAAATTCCATTCCTAGGTATATACTCTGAAGAAGTAAAAACATGTGTTTAAAAAGAACAACTTTGGGGGGCCTGGGTGGCTGGGTCATTTCAGCATCCAACTCTTGATTTTAGCTCAGGTCATAATCTCACAGTCATGAGATAGAGCCCCACATGGGTCTCCATGCTGAGTGTGGGGCCTGCTTAGGATTCGCTCGCTTCTTCTCTCTGCCCCTACCCCTGCTTGTGCTGTCTCTCAAAATATATAAGTAAACATTTTAAAAGGGTGATTTTTGTGATTTGTGAAGAAATAAAATATATAAATCAAGAATAAATAATCAAGCAATCATAAAAAAATAAGTAATGACGGAAAACAGAAGGAAATACTGATCCCTGCTACAAACTGGATGAATCTCGAAAAAACTGTGCTAAGTGAAAGGAGACAGAGAAGATCACCTATTTTATGATTCCATTAACATAAAATGTCTGGATTAGGCGAGTGTACACAGATAGAAAGTAGATTAGCAGTTGCCTAGGACTGAGGGGGTCTGGAGGGAGGGTAGGGGAAATGGGGGGATGACAAGGTTTCTTTTTAAGACAATGAAAATGTGCTAGAGTTAGATTATAGGGGTGGTCGCACAACTCTGTAAATATACTAAAAGCTGTTGAGTTGCACAATTGAAACAGGTGAACTTTATATGTGAACTGTATCTCAATAAAACTCTTACCAAGAAACAAACAAATAAATAAAATAGAACACATCTTAACCCTTTACCTATATTTCCTAAATATTCTACAAAGAGCATGCAATAGGTATATTGTCAGGAAAAGGTGTTCAAATTTCTTGACTGGAAAAAGATGTGGACAAAACACAGTAAAAATAAAAGCCGGAAATCAGTACTGCACGTGAACTCCACCGTGAAACTCACTAAACGTAGACAGGAAACAACTAAAGGAAAATACATCAAATTATTGACCGTGATTTTGAGTTGGGTTCACTGGATGATTTTTATTTATTTTTTGGCGGGCTCTCTTTTCCTTATTTTCTGTATCAGCACATATCACTTTTTGGTCTCTAATTTTGAAATGCACATGAAATCATACAAAATGTTATGGAGTGAATGAAATGTAAGTCTCTCTCCCATCCTGGTTCCCCAGCTCCTCATTTTCAGGCCTGCCATGTAAGATTGCTCAAATTGTTTACTGCACGATGGCATGTAGCCGAGGCAGTGAGTGGAGGTTATAATCTAGCCTGGGCTCTGCTGGATAAGCCACAACTCTGGGCTCTGAGGAAACAATCTTTTTCATCTAAACCACAAGAAGATGCTATGGAAGGAAGTGACAGCCCTGCCCTTGTCCCCTCCATAAAGGCTGCCACTATGCCTAGTTTTTCGCGTGCCCCTCCAGATATCGTCTATGTTATCCAAACATACACGTCATGCTGTATGCATGCAATAATTATTTTAAAAGAATAAAGACTTTTCAGGAAAAGCAATACAATATAATCAGAATTCAAGTACTTCTCGAGAAGTCATTCAAGGTAAAATTGAATTAAAAGGAAGAGAAAAAAAAATAGTGTTTGTAACAAACAAGTCTTAAGGGAAGAATCCCAAGAGCAAGGATTGATTGCTGGACTGTCTTCTACCACTTACCAGTCTCCAATTCACATATATTGTTTAAGCAGCAAATGAAATTGATTGAAATGCAATTGCCAAGCAGGTTGATGCTTGGTACTTTATTCACCATGCTCCGCACAGCTTAGGAGAGTGTGGGGTGCATGCAGTCCAGCTCCCACTGTGGGGAGCGTGAGGATTTTCATCTGCTGAGACACCTGGGAATGAGCGTCCCCATATGAAGCCTGACACTTCTGTGTCCTTCACACCAGAGTCCTTGAAAACTAGGAGAATTGCTCAAACAGAAACCTAGGGCACTCTGTTCATCTGTACTCTAACACCTGTATAGTCATTAAATTTGGGCTGAAGTTTCTGCTTATTTAGAGAACAGGATGGTTAAATCAGGAAATACTTCAAATTATGAGATCTGACTGCAAGGATTGCTCTGCTACTCTGAGTAACCTTTTAGGCTTTTTGCCTGGGTTTCTGTTCCATGTTTTGCCTCATTACAGAAGGCAATACTGGTCTTCTTTTCCTCAGGCTCTTCCTCTGCAGGTCTTTCAGTTCTAAAAACTCTTTTCCACCCCAGGATTTCACCCAATGACCTCCTGTTTATCTTTCCAGCCTTAGCTTGAATGTTGACTCCTCAAAGCAGGTGAGCACCTCATCACAGCAGCTGGATCTCACCCCCAGACCATATGCTCCATGAATGCCTGCCTTGTCACCATTGCACTGCCATTACTTAGTGCTTGGCTCATAGTAGATACTCAGTAAACCAGACAAATGAGTCGATGGCAATGCAAAAGCTATCCATGATCCCAGGAAAGCCCTCACTCATTTAAACAAATGGAGTGTCATTTATTTTTTTTAATGTTTATTAATTTACTTTTGAGAGAGACAGAGAGAGAGAGAAAGAGACAGCACAAGCAGGGAAGGGGCAGAGAGAGAGGGAGAGAGGGAGAATCTCTAGCAGGCTCCATGCTCAGTGCGGAGCTCAATGCAGGGCTCAATCCCACGACCCTGGGATCATGACCTGAGTTGAAATCAAGAGTCAGACACTTAGCCGACTGAGCCACGCAGGAGCCCCAAATGGAGTGCCATTTCAAAGAAAGCTTAGAATTAACTGAAAGCCAAGAATAATAAGGCTTGGAACCTACTTTGGAGTAGAAGAGTTTTCCCAGGAAGAATTGGGGAGACACATGAGCCTGGTACTGAATCAGGGCAATTCTCAGACGAAAAACAACAACACTGGGATAAAATGGTTGGGACCTAGAAAGGTGATCAGGTGGCTTCTGTGTGAGATATTGCTACTACAGGCAGAGGACACTGTGTGCTAAGAAGGTGACATGTTGAACCATCTCGATTTTAATGTGACCTGATTCAAAGAGGTCTTGACATTAGCAGTGGGATTATCCAAGATATATTTGTCCTCCTAAGTGGCTTATTCTCTAAAGCCCCTTTCAAGAGTGCTTTGAGACGTTCTCAAACTAGTTCTGTTTCTATTACTTCAAGTTATGCTAGGAGCAGGTTAAGAAGACCTGAACTCATTTGCCTTGTGGATTTGCTCTCTGTTTCTATTTCTGCAACAGAATACTTAAGTCTGTTAACTGATTAACTACAAGAGTGCTGGGAATGTCAACAGTTACTGGCATTCTTTTTGAATGTCATTTTCCATACATGCCACTACATAGTTTTAGAGATGATAAAGAATTGAAATGAGTAATTTCAGATATGCGGTTTAGAAATAAATACAATGTGGGGCACCTGGGTGGCTCAGTCGGTGGAGCATCCGACTTCGGCCCAGGTCATGATCTCACGGCTTGTGAGTTTAAGCCCCGCGTCGGGCTCTGTGCTGACAGCTGGGAGCCTGGAGTCTGCTTCTGATTCTGTGTCTCCCTCTCTCTCTCTGCCCCTCCCTAGCTCATGCTCGTACTCTATCTTGCTCTCTGTCAAAAATAAATAAACTTAAAAAAAAAGATTAAAAAAGAAATAAATACAATGCAAACATATTTACATGATAAAACACAGCTACCATAAATACTGGAGTTCAAGTTGGAGAAGAACTTTCAAAGGCCCGCAATCATTGAAATATGGTTGTGTGGAAAGGAGGGCATCCAGATTAATTCAATTCCCTTCCAAAACAGTGAAAATGTATGCAGACTGACCCTCTTCAACTATTCCATTCAAGTAAACTACATGGCAAAGGGGAGGAATGTGTACCTTCAGAGGCCAGGGGCAGGACCCAAAGCAATTTTAGCAATGGGAAATTGAATTCCCTGATTTTACCTTAAAGATTCATGTAGATTTTGTAATCTTCTCCAAAATAGATCTTTGATTTTCCTTCCAAAAATGCACTTAGTAAAACTGATGGTAGGGGAAGAGGATGCAACATGTTTATTTTGGGTTTCCCATAATCCCTTAGGGCACCTCTTAATACCCTGATGAAGACAATGCATTACCCTAGTGTAAGAAGCCAGCGTTAGACATTAGGGGATACAATTCTTGTATTTTATACAAACTTCAGAAAATCTTTTAGTTTAGTTGAAGTTTTTCCATCAACAAATGATTAAATATGGTAATCGATGTATAGACAATTCTTCTGGAATCTCAGAGATTCCTATCATGGCACATACCACACTATAGTGAATTTCTCATTTCTTACGCCTCTTCAACTGCTGTGGTCATAGGGCAATTACCCGACATCCACTGTACCCAAAATAAATAGCTTAAGCTAATTCTGGTAATCCCCTTCTCCTTCCTACGTGATTGGTTTAGGAAACAGCATGTGATATAGTCCTGGCCATTAAGACCCAGTTTAATGGGAGAAGTTTCCTGGGGGAGCTTTTAGGAAACTTTTCCTAGAACTGGCACAGCTACCTTACCACCAGTTTGACGATGAAGCCAGACACACATGCCATTTAAGCAAGACAACTACCGACAAGGGAAACTGGAGTCTTCAAGCATTGTATGGGATGCTCACTACTGTGAGATAATACTGTTTCCTTGCTAATGAAGCCAATTTAACGTGTGACTTCTCTTTTACTCTAGGAAGTCTTTAACAATATACGTTACATTAGACTGGAACTTTGTGGAGGGCAAGATGTATGACTTATTATCTTTGCATCCTAGAGTCTAACACAGCATCCTAATTAATATATGCAGGATGAAAATGAACCAATTATCAAACTTACGATGTACAAAGTGAATTTCCCAGCTGACTCTAGGCCTCCGAGACACCTAAGATCCAAATGAGCAACCCAGATTACAAACACTGTGACATGAAGGGAGATGGGGGTTGTTGGTATTAGGAGATAGTACTACAAATGACCTCAACATATTATTGATAATATACATGAAAAACAGTATTCAAAAGGGAAAAGGAACCTGAGATGCTAGCATGGAGACAGCTGGCTAAAGAAGGGGTAAGGAAGATCCAGAGTGATTAATTTGGTTTAAAGAAAGCACAACCTTGGAATGTCTGGATTATAGCACAGTTCATTCAGATACAGAAGGCAGGAGAGGAACAGTGCTCATTTACTTGTGGGAGCATCCAGGAGGACAGGTCAGTAGCAGCTGGATGTGGAAATAATACTGATGTCCCTACATTGGTGACACCCAAAGATTAGGTAAGATCCCTAGTACTTCATTAGTACAAACTGTCTGGATCTCAGAGGTACTTTGAGGGTTAGCATGGATTTAGGGGGCTCAAATGGACCCACAGATAGTCCTTGGAAAAGGAAGATCTACTCCTTTCTGATATTCCTCAGAAAAGAAGCTACGTGTCAGGCATTGATTCAGAGAGTTGCACACACATCAACCCATTCTAATGTCCTCAGAAACTCTTAAGTATTATCACCATCCCCCTTTCAAACCTGGACAGATTCTTCCATCAACCAAGAATTCATTGAGTGGTAAACACAACAAGGAATGCCATGTAGTGTAGTATTCTCCAAGAGAATCTTTTCTAGGAAAGGGAAGCATTCAGTGATGGGTAAAGAAGGAAGGAGGGAACCCTTCCTCATCAGGTAAGTGGAGAAGCAGGCCTCATTCTTGCCATTACTGCTTACCCCTGAGACTATGGAATATCAGGTGCTATTCAAGTACAGTCACAGGATTCTACACAGGGAGGAAAAACAGGCTGGACAGGTTTTGAAGTGTGGAAACCTTCAATATGCGTCGAATGCAATCAGCTTGAAAATAAAAGAGGCTTAAGGACATGGTAGAATTTTACAAATTCAAGGTACTCTAGTTATGAAATATTAGTATAGTTCTCTCTCTATTCCACACCTTTGTGTGTGCATGCAAATGCACGCGCGCGCGCACACACACACACACACACACACACACACACACACACACACACTGGTCTCTCTTTGCACATTTTAATTCTACTTAAAATCAGAGACCAGTCTTTTCCTAAGGATATTTTCTCCTGGGTTCTCTTAAAGAAAAGTCAAAAAGAAAATCTGTGAAAATCTCCCTGAGATTTCTGTTCAATAATAGAACTCTGAAAAATTAAAAGTTATAGGTTTTCTAACCTAATCATATTCATCATATCATTTTCAGTAATACTAAGTATGAAAAAAATGTGACTCTACATTTAAACTTGTTTATTAAAGTTAGAAATATCAGATGTAACTTGAGTTACAATGCATTGATTTCTTGGGGCGTGTGGGTGGTTCAGTCGGTTAACTGTCTGACTTTGGCTCAGAGCATGATCTCATGGTTCATAAGGTGGAGGCCTGCATCGGGCTCTGAAGCCTGAAGGCTGCTTTGGATTCTGTCTCTGTCTCTGTCTCTGTCTCTCTCTTTCTCTGCCCCTCCCTCACTCATGCATGCGCACGCTCTCTATCTCTCTCAAATAAATAATAAACATTAAAACATTTTTAAAAATGTATTGATTTCTTGTTATATATAAAGCACTCATTAAGCCTTTGATCCTCACCACGATCTATGAAATAGATTTTATTAATATCTCAGTTTTACAGATAGTGAAACTGAGGCATAGAGCAGTGAAGATAGTGACAGGTTAGATTCAGAGACTGGAGACAGACATTGGGGTACCCAGAGAATAACAGTAAAGGTAGAATAGTGAGTTTAGCACTTGGTACTGAGTGGAGTTGGGCCCAAACACAGTGGGTCAAGAAAGATTAGAAGTCAAGTTCACATGAGCACTTGGGAATGGGGACACCAAGAAAGGAGGACAAGGCATGGAGAAAGGTGAGTTGGTTGGTTCAGAACTCAAAACTCCATAGGAATGGATAAAGGGTGCAAGAGGACTTGTTATATCCATGTATATCAGCGGGGACCAGTGCTATCTCAGTGGTGGCACATTAACAGGCAGCCAAAGAAAGCTTGCTGAAGCAGACAGGAATGAAAGGGGTTAGGAACGTAGTCTAGCAGCCTAGGAGAGAAATGTGGGGTGCCAGCTACACAGACATTGCAATGTCTTTATCTGACAAAACTTTTTGCTTCCGAATGTTAGAAACATAAATTTAACTAATTTAAGCAAAACAGGAACTGTATTGGTATTGTCTGGATGTCTGGGGTACCCTAATGTCTACCTGTCTCCAGTTGCTGAATCTGACCTGTGGCTCTCTTAACTTCCCCAAATAGGGGGACAGGAAGGGTCAAATGGGCCTTGAGGATGCCAAGAACTATTTCTTTCTTCTTGCCTTTGACACCACTTCCTTTGTATGGTCCATTCATTCTCTAAGGTGTGCTATCTCAACAGGGTATAAAAAAACCACAATGAAAGCTCCAGGTGCATGTCCTTCCAACCTACTAATGAGCCAGCTCTTCCCTGCCAGCCCCAGTAGGTTAAATCATGGGATACCATGTTGATTAACTACCATAAGACCTGTGGCTGGGGTAGAGGGGGTGGTGGTGTGCATAGTGATTGGCTCAGCCAATCAGGAAGCAGGAGTCATTCCAGGGTCCAGGAGGGTGGGGTAGCATGACTGGCAGCCCCCTACAGGACAATTGGTCAGAGTGTGGGAAGATCATTTCCTTCAGTGAAGGAAGTTTCTGTTACCAGAAGAAGGAGGCAAATGGACACTGGGCAGCAGAAACAGCTGATGTTCCCTCTTGCCTTTGAGGAAAACCAGCATCCAAGCTAAGGCAGAACCACTGCTAAACCATAATGTGCTTTTTTTTGGAACACACGGTAGTGTCTGGCTTATTCTGATACCATTATTTTCTAGTCCTTTCTTCATTTGTGCCAGAAATTAACTAATCCATGGTGACATGTTTTCTGGTCAGCAGAAAGGGCCTTCTAATTTCATGGCAGCCCATCCAACTGAAATTTAAATTTAACTTGGCCTCTCCTAGTGAAACAGTATGCACAATATTAATAGTAAAGGTATTTATATATATGTGGTTTCAAAAAACATTCTTTTGCATTTTCAATGATTTGGTTTTAGGACATCTTGGGTATAATACTTAATAAATCCTTTTTAAAAATTTTGTTTAATGTTTATTCATTTTTGAGAGACAGAGAGAGACAGAGTGCAAGCAGGAGTGGGGCAGAGACAGAGAGGGAGACACAGAATCAGAGCGGGCTCCAGTCTCCAAGTTGTCAGCACAGAGCCCGACAGGGGGCTTGAACCCATGGACTGTGAGATCATGACCTGAGCCAAAGTCAGACGCTCAACTGACTGAGCCACCCAGGTGTCCCAATAAATTCTTCCATCTGTTCCAGGAATGGATGCGTTGCTTTTTATTTTATTTTTTCACCCACAGAATATCAGTAACACCACATTCTTAATTTTATTGGGATCCCATAAATCTAAAAGCTTAAAATGTTATTAAAAAGGCCCTCACCACCGCCATCTGGGAGGGCACTTTCCTTTCCATAAGTCCCACATAAAAAGACACAAGGTGCCAAATGCTAAAACCTCTTGCCAAAGTTGGCTTAAGGTTTCTAAATGGTCAAAGGCATGTTCACCCTCTCACTCATTTAAAACTTACAAAGCTCCAGTTTCGATGAACAAAGGCCCTTGGAAAAACCTGCACTGGATTCCAGCCGACACGCCACAGAGGTGCCTACAACTTTGCTGCAAAGACGCCAGTGGTGCCAAGCTCAAACCAAAGCATCTCAGTGTCTGGACCCTTCCAGTCAATGGTTATCACTTCTACAGGCTCAGATGCTCTCCGGCAAGGAAGGAGCATCTTTCTCCTGCCAACTTCCCCTTTAAATAGGCTTGCCTCATTTCCTTTGTAAAATATGCACTTTCCTTCCTGTCTTCTTCTCCAACTTCTGGAGGAAAAAAGAAGCAAGAAACTGCTAAGTGATAACACCTCTTCATTTGCAATTTACCTATCACCTCCTCCTAGTAAGCCATTTCAGTTTGTTTTGTGGCAGCAAATATGGCCTGTGGGGTACATCCCCACAGTTGTCAATGGATAGGGCCTAGAAATAGGGAGTGGCAACAAAAGTGTCATTCACTTTTTTTTTTTTTTTTTTTTGAGATTGGATTGAGCATGAGATTGCGTTTTTCCTTTCCAAACATCAGGAATTTGATTTCTTTTTTTTTTTTTTTTTTTCCTGTTGGAGCCCAGGCCATGTGAGGTTTTTATTCTTGGTATTGTGAGGGGAAAGAGAGTTAGGGGGTTGGGCACGACTCTCTATGGAGCTTAATGACCTAGATCAGGGACAGCATATTTTTTTTTTTTTTTGTAAAGGGCCAGATAGTAAGTATTTTAGCTTTTGTGGGACAAATGGGTCTCAGTTGTGACTACTCAACTCTGCCTTCATAGTGGAAAAGTGCCAGACACAACACAGACTCCAATGGGCATGGCTGCATGCCAACAAAACTTTATTTACAGAAACAGGTCACAGCCTGCTGACCCCTGATCAAGATTATGGGTAGGAGAGAAGGCACAGACGAAATGGGGAGGTGCAATCAGGAGGAAATCTGTGTCCGAAAAGGAATTCAGGAGCAAACCTGAACAGTTCCCCATGAAGTCATGGAGAACTCTGCATTTCTGACACATGAAACATGCCTTTCAATTAATAGTAATGCAAACATGCCCTCCCCCCACCCCTACGTGCAAACAAAAAAACCCCTCCCTCTGTTGTGCAAGAGCCCAAAGCCCTCAAAGGCACCACCTTGTAATCTGAGGTTTCCACTGAGTAGTGAGCAAGACACTTCCTCCAGAAGGCCCTTGTTGGAAATTAAACCTGTCTCCATGGAACACTTAATAAAACAACCCACCAGCCTTGGGGAACATATTAGCTAATAGACGGCAGGGGTGTGGTGGAGGTCGACTTGGGGCATACACATCTTGAATGGAAAGTGCTGTAAAATAAGGAAATGAAATCCGAGAGGAGTCAGGGCTCGCCGCACGGGATGGACAGGGTAGGTGTGGGTAGGGCAGTAGACAACACCAGCAACCCTGAGATGGAGGCCATCATGATGTGGAGACACCACATGGGTTTTGGCAGAGGGTTGGGGCCACTCTCAGGGTGAGGGTGGCTGTCGTTGGGGAGAATTTCACATAGGGAGGTCAAGACTGGAGCGCTCGCTCCCAAATTCAAGCTGAGGACAATGCTCAGAGTGTGTTCCTGCAGAAAAAGAGGGAGGTAAGAAGCGCAGGTTTGAAGTCGGATTCTACCCAAGCTGGGGTAAAATCCCAGCTCTGCTCTGTCTGCTCTAAGGCCTTGGAGGAATTATGTTACCCCTTTAAGGCTCTGCTTTGTCGTCTGTAAAACAGAGAAAGCACCTCCTTCCCAATGTTGTTAATGAGGAACATATATACGGCGTCTATAGCGACAGTCTCTGGCCCCTAGTGAATTTTCAATAAAGCAGTGTCTATTTCTCCGGACATTGACTGTCACTTGGTTCATCACTTCTTTGCAAATAAGATGCCACAAAAGGAAAAAGGTGTAGGTTACTAGCAACTTCTGGCTTAGTCATTACCCAGGAGCTAGATGCCTGAACTTCTCTCCTTAAGGTGGACAGGCAAATCTACTGGGCTGTGGAGAGATTTTGGAAAAAAATTCGTAAAACGGGAAACCAATAAACCAGGGAGATTCTTAGACAGGGCTCCATTTCCCTGCGTCTACCACAGAAATGTTATGATCACCAGGGAGGAGGGGTATTAGTGTGCTATCCATCGGTCTCAATAAGGCAGGAGACTTCTGCCAGGGGGTTGGCCCGATGGTGGAGTGGTGACTAGCATCCATTTTTCTTCTTGGTGTGATAATTCCAATTTTATACATTATTCACCCTCACACAACCCATGTGTTGACCCCAATTCACCCTCAGGGGCAAACCTAACTGGCATAAACTGATTAGTAGGGGAGTGGACTTGGGACATAGCCAGTTCATTAGAGTCTCTGGAATACTGCTTAGAATTCTGGGATAAAGTTGCCCTCTCTTCTCAGTACATGGAAGGAGCACACGTGAGGACTAAACTGCCACAGCCAGTCTTGGCCACTGTAAGGGAAGAAAATGTGACAATAATGCCCACACGTGGAGAGGGCAGCACAGGGAGAATTCAAGGAACTGCACCAGGCTCTTGATCAAACCTCACCTGAAATTAGAACTCTTTGGATTTCTCAGTTACATGAGCCAATAAACACCCCTTATTGTTTAAGACAGTTCAAACTGGGGTTTCTGTCGCTCAAAAGGGTTCTCACTCCAGGACCCCCAGGCCCTCCTGCAATGCCAGCAAAACTCCACCCTTTCCTCAAATGTACCCAATTTCCTGATAACAAATGCAGTTTCCTAGTACACAGAGCAGACCCTGGCTTGCTGCCCTCAGGCTGGTTCAGTAAAAGGACAAAGGGATAAAGTGGAACGTTGACAGCTTCCACCTTCCTCTCTGAGCCCAGTTAGTGCTCCTGACTGTTCCTCTCAGTCCTGACATCCTTTTAGGAATGATCTGCCATCAGCCAAGACTGACCAACATCAGGGTTCAAGCTGATATCAGCTCTGAAATGCCCATAAGTCTGAGCGTTCTACTGGTATTCCTGTGCAAAGGAGTGAAAAGTGTGAGGGTGTGGGTGAAGTGTGCACACGTGTGTGCGAGTGAGTTCATGTGGGAGCATATACGGTGGGTGTACAAGTGTTTCTGGAAGAGTACTCCCCCTCAGGGTGAACTGTCAAAACGATGTCTTCTGAAGACGGGAAGTAGATATGACCCAGGAGAGGCCACTGAGAAGGAAAATGGCATGATGATTTACCCAGAGGCCACAGCAGTGACTTTTATTTATTTTTTAATGTTTATTTATTTATTTTGAGAGAGAGAGAGAGAGAGAGAAAGACAGAGACAGAATCCCAAGCAGGCTCCGTGCCATCAGCGCAGAGCCTAGCGCAGGGCTTGAACTCATGAACCGGGAGATCACGACCTGAGCAGAAAATGAGTTGGACACTTAACCGGCTGAGCTACCCAGGTGCCCCCACGGCAGTGTCTTTTAATAAGAGTCGATAAGCTAACAGCTGTGGAAGAAAGAAAAAAAAACAATGGTAGTTTTATTGTGATAGAAAACGCTACAATCTAATGTTTGGAAATCTGTACCTGGCCTAATGGAATGGGGGCTGCAGATCCTAGAGGGTCAGCCCCGTGCAACTCATGAGTCTGGAGGGCCATGGTTTCCTGCATCAAAAGAGATGGCATGCTCCTTTGAAAGCAGGCACAGCCCCTCGGCCCCAAATGTTGACAAGTGTTAACAATGGCCCCAGGATGCCAGAACTCTGCATGTTCAACAGAGCGCACCAGACAAGTTATCTAGGTTTCTACACAGACCCTCCCAATTTTATGTTTGGTATGTATGTATGTATATGTGTATTTATGTTTTAATTTTATGGATTTGAGAGAGAGAGAGACAGACAGTGTGAGTGGGGGAGGGGCAGAGAGAGGGAGAGAATCCCAAGCAGGCTCCAAGCTGTCCACGCAGAGTACAAGCCACGAAATCATGACCTGAGCTGAAACCAAGAGTCAGATGCTTAACTGACTAAGCCACCCAGGTACCCTTCTGCATGGTATTTCAATGGTAAATCACCATTGTACCACCTATGCCTGTGTGTTTAGTTGCTTCTATAGACTCGAAGAGATTTATGACTTATAACTTATGACTCCTTTAAATTCTTGTTACGTATATGACTCAACTCACAAAAAGGACAATTGGCTGTTCCACCTCAGTTTGAAGCGAGGTATGCTTAGGTGATTATAATTGCACCTGACCAACACCATTCAGACCTAGGATAGGGAGGGAGGGGCTGACAGCACTGAATTTCTGAATTCTATTTTTCATCCCACAGGATATGAATCATGCAGGGCTCCGTCTCTCAACAGGGTAAATATCTTTGTCACAAGCATGAGGAATTAGAAACTGTTCTGTCTCATTGACTTCATAAAAACATTTGCCTGAACAAAGTCTCCAGTTCCAAAGCTGACTTTCCACTCCTTTCTAGGGGAACTTTGAAGAAGTCCATCACAACTAAAGTAGTGAGTAATTATTAACATCCTGAACAACCATCTGGGGATGTGGCTATAATACAATTCACACTGAAATTCCAGTTAATGACAGACTAGCTTCAAGTCCTAGTTTCAACATACTCTGCGTAAAGTGGAAGATTTCCAAGGATCATGCTTTTGAACAATCATCTATATCAAATCCAAACAAATCCCTGACTAAGTGATTTTTAAATTTGTCTTTAAGTCGAGTTGCAGAAACAAGTGGCTGATTGCTCAGAAATAAAGCAGGAATATTCTCCACTTGCTGATCTAGCTAGAAATCTCACTTCTCTCTAGATGACAATAATAATGGTTAACATTTATTGCATGCTTACTATGTGCCAGGCACTACTTTGGGCACTTTTCATCTGTTAACTTATTCATGTGCTCAACAACTCTGCGAAGTGAGTACTTTTATTATTAACCCCATTTTTTCAGAGGAGATGGAGGAGGGTTAAGAAAATGATGTAAGGTTTTTCAGCCAGTGACTGATGGAGCCATGTTTCAAAACCCAGGCTTAACTGCCCCACTGGGTTGAAATGCAGATTCAAAACATCTTTTGAATTATACCAAAAAGAAGATAAACTGAGGCCACTGATGTCATAGGAAAAGGACACCTAGAAGAGCTTGTCTTTGGAGTTAGACTATATGTAGATTGTCCAGCTTTCAGAAAGCTGATTTTGACTCCTTTCTTTCTTTCTTTCTTTCTTTCTTTCTTTCTTTCTTTCTTTCTTTCTTTCTCTCCCTCTCCTTTTCCTTCTCCTTCTTTGGATAACTCAAAAAGTTGGGGCGCACAGGAGAGTGAACATGGGTAGATGTGGGAGGGGAAGAGATGAGGGTGGGTGGCCTGAAGAAAGCAAGAGAAGAGAGCCCCTTGTTGAACATTCTTCCCTGCTGAAGCTGAAGGGAAACCCACATGGCCGAGTTTCAGTCTAAAGCACAAAAGGCTGTAATGTGAGCTTATCAGGCATTCCTACCTTCCCAACCATGAATTTACTCAAGGTATCTGAGGTTTAGAACTTGAAATGAGTCTTTCCAATCATCCACGTTGTACTGCAGGAAAGCGTGATTTTGTATCAAATGCTCCACTTGGGACCTCGCACAGAAGGGGCTGGGATGAGAGCCCTGGAGCGAGAGGGGACTGGGGTGCTGGCGGGGTTAGAGGGAAGCCAGAGTATACTTGAGTGAATGCCAATAACAAACTCCATATTCTTCCCAGACCTTCCAAGTTCAGTGGGAAACTTCATACGTTCTGGGCACTAAAACTTTCTCTGGGGTTCTCTATAGTACAGGTGAGTCTCAGAGTTAACCTGTCTCCTCTCTGGATCCACTACAGTAGCATACTCATATCTCTATTACACTAATTCCCGTCATCTATGATAATGGTTCATTACATTCTTAACACCTAGCTCAGTCCCTGGCATATAATGGGCACAAGAGTCAAGTTTGTTGAGTGACTGGTTAAAGATACCCAACTAGATCAACATACGAAACTGGTCAATAATATCAATAAAAACAACAGCTAGTATATTTATTGGGCACTAATGAGCCAAGCACTTACATGTACAATAATTTCATTTAATTTCCCAACTGCTCCGTAATGGAGACATTACCCTGATTATCTCCATTTAACAGTAAATGAAACTGAGGCACAGAGAAGCAAAGTGATATACTCAAGATCACTCAGCTAGCCTGGACTCAGCCAGGAGGTACTACCTGGATTTGACCTGTGGCAGTCTGATGTTAGAATCAGATCTTTCGGCACCACCTCAGATCTTCCCTCACCTACTGTCGGCCTGAAGGCAGTTAGCATCTCATGTTCTCCCACCGATTCTTCTCAGATACTTTCCCACCATCCCGCCCTCTCAAAACTCACCTGCACACAGTCACAAATCACCGTAACCCCACTTCATATCCAGGCTTTCCCAAATGTCATCCAATCCTAACAGCAGCTTTAAGGCAGAGACAAATATGTAAGATGCTTGGAATATCAAGATTTCCCCTCGTCTTCTCTTTCACTAGCTTTCGCATTTGATTTGATTGCCTCGGTAATCTCCAGGGAACATGATGAATTCACCATGCATCCCAAAGACGGGCAGCATTTTGAGATGCAGCAGAATGAAGATAATAAAACCCTGCATCTCATATGCTGTGAATTGCAGAGGAAAAGGACAACAAGAAGAAAACAGTGCCAACTCTTCTGTTATTTCTCAGGGATGTAAAGGAAACAAAGAGCAGAAAAATCTGTTTGCTTGATTTCTCCCAAGTGTTTCTACCAAGGCCATTCTCCTTCCTTGGGGACTTGAAACCTTCTGGAATTTCTTGACTCTGCCTATATGGTTGGGGTTTTCATTACACCGGATTTGTTTCTTTTCAATAAGGTTGACATTGGCCTGCGGAAGAGGCATGCATATGGAATAGTTTCAACTGTTTCTCATGACATGTATGCTCCTACATCTACAGGGAGCAAGAAATTATCCCACAGCAATATTTCATTCACATAGAGAGGGAATCCAAAGGAGAAAAGTGGTTACAGGGAATAGATGCATATCTGAATAGAACAGGAGCTCGTCTTGTATAAAATACACAATACTCTCCTCAAAAGACCTCAGTCAGGAAGAAATAATACACTGCTTTAACAACAGAGAGATAAACACTAGAATAAAGCTGCCCATGGGGCAGACGAGAAGCAAAAACCATTCTATACTTGAAGCATGCCCCACCCCCACCCTCCAACGAGTTTACAGTATGTGGCCGAGAATTTATCTTAGAAAATAAATGGTTCTGCTTTTGAGCAAGGAAAAAAAAAATGCTTCCCTTTTAATTAGAAGATGTTACTTCAATGAAAGTCTAGTGGTCCATGGGCAGAAAAAGTCAATGGTGTACTTAGATCTCCAACAGGGTTGAATCAATAGACACTGTTTGTTGCTGCAGGTTAACACTGCCATTAAATTGGTTTGACGTGTAGCACATCTCAAGGGCCTGCGTTTCAATACCATCACAAGTATTCACCTGAGGCAGAGGGTGTGCCCAGGAAGTAGACCCAACTGGCTTTCTGCAGGCAGCTGTTTTGTCCTCCAAGGATTTGCACGGGGACCTCTCTTTCTAATCTTCCCTACTACTGAGGCTGAGATCCACAGCTCCCAGCTTGTTGAGGCCTTGACCACTGCCCAGGGAGAAGAAAGGAATATTAGACATGTGTATTTCGCGAACAGGCAATGATACAAGTGACTCACTCAAGTGGACATAGAGAAAGACCTATAATAGCTTCTTGAGGCTGGGCCACTGCTTCCAAAGGGAAGTATGGTCACATGATGTGGTAGATTGGGGAACAGATTTATGCCCCCAGTTTTCATTTTAACTGTATGTGCTTGGTCTTCCTTCAAGAGTCTTCTGTGTGTCCATGGTCAGACTCTGCCCATCTCTTCAGTCCCACCTTGCTCCCCTTCCCCACTTCCCAATCAGTCTTCAAACATGCCATGCATTCTGGCCACATGGCCATCGTACGTTGTTGCCTCCATATGGAACCTTGGTCTCTTCCCCTTCTCCTGGGTGATTCCCACTTACTTTCAGCTTCCAACTGAAAAGTCACATCCAGGAGAAAATCATCCATGATTCTCCCAGACTAGGCAAGATGCTTATGCCGAATAACCTCCTCGAAATGTGTTTCTTTTCTTCGGGCTTACTGAAGTCTGCAATTACACATGTATTCACGGGATTATTTAATTTATGTCATTTCCACGGGGCTGTGGTTTTTGAGAAGAGGAAACACTGTGAGTTTTTGGTCTCTATTGTATCTCCATCCCTCATGGTACATTGCAGGGACTCCAGAAATGTTTGCTGAATGAAGAAACACTCAAGGTATCTGGATGACATATTAAAGACCAGATAAAAGATGGTAGTGCCTGTGGAATTAATCAGCTACCCAAGGAGAAAATTAGACTCCCTCGCTGAATAAAGTAATAAAGAAAGATCAGAAAGCTAGGAAGATTCAATATGAAAAGTTTTAGATCGGGGGACCGCTTTTCGCTTTGACCACCAAGTAGCACCAAGTAGCTTGAGGCCGAATTTGTGGTCTGCCCTTAATAACTGACACTGTTTAGCAGGTGGTCCTGAGTAACCCATTTATTTTCTTTCTTTCTCTCTCTTTTTTAAAGTACGCCTGCTTTCTTTTTTATCTTTTTTAACTTTAAGTTTATTTATTTTGAGTGAGAGAGAGAGAGAGAGAGAGAGAGCAAGTGGGGGAGAGTCAGAGAGAGAGGGAGACACAGAATTCCAAGCAGGCTCTGCACTGTCAGTGGGGGTGACCTTGGGGCTCGATCTCACAAACTGTGAAACCATGACCTGAGCCAAAATCAAGAGTCAGACGCTTAACTGAATGAGCCACCCAGGCACCTCTGAGTAACCCATTTCTAAACAAGCACCCCAAAAGATACGAAACGGGTGCTCTAAGGACCTTGATGGGAAACAATATTACTTTAAAAGTTAGGTTAAAATCTGGCTAAATTGTCTATAGGCTACAACGCCTCAAATGCAAACCTGACTCTTAGTCAGTATGGCCATTATGTTCATTTCCTGTGGCTGTGGTAACAAATTACCACAGAATGGGGGTGCCTGGGTGGCTCAGTCAGTTAAGCATCTGACTTCAGCTCAGGTCATGATCTCGCAGTTTGTGAGTTTGAGCCCTGTGTCGGGCTCTGTGCTGACAGCTCGGAGCCTGGAGGCTGCTTCGGATTCTGTCTCCTCCTTTCTCTGCCCCTCCCCTGCTCATGCTCTGTCTCTCTCTGTCTCTCAATAATAAATAAACATTAAAAAAATTAAAAAAAAATTACCACAGAATGAGCAGCTTAACACATCAACCTTTTCTTCTCTTAAGGTTCAGGAAGTCAGAAGTTCAAATTCAGTTTCTCTCAGCTGAAATCAAGCATCAGCAGGGCCACACTCCCTGCAGAGACTCTAGGATAGAATCCATTCTGGCATGTTCCAGCTCCTGGTGCCTGCCAGCATGTCTTGACTTGTGGCCACGTCACTCTAACCTCCACCTCTGTCTTCACATTGCTTTGTCTTCTGTGTGTCGCTTTCACTTCCTGTTGCCTCTCTTTTGTAACGACACCTGTGAAGGCATGGAGAGCCCACCCAGATAATCTAGGATAATCCCCCCAGCTCAAGAACCTTAATTTAATCACATCTGCCAAGTCTTTGCCATATAAGGTTACATTCACAGATTCTAGGGATGAAGACCTGAGATCTTTAGGGGGCACTATTGAGCCTACTGAAGCCATCTGTTTCAACCCTAAAATACACGCACACATACATTATAACTAATTTACTAAAAATCTACATGTATGCAGGACAACTTTACTCATCACTATATCTTACTGCTCTCAACTGGGTTTAGATCATTTGGTGGGAGGTAAACGTGGTGTGGTAGCTACAATTCTAACATGGCTCCCATGATTTGCACACCCTGGCGTTACGGCCTATGTACTCTCCTTCCCTTAAATGTAGCTAGGACCTTTAAACTTGCTTTCAGCTGGGAGAATATGGAGAAGATGACGGGCTGTCACTCCCTTGATTAGGTTACCTTAGGTACCAAAGGTGATGGGCTGTCACTCCCGTTATTATTCCATCTTATTAGCAAATTGGAAGGAAAAATGATTTTCTGCTGTCTTTGAAGAAACACACTGCCATCTTGGTGATGGCGGCACATGACAAGGAACTGCAGATATCCTCCAGGAGCTGAGTTCTGCCAATACTCAGTGATTTTGGAAGAGACCCTGAATTTCAGACAAGATCACAGTCCCGGCCAAGACCTTAAATATCAACCTGGGTAGAGGACGCAGTGAAGCTGTGCCCACACTCCTCAGCCACAGAAACTGTGAGATAAGAAGTATGTGTTGTTTCAGCCACCAGCTTTGTGGTAATTTGTCATGTAGAGACAAAAAACTAATACGCTTGATTGCAAGTGTTTACTATCTCTATCTGAGGTAGAGAATGGATAATCGCAGACAACTCAAATGAAAAGAGTCAACCATCCCAAATGTCCAGAGAGCAAAGTACCCTGGGGGAAAAATGCGTGCTGCAAACCAGAGGGCATTCCGAGCCAGCAAATGGGATTCACAGTAACTGGAAATACACTGGGAGATGGATTGGGGGGAAATTTAGAAAGGGCAGAGTTTAAGCAGAACTCTTGTAGTTACAGAGATAGAACTCCAACTCCAACCAAAGCAGACATGAATAAATAAATCCAGTAATGGTGAACGTGGGGGAGTTTATTGGCTCACACATCTGGAAAGACCAAGGGTATCTGCCTTCAGGCACTGAAGCTCTGGGCCGTGTCCCTCTCGGTCTCCCAGTTCTGTTTCCTTCGTGTTGATCTTCCTTTGGCTTCTCAGTGGAGCCAGAGGTGGCCGCTAGCAGGACCAAACTTACACACAGCTAGTTTAGCAACTCCTGTGGGAAGAGATTCTGTTTCCTAATAATTCCAACATGAGTCATTCAGTTCTTCTTCTCTGGCTCTGACTGGCCAGACCTGAGTCACATGTCTGACCTTCACACCAGAAAAGACTGAGGGAGCAGCCAGCCTTACTTGAGCCTGAAGGCCATTTGGGTGGGGTTCTCTTATGAGAAGAAGAGGGATTAGATCCTGGGCAGTCAAGAATCACAGATGCCCATTCTCCCGTAAGCAACACGGCAGATGCATCCGAATGCCAGCTTCACATGGAAAAAGGTGGGAAGAGGGCTTTTTAAGTCAGGAATCAAGTAGTAAACGGAAATTTCCATGCAGAGTGCATAGAGCAGAACTTGGAGAATGAGCTGCGGGAAGAAATGCTTGGGGCTAAAATGAGTCAAGGTAGTTGATCTGCTGAGTTTACAAATTTTTTTGTTTTTACATTTATTTATTTTTTGAGAGACAGAGAGAGACAGAGCACAAGTTGGGGAGGGGCAGAGAGGGAAGGAGACACAGAATCCGAAGCAGGCTCCAGGCTCCGAGCTGTCAGCACAGAGCCCGACGCAGGGTTCGAACTCACAAACTGTGAGATCATGACCTGAGATGAAGTCGGACGCTTAACCGACGGAGCCACTCAGGCACCCCAATCTGCTGAGCTGATAAACAAGGTGACGCTAGGGAGGGATTTCCAAAGGCATGTGGCCTGATGAACCCAGCGGATCCCTCTCTAGAGAAAGAATGTAAAATCTATGGAAAGTGACATGGCAAAAATGAATGCTCCCATCCTTTCCATCTATGGAGCAATCATTATGTCACAGGTGTCATGCTTTCTACCTTACATTCATTATCAGATTTATTCCTCACCCACAGCCCTATGAAGTAGGTAGTGTGACATGTGAGGAAATTCAGGCCCAGGAGGTTAAGGATTTTCCCCGAACGTCAGGGACCTGGTAACTGGCAAAGCAGGTAAGTATGTTCAAATCCAGGTAAATATGTTCCCAAAGTCACTAAGCTAAACCTCTTCTTTCTGAATTAGTCCTGACCTGAACAGGACAAGAGAATAGAGAAATACCCAATAAAATTTAACTCTCACATTGTGAAAGACTATTTCAAACCTTTTTTGGTGCAACTAAGTAAGTATTTTGGCCCAAGAATTAATTGACTAGGACTTCAGAGGTAAGTCAAAGGCCTTTGGAAAAAGAAAGGTGGATCCAAAACAGCAGAGGAACCACAGAGAAACAAGGGAGGATAAGAGGCAACAATGGGTTCTCAGATGCACCCTCACCGACAACTTTGGAAATGTCAAAGGTAAACAATGAGACAGGAAGTTGGAGAGGAAAACGGCCAGGGAAAGTTCAGCCCTGTATCCCTTCCACGCCCTCACTGCCCATTGTGACTCTCACTGAGTCAACCCAGATGGGAGGAAAGCAGAGACCTCCCTCACCCAATGTCCAACCTCTCCATGGCCTGGAACCAGTGGAGGATGAAGCTTGTGAGCGCAGCTCAGACACACCCATGGTACCCCCTGTCCCACTGCACATCCATACCCAGAGATTTCAATCAGAGCCCTGGAGTACAGAGAGCACCGCCCAGGGGCCTGGGTTCTGAGGTGAGTCCAACCATTAATTACCAAATGACTTTGGGTAAGGCACTTACTATCTCTGGGCTGTAGTTTCCCATATGAAAACTTGGGGGTTGAATTAGATGAGCAATTGCACATTCATATGCCAAGAGAGACCAAGAAGGTAATGATAATGATGTAGCAGGCTAAGTATAAGACAACAGGGAGCAGTGGGGACTGGAGATCCCACGTCCTGTCCAGAAAGGGCATCCCTGGTGTCTCCAGATACATCAATTTCCCCTAAGAAGTCAGAATTGGGGCCTTTATATAAAATCCCCTAATCTTTAAGTGTTGGCGACAAGTCCAAACTCCTTAAAAACCCTATTCAAGGCAAACTTCAGGTAATTTTGCTGGCCAGTTTGTGATACCGAATCTGAACACAACCTGTTTATAAGGTGCATGTGGTTATTTCTGCTTACTTAAAACTGAACCAAAATTAAAAATTCCATTTCCCAGTCATACCAGCCACATTTAAATGCTCAACAGCCATGTGCGTTAGTAGCTAGCATATTGGATAACACAGACATAGATCATGCCCAACCATGCAGAAAATTCTCTTGCATTGTCTGGGTCTAAACGATCTCTAAGACAACTTTCAGCTAGGCAAACTCCAACTAAAGACAAAATAAAATGAATTGTACTCTCTGAATTGACAGGAAACAAAGATCCTGGAATTTCAGTGCATAATTCTAACACAAAAAGATTGGTGTCATCATTTTTTCTTCTCCTTGATGAATTTCTGCCACTTACATTTAAATCAGTTTCAACAGATTTGTTCACAGGAATGGCCTGATAGATTCTAGTTTGCTTCAACATGTGAGGTAAATCCTTGAATCATTTCATTAACAGTGATTTGAAATCTAACCTTGTCTGAAAAGGAGGACATGGGATGGAGGAAGGGAAAACCCTCTTTTCTGTTGCCCAAAACTTACTCCTCCTCTACTAGATAAAGTTTTATTGCCACACAGAGCTTTTAGCTGCCTGCGGAAGACCCTACGTTGTGACCACTAGCACTGTTTGAGATCACCGGTCATTAAACTTTTCTATAAAGAACCAGACAGGAAATCTTTTCAGCTCTGGGGACCGCACAGTTTCTGTGGCAGATGTATACCACTGGCTCATTACATGAAAGCAGTCATTGACAGTGCATACACAAATGGGTGTGGGCTGTGTTCCAATACAACGTCACCTCTGGACACCAACATTTAAATTTCATACAATTTTCAAAGGCCAAGAAATGGTCTTCCCTAGTAAAAGAGAAAAAAAACCCTTTCTTAGCTTGGTACCATACCAAAACACAGTGTGTGGGATGTGGCCCACAGGTTGGAGTCTGCTCACTTTTAACCAAGTTCTGGAGGCTCTGTGATGGAGAGATGGGTGGGCTTTGAGCCAGGGAGGGTTGCACTCTGGCACAGGCATATGATTCACTGGGCATTTATCCAATGTACGTTCTATACTTAGCTAATGCTGTTCGGGAATGGAGGAACAGACCACATAGGTTCTTTTTTGTTCTTTTTCTTATGAACAGAATCGATCTTCGTTCTTCATGCATTCCATATTTGCAAATTCGTCTACTTGCTAAAATTTACTCGCCACCCCAAGATCAAACTTGTGCTGCATTTGCAGTCATTCTCAGACACGTACGGAGGGGCAAAAAACGTGAGTCACCCTCGGAGCGAGGCCTTAGCTAAGGTCAAACAAGATAACACCCTGCCTTCTTGTTTCAGTGCACAGACCGTAAACCAGTGTCCTTTACATGGTCTTTTTTAGCACCGTGTTTTTTGCACTTTTGGGCTTTTTGTTGGTGACTTTGCTGTTTCAAAAAAATTTTTTTAACGTTTATTTATTTTTGAGACAGAGAGAGATAGAGCATGAACGGGGGAGGATCAGAGAGAGAGGGAGACACAGAATCTGAAACAGGCTCCAGGCTCTGAGCTGTCAGCACAGAGCCTGACGCGGGGCTCGAACCCACGAACTGTGAGATGATGACCTGAGCTGAAGTCGGACGCTTAGCCGACTGAGCCACCCAGGCGCCCCATGACTTTGCTGTTTTAAATGGTCCCAAAGCATAGCCCTGAAATGCTGGTGAGAGTTCCTAAGCATAAGAAAACTGCGATGTGTCTTATTCAGAAAATGGGTGTATTGGATAAGTTTCATTTAGGCATAAGCTCCAGTTCTGTTGGCTATGAGTTCAATGTTAATGGAACCACAATATACAGTAAATAAAGTGTCTTCAAACAGAAACACACATAAAACAAGGTTATGTATTGATTGGCTGATGAGGATGTTGTGACCAGAGATTCATCAGAGTCTAACCCTATATTTCCCCTAGGAGCTGGTTCAGCATTTGCTAATTTGGTACTCAAGGCAACTTTCTACAACCTAACTACCACAAAAAATAAGAACTGGCTGTCTATATTTTTACTGACGTTAAAAAGAAGTTGCTGTGGTGATCTCCCATCCTTTCTCATTATAAATTGCCTTTAAGGCTTTAAGCCTTTAAGGCTTACTGAAGAAGGTTGAAACTATTATTTTTTTAAATGTTTGTTTGTTTGCTTGTTTGTTTATTTTTGAGAGAGAGAGAGAGAGAATGAACAGGGGTGGAGGGTAGGGGCAGGGGGACAGGACACAGAGAGAGGGAGACACAGAATCCGAAGCAGGTTCCAGGCACTCAGCTGTCAGCGCAGAGCCTGACGTGGGGCTCGAACCCACCAACTGTGACATCATGACATGAGCTGAAGTCGGATGTTAACCGGCCGAGCCACTCAGGTGTCCCAGTTTTAACTACTTCAAATGAAGTTTTTGGGTTATTTCATGATTTTAGGTGTCCATGATTCCCTAGTTTCTGGTTCTCCAGATAAATGGGCTGTTGCCTGGGTATATGTCATAGAAACCTATTTTCAATAAATTCTTCACTTGTAGATGATTTGAAAGCTCACAAACTATGCTCCTAGTGGTAAAACACCCCAAGACTAAAATCCCAGCAGGGTTCTGTTAAGAGACTTGGCAGGTGAACGTTTTGCCATGTTGTAAATATCCAACACAGTTTTAGAGACTATCTGAATGATACTAAATATCAATCATAATTAACAACCTAAACCTAAGTATTCATCGTTAAGTCAACCAGGGTTTTATAGGAGACCTGGAGCCTTTATTATGGGTATGATTTTCATTTGCAAATGTTGCAAAAAATGCACTGGCTTTGTCCTCTGGAAACACATCATGTGAGGTGGGCCAGCAGGGGAAGTTATTTGGAAAAGGAAGAGGATGTTGGGAGTTGATACATCTGAGAGGTGAGGTGCAGGCAGAGCCAAAAAAAAAAAAAAGTTGCAAATGCATTTAGAAGAATATTAACAAGTAAGCTGATGTGTCTTCTGAACACATAAACATGGACATTTTTTGTTAATGACTAACTTCTCCTGACTGAACAGTCTTTCTATGATTGCTGATGTAAACCCTGGCATTGACTGAGCTCTTCTTTATGACCTTGGCCTCTTCCTCAAGCATTTCTAAATATTAGATGACATTATAGTGCTTAATATACGCCACGCACTATTCTAATAAGCAACTTTAAATATATTAACCCATTTAATCCCCAAATAATCATATGAGGTAGGCAGACTTATTACCATCTTCATTTTAAAGATGATAAAACTGAGACAGAGCGATGTCATGTAACTTGCCCTGGGTCACAGCAAATAACTGGCAGAGCCAGGATTTAAACTCGGGGAGGTTCGTTCCAGAGTCCTTTTCCTTGACCGTTATCACCACACTGCCTCTTAAGAAAGCACTGGATAATTGTGGACAGTTTACAGTGGCTGCTTCTATTAGCAGCAATATTCAAGTCATAACCACTCTTTCTCCTTTTCCGTTTCTCCATCTTCTTCCCTCCTTTCTTTTCTCCCTCCCTCTCTCTCTCTCTTTGAGTTCTTTCATATGTGGCATTCCTCGTTTTTGATAAAAATAAATAGTACTTGAACTACCATCATATCCAAGACTGAATAGTTCTATCATCCACCATACCCCTTTGTAGTCAGCACCAGTCCCGACCAGCACCAACGCCCACCGGCCTGGAGACCAAGGGATTTCAGCCAGGGGTCCTGGATCCCCAGGGCATCCTTCTACAGGATTCAAGAATGGAACTTGGATAAGTGTAAAAATTACATCTTTAATTTTTTTTTCACTAACGTCTACTTAAAAAGGAGAATTTCTTCAGTTATGAATATGAGTAACAAACTACGTAAATATTAGCAGAACCCATCACTCAGTCTCAGTAGAAATCAGAGAAAGTCTTTGATAGCATTATGTGGTTACTTACATCCCAAAATATTGTATACACTCCTGACTAGTTTGAAATTATGGTACATCAGATCTTGCTTTTGAATGCATTAATAAGCACTTTGTTATTATATCACAAATTTTAATATCGCACATGTTTTCATAACTAAATATCATTAAATTTAATCTCAAAACTGTTGTCTGTGAAAGCACTCAACTACCTGAATGATATTGCGGCAGATGGAGTCCCTGGTAATTTATTCTACCATCATCCCAACCAACACTTGCCCCGAGTGCAAGATACAGAAACGATTATAATCCAATCACTGCCCAGGCTGATGAAGGAATTATGCACCTCCCTTTCGTAGGCCGAGCTGTGCTCCTTCACAGACAAATGCCCCTGCTGCCTTCTCTCAAGGAGGATGGCCAAGCAGCACGACCCACCTCTTCTACGGGGCTCTGCATGGAATGTGGAAGAGTCCCTCTCTCCAAGCACTTTGCACCTGCCACAGGGCTCACAGAGAATGTACACACCTTCTTCTGAAGAAGAGGAACCAGCCATCTGTGAGCTCCAGATTGACGCCAAGTGGGAGGGAGAAGTCAAGACACAACACTTAACTCTCAAATTTAGGCAGAAGCTGAGAATTCACCTTCTCCAATATTTTGGAATTGTTTTGTGATCAGGACTGTATTATTAAGGCCCGCTGCTTGTACTATGGTCCGTCACCCCCAAATCAATGATTTCCTTCTTGATCAATTTTTTTTTCACTTTATTTATTTATTTTGAGAGTAAGAGCAAGAGAGCACAAACAAGAGGGGCAGAGAGAGAGGGGGAGAGAGAGAAGCCCAAGCAGGCTCTGTATTGTCAGCACAGAGCCTGATGCAGGGCTTGGTCCCACAAACTGTGAGATCATGACCTGAGCTGAAATCAAGAGTTGGATGCTTAACCAACTGAGCCACCCAGGTGCCCCATTAATCTATTAATGTAAAAAACAAATCATTGGAAAAAGAAGGATGGGAATATGCAACTTCCTAAGGGATAAAAATGGCCAGTAAATACAAGAAAAAAAACCTTGATTTCACTGATAATCAAGAATAAATATTATATAACAAGATACAATATTTCTTTTATCCAAATGTCAGAAGCTGAATTATTTTTATAAGACAATGTAATTGATGTAAGACATATGCTGACTACCTTAAGTCCCAATGTGGAAATTCATATTTGGAATAAAAACAGCTCTTTTGGAAAAAAAAAAAAGATAAATTTGAAATTTGCTCAGGTGACTGGGTTGCTTTCTGAAGCTGATTTCAAGAGGCAAGACTAAAAGAATGCGAGATTCTAAATCGCAAATCCAATAAAAACAATATAAAAAATCATAGAGGCTGTCAATAAAAACTTCACCTTTTGGTCCTTAGAACTTGGCCACTGTGGCCAGACTGTGACTTTGAACAGTAGGAAAGTGGCTGATGAACTAGTGCTTTCCAAGATTTCCTTGTCTTATTATTTTCCACAGTGTTATCCTCTCTCCTCAGTAGTCAATTTTTCATTTACAGTATTTCCATAATGCTTTCTTAACAATTAGCCAATGTATCAGTGTCACTTTCTCCTCACGCTTCCCCAAGCACATCGCTTTCTTTGCAAAAGCAGTATTGGTCAGAGAGGACATCTAGTACACGTGAATCAATTCTGCTGCCATTAGAATGTGGACGGAGTTCAATTCAGCAGGAAACAGAAGCTAGAGAATTGGCGGTTAGGTTGAACTTGCTCACCATTTTGAGCCCCATTCCCCTGAGGGCAAGCGCGCCCTTGTCCCCGCTGTGGCAGTCGCGTACTCTGTTCACACAGCGCACCCCGCTGGCCACTGCGGAAAGTTCACCTCCCGTGCACAATTTTAAAATTAAATGACTGCTGGTCTACCACCTACATTTCATTTCTAATCAACTTGGAATTCAAGAACCAGGGCCATCTTTTGCCCCCACCTTTCATGAGGGCTTCAGCTGAAACACCAGTGCTTTAGAAGAGGAATAATAACAATAGTATCATTTAATAAGTGAATTAGTTACATGTCCCATTCCATTAAATCCACCCAATCATGGTACAAAACAGATACACAATAACGTTAATTTTATAAATGAACCACAACACGATAGGTATTATTATTGCCTCTATTTTTCAGGAGGTTTGGAGCGGTGAAGGAGAAATTCGCCAAAGGCTCTAAAATAATTAAGTAGGCAGCAAAGAGTGGAACACCATCTAATTCCAGAGTTCAAGCTTAGTGACTACAAAGTATTGCCCGTCTTATTTGTCAATGCTAAAAGAAAAAAAAAAACACCTGAAAGATGACAATTCATTTCAAAGCCTACCATAACAGGTTAGGCCCTTTAATGCCTGATACTTGCTAAAGTTCGACAGAGAGCAGAGGCTATTTCCTGAGCAGCTTGTACAAAGTCAACTCCAAGGACATGCTAATCAAAATGGGGCATAAGCACATGATATCCATATCAGTCAGAGTTAAACAACAGAATGGGCCAAATTTAAGCCTCTGGCACATGCTGGGATGTAACAAGCCTCCTGTTCCAATAAGGTACAGTATCTTTCCAGTGCTCTATGGATAAGGTACGGATAAGGCTCGGATGGGCTTATAATAGAGACTTTCATTATTGTGGAGCTAAAGTAGACTTAAAAAAATTTTTTTCAAGTTTATTTATTTTGAGAGAGCATGTGCACAAGTGGGGGTGGGGCAGAGAGAGAATCTTAAGCAGGCTCCATACTGTCAGCACAGAGCCCAACGCGGGGCTTGAACCCACGAACTGTAAGATCATGACCTGAGCCAAAACCAAGAGTCGGACGCTCAACTGACTGAGCCACCCAGGTGCCCCCAAAATAGGCTTTTTAAAACGTGTGTGTGTGTGTCTGTGTCTGTGTTTTCAGTAGAGGCTACCAGAGATTACATTCATCTGAGAGAGTCAACACAGAAGGTTCCAGAGGTAGGTGGAATTTATATCCTAAGCTTGGATGAAAGGATTTTTCCATTCTCATTAACAGCAACCCATTGGTAATGCCTGCCTGGGGCCCAGTGTCAGGAAGGACTGTGGGACTGGTTCTGAGTTTTACAAAGAAAGCATGCTTTGCTGATTAATAAAGTGTGCTCTGGCAAGCGACATGAGGGTGACACATTTACTGCACATTTAATCATGACTAGAACATTCATGGAACTGCCATATTGGTTCACCACCACAGAGGTACCTCAGAACTGCCAGCCAGGACTGAGAGGAAAGATCACAGTGCAGACCTGGGAAATTTAAATTAGAGAATAATTTAACCTGTGAAAACATTAAGGTCTATGGGATTTACCCTCAGATGTGAGAAGGTAAGCCCATAGATGCTCTTGGGGGTCAAGATGACAGACAGGTCACTTGGCTAAGAAACAGGAGTGGAAAAAGGCAAGCAATATGGCTGACAACTTGTATTCCATACTGGCCCAGGCGAGTTTAGCAGACTTGCTATTTCTTCAGCTCAGCCTCATGGATTTGGGAGGTGTGACTATAGAACTTCTCATTTTTCTTATTTCTTTTCTTCATCATTTGAAAGGTTTTAGCAAAGTCTGCTTCAAAATGTCTGCCTGTCTTATGGGTGCTGAGGGAAAATGAAGTTTTGGCCAATGTTTGTCAGAATATAAATGGGAGGGGAGTGCCCCCTGGTGGTAGATTTGGAAAATCCCTAGTTATGTCCCAGATTCCCAAAAGTGTTCCAGGAAGCACTCAACCGCTCATGCTCTTCCATGGGAGCAGTAGTGGTAAAAGAACCCTGGGAAACAACTGTATATTATATAACATATACTAATATATTATTTAACATAATACATATGATTTCCCTTTCTTGGCAATTCACAATATTTTAAAAAATTTGTTAATGTTTATTTATTTTTGAGAGAGAAAGACAAGAGGGTGAGTGGGGGCGGGGCAGAGAGAGAGGGAGACAGAATCTGGAGCCGACTCCAGTCTCTGAGCTGTAAGCAAACAGCCCGATGCGGGGCTCGAACTCATGAACTGTGAGATTATGACCTGAGCTGAGTCAGATGCTTCACCCACTGAGCCATCCAGGAGTCTCAACACAATGTTTCTTAGTATGTTAATCCCTAAGAAGTCCCACAGTACAGAAATTCTAACTCTTTGTAATTCACCATTTCCTAAATTTGTTTGAACATAAACATGATTATTTAAAAAATTTTTTTTTTCAAGGTTTATTTTATTTTTGGGACAGAGAGAGACAGAGCATGAACGGGGGAGGGGCAGAGAGAGAGGGAGACACAGAATCGGAAACAGGCTCCAGGCTCTGAGCCATCAGCCCAGAGCCCGACGCGGGGCTCGAACCCACGGACCGCGAGACCGTGACCTGGCTGAAGTCGGACGCTTAACCGACTGCGCCACCCAGGCGCCCCGATTATTTTTTAAATTAATGTAAGGTTGTGGGAGGCATGAATCTTAGGATGAAAGAAAGAATATAAGAATCTTCTTTCAATATGGAGATAGTCTTTCCAGAGCTTTTTCCTTGATAAAGCTTAGAAAACTTACATTTTTGTGTATAGCATTTTCTTGCACCTCCTTCAAGATTGGCATTACTAAAAAACCAGGTAAATGTTGAAGAATAATTTCCAGCTGGAGATAAATTTACATATTTCAAGGCACAAGCTTTTACTGAAGAAAAGCTAAAAGAGTATCAATACTCTTAAGCTTTCCAGGTATAACCACCTGGTAGAAATTCTAGGCATGCTCCCCCAGTATATAGACAGCTCCCCTGATACTACTAGATGGGAAAACGTAGTGGCTCAGAGCACTGTGGGCTCTAGAACCATCTTTCCAGGGCTTGACAGCCAGCTTTACCTCTCACCAACTGTGTAACCTTGGGCATGTTACATAACCTCTCTGGTCTCCACGTCCTTTCTCATCTCTGAAATGGAAATAACAGCCTTTCCTGGCTCTGTTGAAGATTAAATGAGTTAATATGTGTAAAGTCTTTAAAGAATGCCTGTGAGGTGGCTGGTAATTTCTTTCTGAAGCGGCACTACTAAAGTCAGAAGTATCATTTAAAGGATCACTTGAAAGGAAAATAATTTTTTTCCCTTTGAAAATATTGCTCTTTCATTTTGGGCCATGAGACCATTAGGAAATTTTGGCTATCACTAAAGTGCATTAGGGTGGTAATTTAGCTATTTTTTTTTTAATTTGGAAACATTCGGAAATTTTTCCTCTTAATGTTATTTCAAAGTTGTGGTAAAACACATGTGAGATGAAAGTTACCATTCTAGCCATTTTTAAGTGTAGGGTTTTGTGGCAGTAAGTACATTTATATTGTTGGACAATCATCATCACCATCCTTCCCCAGAACATTTTCGTCATCCCCAAAGGCCACTCTGTAGCCATGAGGCAGTGACTCCTCATTTTCCCCTCCCCCCCAGCCCGTGGCAACCACTATTCCACCTCTGTCTCTATGAATTTGACTAGTCTGGGAACCTCATATAAACGGAATCATACAGTATTTGTCCTACTGTGTCTGGCTTGTTTCACTCGGCATAAAGTCCTCAAGGTTCTTCCATATTGTACCATGTGCCAGAATGTTCTTCCTTTTTAAGGCTGAATAGTATTCCATTGTATGTATAGACCACATTCTGTTTATCAATTCACCTGTCAATGGATGCTTGGCTTGCTTCTACCATTGGCGGTTGTGAGTAATGTTATGAATATTGGTGTACAAGTATCTGTTCAAGAAGTCTCCACTTACAGGGGCGCCTGGGTGGCTCAGTCGGTTAAGTGGCCGACTTCGGCTCAGTTCATGATCTCATGGTCTGTGAGTTCGAGCCCCGCGTCGGGCTCTGTGCTGACAGCTCAGAGCCTGGAGCCTGTTTCAGATTCTGTGTCTCCCTCCCTCTGACCCTCCCCCGTTCATGCTCTCTTTCTCTTTGTCTCAAAAATAAATAAACGTTAAAAAAATTTTTTTAAAAAAAAGAAGTCTCCGTTTACAATGCTTTTAGGTATGCACTCAGAGGTGGACTGCTGGATCATATGGTAATTCTAGCTTAACATTTTTTCTTTCAAAAAATTTCTTTAATGTTTATTTATTTATTTTGAGAGAGAGAAAGAGCGAGGGGAAGCGTGAGCAGGGGAGGGGCAGAGCGAGGAGGAGTGAGAGCATGTCAAGTGCAGGGCTCGAATTCATAAACCATGAGATCATGACCTGAGCCCCAATCAAAAGTCGGATGCTTAACCAACTGAGCTACCCAGGCACTCTAATTCTAGTTCAATTTTTTTTGAAGAATGGTCATACTGTTTCCCACAGTGACTGCACCATTTCACATTCCCACCAATGCACAGGATTCCAATTTATGCACAGCCTTACCAGCACTTTTTAAAAATACATATATAATAGCCATTCTAGTGGATGAAGTGGTATCTTATTGTGGGATTTGATTTGCATTTTCCTAATGATCGTTTAACATTTTTAAATGGTTTTCAAGCAGACTTCCATATGAAGGACACATATTTTAATATCTATCATTCATTTGACATTTAGATATTCCTATATTTGTATATATCTTTGATGATTTTAAAGTTATTTCTTGCTTTGAAGGGAATAAAAGACCTTGCATCTGTTTTCTATTTATTTTAATTAAAGAAAATGTTTAACAGTTAACTTTGAAGAATGGAAGTGAGAGCCTTTAATATTCAACATCATAAAATACATTTCCTGTTTGACTATCTTTACATAAATCATGCAATAATTTTGAAATAAAAACATTTTTAAAAATAGGAAAATTTAAAAAATAAGAACCATCATTTTGTGAGACTTCAGAGCCAAAAGAGAGTCTGTTTGTTTCTTTGTTTTAACCAAACTTCAGCAGGAAATTTGAGTACCAGCAGAAACACATCAAATTCCTCAACATTTAGTGTTCTAAATTTCTTTTTTAAGATTTATTTATTTTTGAGACAGAGAGAGACAGAGTATGAATGGGGGAGGGTCAGAGAGAGAGGGAGACACAGAATATTAAACAGGCTCCAGGCCCTGAGCTGTCAGCACAGAGCCTGATGCGGGGCTCGAACTCCCGAAACGCGAGATCATGACCTGAGCCGAAGTCGACACTTTTAGCCGGCTGAGCCACCCAGGTGCCCCTTAACATTTAGTGTTCTGAATGCCAGTCAGTCTCCAGGTATCTCTTTCAAACCCGGTTACTCACACCTAATGATTGCCTATTACATGCTTGAGAACATCCTTATTTGTTTTCTTTTGAATTTATTAATTATTATATTTTTCTTTAAATGTACTTTAACCAGACTGTTTTTTTTCAAATTCTAGAAGCTACATATATTCCAGAGCTAAAAAATAAGCAAACAAACTTACTGGCTTCTAAATATGAAAAAGAAAACTACCCAAATTAAAGTAATAAATACTTAAATTAATATCTACAAAAATTAATGTATTGTCAAACTTTGTTAGTTGATAAAGTGTAGCTTATATTAAATTACATTATGTTTTAAAGTAATTTCAAGTTACATTTTTTACTCGGCATGAATCATCAAGGATACATGATGAATCCTGAAGAATTATAGCCAATAAGAAACTAAATGAGTTTCTTGTAATAAATAATTTCAAAATGAATTAAAAAGCCTTTAAAAAGGGAAGAGAGTAAAAGATTAACTTTAATGTGGGATACATGTGAGTTTTAATATGCTTGATATCGTGTAGGGTGGGTATCTAAATGTAAAAATTGTGAGGGCTGACAAATATCCTTAGATGTCCCTCACCGTAATAATTCAAATTAAAACAAATTAAACACATCAAGGGGCACCTGGATGGCACAGTCGGTTGACTGTCCAACTTTGGCTCAGGTCCCGATCTTTTTCTGTCAGTTCGAGCCCCGCATTGGGCTCTGTGCTGACAGCACAGAGCCTAGAGCCTGCTTCAGATTCTGTCTCCCTCTCTCCCTGCCCCTCCCCTACTCACGCTCTGTCTCTCTCTCTCTCTGAAAAAGAAATAAACATTAAAAAAAAATTTTTTTTAAAAACAAACAAAAAAACCCCAAATTAAACACATCAAAAAAACCTCTCCTCTTCAAAAGACACCATTGAGAAAAAGAGAAAACAAGGTAGACACTGGGAGAAAATATTTGCAAAGCAGACATCTGAGAAAGGACTTGCATCCAGAATATATAAAGAACTCTCAAATTCAATAAGAAAACAAAACACCTGGGGTGCCTGGCTTGCTCAGTCAGTAGAGCATCTGACTCTTGATCTTGGGATTGTGAGTTCAAGCCCCATGTTGAGTGTAGAGATCACTTAAATAAATAAAACTTAAAAAACAAAACACCGACTTCTAAAAAATGCACAAAAGATTGAATCAGTTCACTGAGAAAATATACAGATGGCAAGTTAGAATGTGAAAAGATATTCAGCATCAGTCGTCTTTAGGGAAAAGCAAGTTAAAACCACATAGAGTTATTACTACATACCTATCAGAATGGATGAAATGGAAAAAGACTGGTCATACCATCTACTGATAAGAAGGTGAAGGAACTGGAACTCTCTTTCAGGGCAGGTGGGAATGTAAACTGGTACAACCACTTAAGAAAACAGTGTGACAATTTCTCAAAAAGCTGACATATACCTACCATAGGATCCAGCCATTCTACTCCTAGATATTTACCCAAGAGAGCTGAAAGCCTATATTCACATAAAGACTTCTACATGAATATGCGTGGTAGCATTATTTGTAATAGTGGAAAACTGGAAATAACTCAAATGCCCATCAGCGGTGAATAACTCAACAAATGGAGGTTATTCAGGTAATGGAATCCAACTCAACAATATAAAGGAATGGAACATCATACACAGTACAGCATGGATGAATCTCAAAATAATTATGCTGAGTGAAAGATGCCAGACAAAACAATTTGTAGTGTAGGATTTCATTCATATAAAATTGTAGGAAACGCAAACTAATACACAGTGATAGAAACAAGATCAGTGGTTGCCTGGGGTAAGAGAGGAGTGGGATAGGGCAGGAAGGGCAGATTACAAAGGTGCATGAGAAGACTGAAGAATGATGGATGTTTTCATTAACTTGATTATGGTGATGGCTTCATGAGTATAAACATATGCCAAAACTTACAAGGCTGCCCACTTTATTTTTTTATTTTTTATTTTTTGGCTTCTCAGCTCTGAGCTGCTGCTTTATTTTACTGCCTAAGCAGTGCCAAACATGCAACAAAAAGCAAGACACTTAAGAATTCTCAGAGGATCCTCTTTCTTAATTATATTTGAAAATATTTTGCCAGTTTCATCTTCCCCCTCATCCTTCTCTTTGCCTTTTTTTTGTTTCCTTGAGACATAACTGACATACAGCTCTGTGTAAATTTAAGGCGGACGGCATAATGACTGGACATACACACGTTGTGGAATTATTACCAGGGTAAGTTTAGTTAGCATCTCCCTCCTCATAGAGTTACAACGTGTTTTCCTCAAATTTGACACTCTGTTTTAATTTATTTTTTTCTAAAGTAAACTCCGCACTCAACCTGGAGCTCGAACTCATGACCCCCATGCTCTACTGACTGAGCCATCAGGCACTCCTCAAATTTTACCCTTTAAATATGTGCAGTTTAATTGCTGGTCAGTTCTGCCTTAATAAAGCTATTAGAAAGCCCTTAACTGTAACAATTAAACATGGCACAGGCATATAAAGAAGTAAGTAATCTCCACTCATCTGACACCATTCATGAGATCATCTCCTTGAGGTTTCCAACATGAAGTGCATGCCCTTCCATATATTCTCTTTACTTATATGAACCTGTGACTACGTTATAGGGTTTACACATTTTGCAAAATGGATGACCCATTCAAATGCTATTTTCACGGAATTTTATTATGGTTAAAAAAATCTCTTATTATGCATAAAAACTTCTGGGTGTTCTGATATTAAGTCTCATTATTTTATAGCCAACATGCCTTAGATGCTTTACCAACAAAGGGGATGTAAAACTACGAATAGAAGCAGTTTCCTTTGCAGGAAATTACTAGATAGAGGAGTTGGTCTTCTTTGAGGGAGGGATAAGATCAAGTTCTTTCTATATCGAGAGCCTGTTTTCCACAAGATGTAGTTTAATTTAGAAAAGGAAAACTATTTCTTGTTTTAAACTGTAATTAAATTCTCACTCCAGGTTAAACATTGCACACACAGGGATGTTATATGTGAACACATTCAATTGGAAACAGACCTTTCAGGATTGTTTAGGTTGTAAACTGGAAAATGGTACCAATTCTAGGGTTTTACCACAGGTCAGGATGACTTTTTAAAAAAAAACCCTTCAATTGAAAAAATGTTAAAATCTATGCTTACTGTGAAACATGCAAAAAATATACAAGGATAGGGGATAAAATTTTCTTCTCTCCTGCTCTGCCCCTCATTCCATCTGTTAGACAATCACTGTCAACAATCTGAAGGTAACTTTCCAGACTATATGGTGCCTGTGGGCACACGTGTGTGTGGGCCTCCTTTTATTTTTTGTCTGCTCATTTACTTTTTCTCTCAAGTTTTAAAAAATTCTGATAAAATAGATACGACATAAATCTGCCATTTTCATCATTTTTAAATGTACAATTCGTTGGCGTTAATTTCATTCACAATGTTGTGCAACCATCACCTCTATCTAGTTCCAAGACTTTTTCGTCACCCCAAACAGTAGCCATTAATCCCATTAATCATTAATGCCCCATTCCTCCCTTGTCCCAATTCCTGGTAATCTCTACTTGCTCTATGAATTTGCCTAGTCCAGATAATTCACATAAGTTGAATCGTACAGTGTTTGTCCTTTTGTGTCACTTATTGTAATGTTTTCATGGTTTTTTTTTGCTTTTTCCCCCCTTTTTAATGTTTATTTATTTTGAGAGAAAGATAGAATGTGAGTGGGGGAGAGGCAGAGAGAGGGAGAGGGAGAGAATCCCAAGCAGGCTCTGTGCTATCAGCACAGAGCCCAACATGGGGCTCGAACTCATGAACGGTGAGATCATGACCTGAACCAAAATCAAGAGTTGGACACTTAACCGACACTCAGGCACCCCTGTTTTCAAGATTTATGCATATTGTAGCATGTATCAGAACTTCATTCCTTTTTATGGCGGAAGAATATTCCATCAAAGACCAAATTTTGTTTATCCATTCATCTGCTGATGACACTTAAGTTGTGTTCATTCGCTTTTGACAGACATGATCATAATACACACAATTTCAGGAGCTTTTCCCCTTTCAGTTAATACATTTCAGGGGCTACCTTGTCCTATTGGATGGAAATACCACCACTTATTTACTACTCTTCTATTAGTAGACACATAAACTGCTGCCATATTTTTGCTATTAAAACAGCGCTAGAGCGAACGTACTTGTGCATACAGTGTTTTGTATTCAGACCAGTTTGTCTGGAAGACAAACTCTTAAAAGTTCTATTATCTGGTCAATGCGAATGTGCATTTAACATTTTGACAAACACTGCCAAGTTAGCTTCCAAAAATATGGCCACTGTTGACAGTCTCATCGACAGTGATCATGAGAGCCTTTCTGTCCATGTCTTTCCCACAAGGGGTATTTAGAACTTCTTTCATTCTTGCCAGTTTGACAGGTGCACTTGGTTATTTAAATAAGGTATACTATAATCAGGGCTGATATTCAGTAGCAATGCATACGTGTAGCTGCACTTAATATTAAAATACAAAATTTTCTCCGTAGTGTTGGGCAACCGATCACTGCCCTGAGCCTTACCCTCGAACCCCGCCCATCTCCACACAATCCAGCAACTGAAGGGAAACACCCTGCCTGGCACTACGGCCTATACCCATTTAAGTTGGTCCTTATTTGTGCTGTGCAGTTAATGTTTAGAATCTTTCTCCTGCCTCCATGAGTCAAATTTTTTTGTGAGACCCATTGATTATCTCCTTGCTCTAATTCTGAATCTCCAGTCCTGTAAAGCGATCATCTGACTCAATTACAACACCTGTGCTCCTGAGATCAGGGACCCTGTCCTTCTCATTCATTTTTTCACTCCCAGAATGTTTTTCAAGTACATCAGATACAGCAGTTGCTGGACCAGGATCCCAGAATATTATTGTGAAAACATCATCCCAGCCTCACAGGACCTACAGACCAGTAAGAAAGGTAGGAAAAATAACTGAGGAAGCAAATAAAGAAAATAATTCCCATTAAGAATGAGTGCCCTAAAGGAAACAGGCTCTGATGACAAGTTAATGAATGATTAACTTCTGCCCTCATTGCCTATCTGTATGTCCTTTCTTATACCTACTTTATTTTCTTTTAAAAATTAAAAAAAATTTTTTTTAACATTTATTTATTTTTGAGAGACAGAGTGAGACAGAGCACGAGTTGGGGAGGGGCAGAGAGAGGGTGTTGCACAGAATCCAAAGCAGGTTCCAGGCTCTGAGCTGTCAGCACAGAGCCCGATGCAGGGCTCAAACTCACAAACTGTGAGATCATGACCTGAGCCGAAGTCAGACGCTTAACCCATTGAGCCACCCAGGCACCCCACTTATACCTACTTTAAATAGCCAAGCTCATCGCCTGTCAGACTGGCAAGGATGAGAAAATTTTTGAATGCCCCTTGTTGCAAGGATATGGACAAAAAGACCCTCAAAGTTAGTGTTGATGAGAATGACAACAAATGTAACAGTGATATTTTTGGAAGACAGTGTCATGGGGGGGCGGTGGTTCTCCTTAGTAGACAGGTCTGAGACGGAAAGGAAAGTGCAAAGGAGTCAGGTGCAGGGAGGGAGAGTATACAGGCTGCACTGGGCAGTGTGTGCAAAGGCTCACGGGTAGTGTGTGCAAAGGATCTGTTGTGATTGAAAGGGTCAGGAACAAGGTATGAGTGAGCCCAGAATGCAAGTGGGAGAGGCTGGAGATAAATCCGGCTAGGGCCGATCACACCGTGCCTTACAGATTGCAGCCAAGAGTCTGAGATGACCTGCTTTGTAATTTAAGATCCTACACCACTTAAGTTTATATTCTCCAATTGTTCCCGAAGCACCTATGACTACGAGTTTGAGAGACACACTGAGCCCCCTGTAGCTTTCTTTTATCCTTCCTAGTGCCCGTGGGTTCCCAAGATAGCAGCACGGACGGTGCATACGCGCCCAGGGTGAGACATATCCGCCTTCACTTCCTCTGCACCCTTTAGGCTCCTCTACCTCTCTGCTCCACAGAAAACAACAGAGATTTCCATCTCTGAAGGACACTTTACTCAAGGATAAAATCAGCCACTAATTATTGAGCACTTTCTATGTGCTCACCATTCTCCCAGGTGCTTTGTATAATATTAACTCATTTCATCCACGTATCCTCATCTACCCAAGAAAACGGAGGCGAAGGAAGATGAGCCATTTTGACCACAGTCATAGAAGTGGTCAGTGGAAGACCAAGAATCTTGAGTCCATGTCTTTGACTGCTCAAAGATAGTCCTCTCCAGCCGGGTTGGTGCATGGAAATTGCAATCCACCTGTTTATTTCACTCAAGGAAGCATTTTGAGAGACTGTGTAAATGCTGTCCTGAACTGTTGTACATTCTGCTTGGATACAACTCATACTTTTCACATTATACATCAATCTCCCTCAAATCAAATATGGGCTGTGTCAAATATGGATTTCTGAGATCACCTCATGTAGAAACATCCTGAGACATCATAGGCTAGCACTGCCCATGAGCCTGGCAGTTTGGTTTCCAGTTTGGGCTGCCACTGAAATATTTCAATTTCCCTCTTATTTTATTGTAAAAAGCCATGGAAAATAGGGGAAAGACCCAAAGGACTAACACTAAAGGTACAGAGCACACCTGTACTACAAGAAAGCTAAGGATGAAAATCACTGCATGTATAAAAATAATCAACTATTAGCTTGCTCAATTGTCCTCTGGACTTAAGCCGGTCAGTGTTCAACTGAGAACAAAAAGATAATAACTTTACAACTGTGTGTATAAAATATTGGAAATATATTGTAGGAAATGTGTCAATGGCACAGCACAGTTAGTACATCGGTTATTTTGGCTTTTGTTTGTTTTGCTTTCTGAAAAGAGAACCCCTTTGTAAAAGGTAAGTCTATTTTTCAACTTTTGGGCAGCTAGCTTTTATTTGAGAGTAAGGAATTAACTGTATTTACTAATTTTCTTCCTCATTTCTAGAACACAGATATTTTGATGGTAGATCATATTATGTATCCTCTCCTCTCCTCTCCTCTCCTCTCCTCTCCTCTCCTCTCCTCTCCTCTCCTCTCCTCTCCTCTCCTCTCCTCTCCCCACTTGGTAAGTCTCTGTACACTCACACACATACGTGTAGAAACCCACTTTCCTGTTCAGCATCAGAGTTCAGCATTTACAGGTGTCCACTTACCTTTAGTAGTAGGTATTCTTCTGACTTCCTCTTGCTTTCACTGTAATAATCTTCGGATTTTGTTTGCCATGCATAGTTGTCATCTTTTTCTTTCACACATTCTTTCTTCCGGATTTCTCACCAAAGCCTGTAACCCAGAAAAGAGACGCTCCTTAATTTCTGTAGGCACGCAGGAAAGAACTAGAGTTCTCAAATCAGTGACACTTCTAATTTATTTCTAGTTTTCCCTTGGCTGGCTACGGTTTAATCACCGTTTTAGAAATTTACCTAACGAGATTTAAAATAGAGCTATCTCGACATACAAATGAAATTGAGGCTGTTCTCAACAACTAAGTGATTTGGCCTCTTACATAATGCATTTCATTGAATAGACAGTGTTACCGTCTCTGTAGAAGGAGATTCCGCAGGGCTGAAAGTTATCTACAGTAGTTGTAAATTCAGGGTGACAAAAGTGGGAGAAATCAATAAAGCATCACTGCAGAATCCATGTTACAGAATTACTGGAACCAGGATAGCACTCCGAAATCTCGTTTTTAACAGATGTCAGTTGTGGAGAGAATGAAGCACATGTCATGAATACTGATGAAATTTAGTGTGTGTCTTGCGCCCTAAAATGCTCATTTACATGTATTTGTCATTTTTCCTATAAAAGAAAAGGAAACAGCTATCCCTCGGAAGCTCTCCTTAAGTCGGGAAGTGTGCTTCTTGTCAGCTGTGGGCCAAACTGTTTCACACCCAGGAGAGTGTAAAAAGTGGACAAGAAGGCGGAAGCAGCAGGTGTGGCATTCACTGTTTTGCCGTGTGAGTGGATAAAACTCGACTTGTCCAACCATCCCGCACTGCACCTCCCCATTCCACCTGAGCCTCAGCTCTCCCTGGACATGGACACAGGCGTGAAGTGGAAGATGGCGGCCGGAAGCAGAAAGAATTCAGGACAATTTGTTCATCAGCACCTTTGCTCCTGTCTCCTTACTGATGCCATATGATACACCCATCTTTTCTAACAGGAACGAGATATTCCAGGGGCTCCACCACAATGAGAGCTGAGAGTTTCTTTTCTTTTCTTTTTAATGTTTATTTATTATATTGAGACAGAAAGAGCATGAGTGCGGAAGGAGCAGAGAGAGGGTGACAGAGAATCTCTGCGCTGTCAGCAGAGAGCCTGATGCAGGGCTCGAATTCACAAACCATGAGCTCATGACCTGAGTCAGAACCAAGCGTTGGATGCTTAATGGACTGAGCCACCCAGGTACCCCAGCTGGGAGTTTCTTGTGGGCAATATTTGCAGTATCCTTTTAGGACAAAAATAGATTTTAGGAAACAAACTAATTTACTTATCTTTGAATCTTAAAGCCAGTAAGACCCTAATTTTATGTGAGGTGTGTTAAATTCAATATTAAAATGCTAACAAAAAAATTAAATTTAAATAGTGGGATCTAATGTTGATAGAGTGTAGCCATGGGACTGCCGTAATGGTTTGGGTAGGATGAAATCAGAATGAAGACCTCTCACATCCAGCCATCTCCTTAGACCCCGTGGCTTCCAGGGAAAATACTGGGTATAGAATATACGAGAGGGATAGTGTAGTCCCAGCCCCCACTTTACGGTAAGATAACTGAGGCTTCGAGAGAGGGAAGGGGACCTGCAGTAGAACCACATGGAGAACTGGCAGCATCGTGACTCCGTACGTTTTCTGCTTTATCAAAACGTCTCACTACAACTTCCATGTGTCCACCAGGTTACATAAGTTCCTGGACTCGGGGTTAGACCTTGTAAATAGTGATATAACAAGCAGCCTGGATCACAGGGCAGAAGAGAGAGAAAGGCAATCATTTATTGAGTGCCCACCATAAGCCATTTAGTGCCCAGGGCATAGCACTTACATTGCAGCTAATGCTTCCGGGAACTGTGAAAATCATATAGGAATCATTATCTTATGAAGATGAGGAAACTGAGTCACGGCAAGAGGATACTTTGTTTGAGGTGACACACAGCTAGTAAGTTCTTTGTTGTTTTTGTTTTCTTATTTTAATTCCCGTACAGTTAATATACAGTGTTGTAATAGTTTCAGGTGTATGATACAGTGATTCAACACTTCTATACATCACCTGGTGCTCATCACAAGTGCACTCCTTAACCTCCATCACCTATTTCACCCATCCCCCCCACCTACCTCCCTTCTGGTAACCATCGGTTTGTTCTCTTTTATTAAGAGTCTGCTTCCGGCGCCTAGGTGGCTCAGTCAGTTGAGCATCCGACTTCAGCTCAGGTCATGCTCTTACGGTTCGGTTCGTGAGTTCGGCCCCACATCGGGCTCTGTACTGACAGCTTAGAGCCTGGAGCCTGCTTCCGATTATGTGTCTCCGTCTCTCTCTGCCCTTTTCCTGCTCACACTCTGTCTCTCTCTGCCTCTCAAAAATAAAGAAAACTAATAAAAAAAAAAAAGAGCCTGCTTCTTAATTTGTCTCTTTTTTTTCCTTTGCTCATTTGTTTTGCTTCTTAAATTCCACATATCAGTGAAATCCTATGGTATTTGTCTTTCTCTGACTGACTGATTTCTTTCTTCCTTCCTTTCTTTCTTTTTCTTTCTTTCTTTCTTTCTTTCTTTCTTTCTTTCTTTCTTTCTTAGCAGCAGGTAAAAGTTTATTAGAGTAAGATTAGAAAGGAAGAATAACAGGAAATCTCTCTTGACAGAGAGGGGACATTCGAAAGTGAATGACTTATTTCACTTAGCATTGTAATTTCTAGCTCCATCCATGTCACTGCAAATGGCAATATTTCATTCCTTTTTATAACTGGATAGTATTCCATTTTATATACACACATACACACACCATGTCTTTATCCATTCATCTATTGATGGACACTTGGAATGCAAACTGGTGCTGCCATTCTGGAAAAACAGTGTGGAGTTTCATTAAAAAGTTAACAATAGAACTACCCTATGAGCCAGCAGTTGCACTACTGCGTATTTACCCCAAAATACAAAAACACTAATTCCAAGGGATACATGCACCCTTATGTTTATAGCAACCTTATCTACAATCGCTAGTAAGTTCTTTGATTCCATGGCCCGATATACTCTGACTTCCTACCTGTAATGAGCAGCAACTGTAAACCCAGGAAATATGCATCTATTTGAAAACTCCAGATCCCAAGAATAGAAACGGAATGGATAGTGTTTTAAAGAAGACTAAAGAAGAGAACAGAGGAAACATAAGTTAAAAGCACTATGGGAGTATATTCAACAATTCAACTCTTAATGTGTAGGAGGGAAATGTCTTAAGATCTTTGAATATACCAAATATGCAAATGCAATTAGAACATATCATGTAACTTCACCCATAAAATTCAGTGAAGGATACTTGTCATATTAAGAACCTACAGGTGAGCAAATAAGTTCCAGGTCTCAGTGAGTTAGGATGCCTGAGATATGATCACCTCTTTGCTTAGGCTGTCATAACAAATGCCATATACTGAGTGGTTTGAACAGCCTTCACAGTTCTAGAGGCTGGAAGTCCAAGGTCAAGGTGGCAACAAGGTTTGATTTCTCCTGAGGTGCATGTATCTTTTTGAATTAGTATTTTTATTTTCTTTGGGTATACACCTACCAGTGGAATTACCGGATCATATGGTAATTCTATTTTTAATATTTTGAGGGACGTCCATACTGTTTTCCACAGTGGTTATACCAGTTTGCCTTCCCATCAACAGTGCACGAAGGTTCCTTTTTCTCCACATTCTTGCCAACACTTGTTGTTTCTCATGTTGTTGATTTTAGCCATTCTTACAGGTGTATGGTGATATCTCACTGTGGTTTTGCTTTGTATTTTTCTGATGATTAGTGACGTTGAGCATCTTTTCACAAGTTCGTTGGCCATCTGTATATCATCTTTGGAAAAATGTTTATTCATGTCTTCTGCCCATTTTTAAATTGGATCATTTGTTTTTTGTGTGTTGGGTTGTAGAAATTCTTGGTATAATTTAGATATTAATTCCTTATTGGATACATCACTTGCAAATATCTCCCCCCATTGAGCAGGTTGTCTTTTCGTTTTGTTGCTGGTTTCCTTTCCTGTGCAAAAGCTTTTTATTTTGGGGTAGTCCCAACAGTTTAACTTGCTTTTATTTCCCTTACCAAAGGAAACATCTAGAAAAATGTCTCTATGGCTGATGTCAAAGAGATCGCTGCCTATGTTTTCTTCTAGGAATTTTATGGTTTCAGGGGTCACATTTAGGCTTTGGTCCATTTTATTGTTATGTGTGGTATAAGACAGTGGTCCAGTTTCATTCTTTTGCATGTAGCTGTCTACTTTTCCCAATGCCATTTGTTGAAAAGAAGGTCTTTTTCCCATTGGATATTATTGCCTCCTCTGTCATAGATTAATTGGCCATATAATCATGGGTTTATTTCTGGGCTTTCTATTCTGTTCCATTGATCCACGTGTCTATTTTTGTGCCAGTACCATACTGTTTTGATTACAACAGCTTTGTAGTGTATCTTGACATACGGGATTGTGACACCTCCAGTTTTGTTCTTTTCGAAGATTGCTGTAAAGGTCTCATTTTCACTTAATTACCTCTTCGAAGGCTTTCTCTCCAAATATAGTGACATTCTGAAGTATCGGGGGGTCAGAGCCTCAACATATGAATCTTAGGACACAATTTAGTCCATACTGCCCACTCAGTAACTATTTCTGTTGCCACAGCAGTGCAAAGCCAGGTACTAGAAAAACAACAAACCTGCTACATGCCATCAACATTCAGCGTCACCCATAAAGATTCGAAGCCCTCTACTATTTGAATTCAGGCCCCTAAGGGTCTATTACAGGTTTAAAATTTTAAAAAATAAAGGTGGGAAAGGTCATGATTCAACAACCTTTGGTCACAACGGTCTAAACCAGGGGTCAGAAAAGTATCGCCTACAAATTAAATCCAGCCTGCTGACTGTTTCTGCAGGTAAAGTTTTTTGGCACGCAGTCACATCCAGTCATTTAAAGATTGCCTCTGGTCGCTCCGGAGCTACAATTACACAGCTGAATAGCTGTGCCGGAGACCCAAGACCAAAAGTATTTACTATCTGGCCTTTGACAGAGATAGTTTGCCAACTCCTGCTTTAATCTATGGTAGTCAGGGTTTTTGTTTTTTGTTTTATTGTAGGACTTTTCAGGGTCTGGAAAATATATGCTTCAAACTTCAAGGGAAGGATATACAGTAAAACTGCATCTTGCATTGGAAGTAATTTCTAAAGTCAGTTCAAACTGAAAACTGTGAATGATCAGAATGAACACTGGGAATCCCTTAGGGAAAGTGCCACACCATACAGTCTACCATCGCACGTCATCATCAACATGGCCAGGTTTTCCTTCAAAGTTGCAACAGATAAAATTGCTTTTGAGCACCACATGAAAGAGTTGGCTTTCTTTACGGGCCCCTGCATAAAAACATGCCTACGAATCGCCCTCGGCATGGTAAGACGCTTGAAGACACTGAGAACTGCCAGGAGGGTCAGGATACCAACTCACACTAACGTCTTCAATTTGCCAAAGTTAAATATGCACTCGCTATGACTTTGCAGGAGGTGGTTGTTGTTGCTGTTGTTTGCACTGTTTCCCAATTTAACCTCTCCCATCTCAGGCCCCAAGCCCCCAGTGCCAGAAGCTTATAATAGGACCTGTGTTTCATGGCATGCATTTAAAGAAATGCAGAAATACTAAAATACATGGGTATTAGGGACCAATCAACTGAACAGAAGACATGTATGACGCTTTCTTAACACTGATTATAAAAGAAGTGTAGGACAAAGCCGCAATAAGACACCACTTAATACCCATTAGGTGGGATATTTTTTTTTTAAGTGAAAAATAACAAATGTTGGTGAAAATGAGGAAAAGTTAGAACGCATTGCAGATGGGGATGTAAAATGGTGCAGCCTTTGTAGAAAATGATTTGAAAGCTCCTTAAAAAATTAAACATAAAATTACCATAAGATACAAGAATTCTGCTTCTGGGTACATACCCCAAAGAATTGAAAGCAGACGGTTGTGCACCTGTTCATAGCTGCATTATATGTTATATTGTTCACAGTAGCCCAAAGGCAGGAATAATCCAAGTGTCCACTGACAAGATAAATGGATAAACAAAACGTGGTATATACATACAATGGAGCAGTATCCATTTTTAAACAGAATGGAATCCTGATACATGCTACATTGTGGATGAATTTTAAAAACACTATGGTAACTGGAATGAACCAGATGCAATAGGACAAATATTGCATGATTTCACTTGCATGCGGTGCCTCGAGTAGTCAAATTCATACAGATGGAGAGTAGAACAGAGGTTATCAGAGCATAGGGGACTGACGAATGGAAGTGATTGTTTAATGGGCGCAGAGTTTCAATTTGGAGTGATGGAAAAGGTTCTGGAGACCCATGGCCATGAAGGTTTTACAACACTGTGAATGTACTTAACGCTGCTGAACGGCACCTTTAAAAAAAGTCGGAAGGGTAAACTTTTTTTTTAAATTATTTGAGAGAGGAAAGAGCACAAGCAGGGGAAGGGCAGAGAGAGAGACAGAGACAGAGAGAGAATCCCAAGCAGGCTCCACACCGTCAGTGCAGAGCCCGTAACAGGGCTCCATCCCACAAACCGTGAGATCATGACCTGAGCCAAAACCAAGCGTTGGACACTTAACCAACTGAGCCACCAAGGTGACCCTAGAATGGTAAAATTTACATTATGTATATTTTACCACAATAAAAAATGCTCCAGAAAAAAAATAAAAAAGAAATGTAGGAGCGTAATTGCAGGGATGGGGATAGAGAGGGCTTAAATTGTTCATACAGAATGTCTCATTCTGCTAAAAAAAAAAAAAAAAAGGCAGCCAACAAATCTTTGGCCTGCTTAGGTGACAACATCATAGCTTGGAAGACAGAGGAAGCAATAAAGGGAAGTGTTATTCCAGAAAGACCTTTAGGTGATAGAGAAATGAAGCAGAAAAGCGGTCACGTGCCCTTGGAGTTCAAAGTAGTATTGGCAGGGACGCTGGGGTGCTCACTTGGCTCCTCCCGGGCCCGAGTCTTCTTCCAGCACAACCTCACTGCCCCCTTGTCCCCATGCTCACTCCCATGCTCACCCTTCCATTCGCCCCATCCACTGTCCACTCAGCAGCCTGAGTGCTGGCGAAAATACAGCATTACGCAAAGGATGATGTGACAAACTCCTGTCCGCGTCACTGTGCCGTCACTCAAAATGAACTAATGTTGTTCTTCGCATTCATTAACTCTTTTGAGAGATAGAACCACATGGAACTTAAACCCCTCCAGTTCACACATGGATATGCCTGTGTGTGTGTGTGTCCAAAACAACATATCCTACAGTAGTGTAGGTTTTACAGTTTTTATAAGGTATAGCATGCTGTATATTACACTGTACTCCACATTGTTTTTGAGACATCTTCATTTTGGTCCATACAGATCTAGGTCATTGACTGTTGTATGGCACTCTATAATACAACCATACCATAGTTTAATTCTCCTTTTCTGGACTGATGGCTATTGGGCGGGTCCAATCATGACAAAGGATGCTCCGATGGACACCCTTCACAATCCTCCTCCAGAGTCCAGATCCCTCTGTTCAGTGGCAGAGGCTGTCCCGGCTCATTAGTATTGTGGCAGCCCTGTGTATACCTGCAGCACTTTGTCCTGGTTAAGTCCAGCTCTCCTGGGGGCATCTGAAAATGCAAGAGAGCTCTTTTGTGAATTGGGGGTGGAGGAGAGCAGGGATGCTAAATTTCTACAGTGCATGAAAGTCTCGAGGGACAGAGACTTGCCCCTCACAAAATACCAAGTGCCCCTCCTTGGAGAAACAATGTTGCTAACTTTCTGTCGACAGGAAAATCTGTTGTGGAATATGTGCATTCTCAAGTGCAACTGGGGGATGACAACTTATTCTCCAAGTGCTGTTTATCTCAATTCCTTGCCAAGTTTTACTTGTCTAATTCAACCTTTTGAATTTCTGCTACTCCGACAGGCATAAAATGCTATCCTGGGATTTTAAACTGGCATTTCTTGCTTTTATCAGTGATGTGGAAAGCCTTTTCACATTTTTCTTACTCATTCATGTCTTCCCCTCAAGACACGGACTGTTAGTAAGTGGCCCATTTTTCCTACTGGGTAGTTTGACTTTTCCTTATTGATTTACAGGAATTTGCTAGAGATTCTAGAAACCTGGCTTTTGTCAGTTATTTCAGGTTGCAAATATCTTCTATGGGTTTGTCACTTGCCTTTTAATTTTATGGCATTATTTTGTGCAGAAGTTATACATTTTGACATAGTGAAATCCATCAACTTCATCATTCTTGAGTGGTTTTGTGTCTCTAGCTTACAAAATCTACGTTATCCTAACGGTATAAAGATACTTTCTTTTTATCTCCCTACAGGTTTTGAACTTTTACATTTTATACTTAGGTTTTCAATTCACCTCAATTGATTTTTGTACAAAGTGTAAATCTGGAAACTTATTCTTCCATAAGGAGAAATAACTTACTTCTGATACTCATTTACTTCTGATATTCTATGTTTTCCATTCTGAATTTCAATGCTTCCTGTGTCTATAGGGAAGGGTCTATATTTGTTCAGTCTCTATTCTGTCCCACTGATCTATTTTTCAATACCGCTATACCAATAACATAATGTCTTAATTACTATGGTTTTATAAATATTTTGATAATTAGGGGAAACCTTCATTCTTTCTTCTTTTGCAAACCTCCCTTATTACGTTCTTGAATTTTTATTTTTATTTATTATTAAAAAAATTGTAATGCTTACTTATTCTTTGGGGGGCAGGGGCAGAGAGAGGGAGACAGAATCTAAAGCAGGTTCCAGGCCCTGAGCTACCAGCACAGAGCCTGACATGGGGCTTTAACTCACGAACCATGAGATCATGACCTGAGCCTAAGTTGGTTACTTAACTGACCGAACCACCCAGGTGCTCCAAATTCTTGCATTTTTACATTTCCATTCAATTTTAGAATGCTGTTGGGATTTTGTTCAGAACCTCAATGAATTTATAAATCCTTTCTTCGGTAAAAATCAGCATTTTATAATATTGGTCTTTCCTTTCCATGTATATGGTATATCCTACCATTTCTTTAGTTCTTTTGTGGTTCCCAGTAACTTTCTCCTGAAGTAGTTGCACATTTTCTTAAAACTGGACTCCCAGTTTCTATATAATTTTGAGTGCTGAAGTAGTTTTTTTTTTTTTTAAAAAAAACCTCAAATCTGAAGATATCAACTGTCCTTCCCTGAATGTAGGTCTCCTGAGGCTTTCTATTACACTTAAAATAGAATCCAAACTGCTTACTGTGGCATGATTACAGTATGTGGCTTGGCCCTGTCTTCCTCTTGAACTTTAACTTGAATCTTGTTTCTTTATACATGCCAAATATATCGAGCTAATTTCTCCTCAGGACCTTGTCCTTGCAGCCTCCTTTTATGGAAACTTGTTCCCCAGATATGCACATGGCTGGTTTCTTCTTGCCACTAAGGCCTCAGCTCAGATGTCACCTCTCAGGCTGTCCCTTCCCACTAGAGAATAGCCCTTCAATCATTCATAATGGCATAGCTCCTTTATTTCTTCACACAGCTCTTGTCACCATTTAAAATTATCTTGTTTAACTCTATTGGTGTTTCTCCATAATAGACTGTAAGCTCTACATAATTGGGACCCTACTGTCTTATTCCCTCCCATGTCCTCAGCACCTCAAATGGTTTCTGGTACACACCAAGTAGTCAATGAATAGGTATTGAATAAACAAGTGAGTGAATGAATGAACGAACTTGGATTTCACCTTGTCCCCTGGTTGATCCTTCTATGTCCTCTTATATCAGCGAAGTGTTCCCTTTTTCCCACTGGCCACATACTAGCAAATAAATAATAATCTGCAGACATTTCTAGTCTCTCAAAGAAATAGCTTGACCATCGGCATACTTATAAAGGGAATTCCAAACACATCTGTGTTCTGAAAATCCAGGTTTCTAGCTTATATGGAACAGAGAAGCCTTCATTCTCCCATTCACCCTATTTCTACTCCCAAGAGATAACCATCGACAGTTTCTTTGTGTGGAGTCAGAAACTTTTTACCCATTTACTTGTATGTATGTATGTATCTAGCTATCGTCTATCTATCACAGGTTAGAGAATTTGAATGACTCAATATGGGAAGTTTTATTCTTACTGACAAAGTATTATTTTTCAATGGATCTGAGTTTGTTAAAAAAGCAGATTCCTACTCCCACCTCTAGAGGTTCTGATTTCACAAACCAGGGGTGGGTCCCAGAAATCTTCATTTTCGACAAGCATCCTAGATAATTCTGATGCAGGTGGCTCAAAAACCACCCTTTGGGAAATGCTCCCCAAGTCAAGGCCATTTAACACCATCCTTATTTAAGACCATGCATCCTCCTGAACACTAGGGGGCAGATGGAGCCACGTGCATGCCCAGTGTTAAGATGTCACAACCCCTTTGCTCAGAAAGAGGGTGTGGCAGATACTGAGCCTCCATTAAGACCCCAAGAATCTAGACTGCTTGTGAAGCCACATCAGCAATCAGGAAAACAGCTCAAAACTGAGAAAACCTGGGTTCTAAACTCCACACTGCCCCGCACCTCAGTTTCTTCACGTGCAAAATGAGAAGTTGGACCAGATAATCCAACAAGCCCCTTTCCACACTAACATTTTATGAGAAACTTTAACATCACATGGGTTTCTTTGTGATTGGGCTATGGCTGATTTTGATCCTGTACCTTCCAAATTTTCTAGGACGGGCTTAGGCTATTTTTATAATGCAAAAGAAAATAATCCAAAACATTTAAAAAGATTTTTCTCATCGTTACTCCAACAGCATTTTCACAAACTGAGATGCTTCTGTTTCAGTGCTAATGTTCACTACTCTCCATGAATACAGAGAAACAACAAAATCTCAATGCGCCTAGGTCAAGGCAATTTAATGCCATTCTTGCTTGTTTGAAGCAAATTTAAAATTTGCTTAATAGGCAAAATTGAATCTGTGACTCTATACAAGATAGTAAACATGGAAACGAAACAGCCCAAGATTCAATCTCAGCCCAAATCTCATACTACATGGAGAAATGAGCAATATTTAAATATTTAATAATACCTTGTAATTTTTATAGACTCCTGGGCTTCTGAGTTTCTGACAAAGCAATCCCCGAGCCATAATTAACAAAAAGAGGCAACCTTCCCAAAAGTTTTCCAGAGCACAAGTAAACTCCTCAAAGTACTTCCTTGGCAGTGAGTGTGTTGGGAATAGTGGCATATCAGCAGTAAACAAGAGCTAGAAATAGTTTGGATATTGCTCTGAACTGATGACGGATGTTGGCTGAAATGGCTTTTAGGAAAAGAAGGTTGTGATTAGAAAATCATGACATTTCCAGCACTCATTTATTAGCATGTCTGGAAAATCACAGATGAGAGATAACAGAGTCTTTGCAACCTGAGTTCCATTCACAGGATGTTTACAAATAATTAACTGCTATTCAATCTTCAGAGTCATTTGGTCAGTGTCCCAAAGGCAAAGCAAGGATACAGACACCATAACCAATCACTGTAGGTGGTCTCCTAATAAAGACTTCCATTAGCTACTAGTTGCTCAGACCATAAAACTATGGATGCTTTCCCCACCACTTCCCATTGCTCCAACCCTCGCAGCACTACCACTATGGTCCGCCCCTCGATTTGTTCCTATCTCCTTATTTCTAATGCCACCAGTCCAGTCCAAGCCACAATCATCTTTCCCTTAGACTATTTCAACAGTCTTCTTATTAATTTCCCCACTTGACCCAAGACAATCCCTTCTTCACGTAGTGGCCATATTTACACATCAGATAATTTTTCCCCCTGCTTAAAGCCCTTCAATAACTTCTTATCATTATTATTTTTTTGAGAGAGGGTGCAAGTTGGTGAGATGCAGAGAAAGAGAGAGATAGAGAGGGAGAGAGAGAGAGAAGTGGGGCTCCCCCAAAGCAAGGCTCAAACTCACTCAAAGCAGAAATCCTGCTCACCCAAAGTGGGGCTTAAGTACACCGATGTGGGACTAAAACTCATGAACGGTGAGATCATGACCTGAGCTAAGTCAGATGCTTAATGACTGAGCCACCAAGGTGCCCCGATATCTTCTCATGTTCATGGAATAAAACTTAAGTTTTATCTGCTCTCCACCTCTGAAGCGTCATTTCACGACAGTCCTTCTTCCACCCTTGATATTTCCCACATTTGCTTCCTTTTCCTTCCTTACTTTGCCGAGCTCATTCTCACTTACAGTCCTCACTGCTCAGATTACTGTTTCTCTAGACTGTCACGCAGCTGGTTCCACCTCATCTTCCCAACTCAGCATGCAGGATCTTCCCTGACCACTATATCCTGTATGGTATCAACCTGCATTTGTGTTATTCTCTACCCTTGCGTATTTCCCACATAATCCTGAAATTACATTGTTTACTTGATGGCTACCCACCCCTCCACTAGAACGTAAGCTCCCCGAGGAGACTGACCTTGGTTGTCCTATTCACTGCCGAACCCTCAGAGTCCAGGACAATGCACACAGTACTCAATGACTTTTTGTCAATGGGGCACCTGGGCAGCTCAGTCGGTTGAGCGTCCGACTTTGGCTCAGGTCATGATCTCACGGTCCACGGGTTCGAGCCCTGCGTCGAACTCTGTGCTGAAGCTCAGAGCCTGGAGCCTATTTCAGATTCTGTGTCTCCCTCTTTCTCTCTCCTCCCCTGCTCACGCTCTGTCCCTCTCTGCTCAAAAATAAACAAACGTTAAAAAAATTTTTTTTAAATGACTTTCTGTCAAATGAATGTATGTGTTGTTTTAGATTCAAGCAGAACCCAACTTTTCAGTGCTCCCTGTCCATTCAGAATCAAAACACAATTACCTGCCCATGCTACAAGTTGTTAATGTGCAGAAGAGACCTATGCTTCTCCAAGAACAACCTCATCATTACCCCACAATTAGGTTAGAGCCTCCAACTTAGAGCTCATTGCTCTGAAAGCAGAAGATTCTTGGGAGATGTCAGATGAAGCTTAAAACCTCGTTGACAAGCTGACTCGTACAGTGTATCTTGACTTGGAGGAATGATTGTGTAGCTTGTCAACGCTGGAAGTGAAGGGTTTACAGTGTGAGTGGGTGGATCACTGTGTCACATGGCCTGAGGCAGGTGGATATTTTTAAAATGCTAAGGAAATCTGCTAGGATAGTCTGTACACTAGCCAGGCATTCAATCGGGGGGAGCTCATTTGGGGCCCAGATAAGAGATTCAACTAATTTTACATGCGCCCCATACCAAGGTAATTTCACTCTGACTGGCAGAGTGAACTACGGAGGGTTAGCAACAGGCAATTTTCTGCACAGTATCATGATTTATAAATCATTTCTACCAGTTTGTCATCTCTTTTGTTTCTCGGGGCAATTCTAAAGGTTGGTCAAATACTTGTTACACCGATTTTATTGTATGTGTGTGTATCAGACTCCATCTCACAATGAGTAAATACTGAAACTTGATTTGGAATCAAAATCTTGGAAGATCAGTGTTTAGGGAGTATACTCATAAACCAACGAAAGATATTGCAAAAGGCATTTTATTATTTTTTATTTTTGAAAGTTTATTTATTTGAGAGAGAGAGAGAGTGTGCATGCACACATGAGTGGGGGAGGGGCAGAGAGGGAGAGAGAGAATCATAAACAGGCCCTGCACTCAGCACAGAGCCCGACGTGGGGCTCAATCCCAGGAACCCAGAGACCATGACCTCAGCGGAAACCAAGAGTCAGACGCTCAACCGACTGAACCACCCAGGTGCCCCAAAAGGCATTTTAAAAACCAACTTTAGGGGCGCCTGGGTGGCTCAGTCGGTTGAGCGTCCGACTTCCGCTCAGGTCATGATCTCACGGTCCGGGAGTTCGAGCCCCGTGTGGGGCTCTGTGCTGACAGCTCAGAGCCTGGAACCTGCTTCAGATTCTGCATCTCCCTCTCTCTCTGACCCTCCCCCGTTCATGCTCTGTCTCTGTCTCAAAAATAAATTAAAAAAACATTAAAAAAATTTTTTTTAAATCAACTTTACTGAGGTATAATTTACATACAATAAAATATTCCCACTTTAAGTGTTCAGTTCATCAGATGCTGACATATATTCACTTCTGTACTTATCAGCACAACCAAGACATAGAACATTTCTATCTCCTGAAAAGTTCCATTATGGTCCTGTGTACGATATCCTCCCTCTTACTTCCTACCTCTGCCCCAGGCAACCACTGCTCTTCTTTCTGTCACTAGATATTAGTGTGCTTTTTCTAGAATTTCATAGGAGTTGAATCCTATAGTCTAAATTTTGCGTGCTTGGCTCCTTTCACTCAGCATGATATCTTTGAGCTACATCCATATTGTTGCACATACTCATAGTTTGTTCTTCTTTTAAATTATCTTGTTTTATTTTACGGTATTCTATCGTATGGCTAGACCCCAAACGGTTTATCCATTTACCTGCTGATGGGTATTTGGATTGTTTCCAGTTTAGAGCTACAAAAAAGGCAACTGTATCGACACTCCAGGGCAAACCTTTGCATGGACATATATTTTCATTTCTTTCCTGTAATACCTTGGAGTGGACTGGCTGGGTCTTCTAATAAGGGCATTTTCAATTTTAGCAAAACTGAAAAGTGTGTTCTAAATGGCTTTACCACTTTAAATCCCACCAGCAGTGTGTGAGAGTTCCAGGTGCTCCACGTCCTCACCCACACTCGGTATTGTCAGTCTTTTAATTTTAGCCACTTTAATAGGTATTTGCTGGTATCTCATTGCGTTTTGAATTTGCATTTCCTTGATGCTAATAATATCGAGCATCTTCTCACATGCTTATTGCCCATTTGTATAACTTACACAAAATACAATTTGAAAGATAAGAAATATAAGTACTTCTATCTCTTATGTGCAAGAACTTGCCTTATTTTAGAAGCAGTTTTGAAAAACGCAACCTGAAGAAGGATATATATAAAATATTCAGACTATAAAGTTAAAATATATTTAGAGGACACATTAAAACTAATGAAAACAATAACATGGTAGAAAAGATCCACATTTTATTAGCTTTGTATTCTATACCGCACATTCATCTAATGCTCTAAGAAACCAGGAAGCCTGAATCTGCAGAAAGGGGATGAGATTAAATTAACTTGATCTCAGCAAAGAAGGAAAAGGCTTGGCCCTCTTCACTTCTAATTATTCTCTCTTCTCTAGACTTCATTTTATAGACCATAAGTTCAATTATTCACAGTATCTTTTTATATCTAGTCTCATAAAACTGTAAGGTGAATCATTACAAAATTAATATTCAACAGGCTTTATATAACTCTGCTTAATGCAATGCATAACTCAGATTTTTATCACCCCAAGGCCTCTCAAGATCTATAAATGAAACCAACTTAATAAAAGACCATGTATTTTAACTCTAACATAACCTACACAACCTCAACACTACATAACCACTCAATGTAGACCAGACAACCAGACATGACAGAAATGGACTGTATATAGAAGGTCAACCTGTGCATTAAGATTCTGATGATGACAACCAAAATTTTGCTCTGACTCATTTGTTTAGAGGAACTCATGGCTCTAATGAAAAGGAGATTAATTTGCTTCCAGAGCATTCACACAGGAATCACTGTACATTTTTTACACCATGTGACCCTAAAAAATTTTCTGATTCCTAAATAATTGTCCCCTCCTAGGAAGGACAAAAGCTAGTGAATGCATCTACCAAAATCCACCCTCTAATCTCTACCCAAATACATGTACATATTTCCAACCACGAAGGAATCTTAAAGATCATTCGGTCCAGGGGCACCTGGGTGGCTCAGTCAGTTAAGTGCCTGACTTCGGCTCAGGTCATGATCTCATGGTTCATGAGTTTGAACCCTGCATCGGGCTCTGTGCTGAAAGCTCGGAGCCTGGAGCCTGCTTCAGATTCTGTGTCTCCTGCTCTCTCTCTCTGCCCCTTCCCCACTAGCATCCTATCTCTCTCTCTCTCTCTCAAAAATAAATACACATTTTTTAAAAAAGGTCATTCAGTCTAATGATCACATTTTACACAAAGAAAAGGCAATCAAGGCCCCGACAAGTGAAATGACCAGTTTGAGGTCAGACAACCAGTTGAGAGGAGCCAGGTGTTAAATTCAGATCTCGGACTCAGACTCCAGAGTCTTATGATTTTTTTGCCCAAGACTTTTTTTTCCTCCTGTTCTCAAAAGTTACACAGGGTAGATGTAGACATTGCTATCCTTTCTGATCTATTTTAATGTCCTCAAATTAATAGATGTGAAAACTAAGGTTCACAACATGAGGAATCACGGCTCATCCAAGGTCGGGGAGAGAGTCAAAGGCAAAGCTGAGACCAGTGACCACTCCTATGGTTTACAGCTTGATGCTCCTCTCTTCATGCCTGGCTGCCTTTCTTCTCTGGTGGGCAGGATGGTTTCCTGTCTTACCACCACTAAGTGGTCTTGGCGTGTTACAATCCATTCGCCACTTCCATAATGAGTAAGTTATGCCGAGATCATTTGAAAAGCCCACAGTCCTAGGTTGGTACCAAGGCTCTGGCAACATCTAACACACAGCTGTTGTGAGGATGCACATTCCATTTTGACAAAAGACACGTGCCTGGGTTTTGTCATGTTGGTCTGAGATAACGTAACGTGCAGAAAGAGGGACCAGCAGGGAAAGAGAGATTACTTCCCCAGACTCTCACATAAATGATTCTTTCTTTGCATAATGGAGCTCTAAATAAATAAAATACAAAATGAATGTTTACAACATTACAGTTGCTGCAAAAAGGGCTATAGAGTTTTATGCCTATCTGTATCCTCTCCAGGGAAAACGGAAATCAGCATGAGTTTTGTAATGGTGGGGAGGAGAAGGGACTATCATTTATTCCTTCATATGTCCAAGAGAGCGAGGCCCCAGGGATGCAACAGTGCTCAGAAGAGTAGTTTCTATCCTCCTGTGAAGTCTCCCGGGAAAGACAGACCATTAACAAGCATGTAATAGGTATGTATAGACACATAAGAAGACAGGGTTTAGGGGGCAGGTGGCCTGGCCTAAAGAATCCTCAGCAGTATGATCATGTTCAAGTGGAAAGGAGACATGATTCGGAGCCAGACCAAAGCGTGTTGGAATCCTGTTTCCTGCCACAGTAGGTGATCTTGAGCAAGTCACTTCCAACTTTCTACTCTGTTTCCTGATTTGTGAAACAAAGCTAATAACTCTTACCCTGTGGGAATGAGGTCAGATATTGAGTTAAAATTTACTAAGTTCCCAGGGGAGCCTGGCCCAGAGTAGTGGTTCCATATATATTTGTCAAATGCATGAAAGCATCATTATGAAACATGCATTGGCTGTCTAATAGCAAAAGGGGCACCTGGGCAGACAGTGATAAAACACAGAGTAAGGAGACATGAGCCCTGTCTTATACCTAGGGAGACTGAGAGTATCTATTCTATTATACATATATACACACACATATGTGTGAGTGTGCCTGCGTGTAACAAATACAGAGCGAAGCCAGAAAGAAGCACATTTGACATGGCTGAGTCAGGGAGCGCTGTACAATAGGACCGTCTAACAGAAACAGAACATGAGCCACAAAGGAGAGGCACATAGGTAATTTTCAAATGTCAGTAGCCACTTAATAAAAGTAAAAAGAAGCAGACAGAATCAAGTTTAGTAGCATATACGACCCCAAAATAGCCAAAATATGATCATTTCAACATGTGACCATTATGAGTTTATCAATGTGATATTTTGCACGTACAGTCTTCGAGCCGTCTGTGTATTTTATACTTCCATTACAGCTCACCTTGGCTTAGCCACCTTCCAGGTGCTCAGTACTGCACGTGGCAAATGGCGTCCATACTGGAGAGCGCAGTTTCAGAAATCTGGAGATGAGAGAGTTTGCTGAAGACAGAGGCTGCCAGGTGGGCTCATGGGGGAAGTGGGGCAGGAATGTGCCCCCTCCTGGCACAGAGACTTTGCTGCAGCACCGTATAGAAGCCTCCTTCTCCTGGCTCCTTTGGCCCCAGGGAGACCCTAAATCTACTTCCTGCTATTGCAGGGACCGCACTCAGATTTGGTTCTTACTCTTTGCTGGTACCTTCAGACTCTCAGATTGTCCTTTCCTTCCTGGCACCCCCTTACCTGGCACACTGCTTAGGGTATGGGAAGTACATATATGTAACAGCAATTTCTTCTTTGCACAATATGGCTCTATACAGATACATACAAATAAATACAATGCCAGGTAAAGACCTGAGACAGCCCAGCTCTGGCTCCCAGAGCCACGAGGCCTGCAGAGCCCCAGTTTTTCTCCATCCATACAGAGTTATGAGCTAAGCAAATGCCAGAACCACTCCTAGCAGGAAACCAGTCTGTGCCTGGGCTCCAAGCAGGGGACAGGTGGGCACAGGGCCCGGCTGTGGGGAGTGCCATTTGGCAGAGAGATACTAGAGGAAAGGGGAGGAGACGATGGTCTGACTCCTTGTGTGCCCTTCATGGCCAAGTCTATTTTCTAAGGTGAGATGGAGTAGAGAGACCTATTCCACGTGGCCAAGTATGGTGGTGACACATATGACAAAAAATCTGGAGGATGAACAAAGCACAAATGGGAAAGAAGTACATAAGAGGACAGAGGCAGAAGCCGAGAAACTAAGAGTCATCTTGCCCACTGTCCCCCAACAGCTGGTGTGCCCTCACCTAACAGTTCAAGTGTCCCCACCACCAGGGCCCATGATGGGTCGCAGTGGTGGCTGGACCTACATCAGCCTCCATCTCCTTAGTCCTGTCTTTTTCCACAGCCCAGTGATTAACAGTACGACCACAAACTCAGGCAATCAACTACACAAGAGGAGTGGATTGGGTGAGGAGGCAGGACACGCATTGTCCCCACACCTCTGCCCTGTCCCAACAGTAAAGTCACTACTGGTTTGAAAGAGGATGGAATTCAGAGGGGTTGCTAATCTTAGCTCAATAATATCTTTACCAGAATGTAAGTCCCAGTGCAGAAGGAGTAAACCCTCTGACACACTCAACTTTCAGCAAGCGGGAATGGGACCCTGGTGTGCCTCGATCTTGTAAGTTTTGCAAAGTTTTGAGAAGGGATTTTATGGGACATTTTCCAGTTTTAAAATGGTTGGAGCTATGTCAACAAAATTTTACACACTGTACGGGGCCACACTGTGTGAGCCAAAGAAAACTGACCACAAGGCTGCCAGCTCGAGATTTCTCCTCTAGTTCAAAGAGATATGGTCATGGTCCTGTTCCACCATCGGGCCATTTGTAGCTTCTCAGCTCGATTTTGTTCTAAGGCTTAATTCCAATCAGGCAGATGAAGGGCTGAGCATAGTTTCTGGCACATCGTGAAGGCAGTTAATAACTGATGTCCGCTAGCTCTAAAGAACCTCTGAGATTTAATTCTAACCATTATATAGGGATCAAATCACAGGATGTCCCCAGAGACAAAACATCTGAAAGAGGGCTCCTCTCCCTCAAACGATTCCCTATCTCTTCATTTCTGTTTCATGGCTTAGATTTACACCACTTTCATTTTACTTTGTCGATTCATGAAACTCAATTTGTTGCACAAAGGAAGTAAGAAAGAAAAAAGGTCAGCCCAGGTGAAAGTCTAAGCTGGTGTAAGTTTTCTAGAAAGTAGTTTGGCAATGCCTAGCAAATAAAGGCTGAAAAAAAAAAATTGTATGCCTTTTGACTCAGCGATTCCAGTTTAAGGAATTCAGCCTAAGTAAAAAATGATGGTTTTTCATAAAGATTTAATTCCAAGAATTCTTATGACCGTGTAATCTACAACAGAAGCAATTAAGGAAATTAAACACCCATGAATAGGGAATTTGTAGCAAAAGTTATGATACACAAAAGCGTTTAACACAGCCGCCCGCATGACTTTCAGAGCACTTACTGCGTTCACAGTGTGTCCCCTGCAATAAATGCCATGAAAGCAGAGTCTCTGGTCTGTCTTGTTCACCACTGTCTACACTACTTTCCATGAGCTGGCACATAACAGACACCCATAAATATTTAAATACATACAAGATAGCTTATGTAGTATGATTCTGTTTTGGTAAAAAAAAAAAAAAAAAAAAGACATGTATTTCTGGCAGTATGTTATTACTATTTTTCCCTAGAGCAGAACTCAGCAAACTACAGTCCCTGGACTAGTGGCCAGTTTTTGTAAATAAAGTTTTATTGGAACACAGCCATGTTCATTCTTTTACATGTTAGCTATGGCTACTTTTGCACTAGAATGCAGAGTTGAGTTGTTGCAACAGAGACTGCATGGCCAAAAAAAGTTGAAAATATTCACTATTTGGCCCTTTAAAGAAAAAGTTTGCCGACCCTTGGTCTAGATGGTAGTTCTTTCTGAGTGGTCTAACATACATATATGTATGTGTGTATCTGTGTGTGTGTGCCTGTCTGTATACATGTGTGCATGCATATACGTATAAGTGCAATTTTTTTACACTGAACACAAATTATATTTGTAACCAAACAAAACTCAGAATTATTTTTACAAAAGAAAGGAAGGATTGCCGGAAAGGAGGAAGGAGGGAATGAAGGGGAGTAGGAGGGAAGGAAGGAATTGCTTATCCATATTTATCAATATAAAAAAATTTCCACAGGGGTGCCGGGGGGCTCAGTCGTTTGAGAGTCTGACTCTTGACTTCAGCTCACGTCATGGTCTCACGGTTTGTGGGATCGAGCCTTGCATCAGGTTCTGTGCTGACAGCATGGAGCCTGCTTGAGATTCTTTCTCCTTTTCTCTGCCCCTGCCCTGCTCATTGTCTCTCTCTCTCTCTCTCTCTTTTTCAAAATAAATAAGTAAACATTTTAAAAAAAGAAAAAGAGGGGCACCTGAGTCACTCAGTCGGTTAAGTGTCCGACTCTTCATTTCAGCTCAGGTCATGACCTCAGGTTCATGGGATTGAGACTGGAATTAGGCTCCATACTGACAGTGCACAGCCTGCTTGAGACTCTCTCTCTCTCTCTCTCTCTCTCTGCCCCTTCCCCACTCTCTCTCTCTCCCTCTCTTTCTCCAAATAAACTGAAAACAAAACTACTTTAAAAAAGGAAAAAGAAAAATGTCCACAATAAGTGAAAAATGTTAAATGTGGTATGAAGTATGGTTACATTTTTGTAATGATTGGGTAAATCACTGAAAGAGAAATGCAAAAAAAGGTTTAGGTTCACTGTATTGAGGCAAGGGAAATATAATAATGGCTTTTGTTTCCTATTTTCCTCTGTTACATTTTCTAAATTTTCCAGCATAAACATGCTTTACTTACATAATAAAAAACAGAAAATAAGTGATGTTGAAAGGAAAGACAGCAAAAATAAAGTTCCAGTCTACATAAATAGCAGCAGCCTGTTTCCCAGGCTTCACCAGGCAAGGGGACATCTTCTTGGTGTCACAGGGTGCACCCCTTTCAGCACACTCCCTATTATTACCGCATTCCAGTAAAACCAAATCATGGCCAAGGCAGAGAGGGTAGTACCCAGGGCCACGTTTCTTAAAAAAGTATTAATGTTGGTCCCCACTGTGATCTAGATAGTTTCTCTTTACATTAAATTTTTTTTTTCAATAATCCACTTCATTCCTTCCAAAGCACAGTGCACCATTTCTATCTAGATTACAAAATGTGTTCAGGGAAGAGGTTTTCTGACTTAGTAGTCAGACACTTGTAGTGTCTCCCACCTCGATCACATTGCCCTGGTTTTAGTCTTAGCCAAGATGGACATTCCTGGTAATGCTGACAGCTCCTGCTTCATTCATCAAATGTATACCTCTCTGCTTTTCTGCCTCCAAAGTAGGTAGCAGAAGGTAACGCCCCTGGGGACAACCTTCAACAATGAGGGATCAGTGGATAAATGCCCCAGTTTCTGGGTCCCAGCATCCCGGCAAAGATGAACACCAATTGCCCAGAGAGGCCATCTTTCTTGGCTCTTTCTCCTTCCCTTCTTCCCCTCTTCCTTCTCTCCCTCTTCCTGGAAATCTCCTCCCAAATTAACTTCCTGCACCCAAAATCTTGTTTCAGATTCTGCTTCAGAGGAACTCAAACTAAGAGAGCGCATAAGCAAATATAAAGCCAATAAAAAGAATTATACCACAGAGCCCCAGAAAGCTCTCAAAGATGGTGTGAAACAGAGTTCATACATTTCTAGAATACATTCCCTCATCGTACATCTATTTAGTAGGCTTCTACATTGGGCCACACACACGCTAGGTGCAAAATGAACTGCAGAAACACAGCCTATACCCGTGGAAGACACAAGACGCTCAACAGTCACCAAGCCCACTATACTATGAGAGTATAGGAAAATATAAGAAGGATTAATGTTGGGGAGGAAAAACGATCTTCCTCTTTCTGAATTTTTAGCAGAGACCCCTGTAATGAAAGATTAACAGGAGAAAAACCAGCAGAATTTATTAACAGGTATACTGCATGCAAACATGGGAGGTACCCAGGGAAAAACGAATCACTCAAAGAAGTAGCTTAGAATTCAGGCTTAAATATCATCTTAGTAGGGAAAGGGGCGGAGCATGGAGGCTCCTCCAGGAACAACAAATAATTTGTAGGAAACATGAATGGGTGCCTAGAAGGTATGAGGTAGTCTCACGAGGAGGTATGAGAGTTTGTGACAAAGTCTATATGGGTGTGGTGTTGACCTCCAGTCTCCTCTGCATTCTCTGCAGTGGTGAAGACCATCTTCCCTGGTTGGTGAAACTCCCAGGGAAGCACCTATGCCAGCTGGAATTTTCAAGAGAACTTGTCTTAAGGCAGGTAAGGGCAGTTCAGAGAAAGCCTCTCCCTGTATCCACTGCCTTACAATTACCTACAGCTCAAAAATAATTAACATACCAAAGCAGCATATTTGGGGGTGGCATATTCTGCTGGCCTTCACGAACCTAGTCTGAGATGATTCAGCATGAGGTTTTTGAGAGGACACCGTGTAAACGGGGCCCTAACAGTGGAGTTAGACAAAGAAAGGGAAAAGGCTTTGATCCTCGCTGTTTGCGAAGACAGAACAAGGAAGGTGGAGATGTGTTCGGCTGGCAAACCACGGTAAAGGTTTGAAGATTTCAAAAAATACATGTTCAGCAAACACTCTCTCGTTTCATCTGAGTTAAATATCCCCAGAAGTGAGCAGGTGATTGGACACCTTCGGGGTGTTGATTACTGAGAAGACCAAAGCTGGCCATAAAGATTTAAACATGGCTCCGAGAAACATCCTTGCTATCAGAGGCTGAGAGAATCTGTTCTTGTTAACCAGGGACAGTGTGGCTCTTCTACTCGGTGGCAAAAGCACTCTAACTTGCTTCAAAGACCCACAGCTTTGGTTTCACAAGGATGCCACTTGAAATTGGTTTAAAGAGTGCCTGCCTGTTGGTTCCCCCAAAGTAGCCTCAGAGAATCAGAACCTTAGAAACCTTGAGGGCATGAGCACTCCCCAAGAATCTGAATCAGCTCAATTCCTCCCAAATGCATGCACTTTTGCACAATGCTGTGTATGCAAAGTAAAGGCAATAAATACAGTTTCAGGGCTTCTGTTTATGATTGATCGCCTTTTTTTCTTGTAGCAATCTTGTAAGTTTGACTTCTTATTTTTATTATTCTCACTGCATACTAATACTTCAAACATTTTACTAAATTATGGTTCTCTGGTTCCTACTTCAGAATAGTTTAACTGATTTAATGAGCTCTATCTAATTATTGCATTTCACCTTTCATATGAGAGTGCAGGAGTGTTTTGGCTGAAATAGTTGGTAATAGCTCAAACACTCCGAAAGGAAGAAAATGAGCACGGGTAATGCAGGTCTCGAAACAGTTCATTTTATGCCAGACATAATTCTTATGAACATACATATATATGTATATAGATATATTTATACCTTCATTAATTAATTCATTCATACGTTCACTATCTATGCGCCCAGCATTGCCAAAGACACCAGATCAGCTTAAAACAGCCTTTTTTTTTAATGTTTATTTATTTTTGACAGAGAGAGAGAGACAGAGCATGAACGGGGGAGGGGCAGAGAGAGAGGGAGACACAGAATCCGAAGCAGACCCCAGGCTCTGAGCTGTCAGCACAGAGCCCGACGCGGGGCTCAAACTCACAGACCACGAGATCGTGACCTGAGCCGAAGTCGGACACTCAACCGCCTGAGCCACCCAGGTGCCCCGACACCAGATCAGCTTAAAAGGCGCTTTCTTAGGTCTGCATCCCTCTACTGGGGGGCACAGAACACAGTAGTTAGGGACTCTTGAGCTAGACTGTCTATAGTTACATCCCGGCTTCACCATTTCTTAGCTATAAGATCTTGGACAAGCCAGTTAACCAATGTGTGCCTCAGTTTCCCCTTCTGTACAACGGGGGACATTACAGCAGCTACCACCACAGGACTTTTGTGAACATGAAATGAATCAGTACATACAAACCAGGTAGGAGTGCCTGGAGCTGAATAAGCACTATAATTGTTGCCTTTTTTTTTTGTTACTATTGTAGTGTGTCTCATCTACAACACTCACAGAGATCACAGTCATCAATTTCTATCTACATACTTATCTATTTAGTTAATGAGTTGTCTATTATTGTTTGTTTGTTTGCCTCCTTCATCAAATTATAGGATCCATGGAGACTGACGCTAAATTCCCTGTGCCCGGCATTGTGCCCAGTAAATGCTTTGTTGATTGCTTGAACGAATGAATAAATGATTCTCTTTCGGGACATATGACCCTGTCACGCTAGACAAGACTTTCACTTCAGAGATTTCCAAGGCAGGCACATGTCTATCAAATGCCATTTGTTGGAAATTCCATACAGTTTTCTATCCAGATGGTACCAGTGACAAAGGAAAGCATTCTGGCATGAGGGAAAGTTACGATGCCAGATGACGAGCCAATTCACTGTATTATTCATCATCAAATGTTGTCGGCCAGGAAACTGTTGTCAGCTGAGCTCCACAGTGGTCAAGTGAAGAGGCTGAATTTTAACAGAAGCTGGGATTATCATTAGAGACAGAGGGTTCTGTGCTAGGAAAATGGGGCTTAAACAGTAAAAAGCTTCTCAGTCTTGTCTTGGCTTTGCAACCTTGGGCAGGTCACTTCACCTCTCTGGGCCTTGCAGCTTACTGTTTCTATAAATGAAGGACACAAATTGTCATCAGTAATTCCTAACCCTGGTTGTGCACCAGAAGCTTCTGGAAAGCTAAATCCTCTAGGCCGGCAGTCAACCAACTTTTTCTATAAAGGGCCAGAGAACAAATATCTTAGCCCGTGCAGGCTGTATATGATCTCTGTTCCAACTGCTCATACTCAGTTCCCCCATTGTGTAGTCAAAGCAGCCATACATGATGTATATGCAAATGATCATAGCTGGATATGGCCAGCTTGCCTGGGGGCCACGGTTTGAGGACTCCCGCTGTAGGCCACGTGTGGCCTCCGTAGGGTAAGAACCAATTCTCTGCATATTTACAAAAGCTCTTCCCAATGACCTAGAAGGGAACCATCAGATTAGATGGCAACAAGGCCCCTTCCAGCTCCTACTGGGGGCTGTGATTCTACATTTCTTAACTCACTGTGAGAAGTAGCTATTCTCAGTCAATGCTATTTAGACAGTAATATTAATATTCCTTCAAACGCATCACATTTGGGTATTAGCTTCCTACATATGAAGTTTTTACTCTTTCAAAATTCAATTCTCTTCTAGGAGAAGATTGAACAGTTCTTTTCATCGTGTTTAGATCTTAAAGCACTTCTTCCTGTGCATGACATCCCTTGTCAGTTCTTTGTAAGGGACAATTCTACTGCTAACTGGCAAATGAGAAATGTAATATTATCCCTTCTGGGCACTAAAGTGATACAATACAGGTGAGCCTTCACTTTAAGAAAGGATAATACATAATAATGTGAAATTATGAAACAATTCAGTTGAGAAGCATTTACAGTGTTTGCGCTATAATTCCTTTGTATAGAGAATTCCTTTCTGCTGAGGTCATGGCTGTCGCATGACAATACCTTCTGGTTTTCTAGGGATAGTGTCAGTTTCCACCTGTTGTCTCTTACTAACTCACATAGCACTCATTTTCATCTCTAACATGTCTCAACTGGATGATAAATTGAACGGTCATCCTTGGTGGTGACCGTGAAGGAAAATAGAATAATTGCTCCATTTATTTTATAGTTACTAAGAAGCAAACACTGCTCTGAGGGCTTTATCTATATTATTCCAATTGATCACTACAATATTTTGCTGATGGTTGATGATCTGAGGTTGGGTTTTTCCAAAAGCAGACCCCAAGACAAGGAAGTGGGGATAAGTAGTTTTGGGGGGGAACATGTTCCCAGAAGCACTGAGAGGGGAGTGAGGGAGCGAGGCAGGAAAAGGAAGGAAGCCAGTACACAGAGCATTTCGAGTTGGTCATGGCTGTGAATAAGCAGGGCTCAAAATCTCTGGGAACTTTCTGAGAGGCTCTGTGAGCATGCCTCCGACTTCTCCCTCAATGGAACAAGGAAGCAGCAGTTTTATCTCATACCTCCCATCCCGTGTTGGTTGAGGGTCATGCCTGGAGATACTCATTCTCCCTCCTGCATATGTGGCCTGTCCACAGTTACAGGAGCACATTCCTATGACTAGAGAATGACTTTCCTCAGATGAAAGACACAAAGAGCTTTGTCAGTGTGTGCCCCGGAGCACCAATGGCATCTGCTACCAGGACACTGAAGCTTAGAGACATTAGGTCACGTGCCCAAAGCAACCTAACTGGTAGATGCCAGAGACAGAATCTTGACCCATGCAATCTGGCTCTGGAGGGTTTACCCTTAACCATAGCAAATGACCTCTGTGTGTCTACCCCTGAGTCAATTATGCATCACCCAATATCTACCCAGGGGTCTTGTATCTGGTCTGAGTGGCCCTTGCAATGGCTCACAAAGTTTCCGCAGAGCGAGGTGCTGTTGCCTCTGTCACAGCCACAGGCTGAGGTACTCATGACCATGGATCCCCCTTGGCCTCTCAGGGTACTGTCAGGCAAAGTCTACTTCCTCCCTCCACCTGTACTATTCTGAGGCATGGTAATTTCTTCTTCAAGGACATCCCTGTGAGATCAAGTGATCAGCTTGTCACAAAGCCATGGCCGGCTTGTTTGTATTCACCTTCTCTCCTTCCCTGCCTCACCCCTGGTCCCTGGGATTGAACTTTCCAATAAAGTGTCAGCACCTAAGCTTTTACTTTGTAACTGAGCACAATCTACCTGCAGTAAGTTTTGACAAACACAAACATCTAAGTAGCCCACACCTGCATCCAGATCTAGAACATGTCCATCAGCCCAGAAAGTTCCTCTGGCCCCTTCCTGGTCATTCCATTCTTCTTACTCCTATGCAACCACTATTCTGATGTCTTTCAACATTACAGAGTGACCCCTCCCATACCATGAGGCTTCTGAAGGAACAAGATTGTATCTATAAATTCCTCTTGAAAAACCAAAATTGAGCCAGAATCTGATCAAACCCCTACATCCAATAACCAATGACCAATTAACAGAAGAACCCAGTGAATTATACTACAGTGATGATATCAGCAAAATCCAGACAGTGAGCAACTCTACAGGTCAAATAACTCACTTTCTTCAACATATAAATTGCAAGGGGAAAACAAAAGACATAGAGGGGAAACTGACAGATTAAAGAAGGCCCGGGGCGCCTGGGTGGCTTAGTCGATTGAGCATCTGACTTCAGCTCAGGTCATGATCTCACGGTTCGTGGATTCGAGCCCTGCATCAGGCTCTGTGCTGACAGCTGAGAGCCTGGAGGCAGCTTCAGATTCTGTGTCCCTTTCTCTCTCTGCCCCTCCCCTGCTCATGCTCTGTCTCACTCTGTCTCTCAAAAATCAATAAATGTAAAATTTAAAAAATATTAAAAAAAAAAAAGGCCCTACAGACATAACCAATCTCAATGGACTGATGCTACTTGGATCTGGATTCAAACAATCCACAAAAAAATTATATATCATCCATGAGGCAAACATAAAAGGAAACATTGATTGGATGTATGACACCATTAAGAAATTATTGTTAAACTTAAAGAGGTGACATTGGCATTGTGGAAGAAGAGACCTTACCCTCTAGAGATACACACTAAAATATTTACAAAATAAATGACCTTCTATCTGAGGTTTGCTTCAAAATAACAATGAGGGGGGAATGGAAATACTGAGACAGCACAGTTGGTCATGAGATAAAGTTGGAGCTGGGTGATTGGGTACAGGGATGCCCATCATGTATATGTTGTCTTTTGTATATGGATTTTGTTGTTGTACACAGATGAAGATATATGGATTTTGTATTTGGGCGTTTCCATAATTCAAAGTTAAAACAAATAAACAGAAAGGCAGAGAACTCTGTTAAAAAGCAAAACCTGATGTAGAATTCCAGGCTCGAAAAGAGGTTTTTAAATTGCTACTTCCCGGGAAAAGTGAAAGTTAAGGACCTAGAACGTGCCTTACTGGCCTTCACCCCTCTCCCCTGCAGTGGTGGATGCAGTGTGAATCACACTGGTGGGGCAGATTCTGGGCTTTGGGGCCAGTGAGACAGGGACTAGAGCCCTGGCTCTGCATCGTGGCAGATCACATAGGACGTCTGATCTCAACTTGCCCCATCTCTGGCACGAGACTAATACTACCTTGAGCACTAATTAAGAGACCCAGCACCTGAGTGGCGAGCATTGTGGTCTGGACCCAAATCCATCTAACTCCAGAACCCATGCTTGGAACCACTATGCTGCACCATCCTCACTAATGAGATCTCACTGTTTGCCAGTTGACTTTGGAAACCTATAGCCAGACGTTCACTGTAAACAGTAGGGCACGTGGTCCCTAAATCAAACTCTCATTCTTTGACTCCCAGTTTTATCATTAAAAACGTGGTCATGGGCAAGTCACTTGACTTCTTAAGCCTCAGGGTTTTCTTCCGTAAAATGGGGGTAATCACAGTAGGTGCCCAGGGGTTTCAGTAGGAATAAAAACAATAATATAAGCACAATGGCCACCTGGTATTTTCACCTGCCCAGTATCCATGCTGTCCTGATGCTCTTTACAGGAAATTAGTCTCTCCCAGTCGATGGCGTTTGAGCTGGAATGAGACTACTCTCAGCTCCAGGGGGAGAATATGACTGGTCTCTCAGAGCACCACACTCTCCTGGACATGACTGGCTTAGACATGGGTATGGGATTCACACTGCGTCAATGGGATCCCAGCGTGGGACTTACTGCTGCCACTACTGAAGTCCCCCATCTTCCGCATTTGCTTTCTGAGGTTTCAGTTACCTGCACTCAGCCTTGGTCCTGAAGTGGATGATCTTCTTGACATATTGTCGGAAAGTCAACAGTAACCGAAACCTACGGAGTTAGGGTTAAGGTAAGGGTTAGGGGTTAGGGGTTAGGGTTAGAAGTTAGGGTTAGGGTAGTGCCTCCGTCACTCACTCTCACCTGATCTCATTGCGTAGGCATCTTACCAACTCCCGCCATCACCAGGAGAGTGAGTACAGTACAATAAAATGTTTTGGGAGAATGACCACATTCCCATAACCTTTTTTAGAGTATATTTTTATAGTCGTTCTATTTTATCATTGCTGCTGTTAGTCCCTTACTATGTCTAATTTGTACATTAAATTTATCCTAGTGAGGTATGTACTAAAAAAAACATAGAGGATGGCGCGTTTGTTACTGTCCCACTAGAGATCCTGGGACGTATCACCCGCAGATAAGGGAGGGATGCTGACAAAATGGGACCACAACACAAAGAGAGCCCACAGGCGGAAGAAGTACAACCAAAGGATGCACGTACCAAGGCTGAAGTTGTTTCTGCAAGTGCCAGCCACACCAGTAAATAAGTTACCTTCCTAGCCTATGCCATTCTATGCTGATCACTAGAGGTTCTGTCAAAGAGCAAACAGTTAAATGTTAGATCCCATTATTGCTAATATGAAAATAGGTAAAATTTCTCATGCTGCTCTTTCTTTTCTTGCTTTGCTTGGATTATTTGTTTTAAAGTCTTTTTTTTTTTTTTTTTAACTACAGGTAATTTCGAATAGATGCAAAAGCAGCGAAGAACGTATAACGAACGCCCATGAACTTCAACAATTATTGACTCATGGATAGCCTTGTTTTGTCTGTACTCCAACCACATCCCCTTTCCCATCTTATTTTGCGGCAAATTTCCGGTATAAACCTTTTCATTCATACTTTTTTCCAGATCCTTTTATAATGTTTCCTTTTGTAGTGCACACTGTTGGTGGCCTGACCATCATCCATTTCCTCAATCATAACCTCCAAGGTTTGTTCTTTTTTTTCTCAACCCCTTCCTCTACACAGCTAGAGATACAGGCCTTACTCAAGCCCCTGTGGCGCACCCGTTTGCCTTAGGGATAATTTCATTTTCCTTGTCAGTGCCCGGGTCAGGAATGTGAGTCAAAATTTGCTACTGAAACATGAAGGGAAGACTGCTGGGGAAGCAAGATACGTCTGGGAAATTTTAGGCCCTCCCAACGCAGCTCAGAAAAAATGGTCTCTCTTTTCCCTATGAATGTTGTCCTGTCTGGACATGATGCTCAGATCTGGAACACTCCTATCTGCAGCTGGCTTGAAGAGTAAGCTCATATCAGGTATGGCAGAGGACAGGGAGAAGCACATTGACGCCTTAATGATATTATTGAGCTGCTAAATATGCAACACAAAAACTGTGCCCTACCTCTGAACTTGATGTTCTGGGAGTTACAAATTTGTTTCACTGTTTAAGCCCATGTGTGCCCGGGTTGCTCCTATTTGCTGCTGGAAGCACTTAACTTTCCATCGATACAGACCTATGACCTACACAGTCTGGGTTCTGAAGGCCGAGGAAGGTATCGGTTTAGGATGGTGTGCAAAGGGAATCTAAAAGAGATTGGCTTAATCCAGAAAGAAGTTGATTTCTTTCTTGATTTCTTCCTCATAGATGAATCTGCGTAGGTGGTCCCGGCTAAGGTGGCCCTACAATCATCAGAACCACGTTTTTTCTGCCATCCCTAGCCCACAGCTTCCATCTCATCTCAGCCAGCTGCTCAGGAAGAAGACGGCCACCAGCCACTGTGAAGAAGGCAGAGATGATACAGACACTCGATGCCTTTAAAGATACAACCCCCAAATGAATCGCACATGTCACATCTCACTGGCCAGAACATAGTCACATGGCAACAACCAGCTGCATGGAAGGCTGAGAAATGTAGACAGGATTCTGAGTGGCCATATGTCCAGTTCTATTACTACTTAAAAAAAAAAAGGAAAAGGAAAAGGAATTACTGGGGCACAGCCAGCAGCCTCTGTTACGGAAACAGGGAGGGTTAATTGATTTGGTTCAACTGACAATTTTTAATTAAAACGACTTCAGAATGTAAACAGGATTTAAAAGACACGTTCTTGATCACTCCCCCAAATGACATAACAGAATCTATTTACTTCATCCCTTTCATTTCTTCTTTTTAGGTTGAGCTCAGAAGGACTCTAACAATCAGTAATCCTATGCCGGTCCAGTTTATTACCTTGTACACATGAAATTAATAACTAAACATTGCCAACTTCCCTTAATTCCAAATGTCTTTTCCTCAATTAGACTGCATAACTGTGGTTTAATTATATTCTGCTTGATAGTCACCAGAATCCCATAACAAGCTCTTATTTCACAATCTTGTTATTAATCAGAGTAATCCAATTTATGGAAAAGTAAAGACAGACAAACCAAACAAAATGACAGGGCTGGCAAGAAGCACAGTATTCTGCAGCCGGGCTGCAGCAGCTGTCAATAAAGCGTTCATATAGTTAAGATATAAGCGAGACTTTGATTCCGGGGCAGCAGGCTTTAAATGATGCATGAGAAGCCACCAAAGCAAATCCCTTTCTCCATGGTCCCCTCCGGGTCAAGCACCATGTTTCAATTATAATTTCACCAAATTGCTGTGATGCAGCAAATGTTTCAGATTAATAGCAGTGCAGCACAGCTCTCTGTGGGATGGAATCAGAAAATCTTGTTCAGAGGTTTGCTGAAATATACCCCAAGATGCTCAGCTGCAAAACACATTAAAGACTCCAAATGATGGGAATATTCCTGATGTGTATTCCCCAAAGAAGTTACTTTTGCAGAAAACAAGTTTATCATTTGTGGTAGCAAATAAAATTTCTCCACACGGCCAAAGAGGCTTCTTGCAATTACATCAGGAAGGCACCACCACGCGGCTCATTATGGAAATCATATTTACATTAGTAGGGGAGGCTATTGTTTTGCCAAGATGTGTCTCTTTCTCCAGCATGCTCCTAAAGAGCTTGTAAGAAATACTAAATCATTTGGTTTGGCTTTTCATTTCAAATGACGCTATTCCTTGGAAAAAGATTTGTATAGGTAGACATTATTTTGAAAATTCTACCTCAAATTACCAGCCAAATTTTAAGATGATGTCTACTAGGAACTTGCCATGGGTCAGATGGCCACCGCATTACCATACCGGACACATCAGGAATAGAGAGCGCCAAATGGACTGCAAGTTTTGCCCATACTCGTTAGTGGCTGTATTCGCATTTTCAAGCCTTGAAGGGAGTCTTTGGGAAATTGTATTTTTGGCTAATGTCCTTTGCATACATTATCTTAAAAATAAGAGCAATTTGGGATCTGACTTCTTTATTGAGGGATTGTTCTCACTAACACCATTGCTTATGGTTCTAAGTAAAGGAGAAAGGATGCTCCCTAAAAGAGACGAAGGCTGGAGGAAAAACCTTGGGACTCTCTCTCCAGGAGTAATTTACCTAGTAAGAATGGGAGAAGACCAACCACTAATATACAGCCTCAGCTCTCTTTCACCTTTTCCACTCCTAAGCTGCATACTGACAACAAGTGTGCATATTCTCCCTCCCTGTCCTACTCTTGGACTTGACAGGGGTGAGGCAAGTTCCAATCTTCAATCGGACTAGTGGGTAAGAGTCCACTATACCACCTCAACTCTTCCCAAATTTGGGCTCCAAAGCCCAGGTATGGGGATGGGATATAATGTAGACCATTTTGGTTCATGTCTACAACGTGGCTTCATTGTCAGTAAAGCTCGTGTCTTGATCCTCACCTCACTCCTCCTTCTGAACTTGGAGGGATTGAAATATGATAATCTCTTGCAAACCCCACACCTGGTATTGCTTTCACAGAGTCATCTTGCATGTGACCCTAATTTGCCTCCCCAGCCATATCTGTCTTTTTCTCTAGAGTCATCTCAGTACATACATTTCCATTTCTCCAAAACTCTTCTGTTTTTGTGTCTGTTGGAAACTCAACTGATGGTTTGTAATCCAGCTGCACGGGCATGTGGAGTATTTTTTAATAATGAGTTTGAAAACTTGTTAATTTATGAAAATTTGATACTGCTGAATGTGACATGAAAATTTAGGGGAAAAAGAAGATGAACTCTAGGCAAAAGATTTGAAGGAGTTATCCAACACAAGGTTTAGTCAAAAGGGAGAAAACCTATTCAATTCAACAAAAAGAAGGCTGCTCTTTCCATTGACACCCACAGCAAAATATTATTGATCTTTCAAGCCTGAGCCCTTAGGCCAGCTTCTCTCCCTAGGCTTTTCCCATCCTGCCATATAACTTCTCTTCTTTGTTTCCAACCTTTCACTTGGGTCACTCCAGTCTTCTTCCAATACGCAATGCTAAAGACCACCGGTAATTTATATAATGGTCGGAATTACCTTCTCTCCTCTCGCTTTCTCATGTTTAGTGTGGTCTTGGCTCATGTACCTGCTAGGGACTACTACATACATGTGACAGAACCCTGAACCAGCAAACCGAAGTTAATATGAAAGGAAGAAAGAAATACGGTTCCTGGTAATTCATCTCAGCGTTTCTGACACCAAAGCTACAAGTTTAAATGCTACACACGTGATTACAACGGCAAATGTTCAACATAGCAAAAACCAAAGATTTACAACTGGAAGATATATTCTAATACCATATAGTTCCATTGTCTTCAACACCAGAACACTGCTGCAGGTCTCATGTGCTATTTTTTTTTATGCAGTGATTTGCCATTTTGGCACATTAAGCATATGCCACTGAAGAGGCCACAGTGAACAAGACACAAAGGGTTCTTGCCTTCACAGAGGCTACTATCTCATGGGGCAGATGGGTTGTTTAAGAAGCACATGAGCCAGGAATGTTATGCTATGAATGGAGAAAGAGGGGGTTGTAGGAAATCCCATAGCAGAAGCAATTCAGCCAGTCTAAGGATTAGAAAGGTTTTGTGAAGAAAGTGGCTTTTAAGTTTAGACCAAAAGAATGTGTTTGAATGAAAGAACAAACATCTGGGTGCTAGAAGATAAATTCAAGTTACAGGACTGCCTTAGAACACATGGGTGACCTTGGGCATGTACCCTTTCTTCTTAGGCTATAGCTCCTGATCCATAAAATAAGTTAGGGTTTGGAGAACTTAATCTGGAAGGTTCCTTCCATCCAGGAAGGAAAATTTTTTTTATGTTTATTTATTTTTGAGAGACAGAGACAGAGTGAGAGCAGGGGAGGGGCAGAGACAGAGGGAGACACAGAATCTGAAGCAGGCTCCAAGCTCTGAGCTGTCGGCACGGAGCCCGATGCAGGGTCTCAAACTCACAAACGGTGAGATCATGACCTGAGCTGAAGTCGGACTCTTAACTGACTGAGCCACCCAGGTGCCCTGGCTGGTTCCTTCCATCTTTATAAATCCTGAAAGAGACTGCCAGTCATTTTAGTCGATGTTCAGTCCATCCTTTACAACAAAAAGCAACTAACACAAATAAGAGAAAATCAAAGAAATGTCAGTAGGGAGGTTATAATGGTGAAATTGGGAAAACAAATAAGCTGGACCATCATAGGTTCAAATCCCAGTTCTTCCCTTTACTAACTGGGTGATTCTGAGAACATTGCCTAACTTCTCAGGGACTCAGCTTCCTAACCTGTAATATGGGGCGAGACTATTACAGTTGACTGTTGAACAACGCAGGGTTAGGGGCGCCAATCCCACCTCACACGTTTGAAAATCCACAGATAACTTTAGACTCTCCCAAAACTTAACTACTAGTAGCCTACTGGTGAGCAGAAGACTTTCTGATAATATAAAAGCAGTTGAGTAATACGTATTTTCCATGTTATATGTATTACATACTATATTCTTATAATGAAGTAAGCTACAGAAAAGAAAATGTTAAGAGAATCATAGAAAGAAAAATAAATTTACAGGGCTATATCGTATCAAACAACACAAGGGCTCCCAAGCTTCACCTTTTATAACTTCAGTCCTTGGAAAGAGAAAAACCTCAACCTTCAGGGTACCAAGTTCAAGGAACCCAGGAAGAGTTCCAGGTGGTCTCCCTAGAGTCAGGTGCCTGGACAAACCAAGGGTCAAAAGAGACAGGGTCCTGCTGTATACAGTGGTTGCTCCTACAGCAAATAGGGAGCTGTATACAGTGGTTGCTCCTACAGCAAATAGGGAAATAGAGCTTGGCCAGGCAATTCCCGAAAGAAGGAGACTGAAGTAGAGCTGAGTAGAAAATCCAACAAATGTTGACTAGATTTTTATGCAAACTGCTTCTCTAAAATAATGCCGAAGACACAACTGATTGAATAAATGAAACAAATTCTTTTAAAAGCTGAAATTCTGGGGGCGCCTGGGTGACTCAGTCAGTTGAGCGTCTGACTTTGGCTCAAATCATGATCTCACATGAGATCGTGGGTTCGAGCCCCACATCAAGCTCGCAGCTGTCAACACAGAGTCTGCTTCAGATCCCCGTTTCTGTCCCCCTCTCTCTGTGCCGGTCCCCAGCTCACGCTGTTTCTTAAAAATAAAAAAACATTAAAAAAAATAATAAAAAAAAATAAAAGCTGAAATTCTGTTTAGGTGAAAAACACCATATGGGGTTCAGAAATCACTGAGCATGCATATATTGGCTTTGCTCACGCCAACATAGCCACATGAACCTGTAGTTCAATGCCCCAGTTCAATTCCTTAGACTTCAGTTTGCTTTCTTAGAAGATGAGATGAGTAAAAGCTGCAGTGAGATACAGCACTTGACAAACACCCTAAAGAAACACTGTTGCTAAGAGCTTTTCTGCAGCCCTAAGAATATCACAGAATTAGGTAAACTGGGAATTAAAGGTCATACCCTGGAGATATGTGAAGTGTGTCTGCTCCTGTGCTTAATGATCAAAAACACACTCCCACAGACAGGTGTGTGTTCTGGGAACATGACTAACAAGGAGTGAGAAGGAGGAGGAGAAGCAGGAAAGGGGAGAAAAGACAAGGGAGAAAGAAAGGACAGGGCGAAAAAGGGAAGGAAGTAGGAAGGGGAAAAATGAAGGAAGGAGGCAGGAAAATTAAACCAGTCTGTTCTGGGGCACTGCTGTAACATCTTTCTTTAAAGAACAAATTCCATGCAAGCCTTTCACAGTGGCGTTTTTGTTTTTTTGTTTTTTTTGTTTTTGGAAGCTCACTGAAAGCAATTTTCTTCTAACTTAAGGATAAAAGCTTTCACCAACGTTTTCTGAGATATTTTAGCGGTGGCAGGAACAGCGAAATCAGTTCAGGGACTGCTCAAGTGTGGGGCTTGTGTCACTGCTTGAGATGACGTCATGGGAACCCCAGAGGGGCCCCTAAACAACACTGCATCCCAGGGTAAAAAGTTATCCTTTTTGGGGCACCTGGGTGGCTCAGTCAGTTAAGTATCCGCCTCTTGATTTCGGCTTTGCTCATGATCTCATGGTTTTGAGATCCAGCCCTGCATTGGGCTCTGCACTGACAGCATGGAGCCTGCTTGGGGTTCTCTCTCTTCTCTCTCCCTCTGCCCCTCCCCCCCTCAAATAAATAAATAACATTTAGAAAAAACAAATGTATTCTTTTGTGATCGTCTTTTAACCCCTCTGAATAGCCCTCAGGCAGTCTCAGTTTGGTGCTATTGTGTGTTGAGTCCCTCTCAAAAACCAGTCTATCCCCTGTGGTACACAGTGAAAGGAGAGCCCTCTGGTGGGCAGGAGGACTGGGACAGAATTGAATAATACTGATGTGTTTTCATTGCCGTTAATACTCTAGTAATGTTCAATTGTAGGGTATGAGTATTGGTAGTCCTTTTATAGTACTTATGTAAAGTTATCTTAGAAATTCTTTTTGAGTTTAAAAAAGGCAGCAAAAGAAAAAGTTCATGAGTGGTAGTACCAGATGTAGCAAACATACAGGACGTACCCTTTTAGTGACTAAGCATGTAGGATTGTGAGGTTCCTGGGTCAAAAGAGATCCCATGTTCTTAATCCACATCAATGTGGGAGGAACAGTCAAATATTCTGGGTGGGAAAGAGCACCACGGTATTCTGAGACCTCTGTCAGCTTCGAGTCTTAAGAGCTTCTTTTCTTCAGGGCAACATTTTCCCTTATGAAGTGCTTCCATTAATGACAGTGATGATTATAAGGATTTAGAGCCCTAAAGAGATTTCCTCTTAAAATCTTTAGTCTAAGAGGATATTGTGGACTCCACAGTAGAAGGAAAGTCTGCCAAGTATCTGTGCTGGACTAATGGAAAGCCTCAAATGGATTGTAGAACTGCCTCACCTCACATTAATGATGAAACACTGAAAAATATGAGACCGTCTTGGGAACTGCTCACCAAAGGGGCACTGCCCTGCATTTCATGCTGGTAAGCTTCATGAGGAGGAGAAGACAAGAAAACCTGGAAACTGTTGGTGGAAAAATAGAGGATTGCTTTGCCAACTCCTAAAAATAAAAGCAATAAATGTTAGCCAACTGTGGATCCGCAGAGTTATTTTTAAAATCAACCGAAATAAAATGGAAGACTTAATTTCCATTATGATGACCTTATTGCTAGCCCTGAATTGATTATTTCATTTGAAAGAAAATGCATTTAAAAATAAAAGCCAGTTACATCCAACACATAAATAATGAAACCACAACACTGCTCAGTGAGCCTTTTGTGGGTTCAGCTTGCAGATTTGGTTCTCCTTGAAATAAAATATATTTTAGCCCTGTTTTCTCTTTATATATGAAATCATGGCAACCATGTTTATTGCATTCTCTTTTTTCTTTGGTCCTAATTCTTCATTAGGATTCCTCTTCTATACCCTTGCGGTACAGGTCTTTCAAAAATACTACCTAAATCCATTTAAGCAAAGGGTGGGATATTCTGAGCAAGAAATGAGAGGTTAAAAATCACCTTACTGCCTTTATTTAGTATCTGTCACAGACAAGATCTCATGGGAGGTACTATGCTATGAGCATTTCATTTTAATGAGGGTCCAAGACAAATACACAAAAAGAGAAGAGTAAGGGAAGAGAGATTTCTTCTTTAAAGAAGAAACATAAGGCTTTACAGTACTAAGTGCCCAGTCAACTTTCCATAGAGGCTGGGGTGGGGGATATACCTCAGTGAAGGAGGTTTGGCCTGGAACCAAATACAGAGCAGTGGTGCTGGCATAAACACACACACACACACACACACACACACACACACACACACACACATCTTGGCTAAATGGGACAGCTCAAGAGAGCAAACATACATAGTTGCCACGTGGGAATAGAATTTTTCCGAGTTGGCTGGAAATCTGTATGTTTGTTTGTTTTCTCCTAAATGTAAAACCTCAGGTTTTTAACTGCAGGCAACTAATTAAAAAAAAAAAAATTAACATCATATGGATGAAAGAAAACATCTGTAAACTGGATTCAGCCCATGGATTGCCAGTTTGCAATCTCCACCATGTAACTAAGCCATTAAGGCTTGAGATTTGAACCCATCATTGAACTCTGAACTAACCAGAAGAAAGAGGATTTGTATTGTCTTGAAAGAAAGGGGATATTTCTATAAGGAGAAGGAAAAGAGAGTAAAAAATATACTATGTGGAGGGCAAAGGGTGAATGAAACCCCAAAGCAAAAAAGGTAAAGGCATGTCCAGGAAACAATGAATAAGTTTGTCTGGTGAGAAGACAAACTCATGTATGGAAGAAGTCAGAGATCAGGCTTGGAAAGCAAACGAAAGACCAGGTGGACAAAAACCCTGAAGTTTAAGCGATGAAGCTTAGGTGTTATCCTATCGGCAATGAAGATCTAGGGACCCAGAGACTGAGGCAATCAAGGAGGTTTTCCAACAAAATTAACCCAATCTATCTGGAAGATAAAGAAATTCCACGGGAAGTGTCTGATCAGAAAGTTACCGCCCTATGTCAGGAGATTCAGCTGGAGGCCAGAGGAATGGAAATCTCATGGATGAGATAAGACCTGCAGCAATGGATAAATCCACAAGACTGATAAACTGTTTCCTCTTAGAAGATGCCAGAGATGACTCTTCTGTTTGGGATCTTCAGTATTAGTAGGTGTCCTAGTGCAAATATCCAGGAAGACATTTGGAGCCTGAGTTTAGGAGACAGTCCAGGGACACTGATGCATTTTGGAGTGTTTATCCCACAAGGGAATGGTCCAGGAAGAAATTCCCCATGGGAAAGGCTTTAGAGGGGAGCATGAATCTTGGAGGATGAATGCCCAATGTCTATGTTTCTTCCAGCGTACTTCAAAACCTTTCTAACTTGAAAAATCCTTGCCCTTGAATTTGTGTGATCAAGTGATCTCAAATATCTACACATTCTATTCTATTCTATTCTATTCTATTCTATTCTATTCTATTCTATTCACATTGTTGTATATATCACCCAATTGACATGTGTACTGAAATCTCTAAATCTCATCTCTTCAACCCAGCTTATATTTTAAGACTAAAAAGGAAAGAGAAAAGAAAAAAAAGAACTGTAGAATAGATACCGCCCTGTCAAGAATGGTTAAGATATAGTCCTATCAAGGGTCTAAGAATTGGCTTAAGATTCTTTCCAGTACTGTAAGTAAGAAATACCAGAGTCTTCATCCATAAATTCATTTTATAGCCATAGAAAATGAAGCCCCTTCAATCCAGAATTTATCTGACAGTTACCAGCTGCTTTACTCCCCCACCAGAGCTTGGCTTTCTGAAGGCTTCACCCCATGTTAGAAAAATGCCATCATTTTTGATGCCATGCATTAAAAATGCATTCTCCTGAAAGCCTAGAAACAAACTCTAATGTTCATAGTCAATTGACTTTCTACAAAGGGTCCAACATGGTTCAGTAGGGAAAGAATAATATTTTCAACAGATATTGGGACAAGTGGATAGCTGCATGAAAAATAATGGATTTGGTCACTACCTTGTAGCATAAACAAAAAAATAACTAAAAGTACATTACAGATCTAAATTTAAAATAAAAACTCTAAAACTTTTAGAAGAAAATACAGTGGTAAATCATAGTGCCCTTGAGATTTCTTAGGCATGACCCCAAAAGCAAAAGCAAAAAAAGGGAATTTCAATAAATCAGACAACATTAAAATTAAAAATTTCTGTGCCTCAAAGGGTACCATCAAGAAAGTGAATAGATAACCTGCTGTCTTGGGAGAAGTATTTGCAAATCATATGTCTAATAAAGAACGTACCTCCAGAATGTAAAAAGAAATCCTATAACTCAATAATAATAATAAAAAGATAGCCCCACGAAAATATAGGCAACGGATTTAAATAGACATTTCCCCAAATAAATAGGCATATGAAAAAAACATTCAGTGTTATTACTCATTAGAGAAATGCAAATTCAAATCATGAGATACTACCTCACACTCACTAGAGTGGCTGTAATCAAAAGGACAGACAGTAATAAGAGTTACCAAGAATATGGAGAAATTGTAACCTTCACACATTGCTGGTGTAAATGTGAAACAGCATGGTCAGTGTGAAAAACAATTTGGCAGTTCTTCAAAATGTGAAACATAGAGTCTCCACATGACCCAGAAATTCTACTGCTGGGTATTTAACCCAAGAGAAATGAAAACATCCGTCCACACAAAAACTTGTACACAAATGTTCACAGCAGCATTATTCGTAATAGCCCCAAACTGGAAACAGCCCAAATGTCTATTAACTGAAGAACGGTTATCTAAAAATTGGTATATCCATATAATGGAATATTATAAAATACTTACAGCCTTACAACATAGAAAAACCTCAAACACGTCATTCTAGGGAGGTCAGAAAAGATCACAGATTGTATGATCCCATGTCCAGAATAGGCAAGAGACAGAATAGTACAGAGACAGAAAGTAGGTTAGTGGTTGCCTAGGTCTGGAGTGGGAGTTGAGAGTGTGGAAAGTGACTGCTTATGGGCACTAGATTTCTTCTAGTGAATGATGAAAATGTTCTAAAGTAAGATTATGGCAACAGTTGCCCAACTCTGTATATATACTAAATGTCACCGAACTGTCACCATACATACATCAAATTGGTAACATTTCAAATGTATAAACATTTTCCATGGGATGTTGGAATGTAAATTACATATCACTAAAGCTATATAAATTTTTTTTAATGTTTATTTATTTTTGAGAAAGACAGAGACAGAATGCGAGTGGGTTAAGGGCAGAGACAGAGAGGGAGACACAGAATCTGAAGCAGGCTCCAGGCTCCGAACTGTCAGCACAGAGCCCGACATGGGGCTCGAACTCACGAGCTGTGAGATCATGACCTGAGCCGAAGTCGGATGCTCAACCAACTGAGCCACCCAGGCGCCCCTACATCTCACTAAAGCTATTTAAAAAGTACATCTGCACCATATAGTGCTACTAGCCAAACAGGGACTTCTATTATTTTTAGTCTTCTTTCTTTAGGTCCCTGAACCAATCCTTCCCTTTGTCAGTAATGCTTTCACTCTGTTCACCATGAACTGACCCCTCTTATCTTTCAGAACAGCTGCCATGTTCCTGTCTCTCAAAACACATGCCTGTTCATGTCTCAGGCGCTTGCAGTGATGCTTCCTTCCTGGAACGCTTTTCTCCCAGATATTTACCAGGCTGCCCCTTTCCCACCATTTTGGTTCAGTACAAAAGCAAAGACTTGGGTATCTTTCGCCCAAGCAGCCCACAGTTACCACCTTCCACCCGTTTTGCTTCATGGCATGCGTCTGTCCCTAAGCTGGCTTCTGTGTTTATTTCCATATCATAGCTGTGTTTGTTTGTCTGTTTATGGATATACTAGAGGTTATGCTCCCTGAGGGGAGGAGATGGGCCCTCGCTTTCTCTACCACATGAAGTCTGTAATTAAGAATTGCTAGCTACCCAACTTTTAAGACAGATGTAGCCATCATTAAGATGCTTGGTTCTGCCCTTGTAATCATGTCAGAGTAAGCAGTTAAGTTAGGTTTTAACCTGATGCCTGGAGGCCAGCAACAAGGAGGTCATGGCCAGTTACTGGGAAAGTCAGAGAGGCCTGTCCTGGCAGCACTCCATGAGAAGGTGGATCACACCAGACAGGCCCAACATGGCAGATACCATGACGGGAAACCCCTGACCAAATTAGGAAGAAAAAGTGGGAAACCCTGCTTCCAAGAAATATCTGCCCTAAGTAGAGAATATTCCACCCCCTCGTTAACAACTGTCAATGAAAGGTAAAAACCTAACCCCCCGGGGGCGCACATCTCTCTCTCTCTCTCCTTCTTGAGCTCACCTGCTCTCACATCTGGAGAGTGTACTTTGCTTTAATAAACTTTTCCACTTGTGTCCCTCGTTCGCTGTGCTGTGTTTGTGCTTGAATTCTTTCTAGTGAGGAGATCAAGAACCTTCGATGACAGCTTTGGAACGGGCTGGGTCAAGGCTCTAGGGCCCAGGGTCTCCCCATTTCACCAGGAAACAATAGAGTAAAAAAAGGAAAGCTTTCCTTCCTCCTCTCCAAAACTCTACCCTCATTCACCCCCTAGTTACCCTGAAAAGCAGCAAGGATTTACTCTACAATCTTTTTACACAGAAAGCCTCTCACCAAAAGAATGATTTCAGGAAAATGGATTCCTTTTCACCTGGCTGGCTTGATGGCAATATATTTCAGTAAAACTAGAGTCTCAAGCAAGATTGATGAGAGGAGAGAAAAGCAAATAACAGAGGCTAGCCCACACTTCTAAGCAAAGGAAAATCAAAGCTGGGCTCCAACAATAGGTGTCAGGAAGCCACCCAGTGTTGTGCTGTGTTCCTCCTTTTAGTCTGGAGTCCTCCCGTTAGCGATTACCCAGAGAAAACGATGATGATCACTCTGGGAAACAAAGGAGGAGAATGAAGCATGGCAGATTGTGGAGTTTCTCAAATTTATAGCTGCCTTTGTGCGGGTAGCCACAAAGCATCAAGCCCTTCAATCTTTGAAAAGAAATACAGAGAGAAAGAGAGGTGGTGGCTGGGTCGGGAGAGGGAGAAAGAAAGGGAAAAAAGAAAAAAATTGTAAACATAAGAGTATATCTTCACCTAACATTCTTCCGGACAATAAGAAAATCAAAAGAAAGGAAATGATAGGAATGAAAGAAATTTTATATAAAAGTAACATATCTATTGATTTCTCTTCTGTAAAAAAAAGAAAGAAAACAGGGCTAAAGTTACAAAGACAAGAGCCATTCAACTGGTGCTTGGTGCCTTTCTAACCTGGGACAGTATTGGCGAACAGCATAGTCAATAGGAAAAACGTCAGCAGCCTCTTTACAAGTTAGCTGTTCCATCATGAAAGACATCACATCCAAGTAACTCAAACCAGGGTCCCCAGAGAGATGAAGACCAAGTTCAGACACAGCAAAAAAGCTCATGCTATTGTAACCATGTCTTTGGGCCTGAACGTTTTAAAGACCCAGAGCATATCTGAGCCAACCGCTCAAATATTGAGGACTGGCATTCAGGAAATGTCCTCATGCTCACGCAAGAGGAGACCAGAGATCACGAAGGGATCCTTGCACCTAAGCCTCTTCCTCCCCCACTTCTGCCCTAACCCTGACACATCCCAGATGTTCTGCCAAAAACAAGTTTAGCATCCGCTTATCATAGGCTCTAGCCTTAGCCCTGCAATTACATCCTGCCTTGGCAGGAACCTGAACCTGGCAATCAAGACTCCCTCTGGTCTCTGATTTCTGCATCTTGCTTGTTTGGGGAGGCAGCTGAGCAGGGGCAATGGCCACATACAGAAGCAAGGGTGTGCAAGACCTGCATCTGAATCCTGGTTTGAGTTTGGGCAGCTGGCAGTGTGTCCTTGGTGAAACGGTGCCAGGAATCTGTCTTTATGGGGATATGGAGCATCTGGCAGTTCCTGGCACTCCATAGGTGTTGTTCTGTTTATATGAAGTTTTTGAGATTTTTCCTGCAGTAGAAGGGTTTACTCTGCCCAAAGGACAAACTGCAAATGACCAGATGCCCACAGCATGGCAGTGGTGAGGAGCACAGCATTAAGACTCAAATGAGATTTGTGTTTCTGGGAATCCTTTGGTCAAATTCCTCTTTACGATCTGAAAACGCCTTAATACTCAGGATTTACTTAATGACGCTGCATGGGCCGCTTGACACAAAGGGGAAATCCGGAAACTTACTGTTACGCTGGGTTCTAGCGTTCTAACCATTTCCAACAAAGGAGAACACAGAGAGGGAACAGCTAATGTTTGTAAAACTTCTCCAGGGAAAATTCTGGGGACTGTTTCTATTAGAGCATGGTGAGGGGCCTGCCCACCTAACTGACTTGCAAGTTTGACTGCACATCACTGCAAGTGATGACTTCTGTCCCAGGGGAGTTAACAAAAGGGTCAGGGCATCTCCTTCCTTGAAAGAGTCACCTGTGTCATTGGGCTTGCTCCGGCCTCTGACCCAGAGAGCTGGGCCAACTCTGGAGCCAGGCCTGCTTATATGTAGGAGAACAAATTGCTCTGCGCACAGGGCTGTGAGCACTGGGGACCATCCACACGGCTTGGTATAACTAGACGGGAGGAGGGATAAAACCTCTTCTCTTACAGTTGATTACATTTCTTCAGCCTTCAAAGAATCCAAGTAAGACCTAAAGATTCAGGCCATCTCTAATTTGGGCAAGATTTTTATAACAATGGGTTCAAATTCTAGCTCGATAAGATCCCAGCTGGACGGTGCAGAAGGAGTTACTTTTATCCTGTCCCTTGGTTTCTTTATTGATAAAATGGGGATAATAGCAGGATCCACCTATTAATAGAGGATCATATGATGCTGAACATATTGTATAAATGATCAGATACCACACACAGAGTGCCTAACCTCCAGTGATGGCACTTTGTGATGACTAGGGGCTATAGCATACTGGTGCTCTCCCAAAGGAGGACCAGCTGATGTGAAATATATTTAAATTACCTGATGTCCCAATAGCAATTTGGCCTCAAGGCAATTTGCCCAGCATGCTCTAAGACTGAACCCCGTTGCTCAAGCTGATTTAAAAAGTATGGAGGGCATGATCAATAGAGCCGTTTAACAAAACATAGACGGACTTGCATCAAATTCTATAGCATAATTCCAACTAGACTCCACATCATTTTAAGAAGAAATATTTTATTTGTTGTTACATGAAGTTACTCTCTGTTATGTTGTTGTTGTTGTTTTTTTCTACTCAGTACACAAAAAAGAAAAGGGAGAAATATGTTCAAGAGGAAAAACAAGGCTTAAGGACTGAGAGGTAAATGCTCTTTGGCAGAAATGAAATCCAGTACAAGATAGTGAGGAAGCAAAACTCATGCTTCTGAACCAATGTGACTAAAGCAGTCTGCTGTAAGGTTTGAATCAAATTCAAAGGTTATGCATGTAGGAAATCCCTGTTCTTAGACGTTTCGTGCTTCAAGTTTCATTTTGCCATGAGCAGAAACACACATACAATTATTAACTCCCAACCTCTTCATTGTCTAAGAGAAACAATTTTTCAAAAACCTGAATTTTTCTTCTCTCTCAAAAAGTCATCTATCTTTTGTTTCTTCTATTTTAAACAACTTCAGACAACATGTTCTTTTAGGGCTTGGACCTACAGTCTCCAGAACTCTAAATTCTCTAAACACTTCTGGATCAAGCCAGACGATCAAAAGACTGAAAACATGTGGCATTTTGACTTCACAGAGTCATTTGTTATAATTATTATTGTTATTATTTTACATTCTTATTCCCTTGGCTTTTATCAAAGGCTGATACAAGAAGCACCATGGTGACAAAGACATATGTACAAGGGCACGCACTGCAGCAGTTTCCAGTAGGAAAAATTAGAAATATGATATTCTACACGTCCATCAGTAAGGGTACTGGTTAAAGGAATTAGGGCACATCCATATAATAGAATACTATGTGGATATTAAAACAAATGACACAGTGTTATATGTACTGATATGGAATGACTTCTAATATATATTAAATTAAAAAAAAAAAAGGTGCAGGGGCACCTGGGTGGCTCAGTGTTGAGCGTCTGACTTTGGCTCAGGTCATGATCTATGGTTGGTGAGTTCGAGCCCCGCATCAGGCTCACTGTCGTCAGTGCAGAGTCCACTTTGGATCCTCTGATCCCCTCTCTCTCTGCCCCTCCCCTGCTCATGGTCTGTCTCTCAGAAAATAAACATTTTAAAATAAACACAGCACAGAAAAATGTATATAGAGTGCTCAAAATTGAAACATACACAGACATACATGCACATAATACATACAAACATGGTCGCACATGCATAGAATATCTCAGACTTGAAATCAATGGTTGTCTCTCAAGAGAATCTCCGAAGCAAAGGTTACAGTGAGAAATATTTTTTTTCACTAAATACCTTTGTGTGCTTTGCCTCTATTAAAAAAATTAAACCCAAAAGGAATGAGCATTAAGTTCATTCTGACCCTGTGTGCATCACAAAAACCAGCTCTTTAAAATGTTAATTGGTGGGGCACCTGGGTGGCTCAGTTGGTTAGGCATCTGACTTCAGATGGCCTCATGATCTTATGGTTCATGGGTTTGAGCCCCGCATCAGGCTCTGAGCTGACAGCTCAGATTCTGTGTCTCCCTCCCTCTCTGCCCCTCCCCTGCTCATGCTCTGTCTGTCTCTCTCTTAAAAATAAATAAAAACATAAAAAAAAATGTTTAAATAAAATGCTAATTGGTGTCCCACAAAAAAGTATTTATCTTCTACCCACCTTGGTGACTCACAATGCACGTGCTATATTCGAGTCTCTGAGAAGGTCGGCAATCAAGAATCTTGTGTCATTTAGTTTAACCTCAAAGTTCTCAAATTTCTTGATCATAGGACTTCCCCATTTTTTTTTTTTTGAGAGGCATTATCTCTGAACACCTCATCCTGGCAAATATAACATTGCAGCATTTATTTTAAAAGGCTTTGGCCACCAAGGCAGGCACTATCTCTGACAGGAAAGAATTTAACAAATCAGGTCACCTTTATTTACTCTTAGAAATGAATGCACTTCCTATGCCAAAATCATAGGAAGTCTGTACTGAATTAGAACTTTTTCACACTTCAGCGACCAAGACACAGGGAGCAAATGTGCCTCAACTTTCTCATTTTTAGAATGGGTATAACAGCACCTGCTGCGTGGGGCGGGGCTTGTGAGGTGGAGATTAGATAGCCTGTATAAAAATGCCTGTCCTAAGTGACACGTAAGAGAAGTCAAACACTTACTAGTACCTGCTACACTTTCTTCTCTTCTAGGCCAGCAGTTTCATACACACGTGGGGCTGTTTCCAAGAGGCAGTGGGGTAAAGATGAAGGTAAACCCGAAAAGAACATCCGGGAGCCTGGAGGAGTGCCGTCAATGGGTCTTCGTACAAAGAACGAAGTATCTTAATCACCTTTGTTGCTTGTGACCAGAAAGGTCAGCAGAGAACGAGACTCCACGGGTGAAGGCTGTAATAAGCTGTTGTATTCACCATCATTCAATAAATATGTTTCTGGCTTTGGAAAGATTAAACGCAGCTATAAATGAGGTGGCTCTCTTATCTGCTGCTAGTTGGTTGCTGCAGAGACCATTCTTTTTGTAAACATTATCCAGGATTCACACCGACGAAGGCTTAAGCTTGGTGTTTATTCACCAGCTGCTTCGCTGCAGGATCCGTTCACATAATAAGGGAAAACCGTGAGTAGATTTTACCCAGGTGGCCACCCCAAGAGTTTAACAGCTATGCTGGATTAAAAACCACAGTATGTAGAAAACAAACTTTCACTTATCTTCAAATTCTTAAAGGATGGGAAAAGCCCGGTGAAATAAGATGATGCGCTTAACGATACTCAGCTGCCTGTGTGCTGTGAAACCTTGGGTCACAATTCCACTGACTTAAGAATTTTTCTGGATTTTAACCACTTTCAAGAGGTTCATAGTGACAGAAAGTTACTTAAAAATAGGGCGAAGTGAAACAACTTAAAGAGGCTATCTGCCACTGACGGGTCTCTGTTGATTTTCATTAATGCCACACTACAGGGAGTTTCTAGTTGAAAATGATAAAGATGGGGGCACCTGGGTGGCTCAGTCGGTTGGGCATCTGACTTCAGCTCAGGTCATGATCTCACAGCTCGTGAGTTCAGGCCCCACATCGGGCTCTGTGCTGACAGCTCAGAGCCTGGAGCCTGCTTCAGATTCTGTGTCTCCCTCTCTCTCTGCCCCTCCCCTGCTCATGCTCTGTCTCTGTCTCTCAACAATAAATAAATGCTAAAAAAAAAAAATTAAAAAAAGAAAAGGATAAAGATTGATACACGTAAATACAGTTAGCTCCCTTTAGGAATATCACTGCCCACGAGAGTCTCAGGCACCCAAGAGGATAGAATCCACAAGGGATTGTTCTGTAGAGAATTAGGAGTAGCAAATACTTCCAGGTGTCACAGGAACACAAAAGAAAAGCTTTGTAGTTCAAAAGATGAAGAGCAGTGACCCTTCAATGGACAATAGAAGTAATTAATGTGCTCAAATGATAGACTGGATCAGAAGTGTTGGATATTTGAAAGTTTAGAAATTATGTGCATAATCTTTGAACCAGCATTTTCATAGTTAGACATGTATTCAAAGGAAATAATTAAGATGTGTACAAAGATTAATTTATAAGATCATCATGCATCATGAAAACAGCCCGAATCACTAACCCATCACTAACAAATGGATGAATAAAATGTGTCCATAATATGGGATATTCAGCAATAAAAAGAAATGATGGTCTGATAGTGCTACAACATGGGTGAACCTCAAAATCATTATGTTAAGTGAATAAAGCCAGTGTCAAAGTACAACATATTATATGATGTCATTTGTATGAAATGTCCAGAATTTAGACAAACCTAGAGATACAAGAAGTAGATTAATGGCTGCCTGGGTCGAGGAGGAGTGGAGAGGGGGAGAACTATGATGGGTATAGGTTTCTTTTTGGAGTGACAAAAATACCCTAAAATTAGATTTTGGTGACAGTTACCCAACTCTGAATCCACTGAAAACCATTAAATTGCACACTTTGAATGGTTGAATATTATGGTATGTAAATTATAGCTGACCCTTGAAAAATGCAGGGGTTGAGGGTGCCAAACTCTCGAGGTTAAAAATCCAAGTACAATTTTTTTTAAGTTTATTTATTTATTATGAGACAGATAGAAAGAAAGAGCAAATGCACGTGAGCAAGGGAGAGGCAGAGAGAGAATCTCAAGCAGGCTCCGTGCTGTCATGGGGCTCGAACTCACAAACAGTGAGATCATGACCTGAGCTGAAACCAAGAGTCCAATGCTTATCCTACTGAGCCTCCCAGGTGCCCCTCAAGTACAATTTTTGACTTTCCCAAAACACAACTACTAAAATCCTACTTTTTTTGTTGTTTGTTTTTAAATTAATGTTTATTTTTTGAGAGAGAGACAGAACACAAGCAGGGGGAGGGGCAGACAGACAGGGAGACAATCTGAAGCAGGCTCCAGGCTCTCAGCTGTCAGCACAGAGCCCAATCGATGTAGGGGCTTGAACCCACGAGCCAAAAGATCATGACCTAAGCTGAAGTTGGATGCTTAACTGACCAAGCCACCTAGGCCCCCCTAACAGCCTATGTTTGATTGGAAGGAAGTCTTACCAATAACATAAATAGTTAATTAACACATATTTTGTACGTTATATGAATTATGTACTGTATTCTAACATTAAAGCAAGCTAGAGAAAAGAAAATATTAAGAAAGTCCTAAGGAAAAGAAAATGCATTTATAGTACTGTATTATAAAACATCCACGTACAAGTGGACCTGTGCAGTTCAAACATGTGTTGATCAAGGGTCAACTGTCTATCCCAATAAAGCTGTTAAAAATATTACTCATCACAGTGTTGCTTAAAATAGAAAAGAAAATTGAAAAAAGAAACCATAAATAACCAACAATAGGGTTGGGTGCATAAATTACTCTGAGCCTATAAGATGTTACATAGCCACTAAAAATAGGTCCACAGAGGGGCGCCTGGGTGGTTCAGTCGGTTAAGCGTCCGACTTCAACTCAGGTCACAATCTCGCGGTCCGTGGGTTCGAGCCCCGCGTCGGGCTCTGGGCTGATGGCTCAGAGCCTGGAGCCTGCTTACGATTCTGTGTCTCCCTCTCTCTCTGCCCCTCCCCCGTTCATGCTCGGTCTCTCTCTGTCTCAAAAATAAATAAACGTTTAAAAAAAAATTTAAAAAAAAATAGGTCCATAGAAGAATGTACAATGATTCAATTAGGTAAAATATGTCTATGTATAGGGAGTCTTTATGAAAAGGTCTAAAAATATGCCAACATATTTCTTACAGTGATCTTATATGAATCTGTAGGATTAAGGATGAATTGTTTCCTCTTTGCCAATTTAAACACAATGACCATGACTTTCACAGCAATAATCACATGTAATATTTTACTGAGTACTCATGATGTGCCAGGCAGGGCCTGGGCTAAGTGACCGGATGTACTGCATTTACTCCTCCAACAGCCCTATAAAGCAGGCACTATTAACTGCTATTAGTTCACAGATGAGGCCAGTAAGGTTGCAGGAGGTGAGTTTACTCAAGGTAGCACAGTCTGCTAGGTAGCAAATACTAAGTCTTAACTGCTGGTCTCCAAGGTGGAGAGCATACACCCCCAACGACGTGTGCAAGGTGGAGTACAGAAATACTCATTAAACTTCTGCTTATATACTTTTGTCTCACCCTTAAAGCTTGTGTTTGGGACATGTTTTCTACTGCAACATAACCCATTTGCTTACTTTGCGTCAGGCACATTTCTAAGGGCTTTGTAGATGCTCAGGTAATGCTCACAGCAACCTGAGCTATAGAACCCAAGCTCTTACCTGCCATGCTACTGTGTACAACAAGCAATTTACAAGTAAATATGCAAATTGTAGTTTGCTGGAAGTTTTAAAAAAATTTTTAACATTTACTTATTATTGAAAGAGAGAGAGCATAAGCAGGGGAGGGGCAGAGAGAGAGGGAGACACAGAATCTGAAGCAGGCTCCAGGCTCTGAGCTGTCAGCACAGAGCCCAACGCGGGGCTTGAGCCCACAAATCATGAGACCATGACCTGAGCCGAAGTCAGACACTTAACTGACTGAGCCACTCAGGTGCCCCAAGGAAGTTTTTTTTTTTTTTTTTTTTTTAATTAGAAGATACATAACCGAAAATATAACTGTGTCTTACACATACATATTTCCAAATAATAAGAGAAGATACAAAGTTGGACTTCCTTTTTGGGAGGAGGTGTGCCTGCCTACATGCGTGCGTGTGTTTAAAGACAGTGCCAATCTTATGATTTGGCGTGAAGAATGACATTTCGTCTCTTGCTAGTGGGTCTTCGTTTGCTCCTTATGATCCATCCGCCTCCATTTCCTGGCAGACAGACAGGTGATGACAGGAGAGGGTGGGTAATTCTTTCTTGTTCCCTCCCACCTCTGGGCTACTTCCCTTGCAGTGACTGCTCCCTCAGGGGCTCCATCCCCTACTGGGGGCTCCTGCTCAATGGTTTCTGGTCCCACCTGGCTCAGGTAACCACAGTTCTGCCCTTGGTCCCTTTTCGCCCTGGGGTTGGTGACAGCTTACCCTGCTGCTAGCCTGGCACCTCAACCCTATTTGTTTCCTTAGTCCTGCCCACACACCTGAGAGTAATTCCTTCATTAATTTTCTTACATTTGAACCATCAGAGGAGAATCTTGTTTCCTGCCAGGATCCTGACTGATTGACACTCTCCTCTAGGCCCAAACAAGAGACTTTACAAAATTTGAAGGGGTAAAGCTGACCTACTCAGTGTCAGAGTTCAGAATTCCATCCCCAGTGAGAATATATCCCAAGGACCTTCCCTGCATCTCCAACCAAGAAACTGATCATTGTTAAGCACAGATGAAGTTATAAAAAAAATATTTTCATAAAGCTTGATGCGAACTCTGCCAGGAACACATGTGTGATTTCGACCACATGCCTGACCTTAGTCTCTTGTCTAAAGCCAACTCCGGAGCAGCCTGAGGACAGCTCGCCCCACCTCGCTCTCTGTCCAAACCACAGTGGTGACCCAGCTCCACCGCAGCACTGAGCGCTGGGGCCTGGCCTCTGACTGCAGAAAGCAAGGAGACAAAGGGGCCAGACCGTCATTCTCTGGGCTCTAGGGACTGTCAGACGCCCCTGAACACAGTCCAGATTCCCTTCTGGAAGCCAATCTGTCAACACATGCTACCAAGCATGTATGCAAAGTCTTCTTGGGCAAGTCATGACACCAGATCCAGGAAGTAGACGGCAAACGAAAGTCAGCACTGGGCCGCAAGAAGGCCAGTCAGGCCAAAACTGTCAACCTCTTTGTCTTCCTTTAGAGCTAAGGAATTGGACACTAAGGCAGACCCTATCAGTGGCAGAGGGAGTGCTCCACAGCTATTACTAACCTAGTCAGAAGGCTTGGAGCAGACATCTGGGGCAGGCAAACCTGAATTTAAATGCACCCTATAAATATCAATCTCTCTTTCTTCCTGCTTCCTGGAGATAGAATAATAAGATAACACTTCAAAAGGAAGAATTCCTCACCAGAACAGGCAATTAGATACTTGCCTTTCAAAAGAGATTGCTGGAATGTTAAGGAGGTCTGGGTTGAATCCTCAGTATAGGGCTTAATGATTTAATCGCTTTGATCAAAAACCCAGAAGTTGCCCTTGTTTCTTTGTTTGTTTGTTTGTTTTAATCTCCTGTATGTAGTTCACCAGCAAGCCCTGTCAGCTCACATCCAAGAGATATAGAAAATTCACCCATTTCTCTGTTATCTCTCTTCTAAAATGAGGGCCCAAATGACCAGACTTTCCTTCTACTCTGGGGTACCTACCTTACTCACCTGCCACTTAGGAACTAGAAGGATCTTCTTAACGCCTACTCAGATCACGTGACTTTTCTGCTTTAAAACCCTCCAGTGGCGTCCGTTGCACTTAGAATAAAATCCAAGCTCTTCACTGGGGCTCTAAAGAGCCTCTAATCTCTTGCCCCCCAAGGAGACTCCTCTTTCCTAGGCTCAGACATTCCAGCCACATGGCTTTCTCTTTCCTGTTGTAAAGTGTGCCAAGCCGTTTCCTGCCTCGGGGCATTTGCACTTGCTGTTTCCCCCACCCCAAATGCTTTCTGCCCCCCAAATCCTTTGTCATCAATCCTGTCTCAGCTCAAATATCTTCCGTTCACAAAGGACTTCTTGAACAAGCAGCTTTTCTAATGTGCCTTACCACATTCCTCACCCCGTTTTATTCTTCATGTTATAAATATGTATATATACTATATTAGTTGTTTTTGCTTTGTTATCTTCCCAAATAGAGCATAAGCCCTGTGAGGACCAGAAACTTATTATATTGTTTACTTGAAACAGTCATAGCATTCAGTAAATACTCAATAAATATTTGTCAAAGGAACAAGTTGTGGGTATAAATATAAGCATTGAACAATAATGAGTCCCCAAGAGTCCATAAACAAGTTAGTTAATATTTGTTAAGTCTGTTTTCTAATTCACAAGTGATACTAACAAGTGCCTAGTGTTTACTCTTTTAACTCTTACAAGAGTTACAAGTTATATATTGTAGAGTTATAAGTTATATAACTTACATGAGTCTACGTGTATGCTTTTATAACCAAGCTTTAACTATAGTATAGTCTGAGAAACTATAAACACTGAGCCAGCTGAAGTCATAAAAGTTTCTCTTCATTAAATTGCAAAGCTAATTCCTTGAAGAGCATGCTGTTATGTGACATCCCTCAGGCTTTGCAAACAGCTCTGACAAGAAAAGAGCACAGAGCTTTTTCAGGGGTGGGATGGGATGGAGAATATTACAGGACCACACAACAGCTTGACTTCACAGTTAGACCCGGGGCTGGAATATTCAAATTGCATCCTCAAGTGGTACATTACAATCCGGGTGCTTGTGTTGACTTTGGCCATGGACTATGCAACAAACACATTATACTCTAATCTTGAAACACGAGGCTGCCAGAGACATTTTATCACACCCCATTTAACTCTGCCCTAATTTTGCTTATGCTGGGGCATATACTTCATATTGTTTTTCATGGTGCATTTATCAGGTTCTAGAGGCCAGGGAGGGAAGTTTAAACCCCAGACGTTACTCTCGACCTCGCTTCCCTCTTCTTTCTCATTCAATTCTTCACCAAGTTCAATGCAGTTTACCTCCTGAAGGTTTCTGATATCAGTCCACTTCTGTCTCCATGATCACCTCCCTGGTCTGGGCCATCCACAGTTCTCGCTGGGGACCTCTGCGGCGGCCCCCTAACCGGTTCTCTGCCTTCATTGTCACATCTCCATTTGGACATTGAAACCAGACTACTCACTTGAAACACAAATCTGGCCATATCATATCTCTGACACCATCAGACAGGATGGCATGCCCTTTGATAAACATCTTCACAGTTCTTCTCACTTTCCTTTCCTTCAAGTGATTATCCTCACCTGACTTCACATTTATGTGATGACTTCATCACCTCTGTTACTTCTTAGACTTTAAGTTCCATGAGGTCGCAGATACTGCCTGACCTCACTTGCTATTGTTATCCCCAACTGTCAGGCACAGTGCCTGGCACCATTGCAGGTGCTCCATAAGTATTTGCTGATGAATATGAAGGAGTCTCTATATTCTTAGCCTCTGACTCAATACCTGAACACAGAGAGAGCAATATTTGCTGAAATAATTAATTAATTAATTAACTAAGTAATTAAATAAATTTACTCTGGCACTGGAACTAGCCACAATTCCTAAATAGGTCCTAAGCTCAGTTTCTCCTTTCCTCATAAGGTCTCATGTTCTGGAACTTTCTATGTCAAACACACACACACACTTCAACCAAATCACTCAAAAGACCTACTTTTCATTACCCAGAGATATTTGCCCTAAGAATTACTGCTGTCATAAAACTCCTCATCCTCTTTTACAAGAACATTAAAGGAGTTCAACCAACGTAATCTTTACACTCTAGCAAAACAAAGTTGCCAAATACCACTAGTAAATGAAAAATGTTCAAGGGCACCCACTAGATTCTGGTGTCCTCAGTTCTCATTTAAGGACCAGCTCTGCAGTTGTTTCATTTAAATTCAGAGCACAAAGACATTCAGGGAATAAATGGCTATCCCACTTCACAGGATATTACCTCAACACCCATCCAACGTTCTCTAAAGCATTCTCCCCACTTAAGATTTCCTGGAATGGCATGGCTGCAAGTTTCAAAGTAATGTCTTGGGGGCCTCCCCAGAATGCCATCTGTTAAGGAGTGGTGTTTAATACTGGTTAATAAGTTTACCTTGGACCCCACCCAAGGGAATCATCAAAAAGAAGCGCCTGGGTGGCTCAGCAGGTTAATCCTCTGGCTCTTGATTTTGACTCAGGTCATGATCTCCTGGTTCGTGAGTTCAAGCCCTGTTTTGGGCTCTGTGCTGACAGTGCAAATCCTGCTTGGGATTCTCTCTCTCCTCTTTGCCCCTCCCCAGCTTGCTCTCTCTCTCTCTCTCTCTCTCTCTCTCAAAATAAATAAATAAGCTTAGAAAAAAAGCATTCATCGGGGGCCCTGTCTTCTACAATGAATGATGAGAATAAGAGTTACTATTTACTCAGTGTTTTACTACATACTCCGCACTGTGTTTAGCTCTGTATGTGCAAAAATCCTATGAGAAGATATTATTATTATAAGGTGGACATTTAGTCTCAGAATAGTTCAGGATCTTACTAGCTTTTTTTACGTGTTATTTATTTAAGTAATCTCTACATGCATTGTGGGCCTTGAACTCACAACCCTGAGATCAAGAGTCACACACTCTTCCAACTGAGCCAGCCAGGTGCCCAAGAACTTACCAGTTATTAAATCACAGAGCTAAAGCCCATGTTCTTGATTACCACTGCATATAATAGGGCTATGAACACCAAAAGGAGACACACACACACACACACACACACACACACACACACACACACAGAGAGAGAGAGAGAGAGAGAGAGAGAGAGAGTCATCCCAAATTCTTTTTTCATAACTTGCAGGATATAAATGACAACATTATAGGTGCTCTAGATTTTTATTCAGTTATAAACTTTGGCAAGCATTTAAAAAATAGTAAGTATATTAGTCAGCTTTTATTAGGTTATGTTTCAGTAACAACAAATCCAAAATATCAGTGGTTTACAATAAAATAAATGTATTTCCTGTTCATGTTACTTGTCCACCATGGGTCAGCTCAGGCTCTGCTCCAAATATCTTCTTTGTTCTAGGTATCATCCTGGGATTTGACGGCCACTTGGCAGAGAAAAAAAAAAGGGGTGGGGGGGGAATGGCAAACCCTGTGACAGCCCTTAAGTCTTCTGCATGGACATGACACCCGTCATTTCTTCCCACATCCTACTAACCAAAGCAAGTGGCATGGCCAGACTTGACATCAATGAGTTAGAGAAGTATTCTCCTTTCACAAGATAGGCAATGCCAGTTTCATGGAAATAACTGAGGAGCAAGTTCATTACTGGGAAAGGAGCCCAATAATCAGTAGTAATAATATAATTTACCAAAACAAATGAAGATGGAAGCTCCTAAGGGTCAGATATAATTAACACATCCCACCCATGCTACTTGAAAGTAGATAGAAATAAACAACAGAAAAACTCAACCCAAATTGGCTTAAGCAAAAAGGGAGACTTACTGGCTTGGGTTAGTGAAAGTGCCATTGACTTAGAGGTGGGGTTTGATACCTGGGCCCAGACACTCAAATGAAATGATGTCGTTAGAACCTAATCTATCTGTCCTCTCTACGCCCTCTCATTTTCCTCATCTTTACCTATGCTTTTCTTTGTGCTGGCTTCATCCTTAAGTAAGCAAGCTGCCCGCGGCTCACGGCTGATAGCCTTAGAGCTCCAAACCAACAAAAAGAAACCTGTCCTCTTCTGACAGATCCTGAACAGGTCCCAAGATTGGCCCTAATTGGACCAACTTGGGTACCAATCAGTCAACATGGCCAGAGGGTTCAGTGTTTTATTATCTATCCCTGGGTCACTCCTAGAGCAGATATGGGCCCCAGTGAAGCCCCTCACACTGAGAGTAGTATTGCCTCTTTTTTTCTAAATTTCCTGAAATAACAAAATCCCTGAGGAGTGTCAATATTATCTGATTTCAAAACATTCACAGTGACTTGCATAGTCAAACAGATTCAAGAGATTGGCATTTTTACAATATTTACTAAAGCTGCCATCTGTAACAATTTTTCTTCTCTTGCCTCACAAATCCAACTTGTCTTCATTACAAACAATAACGAATAAGATGATGTGAAAGATTAACTTAACATTTACTGACTAAAACAGAGGAAATACTAAATAAAACAAATTTTGAGCTGAAACCTAACCTAACCTACTTAGAAAGGTCAAACCCAAATGTCTGCCATCCAGGATACAAAGCAAATACTCCTATTCCATTACCATGCCACAAAAAATCACTGCATACTAATCTGGGAGATTTTAATTAGGGAAATCTGTGCTGTGAATTACCAGTAAATTTTAAGCAAAACAGTGGTCCACAATTTAATATTTCTACCTGGGCAGACGGTAATATGATATCTGTCCATTGCATAAACTAAATAATTACAATGTCTTTAGCACATTTCTCCTCTTTTGTTATTTACAGCAACACTAGCTACTGTCGCCAAGAGACCCCAAGTTTCAATGGTTGATGGTTTAAGACAAGAAAGCTCTATTCTTCATTAAGGTAACTCTCCACAGTGGGTGTTCCAGATTGACGGGCAGCTCCCCTTTGCTACAGTAATTCTGGCACTCAGCCTGAATCTGGTCTCTTAGCCTGTGGCTCTCCAACCGCTAGGAAAGGGTTTTCTTAACCTTGACAAAATTTGAACCAGACAAAGCTTTGTTAGGAGAGGATGTCTTGTGCATTGTAGAATGTTCAGCAGCATCCCTGGCCTTAACTTACTAGATTCCAGGAACTCCTTAACCCAAGTTGCGACAACCAAAAATGTCCTCAGACTACCAAATGCTCACTTGTGGGTGGGAGGGCAAAAAGGTCCCCTAGTTAGGAACCAATGGTCTAAAACTAGGCCTGTAATTAGTTTTGTTAAGATTACCAGGTGATTCCCCCAAAGGCAAGGGAATTAAAAGCAAAAAAGAACTATTGGGACCTCATGAAGATAAAAAGCTTCTGCACTGCAAAGGAAACAATCAACAAAACTAAAAACCAACCAACGGAATGGGAAAAGATTGGCAAATGACATATCAGACAAAGGGCTGGTATCCAAAATCTATAAAGAGCTCACCAAACTCCACACCCGAAAAACAAATAATCCATTGAAGAAATGGGCAGAAAACATGAATAGACATTTCTCTAAAGAAGACATCCGGATGGCCAACAGGCACATGAAAAGATGTTCAACATTGCTCCTCATCAGGGAAATGCAAATCAAAACCACACTCAGATACCACCTCACGCCAGTCAGAGTGGCTGAAATGAACAAATCAGGAGACTATAGGTGCTGGCGAGGATTTGGAGAAACGGGAACCCTCTTGCGCTGTTGGTGGGAATGCAAACTGGTACAGCCTCTCTGGAAAACAGTGTGGAGGTTCCTCAAAAAGTTAAAAATAGACCTACCCTATGACCCAGCAATAGCACTGCTAGGAATTGACCCAAGGGAGACAGGAGTACTGATGCATAGGGGCACTTGTACCCCAATGTTTATAGCAGCACTCTCAACATTAGCCAAATTACGGAAAGAGCCTAAATGTCCATCAACTGATGGACTGATGAAATTGTGGTTTATATACACAGTGGAATACTACGTGGCAATGAGAAAGAATGAAATATGGCCTTTTGTAGCAACATGGATGGAACTGGAGAGTGTTATGCTAAGTGAAATAAGTCATACAGAGAAAGACAGATACCACATGTTTTCACTCTTATGTGGATCCTGAGAAACTTAACAGAAGACCATGGGGGAGGGGAAGGGAAAAAAAAAAAGGTTAGAGAGGGAGGGAGCCAAACATAAGAGACTCTTAAAAACTGAGGACAAATTGAGGGTTGATGGGGGGGGGGTGGGAGGGAAGGGAGGGTGGGTGATGGGTATTGAGGAGGGCACCTGTTGGGATGAGCACTGGGTGTTGTATGGAAACCAATTTGACAATAAATTTCATACTTAAAAAAAAAGATGACCAGGTGATTCCAGTGTGTAATGAGGATTGAGAACCAATGTCCACATCATTAACTACATCCTAAAGAAATCCCAGAGAAAACCCAAGCAATTCTTCAGAGCCTTGGCTTTTATACAGCATTTCTACTCACCCGACACAAGCAAGGACCAGTCACAGGTATGTTCTCCCACCTCCCCACCCCCACGTAGGGGGGATAAGTGCTAGGAAACACAGTCCATGGCTGGGCAGCCACTTCCTAGCACCAACCGTATGGAAGGGGATTTGCAAATTTTTGTAGATAGAGGCATCTCTGCCTCATCTCTCAATTTCCCCCCTTTTGATAGAAGTTGCCTCCCCTCACATGGACAGTATCTCTGTCGAGGGCTGAACTAATGACAGGTCTTCCTAGAGAAGAGGTCTTTAAGCAGAACTGGTGTACCAAATCATTTTCTCCCCTCTGGCATCAGAGCTGTTATGTTATGAGCCAGAGCTGCTGCTCACCAATTACAACAGAGTACCTTCTAGGTACCAGGCATTATGCTAAGGGTTTTACATTTGTTTACCTATTTCACACTTGCAATAACCTATGATAGATGCTATTAAGTATGCACATTTTACAAGTAAAGAATTTGTCTAAGGTCAAGGGCACAGATGAGGGGCATACCTGGACTGTGGGACTACCCAAGTTCATGCTCTTGACCATCAAGGCTACACTGATCTCTATAGGGAAAGCCCACCTACAACAGAGGAGACTGAAGCCACACAGACAGCAGTACAGGCAGAGAAAGCAGAAACCCTAGGGCTGGCTCTGCTCCTGCCTTTACACGGTGTGTTTGTGCGAACCAGTAGATTCCTCTTTCCCCTTAAGGTACTTTGAATGATCTTTCTGTTATTTACAACCAAAGTCTTTATTGCTCTATCATGTGAAAGCATTAACCCATATGGGTTCTCCGTTTCTGGAAACTAAACATTCTAGGATCATAGGACACTCAGGACGAAAGGTGGTACTGGGAGCTCTTCTCCCTATAGCCAAGGGTGCTGATCTTAGCCCCTCAGTTACTGGCAAAATGGCATCCTCAGTGGGGGTGAATTTATTAGGCAACTCAACACCAACTAACACTACTGCTGCTGTGAGCTTGACCTGGGGTTCAGAGATTGTTCTGCATGAATGGTGAGGCTGAGTCTATACCTTGCAACCATTTCTGGAAATTTAAAATCCTAAACCTGCTTTGGATGCCTAGAGGGTTTCTTAGCGCCTTAATCTCAGTTGGGCCTTTCTCTCCTCATTCCCTTTTTACCACCATAGGAACTGAGCCTTCAGCTACTATGGATTTAGTTCTATCATCTGTTGGCTTACTTGTGGCAAGACTGCACACCTCTACGTGGGAACACAGATTGTTCCTTGCTTTCCTATTTTTATCCATCACTAGGCATCCCTGATGTGCACAGCTTGTTCAGATTACCAGTCACGCCTGATTAGTATCCATAAAACTGGTTATTTTCTGTCTTACTGAATTTCCTTGCAGGGCTGGGTCTAGTGCCCATGCATCCTCAGCCTAGTGACCACATCTATTTCTAAACCTTGGCCCCACCCAATGTAAACCACTTTGCTGTGGCTAACCATCTGTGGTGAACCAAGATCACCGACAATTTCATTCAACAAATACTTATTGCATCACTACGATGGTACTAAGTGCTGGAAGTACCAAGGTGAATAAGATATGTCGCATGATGATAAGATGTATCACACTCTTTGCCTTACCCCCTCAATCATTTTTATGAGGACCGGTTATGTGCCTGTCCGTGGCTAGTGTTGCTAATTACAACCATGAGCAAGATACACACGGTCCCTGCCTTCGTGAAGCTTAAAAGTTAAGAGGAAGGGAGGGAGGGAGATAGAGAGAGAGACAGAGACAGATTATAAACAAGTAAATGCACAACAAAAACTAATTACAGAGACTGTTACAAGTACTACAAAAGGGAACAGAGTGACTATTGGAAAATAGGATAAAAAGAGAAAGAGATCCACTTGGACACAGTGGTCAAACTTCTAAGACCTTAAAATGTTTCCCTATCGTGTACTAATCTTCCATTACAGTGCTTAGAAATTTTCAAATGGGAGCCCGTCATGGTCTAAACGCAGCTTTTTGTGTGTGTTGTTTGGCCAACATAATATTTTTTAAAAAAATAATTCAAGTGAGCATAGTTCTCCAGCTTGCTCCAGGCCCCCTCCCTCCCCATTGCTTCTACTGAGCTTTGATTGTACACTTATGCAATCCGCCTGGTTGGCCCTTACCAGCATTTCAATTTTGTAACTCTTGACTCAATCCTCAAAATACTTGAGGCAATAGATGAGATCCTCTCCCTCTCAATTTGATAAATACACAAGTGTGTATGAAAGAAAGCACATCGTTGGCTGCTTGCAAGGTAGAAGAATGTAAGTCTGCCAACTCTTCAAGTAATAGCTCTTGCCTCAATAATGACTTCAGCCACTCACTCGAGAATCCTAAGGGAGCATCTGAGACTGAGATACAGAGGTGGGTATTCAGACTGGAAGCACTCATACATGAAACATAGGATTTATGTCCTATTTAAAAGACCAAGAGCACTAAACTGTAGCTGGGAATATTTAACAGCCATAAAGCAGTGAAGGCCTACCTAGAAAGCCTGTGAGTAACTAAGCAGACACACAAGACATTACGGACATGCTAGGTTAGGTCGCCAAGCATCAGAGTTTGTAAAAAAAACATGACGGCTTAAATGGGGGCACTCAGAGTAATTACGCTTGGGCCTTTGCTTTATGAAACCCTGAAATTACAAGTCAGATAAATTAGGAGAGCAGTTCCTTGACAAAACGGTTTCTTCCAGGAAAACAGAAGGTCAGACCATGTATTTATTCACATAGCAAGGTCCCTGAATCGCTTCAAATATGTATGTTTGTATGGGATTTATCTCATGTTTTGTTCCAGAAGAATTTACAAATAGCCTGTAATAATCCATAAAATACAGCCAGGAGATGTAAAATAAAGGACTTCTTACCTCTCCAATCGGAGAGAACTTGGCCAGGTTAGAATGTCAGTGTTTTTCTTAGCTAATATTAATACCTCCCAAGTTCTCCATTTCCACTGTATAAAAAGAGTAGAATAATTTTACATACTGCAAGGAGTGGTTGAGGGATTAAATTACACAATCTCCATAAAGCATGCAGTACACTGATCATATTTTTGTTATTAGATTAGAACTCCTAAAAAATGAGATAGATCATATCATAACGTAGAAGGACAGTATCAGAAGCCATGGCCAAATGAAGATCAGAAATGGAGTCAGTTCAGGGGCATGTGTGTGGCGTAGTCAGTTGAGCATCCAACTCTGAATTTTGGCTCAGGTCATAATCTCACAGTCGTGGGATCAAGGCCTGTATCAGGCTCTGTGCTAACAGTATGGGGCGTGCTTGCGATTCCCTCTCTCTCTATCTCTCTCTCTCTCTCTCTCTTGTCACTCTGCCCCTCCCCTGCTCATGCGCAAGCACACATTCTCTCCCTCTCTCTCTCTCTCAAAATAAAATAAACTAAAAAAGACAAAGAAAAGGAAAAGAAAGAAAGACATGAAGTCAGTCCAGAAGTGTCTATACAAAATGTTAAGCAGTTTCTCCCCTGGTGGTGGAGTTACAGTTGTTTCATTTTATTCTCCCCCTTGATCCTGAATTGCTTTAATATTACTTTTAGCATCAGATAAAACAGTAAAGCAGTTTCCATTTGGGGTGAAGAAATTTAGAGGAAGTTCAGATGTATCTGAAACCATAAATCAAGGGCAAAACTGGATTCTACTCTCAAACACTTGATTTCATGCATCCTCTGAGGAGATAAGCCCAGCACCATGGGCACACTTGTAAATTATAGGTCTAAATTTACATATCCAGGACTACAGGACTAGTGAGCTCAAAGGTGCAGCAGGAAAGCCAAAGGTGTTGATGACCACAGCAGGCAGGCTCACACGTGGTGATGCCACATGGGGCCCTACACTCCCACACATTATACTATAAGTAAAGCACTTTCCAGGCCACCCACATTTATACTAACAGTTAAAATATAGGGGAAATCAAGAATGTTCATGCATAACTGTCATAGTGCCCAGATTTCATGCCTGCCCTTTGCTGACATTTGCTCTTTGCCTAACTTCAAAGCAGTGAGCCTGGGAGAATCATCTACATTTTTATAGTTGACCAATAAATCTGACCTTCTTTTTCTCATGTAGACCAATAAAGCATTTATTTACATGTGGAATCATTTATAAATAGAGTATTTTATTAAACTCATAAAGATATCTCAGAACACACACCATCTTTCCAGGAACAATGAATAAATTTTCAGGTTTAAGATTTGCTTGGGATTAGCTCTTTCTACCACTTGACCTGATCAACTGCCATAAGGCCATTTATTTCATTAAATTGCATCGAATAGAGATTTTCAGGCTCATGCTCTCAGAGTTATATCGCCATAATTACAGATTATATGTATTTTGATATTATTTCCCCCTAGGGCACTTTCCCCTTTAAACCAGGTCGAAGAAAATTTTAAGACTGAATTAAAATCTTTTTAAAATTTAAAAGAATTTTAAATTAATTTTTAAAAGTGTGCTAGTGGCTTTTGTCTCTAAAATGCGCCTGACACTCGCTAGGCCCCGGGGGTATCACGCAAAACACACACAGTCCTTTACCTCATGGAGTGGATAGTGCAGGGAGAATGTGCATGTATGGTCACACAAGCCTGTGTAACCACAGGCAGGGCGCTCAGAGACCATATATAGTGGCCATGACAATGCACCGCGTGCATCTCTGACTGCAGGGAGCGTAGCTCACTGAGAGTCCTGGCTGCTGCTCCTCCAGATCCTTTGGCCAATGGCTGAGCGTGGTGGGCGAATTCTGTGCCTCCAATAGGCAGCTTGTGCTTGAGGACACTCTATTGGTCTCCCTGAAGTGTTCTTGGAGCTGTGCAGAGTTTGAGACCCTTCCCACTTCTCCTTCATCTTTCACAGAAGCCGACCTGCATCACCGTCTGAAGGCTCTCTCCATCTATTTCTGCTTCTCCAGCTCCTCCTGCCTCCTCCCCTAAAAAATCCCTGGCACATCTAATCGCTTTTTGACATCCGCTTCTCAGAGGATCTGAACTAATACAGCATATGAGAGAGGAACACGCCAATTTTCAGAAGTCAGGGAAGACTTCTGCAGGAGGTGCTAACCGAGATATGACTGTAAGAATGCACTGAAGCCAAGAGGAAGAGAAGAGCATTCCAGATATGTATGAGCATGTGCGAAGGTCCTCCAGTTACAGGAAAGAGTGTGTCCAGATGGAAAGAAAAGAAGAGAGGAAGAAAAGAACATTAGGTGCTTTGCCTAGAATAGAAAGCAGAGAGACAGAGAGAGAATGAGAAGAAGAAGGTACAGAAGTGGACAAGGACCAGATAAAGAGAGAAAAATAAAAATATCCATTCCTGCTCTCCATAGTGAGGTCAATATGGTGCTAGAGTTAAGAAGAAATACGCTGTGTAGGTCAGGGCCCCATTTAATTTTTCATAAGAATTTATTTACTCACTTAGTTTTAATGTCTTACTAAGGAAGGCCAACAAAGAACAAAGCCAACTCTGCATAATTCCTCAGGTTATTGTAACACTTTTGGTAAAGTTAAAGCATTAATACGGTACAGGCCAAGGTGCTATCACAAAAGACTACAAAATACAATTTAATTGAGACAAACATGTGTTTCTCTTTTATATAATGGTCTACACAGAAGCAGGTTGTCTAAGGCAGGTAAAGAGCTCTGTTCTTTTTTTTTTTTTTAATATAATTTATTGTCAAATTGGCTTCCATACAACACCCAGTGCTCAACCCAACAAGTGCCCTCCTCAATGCCCATCACCCACTTTTCCCTCTCCTCCACCCCCATCAACCCTAAGTTTGTTCTCTGTATTTAAGAGTCTAAAGAGTTCTTTTCTGTTGGATCACACTGGGACGCATGATGGTGGGTTGGTGCTGCCATCTTTCACAATGGTTTCCAACATGGCAGCTCCAGATGTTGCAATTTCCCCAATTCTCATCATTGGGAATGGAGGGAGGAAAAAATAGAGCATCCTATAGGCCCAAATTTGGAGAATGGACACAGCTGCCTATAAAGTAGGCTGGGGAAATTAGTCTCTAGTTGGAAACCCACATGCCCATAAAACTTGAAGGAGTGTTCTATTATTAAAAGAACAAAAGTTAAACAATGGGTCAAAGAAGAAATCAAAAGGGAAGTTAAGAAAATACCTTGAGGGGTTGCCTGAATGGCTCAGTCGGTTGAACGTCCAACTCTTGACTTCAGCTCGGGTCATGGTCTCACAGGTTCATGATATTGAGCCCTGTGTCAGGCTCTGCGCTGAGTGTGGAGCCTGGTTGGGATTTTCTTTCTCTCCCCCTCTCTGTCCCTCCCCCTTCAAAATAAACTAAAAAAAAAAAAACCTTGAGACATATAAAAACAAAAACTCAACGTACCAAACTTCTGGGATGCACTGAAGGCAGTGCTAAGAGAGTATGTATTTGTAAAGACATATTTACCAATGACAAAAGATTTCAAAACAACAACCTAACTTTATATCTCAAGGAATAGAAAAAGAACAAATTAAACCCAAAATTAAAGCAAAGAAGGGGAACAAATAAAGACTACAGCAGATATAACTAAATAAAAAAACAATAGAAAAAAAATCAATGAAACTAAGAGCTAGTTTTTTTAAAAGATCAACAAAATTGACAAACTTTTAGTAACACTAAGAAAAAAAAAGGGATAAGACTCAAATAACTAAAATCAGAAATGCAAGAGGAGACATTACAACCAATGCCACAGAAATAGAAAGGATTATAAGAGATTACTATGAACAATTATATGCCAACAAACTGGATGACCTATAAGAAATAGATGAATCCTAGAAATATACAACCTACCAAGACTGAAACATGAAGAAATAGAAAATCTGAACAGACCAATAAATAGTAAGAAGAATTAATTAGTAATCAAAAATCTCCCAAAAAGAAGAGCCCAGGACCAGATGGCTTCAATGTAGAGAATACTGCCAAACATTTAAATAAGAATTAACACCAATCTTCCCCCAAACTCTTCCAAAAAACTGAAGAGGAGGGAACATTTCCAAATTCATTCAGTGAGGCCACTATTACCCTGACACCAAAGGAAAACAAAGATGTTACAAGAAAAGAAAACTATGGGCCAATATTCCTGATGAATACTAATGCAAAAATCTCGACAAAATACTAACAAACCAAATTCAGTAGCACATTAAAAGAATTACTCCACCATGAACAAGTAGGATTCATTCCTGGAATGCAAGAATTGTTCAATATAAAAAAGCAATCAATATAATACATCACATTAACAGAGTGAAGGACAAAAACTACTTGATCATCTTAATCAATGCAGAAAAATCATTTGACAAGATTCAACACCCTTTTTCATGATAAAAACATTCAAACCAGGAACAGAAGTAAATTACCTCAACATAATAAAACCATATATGAAAAGCTCACAGCTAACATCATACTCAATGATAAAAGACAAAAACATTTCCTCTCTGAGATCAGGAATAAAACAGAGATGCTTATTCTTGCCACTTCTAGTTAACATAGTACTGGAAGTCCTAGTTAAAGCAATTAGGCAAGAAAAAGAATTAAAAGGCATCTGAAATGGAAAGGATGAAGTAAAATTATCTTTGTTCACAAATGACATGATCTTGTATCTAGAACAAGCTAAAGATTACACACACACATACACACACAGAAACTCTCTGTGTATAAAAATATACAAATCAACACACAAAAACCAACTGCATTTCTATACACTAGCAATGAATAATCCAAAAAAGAAATTCAGAACACAGTTATATTTACAATAACATAAAAAACCCATAGGAATAAATTTAACCAAGAGGTGAAAGACTTGTACATTGAAAACTACAAAACACTGCTGGAAGAAATAAAAGAAAATACAAATGAATGGAAACACATTCTGTATTCATGGATTGGGAAACTTAATATTGTTAAGATGTCAGCATTACCCAAACCAATTTACAGAGTCAATACAATCCATATCAAAATCCCAATAAAATTTTTTGAATAAATAAAAAAAATCCATCCTAAAACTCCTATAAAATCTGAAGGGACTCCAAATAACCAAAACAATTTTGAAAAATAAGAACAAAGTTAGAGAATGCTCCTTGCTGATTTTAAGATATAGTATAAAGCTATAGTAATCAAAATAGTGTGGTACTGGAATAAATACAGACATAAAGGCCAATGGAATAGAATAGAGAGCTCAGAAATAACCTTTGCATATATGGTCAAAAAATCTTTAACAAGGATGACAAGACCACTCGATAGGAAAAGGATAGTCTTGTCAGCAAATGGTGTTAGGAAAACTGGATATCCACATGAAAAAAAATGAAGTTGGACCATTATCTTACATCAAATGAAAGAAAGAAAGAAAGAAAGAAAGAAAGAAAGAAAGAAAGAAAGAAAGAAAGAAAGGCTTAAAATGGATTAAAGACCTACATATAAAATCCTAAACTAAAAACTAGATAAAAACATATGGGAAAAGCTTCATGACATTTGACTTGACAATGAATATGACATCAAAGCACAGGCAACAAAAGCAAAAATAGGCAGATGAGACTACTTAAAACTTAAAAACTTCTGCCCATCAAAGGACACAATCTACAGAGTGGAAAGGAAAGCTATGGAATAGGAAAAAATGCGTACAAATTATACACCTTGTAAGGGGTTAATGTCTAGAATATATAACGACTTCCTACAACTCAATGACAAAAAATCTAATAACCTGATTTAAAAATGGACAAAGGACTTAAATAGACGTTTCTCCAAGATAATATACAAATGGCCAACAAACATGAAAAGATGCTTCTCAACATCATTAATCATCAGAATAATGCAAATCAAAACTACAATGAAGTATTACTTCATATCCATTAGAATGGCTACTATAAAAACAAACAAAAGAATAGTGTTGATGAGGATGTAGAAAAACTGGAAGCCTTGTGCCCTGCTGGTGCAATTGTAAAAGTGCAACTTCTGTGGAAAACAGTATGTTGGTTCCTCAAAACAGTTAAAATAAAACTACCATACATGATCCAGCAATCCCACTTCTGGATATATGTCCTAAATAATTGAAAGTAGGGTCTTGAAGACATATTTTCATACCCGCGTTCACAGCAGCACTATTCACAGTAGCCACGAGGTTGAAGCAACCCTACTGAGCATCAACAGAAGAATAAATATACAAAATGTAGTATATACATACAAGGCAGTATTACTGAGCCTTTCAAAGTAAAGGAATACTGTGATATGCTACCACATGCATGAACCTTCAGGACATTATGTGAAGTAAAATAAGCCAATCACAAAAAGACAAAGACCATATGATTCCACTTACTTGAGATCCCTAGGGCAGTCACACTCAGAGCAGAAAGTAGAATGGGAGGGAGAAGAAAGTAGCCAGAGGCTGGCAGAAGAGAGGCAAGGGGAGTTGTTTAATGGGTATAAAGTTTCAGCTTTGCAAGATGAAAGGTGCTGGAGATGGGATGCACAACAATGTGAGTACATGTAACACTACTGAACTATATACGCTTAAGAGTGTTTAAGATGGTAAATTTTATGTTATGTGTTTTTTACCACAGTGTTTTAAGCTATAAAAGGAGGGGAGCAAATCATAGTATAATAGCACAACTAGAATACTGACATTAATCTTACCCAATTATTTATTTATTTTTTAATTTTTTTTAACGTTTATTTATTTTTGAAACAGAGAGAGACAGAGCATGAACGGGGGAGGGGCAGAGAGAGAGGGAGACACAGAATCGGAAGCAGGCTCCAGGCTCCGAGCCATCAGCCCAGAGCCCGACGCGGGGCTCGAACTCGCGGACCACGAGATCATGACCTGAGCTGAAGTCGGATGCTTAACCGACTGAGCCACCCAGGCACCCCTTACCCAATTATTTATTGACCAATCTCTTTCAGGATTCTCCACTTTATTTGTAGTCGTGTGTGTGTGTGTGGTGTATGCGTAAAATTAAAGTTTTAACAGCTTAACTACAAAAAATGGACAAAAGGGAGAACAGGTACATAGGGACAGCTAGTGGGGCACAGTGACACTCTCTTCATTCATTCCTTATTTATTCACTGTGTGCCCACTCCAAGTTAGACATGGTGCCAGGCACCAGGGATACAATAGGGAATATGACACAGTCTTGGGGAGCTTACCTTCTATTGTGGAGACAGATAATTACAACTTAGTGCAAGAAATGAGCTTCAGCAAAGTGCAAGGGCAATGGAATCAAACAAGAGTATTGCTCATCCCAGACATGCAAAAGGGGAATAGTCAGGGAATGTTTTTTGGAAGGGCTGTCTCAGCTATGACACGAGAGAAAAGCAGGATTTGCCAGGCCAAGGCATTCCTGACAAATGTCTGGAAGCAAGAGAATACATGATGCATTTTGCAGAACTTAAAACAGTTCAACATGGTAAGAGTTTACAGTGAGATGGGACGTGCTGAGAAATATCACTGCAGAGGGGTCCAATCACAAAAGGGCTCTCACTATGCTAAAGTGTTTACCTATTCCTAGGAGTAGTGGGATGTGTCCATCGTAGGAAGGGGCTGCCCTGAACTGAACACCAAGCATCATGCTATGAACTTGACATTATCACATTTTATCTTCCTCACCACAATCCACTGAGGTAACTGCTATCTTCATTTTACAGATGAGGAAACTTAAGACAATCATGTTTGTGTAGACCATCCAAGGTCACACAGCAGCTCATAAGTAACAGAGCTAGGGAATGAACACAAATTTTTCCGATTCCCAAAGCCCGCAGTATTTAAAAATTAAATACATGACAGAAATAACAGGACAGGCTTCAGGCTTATTGGCAGCTCTTGAATCAGGCAGCTAGAGTTTGAATCCTGACTACAGATCTTATCAGCTGTGTGACCTTGGGCAAGTGACTCTTTGAGCATCAATTTATTTTTCAATATAAATACATTTCAGGGAAATACAGGGGCTGTGGGATCTTTTTTTCAGACTCATTTGTAAAACTGAGGGTAATAATAATAATAATGAACACATAACAGCACTCTAAAATTATTAGCTATCATTATAATTATTTTATACTCCTGCCCAATCTAAATATCATCTCAAAGAGAAGCTGCTAGAAAGAGAGAGGTAAAACAGAATGAGTATATATTCTATAGGTTTTATAAAAACAGTGCTCTGATGGAGTGCTGGTGGTCTTAGTTCCATCACTAATTTATTGACTACTCAGGGTCTATGTTTAATCTCTCATAAATGGCGTTACCAGTATCTCAGCAATCAAACCATAGAATCACAGTGAGGATCAACAGGGATAGAGAATATCGAAGTACTGTAAAAGTATAAAGGTGGTATGTTTGCCTCATCATTATTAAAATACCACATGAATTCAGCTATTTGACATATTTTCACAAAATTTCTACTACACTCTTGGCACTGTGCTAAGGCTATGAAGTCTCTTAAATTATTGGGGCGCCTGGGTGGCGCAGTCGGTTAAGCGTCCGACTTCAGCCAGGTCACGATCTCGCGGTCCGTGAGTTCCAGCCCCGCGTCGGCCTCTGGGCTGATGGCTCGGAGCCTGGAGCCTGTTTCCGATGCTGTGTCTCCCTCTCTCTCTGCCCCTCCCCCGTTCATGCTCTGTTTCTCTCTGTCCCAAAAATAAATAAAAAACGTTGAAAAAAAATTTTTTTTAAAAATTATAAGTGAAATATTATGTACTTATTATGCTTGTGGTTTTCTTAGAACTGGCACCATAACTTTGATCAGATCCTTCAAAGGATGCATGATCCCAAAAAGGCTAAGAAGTATTCTGCTAGATACTGTGGACAAAAAAAGTAAACAATCCCTGCTAAGATCGGAAACAAGACAAGAATGTCTGCTCTGATCCCTTCTATTCGATGCTGTGTTGGAAGTTCTAACCAAGTAAGGAAACTAAACAAAAATAAAAAAGCATCCAGATTGAAAAGGAAAAGGTAAAACTCCCTCTATTTGTACGTGACATGATCTTGTATATAAAAAATCCTTACGAATCAAAATAAAACCTATTAGAGCCAATAAATAAATTTTAGAGTGACTGCAGAATACAAGAAGATCAACATGTAAAAATCAGGTAGGTTCCTATTCATTACTAATGAATAATCCAAAAATTGAATTAAGAAAATAATTTCATTTATAATAGCATCAAAAAGAATAAAACACTTAAGAAATGAAGTTAGCAAACAAAGGGAAAGATTTGTACTCTGAAAGCTACAACACATTGTTGAAAACAATTAAAGACCTATATAAATGGAATGGCATCTCATGTTCATGGATTGGGAGACAATTCCCTTTTTACAGAAGCTAAGGCTGTATTGAAACAGAAAGGTAAGAGACACAGAACAGCTCAAAAAACATCTTGAAAAAGAAGAACAAATTTGAAGGGCTCACACTTCCCAATTTCAAAACTTATTACAAAGCTACAGTAATCAAGACTATGTGGTATTGGAATTGAGGACACACATATGTATCAGTGGAATTGAAATAAACCCATGTATCTATAGTCAATTGATCTTTGACAAGGGATTTTCAATGGAGAAAGAACTGTCCTTTCCACAAATGACTCCGAGAAAATAGGATATTAACATGCCAAAAACATAAACTTGTACTATTATCTCATGCTAAATACAAAAATTAACTCAAAATGGATGAAAGATCTTAAGGTAGGAGCTAAAATTATGAAACTTAGTGGTATATCTTTATGACCTTGAATTGAGCCATGTTTCCTTAGGTATGACATTTGAGCACAGCAACGAAAAAAAAAAAAGGATAAAATATATTTCATCAAAAGTAAAAACTTTAGAATTTTAATTCCAGTATAGTTAACATACCATGTTATTTTAGTTATAAAATAGTTATATTTAGTTTCAGGTGTACAATTTAGTGACTCACCAATTTTCTACATGATTCGGTGCTCATGATCAGTGTACTCTTAATTACCTTTATCTATTTAATCCATCCTCCCCCTTCTAGTAACCACCAGTTGGTTCTCTACAGTTAAAAGTCTGTTTTTTGGTTTGTCTCTTTTTTTCTTCGTTCATCTGTTTTGTTTCTTAAATCTTACATATGAGTGGAATCACATGGCATTTGTTTTACTCTGGCTGACTTATCTCATTTAGGATTATCGCCTCTAGATGTATCCGTGTTGTTACAAATGGCAAGATTTCCTTCTTTTTTACAGCTGAATTGTATTTCATTGTATATATACCCCTTCTTCTTTATCCATTCATCTATCAATGGGCACTTGGGTGCATGGCATAATTTGGCTATTGTAAACAATGCTACAATATACATAGGGATGCATATATCTTTTCAAACTAGGGTTTTTGTATTCTTTGAATAAATACTCAATAGTAGAATTATTGGATTACACGGTAATTAATTCTATTTTAAAAATTCTGAGGAACCTCCATACTGTTTCTATTCTAGTTTTCCATCCAGGATACCACTTTCCATTTAGTTTTCATGTCTCCTAAGGCTCCTTTTGGCTATGACAATTTCCCAGACTTTCTTAATTTTTGGCGACCTTGACAGCTTTAAGGAGTAATGATGAGGCATTTTATAGAATGTCCCTCACTTGGGGTTTATCTTGTGGTTTTCTTATGATTAGACTATAGTTATGTGTTTTGGAAGGAAGACCAATGACACAAAGTGTCATCATTATCACAATATACCAAGGGTACAAACGATAAAAAAACATCACTGTTGATGTTGACTTTGATCAGCCAGCTGAAGTAGTCTTGCCATGTTGTTCCATGTAGTTATTCTCTTCCTCCCCTTTCCACACTGTACTCTTAGGAAGGAAGTCACTACATGCAGCCAACACTTCAAGGAGTGGGAAGTTACACTTGAGGGTAGAGTATCTACATGAATTATTTGTAATTTCTTTGCAAGGGATATTGGTCCATCTTACTTAGTCACTTATTGCTATCAGTATAGACTCATGGGTATTTTATTTTTATTTTTTCCAGCTTTATTGAGATATAATTGACATGTAACATTGTCTACGTTTAAAGTGTATGATAAAGTGATTTGATACATTTATATATTGTGAAATAATAGCCACAGTAGGGTTATTAATATCTCCATCACCTCATGTAATTACCATTTCTTTTTTGTGGTTAAAAACTTAAGATTTACCCTCTTCGGAAGTTTCATGTATATAAGACAGTATTGCTAACTACAGTCACCACACTGTACATTAAATCCTCAGAACTTATAATTGTACGTTTGTACCCTTTGGCAAACATCATCCCATTTCCACCCACCCCCCTACTGTACTGTTTCTGTAATTCTGGTTGTTTTAGATGCCACATATAAGTGATATCATACAGTATTTGTCTTTATGTGTCTGACTTATCTCACCCAGCATAATGCTCTCAGGATCTATGCTTATTGTCACAGTGGCAGCTATGTCTTCTTTCTTATAGCTGAATAATATTCCATTGTATATATACCCCACATCTTCTTTATTCACTCATCTGTCATTGGACAGCTAAGTTGTTTCCATATCTTGGCTTTTGTGAATAATGCTGCAATGAACAAAGGAGTACAACTATCTCTTTGAGATCCTGATTTCATTTCCTTTGGATATACACCCAGAAATGGATGTATGTTGGATCATATAGTAGTACTATTTTTAATTTTCTGAGGAACTTCCATGCTATTTTTCATAGTGGCTGTACCAACTCACATTCCTACCCAACTATGCACAAGGATTTTCCTTTCTCCACATCTTCACCAAAACTTACCTCATCTTTTTGATAATAGCTATTATGATAGATGTGAGGTGATGTCTCTATTGTGGCTTTGATTTGCATTTCCCTGATGATTAGTGATGTTGGGCATCTTTTCATGTACCTGTAGGTCCTTTCAAGATCATTTTTATGTCTTCTCTTGGAAAAATGTCTATTCAGGTCCTCTGTCATTTTTTAAATGGATCAGTGTGGGTATTTTTTTTTCATTGGTTTTGCTAACTTGTAAAGGTTTCTTACATATTTTAGACATGAAACCATTATCAGATATATGATTTGTAAATACTTTCACTCATTCCATGTGTTGCCTTTTCATTTTGTTTTTTTCATGTGCTGTGCAGTAGCTGTTTTGTTTGACATGGACCCACTTGTTTATTTTTGCTTTCATTGCTTGTACTTTTGATGCCATAGCCAAAAAATATTGCCAAGACCAATGTCAAAGAGGTTTTTTCTGCATGTTTTCTTCTAAGAGTTTTATGGTTTTAGGACTTATGCTTGAGTCTTTACTTCTTTTTAAGTTAATTTTTGTAAGTGGTGTAAGATAGGGGTCTAATTTCATTCTTCCACATGTGGATAATCTAGTTTTCCCAGCACCATTTATTAAAGAGACTATCCCTTCTTCATTGAATACTCTTGGCTCTGTGTCAAATATTAGTTGACCATATAAGTGGGGGTTTATTTCTGGGCTCTTGATTTTGTCCACTGATCTGTTTGTCTGTTTTTATGACAGTACCATACTATTTTGATTACTATAGCTTTTTATTATCATTTGAAATCAAGAATTGAGATATCTCCAGATTTGTTCTTCATTCTCAGGATTGCTTTGGATATCTGAATCTTTTTTCTGGTTCCATAAAAATTTTAGGATATTTTTTTCTAATTCTATGAAAAATGCCATTGGAATTTTGAAATAGACTTCACTGAATCCTGCACTGAATCTATAGATGGCTTTGGGTACTTTGGACATTTGGGCAATATTATTTCTTCTAGTCCATGAACACAGGATATCCTTCCATTTATTTATGCCTTCAAATTTTTTTCATCCAAGTCTTACAGTTTTTTTCTGTACAGTTCTCTCATTACCTTGGTTAAATTTATTCCAAAGTATTTTATTTGTTTTGATGCTACTGTGAATGGAATTATTTTCTTAATTTATTTTTCAGATATTTTGTTTTTAGTGTATGGAAATACAATTGACTTCTATATGTTGACATTGTATTCTGCACCTTACTGAATTTAATTAGTTTTAACAGTTCTTTGGTGGAGTCTTTAAGATTTTCTATATAGAAGATCATATAATCTGCAAACAGAGACAATTTTATTTCTTCCTTTCAGATATGGATGCTTTTTATTTCTTTTTCTTGCCTGATTGCTCTAGCTAGAACTTTTAGTACTGTATTGAATAAGTGGTATGAGAGGGCACCCTTATCTTGCTCCTGATCTTAGAGGAAAAGCTTTCAACCTTTCACCATTGAGTATGATGTTAGCTGTGGGCTTGTCATACATGGTCTTTATTATGTTGAAGTATGTTTCTTCTATATCCTATTTATTCAGAGTTTTTAATCATGAAAGAATGCTGTATTTTTTCAAATGCTTTTGCTGTATCTATTGAGAGGATCATATGATTTTTGTCTTTTATTCTATTAATGTAGTGTATCATATTTATGATTTGTGTATATTGAACCATCCTTGCATGCCAGGGATAAATCCCACCTGATCATGGTGCATGATTCTCTTAATGTGCTATTGAATTCAGTTTGCTCATATTTTGTCAAGAATTTTTACAGCTATATTCACCAGAGATATAGGCCTGTAGTTTTCTTTTCTTGTATTGTCCTTATTTGGCTTTTAGTATCAGGTAATGCTGGCCTTGTAAAATGAGCTCAGCAGTGTTCCCTCCTCTTTGATTTTTTAGAAGTTTTGAAAGATTTTAAGGATAGGCATTAATTTCTCTTTAAATGTTTGGAAGACATCACCAGGGACACCATCTTGTCCTGGGCTTCTCTTTGTTGGGAGGTTTCTGATTAGTAATACAATCTCCTTACTCATTATTACCAGTCTGTTGAGATTTTCTATTTCCTCATGATTCTAGGAATTTATCCATTTCTTCTAGGTTATACAATTTGTTGGCATATAATTGTTTATAATAGTGTCTTATGATCTTTGTATTTTTGTGGTATCAGTTGTGATGTCCTTTTTTCATTCTTGATTTTAGTTATTTCAATCTTTTGTCAGTTTTCCTTTGTCTCCCCATTTGTAATATCAGTCACCTTCTCCAGTCTTTACCAACTGACTTTGGAAGAGAAATACCTTCCATCATTTCTGCTAGGGGGTCTGAGGCTTCTATGGATACACCTATTTCACACTTCTTGCTCCCTCTTGTGGCAGAATTCTTAAGCTTGTAAGCCTTCTCTCAGTCTGGCAGTGCACCAGACGGCCTGCCAACATACTCCCTTTTGCTTTCCCAAATTTGTGGTCTCTTCCTGGCCCACAGATTGAAGACAGCTTTCTACAAAAGCTCAGTAGCCAACTGCCAAAACTCACTCCCATCACTGTCAGGAGTGCACACAGAGAGCTGGCCACAGTAGCAATGTGTGTGGATGAGGTATGCAGTGGTGGGGGTGCTTGGGCTGGTTGGGGGCAGAAGAGACGTGTCCCAAGGGCTTGTGGGTGGGTTTCTTGATGGAATCTGTGACACAGTTGGTAGGATCCACATCCCTTTAATGCCCACTAACAGTCCTATCATCTGCTGCTCTCCCATCTTCATCCTACCCCCCATCATGCAGTTCGTGAATCAGTACACTGGAAAGTGAGAGCAAAACGGGCCTCCTTGGCAACATCCGACACAGCCGGGGAAGATGGTGGTCCCTGACATAGTCTCACTTCTACAGAGGAAGAAATCACAGGCTGAGAAGGTCTTGCTTGGCACTGAGCTGTGCTGCCTTGGGGCGGGGTGACGCAGGTAGAGACAAACTGTTCCTCTTACCCTTTACAAAGTGTCCACACTCACATTTTTTGTGGTAGTGGGGTTCTAGAAGCTCTGGGCTGAAAACCTGGACTTCCACAAGGCTCTCTCATCCGTGGGTGACTGTCAAAGGCAGTGTTTTCCAGAGGTTCCAGGACACAGCCAAGAGAAGCTGGATGAACACAGGCTGATGTAGGGTCCACAGCTGGAACTGAGGTCTGACTGGCTATGACGCGGCACACGGGAGGGCAAGACTCCTTCCCAGGTTACCTGGTGTGTGGTGCTATTTCCTACAGCTACCTCAAAGGCACTTTTGTCTGTGGATGAATTCAAAATTGCTATTATTGAGAGAAGGTCACCAGCCAGGGCTATCTTATTCAGCCATATTGGTTACACCACTGCTTCATGGATATTTTCCACTTTGGGTTATAATCCAATACTACTTTATTTATTTTGTTGCTCAAATTGTCCCAGCTTTGACCCCTGGGAGTTCTTTCAGTTGGCTCTTGCGTCACTTTGCTATACCCCTCCCCTTCATTGTGGTCAAGTATAATTTTCCAAAACTATAATTAAACCATAACTTTTGGGGTTAGTTAACTTCTTTCATGAATGAAATCACTTGCATTTTTATAGTTAAGCAGCATAATGGCCCCTTTAAAATGTCCGTGTCCTAATCCTTGGACCCTGTGAACATGTTACCTTTTAGGGCAAAAGGGAGAGCTTTGCAGGTGTGATTAATTTAAGGCTCTTGCAATGGCCAGATTATCCAGGATTGTCCAGGTGGGCTATAATGTAATCATGGGGATCCTTATAAGAGAAAGAGGAAGGCAAGAGATCAGAGTTAGAGAGACTGGAAGACATTACACTGCTGGCTTTGAAGATGGAGAAAGGTGCTGAGAGCCAACAAAGGTAGGCAGCTTCTAGAAGCTGAAAAACAAAAGGGAATGGATTCTTCCCTGGAACCTCTAAAAACAAACAAACAAACAAACAAACAAAAAAACCCATGTAGCCTGGCCAAATCTTGATTTTGGCCCAGTGAAACCCATTTAGGACTCCTGACCCCCAGAATTGTAAGACAGTAAATTTGTGTCGTGTTATGGCACTCAATTTGTGGTAATTTGTTGGCAGCAATAGGAAATTGACAGAATCTCTCCTAAAGGGAACATATTTGGCTCTCATCAGTTTCCTACAAGGTAGCATTTAATTTTACAGAATCTGGGCTCTCATTGTGAGTCAAAATTCCTTCCCCTAGAGAGCTGGGTTGACCCCTGGGTGGGCTTGACTGGACAGTGCTTTCAGATCATGTTGAAAATACAAATAGTAATCCTTCTGCTTTATGTTCAAGTTTTGAATAACCTTTCCTAACATCTCTTTGCTCTGCTCTTAGGAACCCACATACTTCCATTCCTCCTGTCCTTCAAAAATCTCTTTAGAAACCAAGTCTGGACATCAGACAGCATCATTCCTGAAGCTGGAATCTGTAGGTGCATATTTCTGGTTTTCTGAAGTAGCATACAGTACATATAAACACACTCTCTTCATTCTACTCTCCCTCCATGATGAGTGGCCCAGCTAGACTGGGGTTGATTTGTTCACAACCTTGTGGAAAAAAGAGTACAAAGTCACACACATAAATTTCTAAAATGAACCTCATAAAGGCAAAGGAAGAGTTGAACAGAGGAAATAAAAATTTTAAATCAAAGTAGCACGAGCAAAGTAGAGATTTGACCTGAATCCTTCCAAAGCGGGGGAAAACTGCCCAAATACCAAATCTCATCATATGATAATGTCATTTCAAAGGCCTCACTGCGTAAGGAGCCCAAAGCTATCAAAGGCTCCGTGTAATGGGGTAATGTGCTCCTATACATCTACAGTGACACTGCGGTCTTCCAGAATCATGCTGCAAAAAGAGCCTGTCCTCCAGACTCCAACTGTTTGCTTTCACATCCGTCCTGCGGGCCCCACACAGTGATGGGCACCACTTTATGGGCTCCTGCCACGATGGGGTCTCCTTTCATCCCAGGGTAGACCCTCAGGTGCTACATCCTGCATCTGGCTCCGCCCCAGCTGCCTATTGTTAAGAAACCCCAGATGACCTAACTTTTCCAACTTAAGCATTCATCAGCATCACCTCTGAAACACAGATTTCTGGGCTCCACTCAGAGTTTCTGATCCTGTGGGTCAGGGTAGGGCCCAAGAATGCGCATTTCTAGCAAGGTCCCAGCAGATGCAGCTGCTGCTATTCTCCGAGTACTTTGGGGAAGTGCTACCAGAGTCTGTGAGAAGGGACTTCCAGCGTGATGGAAATGTTCCATATCTTTATTGGCACATGTTTACTCTGGTGCATACATTTGTCAAACTCATTAAACTGTCCACTTAAAATGAGTGTATTTTACTGTGTGTAAATGATGCTTTAATAAAATTGATTTAAAACTTCTAAAAATTAATGGAATCATGTGCTCCTATAAATCTGCAGTGATATATCTGGTCAATCGTAATTCATTAATTATTGATTGAGTCCCTTCTTGGTGACATGCACTCCGGTAAATTCTGGGAATATATGGGGATATAAAATGATCCTGAAATTTCTCCTACATGCCAAGAAGTTCACTGCCAATTACAATATTATATACTAAATGGTAGAATAGGAGAAAATCAAAGCCTCACAGGAGATTCCACTAGAAATTAACACTCTCTCCCGATCACCATTCTTCTTTAAAAAACCTACCTAGTCCACGGTCATGGCAGAGAAGGGGACATGAGGCACCATCCAGCTTCCATCCCCTGGGCCACAGCTGACTGGAGCAACTGCGACCCCTGACCCCAAGCTGAATCGGTCCAGGTGTTTGGGATGGGGAGTTGGACATTGAGCCAGGTGGCTGTAGGAGCCACAGAGTTTAGGACTGAGGGAGCCACGTGTAAGCAAGGCAGGATAACTAAGGAGACCAGCAGGGAAACAAGAGACCAAGGTCCTGCAGACCTAGGCAGATGGCCGACATGGTTCTGGTTCCTCGGAGGCCCAGCTGTGTGTACCCTTTCCACAGAGCCCTGGGAGTCTCCTGGAGCAGTGATTCTCAATTGCAAATGTGCAGAAGAATCATCTGGCCAGTCCTTCAGGCTCCTGGTAAAGCAGGTAGGCATGGCGTAGGGATGGGGGCTTGCAGAAAACACCCAGGTGATCCTGATGTGAGTAGTCTGTAGATTACAGACTATTTTGAGAGAGAGCATGAGCGAGCGGGGGAGGGCAGAGAGACAACTGCAAGCAGGCTCCACACTCAGCTCAAACCTTGACGCAGGCCTTGAACTCACGAACTGAACCGTGAGATCATGACCTGAGCCGAAATCAAGAGTTGGACGTGCAATCGACTGAACCCCTAACTTAAACCTCTTTCTTGGGGGTCTGGTTCTTAGAATCAAAAAGCTCTAATTAAGGCACTGCACATCGCCAAATTTGGGAAATTAAGAAAAGCCTGACACAAAGTAAGATGTGCGCCTTCGGTGATGAGAGTGAATCAGGGAAGTGAAGTGCGTAGGTGTGCAAGGCTGCGGCGGGGGCTTGGGAGGAGGGAGGGGGAGGAGTTGTGCGAGAGACCTAAGTGCAATCTCGAGGGCTTTTGGCAGCCATTTTCTATTTTCTCTCAGACCCTTTTTCTCTCTAACTTCTCTGACCTTTCTAGAGTCAAAACCCAGCATTTTAAAAGAGCATGTAATGTAAAAGCCTACAAGGAAAGAGTTTTGGGCTTTCAGCCCTAGGACTGGGCATGGGATGCCTGCCAGGAGCCACTCTGTGTGAGACCTGAGAAAGCCTGGAAGTGTGAGGGTGCAGACATCCAGGAGGCAGCCTGGCCTCGAAGGGGGACAAGAGCCCATGGACAAAAAGACTCCCCTTTTCCTCCCCACAGGTAGAAAATTCTAAGGTGCATTTTATATGGCATCTCAAAGCATCCCCAGTGGGACAGAGATCCGGTTGCCCACAGGTGATGGTCTGCACCCTTCTTCCCTAGTCACACAATCCCCGCTCAGGCTCATGGAGACCTCTTCCCAAAATAAACCATGGACACCCTTGTCTTCTCTGCTGTAGGGGAAGCCCAAGCTATGACAGGCAAACAGCCATAACGAGGAAAGAGAAGAATTAAAGTCAGAAAAAAAATATTAGAAGGGCTTGTCACCCCCTCCTGGTCTTCTTACCTGGAATGTAAACGGGGCTCGTTTGGGCCCCCAGGACTCTCACTTTTTCCACTTGGTTCTAGACTCCTAGTTCTCTCTGGAGTCAGCACATACTTTACCCTGGAGATCAGCACTTCAAATCCTGCTTGTGTTCAAGGTCAGATGAAAGTTCCCTGAGTATAGCTCGACAGAGATGACTTAGATGAAGTCGTAGGTGATTGTGTGGGAAGCCGGCTCCTTTGGACAATGACCCAAGGCTTTGAGAGCAGCAAGTGGCACCCGGCGCGGGGTGGGGGCACTCCACCCTCCCTCACAATGGATGCTCACCCACTCCTGGGGTCAGGCCAGGCCCTAAGGCTGAAGAAGGCACTTTGATTTCTGCCTGAGACCCTCAGTGGCTTCATAACACAACAAACTTCTTGGCAGATAAACTTCCCAGTAGCCTCTTCCGGTCTTTGTGTTGGTTTCTTTGCCCCATCCCCCCACCCAAGCCCTGCCCTCACCCCCTCCCTTCGCTTCTCTTTTAATTGGTTTGCCTGAAGAATGTTCTTCCTACTTCAAGCCCCCATCACCATTTCCTGAAGCCTGGTTACACCTTCCTAGCTAACATGCTGCTTTTACTGCTAGTCTCCACCTAGTAAATATCTCATGCAACTTTTTAAAAAATTGTGAGTCAGATCATGTCACCTCTCTGCTTATAATAATACACTGGCTTTCCATTGTCCTTAGAATAAAATACAAACCAGGGGCACCTAGGTAGCTTAGTTAAGCGTCCAACTCTCGGTTTCAACTCAAGTCATGATCTCACGGTTTATGAGTTCAAGCCCCACATAGGGCTCTGTGCTGACAGTGCAGAGCCTGCTTGGGATTCTCTCCCTCTCCCCCCCCCCCTCTCTCTCTCTCTCCCGCCCCCCCACCTCTCTGCCCCTCCCCAGGCGTTCTCTTTGTCCCTCTCTCAAAAATAAATAAACTTAAAAAAATTTTTTTAAGGAATAAAATACAAAAAAACTTCTAAAAAATGAATAAAATACAAACCTTCTACAAGACCCTCCATAATATAATCTTGCTTCATCATGCCCTCCCCTGCTCTCTAGTTCCAGCCACACCCACCCATTTTCCATTCCTAAAACTCTCCTGGCATGCTCCTACTTCCTGGCAAGTGCATTAGCCATGCCCTCTGCCTGGCAATGCTCTCCCCCCAGAGGTTCACATGGCTGGCTCCTTCTTGGCCTTCTGGCTCAGCTGAAAGACAGACTCCAAAAACAGTATTTCTTCCAGAGCTAATCCAAAGTAACACTCCCTCTCCAAATAACACTGTCTCAATCACCTACGTTATGATCCCCAGGGTCACTCACACAGTTGCTGTAGACACTTAACAAATGTTTCCTGAATGACTAAATGGATGAATGAACCCAACTGCAGGTTGTGAAATTTGTACATGTTTGGGGCACATTAGTTACTTCACTTATTATTCTGAGCTACTCTCTCACTTAGATTCTTCGGATGCAAGAGGAGTTTGTAAATAAGAGACTAGGGTTGGTCTTTCCACTCAAGTACACATTTCCTGGCTACAGCTCCACTGATACCTGCTGCTGTTGGAGAGAGACACACTTGAGCTGGAAGCAGAAATAAATCCCTTCCCCATCCTCCTGCATCCCCATCACCAGCCATTACCTCCCACTGACACAGCCTAATCAGAAGCCAGCTAAAAGTGAGGGTGACAGATGTAGCTTGTAGACTTGTATCCCGCATCCCAGTTCAGAGGAGAGGAAGATGGGCCGGGAGATGAGAATCAAAAGATGAATAACCAGGGGCGCCTGGATGGCTCAGTCGGTTAGGGATCCGACTTCGGCTCGGGTCATGATCTCACAGTGCGTGAGTTCCAGCCCTGCATCGGACTCTGTGCTGACAGCTTGGAGCCTGGAGCCCGTTTCAGATTCTGTGCCTCCCTCTCTCTCTGACCCTCCCCCGTTCATGCTCTGTCTCTCTCTGTCTGAAAAATAAATAAACATTAAAAAATTTTTTTTTAATTAAAAAGATGAATAACCAGCAGAGTGTCGAGCTTTTTATTTTTATTTATTTATTTAAAAAAAAATTTTTTTTCAACGTTTATTTATTTTTTTGGGGACAGAGAGAGACAGAGCATGAACGGGGGAGGGGCAGAGAGAGAGGGAAACACAGAATCGGAAACAGGCTCCAGGCTCTGAGCCATCGGCCCAGAGCCTGACGCGGGGCTCGAACTCACGGACCGCGAGATCGTGACCTGGCTGAAGTCGGACGCTTAACCGACTGCGCCACCCAGGCGCCCCATATGTGTCGAGCTTATTAATTCAACAGAGATTACCAAGGGGCTGCAAACCTCAGGTTACCTCACAGGTTAGTTTTTCCAAGATCCCTCCTCTGTGGAAACAATCATCAGGAATCCATCCACATATTCAGAAAAGCAGAAAACAAGAAGCATTACTGTATTTGGGGAAAAAAAGAAAACACCTTCCACCGCAAGCAAAGTCCATAAAATAACAAACGAAAAAAAGTCAGAATAATTAAGCACCAAAATGTTCAGTCATGAGTAAGTTCAGTGGGCAGAATGGTGGTATTAGATTACTCTGTTGAGAAGGCAGACTGGGCATTTGCAAAAAGGATGAAGAAATGAATCCAGCCCCACAAGAAGATGAGAGAGGTAGCTTCGTAGCCCTGTAGCATGGTGCTTCGAACCTTCAAGGCTACTGAAATGCTTCAGGTAAAATAAGGCCAAAGCCAATTAATACACATAAAGCTGAAATGGTGGGGAGGGGTGAGAGGGGGAGGAGCTTTGGGCGGCACTCAAGTATTCGTGTGGGGTAGCCATTTCCAGAAGAAAGCACATCCCTATACCTTCTACTTGGCTATCCTGAGCCCATGGCTGTTGCTGAAGTCACAAAGTGGTGTTGAAGCTCCCTCCAGCCATCATACCTGTGTTCTGGGCAGCGGCAGAAGGATGACAGAAAGGCAAAAAGAGCATGCGTCCCGTCTGAGTCAGCTCCCAACTGGGACCCTCCCAGAAGCTCCACAAAACACACGTACACTTCACCAGCCAGCACTTGCTCCCACCGCCATATTGAATAGGGCGGGAGAAAGGGAAAGGTAGTCTCTCAGCAAAGCATACTACCGCCTCAAAGAAAACTGGGGGTCTGTTACTAAGAATGGAGGAGGCGGAAATCAGGTAAACCACTGGCAGTGGTCACAGACACGAAAGATGCGGCTTCCCAGTTAGCCCGGGGAAGAGTGCTGGAAAGAAAGATACTCAGTCTCCCCTGACAGGCACACCTTGCCTGTACTTGCTTTGCTACTCTCCACACCTACCCGGGGTGTGCGTCGTGAGGGATCAAAAGGCACCACCCCAGGGGGGTCTGTCCACGTCATCATCAGACGTACCCTCTGCTCCACTAATTACTTGAGGTAAGTGAGTGCCTGCTACCCACAGTGGTCTGAGGGAACATACAGTTTTTGCTGACCTGCTAATTTACCACGGATCACCCAAACTCTCTAGAAATTTGGACAATGAATTGCAGACCTCAGAGCCAGCAGGTATAAGGTTACTAATACTGCCTTACTGCCTGAGTGGTCAGCAACAATTCAGCATTGTGAATAATTAATAATGATACAATAACATCAATAACCATCTTCCATTGATTGCTGACCATGTGCCAAGCATTGTGCCGGGCATTTTCCCCCCCAGAGACTTGCTTTGGAGTATTAAATATGACAATGCATCCCACAGCCTCAGAAAATGTTTAGATTAATCTCTTATTTGACATCATCCAGTTAGTAAGTGGCAGGGTAAACCCAGGTCTTCCTGGCACCAACTCCCATGATTTTTTCTAGTAACTGCCATTGATTTAGGCTAAGTCATGTGTCAAGCCTTTGTATCAGTTAAAATATAGGTTCTTGGTTTTTAACAAAGACCAGGTAAGAGTTGTTCAGTTAAGTTCTGGTTCAAATTCAAGTTCAAGTAGAGGGTGGTCGGGCAGGGGCAGGGGCTGGTAGTGTAGTTTTGCTCCATACAGAGAGGGAGGGACCTGGACCTCTTTAACCTTCATGCTCTGCCATCTCCTGGTGTTGGAAGTCATAGAGAGGATGTGACTGCTGGGTGACACTTAAGCTGGACCCAGAACATCAGTGGCTCCATAAGTATCCTGCTCTCACCCCTCACCGCCACTGTCCTTGGAATATACGTTCTGCCTAGCATTCCCTCAGTAGGAGCCATTTCAAGGACTCAGCCTTCAGAGGGTGCAGTGGTCTGCCTCCTTCTTCCATTTCTTCTTGACCTCCATTTAAGGGGGCCAGTTTCGAATTTCACCTGGGTAACTCCCAAGGTTGCAAGCCAACGACTGGATTATTGCCCTCATCCCCATGTTTGAAGATGGCTCATTACCTCTTCCTTGTTCCAGAGCTTAAGGCAAGGAGAGAAGAACAAATAGAAGGCGTTTCCTTCTAATGCGAACAACTAGAACCTGCACACACCACTTCCTCTCCCATTCATGGAGGTGGATTAGGTGGAACTTGGTCACATGGCCATACCAGACACAAGGGAGGATGGGAAATGTAGTCCCTACCATGGCAGCCAGAAGCCCAGAGAAAACCCAAAGGGTGGGGGTTGTTACTAATAGGAGGAAGGGAACAAAAACTAGACTCTGCCATATTCCTGGATTGCATCACATGAAGAAAGGAACAATCTGATCTTCTGGTTCAGAGGGAGAGATGGGCACTGCCCCCACCAAGACCACACAAAATGGGGAACCCCCCCAATGGACCGAGGGAAGGTTGGAAGTGGGACAACCCAAAACTATAACAGCTGTAGTGCTCAGTAATTACATTTGGAAAGAAAAGCAAACCTTAAGAGGTGGCAGGAAAACAAGCTGTTATCATCATAAGAGAAACATAAGTCCTGGCTCATCATGTCACCCAAGCTACATTTATCCTTTCCTGTTTTTGGTTCACAATCCTTTTTCAAACCCTCCTTCCTCAGAGAACACAGGGCTGGTAAATTTTGGGTTTCTGAATGGAGGAAGTGGTGGCTGGTTCTGTGTGGAAGCACCCACTGCAGCTTTTCCCTCTGGACCCAGACCCAGGGGTAGTAGATATCTCAAAGGACCTCAGATGCCTGGAGCCACCAAAGAAACAGCCCAATGTGGAGGGCTAGGCAGGCCTGGCATTTATCCCGAATTCATGATCAACACCTGAAAGATGAGCTCCCTTAGGCCTTCCTCTAGGTGCCTGGGAACAATTCTAGGTCAAGTAAGGATTCACAAGACCCAGACTAAGCCCTCAAAAGTCCTCTCACTGTTAATTATGTACACAATCATACTATACCCTCCATAAATGGTGGCCCTAGGCCTGCCTCTACACATATTGACTGGTTCTAACATCCACGTAGCAGCTGCTGTCAGCACTCTTTCCCTTCTCCTTACTGCTTCCGGACTTACTTCTCCTTACTGCTACAGTGCCCTGCTCCCAACCACCACACCTGCATTTATTTCTCTGCCAGGGCTTCCTCGGGCTGATGGTCCTACTTTGCCAAGCACAGGATACAAGGGAAGCCTGTAGGAATTATCACTCTTCCTCCCAGAAGCAGCCCTCAAATGGTGAGGTTATACACCTCAAATGGGTGTATAAACACCCCAGCTCCCTCACCCGTTGGATGAGACCACTGCACTGGGCTGCACTATGCTGCATGTAGGGACTGTGCTGGTTTCCAAGTTTCCACAGTGGGATGGAGCTCTCCTAGCCCACGGTGGCAGTTGGATTGATAACACACTTTCTGTGGGCCTTCTGTTCCTTGTCTCATTTCCTGACTTCGCTGCTGCTGTTTCTTGCACTTTCCAAATACACTGCTTGCAGTCTACCTCAGGATATGCTTCTGGACGGACGCAAGGAAGGCCAGCACTGTGAGAGGTAAGTTACAACAGGCTGGCACAGGCTTTGGAGTCAGCCGGACCCAGGTTTGGATTCTGGCTTCATCACTTACTAGCTGAGTGATGCTGGGAAAACTATTGGACTTGCGAGTGCCTCCATTTCCTCATCTGTAACATGGGGCTAATTATACCAACCTTGCAGGACTGTAAAACTTTGAATAAAGCAGTTCCTCTAACATCCCTAGCATTGGTGATAGTACGTTACTGGCACTTAAGAGTCAGCTTCTGTTCTTTCTCAGGTCCGTGTTCTGAATGAGGACAATGAGGCTCAGGAAAGGTTTCCTAACTTGTATGAGATTATAAATGGAGTTAAATGATGGATCTTGGGTTCAAACACAATATATTTTTGGTTACAAATCTACTTATAACTTTCCCATTGAGTCTTATATATTTACGCCAGGGTCTAAATTTCCTCACTTGATGCCAAAAATCTTGCTAAATTTCAAATGCCCAGGTCTTCCTTCCACGCTGTGCTATGCAGACAACACATCTGGTTTCTGATTCTCAGAGATTCCCACATTCTAGTGCCATTCACACCCTTTGCTATTTATGTCCTCTGTCTGGGGGCATGGCTCTCCCTCCCTCATCCAGCTGTGACACTCTTCTACTTTGGGCATAAAGCTTTTTACAAGTTCACTTCTGATTAGAACAGTGTGACTAAAAATAGATAAACACCCAGTGGAAGAAAGATGATGGGTAACTTAAGGCAGAGCAAATGTCCAGGAAGTGTTTTACCCTCAAACACAAGTGAGGCACCTTCTCCATTTTCCCTATTTACCTTTGAGGAGAGCACTCAGAGCGTCAAATGCGGGGGCAACGCTGCTGAGCCCCTGCTTGAATGACAGAGTGGAGGCCCTGAAAGGGAAGAGGTACTGAATATTTCCAAATTCACTCCTTTAACTAACAGTGTTGTGTTACCCCACAGCCAGCTAAGTCCACACAGTGGCAAAGCAGAGGCACAGACAAAAAGGAAAACTGAAGTCATGCTGTTAAACTTACCCAGATTTTTATAATTAGAAATCTAGAAAGGAGTTATTTTCTTTCAGCATGCATTTAAATTTGGGGTCATTTAAAAAATATGATTTCATTGGGGCACCTGGGTGGCTCAGTCAGTTAAGCATCAGACTTTGGCTCAGGTCATGATCTCACTGTTCGTGAATTCAAGTCCCACTTCGGGCGCTGTGCTGACAGTGTGCAGCCTCCTCAGGATTCTCTCTCTGTCTCACTCTCTCTCTCTGTGTTCCTCCCCACTCTCTCTCTCTCTCAAAATAAAGAAACTTAAAATCTATACATATATATTTTATTTAAATGTGTATATATATATATACTCATAAGCATACATACACACACACACACACATATATATACATATATATGTGTGTGTATATATATATATATATATATATATATACACACATATATATATATATACATACATAGGACATAAACTTTCAGGGGTTAGAGTTTGAAAGGTCCTAGGTGTGACCTGTATCTACAGTAGGTGACCAGCTTAGTCTGGTTTGCCTGGGATTTTCCCAGATTTAGTACATCCCAGGAGAGTTCTCAGCCCTGAGTCAACCAGGTTGGTTGGTCACCTATTAGAAAACAAGCTTGATTCTCAAATCTCCTTTTTTTTTTTTTTTGCATCTCCTCAGGCAGTTTAAATCAATCCACCCATCACATTGCAGGGGTTCTGACTGCTTCTTGCAGAATACCCCATTAAATCGTCCCCACTTTAAGAATCCATAAGGATCTTCTATTGAAGAAATCAGAAATTCAGACACCTATGGGGCAAGACTTCAGTGAATGAAAAAGGTCATTTGCACAAAAGCTTTCCATCTATTCTTTACTTACACAAGGAATATACTCCCATTCTTCTGGACGCTTACAGCCCATTCAGTCCTTAACCCTCCCTCTTTTGATAGTCATGGGATGGACAACTATTTCTCTACGGAAGAAAACTGCCCAAGCATGATGAAAAACAAGGGCAATTCTCATTTGGCCTCAGTGGTAAGGCCACGGTTTTCTTACTCTGACTTCCTCCTGAAGCTGGCCTTGCACAAGGATTCACCTGCAACTAAGGTATTTCTCTGAGAGGTCATCCCAGGGACCACCAGTGGGAGAGTGGGGAAATGAGAAAAGGAATGAAACGCCATAAAAAGGGGAGTGTCCTATTAAGTCAACTATTGCTATGGGTGACTGGAGATGAACCCTACGGCAAAACTCTCGAAATAGGTGTAGAATAACACCTCAGTTGTCTCACCAGATGGGCAAGGGAGCTCAGGTGTCTGTGCACTGAACCCATCATCATTGGAAAGGTGGGCATCAAATCCCTGGCACTCACCCCCAGTCAGAGAGAGTCCTCAGCAAGATGAATGGAGGCGCTGGCAGCTGGAGGTCAGGCTGGCCTGCACCGAAATGGAAGGGCAAGTCTATGGGCTGGGCACCAGTGACACCTGCTGCAGTAATCAACGATGGAACCCATGGGCCGCCATCACTCAGAACTAGCCAACTGTTGCCAGGAGGGAATGCAGCCAGTATTGTTAGAGCTTCTGAATTTTTAAAAGAAACCTGGAATCCAAAGGTTTTTTTGCAGAATCTGCTGATTCGTAATTGCCGATGATTAATTCAAATATTTTTTAAAATGCTCTAGGGGCTAACTAAGCTCTCTATAGGCAGAATTCAACCTGCAAGCAAACAATTCACAGGCACTAACCCAGGTGAACCCCCTTATTCTACAGATGGGGAAAGCAGCGCCCTAGACGGAACTGATGTAAAGACCAGACCGCTACACCCAGTTCCCCGTAACTGCCAGCCAAGGAGCCCAGGTTTTCTCCTGACCCACTGTGCTGCCTTCACTAGCAAACTTCCCTCCTCCCTCCACACGTCCATCCTCAACTGGCCGCAGCCTGATCGCTGCCCTCCACTGCACTCAGAGCACACGAAGTCTTGTTCTTTCCCTCAACTCATTACAATACTTAGTATCACTAGAGAGAAATCAGATTCCTTGCGATTCTTAACTTCACAGAAAGTTACACAGTGCTTATTTCTAAGTACTTTATATATAATTCTCTTGATTCTCAAAGCAACCCTATGATGTAAGGACCATTATTTTCCTAATCTTAAAAGAAAACCATGGCACAGAGAGATTAAGATGTTTGCCTGCATTCCAACAGTTAGTGGCAGAGCGAGGAGACAAATTCCAGGCAGTTAGCTCCAGAGTCCATGGGCCTAACCACCACTCATTCTACACTCACTGTCTCTGAACTACCTACCTAGTTAGGCGTTTAAAATATCCTGATTGGGAGGCGCCTGGGTGTCTCAGTCATTAAGTGTCTGACTCTTGATCTCAGCTCAGGTCACGATCTCACGGTTCGTGAGTTTCAGCCCTGCATCGGGCTCTGCGCTGTTGGGATTCTCTGTCTCCCTCTCTGTCTGCCCCTCCTTGTTCATGCTCTCTTTCAAAACAAATGAAAAAACTTTTAAAAAATATTTACATAAAATAATAAAAATAAAAATTAAAAATAAATAAAATATCCTGACTGGTGGTCCTTTCCCCCATTATAATAGGAGTTGGCAAACTACTAGACCCATCATCCAACTCCTGCCTATTGCTTGTTTTTCTAAATAAAGTTTTACTGGAATTTAGCTTCCCCCATTATTTTATGTATTGTCTGTGACAATTCTTGCCCTAGAAAGACAGAGTTAAGTAAGTGAACACAGACCATATGGCCTGCAAAGCCTAATACATTTAGTCCCTGGCCCTTCACAGAAAGTTTGCTGACCCCTGCATTCTGGACTCGCCAAGCATTCCTGACGGCAGGTTTCTTGATTATGTTGCTTAATCATAATGCAGAAAATCCTCTAATCCCCCCAAAGCCTTAGCATACACAATGGTGAATTCACAGGTTAGAGTTCCAGAAACTGCAACTGTGCAGAATATATCTGGGAATCTAGGAATCAGCAAAAGTACCCTCAGAACCCCATTTAAGGAAAAAGATACCTGTAAAAAAGGTAGACACCTAATCTTGCATACTTAACTCAGCGAAAGTCTTTAAAGCAAGGGGACAGACACAAATACCCAAACTGAGGCAGAGAGGAGAAAGAGAGCAAGAGGCAACTCTCATAAGAGCTATCAACAAGCATGCCTCATGGAGAGACAGGGGTTCAAATCCCAGCCCTACTGCTTACTACTACTTTCTTAAACTTCAATTTTCTCACCTGTAAAACAGGAAGAATAATCTCATTTCTTGGGGGTTAGGCAGATTAGCCAAGACTATAATGTACATGAAGTTCCTAGCACCCCACGTGGGGTTTGCCGACTACTCGGAGAAACCGTGTGATTAGGGCTACCAGTTACTGTTAGAGAATAAAAATCGGTGATTATTTATACAGAGGCACTCAGCTCCACAATTCAGCTGTCAAAGAGTAACAGGATGATGGCAAGGAACAAAACGCGGTGTTTGCCATGAGGAGCCCAAATCCGGGAACCATCTACCCACATTTATATACTCCGTGTAAAAAAAGTAAAAAAGCATGTGCCATGTTTTCATCAAAAATAGTTCAAGCAAAAAAATAATGTGGGTAGGCAGAGGTAAGCTGTAATCACCTGGAAAAATCACTTTAGTGAGACAGATTATTTATTCCTTGACAACCCCAGATAAATGAAACTGTATAAGAAGTGAGAAGAAGAAAGTTTGCCTTGTATACTCTGAAAGAGGACACAGTTGCACAGCCCCCCCTTATCATTATAGTGAAAGTATTTACCGAATAGTATGAACACTTGTCGACAATCTATCAACTTTTAAATAGCCTTTATCTTGATCATTTTCAAATCTTTTCACTGAGGTCTAAAAAAAGACTAGCGATAGTTTTCTGGTATGCTTTTTCCAGGTGTAATTAAGCCTTCCTGATACAAAGTACAAGAACCACTCATGATCCAAACAGCTCAAAGCAGCTGAATCGCTGCAAAAAATTATTTCTGACTCTTCATTTGTTTGAGTCAAACTTCGGCCTTGAGAAAACGGGACACTCCCCTTTTTGTAGGCAGTGACAATTCAGCTGGATTGAGAACGGGAAGGTATATAACACACTTTTTTTTTCACTTCAAAATGCATTGAATTAATTTAGCACAGTTGGAGCAACTTACCCTGCTATGTCCTCAATTTACATCTTATGGCCCCACTGGGCTGAGGCTCTACATTGTTCCCAGTCTAGGGGCACATGGTATTCATTACTTGATCAGGATCTTGCATTTCAACTTGTCCATTTAAATGGATGCAATTAGTTCATTTGTGATGGCCTCAAATACCCTTATCTTTCCCAGCTTCTCAAAACAGCTACGCTACCCTAATGTTTTGATCTTTGCCTCAATACTGAAAGGTTACTTGATGACAAGTTGTGCCAAATATTATTTTTACTGCACAGCAAATAATTTTACTGAATTGTTCCACCAACACACTGCTGATAAGGAAGCCCTTTGTAAATGCACTTATTTTAAACACATTTATCTGGGACTTAAAACAATTTAAAAAATGAGAATAATACAACAGGGGCAGATAAGGCACACGGGGCACACATTTGATGGCTCGTAGTGTAAAGGGTTAGGATGGAAGCAACCTCAAGTGTCACCAGCCACTTGACAAACTCAGACAGCTAATTAACACAGATCAGGTCAGTTGGCGGCTGAGATGAGATTAGAACTGGCCTTCCTGTTTCTCAACCCCTTTTTCTCCCCAGCTCCTCCTTCATCTGGCATAATTGTACCATGTATTAAACCTGGATGAACCAGGACCACGGTGGCTCTGTGAGCTTTGCGCCTCCCTTTCGGGTTGCATATGGTCCTCCTGCTCTTTTACAATGACTGTATTGATGGGATGGGCTCGGTCAGGTCCAACAAGGGAAGCCTGGAAACAATCCTCGGGCTGCGTCCATTGTCGGGTCCCCTACCGATGCTGTTGGCTGTTATAAGCACCAGCTGGAAGATGGATGCTGGTATTCCAGAAAGACCTTTTGAATCAGGCGGGGCTGTGACTGGCCCCACACTGTGGCGGAGGCATAATTATTTCCAATAACTGTCTATCTAGGCTAGTTGGTGATTTCCAAAGGAAAGTGCCTCCTTGTTGTAACAAAACAGCCAGTGTTTATTTGGGTGGAGGGATGCATTTTTGAACTTATTTCTAATTTATGGTCACAATGCCAAAAACTCTGGTCTGTTAATAACTTATCTAGCAAGGCAGCAAGAAAAATAAACTTGTATAAATAACAATGAAGGATACACCACTTGACAATGTTGGATGTTTGCTGAGGATCTGTCTCAGGGGGCAATACTCTCATTTGAAGCACGATGGGCCATACGAAGCTCCTGGGAGGTATGCTCTCAGGAGAGAAAGCTAGACCTCTCAGGCTGAAACTGTCAGGGATCACAAAGAGCAGAGTCTCTCGCAGGATTGTGTCAAACAGCCCAGACTCTGTTCCAAGTTCAAATTCCGGGTCTGTCACTTACCAGCTGGGTGCATTTTGAACAAGTCACACAGCCCCTCCAGGCCTTGGTTTCTTCCTGTAAAGTGCGGGGTACTGAGGGTCACTATGGAGATGGGTGCCACACACTGTACAAAAAGCACATGGCAAATGCCTGGCACTTCTGGAGACTCAAGAAAAGGGGGACTACTATTTCTAGGCAGGGGCCTATTCTTTGAAGAAACTGGTTATTCTCTCTTTTTTGTTTTTAATGTTTATTTATTTTGGAGAGACACAATGAGAGAGAGATCGTGAGCAGGGGAGGTGCAGAGAGAGAGAGAGACACACACACACAGAATCTGAAGCAGGCTCCAGGTTCTGAGCTGTCTGCACAGAGCCCAACGTGGGGCTTGAACTCACCAACCACAAGATCATGACCTGAAGAGAAGTCAGCCACTTAACTGACAGCCACTCAGATGTCCCCAGGCAGGTTATTCTAACTGAACGTTCCAGACTAATTCTGTGTTGATCCCATTATTGTGGAAATCTCCACTTTGCATATAGAGGCATTTTCTAGAGTCTTCCTTATTATTCGCACCCTTCCTCCTGCTTGGCAAGCCTGTCTTGGAACTCTCCACTTGCTGCCACACATCTTTCAGGCCGAAGGGAAACATCCCCCTCCTCCCCTCCTGCCATCCTGCTGCAGCGGCTCTGGGCAGACCTGCACCTGTACTTGAACCTCTCCCTTCCCGCCAAGCTTTCTCTGCAGACCTCCCTGGCCCACTCACATCCTCTCTCCCCAACTAGATTAAGCTCCTGGGAGGCAGGGGATTACCTTACCCATCTCTGACCCTCCCACAACACCCAGCACATGTCCACGAACCTTCTAGGTTCTCTGATCCCTTGCTAGGCACAGTATGGTCCACAGATGAGCATCAGAAGCATCACCTGAGAGCTCGTCAGACTCTCAGGCTCCCACCCAATATCTATTGAATCAGAATCTGATCCCCAAGGGATTCAAGAGCACCATGCTGGAGACACATTCTCTAGTCTGGTATTTCCCAGACTTCCATCATTGGCAGATTCCCTTTGGGGGTGTAGCCATTTTTCAGCACCACCCACACTCTGTTACTAACAAATATTTTAAAATTATTTTACATTGACATTATGTAAATGTCATATCCTAAACCTTATCCTAAGCGGTAATATGCAGTCTGTCAATAGTTTATTCAGCAAGGCAGAAAGAAATACATTCTTTAATAAGTGTTGAAGTTCTAAGTGGAAAAAAAATATGTTGGTGCACATTAAAATAAACAAGCAACCAACAAAGTAAAATAATTCTCCATCTATCATCTAAAATTAACTCAGACACCACCAGGGGTACACCTAGCCCACTTCGGCAAACACAGCCCTGGGCTACTTTGTAGCTGAATTAGAAGACATCTCCACAATTCCAGACCCTGTGTCCCTGGTCTGGGTCTGCTCCCACCCACCATAGTTGCCTTGTGAGGTAGATGCATTTGTCTGCAAAACACAGATGGTTTTGGAAGATGGTGGGAGGCAAAAAACCTGGGTTCTGGCCCTGCACCATCCCTTAATAACTTGCCAAATCACATCTCTCTTTGGGACTAGCTGATTTTTTGTGGGTTAGCTGATCTCAAGTTTCCCTTTCAGATCTCACAAAAGGACATAATACCTGAGAGCAGAGGCTCTGCAGTCAGAACGACTTCGGGTTGAAATTAAGTCTCCATGATTTGCTAATTTCACCAAGTCTCCATTTTCCTCATCTATAAAATGGGAGTGATAAACGTACATAACACCTATATCAGAGGATTTTTGCAAGCATAAAGAAAAGGATGGCTGAAAAATGCTTAGACTGAAATCTAGCACATAGTGTCCAATAAAAAAATATAGCTATTAATGTTTTTTCTTGGCCTCCAAAATAATAATAGCTAATATTTATGGGGTATTTAATACGTAGCAGGCACTGTATGAAGCACTTTACACTGTCATTTTATCCTCACAATAACCCAATGAGGTAGGAACTCCTACTCTCCCCATTTTATAGATGAGAGAAGTGAGGCACAAAAAAGGGTAAGCCACTTGCTCAGAGTCCTACACTCCATAGGTGGTGCAACTGGATTTGAGGGCAGGTCATCTGACTAGAGAGCCAGTGTCCCCAACCCAAACTCATTCTGTCTTTCTGTAAAATACTGGTCAACACATAGACTTTGTCAATTCAACAAATATGATGGGATCCTGGCAAAGCAATTCCCAGCACAGGTGAATGCTTAGGGAATCTGAGCTGGTCTTGTTACCATTAGCTCTTCTCTACTATTATTTATTGAGCCTTCACATCTGAACAGGACCCTAATAGGCATCGGGATGTCCATCCTATCCTGCAGTTATGGTGAGCATCTCTTTATTTTTTTTAAGTTTTTTTTTTATTCTTAAGTATGACATACATGAAAAATGAACAAAATGGAACTACACAACTCACTATAATCTCCACGTAAACAGCCACGTATCCATCACTCTGTTGCCTCAGAAGCTCCTAGACACTTTCTCTCCCTCCTCCTCAAATATAACTAGTATACCAGGCTTTCTCATCCTCAACACTATATACATTCTGGGTTCTGGGGGTTGTCCTGTACATTGTGGGATGTTTAGCAGCCTCCCTGGCTTCCACATGCTAGATGCCTACAGCACCTTCCCCAAATGGCAACAATAAATGGCAGCAATTTCTCTAGACATTGACAAGGGTTCCTTTGGGGCCAAAATCATTCTGGGTTAAGAATCACTACACTATCATGACCTTTCTGGTAACCACATTCTTGCTTTCCTTTTTACTTTAACCACACAAGCATCCATCCTTAAATGTTACATTTAATCTTGCCTGGTGAAAGGAATTCTTTATCTATTAAAAAGACCTCTAATCACAGTCCCCTAAAATAGTCTATGTGAGGTGACCATATAATTTATCATCCAAACTGGAGGCGGAGGCATTAACCAGGACTGACCCGGGCAAGCCAGCATGATCCGTCCCCTACTTTGAGGGAACCTCTGCTGTGAGTGCACATTATCTCCACAGCCGCACACAATTAGGGCCCCCTTACCCGCTGGATAATTGTACACGAAGTGGCAGAGGATAATTAAAAGCAGCACATCCCCAAGGGCAGAGTAACATAGACCCAGATAAATATCTCAAGGCTGACGAGCTGTGGAGCAGAAAACTCACTGGCCTTGGCCCTCAAGGAGGTGTATTCTTCAGACAATTTGCTGAAAGACACCACTTCAACAACTACTTTCACCACATTAGTGCAGCCAAGTGATTAAAATAAACGCCGCCTTCCAAGATTCGCACATAAACGCAAGAAGGGTCAAGACCACCCCTTGCAAGAGGTTTAGGGTCTGTAGTGGATTTTTAATCAATATATCTGCCTTTTTTTTCCCTCAGTGCCATTGTGAAGCAGAGCAACCGCTATCAATTTGACCTGTTCTGCATTGTGATCTCCTAAGTCCTGGTATTGACTAGGTTAAAAGTGACAGCTAAGGCTTTCCTTGTATACATGAGAAGTCATATTGATAACCTATGTGCCTCAGTATAATTCAGTTCAGCCTCCATTCTTTCGGGCATCACAGAGAACAGAAATCCCCTTTCACTGAGTCAGACACATGTACGTTTCAACAAATGTGTATTTGATTTCCTCAGCATCCATTTCCCCTTTATCCAGCAACTGTATTTATCTGGAGGTCCAGCCCTCTGCCACCCACAGTCCATGTGGTCTGGGTGAGATTCCACCACAAGGCAAAGACCTCAACCTCTGCAGAAGTCATTTGGCACAGGGCTTCCCTCCAAACCATGCCAATCAGGCCAGTCAGAACTAGTTTTGAGGCTTTTTGTTCAACACCTGGGCAAAGGAGGTCTATCCTTTTTTGTTGGACTTGAACTGAAAATCGTGTAAACTAGCCACTGCTATAGTTAGCTAGTCACCCGACAGGGACCCTATACCCAGAGGAAAAAAGAGGAAGACAGAGCTGAAGACCCAAAGGAAGAAATCAGATTCTGAAGTCATTGTTTAGCCCTGAGCAAGATGCACTTGGGGCCAGTTCTAAGTATGTATCTTTCAGTAACTTGAACCTGTATATATGAAAAAAATTTACATACATATTTATATACATATCTGTATAGATATGTATCTCCTAATTCCAGTTGAATTGGGTGTTTGTCACTTATTATGAAAATACACCCTGTGGCAGTAGCTTTCCACCTTTTAGACAGCAACTCATGGTAAGAATTACATTTTATACTGCAACCCAGAATGTGCATGCAGCCCCAGTTACAGAACTGACTCAAAGTTTCATGAAACTACAGAACACTTACTAACATATGATGATGCTGATATTTTCTGTCCTGTTATACTTTAAAAAAAAAATACTGGTTGCAGCCCACTAAATCGATTTCATGACCTTCATTTTAATGTTTATTTATTTTGGAGAGAGACAGAGCTAGCGGGGGAAGGGGTGGAGAGAGAGGGAGACAGAGAATCCAAAGCAGGCTCTGTGCTACCCGCACAAAGCCCGACGCGGGGTTTGAACTCATGAACCGTGAGATCATGACCTGAACTGAAACCAAGAGCTCAACCCCCTGAGCCACCCAGGCGGCCCTCATGATCTTCATTTTAGAAAACACTGCCTTGTGCGATTAGCTTAAAAAAGGATCGTACCAGAAAAAAATGAGATAAGAAACATCATGATAATTTTGGTCAATCAGATCATTGAGGAAAATAGGATTTGGCCCCTAAATCAAGCATCTAGCAATAGAAAACTGCTACCTTACCATTTCTGACTACCCAGGGCACATGTTTACCAGAAGAGGAAAGAGAAATCTTAATGACCCAGAAATAAATAAACTACTTTTAAAAAAAAGCATCTTCTAAAACAAAATAAAAATCGTATCTAAAAAGAGAGAGATGAGAGATACATTGAGAAAAAAAGAGAGAGAGAGACACCTAAGTCTTAACTGGTGAGCTCAGTTATAGGATTTATTTATCTATAGGCTGAAGATAGTAATTCCAGTGAGCCTCAGCACTTACTGGGTATGTAAAAATAATGTGTTCATGATAAGATCAGATCTCTGGGGCAGATGTAGAGGGAGGCAGGGAGATAGGAAGAGAGAGGGAGGAAGGGAAAGAGATGGAGAGAGAGAGGGAGGTCACTTGCAGTGCAAGCCTCAACCCTTCACTTATGTGTGTACTGTGTGTAAAATAACTATGAAGAGTTCCTGAAATTTTAGACAATCACTGCAGGCTGTATAAGACAGGGTATTTTTTTTTTAACTGTTTTCCATGTACCTTATTTATATTGTCAGTTCGCCAAAACTTCCTTTTTGTCTGCTCAAAGCAATGCAGAATCTTGATTAAATCTGTGAAATCAAATGGAGAACAAGGATTCTCATGCTGGCTAGAAACAGGCCAGTGATGACAGTAAACAATACTGAGAAAACTTTAGCTGCTTTTACACTCTGGAGTGGCTGTAGCTTTAACTCCCCCGAAATTATTCTAGATTATTAGGTTCAAGCACAACTGTCTGCCTGTTTGAGAAGTCAAGAACTGTCCTGCCACTAAGAAGAAAATTTACTCATCTCCAAGCAGGGTGAGGTTTAAGGCAATCACTTGCATAACCCAGGAGAAGCAACTTCTGAGATTTTCCCAGCAATAATGAAACTCAAACCTCACTAAAATGGCATTTTAGGTAGATTTCCTCATTTTCCCTCATTATATTTTTCAAATACATTCCACCTGCATTACTGAATTTAAGCAACCAAAGTGTCTGATTAATATTTGCAGATGTCATAAAGAAGTGATTAACCTCTCCTGGGCAATAAGTCCTTGGAATTGCCTGAATTCTTCTGGCCCTCTTTTAAGAAATGTAAGCACTGTTCAAACGTGTGTGTGTGTGTGTGTGTGTGTGTGTGTGTGTGTGTAGTTGTGCTTTACTTGTTATTACAAAATTCTCAGATATATAAAAAAGAAAAAAGCATCATAGACTTATCAATATAACCATCACCTAGTTTGTGACATTTAATTTAGAGACCAAAATATATACTGAGTATTTACTGTAGGTCAGTCACCATCATGTTATGTAATCTAATAAAAAATATATGAGGGACTTATTGTTATTACTATTATTTTCTTCGTCATCATCAATGCCATTACAGCACATCCCCTTTAGAGGCATTGTCATGGTTAAGAGCCCGGCATCTGGAATCAGATGTCTTGTAAACTCCAAATTACCAGTGTGACTTACAGCAAGCTACTTAACCTCCCTCTGCGCTCAGCTTACCACTCCATGGACTATTCATAATGCCCAAAACGTGCCCACTGGGATGCCCGACACACAATAAGCTGTCAACCACCATTCTTAACAGCATGTGTATGGCACATGAAAGTGCCGCCTGAGGAGGTTAAGTAAGGTGAAGCTGCTTTTCTTCTCCTCCAGATACTTGATTTGGAAGCTCCACAGATGCATTCTCTTGAGGACGGGAGGCAGCATGTCAGGGATTGCGTTAAAACCTTGCACACATCCTCCAAATTGGTTGGTCAATTTCTGGGGCAAACACTAGCTAACCTTTGTGGATCCACCAGCTTTCCGGAAAGCCTGCTGCTGTCAGCACTCCGCAGTCTTTCTTCTGAAGGGGCCACCTTCCAGACGCAGCCGTCTGGGCACCGGCAAGCAGACCAAGTTGGTTTGCAAAAGTTCAGAGGAGTTGGCTCTGGTATGTTTACAAGTCCTAGCAGATCGCAGGAATGTTCGGGATAATTATTACCCCACCCAGGAGCGCCCAGCCCAACCCTCTCACATCTGGAAGGAAGCGTCCACACAAAGGAGAGCGCGAGAGACCTCCTCCTGCGGCTGCTTTCTCAGGCTCGGGGAAGATTTCAGACCAGCTCTCACCCCTTTTGTCAACAACACCAACCACTGCTCAGTAGTTTCTTTCGGAGCATAGGGCATTCAATGCAAAGGAAGTTTACCTTCCAGTCCAAACCGAATGGCATTTCCCAAAAACATCATCTTTGTCCCCTCCCCCGACACGCGCGCGCGCGCGCGCACACACACACACACACACACACACACACACACACACGAAGGTGAAAGGTGAAATACTCCAGAAAATTGATAGAGGGCGATCCACACGCACACAGCCTTTCCAACAGAAAAGCGGCTAGGATCAGACACGCCTAGTTAAAAGGGGCAGACAAACCCCAAGTATCCTCTCCTAACGCCAGTCCTTTCCCTGCCTTTTGAAAGTATCTGGGATTCATCAGCGTTTCTCCCACCTCCCACGAACGCGCAACAACCAAAGCACATGGTCCCTGGCGGCGCATTTACAAACCCCACCAGCGCCAACGCCTCGAAACCGCCAAACTTCCTGGCCCCACACCACCAAAGCGCTCAAAGCGCCGCGCCAAGTGCTCCGAAGCCTCCAGCGGAGGTAGCCGGAGCCCAGGAGCCGTGGGCGGGGTTTCCTGCCCGCGCGAGCGCCGGAGCCCCGTACCTCCGCTGGGGGTCCCCGGACGCGCGCTGCGCCCGAGGCGCACGCTCAGCGCCCGAGGTGGCCGCCGCTCGCGGTCGCACACCCCCCCCCCAACCCCCCGCAGCAAGCTGGGCACCCCTGGCAGTCGCCACCCTACCTGCTCTGCTGCCTCCTCGCTCTGCGGCTGCCGACCGCTACTTTATTGTCTCGGTGGCTCACCGCGCGGGACCTGGCGACCGGCTCGGAGCCAGCTGTGCAAGCAACTCCGCCCTGCGCAGCGCCTTCCCGGGCGCCTGCCTTCCTCTTCCTTCTCCTCTCGGCCCAAGCTCCTGCTCAGCACGTGAGCCGCGCGGCCCGACTCCCGGGCTCGCTGGACCGCCGGCGTCCGCCGCATCCCCGGCCCGGGGCCGCTCGTCGCCCCCGCCGCCGCTCGCCGCGCGTCCTCGCTTTGATCCACACTTAACAGCTGTGCCCCGGCCGCCTGCCTCGCGTCCTCCCGTCCTTCCGTCCTGCCCGCCCGCCCTCGCTGTCAGCCCCGGCTCCCGGCTCCTCTCTCCCCAGCTGCCCCCTCCCGCCGCCTCTCCGGGGGCTGGGGCGGCCGCTGCCAATGAGACTCGGCTGATGCGCTGTTCCGGCCCAGTCATTGTATCGGGAGGGGAGGAAGGGGAGGGGAGCGGGAGGAAGGGAGGAGGCGCCCTCGGCCCCCGCCGCGCGGCTGCGGGCTGGGCTCGCCTTCCCCGACAGAGAAAAGGCGCTGGTGCCAAGGGGCGCGGAGCGGCTGGCGCTGCCGAAAGTGGGGGAAAGGGAGGGGGCGCGAGCCCGCGCCTCTCCATCTCTGGCTCTGAGTCAGAAAAGCGCGGGGAGGGACTCTGTTCGCTTCCCAGGCTTCAAACATCCCAAGCCCTCGCTGACCTTAGAATAAAGGGGATGAGGCATGGGCGCCCGCGGGAAGCTGGGGATCTAATCTGGAACGGGAGTGGGTCTGGCTAAGGACTTCCTCTGAGATTCCCGCGAACCTGGTGGCTTTTCTTGAAAGAGAAAAGGAGAAAGGAGGGGAGGAGGGAAGAAGGAAGGAAAAAGGGAGAGAGGGAAGTAAGAGTAAGAAGGAAGGAGAAGGGGGGGTGGGTAGAGTAAAAAAGAGAATAAAAGGCTACTCCGTGCCTGGCATTTTCCCTCCAGAACGGTCCTGATTCAGGAGAGTTTTATTCTGCTCTACTCCTGCAGAAACTCCAGAGGTTAACTCAAAATAGCTGCTAAGTGACAAGACAGAGATTGCAGCTTGATCTGATACCGAGTGTGATGTGGCAAACGAGAGAAGGGTGGAGGAGGAAGGGGGGACCATTCAGGAAGGATCTGCTATTGGGATTGTCACAGCATCTCCAAATGAGTTGAGGAGTAGCGCACCGGAGGGGAGATGCGCTGTCGGCACTGAGAAAAAATAGTTCCCAAACACCCTTGCATGTGCGTCCTATTGCCGGACCACGTCTCTATATGCTATGAATTCATTTTTAAAGCTAAATCTATTTTTTTAAATAATTGTCTTGAGACTACACAATTATATCATACCTCTGCACTTTGCTGAAAGTTTGGCTGATACATCAATGTCAGTATATGAAAGAGACCAGTTCCCTAACCCTGGTTGTGGCATTTTTCCTCCTCCTCTTTCTTCTTTTATTTTTTTAAAATTTTTAAATGTTTATTGCACATATAAGCAGGGGAGGGGCAGAGAGAGAGAGGGAGACACAGAATCCAAAGCAGGCTCTGAACTGTCAACACAGAGCCCGATGTGGAGGGGAGGGGGGGCTCCAACCCACCAAACCCATCAGCTCCTAGATCAAACTGAGCTGAGGTCAGAGGCTTCACTGACTGAGCCACCCAGGTGCCTCCATCCTCTTCTTTCTCCTCCTCCTCCTCCTCCTCCTCCTCCTCCTCCTCCTCCTCCTCCTTCTGCTTCTCCTCCTCCTCCTCTTCCTCCTCTTCCTTCTCCTCCTCTTCTTCCTCCTCTTCCTCCTCCTCCTCCTCCTCCTCCTCCTCCTCCTCCTCCTCCTCTTCCTCCTCCTCCTTCTCTTCCTTCTCCTCCTTCTCTTCCTTCTCCTCCTCCTCCTCCTCCTCCTCCTCCTCCTCCTTCTCCTCCTTCTCCTTCTGACAGATCACCAGCCTACAAAAGAGGGACAGGGTTGGGGAGGGAAGGCTCACTTGTTTTCCCAGGCCCTGGCATAGCTGCTATGGACATGAAGTGCAAAGCAAGAACTGAATAGTAAAGGCTTGAGATGGAGTGGTGTATAATATTACATCTGTGTGGTGTGAAGTAATTAAATTTTCTTCTGGTGTTGAGTGGACTGCTTGCTTCTAATTAAATAGACTGTATTGAATGAATAACTGACATCTGTTGAGCAGCTATTACATGCCCCCAAGACCTGACCTGAGTAAGCACTTTACTTGGTATTATCCCATTTAGTTCTCCTGGGAGAAAAGGGAGAAGACTAGAAGCCCCATGAGCTCAGGGTCTACACCGACTTTGATCAGCCCGTGCCACACAACAGTAGCTCATTCAATGTCTGTTGAGTTAATGGACTTGCATTTTGCAGAGGAGAAACCTAAGGGTCAGAGAGGTTCATTGACCTGCCCAAGAATATGAAACTAGAGGTGGTTGTACCTGTCTTTGAACTCAGATCTGAAGACTCCCTCACCATTGCACAATACTGTCTGTTCCATGTAGACAGCAGCAAAGGGCCCCAGGTAAGGCAGCAGTGCAGAGAGTAATGGCTTACTCTGCCCTCATAAGTGCACGTAATGTCCTTGGAGAGAAAGTCAATACACATACCAAAGGCACTAGAGAACATCCCAGGGAATGTACAGCAAAGTGGAACAGTGCAGGGGAAATGAATAGCACAAGGCTGGCCATCCAAAAAGTGCTTGGTATATATTTGGGGGGGGGGGGAGGGGAAACTAGATGCAGACCGCAATATGGAAAATGGAATGTAAGCGTTGTCATTAAGGTTGATGTGGTCAGTCAGAGTAGTCTAGAGAGTTTTCTGCAAGATGTGGGATATTTACTGCATTTTCTTGGAGCCAAGAGGCCCCTGCTTGACAATGGGAGCTCCAGGTTGGTCATATGTGGGTTTGAAACCCAACTTTTCCATTACTCAACCTAAAATAGGGATAATAATAAGGCCATCCTAATAGGGTTGTTGTAAGGATTGAATTAGTTAACACCTGTAAAGCATTTGGAATAGTGTCAGGCACATGGTGAATGCTTAATAAATATTAGTGATTATTATTAAAGGAGAAAGGACAGCTTTGTTTCCAACTTCAATCTGTGATAAATGTTTATAAAATACAAAAATAGCAAAATAAAAAAGCACAATGCAAGAGAACAAAGAAACAAAACTTGTTTTCTTTATTCTTACTGTAGTATAGAATTACTAATTCTGGATACATATTAGAAGGGTGGATTTACTTTTCTTTTATTATATCAGAATTTCTTTAATTATATCAGAATCTCTGGGGTTGGGGTTGATAAAACCTCACATTCCAAGACCCCAGCTCCAGAAGGCTCATGGATCAGAAAACTGCATTTTTAACAAATTCTTCAGGGGTCCACCTGAGAAATACTGCTTTGCTCTTCCCTCCACATCCCTTGTTGCCCACCCAACCTCACTGACCCAGGATTTTTTTTTCCACCCTAAATTGTTACACTCTCATGATGAATTCAGTGCTGTGCGTGCATTCCTATCTAATTCAATGCTTATTACGCACCAATTTTGTACAATTTTGTACAATTTTTTTTGTACAATTGCTACAACCGGGTCTAAAGATGAGTGACACCCTTTATGCTAGCAAGGAGTTTATGATCTGAAAGAAAAGACGGGAACACAAAAAGGTGTAATAATAAGGTTAGGGTGTTTGGGGTGCTTACAATGTACAATGTACCCGTGACAAGTGCTTAACCTATACACAAGTGCTTAAAGGATCCATCTGGAAGAGGGAATCTGGAAACGGCTTCACAAAGAATGCAGCACTGCTAGGCTGCTTTCCTGAAAGAAATCACTCCATTTATAAGAGAGCATGGTCAGAAGGCTGAACAAAGTATGGACCAAGCAGTGAAGCCCAAGAACTTCTCAAAAGTGTCCTACTCAAGGGCCTGGTAGGTAACACTAAGGAGTAGAGTAGAACAGATGTGAAGTAATCAGGTAGGGACTGTGGCAAAATGGAGAACATATTCTCCCCTTCTGAAGGAGGCAGCTGCTGTCGTGCTTGGCACACTGTGCCATGTGGGAGTATTGATCTGATTGATCAGATGTTTTGATTTACCAAGAAAAGCTGGAAACCTGGATTTTGGCATGATCTCCCCATGTTCAAAACACCTTGGCAAGCAACTAACCATTTTTAAATATCCTATGATCAAAATGAAACATGTCAGCAGGTCAAATCCACCCGTGGACTGTACATTTATCATCTCCACCATGGGCTTGGCTAGAAGAACCACACTCAGAGACTAGCAATTCCTGTACTTTCCGTATGACTAGTGAATACTTAACACAGGGCTGGGCACTGTGCAGAAATCATGCAACAAATGAAATAAAAGAAATGGGTCTTGCCATTCTGAAACTCATAATAATTGGTGAGATGAGACAAATATGTATGAACAAAAAAAAAAAAACAAGCAGCAAAAGAGAAAACAATTCTATCCTGAAATGGAGAATTTCCAGGTGACAAATGACAGCCTCTCCAGATTTTTGATGCACAATGGTGCTAGGAATTGCTTGGACCTCCACCTTCTAGCTCTTTATCTCAGTTCTGTGCAGTTCCAAGGAGGATGTCTCAGTATGTGCACCATGAGATTCAGCTACTGAATTAATAAGAACATGTTTTAGGAATATTTTATTTCCAAATTAAAACAGATTTATTTATTGGTTTCTTTATCTATGTACTTATTTACTTAGGCTAAAGATGGATATATATTCATTAGGCAAGTTTTTGACCACACAAAAAATACGAAAAATAGAAATTGAAAATTAGCCGTAAGTTCACCACCCTAAATGAGCACCTTTATAACTCTTTATACTCCTAGGCTTTTAAAAACGTACACGCAGGCAGGCATCTGGGTGGCTCAGTTGGTTGAGTGTCTGACTTCGGCTCAGGTCATGATCTTGAGTTCATGAGTTCAAGGCCCACCTCAGGCTTGCTGCTGTCAGAGCAGAGCCCGCTTCAGAACACCCAATTCCCTATTGATGTATTGGTGAACAGTTGGGCTTCTTTGATTTTTTTGGCTTTATTTACAATTTTAAAACCAGATCTAAAAAGAAGTCACACCATCCCTGCAGCATCCTGGTCCTCACAGCTTCAACGAGTTTGTGCATTTGGGTGCATGGGTGGCTCAGTCAGTTAAGCATCCAGTTCTGCACTGTCAGCACAGAGCCTGCTTGGGAGTCTGTCTCCCTCTCTCTCTCTCTTCCCCTCCCCCACTTCTCTCTCTCAAAACAAATGTTTAAAAAAGACTAAAAAAAAAAAGGAGTTTGTGCTTCCTAATAATTTCCCACTGAAAACTCAGGTTGGGAATAAGAACACGAATACTGCTTGCATATTTTGTAGCTAAAAGCTTGTGAGTGAGCAAATGTTCATTAATTTTGTAATAAGAAGAACACATACTCATGTTTGTTAAGCACTTTCTGTTTGAGGTCTCACTTAGTTGGTCACTCGATGAAGCAAAGCCCTGTTGTTCCTCATGTGAGGAAACTGAGGCCCAGAGAGGGGAAATGAATTGCTTGAGGTTATATGGCCAATAAGTCAGGAGCTAACAGTTGATCCCAGGACTTTCTGACTCTGAGAATGGAAGCCTCATCCACCATACAGGAGGCCCAGGCTTTTTTGGTACTTTTGTTATTAATAAAATGGCTTAGGTAGATTGCACTGATTTCCAGGGTTCTTAAGAGGGACTTTAAAATTAAATCACAGTAATATTAGACCAATCAACAACCATAGTTGCAGGTACTTGGTTGTCCAAGGTTAATTGTGTGTTCTTTCTAAAGCACACTTTAGATAACCAAGAACTGTTAATGAGAATCACAGGCAGCAGTTGGTACACTCCAAGTTACTCTGTCCCTTTTTTTTTAAGTTTATTTATTGTCGAGAGAGAGAGAGAGAGAGAGAGAGAGAGAGAGAGCGTGAGCAGGGAGGGGCAGAGAGAGAGAGGGAGACAGAACCTGAAGCAGGCTCCAGGCTCCAAGCTGTCAGCACAGAGCCCCATGTTGGGCTTGAACTCATGAACGTTGAGATCATGACCTGAGCTGAAGTCAGACGCTCAACCCACTTAGCCACACAGGTGCCCCAGTCTGCCCCTTTTTAAAGGGTACCAAAGCATTATCCATTTCTTTTTTTTTTTTCTTTCTTTTTTTTTTTAGCATTATCCATTTCTATGTGAGCCCCAGACACACACCTCTACCCCGAAAGCACTTAACACATAAAGAACAACAGGGTGACCTGCGACTTCACGCTTCCATGGAGACTGTTTATTATGACTGAAGCCTCGCCTTTTCATTTAACCCCATGGCCTTTGCACATATATCGAGATAAAAATTAAAAGCCTTTTCTTTCACCACTCAACCAAGACTACTGTTTTTTTTTATTCTCAAATGTAGCGCAAAAGCACTAGAATATTATCTTCAATCTTTGCCTATGTCACATGATGTAAATAACAATAAATCAGTGTTTTATTGGGGGGCCTGGGTGGCTCAGTTGGTTAGGCAACCAACTTCAGCTCAGGTCATGATCTCGCCTCTTGTCGGTTGGAAGCCCATCTCAGGCTCTGTGCTGACAGAGCTTGGAGCCTGCTTCAGATTCTGACTCCCTCTCTTTCTGCCCCTCCTCTGCTCATGCTCTGTCTTTCTCTTTCAAAAATAAAGAAACATTAAAAAAAATTTTAAAAAATCAGTGCCTTATTGTAAGTGTGCTAGTTTTGATGTCCTGAAATTAGAAACAAACAAACAAACTACAAACTTAAGTACTTACATTTAAATACAACACAGGTTGATACGAAGTTAAATCGTAGGAAATTGCCTTCTGGGATTAAAGGTCAAATATCGGCAGTTTCATAGGGTTCAGCCTCAAATGAAGCGGTTGCTGATGATTAGCTGTGAACATGAATCTGTGTCACTAGGCTAACTGTGCTTGCTTGCAGATTTCAGAAGTAATGTAATTGAATGGGAACCTCCTGATGATACATACGTAATTGTCTTTTGAGGGTATATCGCTAAGCTTTTTTATACGTGAAAATGCTTTTTAATAATGTTCTTTTGGCATGTCACGAACTAAAACACCTTGGAAGGAGGCCAGTGTTGTAGTCCAACCCCTTAGTGAATAGTGTGAGTCCAGTGGAATCTTAAATCTAAGTGTTCAGAGAGTATCGTCTTTCCTTCCAAAGGGCAAGGACACTCCATGGGAGATAAAACCCATGTTTTATAGTTAGTTTGTAGCCATGTTACCTAATCACAAAGATCCCAGTCTTGTTAGAGCGGCTATTTTGGTAGTGACTTTGGGAAGGACTCTTTTTCACTGGAGAGGTTGCAAACTGACATGGTGTTTTCTGACTTGCTGGAGATTAAAAGTTGGAAATATTAACATAAACATCTGGATTCATGTGTGGGTGTACCTGAGTGTATTTTCAGGAAAGATTCAAAATCCAGCCTGTACAATTTGATGTTAATACAGTATTTCTAAAAGGATATTTCTAAGTGTTATTCTAGATGTAACAATTTTTCCCCCATAGACTGGCCACTCTAATAATTCTACGTCCTTTCCATGCTTCTAGGATTATTTCATTAAAAATTCATGATTTCATGATTTCTTTAAAAAATGAATAAAACAAGGAAACAAAATTTCCATTAGCTCAACATAGTTTTCCTCTCCACCCCAGTAATGAATAGAAACTCATCCAGTTTCATTTTTCCATATGTCTGTTTCGATTTGGGTGCCTAGTTGACTCATGGCAACCCCTTTTCTGCTTAGCAGCAAGAAATGATAAAAATTGAAGGAATTTAGAGAACTTCTGGTCCAGGAGTTACAAACTGAAACGCCTAGAGGGGCCAGGCAAGAAGATAAATGAGCGCAACTGTTCAAGTGTTAACAGTGGAGAATGTTTGCTCTCTACAAGACTGTGGCACTTTGGAAAGTATACGCCCTGTCCCGTGGTAGCCCTCACTGCTCAGTAATAATGTTTTGGGAATAGTGTTGCCAGATTTTCTTTCTAAGAGAAGACAGAGTCCTGGATTTTTAGCAAAACCTCTTGATTATTAAATGTTGACGACTAATTTGGGACCATTTGAGCACTTGGCCAAACAAAACCTATCTGTAAACCTGATATGACTCAAGGGCCCCCACTTGGAGACCCCTGATCCATTTCAGCCTTTTTACTTCACAGATCAGGAAAGTGAGGCTCAGACAGTCAAGGTGATTTGCCCAAGAACACGCGGTCATTTAATAGTGGAACAGGAAGTGGAATCTTGGCTGCTTGGCTTATGGCCTAGGACTTTTCTAATACAAACATCTGCTTCTATTTTCTTGCTAACATTTAAATGATGTTCCTAATTACATGATTTCAAATGCTGTATGTTGTTTAAAAAAATGAAGATGATACTCACTGTCTTTGGAGCACACAATCTGTACTCCAATAAATGGCTTTTCAGTCACATGATCATATAATCTAAATTGGTTCTAACATTTATAGAAGACCAGTATAATTCTACTACATTCATGTACTAAGGAAACTTTCTGCATCTCCACTCCTCTACATTTTCTCTCCCCGCATCTCTTTACTAAATTTGGCCAAGGAAAGAGAAACAGTAAAATATTTAAGAGGAACCTTGTTGACTTCTCTACCATGCATAAGAACTAGTTGGGCAGGAAAAGCAAAATACAGTTGTGAATCGGCAACTGTAAAAACTAAGCCGTGCATACAGAGCATGTCGGTGCAGTTTGCTTGTTTTGCCAAAGCAAACAAAATACACAGTAAACTTATAAGGACCTTAGTACACTTTGGAGAAGGAGTAGAGATAATTTTTCTAAGAGTCTCAGAAACTGGAAACCTCCATTGTAAATCTGAGATTTTTTTTTTCCTTTTTCAGAAATGTTTTCAAAATACAGACTATCTCAAAATATAACAAAAATCCCTAAAGCTACCCGTCAGGATTGGAAGTTTTAACACGTTTGTCCATTGTCCTTTGTTTTCAATCAGAAGAAATAGAACTTTACAGAAGAGTGAAGTTCCTTGTGCTTCCTAGTCCCTGTTTTTTCGTTTGTTTTTTTTTTTTTTTTTTTTTTTTTTAAGTAAACTCTGCACCCAACATGGGGCTTTCAAACTCACGACCCTGAGATACAGAGTCTCACGCTCCACTGACTGAGCCAGCCAGGCACCCCAACCGGAGACTTTTTCTTACCTCCAATTCCACAAGAGTAACTATTATTATGAAATTTGCATGAATCCTTCCAAATTTCCATAGAGATATAGGCATCTATGAATATTACATAGTGTTGTTTTATTTGTGTCTTAAAGTTTACATGTGTGATATCTGACCACACATAAGTTATCACAGCCTGTGTGTTTTATTAAATATCCAGTCTTTTTTACAAAGTCTATCCAGGTTGAGGTGTATGGATCCAGTATGATATTCTACATTTCACTTGTCCTTTTTAGTGAATGGTCGTCTAGGCCATTTCTAATATTTGAATCATTTTATTTTAAAATATTTAAAGTAGGAACCCATTTTCCTAAAAAAAATGTCACCCTGGGGAGGCACCTGGGTGGCTCAGTCGGTTAAGCGTCTAACTCCAGCTCAGGTCATGATCTCATGGTTCGTTGAGTTTGAGCATGTGTTGGGCTCTGTGATGACAGCTCAGAGCCTGGAGCCTGCTTTGGATTCTGTGTCTCCCTCTCTCTCTCTCAAAAATAAATAAACATTAAAAAAAAAAAAAAGAATGACAGTCATTATTGAACCAGTGGTTTACTATCCTATCCAAAGGGTGAGGAGAAGTAAAAAAATATTCTATACTATTTTCGAGACCCAGAACTTCTGACCCCTGTAGTATGTCAGGGAGTCAGTCCATTGGTCCTGTTGTATGGAAATTTTGTTAAGGATGGTAGTTTTATGAGGAAAGCATCCATGGCTCTTGTGAGATTCTCAGAGAGATGTGTGCTCTCCAAAAGATGAAGAACTGTCATTTTTAAATGTTTCCTAACTATGGGAAGTAATCGTTGGTTTCTGCAATTCCTCTGCCTCTCAGCAGTTTTTGAAGGAATTGCTGCCTTTCACTGCGTCTTAAATTTAATTTAATTTAATTTAACATTTAAGTGTTGAGAATGCATTGACTGCCAGCAGCACGGACAGATTGCCAGAAGCAGAGACAAGAGTAAATGAGGAAAGGCCCCGATCTCACTGACCTGAAAGTTTACTGAAGAAAGGCAGTATGCAAAGCCTAGGGCGACACTTCTCAAATGTGTCACTATGGTCAATCTGGTTAGAAAATTCTGTGCTATGGAAGCTTTCCTATGCATTATAGGATGTTTAGCAGCATCCTTGGCCTCTACCCACTAGAAGCTAGTAGACTCTTCGTCACAGGTTGTGATAACCAGAGCGTCTCCAGGGATTGCCAGATGTCCCATGAAGGGCAAACTCTACCCCTGGTTTAGTGTGATAGGCAATGACAAAGGGAAGTGTGGATTTCAGTTCATAACACACTTCGTTTAATGAGCAATCTATGCAAAATAAAGGCGTTAGTTCATGCAGGGCAAGAAACATGGACTGGAATACTTAGAAAAGGATATTCTTGGCAATGTTACAAATTATTTTATGACCTTGGCGACTCATTCAGTTCTTCTGGGCCTCGGTTCCTTTCTTTGTAAAATGGGATAGTTAGATAGTTATAGCTCTAAAATTCAACAGTATCCCTGGAGAATCTGAATCCTTGGGGAATTATCAGGATGGGGGTAGGGAACTAGCATTTGGAAACTGCTGCTATTTTGGGAAAAATAAACACAGGAAAGTGCTCTGCTAAATATTGTATGTCATTGAAAGCAACCTTTTTATTAGAAAACATAGCCTCTGGGTGCATTTGCCACATCACTTCTTTTTAAATGATCTTGTCAATTGCCTTCCTCATTATAAAGCAATCTTGTAGACTCTATTAACAGGAATTGGAGGCTGTTTATCTCTCTTGTAAATTTTGTCTTCAGGAAAGGGGGCTAGATTTATAGCCAATGCCATATTAAGAGCTCTTTCTCTTAGCCACAGAATGGATACATCCAATGATGGCTTCTCTTGACCACTCAAACAGTGTGATCTTGGATGGATTGTCCTGAAAAATAGAGTAATGCAGGTTCTGCCAACAATGTATCTTTGATTTTTACTCTGCCAATGGTGATCTGGTCTATTTGTACCTAAATGGACTCCAGAAATAGGTCATCATGTAAGCAACTGCTTAGCCAGCCATTAAACACCTCTGGGTTTTAGTTTCTTAATCTCACGGTCAGGATTTCAAATGGGTGGGAAGGAGATTTGGTACCGGACATTCTCAGACTCTCTCCTGTGGTCACTATGCACCTGCTACTATCTCTGCCTAGAATTCATTTCCCCCAGGTCTTTGTTTGGCTGACTTATTCTCATTACCCAGGAACCAGCAAAAAGATCACGTAGTCAGAGAGTATTTTCCTGCCCACTCTAGATGAAATAGCCTTCTACACCTGTCTCTTGTTTTGCCTGGTTATTAACTGTCTTCCCTACTACAAGAGAAGCTCGAAAAGCATGGCTGTTATTTTGATTCATTGATTGCTGTATCGCCAGCACCTAGAACAGAAGTGACATAGAGCCGGCATTCAAGGAGTTCTTCTTCCTCTTCTTCCTCTTCCTCTTCTTCTTCTCCTTCTCCTCCTCCTCCTTCTCATGCTTTTAGTGTAATCTTTAAGATCTCTTTTTCCAACACCAGGTCATGCCAATTTGACTCTGTTTTCTTTTAAATGTTTTATAGTTTTTCATTTCATGTTGAGTTAATTTTTTTTATAAAGTGTGAGGTTTAGGTAAGAGGTTAATTTTTTTTAATGTTTATTTGTTTTTGAGAGAGAGACAGACAGACAGACAGAGCATGAGCAGGGGAGGGGCAGAGGGAGAGGGAGACACAGAATCTGAAGCAGGCTCCAGGCTCTGAGCTGTCAGCACAGAGCCTGGCGCAGGGCTTGAACTCGCAAACCGTGAGATCATGACCTGAACTGAAGTCGGATGCTTAACCGACTGAGCCACCCAGGTGTCCCAAGAGGTTAATTTTTTAAAACATTTGAATGTCTAACTGTTCTAATAACACTTACCGTAAAGGCTAGCATTTCTCACTTGAGTTGTCTTTGTCCTTTGTGAAAACTCCACAGGCCATTTTTGTGTATTTCTGGACTCTCCATGTGGTTCTATGCATCTATGTGTATATCCCTTAGCCAATATCATGCTGTCTTGATTGCTACAGCTTTATGGTAAATCTTAACACGAAGTAGTGTGGTTCCTCCAACTTTGTCTTACTTTTTTAAGACTAAGTATCTCTTGGATGAACAAATGAATTAAATGCTTTCTTTCCCCACTTTGCCTTGTTAACTCCTGTTAACCATTGAGATTTTAGCTCAGACATCATAGCCTCAGAGAAGTCTTTCCAGAAAATCCAGGCTGTGCTACATCACTGGCTGTACACTCTGGATAATACCATGAACTTCTCGGTCCTCTTGGTACCTTCTTGCTTCTCATTTGGGGATGGTTGTGTCCCCCAGAGGACATATGGCAATGTCTGGAGACATTGTGGGGGGGGGGGGTCACAATTGGAGGGGAGGGGGTGTGAGGTTCTCCAGGTGTGTAGAGGCCAGGGATGCTATTATGCATCCTACAATACACAGGTCAGCCGCTCAACAACAAGGAATTATCCAGCCCCAAATGTCAATACTACTGAGGTTGAGAAATGCTGCCTTAAACAAATTGGTAATTTTACATTTACTGGTGTAACTCGTTGCCTAATGTCTGACTCCCCTACTAGACTGTAAAATAATGACTAGAATTTAGGTTTTAAAACCCATGAAACTTTATCCAGCCACTTTAAAATTGGGACCACCAGGCAGCTCACTTAGCTGTTGACTTTGCCAGTTCCTAGATGGAGCTGATAAGGAATTACATTAGAAAGAAGCCAAACATTAGTTCTCTTTGGTAGAAACACAGCAGAGTAGATATTTAACCATTTAACTGTGCCTAACAGAGCGTGTGAAGTAAACTCCAAAATACAAAAAGCCAAATACTGGAAAGTACTCAAGTGTTAATATATAAAATGTTCAACCATAGGAACACATGAAAGAATTTTGCAGTGGCTTTATTATAAGTAAGACATGTCATACCTTTGGCTTCGGGTATTGATGAGGGGATAAGCAAATTGATTCCAGAAGGACCTAAGCATAAAATGCATAAAACAACATCCCTCCATCTGACAGAATGCTTTTAATAAGTATTCAAAATATCCAAGGATTCAGTTTTTGATTGGATACTTTTCACTAACAGAGTCTATCTAAGTTGATGGAGGCTTGATGTAGCATTGACTGTTTGGCTGACAATGTGCTTCATTCAAACAGATACATCACCAAGAGACTGGAAATACATGCGTTGAATTGGATTTAAAGGAAAAAAAAAGATTTACTGTAATCCTCACTGTCTTTAAAGTTATCCACAAAGGCCTCCTTATTGCCTTACTTTAGGGATTCAAAAGACTTAAAATGTCTGCCCTTCTCTACAACCACAATAATTTGAAGTGAGAGACCGTTAGGAGACAGATGGTAACAGAAACTTTGTTTATTTTCTTCTTATTTTTGATTTTAATCTTTTCAAGTTTCCAAGGACTCAAAACAGATGTTTGCGACCTGCTTTTTTTCAAGCGGGAAAGAAAAGCTGACCCAAAAGTGTTAGGGAGAAATCTGTTTAATCAGTAGTTAGATTTGATCTACCAAGTTCCCAGATAGTCTTTTAATCATCAAGACAAATCATGACACACGTTTTTAAACAATCTTCTTTACTATGTGAACCTCTTTTCTAAAGAAGGACACTGTGTAAAAATGCTCTGTATCAGTCTTAAAGCCGACCTCAACTATTCACTTCAGTGCCCATTTATAGGGGGTTCTATTTATAATCTCCAGAATCCAGATGACATCTTTTATTCTTCACAATTACACTTAAAGGAAAGGAAAAGAAATGAGAGTTCTCTTTTGACACCCACTCTCCTGCCCCTGAACCTCAAACCTCTGGAATTTACCACTTATGATCAGTGGTCCTTATCCAGGGACAAGTTTGTCTTTAGGGAACATTTGGCAATGCCTGGAAATATGTTTTGGTTGTCACAACTGGCCAGGGTGGGGATGGAGATGTGCTCCTGGAATCTAGTGGGTAGAAGCTAGGGGCGCTCCTAAATATCCCACAGTGTATAAGACAGCCCCCGTAACAAAGAATTATCTAGCCCAAAATGTCCATAATGCCAAAGTTGAGAAACCCTGATCTATGATTTTTATCACTAGCATTAATGGAATCAAATGTGGACCTGTTTGATAGATGGGTTTTAGTAGAGTATTTTTAAAACAAGATTAGCCTTTACTTATCTTTCATGCAGGTTAAAATATTAATGGGGCAATCAATGATTTCCTCAAGACTGCCAACATCAAGACTCCATTACTGACCTTTCAAAATAACTCCTCTATTTTGGTATCTGGGAAAACCATGTGATTATAGCTGGTGCAAGTTCCCCTGGAAGAATCATCCCAGAAAATCCGGAGTTGGAACCTTCTCTACAACTTTAGAGTAAAAGCTATTGATTTTCTAGCATCCTTTATTTTTTTAAAATGGGCTACCCACTGTTGTGGTAAGTTTTTATTTTAAAAATGCCAAAATAACAAAGTGCTGGCTGAAATGGTATCATTGAGGGTTGAATATTTTTAGAACTGTACTATCCCTAAAGATGAGGGCTGAAGGGAATGAAGCACCAGTCAATCTACTTCCTGGTGTTACCCAATAATTGTGTTTTGTGTACAGGAAGTGCTTGATAAACGATCACTGGCCAATTTGTCCCACAGTGGATTCTCCCAAAGGCAGTCCTGCCCCAAGAATCATGTTCTCCCTCTAGACAGAGCTGAAGAAGCGGGGTAGAGTGGAGGAAAGGGAACAAAGGTGAGATTTCAGGTCCAGCCCCATAACCTGCATGACCATGCAAGGAGCAATGGAACAGAAATTGTACCTCAGACCTTATCCCACCGGGAGGAAGAGTTGCTGCTTCTATACTTTTACCAGTCACTGGCTTCTTTGGGTGGAGGGAAGAAATACCCACGTCCTTTGACTTTCCAGGGAAGGGGCTGCAGTTCCCAAAGGCATTCCTCTGAAGACAGTCCCATGTGGGAAGAGTGAAGAGTCAAGCAGGAGACGCTGGTGGGAATAGGGACCTGCCACTTGCACTGCAGCACACACAGTTTATGGAATCTGAAATCTTCCTTCATTCTGTCAGTCACTCATTCAGTGAATACCTTTTGAATCTCCACTGTGTGCCATGAGCTGTGCTGTGAGCTGGAAATAAATGGTGCACATAAAATGTGCACAGCAAATCGGTGAGGGCAGCGTGGTGCGGGAGTAGGGGGCGAGCCCACAGTGGGAGGGACACCTAACAGCCTGGAGAAATGATCATGGAGGAGAACATAATGAGTTTGAGACTTGAAAGATGAGAATGAGTTAGCTTGGTGAGATGTCTAGAGCCCAGGGTTGGCCATGAAGATTGTCCTTGGCACAGGCACCAAGGTGGGTGGCATCCTCTTTGACACTTTGGAAACTAAACATAGTGGAGGAATAGGAAGCATGTGTTTCACTTGTGACCCTTTAAGCAAATACTTGTAGGCTCTTCCCTCCCTGAAGCCCAGGACAACATTGCAATATTTCCTGGGAACACCATCCTTTGGGGAGGCGTTTATACTTTTCCCAGCACGTGTAGCAATGAGGACCAGGAAGCTTTTGGGACCTGTTAGGTTGGAGGGTTGAGACCAGGTGGGGCATGATGGGTTTCATCATCAGTGTAGAATGTTTCCAGAGATGAGATGTCTTAAAGTGGCAGAAATAAGGACAAACATAGGCCAAGGAACCTGCCACTCTCAACTTACCAGATGAATGGTGTTTATGGGTACCCAGAACAACGGAAGGGTCCTAAAGGCACTCTGCTGGGGCTGGCATCAACCCTCCACCATTGGGATTCAAGGGAGGGGTTGTGATGGTTATGGCAGCAGAAGATACAGAAGAGTTGGGGACAATGGTTTGTTTGTTTGTTTGTTTGTTTCCAACTAGTAGAGAGGTACTTCACTATTTGAAAAACTAGTAGTGTCCCATCTTGTGTGCATCAACTGAATATTACATGAATGGAGACAGATAAAAGATTTAAATACTTTTTTAAACTTTAGGGTGAGAGAGGGGAGGAGAGGGACAGAGGGAGGAGAGAGAGAATCTAAAAGGGGCTACATGCCCAGCCTAGAGCCTGATGTGGGGCTTGACCTCACAACCTTGGGATCATGACCTGAGCTGAAATCAAGAGTTGGACAGTTAACTGACTGAGCCACCCAGGTGTTCCAAGCTTTGTAAAAGTCTTAAGTCACATAGTCATTTCTGTTCCCTGCTTTGGGTAGAAACATGGGTACAGGGAACACATTATTTTTGTCTTTACCATAAGAAAAGTCATAATATGTTGAAACAGTAGTGTTACATACGTAATACAAGTAGAACAAAGGAAAAATGGTAAGTGCTTAGGATGTTGGCAAAGTGGAGAAGTGTACCTGATCTGTCACTCAGCTGAGGCCAAATGGGAACCACGTGGGAAGGCAGGTCCAGTATGGCCCAATCTTTGAAGTTTTCAAGGGAAACCAGAAATTACAAAATGTAAGAAATACCTCCTGATTTTTAAATACTGGCAGCTAATTAAAAAAAAAGAATTAACACTGTGTGAACCCAACAAAAAATATCTGTGGGGTGACTTTGGTCTGTGAACCACCAGTTTTCAGGGCTCCGGCTTTTGAAAGAGCCCAGGTCCATGTTGGTCTTGCGGATATTCCACTTCTTTCTTCAATTCTTCAATTCCTAGAATACTGGGGGGCTGATGGACCAGAGGGGCCAGTTCCCTATTGCTAAGACAATCCATTGTTTCTGATAATGAGGGTCACAGCTGACACAGGTGCCAGGGGACATTTTAGATCTGTTATTTGAATGGTGGAGACGATTAGGTCTGCTTATTATGACATTTTTGAGAGGGAAATGGCCATAGCTGGTGGTGATTTCACAGCTGACCTTATGACAAAAACAACTGATCGTGGTTACTTAACGAAACTGGAAAATCTGTCATTCGAAGTTCTTGGGAATGGTAATGAAATAAGAGACCTACAAATGGCAATGGAGCTTCCTATCTACCTTGATTTAACAGCCTTCTCTATCAGATAGTTCACTCTCTTATGAGCCAGGTCTGCTCTGTGTGTGGAGACTCCAACTTGTTTCAAAGTCAGCATTCAAAGAAACACAAGTTATAAAATAGGGGCTCACATCATACACATTCTCCACTTACTCATATTCGACTATGTGAGTTTTGGCCAAAAGAAAAACATCCTTTGATTTACGTCTCCTCCCTTTCACCCCACAAACTAGGCTCTGGCCTCCAATGCTTCAGGGAGAGAGAAGCCACAGCCAAAAGGCAAAACAAATAAAATTAAGTTAATTCTTGGTTTTTGATCCTCCTGGAGACCCAGCTCTATTGATTTAAGGGTAATTAATGGATCTTCTGGCAAAATTTTGAATATATATGATTTTCTTTGGTTTATTTCATGACTTTCAAAGCTGAAACTTGTTAAAAATGATCATGATAGTAACAATTACAGCAATAATACTTGTCATTTATCCAATACCTTCTATGTGTTAAACACTGAAGTAAACATATTACAGTGTGAGACTCCTATGCTCTGGCTTATTTGATGTTCCCAGTAACTCTAAAGTGCCCAGCAGTATTAATTATTCCCATTTTACAGATAAGAAAACAGAGGCTCATAAATATATATAGTAATCAATGCCTATAAATAACAGAACCGAAACTGAAACTTATCCATCTGACTTAAAAGCATACATTCTTTGGAGGGAATATATATAACTAACCCCTTATCAGGGTGAAAGTTTCATTATTCCTTGAATAATAATAATAATAATAATCATGATAAGAAGCTCTTCCTGAGAGGTATGTTCCTGCCAGTGAATTAGGTGGTAAAGAACGGTCTTGCCACACTCGAGTCCTCAGGCTGTAAAAAAAAAAAAAAAAAATAGAAATGTGAATGAATGATTAAAGTACCAGATGAGAGCTCTAATAGAAGTATCCCCAGAATAATAATTTCTTGAGCTTCTTTTCTTTGTGCATTGTCCTCAGCTCTAGCCCCCAGCTATTAGACACTTGGAAACTCCTAGGCAACTCACCAAATCTCCAGGTAAAGAATCTTCATTGGCAAGCTACACTTCTGAGCGAGCCAGGTAGCATCTACTTACCCTTCTTAATTAGTTTTCCTGAGCTTGTTAATAATCGTGGAGTCTGCAACTTTTAATATCTAATTGTTCTGACATCATCCGCAGAGATTTCCTCCTGGGGTATGCTTTCGTAATGTCCTCACAGTTAAATTTATACTTTTGTTAGGCTTCCAAGCATTAGGCTTTGGTGAGGCCACAGAGAGGTTACAATACAGTGGTACTTCTTTCTCTCTGGAGTCTGGCTAATAACCCAACACCATGGAGGAGGCCTGGAAGGAATGTACCAACGAAGCTGCTGCAAAAACATGAAACCAAGCCCAGGAACCCTGTCCTACATATCAGGGCTTTGGGGCTTAGATTTCATCAGGCTGAAAAAGAAAAAGAGTGACCTTTGACTGTAAAACAAATGATAGTTTGTTACTGACCAGAGATAAGTTTAAGCAAAGGTGATTTTTCTATTTGACATATTTGCTGAGAGTATTTTTCCCCTTGCATTTTACAAATACACAGAGTATTGCAAAGAACAGCAATGTTGCGAATATTCTTTAGAGAATATGGTTTCCTGGGAAGTGATATCTCCAGAGGGATTGCTGGAGAGTTTCTGATGTCTTATAAAATTGCCTTCATAAAGATCTGGGAGCAAGGCAATAAAACATAGAAAGTAGACATGTCTCTGGACATCTTATGATACTCAGTGCTCCAAAGAAATATCCTGTTACATGTTATGTCTCCATGTATCTTATTAACATTTATTATAGTAGTCATAATTTATCATGCCTCTATGCTGTTCCAGACATTGAATAATAAGATTTATATCCATTATCTCTAGTTCCAAAGTGGGGCAAAAACGTCAGAACTCAATCTGTGTTGCGGGTCTTTTTAAAATATGCATTCTCAGTGGGACTATTATTCCCAAAGAGATGAGTATTGGTCTGGGGGTGAGGGAAACTTAACTCTTTTTGTTGTTCTGTTTGTCTTTCTAGCTTTACTGAAACATTATTGACACATAACATTGTATTAGTTTTAGGTGTACAACACAATGATTTGATATATGTATATATTGCAAAATGATTACCACGATAAGGTTAGTTAAGACATCCATCACTTCACACAGTTACCATTTCTCTGTGTGTGCTAAGAATTTTTGAGATCTACTCTCTTAGCAACTTTCAAGTATACAATATGGGATTGTTAACTATACTCACGCTATACATTAGAGGCTCACAACTTATTCCTCTTCTAACTGGACGTTTGTACCCTTTCCTCAACCCCACCAACCACTGGTAACCACTAATCTGTTCTGTTACTAGGAGGGGTGTTTTGTTTTGTTTTGTTTTGTTTTGTTTTGTTTTGGATTCTACATACAAGTGAGATCATGCTAGGCCCATCCATGTTGTCACATAGGACAGGATTACCTTCTTTTTATTGCTGAATAATATTCACTTACATACACACATGTTGCTTCCACATCTTGGCTTTTGTAAATAATGCTGTAATAAACATGGGGGTGCAGATATCTCTTCAAGATGGTGATTTCATTTCCTTTAGGTATATACTCAGAATAAGGGTGGCTGGATCTTATAGTAGAGCTATTTTTAATTTTTTGAGGTACCTCCATACTGTTTCCCATAGTGGCTGCATCAATTTGCATTTATACCAACAGTGCACAAGAGTTCCCTTTTATCTACATCCTCACCAACATTTGCTACTTCCTGTCTTTTTGCTAATAGCCATTTTAACAGGGGTGAGGTGATATCTCATTTTGGTTTTAATTTGTGTTTCCCTGATGATAAGTGATGTGGAGCACCTTTTCATGTACCTGCTGACTAGTCAGATGTCTTTTTTTGGAAAAATCTGTGTTCAGGTTCTTTGCCCATTTTTAAACTGGATTATTCTGTTTTTTGCTATTGAGCTGTATGAGTTCTTTGTATATTTTGGATACTAGCACCTTCTCGGATACATGATTTGCCATTATCTCTTCCCATTCTACAAGTTACCTTTTCATTTTGTTGACTCTTTGCTGCATAGGGAAAAAAGGATTTTTAGTGTGATATAGTCCCACTTGCTTATTTTTGTCCTTGTTGCTTGTACTTTTGGTGTCATATCCAAAAACTCATTGCCAAGCCCAGTGACAGGAAACTTCTTCCCTATGTTTTCTTCTAGGAATTTTACAATTTCAGGTCTTAAATTTTTAATCCATTTTGAGTTAATTTTTGTGAGAGGTATAAGAGAGGGGACCAGTTTCATTCCTTTGCATGTGGATATCCAATTTTCCCAACATCATTTATTGAAAAGACTCTCTTTTCTTCATTGAATACTTACCTGGTTCCCTTGCCAAATATCAGTTGACTGTATATGCATGGATTTATTTCTGAGATCTGGGTTCTGTTCCATTGGTGTTTGCATCTGTTTTCATGCTAGTATCATACTATTTTGATTATGATAGCTTTGTGGTATAGCTTGTAATTGGGCTGAAGGATACTTCCAGCTTTGTTTTTTCTCAAACTAGTTTTGGTTATTTGGGGTCTTTAATGGTTCCATATGAATTTTAGGATTGTGTTTTCTATTTCTGTTTAAAAACTGCCATTGGTGTTCTCATAGGAATTGTACTAAATGTAGAGATGGCTTTGAGTAGGATGGATATTTTAACAATATTGAGTATTCCAATCCATTAAGAAAATTACTCTTTTTGTATATGAAGCATGGGAACACATACAATACATAAACAGATATGCAGTGTATCTGTGGTATGAAATTTTTATGGAGAGTGGTGGTTAGAAACAATAAACATCTTGAATCATTCCTTGGTGGGAGAGGTAATGAAGAAGAGAGTGAGAAACACCACTCTAAGAGATCACTAACTTCTAAGTTGTTTTTTTGGGATCTTTTGTGTGTGTGTGGGGGGGGGGGGTTGGGAGATTGGGAGAGGGGTAAATTTTGTTTGTTGTTTATACATTCTAATGTGATAAAATTTGATCTATTTTATCATTATCACGTAAATGAAGACTCAAAATTTCCCATTTGTATATCTTATTTCATAGACCCTTATGTTAATGATTCTTTCATGTTTTGAAATTTTGGAAGAATATTTCTTTCCTTGGATTCACAGGCCTTTTCCGTGGATGGGGGGGGGCACAGTGTAACACATCCAGAGTAGCTTACACTCTCCTGTCCTGTGCCTTGTCACCCATGCTCCTGGACCCTGTGCTCACATACAACCTTCACAGCAGCCAGGGAAGGAAAGTGTTAGTATTCTCTTATTACAGATAAAGCAACTGTTTTGAACGTTTAAGTCATTCATTTCCCCCACGGTCCTCACAGCTGCCTTGTGGTGGAAAGGATTAAAACCCAGTTCTGGAAGGGTACAACACCAATACCTATCGATCCATACCCTAAAATTCTCAAAACAGTAGCCCATGGGCCATCCAGTTCACTGACATGTTTCATGGCTAATTTGGCATACTTAAAATATTTGATTTTGTTTTCAACATTTAAATTGGGAGATCTTCACATGAAAAATAAATCTGCATTTCTAAATTCTCATTAAAAGATAAGAGGCTGGGGACTTATATCCAACATGGCAACACTACTGATACTAAGTGGTGGATACTGTTTATAATATTGTATTCACACTCCATTTTGCCTAAGTTTCCTGCTCTCACTTTTGTCTTATACACAAACCCCTCCATTCAAAGGCCCTGTAAACATTTGACCCCATGACCCCTGATGAGTGGTGTGTCTGATCCATTTGAGTCTCAATGTGTAACATTGAGTCTAACATCCTTGTGTATTTCCTCAGAACACTTCCTTTCCACTCATTCATGTGATCATTTTAAAGACTGATTTATGAATGCAGTTTAATTTACCACTCTATTATCCCTTATTTTCTAGATCACTCTAGCAGACTAACTTACTTTCACCAAAAATGAAACCAATTTCTTTTCTTCTTCCAATAGCTATGTTATATTTCAACTGGAAATCCTTTTAATTCATTGCTTATTTCCTTAGGGTCTCCATTTCTGAAATTCACATGCTGCTAAGCCTTCAAATATTCAGTCTCTCCCAACCTGTAGTTTTGAGCCACACTGCCAGGGCATATCAATTGTACTTCACAGTTCAGAGTTTTGATTCATCATTATATGAGGACTTTTTTCCTCCCTCTGACCTTTTATGGGTTAAACGGAGCCGAGCGGTCTATATAAAGCTCTTCCCTTCTCGAATTCTTTCCTTACAAGTACCTTTATTTTGACTTGCAGTACTTGGTGGATTAAGTGCTTGAAAAAAAGTGGTCTGCGTGCCATTCGTAAGTGAAAGTCAAAAACTCAAGAGCTTTATCGGGGAGAAGAAGGAAATGCTCAGGGAGTGTAATTGGTTGGGGTGTTCCCAAGCTGTCTGTCAACAGCTCCATCTCTATGAAGGCATGAGAACCCGAGAAACAAATGCAAAGCAAAAGCAGCAGCAGATAAGAGGAGGCTTTTTCATCCTGGAAGCAAATGCCTGCGTCCTCTGCACAGCACTTTCATACAGTTCCATGTGTTATTGTGGTAATGCGCTTGTCACCGACCACATCTGGCTCGCCAACAGTGATCTAACTAAGTGAAGAAAACACAAACATGACCAGAAAACAAGCAGCTGTGTTTTGATATAACCACCAGAACTGTTTCTTTGGTGCGGTTGCTTTAAGGGTTCTCTTTGTGTGTAAATCTTTATTTATTTATTTATTTATTTATTTATTTATTTATTTATTTAAAGTTTATTTATTTTGAGAAAGAGAGTGAGAGAGTGTTCATGCACGCAGAGGGAGTGGGACAGAGAGAGAGGGGGAGAGAGAGAATCCCAGGCAAGCTCCATGCTGTCAGCACCAAGCCCCACTTGAGGCTTGATCTCATGAACCATGAGATCATAACCTGAGTGGAAATCAAGAGTCGGACGCTTAACCCACTGAGCCACCCAGGCGCCCCTGTAAATCTACTTTTAAAATATAAATTAGAGTGGGGCTCCTGGATGGCTCAGTGGGTTAATGGGCCGACTTCGGTTCAGGTCGTGATCTCACGGTTTGTGAGTTCCAGCCCCACGACGGGCTCTGTGCTGACAGCTTAGAGCCTGGAGCCTGCTTCAGATTCTGTATCTCCCTCTCTCTCTATCCCTCCCCTGTTTGCTCTCTCTCTCTCTCTCTCTCTCAAAAATAAACATTTTAAAAAACATTAAAAAAAATATATATATATATATAAATCAGAGTACATAATGTAACATTTTTGCCTCAATTTATTAGAAATGGACTGCATTCATTGGAGGATTGTCTCAGTCCTTTGTTTTTTTCGCACATTCATTGATTCATTCATTCCACAAACACTGAGCTTTTTATTTTTCACTGTGGGCCAGGCTCAGAGATTGTGGTTCAGCTGGTATGTAGAGGGACTCAGGCATTGGTATTTCTAAAAAGGCCTCCAGGTATCTCTAATGGTTAAGGACCAGTGTTTAAAGGGATGCTTTTGACAGAGTTTTTTCCAACAGAAGTGTTTCTTTGAAGCATTACCATGAAAGAGTTTTTAGGTGAAGGGTGGAAACATCTTGGGATAAATAATAATAATGTGCCTTAATAATGAAGAATGATGACACTTAGTATTTACTGAGTGCCATATGTACTGGGCTAGGTAATTCATATCTGGGGACACTTTCATTTTTACATTAGCCTGGTAAGGTGGGTATTATTGTCCTTGTTCTGTGTTGATGAAAAGATATTCAGAGAGCATGCCAAAGTTCCCATAGCTAGAAGTGAATTACCTGTTGGGATTTGGAGTCCATATACCTGACTCCAAAGTTTCATTGTTTCTACTCTGTGCATTCATTCAGAACTTTTGTTTTGAATGTACTGATTTGAATAACCAATTTTTTTTTCACAGAGTATTTTCAGGCACATGATCTCATTCAATAATGGTGGTTGTATGAAGAGCTTAAGCATGGCATAGTAGAGGCACTAAGGCTCCAAGAAGGGGAGTAAACCACTGAAAACCACTCAGTCAGTTTTGCCTAGAACTCGAGTTACGTATTCTAGGCTCTCCCACTGTTCCCCAGGGCTTCCTCATGTCTTTTTCATTTTCTGATTTTCGGAGGTAATAACTGCTTCACCCTTTGGGCAATAGAGCCAGTAGCCCAGCTGATTGGATCAACGGTTAGATTAGGCTGGATTAGGCTAATCAAATTTGTTTTCCCCTCCCCCACCCCAAGAATTCAGAACTGGTACTTGAAAAGGTTGGATCAGTTATCCTCAGGTGTTGAACTTATGTGCATACATCAGTAAAGAATGAAGTCACATTAGGATGGTTTCTTAGGGACCAGGTAAACTGAGAAAAGAACAGATTTATGGAGCAAAAGACATATCCTCTGAATCCTGAAAGAGAGAGAAGAGTGAATAGCTCTCTTGACTTCTGATGACTTTGCAGAGGTCATTTATTCTCCTTTGTGATCACTGACCTTAATTCCTGCCCTTGGGTTTTGTGAGTGACCCTTAACTTGATACAATGAACTCCTCTTCATTTGTGCAAATTCACTGTTTCTCCTGCTTTAAACCAAAAAAACCTTTGACTAAGTTAATGACCATATTTTGGGGCACACGTAAAAGTTACAATTTTGGGCTACCTTACAGTGAGTTACATTCCATTCCCAAATATCCTTAGTTTGGCCTATCAGTCTGGACTATTTTGACTGCAAATGGTACAAACTGAAATCAAACCAGCCTAAAGGCATGAGGGAAATTTCTTTGGTTGTTAGAATGAAGTGTCCAGGGCTTGCTTCTGGCATGGCTAGATGCGGTAACTTAAATGATGTCTTCAGGAAAGTGCCTCTCTCTCTCTCTCCTCCACTTCCCTCTCTGGAAGTTTTATTCTCAGTCACCGGCGGGCTCGGCTCTCCGTGTGCACCCTGTTGGTTTGGCAACACCCTGTTGGTTTTGCAAGGCAACAGGAATGGCTCTTTCCAGCCTGTGCCAGGGAAAACACCCAAGCCTGATGCTCATTGGCTCAGGCTGAGTCGGTAGTCCATCTCTGGGCCAATCATTGTAGAGAGGGAGATGAGGGCCCTCATGGGCCGGAAGTTGGGGTGTTTCCATCTAGAGCTGCTAATGGCACGTTTGTTTTGAACCACAGGGAGTCAAAGAAGGGTAGCTGCCCAGCAGGAAGGTTTCGGATTTACATCTGAAGGGGAGCCTAGCTCAGGAAAAGAATGACTGCTTGTAAAACTCATCTACTTGCTAATATTCAAACATATTTCTTCACCAGTACTTTGCTTTGTTGCCTTGATTTTTTTCCACAAACGTATACATCATTACATTCTTAATCTTGGTTGTTTCTTTGTTCTCAAGGGATTTACAGCTGGTAGATTCCAGGTTCATTGTTAGTCTTCTTGTTTACACCACCTGCTTATTTTATTTTAAAGTTGTGTTGTTGTCTTTAATTATTCGTTGGGCAAGTCATAATATCTTTGTATGAGGTATCTATTACATCTACCTGGACAATAATTTTAACACTAATCCAGATATAATGATTCAAACGCTTGATCCATTAACTTAATTCAGGTTGTTTTAATACCTTTTACACTGCGTTTTGAACGTTTCTTACAAATGACAATGAACAAATCCCATGTGTCTATAAATCTGAGGATCATCAAGTGACTTGAGGAATCTAGACATCTAGAAATTATGTGGGAAAATTTCATCCAACCTTTCTTCTAAGAAAATCCAATCTCTTTTACGAAAAAATTCTGTTAACTTTACCAAATCATCCCAACTGCTAAATTGGGCATTTGTTCAGTCCTTAGCACTTTGGAAGTCTTTCCTGCTTTGAAAATATTTGTTGATCCACCTGAACCTTTTTGAAATTCTTTACTTCTTTGGCTTCCATGAAAACATGTGCCTTGTTCTCCTTTCATCTCTTTGCCCACTCATTCTTTTCTGCTTTGTGATTTCATCATCCATCTCCAGCACTTTAAATATGGTGGCTCCCAAGATTCTGCCCATGGCCCTCTGACTTCCTCACTTAACTGACATACTTAATCCAAATGATCTCATCCACTTACAAATTTCCAGTTTCCAGCTAGTTGCTGATGCCTCTTAGGACTAGAGCTCAGCCCTGACCTCTGTTCAGAGCGTTTCAAATTTATATATGCAACAGCTGGCAGACTTCTCTAGGCACATGTCCCTAGGCACTTCCAGGGTAACACAACCAAAACTGAACTCAGGATCCTTCTCAGAAATCCACTTCTACTTTCTCTTTACCATTGCCATAATGAAGACAGGTCTCATCTTTCACTCCAACAGCTTTCCAGCTATTTCCCAGACTCCAGTTCTGTTATTCAAGCTAACCCCCAAGCCCGTGTCCCTTCTATGGTTTCCTATCAGTTTCAGGGTATAGTCTAGTCCAGGGAACTTTTCTTAAAGACCAGCTAGTGAATCTTTTAGGCCTTGCAGACCTAAGCAAAATTGAGGCCATTATGTAAGCACTTATATAAATACATAAAATATAGTCATTTAAGAGAACGAAAGTTATTTTTAACTCATGGGTTGTTCAAAAACCAGTAGGAGCCCAAATTTGGCTATCAGGCCCTACTTTGCCTTCCCTTGGTCTAGTCTACTCTCCTCATGGGGTGCACGAGGTCCTGCTTGATCTGGCCCCTCGGTTTCCTCTCTGGTCTCATTTCTCACTGCTATCTGCCTCCCACTTTGCAAGGTCTTGCTCCATGCTGTTTCCTGCCTCTGGACTTTGCTTATGCTGTTTTCTTGGCCTGGTGTGCTTTTCTCTCCTTAAATTCTGTACCAGACCAATTCCTGTGCATTTGGTATACTCGGCTCAAGGACCTTTTCCTCTAGGGAGAGTTCTCCATAGTCCTCCCCATCTCTTAGCGAACTTAATGTGCCCTTCTGAGTTCCCACAATGCCCTGTGCTTGTTTCCATCATCTCCCATCACATGGCAGCCCAGCTGTTTGTTGTGATTTCTGTATCAAGTTGATGAGCCGAACTGGATCTTATTTGTCCTATATCCTCAGGGCTTAGCACAAGCCTTGGCACAAAGCACACATCCAGTAAATGACACTTACTCTGGCACTGTCTATTCCCCTTTGATAGGGGAAGAGTATTGTATCATAAATAAGTTCCTTGAAACATCTAAATTGCAACCTAACCACCTATAGTGTCATTGACCTAATTCTAGCGGCAGGAAGACCTATTCAATTTTAATACTTCGAAAGTCATTTACTGTTAGCTAGTTCCTTTGGGTGGTGCATGGCCTTAATAATACCAAGGCCAGGGATTCAATAGCTGTTTAGTTGAGAATACTTTACCCTGTCGAGTGACCGACCACAGGCTATGTCCTCAACAGCTGGCTGGCTGTTTTTCAGATTCCTGCCATTTGTCACTTATTATAACTGTAGATTCCAGACACAGAAATCCATCACCAATGGCTAGGGAAAACTGTTTAAAGCACATGCCTCTGACTAGAAAACAGAACATGCTCCTTGTAGGAAATGAACAGCATGTAAAAAGAATATTTAATATATAGAATAGTATAGAAAAAGAAAAAAAACATCAAAAAGTTCGAAAATGTTTCAGCCATAATTCCACCAACAGGAATCAAGGACTGTTAAAATGTGGGCATGGACCTGGGGGCACCTGGGTGGCTCAGTCGGTTAGGCATCAGACTTCAGTCAGACTTCGACTCAGGTCATGACCTTGTGTTTTATGGGTTTGAGCCCAGTGTCAGGCTCTGTACTGACAGCTCAGAGCTTGCTTTAGATTCTGTGTCTCCCTCTCTCTCTGCCCCTCCTCCACTTGCATTCTGTCTTTCTTTCTTACTCAAAAATAAATAAACATTAAAATAATGTGGGCACGGATCTTCTATAATATTCAACGTTGCTATGCTTCTGTTTATGCCATTTTGTTTCCTGATTCTTTTCTTTACTTAACATTATATAGACAGCATTCTCCCAGGCCGCTAAGCCTCTTTACAAGTGTCACTTTTAATGATTGCATAATATCCCATTTTGTAGCTATACTATGATTGATGCCACCACTGTTCTTTTGTTGGACATTTCCATCACATCTAAAACAAAATAATGTAATGTAAAAGTCTTTCCTTGTTCTAACCCTCCAATTCAGGTTCAAATGTTAGTGAAATCATTTTTCTTTTTTCTATCTAAGTAAGCAAACGTTAGCCAGCATGTAGAATTGGCATTAGGGCTGAAACAAATGAAGAGATAATTTGATTCTTTCTCTTGTTTCACAGATGAAAAAAATGGAGGTGCAGAGAATGTAGGATTTATCCTAGGGACCACAACCAGTATAAGAATTCTACTGCAAACAATCCAGGATTCTTTCCAACAAATGTGGTTCAAGATCATGGTGGCTCAGAGAGAGCAACCAAGATGGGTGCCTATCTTTTCTTTTTCAGCGTGTCAGTAGCAGGTGTGTGCCATTTATACCTCTAATTGTGGGCAGCGATCCCCTTGGGTTCAATGGCATCTTCTATTCTCTCATCCCCGCAATCTGCCACCCTCTCCAATTTCTTATCGTTAAAACAATTACGTTCTGTGTACAAAAGGGTGAAAATAAACACACATGCAACATATTTTATATATTCCACCCATTTATGGAGACAGAAATATCCCTGTTAAACCCAGCTCATTAGTACATGGATTTGGTCATATTTTACCAGCAAATGAAATTCAAACGTGCATTCCATAACCTTTTCTGTGAAGAATCTTAAGAGAGAAAATGCCACGAATGAGAAATAAAGACTAAGTTAACAGAAAATGTTCACCTGAACTGGGCACTTGTGAGCAAAAATACAGGACTGTAGAATTCGCATTCTATTTGAGAATTGTAAGTACGGAAAGAATGAAAAATGGCGGCTCTCATGTATTACTTGCAGACATAAGGTTCACGTTTATTTGTCTTGGCCATCAGGTTTTTCTGAGTGGGAACGTGACCATATGCTTCCTTTTCTAGGAGCACAACCTTTGCTAGTCAATATGCTGGCTAGGGAGCAAAGGATGGCTTTACAGCATATTTAATTCCATCCTTCACTTTGAAATGAAAATTGATGTCAGTTCTCCCACCCCATCAAGCTGTTTTCCAAATGCTAAACTCCTCTGTCTTTCATCAAACTTCCTCCTATCTCATTTGTCAATGTCCTTTTACTTCCACAAATATTTTCTACTGAAGTTAAAATTAAAATGAACTCCTTTCTATCTTACCCACTACCCCATACTAATACTGCCTTAGTTCTTAGAAGCCTAGAAATAGAAGACCTCAGAAGAATTCCCAAGGAAGAGAGCATCAGCCCTATCCTAGGGATAGGGAGTTTCCTTGGAAAGAGAGAGAGAGAGAGAGAGAGAGAGAGAGAGAGAGAGAGAAGTGTCCCACTTACCCTCTGTTGGCATCTCCCAGGAAGGGATAATATAAGTTATTCATCCCAGGTAAAGAGAACACTTTGGCATTTCAAGTTCAACAGCCTTACTTTCTATGACATCTCATGTAATTTCCTTGTAAAGTTGCCAGAGAGAAGATGAAGAAGGAGTGAAACATTCAAGAATCAATGTAGAATAAAGGAAAGCCAACAGTCCTAATTTACTGCGCCTTTCCTGTAGGCCACTCATTGGCTAAATTCTTCACATTATCGTACTTGGATCTTCAGGAAAATCCTGGAGTTAAAGGTGTTAGTAGGGTCCTCTTTTAGATAAGAAGACTTAAGTTTAGAGAGTTTAAAACACTTACCTAAGCTCACACAGATAATAAGTGGCACAGCTGGGATCAAATCCAGATTTCCTCTGATCTCAGAGCCCTTGCTATTAACTCCCAAATAATACACCTTTTGGGTCAGGTGTCCATGGAAGAGGATGAGCTGAGAAGTGACAACCGGTAGAAGGATAAAAAGTAGGAACTTGCTGCAACAAGAAACTGCAGAGATTACCTGGGAAGAGTGGAAAGTGGTGGCCTCACCTTGGGTGAGTAGAGAAGGGTGAGAAACATATGCCAGACAGAATTCTGATGGCAGAAGGTCAGTCCCAAATGATCCTACCCCTTCAGCTTAAACTGCTGAGAAGACAACTGTGAGGAACTGGTAGTGATCAGGAATGGGAGTGTCAAGGGAAGATTTTTCTGAGGGGGCGACATTTGAGCTGATCCCTGAATAAAGACAAGTCAGCGATGGGAAAATCTTAGAGCAAGGAATTTGGGATGAAGAAAACAACAAATACAGAGATTCCAAGGCAGAAATAAATTGGAGTAGTTGAGAAAAAAAGGAGACCCAAGTGGCTAGAATGGAATACTAAACGATAATTTTCAGAAAAGGATAAAAACATGACTTTATATAAATATAAAATAAACATTTGGTAAGGATTTTATTTATCTGTGATGGAACCTGGTAGATGTTATCAATGCTTCAAAGAAGTCGCAACAAAACATATTTATGTGGAGTAAAGGAATATCGAATGTGCAAAGGGAGGCACAATTAGCTTCTTTTACCGTAGGGGAGGGAAGTCAATTGATCTTCTGGGCAGAATAGATTTGCATGTCTAGAGACAAGAACTACTTTGCATTGCCAAATTACAGAATTGTGAAAATAGCTTCCATAGAATCAGACTCAGATATCCTGGAAGAACGTCCTGTAAAGTCTATTAGATAATGTATTGTTTTCCATGGAAGCGCAAAGTTTCTCCTATAGTCTGATTGTGAGGGATAGTAATAGGAGATGAGACAGAAGTAGTCATGACTGAGATCCTGCATGGCCTCTGGACCAAACAGTGACTTTCGACTTTATTTTAAAGGGAACAGGAAACCATGAGACATTTTTAAAGTCAGGGAGAGGCATGTTCTGTTTACCAGTTTAATCAGGACCACTTTGGCTGCTGGGTGAAGAAGGAAATTCTGTGGGGTGTAGAAACATCTAAGTAGCTGGAATGTAGTGTTAAACAGGTTTGTCAAAAAAGATAAAAGTCATGACTCTCATACAGATATAAAATAAATACTTGTTTTGTTTTAAGGTTTGTTTATTTATTTATTTATTTATTTATGAGAGCAAGAGCAAGCTGGGGAAGGGCAGAGAGAGGGGAAGAGAGAGAGAATCCCAAGCCAGCTCCACACTGCCAGCACAGAGCCCGAGGTGGGGCTCAAACTCACGAACTGGGAAATCAAGATTCGGACGCTTAACCAACTGAGCCACACAGGAGCCCCTAAAATAAGTACTTGTTAAAGATTTTATTTAATTCATTAATCAGTGAGGCAAGCCAGCAGGCAATCTAATGAGATATTGTGGCTTGGACCTGGAGGTAGCAGTGAAAATGGAAAGAAGTAAATGGATTCAAGATGAAAGAACTGGCTCTTGTTTTTACCTAGAGTCTTGTTGCTAAACGATACTCAGAGACAAAAAAGCCTTGACTTCTAGGGCTGGAAAAGGAGGATAAGAAAAAGAAGACTTTAGCCTTGGACCGAAGGATGGGTGATTCTGCAAGAAAGAACAAGGTTAGAAGCTGAAGGCATCAATTTGTTCAAAGGCAGTGAGAAACTAACTAAAGGACACCAGAAAGTGGAAATGTTATTCATACGACATGAAATGGTGGTTGATAATTATCCTAACAGTCCTGAACTTGTGGCCTCAAAATTCCTTCACACTTTGTCAAAATAATGCTGGGGAAATGGATAAGAAGGTACCCACCTGAAAGACAAAAGGGGCCAAGTTTATAATCCTTAAGCATTCACCTCTAGAGTAGAAATCCACCCCTCACCCGTTCCTCATCACTACCTGGCCTTATGATCCAGAAATTTCCCAGTACAAGTGTCAGCAGGAAGCCAATTACGGAGTCTTGTTTGGGGGCTGCCTGAGGGGACTGATTCCATGACAGTTACCATGCCCTTGTTTGACAGATGTGAAAATCAAGTCTTGAAAAGGCTAAAGACACAAAGGGGTGGTTAGTCACTGGAACCCAGCTTGTGGACCCTCACCAGCACTCCCCTCACTGCACTGGACAGCCAGCTCTCTACACTGCAGATTAGTTCAAAACATCAAGCTCCATTCTCTGTATCAGCACTGTGCAAGAGCATTTTCTGGAATGATGAAAATGTTCTATACCCATGATTTCCAATACATTAGCCACTAGCCACACGCGGCAATGGATGACTGCAATGTGTCAGTGAGACAGGGTAACTGAATTTTTTACTTTGCTTAAATTAAATGTTAATAGTCACATGTGGCTAGTGGTTTACTGCCTTAAATCATGCAGTTTTATACCATAGCAAGCTGTGTGTTTCTTTTTTTGTGTGGTAATTTTTTAAAAGTTTATTTAATATTCTGAGAGAGGGAGGGAGAGAGAGAGACAGAGAGTGAGCAAGTGCATGCACAAGTGGACGAGGGGCAGAAAGAGAAGGAGACAGAGAATCCCAAGCAGGCTCCGTGCTGTCAGTGTAGAGCCTGATACGGAGCTCAATCTCATGAACTGTGAGATCATGACCTGAGCCACAATCAAGAGTTATACACTTAACCAATTGAGCCACCCAGGCACCCCTCAAGCTGTGCATTTCTTGGAAGAGCTACATTGTACAGGTTTGTCTATTGCTTTTTGTCATCCCTAAAATTTGAACACTTTTTCTGTGTTTGAGGAATATTCTATTTATGAGTTTGTGTCCCCCCAAAGTAGAAGTTGATATTTTCTTCTGGTGTTTACAACTAATAACTCTAGCTGTAGATAGCAAAAAAAAAAAAAAAATCCTGCCCCTGAATTTTTAGCCAAGAGGAAAGTGTGTCTATCAGTCAGGGAAGCTAAGTTTTGCTGCAGTAACAAACAATCTAAAATCCCACTGACTAACACCATCAGAGTTTATTTTTCATTCCTGTTACACACCATGGCTATTGTTGATTGGCTGGTGTTCCATGTTTGTCTTCACTCCAAGATTTAGGCTCTTGGAACAGCTTCTATCTGATACGTTGTTGATGTCATGGGAAAGACAAAAGAGAAAAATAGTGAAAAACGGGTTGGTTCTTAATGCGTCTTCTTGAAAGCCATAGTTCTCTCTGATTCATGGGCAGAAGCAAGTCATTTGGCTACTCTTGAGTTCAACAGAGTTGAGACACATAAACCTTCTTTAGAAGGTAAACAGGGTATTCTGGACAATAATACATTCTATAGCACCTACAAGTAGCTAACATTTATTGTGTGCTTAGTTTATATCAGCTAATAGACCAAGCCTTTTATATATAGTATCTTAATTTTTATAATGCTCTAGTTTTATTATTCTCTCCATTTTACAGGAAAGAAAACAGAGGCTTAGAAAGATTGAGGGTGTTGCTCTGAGTCACATAGTTCATAAGCAGTGGAGGCAGGATTTCAACATCATTCTCTTTGACTCCAAACCCCATGCCTGCTTCCTTTTAAATTACTGCACTGCTTTTTTTTTATGTAGGAAAAATATTTCTGACAGATGTGGGGAAAATAAATTAGATTTCTAGAAAAACATACTTTCCTTCAAGTCCTCAGTTTAACACTCTAAGGTTCCTGGAAACTATGGAATCTAAACCAATCTTCTATACCATTCCTTTGATCCCAAATGTTTTAGGACTCTAGCTTGATTGTAAAAACAATTTTTTACACTAATAAAATTCTTCAGCTAATTTTTGCTGAGGTATTTGTCTCTCATTTATTTTTAAAATTTTGCTGTGATAGAACAAACAAAAGCTTTCCCTTCCCTCCCCTAATATAAATTGCTTCTCCCAAAAGAAACACAAAAATAGCTGGTTTGTTATCCTTCAAACATTACTTGACATATTTATAAATATATGTACGTTTTATATATAAGGTTTTCAGTAATTTCATTTTATACAAATGAGATTATATTACCCTGTTACTCCTTAACTTGTTTGTTCTTTTATCATATCATGGGTATCTTTCCACAGTGTTATATAAAACACTGCTTCATCCTTTTTAACGATCCAGTGTATCTTGTAAAGAAGAGTTTAAATTGTGATTCCAATAGGTCATGTTTTCTTTTTACCCATGCAGGTCTAACACTCTTACCAGGCTCATAAAAAGAATGCTGGTTCTGAACTTCTTCAACGTGAGCACCGTTCTATTTCCCCCTCTGGTATATCTCCAGTGGAAATCATTTTTCTCTTGCATATATTTTATTACCTGGAGTGCTTCATTTCTTGCTGCCCAGAGCTGGTCTTCAGCGTGAAGGAAGCTTTGTTGTTAACAATTGTTCTGTTCGGAAAAAGTAGGTTCCCAGATGAATGGACCAGCAATGTCCTCCAGTAAACCCTTTCAAAATGACCATCTATGCAACCATCTTTGTCCATATGAGTATTCTCTGAGGAACAGGTAATTTCATATGAGCTGGGGCATACCCACCTCCCAATTTTGTGTAAGAGGCTGTAATGAACAAGCAGATTAGTATTTAATACACTAATCTGTACAGTGCTCTCCTCAATAAAGCTTTAATTATTTTAGATGATCGTGAAGGCAGCCAACATGCTTAATACATTGTACAGCACAATGCACAAATCACCAGAGCGAGGGAAATTACAAGTCCAAGGAAAATGAATGGTCAGTTCACAGTTAGAGAAGACCAGGTCATCCACAATGCCATTTGATCTGGAGTTGAATAATCTCACCGGCAGCTGCACTGAAGCTTTTAGCTTGTATGTGCAAGGGGCTTTTAAAAATCATGTACATCTCGAGAATTTAATTTTAAAGGTCCCCATGGGGGGTGGCCTCTGTGAGCCTGACTAAGCTGAAATGTTCTGGTTCAAAACGGGAGAGAGACATGGAGGAGGGGTCATAAACCAAGCTCCTGGAAAGCTCCCGGGGTTATGTCTTCAGGGACCAAAGCGTCTGAGGGTTTTGTCGTGGTTCCAGAACGAATAACTCACACAACTAATTAAGAATAGTCTCGGATAATTAACATCTGTGCAACCAGACAGTTTTGCCTCAGGCCCATTAAGAAGCAAATCCAAAAGTGAATGGTACACAATGAGCGATGGGTGCCTCAGGAGAAATACCTCCGCCTTTTGTCCCAGTTGGCAGACGGTTCTGAGATGCATTTCACAAGGCTCCTTGGGAGGTCCCAGAGGATGCTGCAATGGTCACATGGAGCAGTGACTTTACATTGTCTGTCCCACCTTCGCTGTGGCACTCCCCGTCTGTCTCTCATGCCTGCTCCCTGGGGTCACTTCCCGCAGAAGCCGTTTGCGTGCTCACCACACACACACACACACACACACAGCACACAGGAGCCCGCAGAGTAATCGGCAGGGTTTGGAAGCACAAAAGATGCCTAGGAGGAGGTAAGGGAGAGAATGTAAAAAAGGTATCTCTAATTGGTATCCTGAGAGTTGAAATTAAGTTGGGATATATCAAAATATAATGAATTCAATGTAAGAGATCCACTGTGATATAAATCCTATACTAATCAGACTAGATTAATTAGAATGATTTACAATTCAAGACATAGATAAACTTAAAGTCATTCCTGTTTTGTCTGTTTCAAAATGAACCTTTTTTATGTATATGTGGAAATATACATACATAAAATATAAATATATAATATTAAAAATAAGAAAGCATGTTTATATAACACATGTTAATTTATATCTTTAATATATTTTATGCAATTATATATTTTGTATATTTAATTATAAATGTATATATTTATATACATATAAATATAGCTCATAACAGTAGCTTTTGCTGAGGTTCAGATTGGAAGGTGAAATGGGTCCCTTACAAACAAGAGAGCTCAGAGAGGCTCATTTCTTAGTACAACCCTTCTGTATCTTCAATTTTGCCTCACATGCAAATATTACCTAAGCAAAAACTTAATTTTAGGAACATGCTTTTTGGAACAAGAATGCAGAACCATGTGATAATACAAGTTGTGATAACAGAAGAATGCAAGCATTCTTCCTTTCTAGGCCTCCCCAGCAATAAACACTGCCAATGGTTTGGTGTGTGTCCTTGTGGATCAATGGCCCCCAACCTGGCTGTGTATTAGAAACACGCACACATGCACACACACACACACACACACACACACACGTATAATAGCTCAATAAGTATTTGCAGACTATTTTACTGGTCATCTAATTTGGCTTTTTGATTTCTTTCAGTTACACAGTAATAGATTTTATGTTTCACTCTTGCTGAGTTAGTATCACTGATTCTAAATTTGTCTTTCCCATAGTAATACATAACAGGAATATTTCTCTCTCTCTCTCTCTCTCTCTATATATATATATATATATATATGTATCCATATAGATATTATACAAAATTATATATATAATTACATATATTATATAGTAAGCCTATATATTGGTAATAAATATAAAGCTATCTTGATAGTAATGATTAAAAGCTTTATAAGTATTTTACCAGTTAATTTTTGCTATTTGGTAATAATTAGGATGCTTCAAACTAATATAAGCCAAAGAAAGGTATATTATATGAAAATATTGAGGTGTATTATGGAAGTGAAAGTTAGCTGCTAACACAAACACTAAATCTTCAGTGGCCTAACAAAGTAAAAGTTTGTTTTTCACTCATTTCATAGACCAGTTGGGTCTTCACTAGGTGGCCTTCCACAAGTTGATTCAGGGACGTAGGTTCATTCTAGCTAAGAGTTGCTCTAGGTCTCACATCCTCTGATGAATTCTGTTCACTACCCATCAAAGAGCAAAGAGAGAGGACCTGGAAAGGTCCAATGGAGTACTAGGGAGCCACATCTGGAAATACACATCCCTTCTGTCCATATCCCATTGGCTGGGACTCAGTTACATGGTATCACTTAAGAGCAAGGGAGGCTGAGAAATGTAGGCTAACTGTGTGCCCAGAATAAGAGGAGAATGAAGGTGCTGGTACACAGTAGCAGCCTCTGTCATAAGCAAGAAATGTAGGTTGGACCACACAAAATTAATTAATGGGTTGGATCCCTAGCAGCTAAGACTTCTTTTCCTCTCTGAGGCCCGTCATCTATCTGTCTTTTCTTCTCCCTGCACAGCTATTCCATACTTTTCTCCCTCTCCTTTCCCCTTCTCAAGAAGTCTCTGTCTCTGTGTCTCTCCCCCCTTCTTTCTCTCCCTCTCCAGGTAGATCCTAGAGAACATCTGATCTTTTGTCAGACAAAGCACCTGCTGTCAAAATAAGTATCTAATTCTACTCATAAGTGCTACCAAATAAGAGTTCAGCTTGCAATGAAAGTCTATGATGAGAGTCTAGACTTAGTTGGGGAGGGCTTCTCTGAGGTAGTAACCCTTAAGCTGAGATCTGAGGAATGAGTAGGGATAACAGGGGACAGGGAGAGGAATGGTGGAGAGCTTCAGGCAGAGGAAACAGCAGTTTTTACATAGGTTGTCAAGGAGAGGCCAAGAATGCTACCCGGGTTGGTCTAGAGTAAGCAGGAACTTCTAGACCATGATAAGAATTTTGGATTCTTTTTCTTACACCATGAAAGGTCAATGCCTCCTCTTTAAATATTTATTCTTTAGAATAAGGGTTACTCTAACTCTTAAGCTTGCTCTTCAAAAATGAGCAAGAGTAGCATCATTGATGGGGCGCAGTGGTTTTGACCACATGTTTGAATACAGCCATAAGGAGTGGACAACCCAACCATGGCCAAGCTATACGTTACTGTGCACTAACCACAAAGCCCTCTCTTCCTCCGATTAGCTAATCTGTGCCATTGAGAATGTGAAACAAAGTCATCAAGATTTTAAAGTCCTGGAGTTAAAGTCTTGGGAATGATTTTTTATAATGTATAATTGCTTAAAAATTGATACATGCAGCAATTATCAGGCAAAGATTGAGCTGAGACATGCCTATTCCATTTACACTAAGGTTCTGTTTACAGTGTTTTATATGGCTACTCACTGGTTGAAATATTAGCAACATTGATTCTCTGTACAGTACTTACCACAACACATATTTCCTTGCTCCAGATGGAAAGTCAATGGGCAGAAATGTGCTGTTAATGATGTGTTGGCATGGCATTTCCTGTATTACAAAATACAGCCCAAAATATTAAAATATCCTCTTATCAAGTGCAAAGTTAAACAAAGTTGTTTGACTAAATGAGTATAAATAAATTTCTGGTAGTAAGAGTACAAAATGTAGTGAGGGGAAATGCATCCATGACTATATAAACACAGACTAAGTTTTTACCATTTGTCAAGTATTCAGTGAAAAAAAGAAACGTAGCTATATTCTTACAGACTAAGGACTGAATATAAATCTTACAAAATATAGTTTTAAATTATCATGAGACTTATGCTGTAAGAGTCTTGCACTTAGTTCTCTAACAATCATTTCATATGCGATTGCAGCTCTAGTATTTACTAGGTATATGGCCGTAGGCAATTTATTTAATCTCTCTGAGCCTCAGTTTTCTCATCTGTAAAATGGTTATCTTCATTAGATCTATTCTATTTGTTCATTGTGAAGACTCAGATAGTCTAAAGCACTAGTACAATTCCTGGTGCTGAATAAAAGGCAGGACTCAGTAAAAGATAGTTCTTATCTCTTGAGGAGTCTGGGTGACTCAGTCAGTTAAGCACCCAACTTCGGATCAGGTCATGATCTCGTGGTTCGTGGGTTCAAGTCCTGGGTTGGGTTCTGTGCTGGCAGGTCAGAGCCTGGGGCCTGCTTTGGATCCTGTGTCTCCCTCTCTTTGCCCCTCCACCATTTGTGCTCTGTCTCTCTCTGTCTCAAAGAAATGAGTAAAAGTTAAAAAAAAAAAGATAGTTCTTATCACTAAAAAAATTTCATAACTACTCTTAAGAATCAAAGTTTCTATGAGTTCACTCAATAAAATCTGGTTTTGAGATGCTGCTAGATATTTCGAGGAAGATACACAAAGAAATACAGACCTCATTTTCACTACCTTTGAAGAATTTATAGTACCTTTGTGGGGACTATCACTAAGTGAGTTTCAATAACCTACCAGGAAATACTGTGATTAAGCAATAAATTGACACCATAGACCTACATTTCCTGAAACTTAAGACCTTTTTTAAAGAAAAGTGTTCTATCAGACTCCCAGGGTTTACCTGAATTATTTTTACTATAATACTATTTAAATATGTACAAACATAAAAGCATGTTATAAACTCCCTATTATTCTTAACTATAAAACAGTAACAGGGGCGCCTGGGTGGCTCAGTCGGTTGAGCGTCCGACTTCACTCAGGTCACGATCTCACGGTCCGTGAGTTCGAGCCCCACATCAGGCTCTGTGCTGACAGCTCAGAGCCTGGAGCCTGCTTCAGATTCTGTGTCTCCCTCTCTCTCTGGCCCTCCCCCCGTTCATGCTCTGTCTCTCTCTGTCTCAAAAATAAATAAATGTTAAAAAAAAAAATTAAAAAAAAAACAGTAACAAAAAAGAAAACAAGTAAAATTAAAAACAAGCTATAAAATCCATAAAAATTCAAATAAACAGCATCTAACATAGTTAATAATGTTGCTGAAACCAAATGGTGTTTTAGAATTTTTTGATTGGGGTCAACAGGGATGGAGGAAAAGCTTTCTGAAGACTTTCTGGAAAAAAGAGAGGGTTTGAGATAGCAAAGAAGGTGAAGAGGAACAATATAAGCAAGCTTTCTTCAGAGAGTAAATCAGCTGCCTGGGAACCTGATGAAAAGAAGGGGAAAAAAATAAGATGAGAAGTGAAGGTTACAAAGTTAGAAAAATTCTCTTTCAAGCTAAGGGGTATCTGCACTTATTTGAAGACAAGAAGAAATAACCAATTGAAAGAGAGACACTGATGATTGAGGGAAAGTCAGGAGGGAAGAGTTTGTCAGTATCACTGCAGTTGTATATTTTTTAAAATTTTTATTATTGAAGTATAATGGATATATGATGTTATATTAGTTTCAGGTGGTCAACATAGAAATTTAATAATTCTATATGTTATGTAACATTCACCACAATAAGTGTATTTATTGTGTATTTATGTCATCACACAATGTTATTATATCATTGACTCTATTGCCTATGCCATACTTTTCATCATTATGAATTATTTATTTTATGATGGGAAGTTTGTACCTCTTAATCCCTTCTATCTTGCCTATTCCTCCCCCTTCCTCCCCTCTGGCAACCACCAGTATGTTCTCCGGATTTATGGGTCTGTTTCTGTTTTTGTTTGTACATTTGTTTTGTTTTTTAGATTCCACATATAAGTGAAATCATATGGTATTTGTCTTTCTCTGCCTTATTTCACCTAGCTCAACACCCTCTAGGTCTATTTCTACTATAGTACTACCCTTATCTATCCAGCACCTTTGCTCCCCTTTCTTTCAGTGACAGACCCCAACCTCATCTCACTCCACTGTGATTGGTCAATGAAAGGGCTTCTGAAACAAGCTAGCCAATCAGATTGTTTCTTCTGAGATTTGAAACTTAAGCAGATACTTCCTTCCATCATTTTATGACACCATCCCTGAGGAAAGAACCACATGCTCTACTGCCGAGGTCCTTAGTAGGTCTTTCTTTTCTTTTTTCTGACATTCTTGTATAAATCAGTCTTTGCTTAAACTATCCAGAGGTACAGTAAGTTAAATGAAACTAAAAGAACATTAACCAGTATGTAGGTAGGGACTCTAAACATTGATGTAGAGAGCCATTTTCCTTTCTTTGGGACCCAAGGAAAGCATAAGGGATAGGTGTTAATCACAAGCTGACAGGTAGATGAAGGGGTTCAGGTCAAATGACCTCAAACTTCTTAACAAACTAAGAATTGGACTGTCTGCCAAGTATGAGGTGATAGAATGTGATTTTTAAAATAACTTAACACTAGGGGCACCTGGGTGGCTCAGTCGGTTGAGCGTCCGACTTTGGGTCAGGTCATGATCTCGCAGTTTGTGAGTTCGAGCCCCAGGTTGGGCTCTGTGCTGACAGTTCAGAGCCTGGAACCTGCTTCAGATTCTGTGTCTCCTTCTCTCTGCCCCTTCCCCGCTCATGCTCTGTCTCTGTCTCTCAAAGATGAATAAACGTTAAAAAAAATTTAAAATAACTTAACACTTGAAAACATTTTATGTACTGATCTTGTGGTACAAAATCTCTGTAGAGAGAGATCCAACAGTCTTTAGAAGATTTTTTGATGAAACCAATTGCAAGCCTTTGAATCTAGGTTTAGAATTTGAGTCCAGTTTTCACAAGGAAAAGGGAAGCTAGTCTGCACAATTAAGGGAAGGAAGAAGTTAGATCTGGTATGTGTTGGCAGATGGATAATCTTGAGAAGAGTAGTAACAGGACTCAACACTATTTAGAGAAAAGGTGAGGGTGGAATATCCCCCTGCAGTCTTGCAAAGTGGGACTTTGATGAGATTAGAACTGACTAGTGAAAGAGGATTTACTATGGCTTTTTGCTGAGTGGTGTGTGATTAAAAAAAAAAAATCTTCTATACAATCTTTCCTAAGAAGGTTCTCATCAATGTTCCATCATTCTTCTCTGTTTGGGGGATAGTAGGACATTTGCTTGTGCAGGGGAAGCAGGGAAGGGCAAACTAAGAGGGCTGGAGAAGATGCGGATCTCATACGGGTTACACAATTACTTGGGAATCAACAAGTGACAATAAAAGGTTTTCAACTAAGAATCTGCCCTAGAAAGAGTTGTGTGTGTCCTAGGATTTGCTCTGACAATGCGATGGTCAAGCGTAGCCTGGAAGCAAAGACTGAAAAACACAGGGAGGTGGAGGTTGTGTAGATTCTGGTTTTGAAGTAGTGAGTAGCTTGATAAATCCTCTTTCAAAAACAGCAACAACAAAACCTACAAAACTAGGCAAAATTGTCAAAAACAGTCATTTTGGGGCTCTGGAAATGGACCAAAAGGAAACAACAATTTGAAAAGCATATATTCATGAAAAACTGCTGACCTTCGAGTAAGAACAGTAGAAGTCTGTGGCTTTCTTGCCTGTGGCTACTCCCACACCCCACCCCAGATTGGCCAGCACACCAATTCTATCAGATGAGACTGACCATGAAAACTGACAGCCTTGTTGCAAGAGGAGCAGGCTAACTTGATTGCGAGCAGAGAGTGGAAAATTGGCAACTGGGGTGAATGGGAAAGGGCTAGAGCCCTCTCTCTGAGCCCAGGATTTCAGTCCCTCTGGGGGGAAGGGAATGATAGACTGAAGGACTATCAAAAACTTTAATAGGGATATGAGTTAGCCATTGAAAGGTTTAATAACCATTCTACAGATCACTGGCTGTCTGGGAGCCTATTCTTATGCACAATGGGAGAACTGAGAGTCGGTGGAAAGCAAATGTTAGGGCAGACTTGAATATTGCCTACATTTTGAATGCTTGCCTCAAACCAAACACAGATCCACAAGCAGATGGTGGAAGCCTTTTGAGCTTAAGATATTTGGCACAACCACTGGCCGATCGCTGGTTGAACGCTAGGTTATGTAGACATAAGCTAAACAAAGAAAATAAAGAAAAACTGAACAGAGGCATCAGAGGCTGCACATTGTGAGGTAATAATCTAATTCTATAGATTAAGTACAGGCAAGTTGCTTTAAACAGCAAGAAACAAACATTAGCAAATAAAACTCACCATAGGAAAAAAGGAAAATTACAATCCAGTGTTGCTATAATAAATTATCTAAAATATCCAGTTTTTAAATTGTGAGAACTAGAAAACCAGGAGAGGGTGACCCATATTCAAGACAAAAAGTAATTAGTAGAAACTGTCTCTTCATGGGTCTAGGTGCTGGATTAACTCAATGAAACTATTACAAGTATGTTCAAATAATTAAAAGAAGCCATGTTTAAAGAACAAAGGAAAATGTGATGACCATAACTCAACAATAGGGAATATCAACAATGGAACAGAATCTATTAAAAAGAAACAAATGGAGGGACACCTAGCAGGCTCAGTCAATACAGCTTGTGACTATTTTTTTAAATGGTTATTTATTTTGAGACAGAGAGAGCAGGGGAGGGGCAGAGAGAGGAGGAGAGAGAATTCTGCACTAATAGCACAGAGCCTGACATAGGTTCAATCTCACAAACCATGTAAGCAGAGACCCAGAGTCTGACACTTAACTGACTGAGCCACCCGGGTGCTCTGAACATGTGACTGCATGTGACTCTTGATCTCTGGGTCACGTGAGTTTGAGCCCCATGTTGGGCTTAGAGCCTACTTGAAAAAAAAAAGAAAAAGAAAAGAAAAACGTAGGAGTGTTAAAGTTGAAAAATACAATAATCATAATGAAAAACTCACCAAATTGACACAATAGCAAAATTGAGAAGGCAGAAGAAAAAGTGAACTTGCATAAAAATCAGTAGAACTGATTCAGTCTAGAAGACAGAGAGAAAAAAGATTGAAGAAAAATGAAAGCCTTGGAGATCTATGGGACAACATCAAGTGCATTAACAAGTGAAAAATGGGTACCCCAGAGAGAGAGGAGAAGTAAAAAAGGGCAGAAAAAAAATTTGAAGAAATAATGGCCTAACACTTTCCAGATTTAATGAAAAGTATTTATCTATAGATCCAAGACTTGCCAGGAGCTCTAAGTAGATTAGCAGGGAAATTCTCGTCTAGAAAGACAAAGAAAAGTTCTCAAAAGCATCAAGAATAAAAGGACTCATTACATAGAGTCAAACAATCCAACTAACTGTTGACTACTTATCAGGAAAAATGGAGGCCAGAAGGCCTCAAACTGCTCAGAGGAAATGCTTATCAACTAAGAATTTTACATCCACTAAAATTGTTTTTGAACAATGAAGGCCAAACAGAAACAAATCCAGGTAAACAAAGGCAGAGAGCATCCATTGAGATAGGCCTGCTCTACAAGATATGCTAGAGGAAGTGCTTTAGGCTGAGAGCAAATACCTTCAGGCAGTAATTCAAATCCTTGAGAAGGTAAAAAAAAAAAGCACAAGAAATGGTAAATATAAAAGATGATGTGGGTAGATTTTTCTCTTAACTTCTTAAATAATTTAAGATTGAATAAAGCGGTCACTGTAACACTGAATGCAAGTAGTAACCATCAGAGAGCTGGAGTGGTAATATTAATATCAGACAAAATAGACTTTAAGACAAGAAATATTGCTAGAGATAAAAAGAAAGGTTTAATAGTGGTAAAATGGTCAATATATGATGACAGTATTACAATTATAAATGTATATGTACCTGACAAAGGATGTCCAGAATACACGAAGCAAAAACTGACAGAAGTGAAAGGAGGAACCAAAACTTTGAAAGTTATAGTTGGAGATTTCAATATCCCATTGTAAATAACTAATAGAATAAGACAGAAAATCTTGTTAGCAAGAATAATGAAAATCTGAACACTTTCAAGCACTTGACCTCACTGACATTTATAGAATATGCTACCCAACGACAAAAGAATACACATTCCTTTCAAGTGCACATGGAACCTTTTCTAGTATAGACCATATGCTAAGGACTAAAACAGTTTCAATCAATTTTAAATGTTAGGAATCATTTGAAGTACATACTCTGACTACAAAATAATTACACTTAAGAACTCAACAGAAAGAAATTTGAGTAATCTCCAAATATTTAGAAATTAAATAACATACTTATAAAAAACTCATAAGAAATTAGAAAATCTTTTTACTGAATGGAAGTAAAGGTATAAAATATCAAAAACCTGTGGGTGCAGAGAAGGGAGAACTTAGAAATTTATAGCATCAAATGCTTATAAAAGGGGGCACCTGCGTGGCCCAGTCAGTTGATTTCAGCTCGGGCTGTGATCTCATGTTGGTCTGATGGAGCCCTGCACCTGGCTCTGCACTAGGCATGGAGCCTGCTTGGGGCCCTTTCTCTCCCTCTCCCTCTGCTTCTTTCCCCATCATGCGTACGCATGCGCACTTTCTCTCAAAAAAAAAAAAAATACAACAGAACCCATAAAAAAGGTGTCAAATCAATAATAGAAGCTTCCATCTTAAGAAATTTAAAAAAGAAGAACAAAAAGAAAAAGTGAGCAGCAGTCAATGCAATAGAAAATGGAAAAACAATAAAGAAATTCAAGGAAACTGAAAGTGTGCATTTTAGAAAGATTAACAAAATTGATAAGCCTTTAGTTACTAATGAAGAGATGAAGAGAGGAGACAAAAATGATCGAAATAAGAAATGAAAGAAGTGTCATGCTATCTACTCTACAAACATTAAAAGACTATATGAGAATGTTATGTACAATTCCATGTATAAGTCTGTTAAATACAACTCTGTCTTTGTAGAAATTGGTGTATTCTTTTTTTATTTTTTATTTTTTTATTTTTTTTAATATATGAAATTTATTGTCAAATTGGTTTCCAAACAACACCCAGTGCTTATCCCAAAACTTGCCCTCTTCAATACTCATCACTTACACTCCCCTCCCTCCCACCCCCCATCAACCCTCAGTTTGTTCTCAGTTTTTAAGAGTCTCTTATGCTGTGGCTTTCTCCCACTCTAACCTCTTTTTTTTTTCCCTTCCCCTCCCCCATGGGTTTCTGTTAAGTTTCTCAGGATATCCACATAAGAGTCAACACATATGGTATCTGTCTTTCTCTGTATGGCTTATTTCACTTAGCATCACACTCTCCAGTTCCATCCACATTGCTACAAAGGGCCATATTTCATTCTTTCTCATTGCCATGCAGTATTCCATTGTGTATATAAACCACAATTTCTTTATCCATTCATCACTTGATGGACATTTAGGCTCTTTCCACAGTTTGGCTATTGTTGAGAGTACTGCTATAAACATTGGGGCACAAGTGCCCCTATGCATCAGTACTCCTGTATACAAATTGGTGAATTCTGAGAAAGATACAAGTGATCATAACTGACTTGAAAAGAAATAGAAAATCTGGGCTCAGTCTCTTAAGTGTCTAACTTCAGCTCACATCACAACCTCGTGGTTCTTGGGTTCGAGTCCCGTGTTGGGCTCTGTGCTGACAGCTAGGAGCCTGGATCCTGCTTCAGATTCTTTGTCTCCCTCTTTCTCTGCCCCTCCCCCGCTTGCACTCTGTCTCTCTCCCCAAAAATAAACAAACATTAAAAAAATATGAAAAAAAGAAAATCTTCATGGACCTACATAAAGAAATCAAATTGATGAATAAAAACCTTATGTTGAAAAGCCTAAGGTCAGAAGGCTTCACTGTTACCTTCTGTGAAACAGTTAAGGAGAAAACTACCAATTATCCAAACCCTTTTTTCAAAAATTAAAGAGTGTGAAAATAGAGAGTGTCAGGTCTTTGTGCTGAAAACATTGAGACAGCAGAAACCACGTGTTGGCATTTGTATAATGCAAAAGAAAGAATTCTCTTCCCCACCCACCCCCTTGCAACTTCCATACCAAACACGTTATAGAACTTGTTCAATTCAGAGTTCTTTTCAGAGTTCTTTAGAGACAAAGAGCAAATGGGATACATACATACATACAAGACGAGATGTATTATAGGAATAACCTCATGCAAACATGGAGGCTGAGAAATCCACGTGGAAGCTGAAGAACCAGGAAAGCCAATGGTAGAATTCAGTCCTCAGAAGGACCTGTAAATGATTAAGAATTCAGGTCTCAAAGGGTGGGATCCAGGACTGCCAATGTCCCAGTCCAGGAGAAGATGGATGTATTAGTTCTGGCAGAAAGAATTCACCATCCTTCCACTTTTTTGTTCTTTTTAGGCCCTCAACAAGTTGGATGACACCCACTCATTTTTAGGAGAGCCATCTGTACTTGGTTCAGCTATTCAAATGTTAATTTCTTCTAAAATACCCTCACACATACACCCAGAAATAATATTTTATCAGCTGTCTGGGCTTCCTTAGCCCATTCAAGTTAACACATAAAATTAATCATCACGGAACTGTTAGGAAAATATTGGTTGTCCTCTTTGACAACCCAGAAAAAAATGGAGTAAGCAATGCTAAGAGGGTTATTTAAAATGGAGCCAGGAGGACATTGAGGAGGTGGGACTTATACATGTCTTCCATCTCAAATTCTCAGAAATTTTTCTGAACTCAGCCCAAAGCCAAGATTATCTGCTATAGGTAAGAATGGACACAAATGAACTTTCCACCTGACACTAGCCCTAGCAACCAGCCACCTATAGATTAGTGTAACTGTAGCTATACCACCACCTGTTTCATTTCATTCAAAACAACTTATATAAATTTCCTCTTTGCTCTTCAAAAGCTCTAACCTCTTTGTCACCCCAGAACATGCTTTTGATTTCAGTGGAATCTGTGTCTCTTGGATTGCAATCTTTTTTTTTTTTTATGTTTATTTATTTTTGAGACAGAGAGAGACAGAGCATGAACGGGGGAGGGTCAGAGAGAGAGGGAGACACAGAATCAGAAACAGGCTCCAGGCTCTGAGCTGTCAGCACGGATCCTGACGCGGGGCTCAAACTCACGGACCGCGAGATCATGACCTGAGCCGAAGTTGGACACTTAACCGACTGAGCCACCCAGGCGCCCCTCTTGGATTGCAATCTTTAAGACCCCAAATAAATGCACTATAAAAAAATGTTTATTTAGTTGGAGATAGAGAGAGAGTACACACACACGCATGAGCTGGAGAGGGGCAGAGAGAGAGAGAGGAAGAGAAAGAGAATCCCAAGCAGGCTCCACATTGTCAGTGCAAAGCCTGAAGCCTGACGCGGGGCTTGATCCCACAGATCATGAAATCATGAGCTGAGCTGAAACCGAGATTTGGCCCGTCAACCAACTGAGCCACCCAGGTGTCCCAAGGCACATATTTTATTTTGCAGCTTGCAGTTTTGTCTTTCATTGGTTGACATCTCTAAAAAGTCAAAGGCCTTCTCTTCTTTGCCCTTTTCCTCACCTCTGGCCTTCAGGGGAAGGTTGAGCAGTTCTATAAAATAGCCTTTCCCTAGATATTTCTCGGGTCACAAAGACAATTTGAAGAAATGATTAATAAAGATATATGTTACCCTTTTAGGGCCAATTTTGTATTAAAATATTTTCTCTATAAAATACTACAGACATTCATATTTCCTGCTAAGGAGACATCTGGTGTTAAATTCAATTTTTGTGTTACCTGTACTTGGCCTCTTCCCACCACAACCCCACCTCATCCCACTACCTTGCTAGGCTCTCTTAGGATGTATATATTTATTCTTGCAACTCAAAAAGTCTCCAGGCACATGCTGGTTAACTTAAACAATGGCAACCTCTTTCACAGCTTTATACACAGGGTTCGCTATTGGTTGTTTTCTTTCAGTCATAGAAGGTTTACTTCCTTAAACTTATGCAGGATTTCTTCTTTTCAAAATAGTCTGGCTCTTTCCTCAGAAGTACCTGTAAATGATTAAGTATAATCTCCATTCCAAATTCACTGAATTGTCTTAATGTCTTTGTCCTTTGCTTCTGAGAATGGAAGAGTGTCTTAACCTCATCTCCCCCCACAATGATTTAATTTTCAACAGTGACTATCTTCATTTTGATCCTCTCACAAGTTTTTCATTCTGCCATTGCAATTTTAATTTTCTCCTTGTCCCTCTTTAGCCCCTTAATCTCATGTTTCATTGTGTTCCATCTTATTTTCATTTCAGTATGATTTCCTCATGGCAGACTTCTTGTGGTTCAAGTAAGGATGCCGATTTTCTAAATTTTTCACCCTGCTTTTGTGGTGAATCATTTTCAGAGGCTAGTTCTGAGTTTCTAGGGTAATGGTTTCTTTTCCTTTCCTGCCATATTTTTCATAAATTCCTGGGGGGTTTTGAGGTTGTCTGTTTTTTGCCTATAGGAATGACAGAGTCCATCTGATCTTTTGTTTGCTATTCACCAGGGTGTAGGGATTGCCACTCAATCCATACTCCCGGTTGTATGCTATAAACATACAAGGGTCTTTTTTTAAGATTGTATTTTTCAGTAATCTCTTCACCCAACATGGGCCTCGAACTCACCTGAGATCAAGAACCCTGAGATCAAGAGTCACATGCTCTACCAACTGAGCCAGCCAGGTGCCTCAACATATGAGTGTCTTACTACAGGCTCTTATTCTGTGTGAATAGCCTTGATGAAGGACTAAGATATAACCTGGGAAAATAAATTCACACGTACAGCTTCCAGCTCCATTATCGATGCCTGCATCAAGTGCATCTCTGGCAGCACGATGTGATCTTAGCCTATTACCACTGCCAAGTGTTTCATGAAATAAATGAACAAGTACAATTTTCAGCTAGTACCAGGGGGGCATTTCCTTTGTCTTCTCCCATTTGATTGCTGGAAGCTTTCATCTATTATCCGATGTCAAAGAGAGAGACCTTACTGGGGTAGAGAGGGAGCTAGAAAGAACGGAAGGAGAATGCCACCAATGTCTGCTTCCAAAAGAACACCTGTAGGGTGGAGGCAGGGGACATAGCTTAGTTTACTAAAATGTCTAATCTGGTATTTCAGAGAGGTCTGACAGATAAAGGTCATTCACATCCTATTAAAAAGGCATTACTAAGTAAGTGGGAATTTATATAAAATATTGGCTTAGGTTGGCCATCAGTCCTAGTTTGGGTTATTGCCCTGGTTTTTCACCTCACACCACGTCTTCATATGTATTTTAATGAGAAGTTGTGCCAGTGTGAAACCAAGGCTGCTGATCAGATGCTGTTCTCAGTCTGAAGCCACAAGGGAAGACTTTAACTAAGTACTTACCCAAATGATGATGAATGTCATGTTAGTAGAGTCTGAAATGCAAAGATCTTACAGTGTGAGAGCAGAAAATCCTCTTTTTTTTTTTTTTAATTAAACAAGGATCTCCGTTTCACTGCACTTACTGTTTTCCTTTTGTTGGAGAAAAAAAAATAAAATTCTATCTATAGTGGATCCAATAGTACTTTTAAAATGAAAGAAATCTCATATTTGTTTTGTATTTTATCACACTGCAGCCCTTCTATAAAATTGGAAATGATGATGACACTTTTAGAATTTATTGGGATAATAAAATGGTGATATTATTTTATAACAGTGTTACTCATTTCTCTTCTATTAATGCTTTTCATCCTTATTTCTCATTCTCTAGAGGAGACAGAGGATGACTCCGGCAGCTTACATTTTAAGGAATTTATTGGTACATAGTTTAAGAAAAATGGTCAACATTTCTTTCTTCTTTCCATGATGTTATATAATAACATTGGACTATTCTTGTTCATGGACTTTTTCCAGTGGTGAATGTTGCATTTCACAGAGTAGAGTCCAATTTTATTTGAACATTTCATGATTTTAATAAAAACCCCATTTTTAAATGCTTATTTTGCAGTCAGGAGCAAAGAGAGCCTGTGACAGGCAAAACAGACTTTTGCTGAGGGTGTATGAAAGCTGGTAGGATTGCACATGCTACTAACATAAGAGCTTCTTAAAGGAGGCTTTTTTTTTTTAATATAACAAGCAGTCTCCAAAAAAGTATTCGGTGCCATGGTTAGAATAACAGCATTTACACTTGTCAAGGGAAATAAAGAATCATCAGGCTGCTATTTTCCACATTACGCAGCATCGATTTAGTACAGACGGCCATGGAACATTCTCCATACACTTACTATGTAAAAATGTAAATCCCTAATTTAATAATTTTCCTCCGGGCTCCTCCCACCCTCAATTTGTCTTCATTTCTCCAATTCTTTGTAGGAAATTAGGGACCTCATTATTCATGGGTCGGGAAGAATTCAATGAATCATGGAAAAAAGGTAATTTATGAAGGCAAGTCGCTTTCTCATCTCCAATGTGCATAAATAATCATAATTTTATTGTCATGATACAATGACCTGATTTCTATTTATAGCTTTGGCCCTGAGAAAAATTAAGTGCAACATAAATTTCATGTAAAAAGATGAATTTGTGAGTCACTTGTCTGTCAGAGGCGAGCCTTGTTTGGAAGCAACTGAGTATGCCAGTGAATTGTATTGTTTCTTTCTTTTGGAAACAATACAAGCTCAAAGTTATGACATCTACTCCTGCCCTTTGACCAAAAAAAAAAAAAAATGATTTCAAGAGTGAACACTAAATTATTTCATAGCACAGTTCTTTTTGGTCACTACATCTTGGTTTGACTCTGTATGTTCCTCAAATGTATTATGTATATGTGTGTATACATGTGTGTTTGTGTGTGTATTCCTCAAAATGTATGTGTATGTGTGTATATACATATGTGTATATATATGTACACACATACACACATACTAGGAGCATATAGATTCAAAAATGTACATTTATACATATACATGCACATATATAATACAGGCTACATATGCACCTAAGATGTGTATTGTATATGGATGTATGTATGGATGTGTATACAGAGATTTTTCCCAAAGTGTGTGCATCTAAATTATGTCATGCATCTACAGATACCCTCCTGCCAGACATGCATCTGATGACATGGTTTTTTGTTGAAGTTTGATAAAGCAATTTGCTTCTTGGTACTATTGGAAGCTACAACAACAATTCAGTCTGGCCGCCATTTTTGGTCAAATATTCTTTCTCAATTAGCTAAAGATTTTTTTAAGTTGAGGTATAATATATGTGCAGTGATATGCAGTGATATTATGTGCAAATGCTAAGTGTACAGATTAATGAATATTTATATATGTCTACACCTGTGTAACCACTCTCCAGGTCAAGATGCAGAGCATTTCCAGCCACCCGGAAAGCTCCCTTGTGCCTTTCCCCAAGATATAACTAATATTTTTACCTCTTTCACCAAGTATTCGTCTTTCCTGATTCTGAACTCCTTATAAACACAATCAGTAGCCTGAACTCCTGTGTTGGCCTTGCCAAAGGAGCCAACATTAGACTGACTTCTCCTCATTAGCTAAGAATCTTGGATTGCAAACAACAGGAAACTCAATCCAACTTAGCTTAAGAAATATAGACACATTTAATGGCTCACTCACTGTAAAACATCCGGAGGAGCTTTGGTCCAGAGTTTATGGAGTCACGAGTAATCTACCTCTGTGTCGTGTGCCTCCTCTGGGCATTGACCGTGTTCCCAGAATGGCTCACCTCATCTTTCAACAATTGCTGAGGAAGTTCTAGGCCATACATCCTCATGCTTTACTGTCTAGCCAAAAGAAAGTTCTGTCCTCTGGTGGTTTCCATGGAAGAAGGAGATAACTTCTCTCAGTACCTGGAATCAGTGTGCTTTATTTACCTGCCTCTTCTCAAATCAATCACTATAGTAAGAGAAAAGAAGTACATTTATTTGAAAGCTATGGAAGCCCATCCCCAGAAAGATGAAGTCAGTCATACCTAAACCTCATGACTACAAATGTGGAGTGCTCATTCTTTAGAGGAAAACTGGATATGGTTGCTGGAGGAAAACAAACAAATAGCCACAACAAAAAAGTCTAGCTTATAGTAGCCACTTGAAATATCAGTATTTTTCTCTAAAATGAGAAATCCTTTCATGATGTTCACTTCTGGGATCACCACGCTGGTAAACAGCATGAAGCCTCTCTCTGATCAAATAATTGCATGGGTGACTGTCATGGGGGAAATACTCAATTCAGTCAAACCACAATGAAAGCCTGCTTCCCAGAGATTGTCAATCTCAATAAACATCATTTGATGCTTTGAGGCATTTTGTAGTCTAATGGTGCTGAATCGGCCAAAGAGAATGTGTCCAAAGAGAAATGAAAGCTGCACTAAAGAACAAATAGCCTGTAGAGGGGGAAAAAATGTGAGTTCAGATTTTTGTATGCCAGGCTGAGATTCTGACAATCAAATGCTAAAGGTGAAAATGCTAGCCTTCAACTTCCATAAATAAGCCATGGCTCCAGGGAAGACCTGGGTGCCTGGATCAAAGGAAGCCATATTTTCCAATCAGTATTTGTCTCGCATAAAGATCCCTCACTGAGTTGTTTTCTTATAAAGTGGAATTCATTTTGGTGCAAAGATTTGAACACTTAAAAGGCACACACACAACAGTAAATGGCACTCTTTGGAGCATGTTGACCGATTCAGTGTGTAACAGAATAGGATTTTGACATATCCCAAATACCTAAATATCAGCATGAGCTATAAAAACATTAGAGAGATCAGAGGTGATGTTATGTCTCTAAATATCTTTACTTATCAACAAGCAGGAACATAGGCCTTTTACCTGAGGCATTTTTCTTTTCAAGTTTTCATGGTGGGATTTTATGGTAGCAACCCCTCATGTTTTCTTCTTGCCAGCAGCAGTTTTATTTATAGTCCAGCCCGTTCTATCTCACTTCTTAAAAGATGTCAGGACCTAAAGGAAGAAAATGGATTAGATCGGAGAAACTCAAGAGCTGGCTTAATGGAACCTCTGCCTTTTCCCTGTCTAATGCTCTTCACTCCCTTTATAATATGTGCACTACACAGCCTCAAACAGCTGTGAAAATGGGAAATGTTGAAAAAACTTGATCCAGCCATCCATCGAATAAGTCAGCAAACTTATAATAACTTTTTTGGACAGATTTTGTAAGTATTGCTCGTTATTGAAACTAGGAAAATATAGTAAGTGTAGTTTAAATAAGAACTACCTATAATCCCATAAAGCAGAGAAAACGAATGCTCTTACTAAATATAGCTTTATCCTGCTTTGCTTACTCAACATTAGATTGTGAACATTTTCCCAAGTCAAGAGAAAACTCTTCAAAAAAATTATTGACAATTCCATTTATTGGCAACTTAAGAGAAAGATAAGGATTTTTCCTGTTTCCTGTGTAGATGCTCTTTCAGGGCAACAAAATAGCTATGGTCAGTATGTGAAAGTTGTGGTTTATGGGAACCTTCTAGGTAAAAATATGGAAAGAATGAGAGAATTTTTTAAATTATCATTTTGTACTCCCTAATAAAATAATTGATTCAGTCAAAGGCCTTCAGTAGATGAACCAATTGATGAAACGTTGGAAAGATAAGGTTTTGGCCACCTGAACTTGCTCTGCCTTTAGTCTGTTAAGAATGAAACAACCAGACATCATGGCCAAGATGGGAGGCAATATGACAAACACAACACCACCCAAAAAATATTCTTACTTTAAAACAAAAAAATCCTGGGGCAGCTGGGTGGCTCAGTCGATTAAGCCCCTGACTTCAGCTCAGGTCATGATCTCATGGTTCAAGAGTTTGAGCCCTGCACTGGGCTCTGTGCTGTAAGCGTGGAGCCCACTTGGGATCCTCTGTCTCCCCTTCTCTGTCCCTCCCCCACTCGCATTCTCTCCCCCCCACTCAAAACTAAATAAACATTTTAAAAAACCCACAACGAATAGATTGCGTAAATTAAGAGACTGACAATACTAAGTGTTGGTGAAGAAATGGAACTCCTTCAACTCTCATACCTTATTGGTAGAAATATAAATTAGTCGAATATTTCAGAAAATGGAAAATAGTTTGACAGTTTCTTATAAACTGCAATGTATATTTACCATACAATATAACAATTTCATTCTTAGGTATTTACCGCCCCCCCCCCCCAATGAAACATGTGTCCAAATAAGGAGTTGTTCAAGAATGTTCATAACGGGCTTTATCTGTAATAGCCCCAAATTAGAAGCCACCCAAATGTTCACCAATAGTAATGGATAAACAATTTGTTGTGTATTCACACTACAGAACATTGCTTCACAACTAAAAGAAAGGACTTCTGATATACACAATAACATGGATGAATCTCAAAAACATTAAACTTGTAGAAGAAACCAGGCATAAACAAGAATATAAGACTGTATTAAAAGAAGTTCTAGAATTTCCAGAAAATTTGCAACAATTTGCACAGCGATCAGCAATATGTGACAGCCCCATCTCAGTGTACCCACACTGTCACTGAGGCTTATCAGTGTCTAAAGTCCAGTTAATTTATTGGGTAAAAATGCCTTCTCCTTTAATTCACATTTCTTTGTTTCTTAATAAAATAAGATATTTTCATTTTCATGATTTTTTTAAATTTGTTTTTTGGTTATTATTTTTCCTTTGGAAATTATTTTAAAACACTACTTTTTCCCCTATTTTTCTATTACTACCATGCTGTTTTCCTTAATGACTTATAACAGTTCTTTCTATGTTAAGGATATAAACACTTTGTAATATTTATGTTATTTTTTTCTGTTTGCTTGCCTTTTTATTTCATTTATTTTTTGAAGAGCAGAGCCTTTTTCTGTTATAATAACAAATCTCTTCCTTTGAGATTTGTTCCATACTTTTATCTCCACAGGTAGAGAGACAAATATATTTGCCTAAATTTTCTTTAAAAAATTTTTTTTAATGTTTATTTATTTTTGACAGAGAGAGATAAAGAGACAGAACATGAGGGGGGAGGGGCAGAGAGGGGGAGACACAGAATCTGAAGCAGGCTCCAGGCTCTGAGTTGTCAGCACAGAGCCCGACCTGGGACTCGAACTCACAGACCATGAGATCAGGACCTGAGCCAAAGTGGGATGCTCAACCAACTGAGCCACCCAGGTGCCCCTGCCTAAATTTTCTTGTAATTTTGTGTAATTTAATTTTAAATAAAAATTCACATTCATCTGGATTGACCCTGGTATATGGTGTTAGATACAGAACTTTTTATAATTCATACTTCTTTATAATTTATCATACGCCTGCCATATATTAAGAACTTATAGGGGTGCCTGGGTGGCTCAGTCAGTTAAGCATCCAGCTTTGACTCAGGTCATGATCTCACAGTTCATGAGTTTCAGCCTTGCATCAGGCTCTGTGCTGACAGTGTGGAGCCTGGAGCCTGCTTTGAGTTCTGTGTCTTCCTCTCTCTCTCTCTGCACCTCTCTTGCCCCTGCTCTCTTTCTCTCTCTCTCTCAAAAATAAATAAACATTAACATTTTTTTTGAAGAAAAAAACTTATATAGTATGGTCTATCATGGACCACTTGATTGTTACCTACAAAATACATATCTATGTATCTATTATTATGTGAGTATCACACAGTTTAAATACTTGTTGCTATATATTTCAATATTTAATATGGCTTAAATTTCTACCTACTTATTTTTGAAAAGTTCCTTAGCTTTTACCATCCATTTCAATCTCCAAACACTTGTTGACTATATTCTGTTTGCTAGGTATGCTGCTAAAAAGTGGAGATATGTTTTGAGTTTTCATGGAGAATAATGAGTGCTCTAACAGCAGTAAATAACTAAAATAGCTAACACTTGGTGCTTCCTATGGACCAGGCAGTATTTAGGTGTTTTACATACACTTATACACTTAATCAATCCTTCAAACAATCATATAAGGTAGGTACAATTCTACTCTTCTTTATTTATGATAGAAATTGGGCACAGAAAGTAACTTGCCCAAGACTGCACAGCTAGTATGCAGCTGGACCGATATTCAAGACTGGGCAGTTCTAGAAATTAAACCCTCTTACCTCGAAGTTGGGAATGTAAAATGGTGTAACTACTGTGAAAAAGAGTTCAATGGTTCTTCAAAAAGTTAAACATAGAATTTCCATGTGAGTCAGAAATCCCACTCCTAAGTGGATACCCAGAAGTATTGGAAATAGGTTTTCAAACCTATTTGTACATACATACAAGGGAATCCATACAAGGGTATGCATATCCATACAAGGGAATATTCTTCAGTCATAAAAATGAAGTACTAACATAGGCTACAACATGGGGGAACCTGGAAAACATGCCAAGTGAAAGAAGTGAGACACAAACGCCAGTTGCATATTGGTATAATTCCATTTTTAAGAAATATCCAGGATAAATGAACTCTTAGCAGTTACTGGTTTCATGGGTACAGGGTTTCCTTTTAGGGTGTTAAAAATGTTTTGGAACTGGTTAGAGATGATGGTTGCAAAACATTGTGAATGTACTAATTCTACTGAATTGCACATTTTAAGATGGTTAATTTTGTGTCCCATCAACTTTACCTGAATAAAAAGGGAGGGTAGTTTGTTTCTAAAGTTCTTGTTCTTGACCACATGCTGCTATGTAAAATGGAGTGTAGGAAAGCTAAGCTTATCTGATCCTGAGGCTCAGAGCAAGCTTTACAGAGGGGCTGATGCTGGACCTGGGTATGGAAAAATGAATGGGGGTTCACCGGACAGATTGTGTGATTTTGCGTGTGGGGGAGGGTGGAGGAGGAAGGCAGAAGCATCCTAGAAAGGTAGAAGAGTTTGTGAAAACGTATAGGCAGAGGAAGTGAAGGTAGTTTGGAGACAAAATAAAAGGCTTTAGTGAAAGAGGGAAATGTCAGAGAGAAGGTTGACACATGATATTAATACAACACATCCTTACCAACTGCACATTTTCAAAGGTCAAAGGTTGGAAATTTCAAGAGCTATCTGTGGGTAGCAATATAACTCAGGTTGGTTTAGGGCTGCTATTATTACAGTGGTGTCCAAACATATTTAGCTGAAGCCCGGTATAGAATGATGAACTACTTATGCATACTTGTAGTATTTGAGCCAACTCTCAACAGCTTTGAATACATTTTCTACAAAGGTGTTCACATGGTTCTACACACACCAATTTATTTTTACTTATTTGTAGCAGACATTATCAGTGCCCTGCACAAATCCCTTTGGCACTGACCATTTCTAATCCAGTTGACCCGACTTCGAAATGCCATCCCTGAGTCTCCTTGCCTGTGGTCTTCCTTGGCCACAAGTGTGCACACTTTCCATTTGTACTGCATGCCAAAAATGCTGGGGAATTACACCCCTCAGAAGCAGCCCTCAACAGATGGCTGGTGGGAGTTGTCTCTCTCCTTAAATAAGTCTGAGGGGCATTTTCAACACACTCTTTGAGAGTCCCAGGTAGAATTCAGCTCAAGATGCTCACGGTGCTAGTTTGCTTGATAACGCATGCTTTAATTACTTCCTTCTGTCCCTTGTCTTACTTCTCCACTCCCCTACTTTTTCTTCAAATCCTTGTCTCAAGGTTTCGATGCTTGAGGAGAAAGCCAATGTAAGATATTCACAGATTTCAATTCAAATGTACTTCCTCAGTACATCATCTAGAGTCTAGTCAGGAAAAGAGAATCCACCCTAGATATTTCAGATATGGGGATTTAATACAAGGATCTGGTTATCAAGAGAAAAGGGGTGACGCCCAGATATTAGAAGCTGCTTTTCCCTCTGGCTTGAAACCAGTATCCTACCCTGGCATGCAGACAAATAACAGTCAGGGGAGTCTTCTCTGATCCCAGACAAGGTAACAACCTCTTAGTACCTGCTTTAGTGTGACTTTTATTTTAGTGAATGTTTGATTCACGTCTCTCTTCTCTACTACGTTACAAATCCAAGTGAGCGGGAACTATGTGTGTGTTTTGCTCACTATTGAACCCCCAGAGGCCAGCACCAGGTCTGACACCGCAGAGGAACTCACTAAACACGTGGTTGAAGGGAAGGGCTGAATCAATGTTGTGCTGCTGCACGCTTTTGCCAAGTGATCGAAGTCAAATGCCTGATTCTCTTCCTAAAACCACATTCAGTGATGTCAGGTTGACAATTGAAAACTAAACATTGCGGGAGTATTTATACCATAGATATTGGCAAACGCTTAGAAATACTGTTTTGTTTTCTTTATTTTGTTGCTGAACATTTACCGGCATACCGCTTAAGAGAATCCTGTCTCACAACGGAGCACATGCTACGCATCCATTTCCATAGCTCAATCGGGAAGACTTTCACTGAAGGTCTTCGCATCTGGCTGTATTTGTGCAAGGAAAGAAGGACATTTTCACAGACTTTTTCTCCTAGGCATGACTGGCTCCCTGTAACTTCAAGGACGCCTGCTGTGGATTGTTCCTGTTCCATTATTTAACAAGTAACAAGAATCTGAAATAATCAAGTCAGGATATTGCTCACCATGCTCACCGCTTCCGGCATTCATGCACGTGTGAGGTTCTAGCCTCACAGCCTGCTCAGCCACATGGCAGGAGCGAGACGGGCCTCCAGCCAAGCTTTCTTTCAAACCTCTGCAAGTCCGGGCACATGCTGGTATGTCTGTAATCTTTCCCCAGATTCAATATTTGAATATGAATTTATTTGGGGGCATAGGGAAGTAAAGGCTTTCCATGAGATGCTCAGCGTCCACCCTATAGCCTTACCTAAACACCAAGGCACGCTGCAGAGAAAATAGTAACTTCACCTACAAAAAGAAGATCAAAATTACTCTTATGGAAGAGGAAAGTTTGTGAGCATCTCCCAAGATTGCTCTTTGAACCAGTCATTACAGTTAGGTTATGGAGAATATTTTGCAATGGGAGGAAATGGTTGACTATATATTAATTTATTTTATTAAAAATTTTCAATGTTTATTTATTTATTTATTTAGAGAGAGAGAGAGAGAGCACACGTTAGCCGGGGATAGGCAGAGAGAGAGAAGAGAGAGAATCCCAAGCAGCCTCCGCATTGTCAGCACAGAGCCCAACGTGGTGCTTGAACTAACTAACCGTGAGATCATGAGCTGAGCTGAAATCAAGTGTCAGACCCTTAACTGATTGAGCCACCCGGGCACCCCAAATATATATTGAACTTAAAAACTTGTACCTTTTTCCTTTTTCAATCCTATTTCCAAACTGAAAATATACACATGCATTTTTCTCTTGCAATCTCTGTGTATGGTAGCATTGCAGGTGATTTTCATGCTCCTTTTTTTTTGGTATTATGAAGTATATGTATATTGGTCATAAAAATATTGTAAATTAAAATGCAGCAGTTTTTTCTTTAGTACCCACTTTCACTCCATGAAAAATTAGAAGGGGAGTCACAAGTGTGGTCTATTTTATCTCTGTCTTCAGAGGTGAGCACATATTAAAGTCTGGGCCAATCATAGAACCCCATCCTCCTAACCTCCTAATTCTTCCAGAGATATGCGTGTGAGCCCTGGAAACATTAATAAAAGTTCTTTCATGTGACTGACAAATGAATGTTAGGAGAGAGAAAGCATGTCTCTGTCTTTGAATTATAGACTGTACAGATATAGATTTGGGCTGCTAGAAGTTTTCCTCCCTCACTGGTGGAAGGAATCTTTATAGAAATAAAGCCAAAATGCCACGAGAAGAGAAATGAGGTCTGACCGGTGGTCGTATCTGGCGATATTGTTTGATCTCCTGGAATCGCCTGTTCCTGAAGCCAAACCCATCACTGGACTTATAGTTAGTTACCTAAGCCTATGAACTAACTTGTGAGTACTTTTTATTTTGTTTTTAAATGTTTGTTTATTTATTTTTGATAGAGAGAGAAAGAGAATCTCAGGCTGAGCTGGATCCCCTGACTGTGAGATCATGACTTAAGCCGAAATCAAGAGTCTGATGCTTAACTAAGCCACCCACGTCCCCCTAACTTGTGGTTTAAGTTAGCTCAGCTAGATTTTCTCATTAGTAATTGAATGCCATTTTTACTAAAAACAAAAACAGAAAGATTGTGTTATGGCCAAAGATTAAATTAGAGGAACTCTTAGTTTATCTCTAAAAGTCATGGTAATTTTAACTGAGCCTTGATTTTCATGTGAGCATACAAAAGCAATCTCTTATCACCAAATCTTGAATCCCAAACGACAAATCAGTTACTGGGTATCAATTTGCTCTAGTTGGTAAGTGCTGGGACACCCAGAGATGAATATGAAGATTTCTATCTTCTTGGGACTTTTAATTCAGTGGAATGTTGGGACAAAAAGGATGAGGAGAGAGAGACAGAGAGACAGAGAAGGCACTCTATAGTAGTGGAAGGCAGGAGATTTACATGATAATTCTACCTTTGAGCTACTGTAAGTAAGTGCTTTTTTTTTTTTTTTTTTTGTCTGTCTCTTTTTCTGTCTCCAAAATATAAAGGAGTTTACTACTTCTCAGAGGACAGTCTAGGGGAACTGTAAGTTTCCTACAAGCCTTGTAGGGGGTCTAGGAGCTCGAAACTATTTTCCTAGCAATTTTTTTCATTTATTTTGAGAGAAAGAGCACATGAGCAGGGTATGGCCAGAGGGAGGGAGAGAGAGAGAGGGAGAAAGAGAGAGAGAGAGACAGAAAGAGAGAGAATCCCAGGCAGGCTCCGTGCTGTTAGTGCAGAGCCCTACCAAGGACTCAATGTCACTAACTCCGAGATCATGAGTTGAGCTGTAATCAAGAGTCTGACACTTAACCAACTGAGCCACCCAGAAGCTCTGATTTTCACAGTAATTTTAAAACACATTTGTCTTTTACAGTCATTCCCTCACAAATAGTTCTCCAAACTACAGGACAAGTGTTGACATCATCACTTTAATGGATAATTGAATATATGCTTGAATATTCCTGTGGTGCCTGCACCTGTCAGAGGTAGTAAGTTTAAGGTGTAAGTATGTATCTTTCCAGAGATGAACTCACACATTTTCAATACTTCTACTGTACCCTCACATTCATAATCTCATTGACGTCCAACAAATTTTGAAATCCATGAATTTTTCTTGTATACACACAAAGACACAACTAAATGGGAGTATACCTTATTGTCTCATTTTGCAATATTATACTTTTTTTTCAAAAAACTCCATTTAAGGTTTATCAAAATTATTTTAGGATTTATATTTTATTCTCAAATGAAAAAAAGATATTCTCTTTATATTTAAAGATGGTTCATTGGCTTATAACAGGAAGATTAAAATGGCTTGCTTAAATGTTGAAGATGTTGAAAGAGAAAACAGATACCTCAGAGAATTCTGTCTCACGGAAGGGAAGGATAGATGGCAAAAAACAAAACAGGCAAAGCTGAAAATAACAAATATATAATGTGAGCCATCGTTATAGATGCTAACAATTACCTTACTGGTCTGTGCAACAGAATATTTTCAAATATTATTGTGTGCAAAATTGTGGTATCAATTGAGATACCATTGAGAGTCATCATTAAAAGTTTAAAGAAAAAAAGAATTGAGTATTTTAACCACAGATGTGATAAACTCTTTAAAAGTCAAAAGTTGTTTGATACAGATTTGCAAGCTAGAAACAAAGCAGCTACTGATGCATCTCACAGGTTAAATATTTCATTGGTTTGAGAAGCACACAGAAGAGCTGCTAAACTAATAAATCCTGTACTGTTGACATTGCTGAATGCCTGCTGCATGAAAAGTCAGTCAAAAGAACAACAACAGTGGCATTTTCCAGAGATAACAGTAATTCATGGATTTGAATATTTCGCTGCAAATATAAAGAACGCATTAATTTCTCACTTGCAAAACTGTACTTACAGTTTGCAAATTTGAGTGAATAATTTTTTTAACATTTATTTATTTTTGAGAGAGAGAGGCAGAGCATGAGCAGGGGAGGGGCAGAGAGAGAGAGAGAGAGGGAGACACAGAATCCAAAGCAGGCTCCAGGCTCTGAGCTATCCACACAGAGCCTGACACAGGGCCTGAACCCATGAACTATGAGATCATGACAGCCAAAGTTGGACACTCAACCGACTTAGCCATCCAGGCGCCCTGCAAATCTGAGTGAATCTAAAGATGACCTGGGCTTGCTGGTTTGCTTGCATGCCCCTATCAGCATCGATTCACTATCCCATAGAATCTTTTTCCATGAATCCTCAGCAACAGATTAAAAAAAAAAGTGCTGAAACACTCAAATTTTGAATAATGTTTTGCACTTCATGATTTAATCGTGGAACAATGGTTTTGACATTTGCCATGTCTAGTGCAAAAGCAACTTTGGGCCAAACTGCTGGGCTGTAGCATAGATCCAGGCAGTGGTATGGAATTTCTAGCCATCGTTCTGTTTTTCACTGATAGGCACTCACAGGGACAAATAATCATTTGAAAATAAAAGTAAAAATAAATGCCGGTTTCATGAAGAGTGTCCTTGATGAACCAAATTATTAATTTTACTGAATAACAGCCCTCGGTTTTCTGTGTGACAAAATGGAAAGCATCCAGGAAGCATTTTTGCTGAATTTTGAAGTACTCTGGCTGTCTTGAGGAACAGTGCTTGTGGACAACTGGGTTAAGAGCTAAACTAACCGCTTTTTTTCATAGGGTGGGATCTCCATTTGAAAAACTACCTACAGACAAACTATGGTTATTCAGTTTTGGATATTTGGAAGACAGTTTCTTCAAAATGAGCAAAGGGAGACCATCACTTTGAGGAAAACAACTGACAGCATGTGTTACCAACTGCAGAATTTGAAGTCTCATGTACAGATGGGAACTGTGGAAAATTTTATAAGCACCTCCGTGAGCATGACATGATGAGTTTTTCTAATGAGGTTGGTGGGAATATTGACATATGTGATTTGTGATATTTCAACGGAATGTGCGACATTTGGAAGATCCGTACAACTCAGGGAACCAGTATCTTCCAAATGCTTGATCCATGATGTTACGAAATCACTCATGGCTAAAGGAACTGTTCAAAGTTCACGTTAGACCAATTTTAATGAAATGGAATATAAAAACTTTATTGATCAGGTTCCAGATTCCTCATTGAAACTGATCTTTAAGAAACTACCTTTTGTCTTCCCCTGGTGATAGCGGAGAGAGAGAGAGCAACCTCGGTAGCCCAAGATCATTTTAAACTTTTTCTTGGATCATGCTTGCTAAATCCCATTACAAAAACCAATCACAGAGCACAGCCTAAAGTCAGAGCGGAGGAAGGAGCAGGGACACAACACAGACGACAAAGAGAAAAGCGTGGCTATTGGAGGTGGTGGTGCATCAAGACCAGTTTTGCAATCAGCTGCACAATAATGATCATGGAGCCTGTCACTTTGTGCTAAGTGGTTTGCATAAATTAGACCAAATCCTGAAAATTAGTGTGGGTATTTGTGTAAATAAGGATCCTTGACTGCAAGGGAATCTTCACAAAAACTAGTATAAGCAAAAGTGTATCCCTTCAGTCACTTTGCTGGGAGGTGAACCAGTCAGGGCTGTCTAGCACGTCCAAGTTAAGGCATGACTGGACCATAGGTCCAGGGGTCTTTGAAACTCTGTCCACAGCATTCCGTTCGGGTTTCCTCAGAAAGTTGGATCCATTCTACAGATGACGTTTTCTCCGAAGCCGGAAGAGTTGTCTCACGGCAACTTGATCCTCTGAGTCTGCAATCCTGGAGGAAGATGGGGTATGTCTCCCAATCAATTTGTTCCCAAAGTCCCCAGGAGGCTCTCATTGGTCTGACATAGATTATTTCTTTATGCCTGAAAAGGAGTCCTGAAGCCAAGAGGGTTTGAGAACTGCTGAATGAGGCCATTGCTAAGGCACCTTCAGTTCTAAAATGCTTAAGTTATTCTTATATTATTTTTTTATCTCCTGGTTGCAATGCAGTGGACTGCATATTTAGAAATATCAGCATCTAATCATTACAGTATACTTTATTTCTCATATCTCACGAAATGCCTCACTCACGAGCTGGGACAACTACATGTTAAGTACCCAGGACCACTTGGAAGCTGGCTAAGCAGGAGGCTGGATGGACCAAGCAGACCCCACAGTTCTTCTAACCTTGTCTTCTTCCTAAAACAAAAGAGCAAAACTAGATTTATGTTCTAAGAAAACTGCGTTGCCAGTAGAATCACCTCTTTGGTAGGAAATCTAAATTCACCAATTGGTCTTATTATGTGCACTGAGATCATCTCTCATGTTATCCATACCAAAAGGAAATCCCAGCTTAAGGAGGGTCAGTAGGTTCATCTTTTATGCCAGATCCAGGCAATTGTTGGGAGCTGCCAGGGTGGTCAGACTGTGAAGGGTCTTGAGGCGAGGGAGAAATTGGTGTCAACAAAAATGTCTTCCATGGATACAGAAGAGAGGAATGGCATATATATGCCATTCCTAACTCAGCTTGTTTTTGCCTTCAGTATCCAGACATCTTTATATAAGAAACATCACTGAAAGAGGTGTAAGCATTTTGTGAGTTAGAGGAAAATGCACAAAATACGATTTAATAATTTAGGTAGAAATAAGCAGTACCTACTGAACTAATTTTATAAACTCAAACCAAAGAGTCACAAATGTCTCATTCATTCATTTGTTCATTCATTTTATAAACACTGATTTTTAATTTATTTATTATTTTTAAACATATAATTTATTGTCAAATTGGTTTCCATACAACACCCAGTGCTCATCCCAACAGGTGCGCTCCTCAATGCCCATCACCCACTTTCCCCTCTCCCCCACCCCCCATCAACCCTTAGTTTGCTCTCAGTGTTTAAGAGTCTCTTGTGGTTTGTCTCCTTCCCTCTTTGTAACTTTTTTTTCCGCCTTCCCCTCCACCCTGGTCTTCTGTTAACTTTCTCAGGATCCACCTATGAGTGAAAACATATGATATCTGTCTTTCTCTAATTGACTTATTTCATTTAGTTTAATACACTCCAGTTCCATCCATGTTGCTGCAAATAGCATGATTTCATTCTTTCTCATTGCCAAGTAGTATTCCATTGTATATATAAACCACATCTTCTTTATCCATTCGTCAGTTGATGGACATTCAGGCTCTTTCCATAATTTGGCTCTTGTTGAAAGTGCTCCTCTAAACACTGGGGTACAAGTGCCCCTATGCATCAGCACTCCTGTATCTCTTGGGTAAATTCCTAGCAGTGCTATTGCTTCGTCATAGGGTAGGTCTATTTTTAACTTTTTGAGGAACCTCCACACTGTTTTCCAGAGTAGCTGCACCAGTTTGCATTCCCACCAACAGTGTAAGAGGGTTCCCGTTTCTCCACAACCTCGCCAGCATCTATAGTCTCCTGATTTGTTCATTTTAGCCACTCTGACTGGTGTGAGGTGGTATCTGAGTGTGGTTTTGATTTGTATTTCCCTGATGATGAGTGAGGTTGAGCATCTTTTCATGTGCCTGTTGGCCATCTGGACGTCTTCTTTAGAAAAGTGTCTATTCATGTTTTCTGCCCATTTCTTCACTGGATTATTTGTTTTTCGGGTGTGGAGTTTGGTGAACTCTTTATAGATTTTGGATACTAGCCCTTTGTCTGATGTGTCATTTGCAAATATCTTTTCCCATTCCGTTGGTTGCCTTTTAGTTTTGTTGATTGTTTCCTTTGCAGTGTAGAAGCTTTTGATCTTGATGAGGTCCCAATAGTTCATTTTTGCTTTTAATTCCCTTGCCTCTGGAGATGTGTCCAGTAAGAAATTTCTGCGGCTGAGGTCAGAGAGGTTTTTTCCTGCTTTCTCCTCTAGGGTTTTGATGGTTTCCTGTTGCACATTCAGGTCCTTTATCCATTTTGAGTTTATTTTTGTGAATGGTGTGAGAAAGTGGTCTAGTTTCAATCTTCTGCATGTTGCTGTCTAGTTCTCCCAGCAACATTTGTTAAAGAGACTGTCTTTTTTCCATTGGATATTCTTTCCTGCTTTGTCAAAGATTAGTTGGCCATACTTTCGTGGGTCCAATTCTGGAGTCTCTATTCTATTCCATTGGTCTATGTGTCTGTTTTTGTGCCAATACCATGCTGTCTTGATGATGACAGCTTTGTAGTAGAGGCTAAAGTCTGGGATTGTGATGCCTCCTGCTTTGGTTTTCTTCTTCAATATTACTTTGGCTATTCAGTGTCTTTTGTGTTTCCATACAAATTTTAGGATCACTTGTTTTAGCTTGGAGAAGAATGCTGGTGCAATTTTGATTGGGATTGCATTGAATGTGTAGACTGCTCTGGGTAGGATTGACATTTTAACAATATTTATTATCCCAATCCATGAGCATGGAATGTTTTTCCATTTCTTTGTTATCTTCAATTTCCTTCATAAGCTTTCTATAGTTTTCAGCATACAGATCTTTTACATCTTTGGTTAGGTTTACTCCTAAACCTAATTCTTGGTTTGCAATTGTGAATTGGGATTGTGCATTCTTGGTGCAATTGTGAATGGTATCAGTTTCTTTATTTGTCTTTCTGTTGTTTCATTATTGGTGTATAAAGATGCAACTTATTTCTATACATTAATTTTGTATCCTGCGACTTTGCTGAATTCATGTATCAGTTCTAGCAGACTTTTGGTGAAGTCTATAAGGTTTTCCATGTATAGTATCATGTCATCTGCAAACGGTGAAAACCTGACGTCATCTTTGCCAATTTTGATGCCTTTGATTTCCTTGTGTTGTCTGATTGCTGATGCTAGCACTTCCAGCACTATGTTAAACAACAGTGGCGAGACTGGACATCCCTGTTGTGTTCCTGATCTCAGGGGAAAGCTCTCAGTTTTTCCCCATTGAGGATGATATTAGCTGTGGGCTTTTCATAAATGGCTTTGATGATGTTTAAGTATGTTCCTTCTATCCCGACTTTCTCGAGGGTCTTTATTAAGAAAGGATACTGTATTTTTTTAAAAGCTTTTTCTTCCTCTATTGATAGGATCAGATGGTTCTTATCTTTTCTTTTATTAATGTGATGTATCACATTGATTGATTTGTGAATAGTGAACCAGCCTTGCAGCCCAGGAATGAATCCCACTTGATCATGGTGAATAATTCTTTTTATATACTGTTGAATTCGATTTGCTAGTATCTTGTTGAGAATTTTTACATCCATATTCATCAGGGATATTGGCCTGTAGTTCTCTCTCTTTTTTTTTTTTTTTTTTTTTTGCTGGGTCTCTGTCTGGTTTGGGAAACAAAGTAGCACTGGCTTCATAGAATGAGCCTGGAAGTTTTCCTTCCCTTTCAGTTTTTTGGAACAGCTTGAGAAGGATAGGTATTATCTCTGCTTTAAATGTCTGGTAGAATTCCCCAGGGAAGGCATCTGGTCCTGGACTCTTATTTGTTGGGAGATTTTTGATAACTGATTGAATTTCTTTACTAGTTATGGGTCTGTTAGAATTTTCTATTTCTTCCCATTTGAGTTTTGGAAGTGTGTGGGTGTTTAGGAATTTGTCCATTTCTTCCAGGTTGTCCAGTTTGTTGGCATATGATTTTTCATAGTATTCCCTGACAATTGCTTGTATTTCTGAGGGATTGGTTGTAATAATTTTCATTCATGATTTTATCTATTTGGGTCATCTCCCTTTTCTTTTTGAGAAGCCTGGCTAGAGACTTATCAATTTTGTTTATTTTTTCAAAAAACCAACTCTTGGTTTCATTGATCTGCTCTACTATTTTTTTAGATTCTATATTGTTTATTTATGCTCTGATCTTTATTATTTATCTTCTTCTGCTGGGTGTGGGGTGTCTTTGCTGTTCTGCTTCTAGTTCCTTTAGGTGTGCTGTTAGATTTTGTATTTGGGGTTTTTGTTTCTTGAGATAGGCCTGGATTGCAATGTATTTTCCTCTCAGGACTGCCTTTGCTGCATCTCAAAGCATTTGGATTGTTGTATTTTCATTTTCATTTGTTTCCATATATTTTTTAATTTCTTCTCTAATTGCCTGGCTGACCCATTCATTCTTTAGTAGGGTGTTCTTTAACCTCCATGCTTTTGGAGGTTTTCTAGACTTTTTCCTGTGGTTGATTTCAAGCTTCATAGCATTGTGGTCTGAAAGTGTGCATGGTATGATCTCAATTCTTTCATACTTATGAAGGGCTGTTTTGTGACCCAGTATGTGATCTATCTTGGACAATGTTCCTTGTACACTCAAGAAGAAAGTGTATTCTGTTGCTTTGGGATGCAGAGTTCTAAATATATCTGTCAAGTCCATCTGATCCAATGTATCATTCAGGGCCCTTGTTTCTTTATTGATCCTGTGTCTAGATGATCAATCCATTGTTGTAAGTGGAGTATTAAAGTCTCCTGCAATACCGCATTCTTATCAATAAGGTTGCTTATGTTTGTAATTGTTTTATATATTTGGGGGCTCCCATATTTGGTGCATAGACATTTATAATTGTTAGCTCTTCCTGATGGATAGACCCTGTAATTATTATATAATGCCCTTTTCCAGCTCTTGTTACAGCCTTTCATTTAAAGTCTAGTTGTCTAAGTATGGTTACTCCAGCTTTCTTTTAACTTCCAGTAGCATGATAGCTAGTTCTCCATCCCCTCACTTTCAATCTGAAGGTGTCCTGAGGTCTAAAATGAGTCTCTTGTAGAAAATAGATGGGTCTTACTTTTTTTTAATCCATTCTGATACCCTGTGTCTTTTGGTTGGAGCATTTAGTCCAGTTACATTCAGTGTTATTGAAAGATATGGGTTTAGAGTCATTGTGATGTCTGTAGGTTTCATGCTTGTAGCGATGTCTCTGGTACTTTGTGGTCCTTGCAACATTTCACTCACAGGGTCCCCCTTAGGATCTCTTGTAGGCCTGGTTTAGTGGTGATGAATTCCTTCAATTTTTGTTTGTTTGGGAAAACCTTTATCTCTCCTTCTATTCTGAATGACAGACTTGCCAGGTAAAGGATTCTTGGTTGCATATTTTTTCTGTTCATCACATTGAAGATTTCCTGCCATTCCTTTCTGGCCTGCCAAGTTTCAGTAGAGAGATCTGCCACTAGTCTTATTGGTCTCCCTTTATATGTTAGAGTGTGTTTATCTCTAGCTGCTTTCAGAAATTTCTCTTTATCCTTGTATTTTGCGAGTTTCACTATGATATGTTGTGCAGAAGATCGATTCAAGTTACGTCTGAAGTGAGTTCTCTGTGCCTCTTGGATTTCAATGCCTGTTTCCTTCCCCAGATCAGGGAATTTCTCAGCTATGATTTGTTCAAGTACACCTTCAGCCCCTTTCTCTCTCTCTCTCTCTCTCTTCTTCTGGAATTCCTATGATACGGATATTGTTCCATTTGATTGAATCACTTAGTTCTCTAAGTCTCCCTTTGTTCTCCTGGATTTTTTTATCTCTTTTTCTCAGCTTCCTCTTTTTCCATAATTTTATCTTCTAATTCACCAATTCTCCCCTCTGCCTCTTCAATCTGCATTGTGGCCACCTCCATTTTATTTTGCATTTCATTTACAGCATTTTTTTAATTCATCATGAAAATTTTTTAGCCCCTTGATCTCTGTAGCAATAGATTCTCTGCTGTCCTCTTTGCTTTTTTCAAGACCAGCAATTAATTTTATGACTATTATTCTAAATCCTTCCTCAGTTATATTGCTTAATATAGCAGTTTTGATCAATTCATTAACTGTCGCTACTTCCTGGAATTTCTTTTGAGTTGAATTTTTCCCTTTCGCCATTTTGTCTAGTTTTCTGTCCCTTATGTGTTTTAAAAGCTTGTTGTGTGCTCTGCACCTGTGAGCACTGTTATATTAAAGGAGGATCATACACTGTCCAGGGCCTGGCCCTTCAGGAGGTGTTTTTTCGGAGATTGTTACTTGCTCTCTATTGTTGTGACTTTGGTTATTTTATTACCCTACTTGTAGTGATATTTTGGACCCTCCACCAGATGTGCTTTGATTTGCTCCTTGGAGTAGTCCTGTAAAGGAAAACAGATAGACAAACAGGAGACAAAAACATGCAAACACACAAACAACACAAACAAACAAAAATGAAAAACTGAAGACTAAAACCAAAAACCCAAAAACACCAACTACAAGTAAAGAAGAGGGTGGAGGCAGTGCTGATGGAAGAGCACATACAAAGCGAGAAATGAGGAGTGGGGGAAGGGGGAGGGAAGAAAAAATAAACATTGACTAGGCAGAGAGACTAAAAGGCTTAACCCAGAGAGAGAGAGAGAGAGGAAAATAAAGAAGGAGGCAGGGCAAACAAAACGAAGATAAAGTTACCCACACAGAGAAACTATATGGCTTGATTATTCCAGAGAGAGAGAAAGGAGTGTAAAGAAGATGGTGTAGAATGTGTATCAAGACAATGGATTAAATATGTCTGTTTAGACAGACCAATAACCAGAGTAACCAGCCTAGGGGAGGAAAGAGATAAGGAGGAGAAATGGGGGCGGGGAGAATATATCTATATATCCAGAATTGACCTAGATTTAATCCAGACAATGCTGCATCCCTCGTCGGGAGGGGCTTTCCACAGGGTGTGCACCGCTGGGGTAGTTACACAGTTACCCAGTGCAAAGGGGTGTGATTTGGTGTAGTCTGGACCCACCTCCACTGTGGGCCCCGGGAGTAATCCCTGAGGCCCCGCTTTGGTGGTGGTGGTGGTGGTGGGAAATGGTGATCCCCAGTCTCTTCTCCATGGAGCTGGACCGCTGGACTCCATTTGAGTCATCATCATTGCACCGCGGGGGCAGACAGGCGGGTCCTTTTCGTTTCACCAACTCCCCTGACCTGGGCTGGCTAGGATTCAAAGTCCCGCTCCATGCACTCTGGCACTGGGGAAGCACCTCTCAGTGGGAGGATATGTGGTCCTGGCTGGCTTTGTCTGTGCCACCACACTACAGGGAGGACTGACTTCTCCTCTTGTGGACCAAGAGCCGCCGCCCTCCCCGCAAGCCCCTGGGGTGGTGGACGGTGGACTCAGGCAGGCTTTGTCTTTTCCCACAGCACTCCAGGGAGATATCTGCCTTTTCCTCCTGCAGATTGCACCCTCACCCAGCCACTGAGCCTAGGGGTGGTGGACACAGGCAGATTTTGTACTATCGCGCAGCTCCAGGAAGGGAACCACTTTTTCCAACTGCAGACTGAGCCCCTGACCTACCATCACACCCAGGCTGGCTCCCCTCCTCCCCAGGTGTGTGAAGAGGGAGCCGGCTCCAGTCTGAAGAAAGCCCCACAGTTAGAGATCAGATCCCTCTCAGTCTCAGTCCAAGGTCTTTATCCTGTCCAGATATGGTCCTACAATTCCCTAGCATCTCTTTCTCTTCCCTTTGTCTCTCTGCAGAAGGCAGTCCCTCCCCTCCATGCCCACGCAGCCTTTTTTTTTAAATCTCCCCCATTTCACAGTTACCCACCTATCTTTTCTCCAGCTTTCCCGTTTTCTTCCTAGTAGATGCAATCTCTTTTCCTCCCAGGCTCTGGTGTTCAAAGTCGTTTGGCTTCTGCACCTCTTTGTTTGAGAGACATGGGAAGTATGGATCCCCCTACTTCTCCAGCATGTTGGCCCAATCATCTATAAACATTGATTAAAAGCCCACCTTAGTCATGCACTGTACCAGGTCCTAGGGAAGACAAGACATATAAAATTTGCTTCACGTCCCCGGACACCTTACACTCTAAACTCAAAAAGCCTAAAACTTTATTTTCTGTAAAAAATCCTTGACCTTAGGTAAGTTTTGAAGGGCATGTTTTATGTTATTACCGCTAAACAATGAGGCTGACCCAATAGAATTAGTATTATAGAATTATCTAACCCAAAGGCAACCTTTTAATACCCACAAGAGCTTTTTATTCAAAGACTCTATATACATTTGCCACAGGCTCTCAAGGAAATTATATGCAACATTCAATTACCTTTGTAGGTACAAATTATCCATTGCTGTCTTCTCTAATGAGAATAGGGCTTATAACCTCTACTTGCCTGAAATAACACCCATAATACACTATAGTAGACATGTAGCTGGATGGGTTAACATCAGCTCATAAACTCTGACGGCTTTTATTCTTCTGTTTTGACATGTCTCATGGCTGTGTGGTACAAACAGATGGAATAACCGTGGTAGTCTTCACAAGCTTGTGTAATATGTGGTGGGTAGTTTCTGCACCGTAATTAGTATTTTGGATCCTCACTCATTGATTTGGCAAAGAAAAAACAGTCGCCCATATTTGACAGTTGCAGTCCCGACTGGCCAAGCTAATTATGTTGGACGGGAACATTTGTTCCCCAAAGTCTCTGCTGGTGACATAGGCCGTGATGAAGCTTTTATCTCCCCAGTCATGGTTGTTCCATGGCATGCATCTTGAAGAAACCCTTTGGAAAACAGTGAACACGCACAATATAATCCTTCCAGCTTCTCCTCCCTGGAACCAGCTCTGTTCGTCTGCAGACTACTGTTTAGCAACCACGGGGACAGGAAAACAAAGAAGCAGTAGGAAAGAGGACAATCCATTATTACAAGAACAAATCACCTGACTCTCGAATTGTGGTTCCTGTTAAAATTTCCCTAACGCTCTTTGTGGGTTGGAGGCTGCGTGCCTGAAGGACAGATCACGGCATTTCAGTCAAGCACACATGGATTCGAATTCTAGTTCCTATTCAAGGGCTGCATGCTTTTAGGAGACTTACCCTGTGTAAGCATAGTTTCTCTTCTGTAAAACTAGGATAGCGATGCGTACCTCACAGGGTTGTTGTAGAGGCTAACTAAATAGTGGCTATAGTGTGATGAGTACAAAGCTGGTGCTCAAGAGATTTTTTTCTCCTTCCTCTTCTATCTATATTACTTTAGAACGTTCACATCAAAGGACATGCTTGCTCGTGCACCAAATTTTTATAGATGTTTTCAAAGCCTTTGGTAACTAAATGCTGGGTTTTTTTTTTTTTTTTTAAACTATAAGCACCAGACAAAATAATCAAGTAGAATGTTCAAGTGTTTTACTGTCAACATTTAACATGCTATCCCTGACAATTATTCTGCTTCTCCCATACCACTCCCTGCTCTTTTCAGCTGATACTCCGGTTAGAACTATTTATCTTCACCCTTGCCTCTGGTGGGGTGACTTGCTCTGTGCACAGTCAACACTGAAGAGAACAATGACCTGTCATTTCTTCCAGCCAGCTTAGCAGGCTCATCTGTCTTATGGCCACTGACACCAGCTGCTGTTTGCAAGTCATTGCTGGGCTGAGCAGCAGTGGTTTCAGAATGCACAGAGGACCCGAAGGCCATTTGCTCTTGTATTCTAGTTCTGACATAGAGCCCCGGCCACTTTCCCTCTGGCAAACTCAGCATTGTTGGGATGAACCACGTGGTGTTTCCCCAGCGCTGCCAGACTCTCTGCGGTACATGCACCACCAACTGTCAGCTCTGGCTGGGACTCCTATCTCAGAAGGGCCAAAGAATTATTTCAGGCAAGGACACCGGAGAGGTCCATGAAGAATGGACAAGGAGAGTCCTATTTTCTTGGTTTAAGCAACAGAACGCTCTGTACTCCTCTTCTGTCCTCCCCAAACGAGGATGATCTGGGATAGATTGTGGCTGGGTGTGGCCAATGGCTACTGTGGGGGGAAGGGTGGGGAAAGTAGTTTCTAAAGTGTCAGGAGCCAACAGGATTGTGAGGATGGCACAAATGTATCTAATGGCAATTGATCTTTTTAAATGTTTATTTTGGAGTGAGTGGATGAGAAGGGGAGGGGCAGAAAGAGGGAAACAGAGGATCTAAAGTGAGCTCTGTGCTGACAGCAAGCATTACACCCTTCCATCACCGATGAGGGGGGTGCAAGCGTTACATCGCCACCTCACCAATGAGAGGGTATAAGGAATTGAAACAAGGCTGCACTAGAAGGGCAAAGAATATGACTGGCATACCGTAGGCAGCTGTTAGGGATGTGGTGATGAGCTCTTGTAGTAGGGCTCAGGCATTGGTATACCATCTTCAGATGTTAGAACCAAAAATATGTGCCCAACTCCTAACTTAATAGTGGGTTACTTTGACAATAGAAGCAATAATGCTAGTATGAGTAACAAGAAATATTTCTCCTTGCATAAGCTTATATCAGAGGGGATAACCACTGCTAGTTAACAATAAAATGAAAATAACCTAACTGTAAACTAAATATCAAACCAATTGTTGACCCAACATAGGTATGCAATCAAGGAAAGATTAAACCAAGTAAAAGGAGCTCAGCAAACACAAACCCTGCCTGTTCACCAAAAACATCACCTCTAGCATTTCTAGTGTTAGAGGCACTGCCTGCCCGGGGACATTCATTAAATGGCCTTGGTATCCTGACCTGCAAATCACTTGTTCCCTAAATAGAGATTAGTAAGAATGGCCACATGAGGGTTTTACTGTGTGTTACTTCCAACCTGTGAAACTGACCTTCCCGTGAAGAAGCAAGAATAGGACGAGAAGACAAGAAAGCCCTATGGAGCTTTAATTCACTGGCCCAAAGAGCCTACACCAACACGACCAATAGGGACAACAAATCTCCCCATGGGCCAAAAATTTAGGTTGGGGTGACCTCGGAGAATAAAATCTGCTCCGAGGGATGTAGATTTACACTTACCAGTCAAAAGTACAACCTCACTTATTGATCCAAAATACTTGATCAATGCCGTAGGTACTATACATGTACCCTGCCAGAGTTTCCTTTTGGGGTGGGTGGTTGTTTGCTCCACATTAAGTCCAGGGTTATTAAATGGTGACGCTGGCAGTGGTGTTTTCTCCTCTTCTATAAAGAGTTCCAAGGCAACCATTTTGGGAGAGCCAAGCGGTAGCTGGGCTGCTTCTGGATCCCTCGCTGCTTCGGGTTCCCTGTCGGGCGTCCTAGCAGTGGCCCAGTGGAAAAATAAGAGAAGATATCAGAAGACACTCAGGTAACCAAAGATGTGAATGAAGAGCCTACTGAAATACCACCAGAAGACGATGGGACGGGGCTGCTGTCCAGAGTTAGAGTCCAGTTTCCGGGAGGATGTAGAATGAGCTGGAGGAATGCAGTGTCACAGTGGATGAGAGGCGTCCGGCCGGTAGAAGAAATGTTGCATGTCCCCGATGCTGGCTGGGGAAATGTGGTGTATGTCGTCACCTATCCCAAAGATAACAAAAGAACAATGGGTGAGACAGATGCCTGCATCTTCAGGAATGAAAGGGAAAAGAGCAATCTGGGAAACCTCTGATTTAAGATGCTTTTAGGTACATTTTTTTTGAGAGAGAGAGAGACAGAACACAAGTGTGGAAGGGGCAGAGAACGAGACAGACGGTATCTGAAGCAGGCTGCAGGTTCAGAGCCGCCAGCACAGGGGCAACCCAGGGCTCGAAACCACATATCAAGAGAGCATGACCTGAGCCAAAATGGGACGCTTAACCCACTGCACCACCCAGGCGCCGCAGAAAGCATCTGATTTAAAAGCGGCATCACTGCTACATTGCCAATGATGGGTTGCAGATGAAAGCGTGACACGTGACACGCCTCCGTCAACGATGGGGTGGCACGAGTGTGACCTAACCTTAACCCCTAACCCTAACCCCTGACCCCAATCCTAACAGATGCTGGCTTCTTCAGCTGTGAAAGTGAAAAGAGCCATTCAGGAAGCATCAGATTTGATAGTGGCATCGCAACTCCATCGCCAATGAAGGGGTGCAAGCATGAGACTCCTCCATCGCTATTGGGGGCTGGTGCAGGCGTGACAGTGATGGAGGGGTGGCACGCCTGCACCCCCCCATTGGCACATTTTTGGGTGAAATATTGTTGACACATTTCTTGTACTAATTTTAGGCATACATCCTCATGATTCCATATGTCTGTAAATATGTTGTATGTAACCACAAGTGTAGCTATCACGTGAAAGCGTGCCACACTATTTTTGCAGGAATGACTCTATTCCGTTGGCTCTACCTTGTATCCCTAGTACTTATTCGTTCCATAGATGGAAGCCAGTATCTCTCTCTCAAAGGTGTCAATTTGTTTATCTAACCTAAGTATTTTGGTGGTAAGCACAATTACCTCTTGTTCAGCATGTGTAAATAGGTGGGCTATTTTTCTGTGAACATTGCTTAAAGCATTACAAATGATGTCATTCTATTAATAAATTTGGTTTCATTCTTCACTTGCAAGAAAGGAAAATGAAAAGATTTCTTTGTGTCCCAGGCCCTGTCACTAAGATCCATCCCAATCTGGAGAACAGGCTAAGTTGCCCAGAGCAACTTCAATGCCTCAGCTGAGCGGCCATGGCCTTCAGCATTGCAGGACTTCCCATGGTGGCCAGCAGAGGGCGTGCGAGCACCACAAACCGGGAGGGGCGGGTTCCTCTCCATGCGCGGTGATAGCCGGCAGAGGGCGCCCCATGAGCTTTTCTGACCCAGGGCACCTCAGAGCAGGAAGGGCTTCTGTTGCTCCCAGAGCACTCAGGGCCTCTGCCCTTGCCTGAGGACAGAGACCAGAGCTGCGTTTCCAGCAGGTTCTGCCGCCCTCTCCAGGGGAGACCTTGGGAGCCTTGCAGCAACTTGGTGTCTCCTGAGTCGCCAGAGAGAAGCTGCCTTGTTGCACTGAGTGTTGAGGAGAGGGCCCTGGGTGGCTTCCCTGGGCACTGGCCAGTCGGTCAGCAGCACAGACCCTTGCATTTTGTGGGCTGTTCCCGAGTTTCATTCCTCACTTTCCCAGACAGTATTTGAACAAGACGTATTTTACTAAAGGACCCGTGGATCGAGGGGTCTCATGACATCACATCATAGATGCCATGGATGGTTTGTTCCAGATTCAGGCTGGTTTCTGGGGAGAAATCCTGACAGAAATTCAGAAGAATGGGAGCTGCATTCAGTTAAGACATGAAAACATGAAATACTTGTCTCAGGACCGTCTAGAAGAATGAGCTGGGACCCACTCTCCGAGTCCTGCTGGAACCAGAGACCGAGGTAAGGGCACAAACTGTCCCCCACATCATACATGCTTTTAAAAAATTTCATGGTTATTTTTCCCACATAGGGAAGTGATTGAAAACTACAGAAAACCTGGTAGGTAGGTGTCATTAACCTTATGTTATTTTTTAGCTCAAATTCCAGTTGGTAAAGGTAGAGTGTAATATTAGTTTCAGGTGTACAATATAGAGCAACACTTCCACACGTCATCCGGTGCTCATCCCAGGTGCACGTCTTAATCCCCATCACCTGTTTCATCCATTCCTTCCCGCCTCCCCCCCCCCCCCGCCCCTGCCATCCCACTGTGGAAACCCTCAGTTTGTTTCCTAGTTAAGAGTCTGTTTGTTCGTTACTGTCTCCTTCCCCCCCCCCCTTTGTTTTCTTTCATTTCCATGTGTTAGTGAAATCACCTGGTATTTGTCTTTCTCTGACAGGCTTATTTCACCCAGCATAACATTCTCTCGCTCCATCCACCTCGTGGCAAATGATGAGATTTCATGTTTTTATGGCTAAATAATGTTCCATCCCATATACTACATCTCAGTTTATTCATCAGTTGATGGAAGCTTGGGCAATTTCTGTAATTTGGCTGCTGTAGAAAATGCTGCTGTCAACATCAGGGTGCATGTATCCCTTTGAAGGATTATTTTTGTATTCTTTGTGTAAATACCTTGTAGTGAAATTGCTGGATTGTAAGGTAGTTCTGTTTTCAATTTTTTGAGGAATCTCCATGATGTTGTCCAGAGTGGCTGCACCAGTTTGCATTTCTACCAGCCATGCAAGAGGGTTCCTCTTTCCCCACATCCTTGGCAACACGTGTGGTTTCGTCATTCATTGATTTTAGTCATTCTGACAGATGTAAGGTGGTATCTCATTGTACTTTTGGATTGTATTTCCCTGATGATCAGTGTTGAGCATCTTTTCATGAGTCTCTTGGCTATCTGTGTGTCTTCTTTGGGAAAATGTCTCTTAATGTCTTCTGCCCACTTTTAATTGGATTTCTCATTTTTTGCATGTTGTATAACCTTATATGTTTTGGATACCAGCCCTTTATCAGTTGTTGTTTGCAAATATCTTCCATTCTGTAGGTTACATTTAATTTTGTTTATTGTTTCCTTTGTTATAGAAGCTTTTTATTTTTATCAAGTCCCATTATTTTTGCTTGTGTTTCCCTTACATCAGGAGACGTATCTACAAAGAAGTTGGTACAGCCAGTGTCAAATAAGTTACCGCCTGTGTTTTCCTCTGGGGTTTTTGTGGTTTCAGGTTTCACACATGGGTCTTTATCCATTTGGAATTTATTTTTGTGTATGTTGTAAGAAAGTGTTCCGTGTTTGTTTGCATGTTGCTGTCTAGTTTTCCTAAAACCATATGTTAAAGACTTTTTTTATGTTTGTTTATTTTGTGAATATAATTTATTGTCAAATTGGCTTACATACAACCCCACTGCTCATCCCAACAAATGCCCTCCTCAATGTCCATCACCCATTTTCCCTCTCCCCCACCCCCCATTCACACTTAATTTGTTCTCTGTATTTAAGGGTGTTGTGGTTTGCCTCGCTCCCTCTCTGTTTGTGCCTATTTTTTTCCCCTTCCCTTCCCCCATGGTCTTCTGTTCAGTTTCTCACAATCCACATATGAGTGAAAACATAGGATATCTGTCCTTCTCTGACTTATTTCACTCAGTATACTACCCTCCAGTTCCATTCATGTTGCTGCAAATGGCATGATTTCATTCTTTCTCATTGCCAAGTAGTATTCCATTGTATGTATAAACCACGTCTTCTTTATCCATTCGTCAGTTGATGGACATTCAGGCTCTTTCCATAATTTGGCTCTTGCTGAAAGTGCTGCTATAAACATTGGTGTACAAGTGCCCCTATGCATCAGCACTCCTGTATCCCTTGGGTAAATTCCTGGTAGTGTTATTGCTGGGTCATAGGGTACCTCTACTTTTAATTTTTTGAGAAACATCCACACTGTGTTCCAGAGAGCTGCACCAGTTTGCATTCCTACCAACAGTGCAAGAGGGTTCCAGTTTCTCCACATCCTTGTCAGCAGCGTCTGTAGTTTCCTAATTTGTCCATTTGAGCCACTCTGGCTGGTGTAAGGTGGTATCTCAGTGTGATTTGATTTGTATTTCCCTGATGATGAGTGAGGTTGAGCATCTTTTCATGTGCCTGTTGGCCATCTGTATTTTTGAGAGAGAGAGAGACAGAGACAGAGAGACAGAGAATACAGAGGAGGGACAGAGAGAGAAGGAGAGAGAATCCCAAGCAGGCTCTGCACTGATGTGGGGTCCAAACTCACGAACCCTGACATCATGACCTGATCTGAATGCAAGAGTCAGATGCTTAAGTGACTGAGCCACCCATGTACCCCAAGACTATCTTTTCCATTGGATATTCTTTCCCACTTTGACCATATACTTGTGAGTTCATTTCTGGGTTTCCATTCTATTGATCTGTGTGTGTGTGTGTGTGTGTGTGTGTGTGTGTTTTCCCTCAGTACCATACTGTTCTGATCACTATAGCTTTGTAATAAAACCTAAAGTCTGGAATTGTGATGCCTCCAGCTTTGCTTGTCTTCTACAAGTTTTGTTTTGGCTGTTTGGGGTCGTTTGTGTTTCCATACAAATTTTAGGATTATTCATTGAAGTTCTGTGAAAAATATTTTGTTGGAGGCTTCTGGGAAGATGGTGGCATAGGAGGACGCTGGGCTCACCACGTTCTGCGGGTCACTTAGATTCCACCCACACCTGCCTAAATAACCCAGAAAATTGCCAGAAGACTCACAGAACGGAGTCTCTGGAACCAAGCGTAGACAAGAGGTCCATGGAAGAGGGTAGGAAGGGCGGAGAGGCGGTGCGCGCTACATGGACTGGCGGGAGGGAGCCGGGGTGGAGGGGCAGCCCGCTGGCAAAGAGGAGCCCCTGAGTCTGCCTTGCAAAAGTGGAGGGGCTGGACAGAGTGTGTTCTGACAGCAAGCGGGACTTAACATCTGGAAGGTTATAAGTTAGATCTGCTCGGAAAACGGGAGGGCTGGAGGACAATGGGAGGGAGAGTTGTTGAGCCCTGGACAACAGAGCGCAGCTTGGTGGGGAACAAAGGCGCTAGCCAGCGCCATCTTCCTCGCCCATCCCCCAGCCAAAATCCCAAAGGGAACCAGTTCCTGTCAGGGAACTTGCGTGCACCGTGCAAACACCCAACGCTGTGCTTCTGCGGATCCATCCCTCCGGCGGGTCTGACTCCCTCCTGGTGCCTCAGGGCCCATCCCGAAGCGGATATCCAAAGGAAAAGGGAGCTGAGCCTGCCCCTCCCATCCCTGTGCACCTGGCCGATCAACCCCAGCTAATATGCCAGATCCCCAGCACCACAAGCCTGGCAGTGTGCAAGTAGCCCAGACGGGCCACGCCACCCCACAGTGAATCCCGCACCTAGGAGAAGGGAAGAGAAGGTACACACCAGTCTGACTGTGGCCCCAGCAGTGGGCTGGGGGCAGACATCAGGTCTGACTGCGGCCCCGCCCACCAATGCAAGTTATTCAAGACAGCACAGGCGAAGTGCCCTGCTGTTCCGCACCACTCCAGGGACTAGCCAAAGTGATGGAATGGAAGAATTCCCCATAAAAAAACCTCCAGGAAATAACGACAGCTAATGAACTGATCAAAAACGATTTAAACAATATAACAGAAAGTGAATTTAGAATAATAGTCATAAAATGAATTGTTGGGCTTGAAAACAGTATAAAGGACAGCACAGAATCTATTGCTACAGAGATCAAGGGACTAAGGAACAGCCAGGAGGAGCTAAAAAATGCTATTAATGAGCTGCAAAATAAAATGGAGATGACCACAGCTTGGATTGAAGAGGCAGAGGAGAGAATAGGTGAACTAGAAGATAAAATTATGGAAAAAAAAGAGGCTGAGAAAAAGAGAGATAAAAAAATCCAGGAGTATGAGGGGAAAATTAGAGAACTAAGTGATGCACTAAAGAGAAATAATCTATGCATAATTGGTATTCCAGAGGAGGAAGAGAGAGGGAAAGGTGCTGAAGGTGTACTTAAAGAAATCATAGCTGAGAAATTCCCTGATCTGGGGAAGGAAAAAGGCATTGAAATCCAAGAGGCACAGAGAACTCCCTTCAGACGTAACTTGAATCGATCTTCTGCACAACATATCATAGTGAAACTGGCAAAATACAAGGATAAAGAGAAAATTCTGAAAGCAGCTAGGGATAAACGTGCTCTAACATATAAAGGGACACTGATAAGACTCGTGACGGATCTCTCTACTGAAACTTGGCAGGCCAGAAAGGAATGGCAGGAAATCTTCAATGTGATGAACAGAAAAAATATGCAGCCAAGAATCCTCTATCTAGCAAATCTGTTGTTTAGAATAGAAGGAGAGATAAAGGTCTTCCCAAACAAAAACTGAAGGAATTCATCACCACTAAACCAGCCCTACAAGAGATCCTAAGGGGGATCCTGTGAGACAAAGTACCAGAGATATCGCTACAAGCATGAAACCTACAGACATCACAATGACTCTAAACCCATATCTTTCTATAACACTGAATGTAAACGGACTAAATGCGCCAACCAAAAGACATAGAGTATCAGAATGGATAAAAAAACAAGACCCATTTGCTGTCCACAAGAGACTCATTTTAGACCTGAGGACACTTTCATATTGAAAGTGAGGGGATGGAGAACTATCTATCATGCTACTGAAAGTCAAAAGAAAGCTGGAGTAGCCATACTTATATAAGACAAACTAGACTTTAAATTAAAGGCTGTAACAAGAGCTGGAAAAGGGCATTATATAATAATTACAGGGTCTATCCATCAAGAAGAACTAACAATTATAAATGTCTATGCGCCGAATACCCGAGCCCCCAAATATATAAAACAATTACTCACAAACATAAGCAGCCTTATTGACAAGGATGTGGTAATTGCAGGGGACTTTAATACCACACTTACAACAATGGATAGATCATCTAGACACATGGTCAATAAAGAAACAAGGGCCCGGGATGATACATTGGATCAGATGGACTTGACAGATATATTTAGAACTCTGCATCCCAAAGCAACAGAATATACTTTCTTCTTGAGTGCACATGGAACATTCTCCAAGATAGATCACATACTGGGTCACAAAACAGCCCTTCATAAGTATACAAGAATTGAGATCATACCATGCATACTTTTGGACCACAATGCTATGAAGCTTGAAATCAACCACAGGAAAAAGTCTAGAAAACCTCCAAAAGCATGGAGGTTAAAGAACACCCTACTAAAGAATGAATGGATCAGCCAGGCAATTAGGGAAGAAATTAAAAAATATATGGAAACAAACGAAAATGAAAATGCAACAATCCAAACGCTTTGGGATGCAGCGAAGGCAGTCCTGAGAGGAAAATACATTGCAATCCAGGCCTATCTCAAGAAACAAGAAAAATCCCAAAAACAAAATCTAACAGCACACCTAAAGGAAATAGAAGCAGAACAGCAAAGGCAGCCTCAACCCAGCAGAAGAAGAGAAATAATAAAGATCAGAGCAGAAATAAACAATATAGAATCTAAAAAAACTGTAGAGCACATCAACGAAACCAAGAGTTGGTTTTTTGAAAAAATAAACAAAATTGATAAGCCTCTAGCCAGGCTTCTCAAAAAGAAAAGGGAGATGACCCAACTAGATAAAATCATGAATGAAAATGGAATTATTACAACCAATCCCTCAGAAATACAAGCAATTATCAGGGAATATTATGAAAAATTATATGCCAACAAACTGGACAACCTGGAAAAAGGGACAAATTCCTAAGCACCCACACACTTCCAAAACTCAAACAGGAGGAAATCAAAACCTTGAACAGACCCATAACCAGCGAAGAAATTGAATCAGTTGTCAAAAATCTCCCAACAAATAAGAGTCCAGGACCAGATGGCTTCCCAGGGGAATTCTACCAGACATTTAAAGCAGAGATAATACCTATCCTTCTCAAGCTGTTCCAAAAAACTGAAAGGGAAGGAAAACTTCCAGGCTCATTCTATGAAGCCAGTGCTACTTTGTTTCCCAAACCAGACAGAGACCCAGCAAAAAAAAAAAAAAAAAAAAAAAGAGAGAGAACTACAGGCCAATATCCCTGATGAATATGGATGCCAAAATTCTCAATAAGATGCTAGCAAATCGAATTTAAAAGCTTATGAAAAGAATTATTCACCATGATCAAGTGGGATTCATTCCTAGGATGCAGGACTGGTTCAACATTTGCAAATCCATCAACGTGATACATCACATTAATAAAAGAAAAGATAAGAATCATATGATCCTGTCAATTGATGCAGAAAAAGCATTTGACAAAATTCAGCATCCTTTCTTAATAAAAACCCTCAAGAAAGTCAAGATAGAAGGAACATACTTAAACATCATAAAAGCCATTTATGAAAAGCCCACAGCTAACATCATCCTCAATGGGGAAAAACTGAGAGCTTTTTCCCTGAGATCAGGAACACGACAGGGATGTCCACTCTCACCGCTGTTGTTTAACATAGTGTTGGAAGTTCTAGCATCAGCAATCAGACAACAAAAGGAAATCAAAGGCATCAAAATTGGCAAAGATGAAGTCAAGCTTTCACTTTTTTCAGATGACATGATAGTATACATGGAAAATCCAATAGACTCCACCAAAAGTCTGCTAGAACTGATACATGAATTCAGCAAAGTTGCAGGATACAAATTCAATGTATAGAAATCCGTTGCATTCTTATACACGAATAATGAAGCAACAGAAAGACAAATAAAGAAACTGATCCCATTCACAATTGCACCAAGAAGCATAAAATACCTAGGAATAAATCTAACCAAAGATGTACAAGATCTGTATGCTGAAAACTATAGAAAGCTTATGAAGGAAATTGAAGAAGATATAAAGCAATGGGAAAACATTCAGTACTCATGGGTTGGAAGAATGAATATTGTTAAAATGTCAATACTACCCAAAGCTATCTACACATTCAATGCAATCCCAATCAAAATTGCACCAGAATTCTTCTCAAATCCAGAACAAGCAATCCTAAAATTCATATGGAAGCACAAAAGGCCCCGAATAGCCAAAGTAATCTTGAAGAAGAAGACCAAAGCAGGAGGCATCACAATCCCAGACTTTAGCCTCTACTACAAAGCTGTCATCATCAAGACGGCATGGTATTGGCACAAAAATAGACACATAGACCAATGGAATAGAATAGAAACCCCAGAACTAGACCCACAAACGGATGGCCAACTAATCTTTGACAAAGCAGGAAAGAATATCCAATGGAAAAAAGACAGTCTCTTTAACAAATGGTGCTGGGAGAACTGGACAGCGACATGCAGAAGGTTGAAACTAGACCACTTTCTCACACCATTCACAAAAATAAACTCAAAATGGATAAAGGACCTGAATGTGCGACAGGAAACCATCAAAACCCTAGAGGAGAAAGCAGGAAAAGACCTCTCTGACCTCAGCCGTAGCAATCTCTTACTTGACACATCCCCAAAGGCAAGGGAATTAAAAGCAAAAATGAACTATTGGGACCTTATGAAGATAAAAAGCTTCTGCACAGCAAAGGAAACAACCAACAAAACTAAAAGGCAACCAACGGAATGGGAAAAGATATTTCCAAATGACATATCGGACAACAGACTAGTATCCAAAATGTATAAAGAGCTCACCAAACTCCACACCCGAAAAACAAATAATCCAGTGAAGAAATGGGCAGAAAACATGAATAGACACTTCTCTAAAGAAGACATCCAGATGGCCAACAGGCACATGAAAAGATGCTCAACGTCGCTCCTCATCAGGGAAATACAAATCAAAACCACACTCAGATACCACCTCACGCCAGTCAGAGTAGCCAAAATGAACAAATCAGGAGACTATAGATGCTGGAGAGGATGTGGAGAAACAGAAACCCTCTTGCACTTTTGGTGGGAATGCAAACTGGTGCAGCCACTCTGGAAAACAGTGTGGAAGTTCCTCAAAAAATTAAAAATAGACCTACCCTATGACGAAGCAATAGCACTGCTAGGAATTTACCCAAGGGATACAGGAGTGCTGATGCATAGGGGCACTTGTACCCCAATGTTTATAGCAGTACTCTCAACAATAGCCAAATTATGGAAAAAGCCTAAATGTCCATCAACTGTTGAATGGATAAAGAAATTGTGGTTTATATATACAATGTAGTACTACGTGGCAATGAGAAAGAATGAAATATGGCCCTTTGTAGCAACGTGGATGGAACTGGAGAGTGTGATGCTAAGTGAAATAAGCCATATAGAGAAAGACAGATACCGTATGTTTTCACTCTTATGAGGATCCTGAGAAACTTAACAGAAGACCATGGGGGAGGGGAAGGGAAAAAAAAGTTAGAGAGGGAGGGAGCCAAACCATAAGAGACTCTTAAAAACTGAGAATGAACTGAGGGTTGATGGGGGGTGGGAGGGAGGGAAGGGTGGGTAATGGGCATTGAGGAGGGCACCTGTTGGAATGAGCACTGGGTGTTATATGGAATCCAATTTGACAATAAATTTCATATATTAAAAAAATTTTGATAATGTCATAGGGATTTCATTACATGTATAGATTGTTTTGAGGAGAGTAGGCATTTTAACAATATTTGTTCTTCCCATCCATGAACATGAAATGTATTTCCATTTCTTTGTGTCCTCTTCCATTTCTTTCATCAGCGTTTCATAGCCTTGAGAGTACAGGCCTTTCACCTCTTTGCTTAGGTTTATTCCTAGTATCTTGTGGTATTTGGTGCACCTGTCAATGGGATTGATTCCTTAATTTCTCTTTCTGTTAATTCATGATTCGTTTATAGAAATGCAATAGATTTCTGTACATTGATTTTTGTATATTGTGACTTGTGGAATTCATATATCAATTCTAGCAATTTTTATGGGATTCTTTCATGATTTTTGTATGGAGCATCATGTCATTTACAAATAGCAAAAGTTCTACTTCTTTCTTGCTGATTTGGATTCCTTTTATTTCTTTTTGTTGTCTGATTGCTATGGCTGGGACTTCCAGTACTATGTGGAATAACAGTGGTGAGAGGGGACATCTCTGTCTTGTTCCTGACCTTAGAGGAAAAGCCTTCAATTTTTCCTCATTCAGGATGAGATTAGCTGTGGGTTTTTTATAGATGACCTTTATTATGTGCAGGTGTGTTGAGTCTCAATCTACTTTGCTGAGGGTTTTTATCATGAATGGATGTGACACTTTGCCAGTTGCTTTTTCTGCATCTGTTGAAAGCATCTTATTTTTCTTATCCTTTCTTCTCTTACTGTGGTGCATCATGTTGATTGATCTGTGCGTGTGGAACCACCCTTGCAGCCCAGAAATATATCCCACTTGATTATGGGAAATGGTTCTGTTAATGTATTGTTGAATTTCATTTGAAGGTATTTAACGAGAATTTCTGCATACATGCTCATCAGGGTATTGGCCTTCACTTTTATTAAAAATTTTTAAAAACATATTTTCAAATGTTTATTTATTTACTTAGAGAGATAGAGTACATAAAAGTGAGGGAGAGGCAGAGAGACAGGGAGAGAGAGAATCCTGAGTAGGCTCTGCACTGTCAGCGCAGATCCAATGTGGGACTTGAACCCATGAACTGCAAGATAATGACCTAATCAGAAATTAAGAGTTGGACAGTCAACCGACCGAGCCACCCAGGTGCCCCTGCAGTTTTCGTTTTTTTAAATTTTTTTTTAAAATTTATTTATTTTTGAGACAGAGAGAGACAGAGCATGAACGGGGGAGGGTCAGAGAGAGAGGGAGACACAGAATCCGAAACAGGCTCCAGGCTCTGAACTGTCAGCACGGAGCCCGATGCGGGGCTCGAACTCACAGACTGTGAGATCATGACCTGAGCCGAAGTCGGATGCTCAACCGACTGAGCCACCCAGGCGCCCCAGTTTTCGTTTTTATCTGGTTTTGGTATCAGGGTAGTGATGGTCTCATAACATGAATTTGTAAGTTTTCCTTCTTTTTTATTTTTTGTAATAATTTGAGAAGAATAGATATTACCTCTTCCTTAAATATTTGGTAGAATTCATCAGTGAAGCCATCTGGCCCTGAACTCTTGTGTTTGGGGAGATATTTTTTAAATTACTGATTCAATTTCTTTCTGGTTTCAGATTTTCTATATCTTCCTATTTCAGTTTTGGTAGTTTATGTGTTTCTATGAATTTATCCATTTCTCTCAGAGTGTCCAATTTGTTTGCATTTAGTTTTTCATAATAATGTCTTCTAATTGTATTTCTGTGGTGTTGACTGTTATTTCTCCTCTCTTATTTGTGATTTTATTTATTTAAATTCTTTCTTTTTTCTTTGTGATAAGTCTGGCTAGGAGGTTTCAAGTTGATTACTGTTTTCAAAGAACCAGCCCCTGGTTTCACTGACTTGGTCTACTGTTTTTTGTTTCTATATCACTTATTTCTGCTTTAATCTTTATTATTTCCTTCCTTCTGCTGTCTTTAGCCTTGGATTGTTCTTTTTATCATTCCTTTAATTGTAAGTTTGGATTGTTTGAGATTTTTTTTTGCTTTTTAAGGTAGGCTTGTATTGTTATATACTGTCTTAGGACTGCTTTTGCCACATTCCAAAGTTTTTACCAGTATATTTTCATTTTCATTCGTTTCAGTGTATTTTCTCATTGATTTCCTGGTTGGCCCATTCATTTAGTAGCATGTTGTTTAACCTCCCTTTATTTGTGGTCCCCCCCCCCTTTTTTTGTGGTTGACTTCATGTTTCCTAGCTTTGTGGTCAGAAAAGATGCTTGGTCTGATCTCATCTTTGTGTACTTGTTGAGGCCTGATTTGTAACCTAGAATGTGATCGATTCTGGAGAATGTCCCATGTGCACTTGAAAAGAATGTGTATTCTGCCATTTTAGTATGGAGTGTTCTGAATATATCTGTTAAACCCATCTGGTCCAGTGTGTCATTCAAAGCCATTGTTTCCTTGTTGATTTTCTGTTAGAGGATGTGTCCTTTGATGTAAGTAATGTGTTAAAGTCCTCTACTATCATTATTATAAATGAGTTCCTTTATGTTTGTTGTTAATTCTTTCATATATCTGGTGATTGCATGTTGGATGCATAAAAATTTACAATCGCTGGATCTTAATTGTTTGACTGTCCCCTTTATTATGAGATAGTGTCCATCTTCATCTCTTGTACTGTTTCTTTTTTTTTTTAATTTATGTTTTAGTCCTTGTCATGTTCCTGACCTTGGGGGGAAAGCTTCTCAGTTTCTCTCCATTGAAGATGATATTAGCTTTGGGACTTTTCACATATGGACATTATGCTGTTGAGGCATGATCCTTCTATCCCTCCTTTCGTGAGGGTTTTTTTCATCAAGAAAGAAGGCTGTATTTTGTCAAATGCTTTTTCTGCATCTATTGAGAGCATCATGTGGTTCTTATCCTTTTTTTGGTTAATGTGATGTATCACATCACTTGATTTGCAGATATTGAATCAGCTGTGCATCCCAGGAAAAAAACCCACCTCATTATGGTGAATACTTCTTTTTATGTATTGTTGGATCTGGTTTGCTTATTTTTTGTGAGAATTTTTGCATTCAGTTTCATCAGGGAAATTGGTCTGTAGTTCTCCTTTTTAGTGGAATCTTTGTCCACTTTGGACTCAAGACCATGCTGGCCTCATAGAATGAGTTTGGAAGTGTTCCTTCCATTTCTCTGGCCATAAGCTTATCTTGTTCCTTCATTTGGGATGCATTCCTCTTGTCTTGGCATTTTGGCTGAGTATTTGCCTTCTCTGTGTTCCAAAAGCTCCTTATGTTACCTGCCTGTGAGATAAATGGCTTTATGAAGAGGATGTCATCTAGTGTCCAGGGCCAGGCACATCAGGGAGTGTCTGCGGTGTGTGTTGCGTGCACTGTTTTGTGTTCTGGCTGCACTATCCTTCAGGCCAGTTGTATGGGCAATGTATGGTCCTTGGCCAGAATGTGGTGCGTTTTATCTAGGTCTGCTCTGATCTGCTTGTTAAATGAGACTTGGAACGACTGCCACGAGAAGTGAAGCCCTGCACAACTGTCTGGTCAAGAGAGGTGGTATGGTCAGGGGCTTCTGCTGGTCTTCAGCTCCACTGGGACCGAGGCAAGCTTGACCTAGAAGGCCAGTCTCGCCAGAGCACAGGAAGGTGGGGCTTGGTGTAAGCAGGTTAGGCAGTCAGTGTGGGAATTCCCTTGTTTCCAGTAGGCGGCTCTATGTTTATGCTGGGGGGCAGAGGAGGGAAATGGCGCCACCCAGCTCCTCTGTCCCAGCTCCTTTGTCCCCTCTTTGTGACCACTGCAGAAAGAGAAAGGGCTCTTTTCCTAGAGGATTTATGGAGTGAATACTAAATTAATAAAATAGCATACTCCCCATAGGAAGACATCTAAGTCCACGGTCACCATCCACCCTTCATCCCCCTCCGCCACAAGGGCTGCTTATTGTGTATGTGAAGAACTACAGAATGAGAAGGAATGACAGTCCCAGTTTCCACCCAGGGAATCATAGCCCTTGTGGCTCAAAGCTCTGCCTCTAAGCCCCCGCCTGTGCCCGATCTGCTGCTCTCCTGACAGTAGGGTCTCCTCCTCTCTGGAAGTGCTATCCAGTGGCACAGAGACACATGGAGCGATAGGGAACCTGAGGTCCTGCAGAGAACCTGGAAAAAAGCATGCTCTTAGAGAAACACTTCGCCTATACATGTTAATTGGGCTCAGCTAATTTATTTTAATTCAGAGGTACTTCTCAGCTTAAGTAGAGTAAAATTTGCAGGGTACTTTTGTCCTCTAAAAATATAAGCTAAAATTCTAATTAACAAAATTAACACAAATGCACTTTGATTTCTGGTGTAAATTTCCGTGTTTTACCCGTACCTGTGACACAGGACACAACAGAACCTGCTCATGTGAACCCAAGTGAAGACCATGGTGGGGACTTGCCACACAGGTCATTTTGGATTTTTTTCTCTTCACAACTTAACTTTCAGTGCGTGTTTTCTACAACAGGTATGTCACCTCTTATAGTTCAGAATGTTCATACCCAGGGCACACCTGAAGGGATTCTGGACAGCATGTTTACCACAAAAAGATCGAATGCTGATGGATGTGAAAGTTATGCTGTCTAAGACCACTCTAAATGACACATGCAAAAATATAAGTTGCAGTGAAGGGAGTTTGCATTTTCAGATTGTAGAGATATCCACAGATTTTCTGAACACATTAAAACCCTTGACAGAAACAGGAGAGGAAGAAACAGCAAGAGCAGTGATGCCACATTGAGGAGATCCAGAAAGAATGAGGCAAGCCAGGAGACTTCCAAGTGGAGTGTGGGATCATCCACCTTGGCTTATTTCCAGGAACACACTGGAAAAGCCCTGAGGTCCTCACCCCTAAGCACACTTAACTTGTAAACTTACACAAAGAGATGCCAGGTGGCCAGTAGAGAAGCCCGTAGACTATTCGGTAAAGGTTGTGCGTTTGGAACATAAAAACACAAGCAGACATATCATACGACACAGAAGCCAGAGACATTGGCAGGAGCGTGTGCTGTACAGAAAGATGCGGGTGTCAGGAGAGACTTAGAACTGAAAATGGCCAGAGCATTTCCCTCGTACTTGTTGCACTTTTGGTAGAGTCAGTATTGGTATCACTCACGGGGGTGACACCAGCTCCTGGATCTGCTAAAGGCCCTGGATGGGATGGACATTTACTCTGATTTGAGTAGACTGTTGGGGGATTAAAAACCAAACCAAACCAAACAAACAAAACAAAACAAAACAAAACAAAACAAAACAAAACAACCCTCCTCACATTCCTCACACAACTTAAACTCTTTGCTCCAATCAGATCACAAATCACATGCAGAGGGTGTGCCTCATCCCTCAGGTGATCCCCAAGAAGTGGAAGACCCATCCTGTAAACCCTGATGAAGACCTGTAAAAGCCTTGATTCAGAGGTTTTCATCACTCATCAAACAATGATGGATGGCTGGGGCTTGAGTACATGGATATACATTAGGCTGTGCCTCATGCCTCACAGAGCCCAGCCCGCGGGCAGGGCATTTCTGCTGAACCGCTATGTCTGCTTTTCTGCATACAGCCCCATTCCTTCTCCACGAGAGACACCTGTACCAACACAGAGTAGAGGAAATGACAGAAAGATATGTCGATCATGAAACACAAGGAATGTGGTAATGGCGGCAGACACATTCCCCTTGCATCATAATGGTCTGTGGTACCACCTCTGCACCTTGGCCAAAGACCTAACACCAACAAAAATGAGTGTGCTTTACAAGTCAACTCATACCGCTCAGATCATCTTACCAAGTGTTGCGGGTGGAGGGTTTGGGGTGACCCCAGGGCCACCATGGTTCAGGAGGTGGATGTGCCGAATAGCCCATGGGGGTGCGTCTAGGGACCTTGTCTGCAGAATCTTCCAGTTAATGGAGGAGGTCCCCATGGATCCACACTGTCCTGCAGAACAGAAGTGACAGCTATGTGCCTATGCCAGACAAGAGAACCAATACCCAAAGCAGCTGTAACCCAGAGAAGAACGTGTCAGCACCTGCCACCTTCTCTGCCACCAGGATCCAAGAGAGTAACATCAGTACCTGAAAACTCTGTCCCTGCCACTGGATACCACCTACAGCTTGGGGTGGTAGATGCAAGAGGAGGAACTGCTGTCACCACACATCACTGCCCATGTCTGCGGAAGTAAAATGGCAAGGGTCCCGTCCTAGAGGGGTAACAGAAGTAATTACGTAGTAATGAAGCAGCATTCTCCAGACAGGCAGGCATCTATGTCCCAGTTCACCCTGCATGCCTCCTCTGCAGTGACTCCTGATGCTCTGTTTTTGGTATATTAGGAACACAACAAATTGAGTGCAAATAAATGGCTCTTATTCTGCTCGTGGAATCACAGCCACTCCTGGCGAAAAGGTCTGCAGCCGGACCCTCACTTTGCCTCCTCTGCTCCTCTCCCTGAAAAGAGTCTTCCCTCTTGAAGTGGTGTCAAAGGCCTCTGAGACCTCTGGGGAGTGGAGGATGCCTGGGATCTTGCAGGGGAATGAGAGTCTTCTGTAAGGAACAAGTGACTTGTGGTGAATGTCTCCAAAGCTCAGATGTGTTCATCTTAATTCATAGGGAATTCTGATTTTAAGCATACTACAGGACACAGAGTAATTAAGTCCTACAGAAAACAAGAGGTAAAAATTCACATGACAGGATTAATTCAAGTGTGTTTTGATTTCTGGTATAAAACTCCTGGCATGTGTCATGAGACTGTATCAGCTCTAACAGTGACTGGGGACACAACCACAAACTGCTCATATGAACACAATCGAAGGACACAATGTTCAGGTTATTTTTACCTAAGGTATAGCTGGAAGGCTTCCAGACAACTCATTTACCAACAAAGACGGGAAGGTGATGAGTGATGATAATGACTTTGTCTAAGACCACTCTGAATCGCACAGGGCACAGGGACACCTGGGTGGCTCAGTCGGTTGAGGGACCGACTTCAGCTCAGGTCATGATCTCACGGTTTGTGAGTTCAAGCCCCGCGTCGGGCTCTGTGCTGATAGGTTAGAGCCTGGAGCTTGCTTCTGATTCTGTGTCTCCCTCTCTCTCTGCTCCTTCCCCACTCATGCTCTGTCTCTCTCTGTCTCTGAAATAAATAAACATTAAAAAAATTATTAAATTGCACAGGGCTCAAAATAAAAAGTTGGAGTAATGATGGGGTTTTGCATTTTTCAATTTTAAACAATACGGTAGACTTTCTAGCAGGTTAATCTCCTAGCCAGAATCAAGAAAGGAAGACACAGCAGCCACACTGTTCCCACAGAGTTGAGGTCTGGAAGGGGTGACCCAGGCCAGGAGACTTCTGTTTGGAATATGGGGTCATCCTCCTCTCGTTATTTCCAGAAACACATGGTAAAGTTTTAGGGTACTCAGCCTCTAAGCCCTTTGGGCTTCTAAACTTACCACAAAAAGATGACAGGCTGAAAATAGAGAAGCTTGTAGGCTCCTAGGTTAAGAGTGTGCATTTGGAAAACAAATAACAAGGAGGCATATCACACAACACACAAAACGAGACTAGGCCAGGAGAGCGTGCTGTACAGACAGATGAGGGTTTCCCGAAAGTGTTAACAACTGAGAATGGTCCCAGGATTTACCTTGTCCTTGTCTGCATTCTTCATACAGTCAGAGCTGCTGTAACTCACAGAGGTTGCACCAGTTTCTGGATCTGCTAAGGACCCTGGAAGGGATAGAGGTTTATTCTACTTTAGTGGACTGTGTGAAATTAAAAGAAGCCCTCACCTCATTCCTCCAATATCTTAAACTGTTCCCTATACACAGGTCCTTGGCCACAGGCAGAGGATATCCCACATGCCTCAGGTGACCCCCAAGGACAAGGGGGACAATCCCATCACCTTGATAAAGACCTCACCGTGCCCTAGTTCATGTTTTTCTTAATCAAATAACTGTAGACAGGTCAGGCTCAACTAGCAATCTAGAAGTCATCACCTAAACAGAGGTTTCTCAGTATACATTATGGGAAATCACCATTTCATTACAGATTAAGAATAAAAATAAGGATGCCTGGGTGGCTCAGTCAGTTAATCATCTGACTCTTGATTTTGGCTCAGGTCATGATCTCACAGCTTGTGAGTTCGAGCCCTGCATCCGGCTCCACCCTGACGGTGTTGAGATTCTCTCCCCCCGCCTCTCTCTCTGCTCCTCACAGACGCGCGCACATACACACACTCTCTCTCTCTCTCTCTCTCTCTCTCTCTCTCTCTCTCTCTCTCTCTCTCAAAATAAATGAGCTTAAAAAAAGGGTAAATGGAGCATACTGATTGGGGTATATATATCATCAGGGAATGCTCAACCTGGGTATGTTTCTTCAGGCTCCAGGTGGATTGTTCAGTCTTTTCGCTTATCTATAAGCTGCCTTCTCCATGGGAAGTTATTATATAACTATATCTGATTAGAAATGTACTTACACTAATATACAAACGAGAAAAGGAAAACAATGGGTATTTAGCAGTGAAGCCGCAGACTTGCCCTGATAACATCAGAGGACGAAGCTATATGGAGCCTGAATTACGAACGTAGGGCTATGGTTCAAGAAAAAATAAAATAAAAATGACAACATTAAAAATAGTAACGAAATGAACTCCTGAAATAAAACTAAAATAAAGTCTTCACATCGTGTCAAGGTGGGAAGAAAGCTAAGGCCCATGTCCCGTCATCCCCTCCAGGATCCTCTCTTTAGCTAGGGGATGCTGGAGGAGGTGGGAGGGTCCGCAGTCAGGGGAGGGGCCTGAGCTCCACCAGTCACAGGGACAGGTGCTCCGCTGCCTGGGGCACCAGAGGAGAACGCCCTCCTGTCACCCCTTCAGACCACCTGCTATCCTTAGGTAGTAATTGTGGTTCTGTCCAGGACACACGATGATCACCCACAGGAAAAGGCTTTGCCGCAGAAATTAGGCTGCTGCACGTCACCACATGCTCCTTACCTCTCCTCGGAGGGTTCTGTGTCTCTGGACTTCCAGGCATTGGTCTCCGCCTCCCGTATCCCTCAAGCAGCCTCTTTCCTTCCATCCCATCCAGTCTTGGATACAGAAAAAGAATGGACTTCTATAAGAGTTGCAATGCCACGTCCTCTGACTAGACACTAAACAGCACCGCTGTCATCCCTCAAAACACCCATAAAAACTCATGTCACGCTCCCACACCTGTGTTTCAAGCGGGCGACCTCCTGGCTCTGCTCTGCCGTTTCCCTCTCCCAGATCTGAGGCTTGATCTGGGGGAGAAAAACACATCCACCTTCAGTCGTGCCAGACTGTGCGCCAAAGAGGGGGAGGAGGAAAAAAGGAAACGCTTACCCAGTTGTCCTGAGCATTCTTCTCATGACCTGCGATCTGAAAAAGCAACAATGAAAAGTTCATATTTAGGAATTCCAAGGGCCACTACATTCACCCACATGAGGTACTAAGGGTTCCATATGTCAGGCAGAACTCACGTTACCTGGTGTCTGAAGGTGAGTTCTGCCTGCTGCAGCTGTTCTTGTCTTTGTCCATTTTGTTGCCTGTGAGTTATAGTTGCTTTTGTCAGATAAGGCCCAATATTGGGTATGATTTTCAATAATCTGCCCATGTTCTCATCCTCCTCCTATGTGTCCCCTAATACAATTTTACACATGAAACACTTTTCACATGATTGAAAATGTACAATAGGATCAAAACTGTTGTTCCATCCTTTCCTAACTCATTCCATGACCGTAGGGTTCAGAGTTCACATAATTCCTTCCCACTTTCAATTGTGCCCTAATTCATCATGTGACAAGTGTCTTTCATCATAAAGCTCTTCCCTCCTTTCACTTAGATCTTCACCACGTTTCCTAGGGTTGCAAAGACCAGGGCCATGAAATGGCACTACCATGTTGATGGTATGATTCATTCTAAGACACACTGCTTTCCTACAGATTATGATACTTGACACCACCCCCCAGGAACGTTGGCATGGATGAAGTTTCCACACAGTCTGGCCATTGCTTGAAATCTGGAAATGTTGATGAAGTTAATTGTTTTGTTCTTTCTAAATCTTACCTTTTTATCTGTTAATACTCTATGCATATGTCCTCTGAAGTTTTGTTTATATTAGTATGTTGAGTCTAAACATAGACTTTTAACCTTGTAATAAGATTAGAAACAAAAGAAATGAAGAGAGGTTTCATGAGCTGCTGGTAATTAGTAGCTGAACTCACTTGTACTTGTTTATTTCTTTCATAGCTATTTTCACATTTCCCCTGCAGCTGCCAGCTGATTCTTCTTTGGCGCCAGTTCACACTGTGTCATTTTCAGCTTCCTAAGATGGGAAAGACATATACACAGTCCAGGAGCCAAGGTCCACAAATTCTGCCTTTTACCTCCCAGCACTCTTGAAGGCCTAGATGCAAATATCCCTTCCCCCACCTCACCCATAAATGCACAGACTGACAACACAGTAAGAGAAATGAACTGAACACCCCATTTAAGTTAAAGAAAATTCAACCTCTGTCTGCTGCCATGTCTCTGCTCTCAGACCTGTTTCCTCTCCTTCATCAAAAAATCATCAAATAACATTGCACTTTGTGCCTTCCCAGAGCTGGACTTTGGTTTGAGATGGTGAAGGCTCATTTAAGTTCTGTGTCAAAAACCTTGTCTGACCACTCATACCCATTAGGATGAACCAAGGGATCATCACTAGTCTCACACCTCCGTGAGGAGCCCTGATTCTCAGTCCAGAAGTTGTACCCTGACACAGACAATCACCCTGAAAGACGACCTTCCAGGATATGGCTTCCCCAACATTGCAGCTCACTCCCAGACATCGCTAGAGTCAGGAGTACAACCCCTGCGTCCACCTTCACATATCCTGGTGGAGGAAAAGGCCAATCTTAGAGCAGCAACATCACCTGAGGTAGAACCTGATATGAACTGTCACACAGTCTGGGTTTATCTCCAGGAAACAGATTTCAGATGGAAAACTATCAACTTCATGGAGCCAATGTACTTGAACAAGACTCAGTTCATTGACAGTGAAGGCAGCGAAGGGAAATGCTTAGAAAGGCTGGTTTGCTGTGTTGCCCTCAGACTATTTTGTTCATGGTGTTGCTTTAAAGGGTTTCAACTTGGTACTGGATGTATTCAAGAGTCACATGCAAAATTGAAAGACTCCTAGAAACTGACACCAAACCTCTAGACAGAGAAAGGCACATGCATTTCCTTCCGGCATCTCAGGCAGTCCTTCAACAAATGCTTTCTGGAGTGGCTGGAATGTAGTGGTTCTGTTGTAAGGGATTGAAAATAGAAAGGTGGCCAGGGTGCTGTACGTGCTCCCCAAAAGAGCTTAGAAATGATAAAAACAAGATGCCAGTGAGACAGAGCAGGCTCCACCCCAGGTGTGGGAAGGACTAACAGAAGCTGAGTCTCCAGGGAAGAGAAGGAAGTATTTCCTTTTCAGTGTGAATGAGGGACTCTAAAGGCCCTGATCTCCTCCTGAGAACAAAAGGAAATACTGTACAAAGGAGGAAACATGTGAGCGAATGCACCAAATTTCTAATGACCCCATGAAGACACATGTGACCAAGATGGAGAAGAAGGGAGCCCAGGACAAAGCCAGCCTGGCAGTGGGAACCAATCTCCCCAGGACTCATCAATGAACTTGGGGACAGACAACTGAACTGCAAAATAGCTGAACAACTTTATGGGCACGGACTTAGAAGGAAACGTGTGTAGTTCAGAGGCGGCCAGCAAAGATGAGCCCTAGTGAAGCTGCGGGCTTTGGTCAAGACTCAGAGGAGTTACACTTCAAAGATCGGGGGACAGGAAAGAACTCAGCTTCCTTAGGGATTGGCCTGCTGTGAACAATCTCACTAGCAGAACTGATGCGGGGATCCAGTACTACTGGCGCCCCTACCCACTTTCCAGAAATAAATTTCTGTGGTTTCTGCAGCAGATCATTGATTTTTTCCCTACACATTCTTGACCCATGTGGGGTCCTGAACAAAAATGACCTACTTCCTGGATGACAGGGCAACGTGATGGGACTGAAACCCATGCGCCAATGGAAATGGATCCCAAGCAGATCCAGACATCAATGTTATTAATGCTGATACCTTCCCTCTTCCACCCCAAATACATGACACAATGTGTGACAAGCACTTAGGACAGAAAGGAAGATGCGGGTGACAGAAAGCAAGGTAAGAAGGACAGGCACAATTCTGAGTGCATTTGGCAAAAAATTCGCAAAGAATTTTAATTATCTCTACTGGCCGTCACATTCATGCATACAGCAGTACTTGTGATAGTTCTCACACGAACACTTTACTCTTCTATAGCCACTTTTCTTCCTTCACAGAATTCTTCAAGGATGCCTGCTTTGTCCTTCAGCTGTTTGACTTTTGCTTCTTTGGTTGCTTTCACAGACCTCAATGCATTGTCACCAATATGGGGATTTCTCCGCAACAGACAGCATACTTTCCAGTTGACAGTTATTGGACCTCAAGACTCTCAACTCTACATGCTCGAATTCACCATTTTCATCTTGCGTTTTTAAGTAAGACAGATAAGAGAAAAACACTTTCCATAAGTAATGATCGCACAAAAATTTGCACCTAACACAGGATTGTGCATTGCAATAAACAAAGACCTTGAGGCATAAATATAACTAGGAGAAGATAAAGATGGTGGGAAATAGTTCACGTCAGATAGCTTATAAATGGTTTTCTTGTTGGAATACATATATTTATGTACATATGTATATGTGTGTGTGTGTGTGCACACACACACACACACACACACACTTTTTCCCCATTCATGTTGAAAATTCACTGTTCAGCATTACGAAATGAAGAGACTATGAGGCACCTGAGTGGTTCAGTCAGTTGAGTGTCAGACTCTTGATTTCAGGTCAGGTCATGACTCCAGGATCATGGGATCTAGCCCTGTGTTTGGCTCCACGATGAGTGTGTATCCTGCTTAAGATTCTCTCTCTTTCCCTCTGCCTCTCTCTCCCACTTGCATGCCCTCTCTCAGTAAAATAATAATAATAATAATAATAATAATAATAATAATAAAGAATAATTTAAAAATAATTTTTTTAAAAAAACGAAGGGACTATACACTATAGCTGTTGCCCTTTATCTCTGAACTATCTTTGTGAATTTTCTATATATCTTAGAGGGCAGAGCTGAATGATGTGATAATTAGTTGTGAACATAAAAGATAAGTTCTAATCCTTGAAATGGCAAAAGTCATCATGGTGGTCGTAGTGAAATTCCAGGTCCCTGCACAGGAGGTTGGACTCCCAGAGGCCCGCTCTCTACTGTGGTAAATGGCAAGCTAATCGCTGTGCTCACCTCACCCAATGAAAAAACTCTCCAAAGCCAAATTACAGTAAAACTCAGCAGCCAAGTCTTAGCACTTCCTGATTCTTCACCTTCCTCTCTCTCTCTGAGATAGCAAGGTAGCATATACACTTTGAAGGGTGTCCTTTAAATTTTCCTTAAAGTGCTCAACTTTTTTGCTGTTCTCCTTTAACAAACCCTGTTGAATGAGTAATAATAATTCATTATTTTACTTGTGTTTTTAGAATGCAATGTAGGCAAAGAAGGGATTCTTACCTTCCATTTAAGAGCTTCATCAGAGAGAAACTTCCGTTCTCTCTTAGTTTCCTGAAGACGTTTCTTTAAATCATTGTTTTATAAAACATGGAAAAGGAATCAGAATTCAAAAAAAAAAGCATAATGCTAGATAAACCTGTCTTCTAATGTGTGACTCCTTTCACAAATAGAGAGGTAGCTCTTTACATTTGTGAAGCTTGTCTTCAATTGGGACTGTTTATAGAACACATGAAATAGGTCAGTAGGATGCTCTACCAGAGTGGAAGTAACCAAAATGAAATCACACAAAATATTTGAAAGGGCAATGCTACCTTCAGTTCCCAAGTGGATATTTCTTCATCAAGTTCTTTGTTTTCTTTCTTTTTTTTTTTTTAAATTTTTTTTTCAACGTTTATTTATTTTTGGGACAGAGAGAGACAGAGCATGAACGGGGGAGGGGCAGAGAGAGAGGGAGACACAGAATCAGAAACAGGCTCCAGGCTCTGAGCCATCAGCCCAGAGCCCGACGGGGGGCTCGAACTCACGGAGTGCGAGATCGTGACCTGGCTGAAGTTGGACGCTTAACCGACTGCGCCACCCAGGCGCCCCTGTTTTCTTTCTTAAAGTTATTGATCTTCGTGGTTGTTTGCTGTAAACTAACTAAAAGGAGATAAAAACAATTTCTGAGGTTGTTACCAAACCAGTTATATTGAATAATCCCAGTGTTTTAGTGGCACAGACACATGATCTGACAGGTGGGTGTAACTAACATTTTAGCTTTCCCGTGTGTCTGAAGAAATCAAGTTTCAGCAGCATTTTAAACCGAAGAAAGCCTATTTCAATGAGATTCCTATTTAAAATATTGTCTAAAATGGAGAAACGCAATAAAATATCTTCTGCTAATTTCTCTCTCATCTGGAAGCACCCTTCTTGGAAAATTCAGTCCCTTTAAATAGTCACCACCAGAGATGAAACAGAAAAATCAAATCCTATCAACTTACATTTCTCTCCTCCAATTATTAAGGTACATAGATAGGTCCCAGCAAATAAAGGAACAAACAAAAACATCATTTAGTCTGGATTTGAGCCACTCACACCCCCAGGTGCTATTTGGAATTCCACACAAAGAAAGCTCAAACTGCTGCTGACTGACTGACTACTCAAAGGCCTTGGATGACTTCCTTCTGCTCACAGATTGCCTTTCATGAACCGTAGGCCGGGGGCCCTGGAGGACAAGGTCTTTGGAATCAAACATACGGGTACCATCTCAGCTTTATACTTAGTGGCTGGAGGATCTGGCTTAATGGCAATTCCTAGAAGACAAACTTTTTTCATCCCAACATGCGAATATTACCCTCCAACCTTAAAGGATTATTATTCAACACACACGAAGCACCCAATTACAGGTGGATAGCACACGCAAGCTCTAGAACAGACTCCTCTAACAGGGATTAATTCTCTCATCTGACCACAGAGTGCAAACTTCTATTGGCCGGCCCACTGGGAGAGCTCTCATGCCCTGAGATCACTCTTCTCCCCACCACCGCCACTGCATTCAAAGGGATGAACAACCAGCCTTTGAGGGCTCGTTAAGTGTCAGGCAGCCACCCTGGCTCTCAACAGAGAGCGCCACAGCATCACCACCATCTATGGAGCCTGTGCAGAGTAGATTTCCCCCGTTTGTGTCACATTCACTTCTCATTCTCCCCTGGCACAGACGGCTCCCTGCACCTCAGACTCAAAACCTTGGTTTAAACCTCTCTTGTGACATACACCCTGCCTGGAAATATCTGGCTTCTTCTCTAAGCTTAGGCTTCTTGATAGACTCAAAAAGGGTTTTCGTATCTTCACATTTCAGCAAGAGCCGGCTCATGGCAAAGTGCTCACTCCACACCTCAGGCTCATATCATCACGTGTTTCCTAACCATTTCTATGTAAAATTACACTCATTTCACTATTTAAATCTTGGGAAAGTTTTAATGTTCATGCCTAAATAGGATTATGGATCATTATAAAACTTAAACTTATTTATTTAACCAAGGTGACAAGAGATTCCAAAGGCCAATAGATAGGGTACTATACTTGTTAGTAAAACTTAGCTCCTTTAACATTGTGAAGTTTTAACTTTCTTAACATACCAAAGACCTGCTGAAGGCAAAACAGGGAACCTTTGGTTTTCTGGGCAAGCAAAACAAAAGAGAAAACAAGATTTATGTTTTCTTACCAAGTGCAAACTAACAATCCAAGAAAACGTCTTTTTTTAGCAGAGAGAAAGAAGAATTGTAATCTTCTAACAGTGTACCTCTAGAATCCATTCATTTTGGGGTGCCTGCGGAGCGCAGTTGCTTGAGCATCCCACTCTTGATTTTGGCTCAGGTCATGGGATCAAACCCCGAGTCAGGCTATGCACTAAGCGTGGAGCCTGCTTGAGATTCTCTCTCTCTGCCCCTCCCCCATGTGTGCACATACTGTCTCTCTCAAATACGAAATAAAGAAAGTCCATTCATTTCAATGTTAGTCTGTGCTGATGACATAAAATTATTGTCCAAAGACTACCCTTCACAAACTTTCTACAACTTTCTTTCGCACTCAGATTTAGTCCCAAGCCATTTCTTTCCAAACAACCAATCTCATTTTAGGAGAAAATTACTTTCTTTTACCTCAACAAAAACGTATTCCCATTCATCACATCTTCCTTACACATCTCTTCGTTTTTTTACATGCAGAGTTACTTTCCTTATTTCCATCAGTCTTATTTACATTTAGCAGAAGAATTTTCACTCTTAGAAACCTTAGTCTCCAGTGAAAACTAAGTAGTAACCACTTGTGAACTCTTATACCAGAATTCTTCTAGATCTAAAATTCATAAAACTACATTTTATAATTAAAAAACATGTTTTTCCGTAGTACAATCTTTTAATAAAGCACAAATCATTTGGGTCCAACAGACCCATTATATCTTCAGCTTCAATGTAATAAGAAGCCAAAAGTACAAATCTACATTCAGTAATCAATGCTACAGCACTCAGTCCTATTTGGAAAAGGCCTAGATGGCCAATGGATTCAGTTCTATTTATCATTTAACCAAAACTTTCAAGTTAAAGACTTTGAAAGCTATCTTAACAATTATCCAAGAAAACTTTGAGACAAACAAAATTCAGAATCATTTTAAGTCCTCTTTTTGCTAACAAATTGCCACAGAAATAACACAAGCTTATTTGACTTTCTGCACACCTTGGTAGAATAAAAGTTTTATATTTGATGCTGATAACTCCAAAGACACGTCCATTTTCATTAAGCCAACAAATGTCGTTTCAATAGCATGTATATTTCACCCGGGGCCACTAAAATGTCAATCAGTTTGTTCCCCATTGTCAATTTTTACCTGGGGCTGTGGCTGGAACTCTGAAGTGGGAGGGGTTAAGTCCAAGAGGGTACTCTTTGCTCCTTGACAGCAAGGGTAGGAGAAGGCGTCAGAGGTACTGAGGATGTATAGGAGTCTTTAGGGGTCTATGCGGGTACCACCGCACCCCAGGTGGTACAGAAACAGGTGGAAGGGTCCTGGGGAGGCTCACCTGTCTCCCTCACTTGACCTGGCCCCATGCAACACCCCCACGCTAAGTGTACCCTGTCCCTACTCTGTGCTCCTGTCCCCATGGCCACACTACCCTGGCCACTCCCTGGAATCCAGGCCTGGACACAGCTTTCCATAAGCCACTGACACGGGGTGCCCAGCACCGGGTTGGAACCAGGAAAACACCCCCTTCCATGACAACTTAGATGGGATAGGTCATGCCAGGGTCTGTGTATTCTGTCTGCCTGTGCTGGCCTCCAATGGAGTGCCAGAGTTATGTGGAGTGTGCGTGTGTGCGCGTGTGTGTGTCTAAATTTACATTATGCACCTGTTCGTGTGAGTTCTGTTTCTGTGAGTCTATTGACTGTGGACATGAGTTTCTTGTTATTTGGTTGTTTTCATGTTTTTCACTTGGGTTTATTTGTATGTATGTGTATCTGTGTCTGTCTCTGAATGAGTATATATCCTCTGTGCAGACCTCTGTGTCTGTGACTGTATCATCTTTATCTTCCAGGGACACGGGTCCTTGTGGTGGGAGTGTCTGTGTGTATCTGTGTTTCATGTCTGTGTGTGTATTGGTTGTGCATGTGATTCTGAGGCCCCTTTGGGTGTTCTTGATCATACCTGTGTGTGTGTGTTTTCTGTGTGTGTGTGTTTAGCGTGTGCAGAGTTTGCTTTATGGGGCTGTTACACGTGGCCCTGCGTGTGTGTGTCTGTGTGGGTGAGTGTGCTCCCCTCAGGGTGTCACTGACTATGTCTGCAGCATGGGTCTGTGTGTGAGCCTGTCCATGAGTCCCATACCCGAGTACCCAGATCAGGCTGCGGGTGATTCCATGCCTGTGTGTCTCTGTGCTTATGGTGTCTGTTTCTTTCTCTGAGTGTGTATGTCTGTACCCCTAGGAATGAGCGGCTGCAGAGAAGACCCTTCAAGGATGAGTCCTGGGGTGGGTGAGCAGGAGACAATCTGGGCTGCCCTCAACCTGGGGCTCAGCTCCGTCTGTCCATTTTTCTCCTGTCCTCCAGTGTCCTCGCCTTGTGTTGCCACCTCAGTCCCCAAGGATGGATGGAGTGAAAGGTCAACTCACAGGACCACAGGCCAGCGGCTGTGGGGAGGGCTCCTAGACCCTGGTGAGGATAAGGGCTTCCTGGGTCCTGGGAGAGGTGAGTGAGCGGGGTCCCTAGGGAGGCCTGGGGAAACAGAGCTCCTGGGCCCCATGGAAGGAATGCAGGATTGGGCACCCCAGGAAAGAGCTGGAGGAGTCCTACAGGACTCGTGAGTCCCCAAAGGGCAGATCCCTCACTCACCTGTGCTGGTGCAGGCTGGGGCTGGGAAGCAGCAGCAACAGCATCCAGAGGCAGCAGGGGCAGCAGATTCTTGGGATGGTGGATGGAGCAGTGAGCCATGGTCTTGCAAGCAAGGGGAATCACCACGCTGGGCTGCCCTCGGCCCTTACCCCCTGCCCCAGCCACCTCACTGTCTCTTGCCCTGGCATCACCCTCCAGCAGGGCATGGGCAAGCCAGGCAGGGATGGGTACCTGGGGCCACAGGAGTGCCTCCCATGACCTCTGTGTCCTAGCTGTTGAATGGGCATAAGGAGTCACCCAGGGCCCCTGGAACAAGGAGGGAGAATCCAGCCCTGGAATCTTCTCTGATGGGACTTGGGGAGAATTATGGAGGGACAGCATTTAGGGCCAGTTCATTGTCAGGATAAAAGCACAACATGAGGTCACCTTGGAGGCCGATGTCAGTGTTTTCTTACGCAGGCCACCTTCGGAGCACTCACCCAGGGATTTGGAGGAAGGAGAATAACTGATATTAATGTAAAAGAACAGAAATGCTGGACCGTGGGCACTCCTGATGCTCTTACAAAACAATGCCCATCCCTCCGTCCTCATCCTCTCCATAGTGGGGAAACTGAGGCAGTCAGGGATTTGGTCAAGATCACAGAGTGGTTTCTGGGTGTTTTGCTGATTACATGTGACCAAACTCCTTTTTCCAAAGTTCACTACTTTAATCTTGCCAGTGATGTTTTTGGGCAACTCTGGGATAAATTTCACCTGGTTGAGGATGAAGCAAACCCATCCCGAATGAGTCCTGTTGTCATTTCCTACCAATGAGCCGTGCGTCGCCTTTGTCCCTGGCCAGTCCCCCAGACAGGTTGGTACCATGTGGTGGCCTCACTAGGCTCCACAAAGAATGTCACATTGTCCCGTGACCCGGTAAGCTGGATGCAGCCGTGTGACGTGCTCTGACCAGTGAAATGTGAGTGGGAGCGAAGAGTGCCACCTTGAACACAACAGTTGGGAACAGCTGTGTCTGGCCACCTCTCTGTCCATCTCTTATGGCACCTGGTAGTTACCTATGGTGGGTGCTCTTTTATCCTGGTCCCAGGAGGACCATGGTGGACATGTGGCTTGAGCAAGGAAAAGATTTCCGTTGTTACAAGCCATTAAGACTTCGGGGCCATTTGTTACGCACAATAGCATCTAGCCCATCCTAACTGGGATGCATCCTCCGTTCTCCTCTCTATGAGGCAGGCAGCACAGCCTGACATTGGAAGCATGATGTCTGTTGTCAGATACACGTGAATTTGAGTTCCAGCTCCATCCTTTTATTAACCCCTACCGCAGGCAATTACTTGGAGTCTCGGAGCCTCCATTTCTGCTCTGTAAGATGGATGGTTACATGATCTGAGGTTTGAAGGGGATTAAATGAAATAATAAAACATGTAAATCTTTGAGTCCAGGGCCTGGCACGCACAGTGAATGCTCAGTCAATAGTAGCTGTATAGCTTTATGTCCTGATTGTAACATTCAGAAAAGCTGCAACTGGTTACAAAAGAAAAGAAGAAAGTGTTAATCCCTGTGGCCTATGTTTCCTTCAAACTGTTTTTCAGCAAATAGGATAATATGGATATTCATTCATACCCTGCTTTTTTCCCTTGGTAAGAAATTGTTGTGATATTTTTGTGTGACAAATAAAAGACCTGCATCTTCTTTTTCAATTATAGCACATTAGCTATCTTGACTTCCCTATTGCTGGACATTTCCATAGGTTGCCCATGGCACTGTAAACAAACGAAGCAGAATGAAAACTATCAGAATGTATTGTTTGCTAGAATAAATATTTGTTAACTTTTCTTTGCTCTGTATCTAGGTACTAGGTTGCAATGTAGAATGTATTTCTTATTACAAATAATGTTTTAAAAGGTATGGAGTTGTTGATTTGAATTTTTTTCAAATTTTGAAACATTACACATAATCTTTTTTTTTTTTTAATTTCGGGAATAGAACTTAGTGATTCATCACTTACATGTAGCACCTAGTGCTCATCCCAACAAGTGTCCTCCTTAATTCCCTTCACTCATTTAGCCCATCTTCTCACTCAACACCCAACCTGCAACCCTCCTTTTTTCCGTCTGTATTTAAGAGCTTCTTACAGTTTGTCTCCCTCTCTGTTTTAATATTATTTTTCTTTCCTTCCCTTCTGTTCGTCTGTTTTGTTTCATAAATTCTGCATATGACTGAAATCATGTGATATTTGTCTTTGTCTTCTTTGACTTAGCATAATACACTGTACTTCCAACCACTTTGTTGCAAATGGCAAGATTTCATTCTTTCTGATCACGGAATAATATTCCATTGTGTATATATACCACATCTTCTTTATCCATTCATCAGTCGGTGGATATTTGGGATCTTTTCATACTTTGCCTATTGTTGATAATGCAGCTATGAACATTGAGGTGTTGGTGACCCTTTGAATCAGCAGTCCTGTTGCCTTTGGATAAATACCTAGTAGTACAATTGCTGCGTCATAGGGTGGTTCTGGTTTTAATTTATTTTTTTTAGGATACTTCATACTGTTTTCCAGAGTGGGTGCACCAGTTTGCATTTCCACCTGCAATGCAAAAGGGTTCCTTTTCTATGCATGCTCACCAACATCATTTGTTGCCTGAGTTGTTAATTTTACCCATTCTGACAGGTGTGAGGTGGTATCTCCTTGTGGTTTGGATTTGTATTTCTCTGATGATGAGTAATGTTGAGCATCTTTTTTTCTTTCTGTTAGCCATCTGGATATCTTCTTTACAAAAGCGTCTATTCCTGTCTTTTGCCCATGTCTTCATTGCATTATTTGTTTGTTAGGTGTTGCACTTTATAAGTTTTTATAGGTGTTGGATACTCACCTTTTTATGTGATATGTCTTTTGTAAGTATCTTTTACCATTCTGTCAGCTGCCTTTTAGTTTTGCTGATTGTTTGTTTCCCTCGCCGTTCAAAAGTGTTTACCTTGATGATGTCCCAATAGTTCGTTTTTGCTTTTGTTCCCCTTGCCTCCAGAGACGTATTGAGTAAGAAGTTGCTGCGGCCAAGATCAAAGAGGTTTTTGCCTGCTTTCCCCTTGAGGATTTTGATGGCTTCCTGTCTTACATTAGGTCTTTCATGCATTTTGAGGTGAGTTTTGTGTACGCTGTAAGAAAGTGGTGCAGGTTCATTCTTCTGCATGTCACTGTCCAGTTTTCCCAGCACCACTTGCTGAAGAGACTGTCTTCATTCCATTGGATATTCTTTCCTGCTTTGGCAAAGATTAGTTGGCCATACGTCTGTGGGTCCCTTTCTGAGTTCTCTAATCTGTTCCATTCTCTATTCTGTTCTTGGGCCAGTACCATAGTGTCTTGATGATTACAGCTTTGTAATGCAGCTAGAAATCCAGAATTGTGATGCCTCTAGCTCTGGTTTTCTTTTTCAAGATTTCTTTGGCTATTTAGAGTCTTTTCTGGTTCCATACAAATTTTATGATGGTTTGTTCCAGCTTTGTGAAGAATGCTGGTGTCATTTTGATAAGGATTGCACTGAACGTGTAGATTGCTTTGAGTATTATTGACATTTTAACAACTGTTAAGTTGTTCTTCCACTCCATGGGATGGTTTTCCATTTTCTTGTGTCTTTTCAGTTTCTTTCCTAAGTTTTCTGTAGTTTTCAGTGTATCCATTTTTCACCCCTTTGGTTAGGTTTATCCCTAGGTATTTTATCTTTTTTGGTGCAAGTTTAAGTGGGATCAATTCCTTGATTTCGCTTTCTGCTGCTTCATTGTTGGTGTATAGCAATGCAACTGATTTCTGTACGTTGATTTTATATCCTTCAACCTTGCTGACTTCATGTATAAGTTCTAACAGTTTTTTGATGGAGTCTTTTGGGTTTTCCACATAGATTACCATGGTGTCTACAAAGAGTGAAATTTTGACTTCCTCCTTGCCGATTTGGATGCCTTTAATTTTTTTTCGTTGCCTGACTGCTGAGGCTAGGAATTCCAACCCTCTGTAATAACAGTGATGAGAATGGACATCCTTGTGGAGTTCATGACTTTAGGGGAGAAAGCTCTCATTTTTTCCCCATTGAAGATGATATTAGCAGTGTGACCTTTATGATCTTGAGGTATGATCCTTCTATCCCTGCTTTCTTGAAAGTTTTTATTTAAAAAGGGTGCCATATGTTGTCACATGCTTTCAGGAACCTCTATTGAGAGGACCATGTGGTTCTTATCCTTTCTTGGATTAATGTCAGATATCACATTGATTAATTTGTGGATATTGAACCAGTCTTGCATCCCAGGATCCATCCCACTTGATTGTGGGGAATAATTATTTTAATGTGTTTTTGGATCTGGTTGGCTAGTATCTTGTTGAGAACTGTTGCAACCATGTTCATCAGGGAAACTGATTTGTAGTCCTCCTTTTAAGTGGGGTCTTTGTCCAGTTTTGGAATCACGGTAATGCTGGCCTTGTAGAATTCGTTTGAAAGTTTTCCTTCCATTTCTATTTTTTGGAACACCTTCAAAGGAATAGGCGGTAACTCTTCTTTAAATGTTGGGTAGAATTCCTCTGGAAAGCCATCTGGCCCTGGACTCTTTGTTGGGAGATTTTTGATTACAGATTCAATTTCTTTCCTGGTGATGGGTCTGTTCAGGTTTTCTCTTTCTTCCTGTTTCAGTTTTGGTAGTTTATATGTTTCTAGGAATTTTTCCATTTCTTGCAGATTGCCCAATTTGTTGGCATATAATTGCTCACAGTATTCTCCTCTTATTGTTTGTATTTCTGTGGTGTTTGTTGTGATATCTCCTCTTTCATTCATGATTTTATTTATTTGGGTCCTTTCCTTTTTCTTTTTGATCAGTCTGGCTAGGGGTGTATCTATTTTGTTAATTCTTTCAAAGGACCCTCTTCTGGATTAGTGGATCGGTTCTACTTTTTTGAAAATTTCAACATCACTGATTTCTGCCCTAATATTTATTATTTCCCTTCTTCAGCTGGTTTTGGGCTTTATTTGCTCTTCTTTCTCCAGCGCCTTTCTACACCTCCAGGTGTAAGGTTACATTGTGTATTTGAGACTGTTCTTCCTTCTTTAAGAAGGCCTGGATTGCTACATACTTGCTCTTATGACTGCCTTTCTTGCATTCCAGAGGTTTGGGGCTGTCATGTTTTCATTTTCATTGGCTTCCATGTACTTTTATATTTCCTCTTTATTTTCTTGGTTAACCCGTTCATTCTATAGTAGGATGTTCTTTAATCTCCAGGTATCCATGGTCTTTCCAAATTTTTTCGTGTGGTTTCACAGATTTCTTGTCCAGTCCCCTGCAAGTGTTTTCACTTTCTCTCTCTTTCTCTCCAGCTACGTTCAGGGGAGTGCTTTTCTTGCACCATCCCTGTGGGCTGCACTCTCCCCCTTTCCTTTTCTCTGTCCTCTCTCTCCACAAAGAGCTCCCCCCCACCCCCGGCTTTTCTCTCCAGCAGTTCACCTATCCACACCACATACCTGCCATGTTCTGTGGCCCAAGTGATGCAGATTATTGTCTTAATGTTCAAATCTCTTTGCTAGCTGTTCAGAATGATTTGGTGCTGATCTAACTGCATTTCCAGGATGAGACAAGCTCAGGGTCTCCATCTAGAGACCACATTTATAGCGATCAAACTCAATTTTTGGCTTACCTGAGGGTGGATGTGGCATCATCCCATTGTTCTAATAAGTATTTCTCCCACTTACTGGTGAGCATGAGTGTTCCTTGTCTTTAATATGCTTCCTGATCCTTCATATTTCTATCAGCTATTTATTGGTTGTCTCCCAGAAGGAATACTTAGGTATGAATCAGGAGATGTGACCTTCCACTCAGACTGAGAAGTAACAAGACAGTTCATAAATCTTGTGTAAGGGAGTACTCTGGATACAGGATTAGAAATTGCTGTCCAGCTTCCCTGTCTCTCCTTTTACACCACCCAAGTTACATTAACACGTCTCACACATCATCTCATCTTCCAAAATAGACATTTTCTTTATTTCAGCATCTTGTTTTTAGTGCCCATTCAGTGAATCAACTCCTTGAAATTTAACCACCCGTCATAGCTCTTATCTGATACCAAGAGATTGGTCCTCAAGGGGGCATAGTTGGACACAACAAGGTCCACAAGTGGGACCATAGCCTCATTGACTACCACGCACTGGGACTTAGGTGTGTATGATTGATAGAAAATGTCCTTGACAGTCAGCTGAAGGGTTCCAGGCATAAAGGTGATTCCTGAAAATGGCAAACGAGAAGGCTTCAATCATATCTTTAAAGTAGAGACCATTACCATAACCATCCTGGCAGGCACATGAGATCTCTTTCAGTACTAGCCTTCTAGGCTATCACCTCTCCGTTGGGCCAGCACCCAAATAGCAGCTTTGGTGGAAGTGGACTCGGAGCCCTCTGAGCATTGTTGCCATTACCTTTTCCTCCCAAGCGGTCAGTAATTTACATGGGTAGGTGTCAGATTAATTGCTATTTGAAAGACAGCCTGATTTTGAAACTGTGTGATGCAAGGGGGTTGTGGAAACTTCCTCTATGTTGGTGCCTCTAGTGTGAAAATAGCCACTGCTGTGGATTGCTGGATTTGCACTGGACACAAACATTCCTTCCTCTTTTCTTCTGGCTGTTCGATAGTGTTTCTTCCATCCATTTATCACATATTTGGGGACTATTATGTGACTGACACATGCAGGGTACATCTGTCTGCCGCAGGCTGCTCTATGATTATGTCAAGCAGAGGCTTCCCTTGATTTCACAAGCTTGAAGAATTAGAATATTTCTGGGAACAACTGATGATGACAATGCCTGTCTTGTACTAAAGGTTACATACCCTATTACAGGCCTCTTGGTTTTGGAAAAGCATCTGGTGTACCAGTGTGGGCCTTGGCCACACCTCCCACCTTTGTCTTTTGTGTCTCAGGTGGAAATATCTTAAGGACAATAATAAAAAGTCCCTGTTCAAAACTGATGGTTGCCAGAGCACAAGAAACAACGAGTGTTGGCAAAGGTGTAGAGAAAGAAGAACCCTCTTGCATTGTTGGTGGAAATGCAAACTGCTGCAGCCATTCTTGGAAACAGTATGGAGGGTCCTCAAATAGTTAAAATAGGAGCGCCCGGGTGGCTCATTCAGTTAAGCATTCAACTCTTGATTTCAGCTAAGGTCTTTATCTCACGGTTCATGAGATTGAGCCCTGCCTCAGGTTCCACACTGACAGCATTGATCCTGCTTGGGATTCTCTCTCTCGCCCCTCTCTCTCTCTGCCCCTGCCCCCAATCACATACACACACTCATTCTCAAATGAACATTCTTAAAAAGTTAACAATAGAACTGCCCTACAAGTCAGCAATTGCAGTACTAGGTATTCACCCAAAGAATACAAAAATACCAACTCAAAAGGATACATGCACCCTGATGTTTATAGCAGCATTGCCTCAACAGCCAAAGTATAGAAGGAGCCCAAATGGCCATTGAACAATGAATGGATAATGAAGAATCGGTGTATATGTATATAATGGAGTATTACTCAGACTACAGAAAAAATGACATCTTGCCATTTGCAAAGACATGGATGGAAGTAGTTTATGAACTAGTTCCTAAGTGAAATAAGTAAAATAAGTCAGTCAGAGAAAGACAAACATATGATTTCACTCACATGTGGAACATAAGAAACAAAACAGATGAACGTAAGGGAAGGGAAGGAAAAATAAGATAAAAACAGCGAGGGAGGCAAACCCTGAGAGACTTCTAACTATAGAGAACAAACTGAGTATTGGTGGATGGGAAGTGGTTGGGGGGATGGGCTAAATGGCTAATGGGCATTAAGGAGCCCACTTGTGATAACCGCTGGCTGTTATGTGTAAGTGATGAATCACTAAATTCTACTCCTGCAATCAGTACTACACTACATGTTAACTAAGTTGGATTTAAATAAAATCTTGGAAGGAGGGGCGCCTGGGTGGCTCAATCGGTTGAGCGTCCGACTTTGGCTCAGGTCACAAACTCGCAGTCTGTGAGTTCGAGCCCCGCATCAGGCTCTGTGTTGACAGCTGGGAGCCTGGAGCCTGCTTGGGATTCTGTGTCTCCTTCTCTCTCTGCTGCTCCCCCGCTCATGCGCGCTCTCTCTCTCTCTCTCTCTCTCTCTCTCTCTCTCAAAAATAAATAAACATTAAACGAATTTTAAATAAAATCCTGGAAGGAAAAAAATCAACGTTGGCAAAGATGTAGAGAAATCAGAACTTTCAACCACTGCTTGTGGAAGTGTGAAATGGTACAGCTACTCTGGAAAACAGTTTGGCAATTTCTTAATAAGTTAAAAATGGAGTTGCCATATGGCACAGCAATTTCATTCCAAGGTATAAACCCAAGAGAATTGAAGACATATATTCTCACAAAAACGTCTACATAAATGTTCATAGGAGCACTATTCACAATTCCTGAAATGTGGAAACAACCCAATTGTTCATCAACTGATGACCAGATACATCAAAGGTGGTAAAACCGTACAAGGGGATATTGTCTAGTCATCAAAAGCCATGCAGTACTGTCACATGTGTAGATGAACTTCAAGAACATTGTGCTAAGTGAAAGAAGCAAAAGTCCATGTCTTGTATAATTCCATTTATATGAAATCTCCAGAACAGGCAGATCCAAGAGACATAAGTAGATTAGTGGTTGCCAGGGAATTGGCGTGGGAGGAATTGAGATATGGGCTTTCTTCTCAGAATGATAATAATATTTTAGACTTAGTGGTAATAGTTGTGCAACATCAGGACTATAATAAAAGCCACTGGACTGTCCATTTTAAAATGGCCAGAATGACGGCTTTTAAGTGTTGTCAATTTCACCTTTTTTTTTTACATTTTTTCATTTTTTAGTATGTTTTAAATGTGAAATTTATTGTCAAATTGGTTTCCATACAACACCCAGTGCTCATGCCAACAGGTGCCCTCCTCAATGCCCACCGCCCACTTTCCCCTCCCTCCCACCCCCCATTGACCCTCAGTTTTTTCTCAGTTTTTAAGAGTCTCTTATGGTTTGGCTCCTCCTTCTCTAACATTTTTAAAAAAAAATAAAAAAATTGAAAGCTTCAAAAAATAAAAATAAAAATAACCAAAAAGGAGCATTTCAAACATAAAGAACAAGAAAAACATGTCCCTGGTTTCCATAAGATTAAAGTCATACAGCCTTGCAGATACTAAAACATGAGATAAAGTCTGTAACTTTCTGGAATGTCATTGGCTATGATGATTTATGATGCATCGTGTGGAAAACACATATGTAATCCTGCACTGACTGTTCCTTCCTCAGAGAAGTCTCTTCTTTGTGAAGATTTTGTATCCTGGGTGGCTATCTTAACTTGGGCTTAAATGAAAGTCTTCTCCCTTCTGTCTAAAATTAAAAAAACAAACAAACAACTTTTATTCACTTTGAATCAACATAGTTGTTTTGCAGTGTTGTTCAACTCTCCTATTTCCTTGTTGATCTTTTGTGTAGTTGTTCTATCCATGATTAACAGTGGGATATTGAAATCTCATTCTGGGAAGTATACTTCTGAATAAAAAAGGGAAGTTTAGAGTAATGACGCTGCTTTCCTTGGTGACCCTTTCCCAAAGTATCGTCCTAAACTATTTTTTTTTTAATTTTTTCAACGTTTATTTCTTTTGGGGACAGAGAGAGACAGAGCATGAACGGGGAGGGGCAGAGAGAGAGGGAGACACAGAATCGGAAGCAGGCTCCAGGCTCCGAGCCATCAGCCCAGAGCCCGACGCGGGGCTCGAGCTCACGGAGCACGAGATCGTGACCTGGCTGAAGTCGGACGCTTAACCGACTGCGCCACCCAGGCGTCCCCATCCTAAACTATTTTTAAGCAGAAGCAATACAGTGAAAACAAAGGTATAGTCCCCTAGAGTGGCTTCTTTGCAGTGGGAATATGCATGTTGTGCTACCTGCTTGCCGCATCCTTTCCTGATTTTCTAGCTGAAGGGAGTTTCTTTTCCTTCTGAACTCCTTGTCAATTTACCGAGGACCTTCCTGCTTGCATTAAATTGCTCCTTCATCGATCTCATCTCCCCTAGGAGTGTTTCAGCCCCTCTGAGGGTAGAACTTTGTCTCATTCATCCTTAGCTCCAGCTTCTTGCTCAGCGATTTTCATTCCATGGACTTCTGATAACGTTTCAGAATACACGTTCAGGAGAAACGTATCATTGCTATTTGCCCACAGAGTGGTTTTCAACATGTATTATTTCACATGTGGTTTAGAGTATGGACTGTGGAGCTGGGGTCAAGATGGCAGCATGGGAGGATCCTGAACTCACCTCCTCCCATGAACACAAGAAGTCAACAGCTGCTTATGGAACAATTCCCTCTGAAAAGGATCTGAAGGATAGCTTAACAGTGTCTGTAAAATAACGGATAAAAGGATAAAATATATGGAAACAGGAGAGGCAGAGACACAGTCTCACAAGAAACCCCACTCCAGGTGTGGTGACCCACAGTCAGGAGGATCTCATAATACAGAAGTTGCCCCAGAGGACTGAGGGGTTTGTGAGCTACCTCAGGCACCCCAACTCTTGGGAACTACATGGCAAAGATGAGCCTCCAAGCATAGGGCCTTCAAAAAATAGGACTTACTTCCTGAAGTACTCAAGGGCTTCTGTTGAGCCGTGGTGTGGCTCACTCCTGTCTTGTCTTCTTTGTGCCTCCCACACCTGGCATTCTCAAGGATACCTGCTCTTTGAATGCTCTTCAGGATTTTTTGTTTTTTTACTACAAGCCTATTATTAGGCAAAAGCAATAGGCTGAGCCATTTGTGGGAACGTATAATGGCAAACACTTCATGGGAAATCTCCAGGGAACGTGTGCTTTGAGTTTCCTAGGAACCTCCGAATTCCAAAACATATTTATATTTTGGAGCCTCTCAGAGGCTAAGATTTCCTTGAGGTGATAAATGGCCTACAAGGTAGTTAAGCACTCTCTATGGATAATTTGTGTTTCATTTTCACAATAACACATAAGTCTGACTCTATTACTGTGCCCATTTCACAAATAAGGAAACTGAGGCTCAGAGAGGGATGATATTACAAAAGTGGCAGTTCGTGGAACTGAGATGAAACCTTAGGCCTGTTTATAGACGCCCACACAATGGGAAGAATTCAGGCATCAGATGGACATCCTTTTACCATCTCTCCATCCTGTGAATGACTGAGACTGGAATCCCATAGGAGCCTCTGTCCCAGGGGCCCCTCTCCCATGTCTTACCCAATCGCACCCAGGCCAGGCAGCTCCAGTAGGTTTCTGGTGCTGGGCGCAGGAATATCTTCAGTTGGTCCCCATGGCTGAGGGCCCATGTATCAGAGAGGATGCTAGCCACTTTCTGGGAGAGATTAATCATTCTTCCAGAGCTCCATTTGTCTTCTTCTCCTTTGGGGTCATTGATTATCTCATCTAATCTCTGCAACAACACTAAGCAACAGGTACCATTAACATCTCCATTTGACTGATAACAAAACTAAGGTTTTAGCTAAGCAGTTTCCTCGAGGACATTTGGTTTTAGTGACAAGGCCAGGATTTAAACACAAACCTGTTTGGCTGCCAAGCCTGTGTTTTTAGTCACTTGCCAGAACACCTCTCCTGTGAATTTGTACTTTCTAGGGCCAGGCATGGATGGGGTTTGAATCTCATGATCTTTGGTTATGAAACAGACACCTTACCAGGGGGTCTTTGCCAACATTTCAAAGTTGAAAAACTTTTGGTTTTCCCTTTTCAAGCTGGGACCTTTGGTTTAGCACATCCTTTATCAAATTAAAGCGTGGAGAATTGTTTTGCCTTGGGTCTTGGAGTCAGAAAATTTGAAGGTCCGAGTAGCAGTTTTTCTCCTTGGTCCTCATCAGGCACCCCAGGTCACAGAGAAGATTGGAAACCGGCTCCACACTTGTCTCGGGGAACCACCTAGGCAAGTTGGAGAAAAGGCAGTGTGTCGGTACGTCACTCAGAGAGATCATCTTTGAGGGCATAGTGCTGCGAACGAATCCATAAGGTCAACGATTTCTTTATGAATGCAAACGAGAGTCAGACTGCTGGAGAGAAAGAAATTGAACACAAATATCCACCAACTTCAACAACAGACTCTATTAAGGGACTTGAGATATTGGGAGGATGGGGGAGCTGTTGTCCCTGTGTCCTCTGAGAACTGCTTACCGTTTGCAATTTCAATGCCAGCTCTGGGGCAGGAGGAACTTTCCCAGACTTGGAACAAACCAAGTACTGGGTCACTTTCATTGGCTCCTAGGCCTAAAAGACAATCTCCTTTGCCTGTGGAAGGTGGGGCTTGGGGGCCGTGAGGCAAAATGAAACAATGAATATATCTTGACTTTTAATAGTATGTCAAGAGAAATAGGCCACAGACTATAGTGCCAGGTGTGGTAGGCTTTAAGATAACAGACACAGAAGTCGAGTAAGATTTTATCACAAAGTCTTGCACTGATGAAAGCGATTGCTCCTCAGTCACAAGAGCCCTGAGCCCTGAACACTGAACCCCCAAAAATGTCAGGGTTTCTTTTAAAAACTGTCACATTGAAAGTCCTCTAGATATTGTCCCATAAGACTGTCTCATAACAAAGTTTGTAGCATTTAGATCTGGAGAGGAGACCTTGTGATACTCAGCAGAAGAGGGAAAGGTAGACCTTAGCGTCTCGAGTTAGCAAACTCTAAGAAGGTTATTTAAAAGGAGGTATTGATAATATACATTTCAAAGCAGTCCCAGTATTTAACAAAATGTCGAACATGTATCCTTTGTTGGAATTTTAACTTCATTTTTCTAACTGTGTGACGTGTAAATTTATCTGTTTCAGGTGGCTGGCGCTCTTCTTCCCAATTCCCATCCACGTTTGCAAACATAGAAAAGAGTAAACAATGACTGCTTTGGGTTATTGATAGATTTATTCAAGTTCTAGAAACTCAGGATTCGTGATTTTCATTTGATGATACTGGCATATCATCCATGTACTCAACATGAGAACAAAAATACTTGTAACAAATCATGAGAGTTCAAATGCTGTTATTAGCTTCCTACTGTCTACAATACGAACAAATTCTTTAGAGTAATGTCTGGTTAGATATAGGTTCGGTTGCTTCAACAAACACACCCAGTAACTTATTCCTTCCTTCCTGAATAGTCTGGGCATATGCAGTCCATAGCTGGCTTAGCAGCTCCACCCTCTCAGGGACTCAGGTTCCTTCTGTGAAGGTGCTCCACCACCTCTAGGGTAGAACTGAGAGGACTCAGCATCGTGTCCACATCCAGGAAGTGGGAAGTGAACGTGGGAAAGGGGAGGACATGCCTCTAGCTTCAGAGAATAGCCAGAAAGTTTTCCATATCACTTCTGCTCACATTTAATCGGTCTGAACTTAGTCGCCTGGCTGTACATAGCTTCGTGAGAGGCTGGGAAACGTGGTCTTTCCTTTTGAGTGGTTATGTGTTCGGCCAGAAATAGGGCATTCCATTTCTATGAGAGAACTGAGGGCATGACTATTGAGTGACCACTAACAGTTTCTGTCAGGGTCCACCCCTTTGATTAAACAACTGTCCGCAAATACACACAGAGCATCATCCCCACGCATAGAACATTGTCATAGTCAAGAAATATAACCTCCAGGTCTCATAGAATGACTACATCTGGGTCAAAATTTAGTATCTCTTGTTACTCCTTGGTTCTCTCCATTCAGTAGGGATAGAATTCCTCTCTGACAAACTATAAACTAAAGCATGAGTTATGTCTAGTCTCCAAACCAACCAATATCTATCCCTGGAGTAGGATATTGCTATAAAAACTCCAATACTGGAAAGAGAAGAGTGAATAATGAGGTAACATAGGTCCCTAGCAATGATCCAACTCCCCTGGGCATGAATTATGACAGAACCGTGTCCTGGCACTCTTTGGGGCCTCAGTTCATTCAGTAGGTCCTGATTCTGCTGTCTGGGAAGCATTCCTTCCTCTGCTGTCATCTTTAGCTTTTGTCTTTCCCTCTGGAACATTCTTTCATGTTCATCATCCTCTGTGGACAAATCTGAGGTGGATGTTTGGAAGAATATACCCTTCTTGAGGACAGGATGGCTTTTGCAGCCCACTTCCTGCTGCGCAGAAAGGGGATCATAAGGATTGTATTAGAGGTCAAACTAGTCTATGCCTTATTGACAATGGCGTTACAAGAAAGGATATGCTCTCTCCTCCCCATTTTCCTAGGCTATGGTTTCTTTTGCAAGAAAATTCCCTCAAACATTTAGGCTTCTGGTCTACTTTTATGTCTGTCAAGTTCCATATGTAAATAATCATACTGAAATATTTTGTTCAGGCATAGTTTTGGGGCCTGAAAACTCTGGTCTTCTGTGTAGCTTGTTCTGGGATTTACCAAGTCTCCCTACTAAATCAATGACAGCTATTTTGCACTTAGCCAATTTACCTTGAGTCAGCCATATTGGGGAGGTGACTGAGAAAGGCTTGGGTGTCCTGTCCTGCTTAGGCTACCTATTGAAAGCCACTTGTAATTCCTTCAGTTTGGGGTGCAGAAGTTTTTGCGTCTCTCAGGCTTTGGCGGCACTAGTCACTCTCGTTGCCGCCAAATTGGATTGTCATCTACAGGCAGAAAGAGCTTCCTTAGAAGAGCTGTATACCCCTGAATCAGTGCTGGCAGACTGGCTGACCCTAGCCTGAGATCTGTTTGTGGCAGGTTCCTGGTGAAAGTGGCAAAATGCATCCCACAGACACCACATTCCAAATGTTACGATTAATTTCTTCTTGAGTTTCAGGTTCTGATGGCATGTGATCCGCCACGAGAATGATCATAGACAACAGCTTAGTGTTTTGTCACAACATAAAAACTGTCACCAGACTTGCCACCAGACTGTAATACCTGTGCCTTCCCACCTACTGCCTGCCCACCAAACCTATGCCACTTATGTTGGGTTCTAAACTAGCAGCCACTCCCTTCTTGTATCAAATTCTGCAATAGTTTGGATATAGAGCGGGTTGCTCTAACAGAGGCTATAAATAACCGTGGCTTCAACAAAATATGTATTTCTCTTTCATGTAACAGTCTAGGTATATGTTCAAACCCACAATGGTTACCCTATAGTGTCAGATACCCAGGATTCTGTATGGTTGCTCTGTGGTTCCTGACTGACAAGGTCAAAGATGACTCAGCACAGCAGATCTGCTTGCAGCCAGCAGGCAAGGAAAATGGGGAGGGGAGAGCGTATCCTTTCTTTCAACGCCATTGCCCCTAGCACACCTCACTTCCATTTGCATTCTGTTGACCATAACTTAACACTTCCTGGTAATGTAAAGGCTTAGTCTACAAAACCATGTACCCAACTAAATATCAGGAATTCTCTCAATAGGAGAGCAGGTGGGAATGGATGTCAGGTGGCAACAAGCAGTACTGTTGCCAAGTCAATAATCTTGAGTCCACTCTTCACTTCCCAGCCTCTCCTCAACATATGGTCATCTGGGTTCTGGCCTTCACCTCCCAGTTGTATCATTCCCACCAAGGTCATCCTGTCGTAGCTCAATGCAAGTTGTCTCTTGCCCTTCTCGATCCCACTGTAGCAACTGACCCATTAGACCTCTCCGTCTCTCCCCACCCCAATAGCTAATCATCAAGACCTCTCACTTGTATGTCTTGAAACAATTGCCTCATCTTCCCACGACTTCCAGTCTTGCGCAACTAACATAGGCCAGGCCACCATCATCTCATGCGCAGCCTTAAAATTGGCCTGTTTACTTTTCCTGCCACCCACTTCCATTTCACGTCAACCCATTCTCCATCTCCAATCAGAATGATCTTTTAACAATGAAAGCTCAGCAATCAGTCAGTGAATGATTGAAATTCTTCAATGGCTTCTCAGTACTTTCCGGAAAAAGCACAAAGTCCTTTACTGGTTTGCAAGGTCCTGCAGAAACAGGCTTTGGTTACTTCTCCAGCTTCGTCTCTTAAAAGAAGCCTGTATTCTCTCCTCACCTTTTTGCTCCAGGTATACTGAAGGACCACGTATGTATCTGTTTCCCAGGTCCTCTTGTATCTCTGGTGGCTGTTACTATGTTTCAGGCATTATCCAAAGTCATTTTCACACATTGGAATTTTGTTCATTTATCTCTTTATTTTGGTCTTTATTTACTTACTTATTTATTATTTTTGATGAATAAAAATTTTATGTATTTGAGACTTACAATGTGATATGTTGATATATGCATACACTGTGAAGTGAGAACCACAATGAAACTAGTTAACATATCCATCACCACCCGTAGCTACTTTGTTTTTGCGGTGTGGTTAGAATGCTTGAGATCTGCTCTCTTCGTCAATTTCAAGTATACGATACGGTATTGTTAACTGTAGTCACCGTACTGTACGTTAGGTCGCTAGAACTTGTGCATCTTACAATGGAAAGTTTGTACGTTTTGATCAGTATGTCCCCCTTTTGCCCATCCTCCAGCCTCTGGTAACTACCCTTCAACTCTCTGTCTCTACAAGTTCAACTTTTCTTTAGACGAAGAGTTCACATGTGCATGAGATTATACAATGTCTGTCTGTTTGCGTCTGACTAATTTCACTTAGAATCATGTCGTCTGGGTTCACCCACGTTGTCAGAAATGGTAGAACTTCCTTCTTTCTTCTGGCCAGATACTATTCCACTGAATGCACAGGCCATTTTTCTTTATTTTGATGGGCACTTAAAGTTGTTTCCATATCTTGGCTACTGAATAATATTGCAATGAACATGGGAGTACAGATGTCTCATTGAGATAGTGATCTACACCCAGAAGTGGGATTGCTGGATCATATGGTATCTCTATTTTTAACTTTTTGAGAACCTCCAAACTGTTTTCCACAATGGCTGTACCAATTTACATTCCTGGAAATAGTGCTTAAGGGTTCACTTTTCCTCCACATCCTTGCCCACAGTTGTTATCTTTTGACTTTTGGAGAATAGCCATCCTAACAAACAGGTGTGAGGTAATAGCTCATTGTGGTTTTGGTTTGCATTTCCCTGACAATTAGCGATGTTGAGCATCTTTTCTTATACCGGTTAGCCTTTTGTATGTCTTCTTTGGAAAAAGTCTATTTGGGTCCTTGCCCACTTTTTCACCCTGTTATATGGTTTCTTTGCTGTTGACTTTGGGAAAATTGTAAGAGGAAACTTTATTTAAAATGGAAGTGTTGAATTGCTCTATTGTATACCTGAAACGAATGCAACACTGTATGCTAATGAACTGGAAAGAAAATAAAACCTTAAAGAAAATGGAGTCGGGGGCCAGAAGGGGGAAGCTCACAGGCTCTACCACGTGTCATTTCGTGCAGACCCACTGGAAGGAGACATATCTTGTAAGCTGACACTACTTCAGCTACTGCTATACTACCTCAGCAAGAGGAAGAAAGGTCTTTCTTCTTCCCTCATGATGGCCCAGCTGATGACGGTCACAACTTAAGCAATGAAAAGCCACTATACTTGGATCTCCCAGTTTACTCCAGTGGACTTTTACTAGATCATAGCTCTCCCAATTTCTTCCTTTCCTCTACAAAAGTGTTCCTCTCCTTTGTTCTCCAGACTTGCTATAGCTTCCTTCTCCCAAGGGGCAGTTCTCTGCTATTCCTAAATAAGCCATTTTCTTTTCCTGGTAACATAACTGGTAGTTTTATTTTGAAGGTTAACTATTCATGTGAACTCCTTATTTGTTTTGTATATTAACTCTTTCTTGGAGATGGTCTGCAAATGTATTCTCCGATTCTGTAGGTTGCTTTTCCATTTTGTTGATGGTTTCCTTCCCTTTCCTTCCCTGTGCTTTTTAGTTTGATGTGGGCCCAAATTTAATTATAATTAATTATAATTATATTTATAATTATATATATATATATATATTTATATATATTTATATAATTATATATATAATTATATATATATAAATATATAATATATATAAAAAATAAATATATTTTTTATATTTATTATATATTTTTATTTATATTTATTTATATATTATATATTTATTTATATAAATATATAACATATATATTTATTTATATTTTTTGTGCATTATGTGCATTATATTTTGTGCATTTTGTGTATATTTTGTGCATTATAAAATATAAATATATATTTATATATAAATAAAAATATATATATATTTTATATATATTTATTTATATATATTTTTATAATAATAATATTTATATTTATATATTATTATATATATTTATATTTATATAATATATATTATATATTTTATTATATTATATATTATTCTATATATATTATATATATGTTATTATATTATATTTATATTATACATTATATAATTTTATATATATATACACATGTATATATGCATTATATATATTTATATTTATATATTATTATATATATAATATATTTATATTATATATAAAATATATATTTATTTATATATATAAATAAAAAATATATATATAAATATATAAAATATATAAAATAAAATACATAAAAAATATATATATAAAAAATATATAAAAATATATATATTATATATATAATTATATAATTATATATATAATATATATATTGTATATATATTTATATATATAATATATATATAAATAAAATATATATATATTTATATATATTATATAATTATAATTAAAAATAAAAATTTATTTTTACTTTTACTGCGTATGCTTTTGGTGCCAATCCCAAAATCTCATTGCCTAGAGCATAGTCAAGGAGCTTTCCTCTTTGATTTTTCCTAGAAGTATGATGGTTTCAGGTGTTACATTTAAGTCTTTAAGCCATTTTAAGTAGATTTTTGTGTATCATGTAAGGGAAGGGTTCACTTTCATTCTTTTGCATGTAGATATACAGTTTTCCCAACAGAATCTAATGAAGAGATAGATTGTCTCGTATTCACCCATTGCTGGGGGTCACCTTCGGGGAGTCCCCTTTGAATTTTTTTTTTCAACGTTTATTTTATTTTTGGGACAGAGAGAGACAGAGCATGAACGGGGGAGGGGCAGAGAGAGAGGGAGACACAGAAGCGGAAACAGGCTCCAGGCTCTGAGCCATCAGCCCAGAGCCCGACGCGGGGCTCGAACTCACGGACCGCGAGATCGTGACCTGGCTGAAGTCGGACGCTTAACCGACTGCGCCACCCAGGCGCCCCTGGGGAGTCCCCTTTGTGGCAGCTCATTTCTGAGGTTCACAGACACCCATACTCACTAAGAAATAAACAGACACCACAAGCACAGAATCACACCCAGCCTCACCTGGGAACACAGGTATGGGGCTTATGGACAGATTCACACAGAGACCCACACTGCAGACCCGGCCAGTGACACCCCGAGGAGAACACCCACACCCACACACACACACCCACACACACACCACACACACCACACACGGTAAGACCCAAGGGGCAGCAAATTCACACACATAACTAATATATACACGTACAAAACCCAGACATACATAGACACTCCCATAGGGACACACATGCCCCCAGATATGTACACAATGGAAGGGGCTTTTGAAAAGCCATGGTCACGCGGGGTGTCCTTTGTGAGCTATCAGGGTCGAAGGCAGCTGATTGGTGGAGAGAGAGCATAAACCGTCTGAATTGCCATGGCAATGCTCAAACAGGTGAAGACTTGGATGAAGAGAGATCTTCGTCTGCTCCACCTGCTACTGACAGTCTACTTAACTGGCTACTTGTGGCCTACTCATCTAGTGATTTACTGACCTGCTGAGCTACTAACTTGTCTGAACCCTCCTCCCTCCCTTCTTGTACTTGATCTGATCCGGGTACTCTCCCTGACCCCCTTCTTCTCCTGCCACACCCCCCTCCCCAATCCCATCCCTATTTAAACCCCGCCCCCCCACCTCACCCCCTTTCCCACCCCGTCCCTTCCCCTCCCACCCCCACCACCTCCTCACCCCCATCTGCACCTCCTCTCTGGTGCCCAGGCGCCCCCTGAAAGGACCAGAATATGACGGTTCGGAAGCTATTTTTCTGTATGCTCTTACTCGGGTATCCCGGTTACCCCAACACAAATGTGAGTACACATCCGACATCAGTGACTTCTTCCTTTTGTATTTATTTATCTTTTTCAGACTGTGGTTAAAAAAACAGCTTTTTCATGGAGTCCTTGATGAGAACTCAGTTCTTTTGGAAAACCCATGAACTCAGGGCAAGGTTTCTCCACCAGCATGTAGGGGTTCTGGCCACACCTGTCCACATGAAGTTGTGGATCCTGTCTGGGCCACTTGGTCCAAAAAGAGTAGTGTTGACAGGATGGAGACCTGAGCTTCATAATGTCAAGAAAGAAGGACATGGGAAGATACTAAAAGCCACTGAGATCTTTGTCTTAAATAAGGGGCTCGTATGATGTTTGAATTATACTTCTTTCAAAACATTTTTAAAAATGTCAGAAACTCTACTGAATAAGAGCCATTTAATAGTATTAATAGTATTTTATACTATTAGATGGCTCCTGGAAGGCCTGTCAAGATTCTTCTTCAAGCTTTGTAAGTTTAGAGTCCCTCTTGTACGTAGTTAGTTTTCCTATCAGCACGTTGTTCACATTTGTGAAGTTTGGTAGCCCTGGGAACCGTGGTGTCCGAAGTGTTGGTGTTGGAAAGTGAAATGTCGTTTGTGCTCTGTGCTTCCTGGTTTGCTCGCTTTGGGGAACTTGTGCATCAGCCCTCTCCCTCTGGTCTTAGAGGCTGCCCCCAAGGACTCTGTGTCCAACCAGGTAGCTGACAAGCTCAGCGTACATGAAGTGGCCTCAGCCTGCTTGGACATTTCTAATAAGAAAATCACTAGGAGTGATGTGATCAGGAAGTGAATGCATTCTTGTCCTTTCTTTAGCCAACTATGTGCAGAGTGTTGATTTACCCAAAGCAAAAAGGGTCTCGAATGTCCTTAGGATTGTCCAACTATAAAGAAATACCTGGTTGCCAGTGTGAATGTTTCATTCTATCATTAAAAAGCAAAACCTGTACTCCCAAGAGCCTGAGACAGAGACACAGGGGACACCCATAGAGAAAAGTAGATTTCTTGATATTGGCATGCACCAGATTCTTAGAGAGGGATCTGCAACGTCCCAAGTCAGGAACAACCTAAATTGAGGCAGAATCCTCTCACATGAATACCTCCAGGCACAACAGAATCTATTCTGTCTCTTTTGAGTCTACGAAGGAGGAAATTTCTTGGTTCTGTTTATTGCAATTTCCCCCTTCTACCTAGGCTGCATCTCATAGATCAGTTCAGCTCTCTCTCCCTCCCTCATTTCTGAATTCTTGCACAAACTAACTTGTCTTGCATCTCCTACCTCCACCTGGTCATGACCATTGTCTGTGGGAACCAAGTGTTACTGGCTCCCTTGGATCTAATCTAGTTAACGGTAACTAATCAAATCAGCATACAGATAGCGGGCAGAGGTATCAAGAGTGCCCAGGACTTAGGATGTTTACCATTCATGTCAAGATGGCCTCTGTCTTTTGATCCCCATGATCACTGTGCTGACGGCCCCTGGTCTCTTGCAGACAGTGGCCACTCAAAGACAGTGTACATTTCCCACCAGGACGCAATTTAGTGACCTCAGTTCTGAGAGCTGAAGATACAAATGGTACACATTTTGGAGGCTACTTTCTAGAGAGGTTTATTGGCACAAAATTAAAGTTTGGTATGTGAGTTAGTATGAATTGCATTGTGAGTGTATTTTCTCCTAAAGGACTGGTAAGTCTAGTTTTAGTAAAATGATATGTGTTCTGTTGTTTTGGTGACCATACCCAGGACTTTTGTGTTATTTAGGAAGTAATTTCCATAGTTGTTATTGATTGATTTAGGTGCAACACTATGAAATAGGAACTTGAATTTATTGTATTGGCTATTTGGAGATGTGTGTTCAAGTAACTTAAAACCTCATAGATTTCATCAAAATAGACAAGATCACCTGATTATGCAAATCTTTATTTAATTCAGAAGTCTGACAATTTGGGCTGTGATTCAGATTCAAGGTAAACCTTGAACGTAAAACCTTATGGGGAGCCTGGGTGGTTCAGTCAGTTAAGCATCTGACTCTTGATTTTGGCTCAGGTTTGTGAGTTTGAGCCCAGCATCTGGCTGTGTGCTAACAGCGTGGAGCCTGCTTTGGATTCTCTGTCTCCCTCTCTCTCGTTCCTCCCCCGCTCTCTCTACTTTCAAAAATAAATCAACATTAGAAAAAAGAAAACCTCAGTGTTTTTAGAAACTAAACAATAATGTAGAATTTATTTTTGCTGGAATAATCCCGTATTATTATAAGAGCAGCTGCACATCTCTCAGTTATATCCATATCTGTAAACACCTGTCTCTATAACAGCCTCATTTGAATCTCTAGTACATTTTTATTGTTACTTTCTCCCATCCTTCCGTAAATTTTGGTGTATTTTTGGAAATGTTCCAAAGGATTTTATCTAGGTACTTCATGAATGTACAACAGAAGTCATTTACTTCTTGTCTACTAAAAGGGTAAGGAACAATGAAGCCATCACCACAGTAAGATCGTAAACACAATCATCACTCCTACAGGTTTGCCCCTGCTCCTTTCTTTGTAAGCCTTCCGTCCTCCCTCTCCTTCAGGAGGAGGCCTTTGAGAGGTGTGCTTATAACCTCCTGGAGGCTGGTTGAAGGTTTATAAAAATGATTCTTGGTGACAGATATTATAAATGTCTTTGCTATTCCTCATTATCTCAAATATTATTTCAGCTTGTCCATCTTTTGGCTGACCATTTCCCTCTTGGCTCTCGTGTCTTCGGAACTCTGTGGAAGCTTGCCGTTATTACTGCCACCGTTGCAATTTGTGCATGTCTTATTTACCTCTGGAGAGTTGTCCTTGCTGTGAGTATACTAAAATACCTTACAGGTAGGCTTTTAAGCATAAGTAAGCAGAAGTTTTTTGGTAAGCACAAATTTTTTTACTAGACCATTTGTATGCACTCAGTACTTCAAATTTCCCTTTAAGCACGGCATTCATTGCATCCCACAAATTGTAGTAATTCCAACATTCATTATCATTTAGATGGACATATTTTTAAAATTCTGTGAAATGTCTCTTTGACCCTCTTCTTTTAGAATTTCTCTAGTCTATCTCTATTCTCTATCTTCTATGAGAATATCTCTCATATATTTTGTAGTTTTTCAGTTGTCTCTCTATTATTGATGTCTAGCTTACATATGTGTTCTGAGAACGTATTTTCTATGATTTTGTTGACTTCAAGTTAAGGTGTATTTTATGACCCTGAATATGGTCTGTGTCAGTGAATGTTCTATATGAGCTTGAGAAGAATGTGTATTTTTCTATTGTAGAAAGTGTTCTACAGATGGTCATGGATCTAGGTGATTGGTGATGCAGTTCAGCCCAACTGTGTTCTTATATTTGAATATCTTTATGCTCAGTCTGTCAACGACTGATAGAGGGTGTTGAATTCTTTCAGCTGTAATAATGTATATGTCTACTTCTCCCATCAGTTGTATCAGTTTTTGCCTCATGTATTTTGGCACTCTGTTGTTAATGCATGTACATTAAGGATTATGTTTTCTTGGAGAATTAAGCCTTTATTATTGACCTCAGTATCTCCAATAATTTCCCTTACTTTGTACATGTTTTGAAGGACAATTTAATGGTTCACAGAATTCTAGGTGGATGGGTTCTTTTCTTTTAACAGTATAAACATCTCATTCTTCTTGATTGCATGGTTTCTGAATTCTGAGTATTTTTTGTCCTGGTTCCTCTTGGGTAAGGTGTTATTTCTTCCATCTCCCTGCAACTCCAGCCCCCAACACTACCCCTTAGCTTCTTCCAAAATTCTTTGTTTTCAATTTTCTCTTGATTGAATAGTATATGTCTAGGGATAGTCTTGTGTTTCTTGTGTTTTGTTTTGTTTTGTTTTGGTTTGGTTTGTTTTGGTTTGGTTTGGTTTTTTTGGAGGGGGGTATTTATCCTGCTTGAAATTCTTTGAGTTTCCTGAATCTGTGGTTTATGACTATCATTAATTTTGGAAAATTCTCAGTCATTTTCACTTCAAACGTGTAAGTAGGTATTCCCATTTTGTGTGTGTTACACCTTTTGTCATTGTCACACTGGTCTTGGATTTTCTCTGTTGTATTTTTAATTTCTTTGTGTGCGTTTCTGTTTTGGGTGTTTCTACTTGACATTTCCTTCTGCTTGTTGAGTCTTTCCTCAGCTGTGTTGTGTGTGTTAATAAATCCAACAAAGGCATTCCGTATTTCTGTTATGATGTTTTGGATTTCTAGAAGTCCTTTTGGATCCGAGAGTTATCGTTTCTGTGCTCACATTCACCACCTCTTCTTGCATACTGACTACTTCTTCCATTAGAGTCATTATCCTATTAATCAGAGCGGTTTTACATTCCCAGCCTGATTATCCCACCATCTCTGCCATAGGAAGTGTGATTCTAATGCTTGCATTCTGTGTTCAAAATATGTGGTTTTTCCTTTTAGGGTACCTTGTTAAGTTTTTGGGGAAGCTTGGGGTCCCGTCCGTGTTTAAAAAAACTGAGGTGAAGGCTTTTAGTGTAAAGTTTTGTCTTTCCCTAGGTTTTAGGCTGAGTTTACTCCCCTATGAGACAGGAAGGAGGAAGAGCACTGTAGTTGAGTATTTCCCTTCATCTGTATTGCTTGTCTTCAGAAAAACCCCATTAGGCTTTGGAGAAATAGTTTCTCTGGAGGGCAGGCCTTCTAAGCAAGAACAGAACAGCATGAGTTTATTTATAAGTGGCTGTTTTTCCTCTTTTCCTGCCAATTCAGAAATCTTCCCTTCAAAAAGAAAATATGCATATTAAGTACTTGGAAGGCCATCTCTCTTTCCATTTCCCCTGCTTAGGAAAGGAAACATGTGACATTAAAGGACTATCCATGGTTTCCTGTTTGCCCTCCGTAGATACACTTTCCTATAACAACATTTTTATGACTCACTTTTTGATACCATGATGATATTCCAATATCCTGGCAAGATGTTGGGGCTCGCTTCAGCATCACATCATCATTCAAAACTTTCCAATAGGGATATACGTCCTACAGGTCAAGAAAATGTGTCTTTACCTTTTGTTAAAGTAGAGTCTTGCCTAGATTTTATTGAGCTATAATTCATCGGGGGATGACTTGGGTCTGGGTGTTACTGGGCCACCCAGACCAGGTTCTCCAGTCTCAGTGTCTTAGTAATGAACACCGATCGAAAGGGAAACAAAGCAGGTGGCGTTTATTAGAGATAGGTTGTATACAGCGGAGCCACCGAGAAAGAGGAATATCGCTCCCCAAAAGGGTGGTGTGCCAGGCTTACAAAGGCACTTTTCCAAAGGGTGAGGGGCTGGGAGTGGGGAAGCATCCTTCAGTCCCACAGTCATTATCTTATGGTTGTTACTTTTCAGTGGACACAAGACAATCACAGGATGTCTTTTTCCATGGTTGACGTGCTTTTAGTGCTCCTCGACAATAGAAATCCTAGTGCAGTCAGGCTTTAAATTGTTATTTCTACTTTTGCCCAGACAACCATTACTCCCTAATACCTGTTCTCTCTTTGGTTCACTTTTCCAGAAGTCTCCAGTGTGGAAACTGTTAACCCTTGCCTTAGACCAGTGCCTTTACAGGAATTAAGTTCCTCTTGCTTTTCTTATACCTTCTCAACGGGAGCCCTTTTTGCTTTGTTTTTGAAATGTTAGCCATCATTTCTTTTGGTGCCTGTGCTTTTGCCCTAGCCATGTTCCACTCTCTTTCTCGTCTGATGATGTGTTTTTGGAAGACCCTCTGTTTTTAGTGATCTAGGAAAATCATAGCACCTGACATGTTGTAATTGTTTATTGATTCGGAAAGCAGCCAACCCTGTGTAACATTTCAGAAAGCTTTCTAGAGAATGAAAGAAGCGTGTCTTCATACAAAGGTTTTCCTTTTCTTTCCTTGCCGCTTCGTTCCTCCTTCCCATCCCTTCCCTTTCCTTCTCGCCCCCCTACCGTCCCCCTCCATCTCTCTCTCTCTCTCTCTCTCTCTCTCTCTCTCTCTGTCTCTTTCTTCCTCTCTCCCTTTCTCTCTCTCTCTCTTTCTTTTTTTCTTTTTTTGGCATTTCAAATGATCCTGGGTTCTGGACTTCAGTGTGGATGTTGGGTTTGACTACAAGAAAAAAAAATCAGACAAATATTTTATTTACCTATTTTTAAAACTGTCCGCATTATGCACTGACAGAATTGAATATTTTGATATTTATTTAATATAATGTAAATCTATCTTTTGGTCAAAATAAGCTCTGAATCTTTATGCTTTTGTCAGAAATGGTTTATAAAGAATCATGAACTAAATATGAAATTCTACTTTTTTATTATATTAATGTTATGAATTCATTATGCTGAACAAAATGATCATTGTAATTTCATTGGATGACATTTCAGTATTTTATCAGGAAGAATAAGTTTTTACTATTACTATGTTTTGACCTCAAACTTAATTTTGTTTCTTCCTCTCTCAGACAGAGCCTCCAGTATATCCAGGTAAGATTTTAGGTTTGAGTAGTCTTTGTAATGTTTTTTCATTACTCGTGTTTGGTGTGGGTTTTCATTTTTTAACTAGGGATAAATATGGTGACTTCTGATGTCTAATTGACTTGTTAACTCTTGAAAATCTTTCTCTTCCCTGTTAGAGGCTAAGTGACAATGTGGAGGGATTGGCCTCTCTTAAGACAAGAGACCAGGGGAGGAAAACATCACAGGAGGAAGGAGAACAGAATGAGTGTGATTTTGCATAGAAATGATTAGGACAGAAGTGATGATATGAGCCTGAGGTGTGGAGTGAGTACTTTGCCATGACCTGGCTTTGGGTGAAATGTGAAGATGAGAAAACCCTCTTTGAGTCTGTCCAGAAGCCTAAGCTTAGAGAAGAAGCCAGGTATTGCCAGGCAGGGTGTGTGTCACAGGAGAGGGTTAAACCAAGGTTTTGAGTCTGAGGTGGAGGGAGCCATTCATGCCAGGGGAAAAGTGAACTTGATGCAAATGGGGAGCAATCTATTCTGCACGGACCCCATGGACTGTGGTGATTCTGTGGTGCTGTCTGTTGAGAGGCAAGGTGGCTACCTGACACTTAACAAGCCCTCAAAGACTGGTTGGTGTTCATCACTGTAAATGCAGCGGTGGCGGTGATGAGAAGAGTGACCTCAGGGCAGGAGAGCTCTCACATTGGGCCAATGTGAGAGGAGTTTGCACTTTGTGTCTGTTAGAGGAGTCGGTGTTCTAGAGCTTACACATATAGGAATGTCAGTGAAATGAGGTTTCTTGGGTTTAAAATGCTGCTGAAACTTGCTTTCTTCAGGCACAATGAGAAAGCTAAAAAGTTAGTTCCACCCATGTGTCAGATCATGTGTCTGTGCTGCTAACACAGTGGGATTATTCGATGTCACTGGTTTGGTAACAACCTTAAAAATGGGTTTATCCCCTTTTAGTTAATTTACAGCAAAAAACTGCAAAGATCAACACGTTGGAGAAAGAAAACACAGAGCTGGCTGAAGCAATAGCCACGTGGGAACAGAAGGTAGCATTGCCCTTTCAAATACTTCTTGTGACTTCATTTTGATTAGTTTTACCTCTTGTAGTTCATCCTACTGACCTATTTCATGTGTTCTATAAATACTTCCAATTCAAGACAAGCTTCACAAATGTAATAAAAAACTACCTTTTTATTTGTGAAAGGAGTCACACATCAGACATAGGCTTATCTACCACGATGCTATTTTTGAATTCTGATTCCTTTTTCATATGTTTTGTATATACATCAATGAATTAAAGATACATCTTCAAGAAGCTAAGAGAGAAAGTAACATTCTCTCTGCTGAAGCTCTGAAGTTGAAAGTAGGAATCCTTTCTTTGCCTGGATTGCGTTCTAAAAACACAAGGAAAATTAAGGAATTGTTATGACTCATTCAACATGTTCTGTTGAAGGAGAACATCAGAAAAGTTGAGCACTTCAATAAAATTTTAAATGACACCCTTCAAAGTGCACATGTTACCTTGCAATCAGAAAGAGAGAGAGAGAGGGATGTTAAGAATCAGGAAGTGCTAAGACTTGGCTGCTTTTACTGTCATTTGACTTTGGAGGCTTTCTGTTCATTGGGTGAGGTGAGCATAGCATATTCGCTTGCTGTTTACCATAGTAGAGAGTGGGCCTCTGGGAGACAAACCTCCATCTGCACAGCTGGCATGTCACTAGGACCACCATGAGGAGATTGCTATTTCAAGGACTAGGAAGTATCTTTTATTTTCACAACTAGGTCATTACCACATCATTCAGACCTGCCCTCCAAGATATGGAGAAAATCCCCCAAGAGAGTTGAGAGATGAAGGGCAATAGCAAATTGTATACTGCCTTCTTCTCTTAATGCTCAACAATGTTCAGTGTGCATAGAGGAATATTCTCCTAAGAAAGCCATCTGTGAGCCCTTTGACTGGAACTATTTTCCATGTTCTTTGCCTTCTCCTTGTTGTATTTATGCCCCAGGATCTTTCTTTGTTGCCATGCACAGTCCTGTTGCACTCACATTGTTGTGCGATCATTATTTCTTGAATGTATTTTCTCATATCTGTCCTAAAGTCAGAAGATGCAAACGGTCAATTGGAGGAACTGAGAGCCTGGAGGTCCAATAAACGTGCACTGGAAGGTATGTTGTCTGTTGGGGAGAAATCCCCATATGGTGGCAATGACTTTGCATTGGGAAGGGAAAGAATGCCTTCCTGCCTTCACACTAGTTGCCCTTTTCCTGTCACCCCAAAACCAAGTCTCAGGTCATATGCACATGCACAAAATAACCATTTTTTTTACAGCAAGGATAAAGGCCGTGGAAGACCTTCGTAATGCTGTGAGTTCTATTAAAGCAATCAAGGAAGAAACAGCCAAAAGGCTGAAGGAGAGCAGAGACGTCCTTGATGAATCCTATGAAGAAAGAAAAATGGCTACAGCAAAGTAAGACGTTCATGTGATAATGGTCCTGAGTGCTGTTGTATGAATGAATGTGGTGGCCGCTATAGATAAATATATTTCTTCTAGAATTGGATCCAGAGTATTTTTGCCAAATGCATTCAGGAGAATTGTGCCTGCCCTTCCTACCTTGCTTCCTATAACCTGCATTTTCCTTTCTGTCCTTAGTGCTTGTCACACATTCTTGTGTCACGTACTTGGGGTAGAAGAGGGAAGATACTGGCATTAAGCACACTGATAACAGGATCCCCTCTGGATCCATTTACATTGGCCTATAGGTTTCAATCCCATCCCATTGTCTTATCAGCCGGGAATTAGGTGATCTTTGTTCAGCACCAGACTTGGGTCAAAAATATTTAGGGAAAACATTGACTTATCTTGCTGCAGAAACCATGGGAGTTTCTTTCTAGACTGTGGGTTGGGATGGCATCAGTACTGCATCTCTTCATCCAGTCTGCAAGTGAGACTCGTATGAAGTGTGTCTTCATGGGTTCATTAGAAATTTGGTGCACCAGGTGCATGTTTCTTCTTTGGTCCAGTATTTCCTTTTGTTCTCAGGAGGAGGGCCTTTAGAGCCCGTCATTCACATTGAAAAGGAAATGCTTCCTTGTCTTCCCTGGAGGCTCAGCTTCTGTTAGTCCTTTCCACACCCGGGTGGAGCCTGCTCTGTCTCACTGGCATGTTGTTTTTGTTAATTTGTAAGCTCTTTGTGGGAGCAGGTAGAGCACCCTGACCACCTTTCTATCTTCACCCCCTTACAACAGAGCATCTACATTACAGCCACCCCAGAAAACATTTGCTGAAGGACTACCTGAGAGGCCAGAAGGAAATGCATGTACCTTTCTCTGTCTAGTGCTTTTGTGTCCACTACTAACAGTCTTTCAGTTTTGCATGTGATTCTTGAGTACATCCGGTGCCAAGTTGAAACCCTTTACAGCAACACCATGGACAAAATAGTCTGAGGGCAACACAGCAAACCAGCCTTTCTAAGCATTTCCCTTTGCTGCCTTCACTGTCAATGAACTGAGTCTTGTTAAAGTAGACTGACTCCATGAAGTTGATAGTTTTCCATCGAAATCTGTTTCCTGAAGATAACAGCCTGACTGTGGGACAGCTCACACCATGTTATATTTCAGCATATATTGCCACTCTAAGATTGGCCTTTCCCTCCACCGGGATCTTTGAAAGAGTGGGCAGGGGTTGCACTCCTGAACCTTAGTGGTGTATGGGAGTGATTTGCAATGCTGGTGAAGCCATATCCTGGAAGGCTGTCTTTCATACTCAGGTGTCTGTGTCAGGGTACAACTTCTGGACTGAGATTCAGTGCGCTGCCCCATGGAGGTGTAAGGCAATGATGATCCCCTGCCTCATCCTAATGGGTACAGTTGGTCAGGCACAGGTTTTCACACTGACCTGACATAGGCCTTCTCCATCTCAAACAAAAGACCAACTCTGGGAAGGCACAAGGTGCAATGTTATTTGATGACTTGACGATGAAGGAGTAGAAGCAGAGAACTAGAAAGGCGGCTCTGATTGTAGGCGACTTGGCAGCAGACGGAGGTTGAATTTTCTTTAACATGAAATGGGGTCTTCATTTCTCTGACTGTGTTGTCAGTCTGTGCATCGTTGGGGGAGGGGATAGGGATATTTGAATCTAGGCTTTAAGAGAGCTGAGAAGGAAAAAGGCAGAATTTCTGGACCTTGCCTACTGGACTATGTATATATCTTTCCCATCTTAGGAATCTGGATATGACAAACTGTGAACTAGTGGCAATGAAGAATCAGATGGCAACTGCAGAGGAAAATCTGAAAATAGCTACAAGGGACATACGCAAGTGCAAGTGAGTTCAGATAGTAATTAGCAGCGGCTCATGAAACCCCTGTTCGTTTCTTAGTTCTAACCTTTGTACAATGGGTAGACTCCATGAATATAGTAATACAAACACAAATTCAGAGGACATATCCGTAGAGAATTAACAGATAGGAAAAGATAAGTATTAGAAAGAACAAAACAATTAAGCTACTAAACATTTCTGGGTCTCCAGCATTGACCTGCCCATGTAGAAACTTCATCCATGCCAACGTTCCTGAGGGGTGGTGTCAGTTGTCATAATCTATAGGAAAGCAGTGTGTCATAGGATGAAATCATATCCATCAACAAGGTAGTACCACCTGATGGTCCTGGTCTTTGCAACCCTAGGAAACCTGGTGAGTACACAAGTGAAAGGAGAATAGAACTTTATGTTGGCTTTATGATGAAAGTCACTTGTCACATGATGAATTAGGGCAAGATTGCAACTGGAAAAGAATTCTATGACCTCTGAACCCTACGGGCATGGAATAATGAGTAAGGAGAGGATGGAACAATAGCTTTGGTTCTGCACATTTAGAATTGTGTGAAAAGTGTTTCATGTGAAAGGATAAATTGTATTGGGGGAAGATATGAGGATGACGGGAACATGAGCAGATTATTTATAATCCTACCTAATATTAGGCCTTATTTGACGAAAACAATTGTATCTCACAGACAGCAAATTGAACAAACACGAGAACAGCTGCAGAAGGCAGAACTCACCTTCACACACCAGGTAACGTGAGTTCTGCCTGACATAGTGAACCCTTAGTACCTCATGTGGTTGAGTGTAGTGGCCCTTGGAATTCCTAAACACAGACTTTTCATTGTTGCTTTTTCAGTTCGCAGTTTATAAGCGTAATGCTGAGGACAACCGGGTAAGTGTTTTCTTTTTTCCTCCTCTCTCTCTTTGGTGCACAGTCTGGCACGACTGAAGGTGGATATATTTTTCTCCCCTAGATCAAGACTCGGATCTGTGAGAGGAAAATGGCGGAGCAGAGCCGAGAGGTCGCCCGCTTGACACACAGGTGTGGGAGCATGTCATGAGTTTTTATGGGTGTTTTGAGGGATGACAGCGGTGCTGTTTAGTGTCTAGTCAGAGGACGTGGCGTTGCAACTCTGATAGAAGTCCATTCTTTTTCTGTATCCAAGACTGCATGAGATGGAAGGAAAGAGGCTGCTTGAGGGATACAGGAGGCAGAGACCAATGCCTGGAAGTCCAGAGATGCAGAACCCTGCGAGGAGAGGTAAAAGGCATGTGGTGATGTGCAGCGGCCTAATTTCTGCGGCAAAGCCTTTTCCTGTGGGTGATCATCGTGTGTCCTGGACAGAACAGCAAACACTAAGGACAGCAGGTGGTCTGAAGGGGTGACAGAAGGGTGTTCTCCTCTGGTACTACAGGCAGTGAGGCACTTGTCCCTGTGACTGGTGGAGCTCATGCCCCTCCTCTGGCTGTGACCCTCCCACCTCCTCTAGCATCCCCCTGTCTGAAGAGCTTGGAAAGGATGACAGGACAGGGGCCTCATCCTTCTTCCCACCCGGACTCAATGTGAAGACTTTAGTTTATTTGAGGAGAAGGTCATTTATTATTTCTAATGTTCCTTTATTTTTATTGTTGTGAACTGTAGACCTACATTCCTGAATCCAAGCTCCAAATAGCTTCGTCCTCTGATGTTATCAGTGCAACTCTGCGGCTTCACTGCTAAACACCCATAGTTTTCCTTTACTCATTAATATAACATCAGTCAAGTTCAGTTCCATTCAGAAATAGTTACATAATACCGGCTCCCATGTGGAAGGCAGCTTATAGATAAGCTGAAAGACTGAACAATTTGCCTGGAGTCAGAAGAAACACACCCATGCTCTTCTGTGGAGGGTTTTTTGATGTTATCCACCAACTGATGCTCTCATTTTAATTTTTATCTGAAATGAGATGCTGAGTTTACCCCTCATGTGTATTGAGAAATGGCTGTTTTGGTGACGATTTCCTGATTTCTCTTTGAGCTGCCCTGTTGAAAGTTATTTGACTAATTATGAAGAACATGAGCCAGGTCGCTATGGTTTCTTCATTAAGATATGATGGGATGGATCTCCCCCTTATCACTGGGGTCAATTGAGGCTTGAGGGTTACTCTCTGCCTCTCCTCCTGGTCCTGAGTGTGGACAAGAGTTTAACACGTCACAAAATGTGGTGTTTGTGTGAATTCTTCACAGTCTACTAAAATCAGAGGAAACCTCTATCCCTTTCAGAGCCTTTAGCCGAAGCTGGTGTCACTCCCATGAGTCACAACTACAAGCAGTCTACCAACAATGCCGAGAAGGACAAGGTAAATGCTGGGGCCATTTTCAGTTGTAGGTCTGTCAGGAAACCCTCATTTGTGGAACAGCATGCTCTGCGGCCTTATGCCTGTTTTGTGTGTTGTGTGATATGTCTGCCTGTTTATATTTTCCAAATGCACAGCCTTAACCCAAGAGTCTACAGGCTGCTTTCTTTTCAGCCTGTCATCTTTTTTCTGGTCAGTTTAGTAGCCAAAGGAACTTAGAAGTTGACCACCCTATGGCTTTTCCCTTGTGTTCAAAATAACAACAACAGGATGATACACCGCACTCTATAGCAAAGTCTCTAAGCTTGTTGACTCCTAACACACTACCTCTCTGTGGGATCAGTGTTGTTGTTATTTTCCTCTTTCTGGTCTCACTATTGATTGTGAAGACTGTCTGTTAGCTCTAAATGTGAAAAGACTTCCCTCCATCTTTATATTGTGTGCCTTGTACAATTTATGATGGTTTTAGACAAAGTCATAGTCATAACTCACCACCTTCACGTCTTCATGGGTAAATGAACTGTTTGGAATCCTTTTAAGCAGTATCTTAGGTAAAAGTATTCTGAACACAAGGTCCTTCAGTTTTATTCATATGAGCAGGTTCTCTTGTGTCTCCAGTCAGTGTGAGAGCTGATACCATCGCTCATGACACATCCCTGGAAATGTATCCCAAAGTCAAAACACATTTGCATTAATTCTGTTTCATGAATGTCTGCCTCTTTTTTCCCATAGGATGTATTACTCTGTGTCTTGTAGTGTACACAAAATCAGAATTCCTTATGAATTCAGGTGAACACTTGGGGGCCTAGTACTCATTGATGTGTAATATGTTCCTCACAGCAAACATTTCCTCAGGTCCCCTACAAGACTCCAGGCATCCCCAACTCCCGAGTGGTTTCTTGGCCTTTGACAGCACTTGCAGAAAGTAGGAAGACCTCTTTCTCAGCGAGGGAAGCAGAGGGGGCCAAGTGTGGGGCCGGCAGGCAGAACTTGTCCCCAAGAGTAGCTGTGATTTCATGTGCAGGGAATGAACTGTGTATTTGCAGTCCATTTTTCTGTGTTCGGTATAAGCCAAAAACAGAGCTTTTGCCGTCACTGTAGTGGAGGGATGCAAAGTGATCCTGGACTTGGATGTCTTCCTGTCTGGAATATGCTGCTTCATTAGTTTGGAATTACTTATTTAATCCTGTAAGATGGGATCATTTTGTTCTAAATTCTCAGACCTGGGCAGGGACATGTGGTGACAGTAGTTTAACCGCCTGCGTTTAGTTGCCTAAGCTGTAGGTGGTACCCAGTGGCAGGGACAGAGTTTTCAGGTACTGATGCTACTCTCTTGGATCCTGGTGGCAGAGTAGGGAGCAGGTGCTGACCCATACTTCTATGGGTTTCATCTGCATTGGGGATTGGTTCTCTTGTGTGGCATCTGCACATAGCTGTCACTTCTGTTCTACAGGGCAGTGTGGACCCGTGGCGACCTCCTCCATCAACTGGAAGATTCTGCCCACCCCACTATAGAGGCCACCCTTTGATCTGGGCACATCCACCTCCTGTACCAGGTTCG